>NC_083720.1:45810497-47060497 GCF_028564815.1 Eubalaena glacialis
AATTTATTCCAGTGTACATATGAGATATGGATCTATTTTTACCTTTTTCTAATTAGTTTTCCAATTATCCTAATATCAGTTATTATCCTAAAATCAGTCCATCATTTTCCCTGTGATTTGAAACACCACCTACGTCATATATCTGTTTCCCTGGGTGTGTGGGTCTATTTCTCAATGAGTTTGTTTCCCCATTCAGGTAACAGTACTGCCATTTTAATTACAGAGGTTTTAATAACTGGAAGAGCCAGTACTAAATCTTTTCAAAAACCTATTCTTGCATATCTGTATTTCCATATGGTAGCTCCAAAGGGGTAGATGAGATTTCCTAAAGGAATCATATTAAATTTATATATTAATTTAGGGAAACCAAAATTGCTCATTTGTTTATTCTGAAGTATTTGTCTTTTTTTAACTACTGTAAATAGAATTATATCATCTGACTATGTGTACATGAAAAACACTGTTGCTTTAAATTTTGACATTGTACTAATTTTTTTTTTTTTTGCTGCATTGGGTCTTTATTGCTGTGTGCAGGCTTTCTCTAGTTGCGGGGAGTGGGGGCTACTATTCATTGTGGTGTGCACACTTCTCATTACAGTGGCTTCTCTTGTTGCGGAGCACCGGCTCTAGGTGCGTGGGCTTCAGTAGTTGCAACACGTGGGCTCAGTAGTTGCGACATGCAGGCCCTAAAGTGTACGGGCTTCAGTAGTTGTGGCACATGGGCTCAGTAGTTGCAGCGCACGGGCTCTGGGGCATGTGAGCTTCAGCAGTTGTGGCTCAAGGGCTCTAGAGTGCAGGCTCATTAGTTCTGGCGCATGCGCTTAGTTGTTCTGCGGCATGTGGGATCTTCCCTGACCAAGGATTGAACCCGTGTCCCCTGCACTGGCACACGGGTTCTTTTTTTTAAAATATAAATTTATTTATTTATTTATAGCTGCGTTGGGTCTTCGTTGCTGTGCGCAGGCTTTCCCTAGTTGTGGTGATATGGGGGCTACTCTTCGTTGCAATGCGCGGGCTTCTCATTGCAGTGGCTTCTCCTGTTGTGGAGCACAGGCTCTAGGCGTGCGGGCTTCCGTAGTTGTGGCTCACGGGCTCTAGAGTGCAGGCTCAGTAGTTGTGGCGCACGGGCTTAGTTGCTCCGCAGCATGTGGGATCTTCCCGGACCAGGGATCAAACCCATGTCCTCTGCATTGGCAGGCGGATTCTTAACCACTGCGCCACCAGGGAAATCCCGGTGCTAAATTCTTTTACTGTTTGAGTTAGTTTTATTATCAATGCTCTTGGTCTTCTAATATCATTTGCAAACAGAACTAGTTGTATTTCTTCTTTTCCAATTCTTATGAATCTAAAACAGTTTTCTCTTATCTAATTGCACAAACCCAAACCTCCAACAAGATGTTGAATAGTGGGGACACAGGACAATCCTATCTTGTTCCAGTTTTAGTAGGAATGCTGTCAGTAGTTTCCACATTTTAAGCTGTATTTTAAAAACAGGAGTATATGTGTTTTATCAGGTTGAAGATACATGCATAAATTCCTTTTTTTACCAAATATATTTAGCAGGAACATGCTGAATTTTTCCAAAGACCTTTTGAACATCAGTAGAGATGAAGTACACTTTTTTGTTCTTCCTTAGGTTAACAGGTGATTTATGTTAATGGATTTCCTAAGACAGAACCATTGATCAATGGAACACTTGATCAATGATGTATTATTTTACTACAACACTGTAGAATTTTGTTTGATATTTTTTTATTGATATAAATAAGATTATTCTGTAGTCGTGTGTGTGTATGTGTGTGCACTATCTTTATGAGATTTTTATCTAGATCAACATCATAGTCATTTAAAAAATAATTTGGGAACTTACTTTTTTATGTTCTGATTTTATGAAACATAGAGATTAGCTGATCTTAGAAAATTTGGTAAAATATAACTTTTAAACCTCCCGGCTTGGTGTTTTTGTTGGTTTCTTGATACATTTTTCTATCTCTTAAAAAAAAAAAAACCACACAAAAAAACGAATAACCTGTTTAAGTCTTCTAGCTCTTTGGAGACAATTTTGGTAAACTGGATTTTCCTATTAATTTTATCCATTTCACCTAAGTTGTATAAAACAGAAACTATGACTTTTTAAATTTTCTGCTTCAATGATTATTTCCCCCTTATCATGTCTTCTACATCTCTGCTTTCTCCTTCTGTGCTAACCTCTCCCCTGTTCCCTGGCCAATTGGTTAACTAGTACTTTATTTCAAGGCCTTTTCCAAAGAAAAAAATTTTTTTTCTATTTATTTTTTAGTCTTAATGTTTTTCTGTCTTCCACCTTAATAATTTTTGCTTTTATCTTTATTATTTCCTTCCTTTTTCATTATTCTGATTTACTTTGTTGAGTTTTTTTTTTTTTTTTTTTTTCCGGAAGCGCCTCGTGGCTTGTGGGATCTTAGTTCCCTGACCAGGGATTGAACCCGTGCTCCCTGCAGTGGAAGAAGAGAATCCTAATCACTGGATTGCCAGGGAATTTCTATTTTGTGATTTTTTTCCTAGCTTTTTTTGATGGGAATTTAACTTATTCTCATTCTGTAGTTTTTATTGATAAAAATATTAAAGGCCAAATCTTTTCCTAATCACTGTTTTAATTATATCCCCTAGAGTCTTACATGTAGTTTTTTCATTATTAGTATATTTTAAAGAGATCCTATACTTTTTTTCTTCCCTTTCACACTAAAGTTGTTTAAAAGAATGTTTACATTGTAGGTGGATAGGACTTAATCTTTTGCTGTTGTTATTCATTTCTATCTTTATGGCATTATGATTTAAAAAAAAAGCTTTTTTTTTTGGTATTGTTTCTACTTTATGAACTTCTCAGGACTTCTTTTTGACTTTGTATATAAATTTTTTGTGAATGTTCTAGGTACACTTGAGAAAAAAGAATAGTTTATATTACCTGAGGATAGAGTTCAACTTATACCCATAAACTACCCCTTACTATTATTTTAGGGCTTCTACTATATATCCTTACTTATTTTATTTATTTATTTATTTAATTTGAAATACAACTTTATTCTGATTCTAAATGAAAAGAAACGGGAATGACAGTAACAAACAAGATTCCACCACTGACTACTGTGATGTGACTGTAGCAGTCTTATATTTGAAACTCAAGGAGGAAACAACTGTGTTCCAAAACACCTAAATATGCAGGTCCAAAAAAATGAACGTTTTTTTTTTTTAACTGCCACATTCACTCCGAAGCTCATTCATCTCCTTCAGCATCCCAAAGATTAAGCACATGTTCTGCTTAGTTATATAATAAAGTGGCAAACACGCTGCACCACTGACATCACAGGACAGTTGCCTATAAAACTAGACTCCTGATGCTGGGCTCCAGCTTCACTTTCTCACAGGTCATCATCTTCATCCGGGAGGGCAGTTGTCTGAGTAGCCTCTAGATCGTGCTCGTACTGCGCTGCCAACGCTGGGTCCATGACCACCTCTGGCAGGGCGAGAGCAGGCATGGTGACGAACTCTCAGTTAGCGTCTCCGATCAGTTTTCTAGCAAGCCAGAGGAAGGGCTTTGCAAAGCTGTAGTTACTTTTGGCAGAAATGTCATAGTACTGAAGATTCTTCTTTCGGTGTAAGATAATTGACTTTGCCTTAACCTTTCTGTCCTTAATAACCACTTTGTTGCCACACAACACGATGGGGATGTTCTCACACACTCGTACCAGACCTCTATGAACGTTCTTGTAAGTAACTCTCGATGTTACATCAAACGTTATAATGGCACACTGAGCTTGGATATAATAGCCATCTCTCAGTCCACCAAATTTCTCCTGACCAGCTGTATCCCATACATTGAACTGAATAGGTCCTCTGCTGGTATGGAACACAAGGGGATGGACCTCAACACCCAAGGTAGCTACATACTTCTTCTCAAATTCACCAGTCAGATGACGTTTCACAAATGTAGTTTTACCAGTACCACCATCACCAACCAATACAAGTTTGAACTGAACTTGGGGTTCTCCTTGGGCAGCCATTGTTATGTTACTCCTCCCGGCCGCCTCCCGCTGCTGCCGCCGGGACGTCCCGACCCCCGGCCCCGCGGCCCCCACCCTGGCCCCCTCCTTACTAATTTTAGATCCACTTTACCGATCTAGGACTGAAAGTAACATGTTAATACTCCTGAAGTGTTTGTCCTTTACTCTGAATTCTCTCAAGTTTCTGCTTTATGAAGTTCACTGCTATATTATTTGACACAGATATTAATAAATACTATTTATGAGTTAAGGCCCCTAACAAAGTTTTTTGTCCTCAAGACAACCAATGCAATTTGGTATGCAAGAGAAATATTTTTTGAGTACTTCACATTTAATTGTACAGAATATTTTTTAAAATGTCTAACCCAAGGGTTAAATTTTCATAAATTAAAACAATTTTATTCCTTCATCAAGGGCATTCTTAAGTGTAATAGCCCTTTTTTTTTTTTTACTACAATGTGTGTGGTGCTGAAGAACACAAGGACTACTAGGTATAGTTTAGTGCCACTGGTTTGACTCACGCTAGGGTACCAGTAATTTTAACCAACATTGCTCTTGCACCATCAGTTTTAAGGTCAACACAGCAAAAGTGGCAAATAACATCTTAGAATTTTTTTTTTTAAGTTTTGACCTTGCAGATTCCTTGAATGAGTCTTAGAGACCCAAGAGTTCCATGTATCACACTTGGAGAACCACCAAACTTAGTATATTTTTAACCCATAATAAACAGTACACTGGAAGGCAATATAGAAGAATGGTTGGAAATACATCATTGTGGTCAGATACACCTGGAATCAAATTTCAGCTCTGCTGACTACAGGCTGTATAATGTTGTGTAAGTTACTTTATAAGCCATAATTTATCTGTAAAGCAGTTTTACTAATAGTGTCTAAAGGAGTTGCTTCAAGGATTAAATGAACTAATGTATAGAGAGCGCTTACCCAGTGCTTATCACATAGTCCTCAAAAAGCAGTAGCCTAATTACATAATTTTTATATAATGCAACTATTTTCTAACAATCCCTATCAGGAGAAAAAAATCAAAGACAATAATTTGGGAAATCTCCCTAGACCAAAAACTTTAAAAATGAGCAAAATACTTGAAGCATTAAATGCCTAGAATTTTAGGAGGTAAAATTTCAGATACCAGCAAATTTTGACATTTTAACTTTAATAGCCTTTTTAAAAAAACTGACTTTTTAACTTTATCTTTTCTATTTTATCTTTGCATATTATTTCACAAGTTTTGTTGATATCTTCTTTGTCTGCCTTTCTCCTAATTATTTAGGGTTACTTTATTTTATTTTATTTATTTATTTTTGGCTGCGTTGGGTCTTCATTGCTGCACGTGGGCTTTCTCTAGTTGCGGTGAGCAGGCGTTACTCTTTGTTGCGGTGCGCAGGCTTCTTATTGCGGTGGCTTCTCTTGTCGTGGAGCACGGGCTCTAGGTGCGCGGGCTTCAGTAGTTGCAGCACACGGGCTCAGCAGTTGTGGTTCGTGGGCTATAGACCACAGGCTCAGTAGTTGTGGCACACAGGCTTAGTTACTCTGCGGCATGTGGGATCTTCCCAGACCAGGGCTCGAACCCGTGTCCCCTGCACTGGCAGGCAGATTCTTAACCACTGCGCCACCAGGGAAGTCCCTTAGCGTTACTTAAAAAAAAAAAACTCCTTCACTTAGATGCTCCGCTGACTTATTAAATTTCCAATCTTTTTCTTAATATAAAAATTTAAGGCTATAAATCTCCTTCTACCAAATCCTATAAGTCTTATAAGCTTTAAAATGTATTTTTAATATTATTTAGTGCCAAATATATTCTGATAGCCATTAGGATTCCTTCTTTATCCCATAAATTACTTAGAAATGTCATAATATTTCCATATGCATAAACTTATTCCTTTAAAGTTATCTTTTTTGTTACTGATTGCCATCTTAACTGAACTGTATCAAGAAATATGGTCTGTGTGATATCAGTTTTTACTTGTTGATAACTTCTTAATGGCACAAAATGCAGTCAGTTTTTATAAAATTTTGAGTATACTTGAAAAAATGTTTACAAGGTTTCAAAACTTGCAATGATTGGGTTTGGGGCTCTATGTATGCCCATTACCTCAAACTTATTAACTATGTTGTTCAAATCTTCTTTCTTCTCATTAACATTAGGTCTGTTGGACTTAACAAGATCTTAAACTCCCTGTCTATGATGTTCTCCTTGTATTTTTGATAATTTTTGCATCATATTTTCAGGCTGTGTTATTCTGACACACATATTCACAACTGTCATGGTTTTGTGGTGAAACAGTACCTTTTATCATGATATAAAAATCCAATTAATTTTGAATACTTCTGTCTTTATAAATCATTATGTTTGATGTTATACATTGTTATGCATATTTGGTCGGGCTTTTACTAGTGTGTATTTTTTTCCAGCCTTTCACATTTTCAAGGAGTCTTTTATAAAGAACATATAGGTGGATTTGAATTTTTAATCTATCTAATAATCGATGTCTTAATTGGAGAATTCGTACTATATCTATTTAAATAACTAGTATTTCTATTTATTCCTATTTTTTGCTTTTACAGGTCCCAATTTTTCTTTTGAAAAAAATTTTCCATGTATTTTCCCTCTTCTACTGGTTTGAAACCAGTATCTCTAGAGCTATTCTTTCATTACTTAGCCCCAAAATTTTCAGATGCATTATTCTTCCTTGTCAAGGAAAGTCTGAAGTTAATAAATATATTTGCTCTATTAAAAAGGGCTGTACAATGCTTTAATTCCACTCATACCACTCTAGGCTTACATGCTCTTGTTTTCAGGTATTAACGGGATTTATTAATCTGACAAGTAGCTATTATTTTTATTATTTTATGCAATCAGTTTTTCTTTAGATTTACTTCAACGTTTACCAATTCATACTTTCATTCCTCCTTGCATTTCAGACTTTCTTTTCAAGATTGTTTTATTTCTTCCTCAAGTATAACCCTCAGAGGGTTTTTTGGTTTTGTTTTTGTTTTAAGTCTATTGGAGGTAAAGTTTCTGTTTTCCGTTTTTTTAATCTGCAAACAAATTTGTTTCTTGAAAGAGCTTTTACCAGATCCTAAGTTGATAGACAGTTTCTTTTGTAGGAGTCCATTTCTGCTTAGAAAGCAGCTGTCAGTCTGTTATTCAACTGTAAGTAATCAGTCCTGTACTTCTGGCTGTTATCAACATTTTCTCTTGCTCTGCAGTCTTCAACTAAGTCTGATGTGAATTTATTTTCACTCATCCTGTTAGGTAACACTAGGATCCCTGAATATGATTCATGTCTTTCATAAATTCTAGAAAATTCTCTGGTAGTATCGCTTTAAATATTGCCTCTCTTAAATTCTATTTATAATCCCCACCTTAAATTCTGATTAGACACACAATACCTCATTTCACTATATTTTTCATGTCTCTTAGCATCTTTCAAATTTTTCATTTTGTTGCTGCATTTTTTGTGACTTCTTCAACCTTCCCAATTATCAATGACCCTCCCAAATGTAATTGGTTGTTTAAAACTTTCATTATGTTTTAAAATTCCATTATTGTATTTTTAATTTTTAGACATTCTATTTGGTTATTTTTTATACATGTTGGGTAGTTTATGATAGTCTCTAGCTTTTACTCATGCTTTTAATGTTAAACTTCATATTTCTTTAAATAGATTAAAACATACCCTTTTTATATTCTTATCTTTTAATTTAAAAATCCAGTCTTTGAAGGTTGGTTCTGGTTCTTTATTATTTCTGCCAACAATTATAAACTGTTTGCTTATGTGTTTTATGATTTATTTTATTATGGGGGGAATGAATTCATTTTTTAAAGAACTTTATATTTGGGACTATTTTGAAAACAAAGATGATTTAAAAAAATTTTTCTATTGTGGTAAAATACACATACCATAAAATTTACCATCTTAACCATTTTAAGTGTATAGTTTAGTTCAGTGGTATTATATACATTTATAATGTTGTGCAACCTTCACCACAATCCATCTCCATAACTTTTCATCTTATAAAACTGAAACTATACCCATTAAACAATAATCTCTCATCCCCCTCCACTCACAGCAACCACAATTCTACTTTCTGTCTCTATGATTTTGACTACTCCAACTACCTCATATATAAGTGGAATCACACAGTATTTGTCATTTTGTGACTGGTTTATTTCACTTAGTGTAATATCCTCAAGGTTCCTCCACGTTGAAGCATATGTCAGAATTTTCCCCCTTTTAAGGGTGACTAATATTCCATTGTATATATACACTACATTTTGCTTATCTATTCTTCTGTCCATGGACAACTGGGTTGCTTCCAATGCAAGATGATTTTAAATTAAATTCTAGATTTTTGAATTAGTTTGAACTCAGATTCTTATTAAACCCTGTGGCAATTAGTCAATGGCTAAATATTACCAGGGGAGATTTTCTCCTTTTGGATACAGATATATATTCTTGCTCTCTATTTTAAGTTTTGATTTTTAATCTAGGATTTTTCATTGTTTCTTTAATGAGAGTTTCATATTTCTAATCATCTGTATTTCCAGAATCAAGAAACCAAATCTTCCTTGGTTATAAAATTCCTTGTCATTTCAAAAATAAATACTTATTTAACAATTCATTTAAAAAACAAATTATTCATATGCCTTACGTTTAAAAGATATAATTCATGTAAACATACAGAATTATCTCTTTAGACAGTTTAAATATACTAAGGTGATTTATGTTATCTACCTTCAATAACCTTTGAAGCTTAATGATGTAGTTGAGGCATTTAAACTTCCTAGGGGAACACTCTGAGCAGCTCTAACCCTGTGGAAAAATTTTAAGTCTAAATGTAGAGTAATAAGCAAAAGAGCAAATGATTTTTCAATGTTGTCATATCTCATGACAATTCCTGGAGATTTAGTGTTGAATTCTCATAGGAAAGGGTAGAGTTGGTTAAATCCCCACAGTAAAACTCTCCTTGGGGCAGAGTTACTCATCCTGACAAAAAGCACCTCTTTGCTATCTTTCTGATATGCCTCTATGTTTCAACATTAAGTAAGATCTGAAAAGCCTACGGGGACCATAAAGTAAAAATCAGATTAAGGGAAAAAAATCTATGATATGCTTTCAGAATCTTTCCTTCCTTAAGAAAACTAAAAAGCAGATGATATTAGAGAACTTTCAGAATAAAGAATCCAGTGTATATAGTCTATGCCTTCTTACAAACTAAGATCATCTGGTTCTTTGAAAACATCGTTAAAATTGATAACCTCTAACCAGGATGCCAAGAAAGAGTGGCAAGACACAAGTTACAAACACAGAAATGAAAAAAAAGCCATCACAATTGATCTCATGAGTATTAAAGGGATGATAAATAAACATTATAAACAACTTCATACCCACAAATATGACAACTTACACGAAACAGACCAATTATTTGAAAGATACAATCTGGCAAAACACACACAAAGAAATACATAACATGGGTAAGCTTATATCTGTTAAAAATGAATGAATAATCACCTTTCAAAGCAGAAAGCACCAACCCAGATGGTTTCACTGGTGAATTCTACCAAGTATTAGGGAAGAAATTACACCAATACCCTACCATCTCTTCCAGAGACTAGAAGAGGTGGGAGTACTTACCAATTCATTCTAAGGTCAGCATTATAGTAATACAAAAGAAAGATAAAGACAAAACCACAGAGCAATATCTCTCATGAAAATACATTTTAAAATCTTGCTAAATACTAGCAAATCGAAGCCAACAATGTACAGATGGAATTATACACAATGACCAAGTGGAATTTATTTCAGGTATACAAAGCAGATTCAACATTTGAAAACCAATTAATGCAATCGAGCACATCAACAGGCTAAGAAGAAAAATCATATGATCACCTCAACTGATGCAGAAAAAGCATCTGACAAAACCTAATACTCATTCATAATAAAAACTCAGCAAACCAGGAACAGAGGAGAACTTCTTCAACTTGATAAATAACATCTACAAAAACCTACAAGTAACATCATACTTAATGGTGAAAACCTAGATATTTTTCCCCTAAGATCAGGAACAAGGTAAGGATGTCCCCTCTTATCACACCTATTCAGCATCATAATGGAAGCTCTAGGTAACATAATAAAAAGCTCTAGGTAACAAGAAAAAACAATACGTATACATATGGGGAATAAAGAAATAAAACTGTCTTTGTTCACAGATAACATGATTGTCTATATGAAAGAATCAACAAAAAAATTCCTGGAGATGAATACAGTGAGAAGTTTGACAAAGAGTTACAAGATATAAAGAAGAACCAAACAGAGATGAATACAATTTAACTGAAATGAAAATTACACTACTAGAAGAAATCAACAGTACATTAATGATAGAAAGGAACAGATTAGTGAGCTGGAAGACAAAAGCAGTGGAAATCACTGAAGCTGAACAGAAAAAAGAAAAGAAACGAGGGCAGTTTAAGAGACCCCTGGGACAACATCAAGCGTACGTACAGTCCCACTATAGGGGTCCCAGAGGAGACGAGAGAGAAAAAGGGGCAGAAGACATAATAGCTAAAAAATTCACTAATATGGGAAAGGTCCAGGAAGCACAGAGAGTCCCATACAGGATCAACCCAAAGAGGACCACACCAAGACACATTGTAATTATAACAGCAAAAATTAAAAATAAAGAGAGAATATTAAAAGCAGCAAGGGAAAAGCAACAAATTACATAAGGGAACATTCATTCAGCTACCAGCTGATGTTTCAGCAGAAACTCTGCAGGCCAGAAGGGAGTGGCATGATATATTTCGAGTAATGAAAGGGAAGAACCTACAACCAAGAATACTCTACTCAGCAAGGCTTTCATTCAGATTTGATGGAGAGATTAAAAGTTTTAGAGACAAACAAAAGCCAAGAGTTCAGCTTCACCAAATCAGCTTTATAAGAAATGTTAAAGGCACTTCTCTAAGTGAAAACGAGGCCACAACTGGAAACATGAAAATTATGAAAGGAAAATCTCACTAGTAAAGGCAAATATACAGTAAAAGTAGTAAATCAACCATGTACAAAGCTAGTAGGAAGGTTAAAAGACAAAAGTAGTAAAATCATCTATATCCCTAATTAGTAATTAAGGGTACACAAACAGAAAGATGTAAAATATGATTCAAAAACAGTAACCATGGGGGGAGGGGAGTAAAAATACTGGAGTATTAAGAATGAGTTTGAAATTAAGAGATCAGCAACTTAAAATAAATAAATAAATACACACACACGCACACACACACACACACACCCCTACCTCATGGTAATCACAAATCAAAATAGATACACAGACGAAAAAGAGAAAGGAATCCAAACATAACACTAAAGACAGTCATCACATCACAAAGAAGAGAAAAAAAGGAACAAAAAAGAACTATAAAACCAACCCCAAAACAGCTAACAAAATGGCAATAAATACATACTTATCAATAATTACTTGACACACACTGACTGAAAGTGAGAGGATGGAAAAAGGTATTCCATGAAAATAGAAATCAAAAGAAAGCTGGAGCAGCAATACTTGTATCAGACAAAATAGATTTTAAAACAAAGACTGTAGCAAGAGACAAAGAAGGACATCACACAATAATCAATGGATCAATCCAAGCAGAAGATATAACAATTATAAACATATATGCACCCAACATAGGAACAACTAAATACATAAAGCAAATATTAACAGTCATAAAGGGAGAAATTGACAGTAACACAATAACAGTAGGGACTTTAACACCCCACTTACATCAATGGACAGATCATCCAGACAGAGAATCAACAAGGAAACTGGCCTAAAATGACACATTAGATCAAGTGAACTTAAGAGATACATATTGAACATCCCATCCAAAAGCAACAATATATACTCTTTTCAAGTGCACATGGCACATTCTGCAGGATAGATCACATGCTAGGCCACAAAACAAACCTTGGTAAACATAAGAAAACTGAAATCATATCAAACATCTTTCCCAACCACAATGCTATGACACTAGAAATCAACTACAAGAAAAAAAACTGCAAGAAACACAAACATGTGGAAGCTAAACAATGTGCTAGTAAACAACCAATGAATCACCGAAGAAATCAAAGAACAACAAAAAAATACATAGAGACAAATGAAAATGAAAACACAATGATTCAAAATCTATGGGATGCAGCAAAAGCAATTCTAAGAGGGAAGTAAGTGATACAAGTGTAACTCAGGAACCAAGAAAAAAAAATCTCAAATAATAACCTAACCTCCCATCTAAAGGAACCAGAAAAAGGACAACAAACAAATCCTATAAACAGAAGACAAGAAATCATAAAGAAGAGAGCAGAACTAAATGAAACAGAAACTTAAAAAACAATAGAGAAGATCAATGAAAATAAGAGCAGGTTCTTTGAAAAAATAAAACAAAATTGATAAACCTTTACTCAGACTCATACGAAAAAAAGAGAGCAGGCCCAAATCAATAAAATCAGAACTGAAAAAGGAGAAGTAACAACCAACACCACAGAAGTACAAAGGATCATAACAGATTCCTATGAAAAACTATATGCCAGTAAAATGGACAACCTAGAAGAAATGGACAAACTCATAGAAATGTACAATCTCCCTATACTGAACCAGGAAGAAACAGAAAATATGAACAGACCAGTAATGAAATTGGATCAGTAATTTAAAAAAAACTTCCAACAATGCTGTTCATAGCAGCAACAATGCTGTTTAACAGCCAAAATTTGGAAGTCACCCAAGTGTCCACCAACAGATGAGTGGATAAATAAGATGTGGTATATATATACAATGGAATACATTCAGCCATAAAAGAAGAATGAAATTTTGCTACTTCCAACAATGTGGATGGACCTGGAAGGTATTATGCTTAGCGAAATGAGACAGAGAAAGAGAAATACTGATGTTATTACTTATATGTCAAATCTAAAAAATAAAACGAATGAATATAACAAATCAGAAACAGACTCACAGATATAGAGAACAAACTAGTGATTATTAATGGGGAGAGGGAAGGGGGTGGGGCAGGGCAGGGTAGGGATTAAGAGGTACAAACTACTATGTATGAAATAAATAAGCTACAAATGATATATTGTTCAATGTAGGGAATATAGCCAATATGTTTTACGTTGAAATGGAGTATAATCTATAAAAATTTTGCATCATTATGTTTTATAACTGAAACTAATACAGTATTATAAATCAACTACACCTCAATAAAAATAAAAGAAAAAAGTCTATTAGGGTGAACATAAGATTATTCTCATTTTAACTTACTGATTTGAGGAATCAAGCCAATAATAAGGTTACTAGGTCATGGATTATTATTTAGATTATTATTCTTTCAGTATACTTTTGGATTCAATAGATTAATACAGCATTTAGAACTGTTGTCTATATATTCATTAGAGGATGATAATTCTTCAGATTTTGAATCAGTTACTTTTATTCTGAAAATGCACTGACAATGTTCATATTATTCTGTACTCCAAAAAAAAATTACATATAACATTGTTTGGAAAAATAAAAAAAAAAAAATCCTGGAACTAATAATAGCAAGGTTGCAGGATACAAGGTGAATACACAAAAGTCAATCATCTTCCTATACACCACCAATGAACAAGTGGAATTTGAAACATAATGCAATTTATATTAGCACCCTTTTAATGAAGTACTTAGGTATAAAGCTAAGAAAATATATACAAGATCTATATAAGGAAAACCACAAACAGATGAAAGAAATCAAAAAACTGAATAAATGGAGAGACATCCCATGTTCACAGATAGAAACTCAATATTGTTAAGATGTCAGTTCTTCCCAACTTTATAGATTCAATGTAATCCTAATCAAAATCCCACAATACTTTGTGGGTATTGACAAACTGATTCTTAAGTTTATACAGAAAGGCGAAGGACACAGATTAGCCAACACAATAGCAAAAGAGAGCCAAATTGGAGAACTGATACTACCAACCTCAAGACTTATTATAAAGCTACAGTAATCAAGACAGTATGATAATGAACTCAAACAGACAAATAGATCAGTGAAACAGAATAGAGTGCCCAGAAATAGACCCACACAAACAAGAGTCAACTGATCTTTGATAAAGGAGCAAAAGTAATCAAATGGAGAAAGGACTGTCTCCAAGAAATGATGGTGGAACAACCAAACAACCACATGCAAAGAAAGAACCTAGACAAAGACCTTGTATTTTTCACAAAAATGAACTCAAAATAGGTCATACACCTAAATGTAAAACACAAAACTATAAAACCACAAGAAGACAACATAGGAAAAACTCTTGGTGTCTTCGGGTTTGGCAAAGACTTTTTAGATAAAACAACAAAAGCATGATGCATGAAAAAATTTGATAAAGTAGACTTTATTAAAATTAAAAGTTTTTAATCTGTGAAAGACTCTGTTAAGAGAATGGAAAGACAAGCCACAGACTGAGAGAAAATATTTACAAAACACTTACCTGATAAAGGGCTTTTATGTCCAAAATATATAAACTCAACAATGAGAAAATGAAAAACTGATTAAAAAATGGGCAAAAGATCTGAACAGATTATCTCACCCAAGAAGATATGCAGATAGCAAATAAGTATATAAAAAGAACTGTAAATTAAAGAACTGTAAATTAAAACAATAAAAAGATACCACCACACACCTATCAGAATGTCTAAAATCCAAAACACTGACAACAGCAAATGCTGGTGAGGATGTGGAGCAAAAGGAATTCTCATTCATTCCAGATGGAAATGCAAATTGGTACAGCCACACTGGAAGATAGTTTGGCAGTTTCTTAACAAAGCTAAAGTCTTACCACAGGATCCAGGAATTGCACTCCTAGGTATTTACCCAAATGAGCTGAAAACTTATGTCTGCACATAAACTAGTAAATGTTTATAGCAGCTTTACTTATAATTGCTAAAAATTGGAAGCAAACAAAATGTCCTTCAACAGGTTAATAGATAAACAAAACTGTGGTATAGCCACAGCATGGAACATCATTCAGTAATAAAAAGAAATGAGCTATCTACCAAGCTACGAAAAGACAAAGAGGAACTTTAAATGCACATTACTAAGTGAAAGAAGCCAATCTAAAAAGGCTATATACTGTATGATTCCAACTATATGACATTCTGGAAAAGGTAAAACTATGGAGACAGTGTTCGACACAAGCTGGGGCATGGGGTAGAAGGATGAATAAGCGGAGTACAGAGGATTTTCACAGTAGTGAAACTACTGTGTATAACACTGTAATGGTGGATACATGAAATTGTACATTTATTAAAACCCACACAACTGTACAGCATACAAAAAGTGAACCTAATGTAAACTATGGGCCTTATTTAATAATAATTTGTCAACATTGATTCATCAATTGTAACAAATGTACAACCAGCAATGAAGGATGCTGATAACAGGAGAAACTGAGTGGGCAAAGTATATGGGAACACTCTGTACTTTCTGTTCAACTTTTCTGTAAACCCAAAACTGCTCTAAAAAATGAAGTTTATTAATTTACCAAACAAAACAAAAAATTGGATTAAGTAAAAAATCCAGGGCTTCCCTGGTGGCGCAGTGGTTGAGAATCTGCCTGCTAATGCAGGGGACACGGGTTCGAGCCCTGGTCTGGGAAGATCCCACATGCCGTGGAGCAACTAGGCCTGTGAGCCACAACTACTGAAACTGCGCGTCCGGAGCCTGTGCTCCACAACAAGAGAGGCCACGATAGTGAGAGGCCCGTGCACCGTGATGAAGAGTGGCCCCCACTTGCCGCAAATAGAGAAAAAGTCCTCGCACAGAAACGAAGACCCAACACAGCCAAAAATAATAAATAAATAAATAAAAACATGTCAATTCATTAAAAAAAAAAAAAATCCATTTGATTTCACATACTTTTCTTCCTGTAAAAAACTATTCAGTAGGTGGCACCAGAGACCCTTTAGAATAAGGAATTACAGCCATACTATTCATAATGCTTAGTTTTGATGTTGATACATGTGTTGAGATTGTATTTATTCACTAATGAATAATATGATTGATGCTCTTGAAAAAATGTGTTATAGACAACTAAATTTAGATGCAAATTATATTATTCTATAAGTAGGTAAATAATCATGAAAATCTAGGAATGCAGATCTGATGAATTATGGAACAATAGTAATCTTACACTATGGGTAAATAAAAAAGGTGCTATATTAAGCCATTTAAAAACCAAATTCCAACTCACATTTTGACAACTACATAGCACATCCATTTGACACTTCTTGACTACTAGTGAGCAAGCATCTCATTAATAAATTGTTTTTCTCCACAGACTAAAAGCAGTCACTAAATGTGGCAACAAGGCATTTTAAAATTCATTTTCTCTTCAAGCTGGGACAGAAAAACTATCATGCCTTTCTAAAATGCAGACGATGGAACATGTTAACTACCCACTGAGCAACTATTGCCTGTCCACCTACTGGGATTCAATCTAACATACTCAACACGCAGTTTTACAGAGAACAAATGAAGTAGCCCTGACTTATAAAAAATAATCTCTTCCCCATCTTCTTAATTTATATCACTTTAAAGTGATCTTATTCAGGTGCTCGGGAATTATGTATTTTACCCATTAATGGAGACCGAATACCATATACTGCCACTTTGGTGGAGATAGGAGAGAAGGGGTAGAAGAAAGGAGGGAATCAAAGAGGTATCTGGAGAGAAGACTAAAACGTATTCTTATTTTTCCAAATTTAGAATTCAATTCTCAGAAAACAAATGATCAACAAGGCAGCATGTGGCTGAAATATAAAAACAAGTATATTAACCTTTAATTATCATTATAGAGTTCTGTACAATAGAGAATTGTTATTTAACATTTATTTCCAATAAAAAATACTATTCAGTGCCCTAAAACGAATTAATCCAAATTTTAGAACACAGTTTAACTGTAGTTGCAGAACAACAGAAATGGAGTGGAATTAAGTCTAGGAACACAGTAATTGAAAACGAATCTTGGAAGCGAATCCTCTGAAAGTCTACTACACATGACTAGGTAATACAAAAACATGGCCACGGATGGATCTCTGATTTGTCCATAAATACATGCATTAATCTTAATTTGTAAGAGTAAACTATGGTCACTTACACCTTGGGAAACACTGGACGATATATAGCACAGTGATTTCCAATCTTTCATAATTTAATTCCCTATTTAATTTAATTAAAAGACATGCCAGTAAGAGGTAAGTTGTTTTGTCTGGCAAATTTTATGAAGAAAAAGTAATATCAATTTGAACCAAATATAAAGAAAATTTTTTTTGTTTGGTTTACAGTCTTATTGCAAGTAAATATATGACTTTTTTCTGGCTTTTTAAAATGTCAAAAATAGCTTCTGTACTTTTTACCAACTTTGAGGACTACTAGACTTCAGGATCTACCAGGTGAGACAAAATCTAATCCAACCTCATAATTTTACAGAAAAGGTACCAAAAATTTTACATTATTTTGTAATCTTTCATAATTCATTACATAAATTTTATAATAGCTCATAATTTACATATAGGGTTAAGAATTTATAAAATGACACATACTGTATGCCCTTTTAATCCCCCTAACAATTTAGGTTATTCATCCTCCTTTTACACTGGGTCTCCATTCCCTGCACCTATTCCTCAGTGCCAAACTAACATTGTTCTGGGATAACATTCTAATCATTTTAAAGTTTTCAGCCAAATTTTGCCAACACTCTATTGCAACTGTTTCTAGCATGCTATAATACATCGCCACTGCTAGATACATTTCAACAAAACAACCTCTAGCATCCATACTGTACAAAAAATTGGAAAAAATATTTTAAAATCGGGGTCTATTAATAAAGAAATGTTGGGACTTCCCTGGTGGTCCAGTGGGTAAGATTCCAAGCTCTCAATGCAGGGGGCCCGGGTTTGATCCCTGGTCTGGGAACTAGATCCTGCATGCATGCCGCAACTAAGAGTTCACATGCCACAACTAAGAAGTCCACATGCATGTGGGAATGAAGATCCCACATGCCACAACTAAGACCCAGCCAATAAATAAATAAATGTTATCTTCTGCAATCACTGAACTATATTACCAGGAAAAGAAAATTCCTCAATATAAAGAGTAGTATTAATATATCTAACTTTTTAAAGCATTTGTAAGAAAAGAATGTAAGAAGAACATGGGCTAACTGAATCTTCCAAATTTAAAAAAACACCTGATTTTCATTAATAATTTCATCCTTACTTTACTGAAAATCTCTTGTGATAGAGGCAATAAATGGAGAACCTTACAGACTTGGATTTCTTCTCCTTTTCCTCATCATTCTCTAGAGAAAGATATGAGCAAGTATGACACTTAGCACACCAGAGGCCAAATGGCAGCACACTCTCCTGCCTCCACAATTAAGAGGTACAGCTAAACCATATAAAAAGAAAATTCCTAAGTCATTATACTAACTATCAATTTATCAATTGATAAGACTAGTTACATTTTTCTCAAAAAGAGGAATTAAACCGTGTAGAAGTGGAACAAAGTCTGCTCTGTCTAGTTTTACCTAGCATAGAAGCAGCCAGGAGAGTCATTTGACCTGGGCCTCACATTTGCAAATTGGCTACATATTTATGATTTTAGTATCATCTTCAAGTGAGGTTATATACTTATATGTGGCAGGACTAAAAAAAAAAAAGGGCCTACAACTTCAAATTTCCATCCCTCTACTGGACTTCCTGGATATTACAAATTAATACCTTTTGTAGATCTAATAATGATCTTGTAAATACAATTTTATTTCATGTTTTAAATGTGTTTAAAGCTTAATCTGTTAGACAAAACATTTAAAATATACAACAGTTTGTAAAGCCCACTTCAAAAAGGTAAAGTTGCCAAGCCTCTTTCAAGTTTTCAGAGATCCCCTTTCAATATTCGTAGTTTTCTTCGTCTTGGCTTAGTTTCATCTTATGTGTCTAGTTAAATTAGCTACCACATGGAGGATATCAAAACTATGTCTTCTACCTCACAAGGCTGAACAAATTAGGAGGTATAAACGCACTTCAACAAGGTTAAAGCCCTATTCAACAAACACAAAACATTACTAATCATCTTATAAAAGACTTGTATCCAGAATTTATAAAGAATACATAAGTCAACAGTAGAAAGCAAACAACCCTACTAAAAATGGGCAAACGAATTGAACAGATCTTTAAAAAAGAAGATCTACAAACTGCCTATAAGAACTTGAAAAAGCACTCAACATTATTAGTTATGAGGAAAATATAATTTAAAGCAAAATGAGATACCATTTCACACCTACCAGAATAGCTAGTAACAAAGATGGTAACAGTAGTTACTGACAGGGATCTGGAGCAACTAGAACTCTCATGCATTTCTAATGAGTCTGTGAAATGATAAATTTGGGAGAATGATCTGTCAGTTTCTAAGATATTTTAAATATACATTGATGTTATGACTCAGCAATTCTACTCTTATGGATTTTCCCAAGAGAAATGAAACAGATGTCCAAAAGGCATAAGAATGTTCATAGCAGCCTTATTAATAATCCCTAGTGACTTATTAATAATCGCTTTCAGAGGAGGTTGTAAGAAAGAACAAAGAATCAAAAGTGATTCTTGTATTTTAATACTGAGTGAGAGGGAAGGTGTCAATGGCACTAATTAATGGGGAACATAAGAAAATGAACAGGCTTAAAAAGGAAAATAAGTTTAGATTCACTGAGCTTAAAATTCTTCCATAATATATATGTGGAGATGTCTACAAAACAGCATGGAACTTGGAGGCTGTGGCTCATCAAAACAGAGGTTAAGAGTGGAAGCCAGGGGCTTCCCTGGTGGCGCAGTGGTTGAGAGTCTGCCTGCTAATGCGGGGGACACGGGTTCGAGCCCTGGTCTGGGAAGATCCCACATGCCGTGGAGCAACTAGGCCCATGAGCCACAACTGCTGAGCCTGCGTGTCTGGAGCCTGTGCTCCGCAGCAAGAGAGGCCGTGACGGTGAGAGGCCCGCGCACTGTGATGAGGAGTGGCCCCCGCTTGCCACAACTAGAGAAAGCCCTCACACAGAAACGAAGACCCAACACAGCCAAAAATAAATAAATAAATTAATTAATTAATTTTTTAAAAAAATGTAGACTAACACCAGTCACATCATTTGCTGTGATAAAAACAATATCATTTAAAAAAAAAAAAAAAGAGTGGAAGCCAGGAGAGTGGATGAGGTTTTTTGGGGGGGCACAGTCTGGGAAATACATGTATGTACATAAATATACATACGAATGTATATATAACTCTAAGGACACAGTCCTTAAGCTATAACATTCTGGGGACAGAATCAATAGTAAAGGAGGCAGACAGGATTCTTAACCCTTTTTGTGCAAGAATTCCTTTGGCAGTGTGGTGAAGACTATGGTGGTCTCCTTCTCAGAATCACGTTTTAAATGCACAAATTTGTAGGATTACAAAAGAAACCAACTACACTGAAAGACAATTTAAAAAAATTTTAAGTTGAGATATAGTAATATATTACTTTTTCTTAATGCATTAAAATATAAGATCTAGTAGTAAGTCTAATATCTACCATAATTCCAAAGTAGTGAGAATATAAACAATAATTATGTGATATGAAAATATCTATGATTTTTATTGCTAGAACAGGTATTATTAATACTACTGTTGTTTGTTATCAGCATTTATATTTGAAGGAAATGTTAAACTTCAGCTAGGGGTTAGTGAAAATAAAGATGTCATTTTTTTCCCCCATTCAAGTTCATGAACCCATGAAATCCTGTCCATGAACTTTTTGGGGAATATCCCTGGTTAAGAACACTTGAACTAGAAAGTAAAATTAAAGAGACATAAAAACTTGATAAAACAATATCATGGAAATTACAGCAGCAAAATAGAATATGTTAATTTTAAACTGCAATGATAAAATACTATATCCCCTGCTTCATTTCTTACAATTGTCAAGTAGAACAAGATACAAAGGCCAGAGAACAGCATGTTAAGCAAAGAAAGGTGGAAAAGATTCAGAGGTTTCTGAATATTTTCAGAGAAAGAAAAGAAATCACAACTGTATTTAAACTAATTTTTAAAAATTTATCCCCACTAGGAATCACTTGATAACCACTATAACCATAGACTGCCAATACAAGGATCATTCTATGTCTCATACATTCCACTCCCAACCTGCTTCATCCAGCTTCTACTTCTTATACGATCTACTGATACACTCTGCCATGCAAGCCAGGGTCAGAACAGATGAATAATAATGGCACAAGTCCTTCAGTTGGCCTAACTGCTACCCTAGAGATACAAAACAATTCATTATACTGAACAGGAGGGGTAAACCATTTTCCTCTTAGAGAGACGCAGTCAGGCAAGTTACGCTAGATACATTATCTCAATGCTTATGTCTCTCTACACAATAGTCTGTGTTGTAGTGAAAATCTGACTAGAAATTATTTGGAATGCTGAGTCATCTCCCATGACAAACTATCTTTTTTTCTGCCTCGTCAGCAGCTATGGCACTTGTTATTAAGTACTATCAATCTCTGACCCAAAAAAGTAGTTGTTTAGACAATGCCTTATTCCTATCAAAGTCAAAGTCACCGTCAACAGAGCTTAGAAGTTACTGTCCAGAGGCTATTATTACAGGGGAATTATGGCTGAGTGTGCCACAGTGTTTGTAGAACATATCCACTTGTAGATATACTACCCACTATAACCAATGTGGCACACATACGAACATCTCCAGAGAAGCTTTTAGGTCTGCTAAAGCTGGGGCATTCCTGAGAACAAACAGAAAACAAAATAAAGGTGTTAAAAACCAGACTCCCTAACAAAGAAAATCTAATACTTTAATTTAACAATATAGCAAAGCCCGAATAAGGCTGTAAAAATTCTATTCTAAATGAGTTAAGTTTGATAAGGACTACAGTAGGATCAAGATCATGGAGAATATCTTCTTGCTACAGTAACAGGCAGAAAGGTAAACTGAGGAATGAGGGCTTAATATTCAACTCGCAAGGCTAATACTATTGCTCTGTCTTGCCTACTGAATATGAGCCATAAAAGCTCCTCCCAAATGTTGCTTTCTTACTTTCTTACTTTTAATTTTAAATGGAATGAGTCTCTAAACAAAATGCAAATAAATTACTAATAACAAGCATTAAAATTTTTTTATCTAGAAAATAACAGGATAGCTACAGAGGCACAGAGCTATCTTTTAACTAAAGATCTCCCTTCATTGTTATAACTAAAGTTATTAAAAATCATTTACCAAGACTCTAAAATAACTATGATACTTGCTCAAGGTAATAAAAGAGACACTAAGGGAAAATACATAGTTTCTGCTCTCTATGAGTTAGCAATCCAGTATGGAAGGATAAAATGTAAAGATTGTATGTATATTTCTTGGAGGAGTATCTTGAGGCTCATTTGGTCTTCGATTTCAACATTCCTGAGTAGGGTACACCAGGTTTAAGTCAACAAGAGAATCAAGAGCACATGAACTACTCTCTCTAGTCTATCTCTACTGTATCCTATTATTAACATGCCAGTGTCCTCCTTGAGACTAAGCACTGTATCTTACTCATTTACCTACTCAGGGATCTACAACGGTACCACAACAAGGTAACTCAATAAATTTCATAAATAAACGATTCTTCACACTTCAAAGGGAATAAAGGGCAGCATTAACAGCTGAGCAATAAGTTAACCTTTTTTGGTTTTGGTTTGGTTTTCTTATTTTTTTTACAGGGCATAGAAAAACAAGAATGAGAAGACATTCCTTTACTCTCTCACACTTTACACAAAAGGTTTCTGAACAGTCACTGAAAGGAATTATTAGAGAAAAATGATTTTTTTTTTTCTGGAAGTCTTGTGAGCTAGTTGGTTCAAAGGCAGAAAAGAATGCAGACTTAGACATTGCTTATGTTGCTTTCACTTTGGTTGACTATGTCACTACTGAACATGCACTGCAAAGGATAAATATAAAATCAAGGATCAAATGAGTGGACATGGACTTCCTGAAGCTTCTTTTTATTCCACAGATTTGACTGTCTCAACTGCCCATGTAAAATGAGGAATCTGCCAGACGAGAGGAACATGGAGAACACATAACCATAGGATCTCTGCCTTTTATAACATTTTAGGATTTTTTGGGCGGGGGAGGAGCTAAGGGATAGCTGCACCCCAGTTATACTTCCAAGTTTCATTTCTTAAAGCCTACCTGAGGCTTTACTAAAAGTCATGGTGTACCACAGCTTAATGCAGCTATTTAATCCTTTTGCCCCTCCTTACCCTTCCTGCTTCTCCTGTTTTTTTGCCTCTTTAAAGCCATGATCTGACCATGGTATTTGTGAATCTCCCAGCCTTGTTAAAGCCAAAGTCCAACTCCCCTGTGACTACAACTTTCCCTGTTAGGCTTTTTAGCAATTAAATGTTCTTTCTAAGTTCAGCTCATCAATTTTGGACTTTGGAAGAATCAGTCTCTAAAGTATGCCTTTAGAGCAGAGTTCTTCAAATTCTGTTGGATATTCACTCATCAACTAACAAAACTGAGAATGCACGTTACAAATATGTGTATTTTTCATTTTTATTATCTATTCTTATTTTATCTATTGTATCTATTTTTTATTACCTATTTCATTTGTATTATCTATTTTTCAGACTTAATTCAGCTAAAACTACATAGTAGAATATGTATATCCATTTAACTGGCCATATAAACTATAATATATCACAACACTCAGAATGCAAACCAAAGAATAAGGGCTCCATTAACAATCCCTCCTTGTCCGAGGGACTGAACTCTCACTCTTCTCCCAAAACACTAGGTCTCCTTTATATGACAAGGGACTTCTGATATAAAGCCCAAGTAAGGGTGCCACTGTTAGTCCATCTGTCAAAGATTAGTAACGGTTAATTTATTTATTTTTATTATGTTTTAAAAAATATTTTAAATTTTAAAGTAATTTTAGACTACAGAAAAGTTTCAAAAGCAGTACAAAGATTTCCTGTATATTCTTTTCCCAGTTTTTTCTTAATGTTAACTTCCTATATAACCAATTATCAAAACCCAGAAATTAACATCAGTACAATACTATTAACTAAACTGTAGATTTTATTTGGAATTCATCAGTTTTCCCACTAATGTCCTTTTTCTGTTCTAAAATCCAATCCAGGATCTCACATTGCATTTAATTGCCATGTTTCTCCTCAGTCTCCTCTAATCAATGAAAGTTCCTCAGTCTTTCCTTTCATGATATTAGACATTTTGGATGAGTACCAAACAGTCATTTGGGAGAATGTTCTTCAGTATATCTGATGCTTTCTCATGATTAGTTCAAAGTTATGCATTTTTGGCGAGAATACTACAGAAGTGATGTGCATTTCTCAGTGCACCATATCAGTGTACCAATAAGACTGGATATTTGTTACTACTGGTGATGCTACCCTGGATCACTTGGTTAAGTTGGTGTCTGCTGGGTTTCTCGACTGCAGATCTACTCTTTCTCTCTTTGTAATTAATATATTGGGGAAGATACTTTTAGAATATGCACATACTCTGATTCTCATCAAACTTTTGCCCACTGATTTAAGCACTCATTGCTGGATGTAATAATTGTGACTGTGGTGTTCTAAGGGTGATTTTCATTTCCTGCATTCCTTCTACATTTTAAAATTGGAATTCTTCTGTAAGATAGAGCTGTCCCTTCTTCCTTATTTATTTATTTACATCAATATGAAAAAATGGATATTGATTTTATTCTATGGGTTATCTTATTTATTTTTTTGCTCAAATTGTTCCAGCTTTGGCCATCAGCAGTTCTTTCAGGTTGGCACCTGTGTCCTACCAATCTACCTTTTTTTGAGATTTCCTTACTTTCTGGCACCACAAAATGCTCCAAATTCATTTTATACTTTCCCAGCCCCAGCCATGGAAGCAACCACTTCTCCAAGGAGCCTTGGTTCCCTTTATTGGAGAAGTCTTATTTTATCAAGGATGTACATCAATGGAAATAGAATTCCTGCACTCCAGTGGATCACCTTACTTAATCCCTGACTACATGCACACGTGATTTTGGACAGCACCCTTTTACAGCACTGGCTCCATGATGGTAATTTTTTTTTTCTTCTTTTTTTTGGTCTAACAAAATATTCAACAACAATGAAGGAATGTCCTCTATTAATAGTCTAAAACATTTCCAGGGTTAACAAGGATTAAGTCAAAGAAATGCATGTAACAGGAAGAATCACAGACTTGTCAATATTATCCATAGTTTTATCTCTATAACCTTCTAGACACATGTAAGGCCTGCAACTCTGGAACTCCAATAACACCAACAAATGACAATGCCAGAGGTACATAAACATACCCTAATCTAGGTAGGCAGTGACCATGACTCCACCAAAGAGTAAGTGCTTCTTTTACAAACAAACCTCAACAACATCAACCAGTACTGCCAGAACAATAAGTGTGCTTTTTAGAAAAACAAAAATGGATAAAGACTCCCATGAAAAAAATTGCCATCATTTAACATGAGCTCACAGATAGTTTTGTAGAACTCTAGAGTATTTTAAGTTGAAAAATGAAGTATGTGCAAAGTAAATCAGGAGCCACTAGGCCATACCATACCCAAAAGGCTTTGGAGTTCAAATAATACCAGAATATTAGAGCATATGATCAGACTCACTAGAATATTTGGCTAGTATCATGGTTCCAGTTGCTCATTAGAAACACTGGTAGCCTAACTTAGTGTATTTAAGACAGAAGCAACCCTAAGGCAGGTCACTTTAACATGTTGCTGGCTTAAATAAAAAAATAAATTTTCTTAAATACATATAAAAGTATTTTAACATTTCTAGTTACTATAATGTATACTCTTCATTACCCATATCTAAAGAAGCAAAAAGTAATCTAAAATAATAGTTCCCAAATAATCTATATTTTGCTTTAGAAAATGTGACCTTTCATTATACAAATATATTCATACAAGATTTTCACTCTGTTATTAGTTAATATTTTAAAATTAGCTTTGGTTCTCTGATTAATCAGAACATGAAGGGAATATGAAAAATGGCTAGCAGGATTAGCCGACTTTTCATGCTGAAATTTTACTTCAAAGTGTCTCACATGATTATTGAAGGCTGACTGGTGTATACGCCTGTACAATAATTTTTTTCAAATATTCCTTTACCTTTGTTTCACTTCCTTAATGCTACATAGACTAACAATATATCAACACACTTTAGCAAAAATTTTCCCATTTTATCAACTAAGAAACCAAAGCACAAAAGTGACTTTTTATTTGTATAAAATAAACACAAAGAATGTTATAATTTGTATGCTGTTTACCTGACAATTCTACTCCCCCAAAGTACCCGAAGAGTACTATTGATATATTTACTGCTGACAGTTCTGAAGTATTACTACTCACTTTTGAGACTGTATGATGCCTTACACCCTGATGTTAGTTATTAATTCATGGGCTCCTAAGGACAACCTTCTTAATGATTACAAGATTTAATTTGAGAACTAAACCCTATGTGATCTTCCTTTTTTGATTTAGTGTGATTCCAAGTAACTGATGATAATGATAATAAATAACAGTAGCAGCAGTTTTAGATTACTGAGTCCTTACATTATCTCTTCTTCCCACCCCTCCCCAACTTTATTGAGGTATAACTGGTACCCAAGAAAAACTGCACATAAATAATGTATACAATTTGGTCAGTTTGGATGCATTATCTCTTCTAATCATCACAATAATCCTCTTAAAAATGCCACAATTATTCCCATTATATAGAAATGGAAACTAGTCTTAAGGAGGTTAAAAAGTTTGCCTAAGGTCATGCAAGACTGAGTAAGTAGTAGAACCAGGACTAGAACCCAGGTCTAATCCAAAATCTGACCTCTTAACTACTATGCCATACTATGATTAGAGCAGGTCATTTACATGCTGGTGCCTAGATTTCTCATACACTCAAAAGCAAAAAAAAAATTAGTGTAATCCACCATAAGGCTACTCTTCACTGGATGCCTCGTATACATATGGCACTAAGCTGCATGTTTCATTTACATTATATTAATCTTCACAATAATATCACTAAGTTAAGTATCTTGCCCAACATCACAGCTTTTTAATTAAAAAACAAACAAAACAGCAAGCAACCCATCTAGGTTTGACTCCATAGCCCATATTTTTTCTACCAGAAGCTACTACTGAACACACAGCATACCTATCAAACTAAAATCTAAACTAGTATCTTTTGTTTTAATAAAACTATTTTTTGGTGGGTGAGGGTAGACAACAGAGTATAAGCATCCACAATTATTATGCCTCTTGCGCATATGAGAAAACTAAGTCACATAAAAGGGTAAGTAGTTTATCAGAACTATATAACTAATGTATGGTAGGGCAAGATTTGAATCCATATATTTCATGGTAAAACTTATGCTTTGCCCTTTCTACTGAAGATAGAAACATTTTAGAAGACTTCACTCAAAACACTTTAAGGGGGAAAACACACACACATACAAATATTTATCCATATGGAGAAAGGCTGGGGGTGATCGCTGCTTGGTAATAACAAATCAATGAGTTCTAATCCATAGAACAGTCTGAGCAGGCTGTGAATATAATGGACAACTAGCCAACAGCAAATAGTAAACTGTAACTGACAGTTCATAATTACATGTAAATTTAAAATGGTGAGATGGTAATTTATAAAACTAATTTATCACATTTCACAAGTATAGTATTTGATCAAATCCTCTGCTAGAATCCTAGACTCCTTATATCTTAGTAAGAGAAATTCAGAAAGAATTAATCAGCCGCTGAGGTTCCAAAGTACCAGAGAGAATAAGTAATTATTCAAAAGAGAATTATAACTATATCATATTAAATGAGATAGAGAGGAGAGTTCATGTGTTAGAGCATATTTAACAAAGTGCTATTTCTACAAAAATTGCACTAAAAAAAGATCTTTATGTGAGATTAAGAAACTGAAAATATCAGACTCAAAATTATGGCAAGACAGAACTTCAACCTTTTATTAAAAAGTTGAGGTGGTAGATTGATTCAGTGGCTGGCTTATAACTCAGGTGTTTTTTACACTATATCATTCACAAAACCACAGTATATGAAGAAAATTGTCTGGAAAAAAAAAAAAAAACAGCTGACTAGTAACATACCCCTCCCTCTCCCTTATTATTTCAGTTCAGGACACATGAACTACTTCAGTCTTTAGCTAATGTTCTTGGCCATTAAGTTTTCTTTCTTTCCTCAAAAGGTCCTGATCTTGAGATTCTAACACCACCCAATTCAGTATATTGGGCTGTCTTAAATTTGCAGGCAGACTACAATCAGGTTTAAAGTCTTACAGCTAAAATACCAAGAGGAAACATATTTTTAAGAATTCTGGATTAGAGTTTTTAGACGTATTATTTACAATGACAATGAAAACTTTCTATATGTATGCTCTAAAAGTACATGTTAAAAAGAAACTAAGCAAAAGAATTGTCATAGTAGTTTTTACTCTAAAGTCATCTAACAACCTGCTGTTTTTAGGTATATAATAAGACATAACCACTGTTTTAAAAGCATACAAACTAACAAATACTGTGGTTTAATTTAAAAAATTTAAAATAACATGAAGAAATAGAAACTTAGCGACAAAATTTAAAAAGAAAAAAATCAGAGAAAAGCAGACCTCTAAGAAATGTAGGCTTTCCAAGAAGTTCTAAAAAAACACAAACCCTTATTTTCACACCATCGAACAAACACACACAACTTGCGGCAGGAGGACTGAATGAAACGTATAAACATCAGTTCTCATAAAAAAAACAAAAACAAAAAAACCCCTCATCTTAGAAACATAGTATTTCATAGAGCAAAATTTTAAGACACCTGAATATATAGCAACTGAAAGCAGGAACCTGCTTTTGCCTTGTCTTTTGAGCAGGCTTCTCCTGTGTTTGCTTGGCCCCTTGCCTACACCCCTGAACCACACTGCTACATGGTACCCTAAAATTTGTTCAGCAGCCGAGCCATGTTATTCCACCACACACGCATGTAGGCAGTGTTCTCACTTTAACCCTAAAACGCATAATTATACATAAATTGAGCAGCAAATATATATTACATGTATATTACATGTTGAAGAGTATCTTCTATGATTTTGATTTATGTCTTTGACCAAAACTCTATTCAAAAAACTAAGAAATGTTTATAAGGAATTGGAAAGATAAAAATTATTAAGATAGTCTTTGCCTCCAAGGAGTTCAAAATCTACTAAAATCAATACTCTTGGAGGGATATGATGGAATAATATTTAAAATTGACAAAGAAGGTAGAAATCATTTCACAGAATCAAAATTATCCTTAAAAATCTCTTAAACAGCCCACCAGTACAGTGTATACTTATGGTCTGCAGTCTCATACATTATTATGTATTATGAAACACACATTTTTTAACATGAGAATCATGCTCTATTTGCAGAGATGCTTTAAAGTACAGGAGGTGTGTAGAAACTGAGAGCTATTAAAAAAACAGTAAATTTGCTTATCTCCCATCTCATGGCCCCTATGGGGGGACCAAGGGACGCCACAGGTATTCTGACAAAGTAGAACAGTGGACAGATACCCACATGACACAGATTTTTATTTTTCACACTTGGCATGAAATATCTGCTGTGGGATGCTGATGCATTTGACACTTCTAGAAGTAGGACTTATGAAAGTGTTTCGATAAAAAGATACTCTCAGTCAATCAGGCTTGGGGAAAAAGTATCACAATAAACAATGAATGGAGTATGAACAAACCTAGCATATTCCTCTGTTAACTTCAAGGAGTTAAAAGAAATGTTGACTATAAAGCAAAAAGTCTTACATCTTGCTAAGGAGGCTGGGTTTAATGAAGTGGACCATGGAAATGTTAACTGTTAACATCACATAGTGAAGAGTTTATGATTAGAAAATCTTTCAACTTGATGCTCATCACTTGTCAGGCAAAGATAAAGGAGTCACAAATACTTGACACCAAATCTTTAAAAAAAATTTTAGATCATGCAGATAAAATGTCTGTTCACACAAGTGAGTCTGATCATGATATGAGAAGACTCCACACATTAAAGGGTGACCAGGAGCTGAAAAACTACAAGTGAAGGGAACTTAAATAGTTCATCCACTTTTAAAAGGAGTTTTTAAAAAAATCCCACTGCCTTTTCTGTGGCTTCAGCTGATGCTTCAGATAAGCTAGTTCCATGGATTCAGACATGGATGAACCTTAGGCATTTAATTCACCTGTTCACTACTTCACCAGCTCACTCTGACTTAATACTACGCATCACCAAACAGCAACAGGAACTAAGCCTCCATCTCTTTTATTACCATCAAACTTCATGCAGGCAACTCTTTAATCCATTAATTAAACATTTTAAAAATGCTTTTTTGATTATTTTACTAAGTACTATTAATAATCATTAACTATCTTACATTATTTAATCAGTTGTTTACATTATAGTACATGTTGCTTGGTCAAGTTATTTAACTGTTACTTCTTTGTATGTAAGTAAAGGAACAGAGTTAAATAATCTCCAAATCCCCTATCTGCTTTTAAATGCTGTAATTTTAGCTTGGTCTTAAAAGGAAAATAATCTGTAAAACTGAGGAATGGGAATGGCGATCACCTCCTACATGCCTGATCTATAATTTTTCAAAACTGATATTAGCTTTAACTCCTGAAATGTATTTCCCCCAGGTTTTCTGTAGTTTGAGTTTGATACTCTATTGTTTTTCTCTTTTTAGCGTTTGCTCAAATGTTATTTGACTACCCTTTATAAGTCTGCAATTCCCACCTCTACCCTGGCATTCCCTAAGCTCCTTTCCCTGCTTTGCCTCCACAGCACCTACATATATATTTATATCCAGCATGTGTGTAAGGTGTGTGTGTGTGTGTGTGCGCATGCACGCATTCACATTCAACCACAAACAGAATTTACTTGCTTACTGTCTGCTTCCCCTCACTAGCACACAGAAGACAGGGATGTTTTCTGCCTTTTTTCCACTAGTATGGTACCTGGCATATAGAAGGAAACTTAGTGGAACTTTGTTGAATGAATTAACTTCTCTAACCGTGGACGAGAAATATGTTTTATAAAGGCCAACATGCTAGTCTTGCTCTGGGGAAAGTCATACTCAGGGAAAGAAAGAAGTAAATTAGCAGGATTTTATGAAAGAACACATAGGTGATGACACAGCTGGTGAATTCATGAGTTACTCAAGAAAATCAGAAAAATATTCTAAAAAGATTTTTAAATGATAAATTAATACGAAACAGTTAAATAGCACGTAGTAACTGTCTATTACTTCCATAAAAAAGTGCTTTTTCCAATTCAGTACTCATTATTTTGAACAGCATATACAGATTACTACATTTATTCACATACAGGCTAATTTCACTATCTGCCGTATTAGAGACAGAGCACAGGGAAGAAATACTACCCAGGGACAGATGGTAATTCAAAAAATAGGGCCCCAGATAGAATTATATCTCTTCTGAGAATTAGGTCTTCCCTCTCACCTAATAGACTACACTTTCTCAACTGAATTAGAATATGCAAAGAAATAATTTAGACAAACTTCTAAAGAATTATATAAAGATAAATGAAAGAACCACTGCTTCCCCAAAATTTAAATTATGTCCTCAAAAGGTTATCAGAGTTGTATAAAACCATTGAAAGAATAATTCAATGACTAAACATTTCTGAAAGGAATTTAGAATCACTTATATTTTCATTATTTGGGCTGATTCCTAGAACATCTTAGAATATTGGAACTTTCTTATCACATGCAAGGACTCATTAAAGACTTTGCTAAAAGATCTAGCATACTACAGCTATAAGTAACATTTTAAAAAAACTGGATAGACAATCATGATTTCAAAGCATTACTGTTGATCTTGAAAATATTCCTCTTCTACATGCACTCAATTAAGTTACTGAGTTTTGACTGTACCAGGTATAATTCTAGGTGCTGAGGATATAGCAAAATAGACAAAATCCCTGTCTTATTGTTCTTATATTCTAGAAGTGGCAGATAACAAACAGATATTAAAAGAGGAGTCAGGGAAACAAACAAACAGACAAATGCAAAGGAGAATGATGGGAAAGAGACTGAATGAAAGAATTATCATAAATGGGGTGGCTGGGGCAATGAGTGGTCAGGCCAGGGTAATGTGTGGTAATATGAAGGAGTGCAATGCTCAGATGCAAACAAGGATTCCAGACAGAGGTAACAGCAACAGCAAGTAGGAAGACCCTGAGATGGGAATAAGGTTAGCACATCTGAGGAAAAGCAAAAAGCCAGAGTCTGCAAAAGAATAAACAATAAGAGATGTGGCTAAAGAGGAGGCAGAAGTAGGCCACATAGATTGAATTTTTGATAGATTTTACTCTCAGTGACATGCAAAGCCATTGGAAGCTTTTGGGCAGAGGAATAATGTCCTGGTTTAGGCTTCAGAAATATCATTTTGCCTTCTGTGTAGAAAAAATGAATTGGTAGGGAAGAGAAAAGTAGAAGAAGAGGCACCAGTTAGGAGGCTCTTTAAGTAGTATATGCCAGAGATGAAGTGCCTTGGATTAGGATGGCAGCTATGGAAATGGTTTGACGGTAGAACCAATGGGAGTTGATGATAGGTTGAATGTGGGTATAGAGGATACTGAGGAATCAAGAAAAGCTCCTAGCTTGGGGGCTGACCAACTGGGGGCAAGGGTGATACTTTTTACTAGGATAGGAAAGGCTGGGGCAGGGGAAGGTTTGGGGAGAGTAAAATCAAGTGTTCTGTTTTAGATAGGTCATTCTGAGATGCCTATTGAATATTCTACTGAAGAATACCAAGTGGACAGATATAAGAGAGTAAAGCTAGAGAAAAGATTAGGATTAGATATAATCCTATAATATTCAGGTGTCATCAACACATACATTGTAATTAAACCCACTGGATGAAATGATGCCATCAAGTAAGAGAAGGCATATTGAGAAGAAAAGACAACTGAGGACTAACTCCTAGGCTCTTCAATATTTAAAGGTAAAAAAGACAAAAAGCAGCAAGGAGCATGTGAAAGAAGTAATCTGCAAGATGGGGGAAAAATTAGAAGAATATAATTTCCTAGAAACCAGGATTAAGGAAGTGATCATCCCTATCAAATGATGCTGAAAAGCTGAATAAGGTGAGAACTGATAACTTTCCTCTGAATAGTACAAGATGGAATTACCAATGAAACTGATAAAACAATTTCAGTGGAGTAGTAGAAAAGAAAGTCTAATTGGGATGGGTTGAAAAGAAAAGGGGAGTTGAGAAGTGAAGATGGTAAAAGTACAGAAAATAAATATCTACTATGTGTCAGATGCTTGAGATATCTCAGCAGGCAAAAATACAAAAATCTAATTCTTCATAGTGCTTATATTCTAGCAAAAGGAATAAGACAATGAACAATAAAAATAAAAGAAATAAGTAAATTATATGTTAGAAGGTGATTGTGTTACAAAAAGGAAGCATAATTTTTAATTGTGAACTTTTGAGGAGAAGGATATAAAATAACCACCTGTAACAGAGGAAAGGGACTAGGTGAGACTTTGAAAGTCAGCATAATAGGGTGTTTTACTTTAGTCAAGTTCAGCTGTTCCAGGGTAAGTGTGTAAGATATTGAGAATAGGGTTAAAACACAGATAAGGTTCTGACAAGCAAATATGACAAAGGAAAAGAGAAGCAAGGGAGTTAAAATTTTACAGAAAGATGGTTACAGCGATTGAGCACAGTATCTGAGCTGAGTAAGGAGAGACGTGAAGTCGTTAAGACAATAACAGTGAGAAGTGGTATGGTCAATAGATTGGGGGTTGCAAGGAGGTTAAAAAAAATACTGGGATGACTACTGAAATAAAATGGTAGTAGAAATAGGGATGGTTGAAATTATATTTGTGAGGTGGCAAAGGTCTAGGGATGATCATGGGAAAGGTGGTTGGAGTGGAATGGAGGAAAAGATAATTGGAAATGAAGAGGTCAAGTAACTGAGAGGCCAGAATGTAGAACGTAACAGCTACACAGAACTTGAAGTCACCAAGAACTAAGATGGGAGGAAGAAAGTGAAAAGGCTGGTAGAGGTGTGCAATATGATAATATGGATGGAATATTTAGATATTCCAAACAAGCTCAGGGTTTGGAGTGAGGATGGCAAATAAATGATTGGAAAGCAGCTATAAAGATCTCAGAAGTTGCTTGTTAATTTTATCACCCCCATATTACATAAAGCAAGGAATTAAAAACATCCAGCAAGGGAAAGGTCTACAAAAGCATCTTTTATGAATATATAGGTTTCACTTAAAGCAATAAAGTAAAGGGAACATTAAGAGAAAAGACTGAGGATATAGGGGATTGCTGATGAAAGACCACAAGTTCCAGAAGACACAGTGGAAAAAATTTGGGTGCTTGTAAAGGTGTAAATGACTGGGTCAAATTAAAGATTAAAAAAGACAAAAGGAGATAAGAATCCATGTGACGATGAATGAATGACCTGATAGTCGGCCTTTAATTCCTGCTATGGATGGTGTTGCAGGCAGAAAGGTGATTTTAACAGAAATGCTTAAAATCTTAAATACAGTTATAATTTTAACTGTGTGTTAAAAAAATTTTTTTTTAAAGTGTGTTCTTAGAATTTTATTCATATCCTCTACATGGCAAAATAAGAAAAATCTTTTCAAGAACACCTCTGGATTGTGGCTCATAATGGTATGTGGATTATTTTATGACACTAACATACAGTTCCCTGAGAGTTCTAAAAAGGCAGCCCACATATAAAGAGAAAGTCAATGTATGACCACATGTTATCACAAAGGCACATTTGTATAAGAAATGCTTAGGGCCTGAATGAATCAGGTCAAATTTACATAGTCATTCAAGGATACCTGCATTTAGAGAAAAGCAATCTAAAAGATTAACACTCCTGTTTCTAAGAAATCAAATGTTTTAGTATCAGTCATAATCCAATTAATTAATAAGCAGTATTAATATTTATTTCATGCAATATTATAGAGCTTAAAAATTAAAAGTTTAAAAGGAAAAGGATCTGTGTTCAAAAAAGGCATGAAAAACTTTATATAAAACCTAGCTATCAATTAATTTAAGGGGGAAAGTTTCGTTAATAGCCGCTTTCAACCATATATCAAGAAGGTCTTCGAAAAGAAAAGGCCAGAATAGTAGTTACATGAATGCTCAATGTGTGTGGGGGGGGTAAAAGATAAAGTAGGAAAAACATTATATTCTGATGAAGGAAGGCTTTATTTTGTTATATACACTTAGCAGTATGATTCATTCAGCTACAATGTGCATACTATCTGTCCAATTTAGTCAAGTAGACTTCTTTAACTGAAAAATAAAAGATGAGATATCTTCCTGAATCGTAAGCCAGTGATTTACACTGCTTCAGGTGATCAGAGAATGAGAAGCCAAAGTCAAAATAGTTTAGTTCATATCCTATGGGGACAGCTTCAGAAAAGGCATTTTATATCTATATGCCTATGTTTACCCACATTTCAAAACAAATAAACTGACTGATATTCAGGCCATACACAGTAATAAACTTAAGTACAAAGAAGGAAAAGATAAACAATACATACACGCTAAATAATTTTCTTCTTCAAATAAAACAAATAAGTACTAATACCACTGAATATGTAGAGAAACTGGAAGATATATGGACAGTTTATCTTAGTACTCATTCATTCATTCAAAAATATTTATTGAAGATCTAAGATGTGACAAGTACTATTCCAGATACTGAAGATTCTGCAATTAACAAAACAGAAGTCCCTACTATCATGGAGGTTTCATTCTACTCTAGCACTCTAGACAATTGTCTAGGTTAACTTCTAGAAGGAACTCAATTTTGAAACATTTCTAAAGAATATACAAAATTAGTTAAAAGTTCACCTCTGCACTAAAATATCCACTCCCCTGACTGTACTTACTCAACCCTACAAGAGTATTTTTGACTAGCTTCTAATTATAAGGGATAGTCCAAACTGTATTTAGATTAAGTAATAAGTTTTCTCCAATTATTAAATACTATAAGGGAACTAATCACTAAAGCTGTTCATGTTCACATAAAGCAAAGATGGAATGCTCTGTATGTCTCATAGGTCCTCTCTAGCCTGCCTAATTCAATTAGAATAATCCTAATTCTAGGCTGCTAAGTAGTAGACAACAGGAACGATTTTCTACTTAATACTTAGAATCTAAGTGTTCCTCACATAGAACATCTTTGACCTTTTAAAATTTCTTCCAAGGATTCAAATGTTCACAACACAAAACTTCTCTGAGCTTCATTATCTCTGTCTGTTAAAATGATAACAAGAGTTCCTATCTCTTAACAGTGTTTTGGGATTAAACGAGGTAAGTCACAAAACAGGCTTAGTGTTCAATCATAATTGATGACATCAACCATCTTAATTATCCTAAGTGTGAGTTCTCAATAATAGCAGCTTACATCATCAACTTCCATAAAACTATAGTTAAGAAAGATAATAAACAAGCTACAATAAGGATATTAAAAGATTTCTCTTTGTCTTGGCAAGATGATCACATGCTTATGTTCCTCAAACTAAGCAACAGATTTAAAGTACCAGTAATACTAATGTTACTAATATGCAGCATTCCTAAAAATGACTGAGTTTGAGAAATTTTCAGGAATCAAATAAAAACTTCACTAACAAGATGCTTTATTAGCATTTTATTTGCTTCCGAAGAGTCGGAAGTATTTCCTATCTTTAAAAACACATTTTTTGCCTTTTATTTCAAAGTAAAGTTAAAAGAACTTACTAAATAAATAAACAAATACACAAACAAAGGAGTTAAGACCATTTAAAAGATACTGTTATTATCTTCTAGACTCATCCTGGTCAGACCATATTGGAAATCTTGAAAATGATTTCATTCAAAGAAATTAAAAACAAACAACAGAAACAAACCCAAGTAAACAAGTAGGAAAGTCCTTATGTTTAATTAAATCTGGAAAGTGATGATGGACTACAAATAAAGAAATTAACAAAGACAAAAATACTGAAGACCTGAAGTAAAGCAAAAATACTACTAATAAGAATCTTTCATTTAAAAACTCTGTGATCCTTCAAAGATCTTGAAGAAAACCAAAAAAATCCCCAAATGGAGAGGTCACTAAATATCCATGAACACTCACCCAACCATTGGTAGGAGACCTCTTGGAGACCCAGATGCTTGAATCAGCTGAAATAGTACCAAGTTTTTACTGATTACTCTTAACAGGGCAATGGAGCACAGGCTAACTCCATACTATCAAATATTAAAAGGCATTATTATTGATTAATTTCTACCTACTTCCATTACAAATTATTCAAAGGAGGAGGCGACTGAGTAAGTTCTAAGGTGAGTGAAACTTACTGCATGCATGTGTGTAAATGCATACATTTTTTCCAGCTCTCTTCATGATGTAAGTCTGATAACATAATTCTTATAAATGTAACTATACAGGCAGAATAAAATTTTCTAAGTTAATATAAAATTCTTAAAGAAATCATGTAAATAATTTTTATATTGGTTCTAAAGAAAATTTTTAAAAAACAATTTGTTTTTTAAAGATACTGCCAATTTCTCAATACTAAGTACTTTGGTAACACACAGGAAAAGATTTTCAGTCCCCTGCACTTAAAAAAATATATAGTTCTTAACTTTAGGCCTTTTAATATACTAATGGTTCTTCTCATCAGAGGATTTTCATATTTCAACACATAAAAGAACTCGTAACAGTAAGACTAAACAAAAGCCTCCTTTCTCAAAGGTGAGGACTATATTCAACATTATAGATTAAAACCTGTAAGTTATCTATTTAACAGAAAATATCTGATGTTACCTAATTCAAAAGAGGAGTAAAAGCACTATCAATACTTAGATGAAAATACAGTAATGTCTTCCTCAATCTCAGGAAGCTGGGAGGTACAGTGATCCTCCCACCACCACCCTTCATTCTCCCTACACCATGACTTACTCCAAAGGTCTATGTGATAAAAATTAAGACACTCTACTACTGTGCAAATGGCCAAGAACAAAAAATGGAAGGGTCTATATTTCTGTATTTTTCTCAAGTAACTTAAGATATAAAAATAACTTCTGCCTGATATATGTGTATCAAGCAAGAAAACAAGTGAAAACAGCCCTCATTTGGATTAAATGTTTAGATAGACAGGAAGCAAAGAACAACACTGACATTGTAATGTCAAGTAAGCACATTCAAGCTATCAAAGAAACACTGAAATCTCAAGCCAGCAAATATACTACCAACCTGGCTGATAAATGATTTAACTGTTACATTTCTAAAAACAGCTTTGCAATATATTATATCTATCACTTATTGAACACGAAAGAACTTCTGAAGTCAGAAACAAAATAAGGAAGACCAGAAGCATATAAAATTTTCTTCTGCCTATAGTAGATTAAGAAAATAAAGTCAGGGAGAGATTTGAGAATAGAATGGTGAAAAGGAAAGCCTAATAGAAGACTAGCTCTACAGTGATTGCAAATCCTAACGTCCCTAAAAATATGAAGAAAAACTAAGGACAAAGAAGGAAATAATCAAGAATGGAGTAGAGATTGACATATTAAAAACTTGTGTGAGAGAGAAATTCAAACATTTTAGATGTCTATTGCAAATTTTAAATGACAAAGTATATCAATATTACCTTTCTTTCGAAAGAGTACATTTAGGTAATTTTCTGCTTGGCATTCAATCTTTTCAGTGTTGGACTGGCCCTGAGATGATAGTTCCTCTGTTGGTGTTGACTGTGAAGAATCAAGAGATGGTATACAATCCTAAAATTAGAAGAAAACAACATAAAAAAATCACTTTTTATTTAAACATGGGACTCCATTTAAAATGGCAAAAAAATTATCTAAATGTTTATTTTTTTATCTTTTAAATATATCAAATTATATACAGAACATAAAATTTGAGAAAGCAGTCAGGAAAAAAGAAATTTATCTTTGATAGAGGGCCAAACTAGCCTTATTCCTTAGCAAAACTATTGTCAAAAAGGGGGTGGGGGGCAGATAAAATATATTGTTAAATAAATTCACTATATAGCATGCCAGTAATGAGAGTTTTAAGAACAAAGCAGATATGTTTATCCACTAATCTGACCAAAATGGGTGCAAGTTCTCAAATTCCCATTTCTTCTCAGCCCTTCCCACAACAGTACATAAAGAATTGGGACTTCCCACCATGCAGGAAGACGCTGCTTGTCTAGTTTATGCCCTGTTTACAGTAGAAACTAATAATTAATCATTTCACAGGAGATAATTATGATATCCAAAAGACTTCATGAGAAAGTAAAAGGCTAAAAAGTAGTACTACATTATCCTCCAACCACTGATTCCTAAGAAATCAGACTACAGGGTGGTCTCAGACCAAACTAGGCTCACCCATGTCTACCTAAATACAAAACAGATCTGAACTGAACTTTATGAGTCAGAGAGCTTTAAGAAAGAAATGTGAAATAAGCAAAAAAGATGAGAATGTTGGGATTTTTACCTGCAAGTTAAGCTAAATGTTAGACTTCTAACATAAGACTTTAAAATATTCTTCTCATTACCAAAATCAGGTATTTAAATTTCACTGTAAGTCACAAATTTTCAGAACAAATTAAGTTTAAAAAATTGTGTTACAATAGTGCAATTAGTTTAGAAATAATTTCATAGCACTAAAACTTACACTGACTGCTTCTCTCTGTAGGTTACAAAATGAACATTTTTCATCCATAGACCAGTCAGTCAGCTCTTCTGGTTCACAGTCTTCAAAAGAGGGAAAAATATTGATTAAATACACTAACTTTATTAAAACAAATAAAATTACCACTTGCCATAGCAATGGCTCATATAAAAAAGCTAGCTACTAATAGTAAGGGGAAAAGGCCCCCCAAAATTAAACTGGTGACATCTAGAAAGAAATACGGAGAGTAATTTTGCACTATTATCGGACAAAGTAGCAAGAACAATGAGCTGGTTATAAATTAGTTTTCCAACAATAGAATTTTAAGTATCATCTAGCCTTCTGAAAGATTCAATTTATCATCATCTATTAATTTTTATTTTCAGTATGAAAGAAATCAGAACAAACAGGGAGATATGGGGATAAAGGAATAAATTTTGCACATCATGGAAGACAACATAAAACAGAGAAATGGAATAAAGCACCAGAAAAGCCTACAGATTTGAGAATATGGAATGCTATCCAATAAAAAAGTAGAAATCCACTGCTAAGAAGTCAGATCAGATTTTCATTACATGCTAAAGGCTTTGTTGCAAGAGTTAGAGCAAAAAGCAAGTAAACAAGTTATATTATTCAATACCAAACATGGATTTTTTTCACAAGAATGTTCCTTATAATCCAACTGTCGTAATATATTAGCGAGTTTGTGGAAAACATTTGCTAATGAAGGAATTTTATGAAGATATAATAACATTGCCATCCTAACTGTACTTGGTATAGACAGTGATTTTTCAAACTTACTCCTTGCAATAGAAACTCCCTCCAATTTCTTTTCCCAAATAAATTCATACACAGAACTTCAAATAATACATAAACCATTATCATCTGAGGCAGCTACACTGGAACTAATTTGAAAAGCACTGGTATACCACAGTAATTTCTCTTATACTTTTGAAATACATAATGAAATTGAATACATGTTTTCTGCTAAACTACACAGGAAATAAACTCATCCTTCTGGAATGATAATGAATAAATACTACTTAGGTTTAGCCCCTGGGATACTCTGGCATTAATCCAGATATATAGGTCAGAATAGAAGATAATATAATTTGCTGGAATATAAAGAGCATAGTGATAGCTTCCTTTGATTTTGGCAGTGCTCCAGAAATATTCCTTTTATTTATTTAAGCTTGGAAAGAGGAGGGAATGGGAACATAAGATCCAGTATGGAGTAATGGAAAGATGATTGGATTTGAAGTTTCCAAAAATCTGGAATGGAACTTATTATTTGTAGCCTTGCCAAGCCACAAAGGTTTTGTTTTAATTTCCACATCTGTAAAATAAGGATGCCATCACCTAACTTTTTTGTGATCAAATTTTAAAAATATGAAAATACTTTATAAACTACAAAACATCATGCAAAGGTGAATTATTAACGAGGTAGAGTCGCTAGTCATTATTTTTTAAATCCTGTACTATCACACATATATTTAATAAGGTTAGTTTGCAGAAGATAAATTTTAACTGAATATCTGCTTAAGAAAACTGATCACTTTTTGTAAACAACCTGACAAATGAAAAGGTTTACATAACCTATACAGTTAAAAACCCAGAATTGTAGTTATGCAGGTTCATAATTTTCTCCAACCTTTCACCCAGTCAGTACAACAGAAGCATAGATTCACACTCTTGAATATAGGACTGTGCAGTGGCTCTTACAGAGAGCGAGGCACAGCTTTCTGACCAATGAAATGAATATAGAAGAAGTGACAGTATACCATTCTAAGCAGAGGCTTTTAAAGGCATGGCAAATTTCCCCAATTCTCTTGAATTTCCACCATCCTACATCAGAAGAACTTGGCCCGTAAAGCCATTAATCCTTCAGTCTGGAACATGGAGTCATGAGGAGATGTTATCCCCATCCACAGCCTAGACTCCAGTGAATAAGATCACCCATAAACATGAAACAGACTTTGGAGCTGTTTGTTATGTAGCATTACTGTAGCAAAAACTTGACTCATATGCCAAGCATAACATAATTTTGATAGATCAAGGAAATCTTACTGCTTTTAAAAATTATGGCCTCATGAATAGGGACTATGAAAGGAATCCAGCATTGGGATTTTTGAAAAATAGCTGGTAGGTCTGGAAAAGGTATTTCTGAAAAATCATTGGAAGGTTTCATAAAGTTTCAGTGATAAATATATTGACTCAAGGGACAACAACTTTGGGTTAATTAAGACAATTACCAGTTGTAAAATAAAATTGGGCATGCTTAGATTATCCTCATTTATTTTAGTTATTTTAGGTGAAGTTCCTCAAGGAAATTCAATTAAAATAAATGCCTACATAGTTAAACAAATGGCATTGAATAATCAATGATTACATAAATGCCATTAAATGTTACTGGGTTCAGAAATCTATGAATTTACTGAAAAATATTTAGTAATTACTCTTTATATAGCAACTTTTAATTTTCAGTCCAAATAAATGGTGATGGTATACATTTTTTATATATAGGAAAAGCGATTTTGAAAAATCACCTGGAGGCCAGACTTCTCCCTCTGTCCAGGTTGTCCTTTCAGGTCATAAAAATTAAATAAGCACTACAACAAAACACATTCATTTTATCTCTCAAACAAAATTTGACAATGATTCAGATATTCATCTCTAAAATAAGTTGTCTCTCATTTTGAAACTTTAATACATGAAGGTATAAGCTCAAAAAGGGTCAAAATATGTACCTTATACAACTAGCCTTATTAATAAAAGGCAATGTCATATATGAAACTGATAGTAAATGAATGATAAAGATCAACCTTTCCACCATATATAAATATTTTTGTGGTCAAAGTCTGGCTCCAATCATTCACCTAATTTATCTGGGAAAGATAACAGTCTTTGAAATTAGAAAGCCTTGTAGTGAACCATGGTCTTTCCACATACTATTGACAGATGTGGCCTTGGGCAAGTCACTTTCTCTGAGCTTCAATTTCCTCACTGTAAAACGAGGATAATAATAATTGCATCTTAAGGCTGTAGTAAAAATTAAATAAGAACATACGCAAAACACAGAAGTCCAGTAGATGTTACTTTCATTTTCTTTTAACTAACCACACTTCTTTTGAATGTTTTTATTCTCTTCAGTACCCTCAAGCCATAGAAAACAAATTTGGAGTTCCTAAAGATAAAGTTCAATGAAAAGTGAAAAAGGAGAATACTGAAACTAGATTTTTCATTAAGGTCATAAAAAACTGATTATAACTGTGTTAATTTTGTTAAAAGATACTAAACAGTAGGCAATATAATTAAAAAATAATTTTTCATTATGAAACTACATATTAACTATATTGAAAGTACAAAGGAGAAAAGAAAAAGTATTCATAATCCCATCATCCAGAGATAACAATTAATAGTTTGCAATATATCCTTCCAGTTTATATTCTATACCTTTTAAAAAATTAGGATCAGCTGATTTTTTAAAGATCAATAAAATGATAAACCTCTAGCCTGGCTAACCAAGGAAAAAAAGAGAAAATATCAGAAATGAAAGATGGGCCATCACTACTGATCCTATGAACATTAAAAGAGTAACAAAAGAATATTATGGACAACATTAGTTTCCCACAGATTTGAATAAAATGGACAAATTTCTTGAAAGACACAATCTACCAAATCTCACACACAAAAAAATACGTAACCTCAATAGGCATTTATCAAAGAAATTAAATCAATAATTAATAGCCTTCCAAAACAGAAAGCACCAGCCCAAATAGTTTCTCTATAATCTGTTCCAGAAAACAGAAGCAGAGGAAATATTTCCTAACTCATTCTTGACTCCAAACCTGTCTGAACAGACACCTCACCCAAGACGATATGCAGATAGTAAAGAGGCATATGAAAAGGTGCTCAATATTAGATGCCATCAGAGAAATGCAAATTACGACAAGATACCACTACACACCTATTAAAATGGTTAAAGTCCAAAACACTGACAACATGAAATGCTGGTGAGGATGTAGAGCAAAAGGAACCTAAATTCATTGCTGGTGGGAACACAAAATAGTACAGCCACTCTTGAAGATAGTCTGCTTCTTACAAAGCTAAACAGAGTCTTTCCTTTCCAAAGGATCCAGCAATGGTGCTCCTAGGTATTTAACCAAATGAGTTGAAAATGTATGTTCACACAAAAACTTGCACACACATGTTTATAGCAGGTTTATTCATAATTGCCGAACCTAGGAAGTGACCAGGTCTTTCAAATAGGTGAACAAACTGTAGTCCAACCGTATAAGGCAGTTTTATTGTTTTATTGCACTTTGCAGATATTGCATTTTTTTACAAATTGAAGGTTTGTGGCAACACTGTGCTGAGCAAGTCTATCAATGCCATTTTTCCAACAGCGTTTGTTCACTTTGTGTCTCTGTGTCACACATTTTGGTAATTCTCACAACATTTCAAACTTTTTCATTATTATATTTGCTATGGTGATCTGTGATCAGTGATCTTTGACATTACTATTATAACTGCTTTGGGGTCCAAGAACTGTGCCGATATAAGTTGTCACTTAATCAATGTTCTATGTGTGTTCTTTTTTTTATTGAAGTAGAGTTGATTTACAATGTTTTGTCAATTTCTGCTGTACAGCAAAGTGATTCAGTTATACATATCTATATTCTTTTTAAGATTCTTTTCCATTACGGTTTATCACAAGATATTGAATATAGTTCCCTGGGCTATACAATAGGACCTTGTTGTTTATCCATTCTATATATAGTGGTTTGCGTCTGCTAACCCCAAACTCCCAATCCATCCCTCCCCCGCCCACTCCCTCTTGGCAACCACAAGTCTGTTCCCTATGTCTGTGAGTCTGTTTCTATTTCATAGATAAGTTCATTTGTGTCATATTTTAGATTCCACATATAAGTGATATCATATGGTATTTGTCTTTCTCTTTCTGACTTCACTTAGTATGATAATCTCTAAGTCCATCCATGTTGCTGCAAATAGTAGTATTTCATTCTTTTTTATGGTTCAGTAATATTCCATTGTGTATATATACCACATCTTCTTTATCCATTCATCTGTCAATGGACATTTAGGTTGCTTCCATGTCTTGGCTATTGTGAATAGTGCTGGTATGAACATAGGGACGCACGTGCCTTTTTGAATTATAGTTTTGTCTGGATGTATGCCGAGGAGTAGGACTGCAGAATCATATGGCAACTCTATTTTTAGTTTTTAGAGGAACCTCCATACTGTTTTCCAAAGTGGCTGCACCAACTTACATTCCCAGCAACAGTATAGGAAGGTTCCCTTTTCTCCACACCCTCTCCAGCCATTTGTTAACTGTAGACTTTTTAATAATGGCCATTCTGACCGGTATGAGGTGGTACATAATTATAGTTTTGATTTTTATTTCTCTAATAATTAGTGATGCTGGGCATCTTATCATGTGCCTGTTGGCCATCTGTATGTCTTCTTTGGAGAAATATCTATTTAGGTGTTCTACCCAGTTTTCAACTGGGTTTTTTGTTTTTTTGTTGTTGAGTTATATAAGATGTTTGTGTATTGTGGAAATTAAGCCCTTGTCGGTCACATCATTTGCGAATATTTTCTCCCACTCTGTAAGTCGTCTTTTCGTTTTGCTTATGGTTCCCTCTGCTGTACAAAAGCTTTTAAGTTTGATTAGGTCCCATTTGCTTATTTTTGCTTTTATTCCTATTGCCTTGGGAGACTGACCTAAGAAAACATTGGTAGGATTTAAGTCAGAGAATGTTTTGCCTATGTTCTCTTCTAGGAATTTTATGGTGCCATTTCTTATATTTAAGTATTTAAGCCATTTTGAGTTATTTTTGTGTATGGTGTGAGGACGTGTTCTAACTTCATTAATTTGCATGCGGCTGTCCAACATTCCCAGTACCACTTGCTGAAGAGACAGTCTTTTTTCCATTGTATATTCTTCGTGTGTGTGTTCTGACTGCTCCACCAACTGGCCTGTCCCCAACATCTCTCCCTCTTGCTGGGCCTCCCTATTCCCTGAAACACAACAATATTGAAATTAGGCCAATTAATAACCCTACAATGGCCTCTAAGAGTTCAAGTGAAAGGAGTAGCAGCAAGTCTCTCGCTTTAAATCAAAAGCTAGAAATGATTAAGCTTAGTGAGGAAAGCATATCAAAAGCTGAGACAGGCTGAAAGCTAGGCCACTTGTGCCAAACAGTCAAGCTGTGAAGGCAAAGGAAAAGTTCTTAAAGGAAATTAAAAGTGAACACGTGAATGATAAGAAAGTTTTAGTGGTCTGGATAGCCAGCCACGACATTCCCTTAAGCCACAGCCTAATCCAGAGCAAGGCCCTAATTCTCTTCAATTCAATGAAAGCTGAGAGAGATGAAGAAGCTACAGGAGAAAAGTTTGGAGCTAGCAGAGATTGGTTCATGATGTTTAAGGAGGGAAGCCATCTCCATAACAGAAAAGTGCAAGGTAAAGCAACAGTGCTGATGTAGAAGCTGCAGCAAGTTATCCAGAAGATCTACCTAAGATAATCAATGAAGATGGCCACACTAAACAACAGATTTAAAATTTAGACAAATCAGCCTCATATTGGAAGAAGATGCCATCTGAGACTTTCATAGCTAAAGAGGAGAAGTCAATGCCTGGCTTCAGAGCTTCAAAGGACAGACTGACTCTTTTGTTAGGGGCTAATGCAGCTGATAACTTGAAGTTGAAGCCAATGCTCATTTACCATTCCAAAAGTCCTCATTTACCACATTACCTGTGCTCTATAAATGGGACAACAAAGCCTGGATGACAGCACATCTGTTGACAACATGGTTTACTGAATATTTTAAGCTCACTGTTGAGACCTACTGCTCAGAAAAAAAAAAAAATTCCTTTCAAAATGTGAATGTGCCTGCCCGTTGATAATGCACCTGATCACCTAAGAGCTCTGATGGAGATGTACAACAAGATTCATGTTGTTTTCATGCCTGCCAACACAACATCCACTCTGCAGCCCACTGACCAGGAATCATTAAGAAAAACATTTCATAAGGTTATAGTTGCCATACATAGTGATTCCTCTGATGGATCTGGGCAAAGTAAACTGAAAACCTTCTGGAAAGGATTCACCATTCTAGATGCCATGAAGAACATCCATGATTCATGGGAAGAGGTCAAAATACCAACATTAACAGGAGTTTTGAAGCAGCTGATTCCAACCCTCATGGATGACTTTGAAGGGCTCCGGACTTCAGTGGAGGAGGTAACTGTAGATGTGATGGAAATAGTAAGAGAACTGGAATTAGAAGTGGAGCCTGAAAATGTGACTGAATCATTACAAACTCATGATAAAACTTCAAAGGATGAGGAGTTGCTTCTTATGGATGAGCAAAGAAAGTGGTTTCCTGAGATAGAATCTACTCCTGGTAAGATGCTGGGAAGATTGTTGAAATGACAACAAAGGATTTAGAATATCACATAAAATTAGTTGATAAAGCAATGGCAGGTTTTGAGAGGACTGACTCCAATTGTGAAAGAAGTTCTACTGTGGGTAATATGCTATCAAATAGCACTGAATGCTACAAATTGTTTGTGAAAGGAAGAGTCAATCAGTGTGGCAGACTTCATTGTTGTCTTATTTTAAGAAATCACCACAGCCATCCTAACCTTCAGCAACCAACACCCTGATAAGTCAGCAGCCATAAACATCAATGCAAGACCCTCCACCAGCAAAACAATTACAACTTGCCAAAGGCTCAAGTGATGGTTAGCATTTTTTAGCAATAAAGTCTTTTTTAACTAAGGTACATACATTGTTTTTTAGCATAATGCTATTATTGCACACTTAATAGACTACGATATAGTGTAAACATAACTGTAGAAACCAAAAAATTTATATGCACTGGGAAACCAAAAATTCATGTGACTCACTCTATTGCGTTATTCTCTTTATTGCAGTGGTCTGCAACTGAACCCGCAATACCTCTGAGGTATGCCTGTACACTTGGATAAGTCTCTGTGTACACACTGAGGAAAGCTAATATAACTTATATAACTAACTATAAAATAGTATTAGATTCTCTGGTTTTAATATAAATAATCATCAATTCATATTAGAAAGCTACTCATTTTTTAGTTAATACTAGGGTATGGGTTCCTAGTAGGAAGAGATCCTACCTATTCATTTTTCTTTCCTCATTGCTCATCACAGTTCCTAACACAAAATAAGCATTCAAAATATGTCATCCAATAAATCTTATTAAAAAGTAGCTTTGTTTGCTCCATCATCATAGTGTTAACCGTTGGGGAAAAAAAAAGGATATTAAACCAAAAATATTAAATGTTGGTCAGTGGTATAAGTCAGGGATTAGCAAACCTTTACTATAATATAAACAGCCAGAGAGCAAATACTTTAGGTTTTGGAGGATATATGGTCTCTGTCAAAACCATTCAACTCTACTGTTGAAGGACAAAAGTAGCCATAGACAATATGTCAACAAATGAGAGGGGCTGTTTCCAATAAAACTGTACTAATCAGGCATTAAATACGGATTTCATACAGTTTTCACATGCCACAAAATATTAAATCTTCTTTTGATTTTTTTCAACTATTTAAAAACATAAAAACCATTCTTAGCTCACAGGCCATTCAAAAACAGTCAGTGAGCGGGATTTGGCCAAGATGCGATCGCTTGCATACCTCTGATATAATTTCTCTTTGAAATGTGGACACAGCTAGGGAAAAGCCAATAAGGATCTATCAGCCACTTTACACCTGCCTACTGTACTCTTTTCATATTTTTGTAAATGTCCATAGTCAGGGCAAGTAAATCAGACAATCCTACAAATGAAAGAAACTGGTTCCCCAATAAGACATGAGAAAGGATTGACTAAAGCAGAAAACAAGAGTGAATTTCTGCTTAAAAGTCATGTGACAGCAGGAAAAGTGAATTCTGGGTTGGTAGAAGAGAGGCATAGAGTATGGGGAACTTTTCAGGGAGTACATAAAAATTGATGACATTCAAAGTTTCTTTGGAGACTTTACTCCAAAAAGAAATAATAGTTACGTTTTCCTCAAAAGGACAAAAAGTCCTAAGAACAGATCAAAGAAGACAGAAAGCTTTTGTTTCCAACAAATTAAAAATTAGCAACACTCAAAAGCTTTCGAAACCATTCAATCTGGAGGTGACTCTGAATATGATTTCAAGAATTAAAATATAAACTTCTCAAAACACTAATACAGATGATAAAAAGCCTTAAAATTAAAAACACACTGTATGCCAAAGTTGACTTTCAAGGTAGCACTATGAAGTTTAGAGTACATTTTTCCACAGAAACAGTAGCAGATTGGCAATGCAGTCTATTTAACTTAAATGTATTATAAAATAAAAATACTATGCATTTAATTTTATAATAAAAATAATTTAGAGTAATATACAAGGATCCCTTGGCTAGCCAATTCATCCAGTTCCTGAGTTTTGGAAAGTGAGTAACAAGGGTTCAGATTTCCAATGATTTATCTAAAAACATACACTCACCTATGTGATTCCTGCATACAGATTTGTATACAGATGAGAAATACCTACACTTGGTAGTCCTAACATCTAAATATTAAACCATTTTAAACAATGATAACAACAAAGAAAGCACACTTATTTAAGAAGAGGATAAGAAAAAAGCTGGAGATGTCTATAATGGATAGCTTCTACATGCCTTTTCAAAGGCTCTACACTTTGATAGCTCTGTTGTAACTTTCCTTCAAAATGTATGGCTGTCTTTATCTTTGCACAGATACAGATTTATTACTACAATTAATATTATCCCTCTTAAGCCTGAAACTTTGATAAGAAACCTTTTTTTAAATTCAAAAAAGCAAAGAAAAGGAGGAAGAATTTACCTAAGAAACCTGGAGAAAAGTTAGAACATCTGGGGTGAAAAAGGGCAACATCAATATGTGCCCATGTGTGAGAAGAAGACTGAGTTCCAAAGCTTAGCTAATTTTGTAAATCCTCCCACCAAAAAAAGCACAAAAGAGGATATAAGGTACAAGATCTATCAGAATTAAAAGAATAAATGGAATGAGGTATAAGCAACAGCGTATTAAATTAATTAAATTAATTACCATAGATCTACAATGTAATACTGTGCTGCCATTAAGAATGATGATCCAGAACTTTATATACCCAAATGATACACTAGTGAAGAAAATCAGTAGGCACAAAAAACTATATACACTGTATATACAGTATGTACTACTTTAATACAAGAATAAATACATCCAAACATATATTTTAAATTTATATAAAAATGGTGAAGGTTATCTGCGGGTCGTGGAACTAGGAGTAATTTTTTTCTTTCTGATTTATTTGTATTTTCTAATTTCCAAAAATGAACATGTGTTACTTGTATGCTAAGGAAATACTAGTCTAAATATAAAATACAAGAATTTATTTCATTAGGACATTCTGCCCTTTATGTAATAAACTAATTTTTGAAGACATAAATATATACACACATAACTATATAAATAAATAAATGACAGTGGGGGAAGCAAGACGCTTAGAGTTACAAGTTGCAACTTGGGTTATCAGAAGGCAATTAAGTATAATGCTGACTTCTGATCTGAATGAGGACAGCGGGTTTAAAAAGAAAGGTTGCAGAAATATCAAGCACAGGTTAAATTCTTGTTTCTTTGGATTTTTCCTTTCTTCATTTACATGCTCAGAAAAACAGATGAAACTACAATTAGTAGTGTTTATAAATATATCAGGTAAAAATATTTAATGCAGTGTTAAACTATGATAAAACGAGAAATGAGTACAATTAAGAGATAAAAGAAAAAGCTCTTGGCCATAAGAATGATAATACACTAGAATAAGGCACATTTTGGAGTCTCCATCCTAAAAGTCATATTCTGCATGCATATCATTCATCTGACTGAACATGGGTGGTTGGCACAAATGATCTTTCATAGATACCAGCTCTATGGTTCATAACTCAATTATCCTGCTCAACATTAATTAAAAAAAAAAGAATAAGTAGAAAACTTTTGATTGCCTCAACTCAAAAGATTTATTTATACAAGATACCTTGGGTCTTTGTAGAATGGAAAGTACCAGAGGAGAATAGAAGCTAACAGAGTTATCAGCATATAAAACTGAACAGGTACGAGATTCAGAAATAATTGTACCAAAATCAAAGTAGAAAATCTATACTAGCACTGCCCATTTTGTGAATGAGCTGTACTATAAAATTTCAAATGTCTACAAAAATGTTCTCTCCTAGTGCTCTACGTTTCCAAGTAAGTAATAAAAAAACTAACCTATATTATAGCAGTTATAGCATAGATCAAACTCCTCCACCAGGATTTATGCTAGAGTGTTTGGAAGAGGAGGCTATAAGAAATAACAAATAGTATTAAAACTCTGAACACACATGGCAGGGTATCTCAGAATGACAATCTCAGTTCCAGGCTGCCTATATCATAAGCAACAGGAGATATTTATTTAATTGAACCTTTTTAAGTCCTCTTTAAGAATAAGTCAGGGCACATAATGTTTAAAATAACAAAAATTAAATTTTACCATTAACCCAAAAACAAGCTTTGTTTTCTACTTTGATCAATGTACTAAAAGTTTTTTAAAGATTATATAATAATGTAATAATGTAATAACAGAAATTTTGTTTTAAATTTTGTAATTATCATTATTACATTATGTAATAGAAATAATATTTAGATCATTTTATTTACTTATTTAAAAATATTTTCTAATTAAATGAGATCAAATTCATTTTAATACAAAATTAGTATAGAACAACCATTTTTCATTTGTAAAATGGACAGAAGATTAAAATTTTTAAATAAAATTTAAAGAAACATTACCTTCAAATAAACTGAGGTCTCTTCGTAGCCGTGGTCCATAAAGCCCTTCTAAAATACTCTCAAAACCTGTGTTATTAAAGAGAGAAAAGTATATTAACTACTAAAAAAGCTTAATTTTACAATAATCAAAAACCATAAATTCTATATGAATCAGATAATTATAAATTTAACATACTATGAGGTGTCATTTTTTCCTTTAGATGAATTAAGTTGAACTAGGCAATATATACAACACAGCAAGAAGTCACACAATGACTACCAGGAGTTACATGATTGCAAAAAAAATGTAAATATTCAAATGTAAATATTCACTTCTAAAACAAGTAAACACCTTTGTCATTTAGAAATAGTCCCAGGTTAAAATAATGAGCAGATTTGTTTTGCAATGATTTGTAGAGATGAAAAGAATAATTAGAAGAGACATGTATTACAATCCTGTTTATACTGGTTACAAAAAATGTTAACTTTAAAAAAAGTAGCATCTTTAACCTCAGTTTTAAAAACGAGTAAATGAGTGTCAATGGGGAGAAATTTTTGCTGTGAAAAGTATGATATATAAAATTTAAACCTACTTGTAAAAATTAAAACACAACAATTTTGCCTTGTTTTAAGGAAAAAAAATTACTGAAAATCTTATTAAGTTAACAAGACTCTAGTTCATGAACTCAGAGTATTCTACTTTGTGAATAAACTAATATTAAGATTTTACAATTTTCTTTTTGAAGTTTGCATCATATTCAGTATTAAGCAGGCTACTGATAAACTACAAGGCATCCTGGAAAATGACCAGGATGGCAAAATAAATGGAAAACCAAGAAAAGGAACTAATTTAGGGATGCTTAAATTATGAAGGAAAAAAACTAAAGGAAGCATGATAGACCTGAAAAATAAAAGACAGATTTTCTCAGTAATATTTCTAAACTGTAAAACAGGAGAAACACTTCTGTAGAAATGTTTCATAAATCATAAAATGCTTTTAAAAACGTTAAAAAACCTCTATACTCAAGATGCATGTTAAAATCAATGGTGTGTCAGTCAAAAAGTGACTTTTTTATTTAGTAGAACATGAAGAAATGATGCATCTTACAACTGATGATGTCTTAAATTTGACAAAGTAAGGTAGCTCTCATGGTACTTGTTAAATATGTACTTAAAAAAATCTTTGTGAAATGATTCAGTACTAGTTCCCATGAGTGGAAATTTCAGGCAGAAAAGTGAATGAACTCCCACCAGAGGATGCTTTCAAGAATGCTACAGAAAAGACTTACTATTCGATAAAGACTCAGACTGAACAAGCCCCAAATCTCTATTACCAAGATATTGTATTTTGATGTGATCAATTTACTCCAAAAATAATACTGCAAACAACTATTTTAGGATGTTATTCTGTGGTATTTTGGACAAAATGTATAGCGCCCCCCACCCCGGGTAAGCATACTGAATTTAAACAGTGTATATTTCCTAGATTTAAGCCTGAAAAGAAAGCAAACAGGGACTTACATTTTTCTTCTACTGGGCTTCTCAACTGTTCACTAGATAAGACCAAGGTCTTACATACAGCCTGTTAAGATTTATTCATATTGCATAGTGTTGGTGCTATTGTAAATGATATCTTTAGTTAAAAGTTTTGTTTCTTGTAGGCTTATAGAAACACAATTGATGTTTGTATATTGACTTTGTTATCTAACATCGCTAAACTCTGTAATTATAATAATTTATCTGGAAGTGCTCTACATATACAAATACATCATCTATAGATAATGGTAGTTTTGTTTTGTTCCTTTCTAATCCTTATTGCTTTCTTTTTTCTTGCTCTTGCCTTATTGGCTTAGCTAGGACCTCAATTATGATGTTGAAAATTGGTGGTGAGAGTGAGCATCCTTGACATACCCAATCTAAATGGGAACACATTCCAAGTTTCATCATTAAATATGTTTGCTGTATTCTTTAAGAGAAATACTGCTTATCACATTAAGGAAGTTCATTCTATGTCTAGCTTGCTAGGGGAGTTTTCCTGCCATGCAAAGATACTGAATTTTACCAAATCAACCAGTTTATTTATATTTGATTTACAATATTGCATTTCAGGTGTATAACACAGTAATTCAATATTTTTATAGACTATACTCCATACAAAGCTATTATAAAATATTGACTATATTTCCTGTGCTGTAGATTACAACCTTGTAGCTTATTTCATACCTAGTAGTTTGTACCTCTCAATCCCCTTCACCCATTTTGCCCATCCTCCCACCCGTCTTCCCTCTGGTAACTACTAGTTTGTTCTCTGTAAGTCTGTTTCTGTTTTGTTGTATTCATTTATTTTATTTTTTAGATTTTATTTATAAGTGAAAACATACAGTATTTGTCTTTCTCTGACTTACTGCACGAAGCATAATACCTTCCAGGTCCATCCACATTGTCACAAACGGCAACATTTCTTTCTTTCTTTTTTTTTTTAAGGCTGAGTACCAAATTTATTTTGAATTTATTGAAATAACTATGTCATTTTTCTTTCTTAAATCTCTGAATATAGTGATACAGTGAATTACATTGAATATTAAACCAAACCTCTTCACATTCCTGGGAAAACCCAACATTATCATGAGACATATTTGCTGGGTTTCTTATCTTGATTAGTCCCTTCAAATTTCGGCATCTATGTTCATTAATGAGACTGGTCTGTAAATTTCCTTTGTACTTGATCAAGTTTTTATATCAATGTTATGCTACCCTCATAAAATGAGTGGCAATGTCCTTTCTTCTTCTATTCTCTGGGAAAATATTAGGAAATGTAGGATGCCTTGCTTGAACATTTTAAAAGAACATGCCAGGGATGCCAAATGGAAATAAAGTCTTTCTGAAGTGCCTATTACTGATCAAATTTATTTAACTGTTAAAGGATTATTCATGTATTCTATTTCTTATGTTAGTCATAGTTTTCTGGGAACTTGCCCATTTCAACTATATTTTCCAATTTATTTGCATAAAACATTTCCTTGTATGTTTTTATCTAATGTCAACAATATCAGCAGTCATGTCCTTTTTGCTTTTCATTCTATACTTCAGTTATTTATGATTTATCTTTTTTCTCAGTCGAGCCATTAAGTTTCTCTCCCTCTCTTTTTTTTAGATTTAAAAAGAATTTTTTGATTCCTTGATCTTCTCTATTGTATGTCTGTTTTCTTATCCATTAATTCCTGTCCCTGCTTTTATTTCTTCCTGCCCTCTATTTTATTCTGCTCTTATTTTTTCTTCCTGAAATGGAAGAGCTCATTAACTTTCAGCCTTTCTTCTTTTCTAATATATGCATTTAAAGTTATTGATTTCCATCTAATAAGCTGCAATCCAGTCATATTTTCTCATCATTCAGTCAAAATATTCCCTAATTTTCATTATGTCTTCTTTTCGGGTTCACAGTTTTTAGAAGTGTGTTTCTTAATTTCCAAATATATATGGATAGTCTATCCTTTTAATAGACTTCTAACTTAATTACACTGTAGTAAAAGAAAATACCCAACATGATTTCAATCTTGAAATTTTCTGAGACTGTCTTTATGGTCAATACACAATTTTTGAAAATTCTCTGCATATGCTTGAAAAGAATACATACTCTAAAATTGCTGGATGCAATTTTACAGTTTTGGTTTTTCAATGTCTGTTTTTTCTATCAATTGTTGAGAAAAGTAAGCAAAATCTTCTATGAAATTGTGGCTTTGTCTATTCCTCTTTTTGACTTCTTTGAAATTTTGCTTTATAAGTTTTTGAGGCTACATTATTAAGTGCTTATAATTTTATAATTGTTATATCATCCTGGTGAATAGAACTTCATATAATTACAAAGTGAACCTTTTTATTTCTAGCAATGATTTTTACATTCGACTATATGGTCTTTTGTTACACACCTATAAAACACTTTTTGTTATTATTTCCATAATGTTTTTTTCAATTATTTCTTTACAACCTTTCTGTATTATTAAATAATATGGAATTTCTTTTTCTAAAACACTACAACATTTTGTCAAAATTTAGTAATTTAAATTTAAGAGAGTTTATATTTGGGTTTAAATTCCTTATCTGTTTTTGTTCTATTTGTATCAAGCTTCTATTTTTCGCCTTTCTTGCAAACTTTGGAATTCACTGAATATTTATTGTTTAATTTTGTTTTTCCTCTATCAATATGATAATTATGCCCTCTATTTCTATTCTTTTTGAGGTTATCCCAGAAATTAGGATATAGGTCTAACATTAATCAAAATCTTTACCCATCCTTCTAGGACTTAGACCTCCTTCCTATTTATGCTATTGCTCTATATACTTCACTAAACACTATGTTGTTTTATGTTTGCACACATATTTACCACTGTCTCTGCTCTTCATTACTTATCATATCTCAGAGCATTCATCTAGGAATACTTTGCTTCTGCCTAAAGTACCTCCTTTAGTGAATATGTGTTGCTGTTAACACCCTTCCTAAGACTCTGATCAAAAGTACTTAAGTTGTTCTCATAATATACTTCATGCTGCCCTCTCTCTCTCTCCTATATTTTACATCTCTTTCTCTTTTCTTAACTACATTTAATTTCTTCTACTATATATATTCCACTTCACAAATTCCCTCTATTGCACAATCAGCTGACAAACACATCCTCTGATTTTTTTACATCAATTTTATAGAGATAAAATTGTCATACAATACTATGTACCCATTTTAAAAATAAAGTTCAATAAATTTTGACAAATGCATATTTTCATTTAACTAAGAACATAATCAAGCACAGAATATTTCTATCAACTCAAATAGTATCTTTGTGCCATCTGAGTAAATTTCCTGGAACAACCCAAAGCCCAAAGAAACACTAACCTATTTTCTGTCATTATAAATTAGACTTATCTTTGCTATAGTTGCATATAAATGGAATCAGAGCATATATTGTTTTGTGTCTAGCTTCTTTTGCTCAGCCACCTGTTAATGAGATTTATCCATGCTGTTGCATGTATCAACAGTGCTTTTAATTTCTGAGGTGTATTCCCTTATATGGATATAGGGCAAGTTGTTTATTAAGTCTCATGTTGATGGACATTTGAGTTGTTTAAAGTCTTTGTGAATATATGTTATCATTTCTCTTGAATAAATAAAAGTGTTATTGCTGGGCTGAGTGGTAAGATTGTTCTGGTTTGTTGTTAATATTTTAAGGAATTGTACAGCAGTTCTGCAAAATGGCTGTACCCTTTTACATTCCCACCAGTAATATGTGAGAGATTCAGTTGCACCACATCCTTACCAACATATAGCACTGTCAATCTTTCTAACTTTAGCCACTGTAAGGAACATGTATGGGTATATAATAGTGGTTGTAATTTGCAATTTCTTGATGACTAATGATTTTAAGCATCCTTTCTATTGAAATGTCTATTTTGTTATGGTAACAGGGTTATGCTATGCAATTTGTATCTTATAAGTTATAGTATTTATTTGCATAAAGTTGTTCAAAAGATTTTCCTACTACCCTTTTAATGCCTATACAATCTGCAGTGATATCCCTCTTTCATTCTCAATATCAGTTTAATTATCTCCTCTACTTTTTTATTGATCTCTCTGGCCAAAGTTTTAGCAATTTTATTGATCTTGTCAAAATACCACTTGTGGTTTCAATAATTTTATTGCTCATCCTTTTCTATGGTTTTTATATCTGTCCTACCTTTATTATATTCCTTATAATTATTTTGTTTCATTTGCACTTATTTTTCTAAGTTTTTAAGGTGAAAGCTTAGAACACTGATATGTGACCTTTGTCCTTTTCTAGTAAAAACATTTAAAGCTATAAATTTCTCCCTATTCACTACTTTAGCTCCATCTGATAAATTGTCTTTTCATTTTCATTCAGTTCAAAATGTTTGTAATTTTCCTTATGCCTTGTTATGCGCCCAGGTTATAAATGTGCTGTCTATTTTCCAAATATTTGGGAATTTTCCAGAAGTCTGTTACTGAATCCCAACTGAGTTCCTTGTGATCATAAAACATGCTTTGTTAGATTACAATCACTTTAAATTTATTGAGATTTGATTTACAGGTGGCACATGATATACTATGTTGGTGAATATTCCATGTACACTTGAAAAGAATGTGTATTTGCAGTTATTGGGTGGAGTGTACTATAAATGTCATTTAGGCCTAGCTGACAAAGTGTTCTTTAAGTCTTCTATATTTATATTGGTTTTCTGTCTTATCTTTCTCCTTTAAGTTCTGTCAGTTTTTGCTTCATGTATTTTGAATCTATGATATTAGGTGCATATATATTTTTTATATTGTCTCCTTTGTGAACTGATTTCATCATCATTAAAAAATGTTCCCCTTTATCCCTGTTCTAAAGTCTTATCCTTTGGCCTGAAGTGTACTGTGTCTGATGTTATATCAGACACAGCAACTTTCTTATGATTAGCATTTTTTTTATACAGTTGACCTCTGACGAACATGGGTTTGAACTGTGTGGGTTCACTCACACGTGGATTTTTTCCAGTAGTTAATACTATAGTGCTACACGATCTGTGGGTGGTTAAACCCACAGATGCAGACCACAGATATAGAGGAACCACAAATATGGAAGGCCGACTACAAGTTATAGGCAGATTTTCAACTGTGTGGAGGGACGACATCCCTAACCCGCTTGTTGTTCAAGGGTCAACTATATATATTTTTCCATCCTTTAACTTTTAACCTATGTCTTTATATTTACATTGAGTTTCTTGTGGAAAACATACAGTTGATATTTCAATACAGTGTAAATATCTGCTTTTTAATTGAAGTGTTTAGATGATTAATATCTAATGTAGTTATCAATACGGTTGGGTTTATATCTGCCATCTTGTTATTTGTTTTCTATTTATTCCATCTGTTATATGTTACTTCCCCCAACTCTCACCTCCTGCAATATTCTTTTGGATTGAATAAGGATTTTTTAATACTCTATTTTATTTCCACTATTCGCTATTATTAGCTCGACCTCTTTTTAGTTTTTTAGTGCTTGCTACTATTGGATTTATAATGTTCCTTTTAACTTTTCAGTCTACCTTCAAATATTATAATATGACTTAATAGACAATGATAGGAGCAGTATATATCCATGCTCCATCCCCATTCTCGATGCCACGGTTATATATTTTACATCCACATCTGTTATAAATCCCACAATACATTACTTTTACTCTAAAAGGTAAATTATTTTAAAGAAATTTTTTTTTTTTTAAATGTTGATGGCTGTTTACAGATCGGGACGACTTTTTTTTTTTTAATTTATTTATTTTATTTATTTATGACTGTGTTGGGTCTTCGTTTCTGTGTGAGGGCTTTCTCCAGTTGCGGCGAGCGGGGGCCACTCTTCATCGCAGTGCGCGGGCCTCTCACTATCGCGGCCTCTCTTGTTGCGGAGCACAGGCTCCAGACGCGCAGGCTCAGTAATTGTGGCTCACGGGCCCAGTTGCTCTGCGGCATGTGGGATCTTCCCAGACCAGGGCTCGAACCCGTGTCCCCTGCATTGGCAGGCCGATTCTCAACCACTGCGCCACCAGGAAAGCCCCAAAGAAATTTTAAACAGGAGAATGTCTCTCTTACATTTACGCACATATTTACAATCTCTGTAACCTTTTTTTCCTTTGTGTAGACCTTATGTCTAAAGAACTTCCTTCAATATTTATTGTACTAAAAGTTTGCTAGCAATGAATTCTTTCAGCTATTGTTTTTCTGGGAACAAAAATCATTCTGTCTTCACTTAAAAAAAACATTTTGTTAGGTATAGAATTCTAGGTTGATAGCTTTTGATGCCAGCACTTTAAAGATATCCTTCCATTGTCTAACGGTTTGCAAAGTTCCTGACTGTCTGCAGTCCTTCTCAACTTCGTTCCTCTCTACGTAATGTGTCTTTTTCTCTGGCTGCTTTCAAAATTTCTTCTTTATCACTGACTTTGCGCAATTTGATTATTATGTGCTCTGGGTGGCTTTCTATGTATATATTCTACTTGGGACAAATAAGTTGAGCTACCTGGATCTGTGCAGGGTTATAGTTGTTACCAAATTTGGAAAAATCATGGCAATTATCTCTCCCAATATTTTTTTGTATGGCCTCTTTTTGTTCTGGATTCCAATTCTATATTGTTAGACCACTTGATATTGTTTCACAAATCACTAATGCAGTTTACTTTTTTCCCTAATTCTTTTTCTACCTGTCCTGTATTTTGGGTATTTTCTGTTGCTATCTTTCAATTCACTGATCTTTTCTTCTGCAGTGCCTAGTTTGCAATAGGAAACCAGATATTTAAAATATATAATTTGAAGAGTTCTGACATATGCATATGCCCATAAAACCATTACCACAATCAAAAAAACTAACACTTGCAACACTTCCAAACGCATGCTCACTTTTTTTAAAATAAATTTATTTATATATACTTTTGGCTGTGTTGGGTCTTCGTTGCTGCGTGTAGGCTTTCTCTAGTTGCGGCGAGTAGGGTCTACTCTTTGTTGCAGCGCGCGGGCTTCTCATTGCAGTGGCTTCTCTTGTTGCGGAGCATGGGTTCTAGGCGTGCGGGCTTCAGTAGTTGTGGCACACAGACTCAGCAGTTGTGGCTCACGGGCTCTAGAGTGCAGGCTCAGTAGTTGTGGTGCACGGGCTTAGTTGCTCTGCGCCATGTGGGATCTTCCTGGATCAGGGCTCGAACCCGTGTCCCCTGCATTGGCAGGTGGATTCTTAACCACTATGCCACCAGGGAAGCCCCCTGCTCACTTGTTTTTAATCCATCTATCCCTCTACTCAGAACCCTAGGCAAACACTATAGATTAGTTTACATTTTCTAGAATTTTACAAAAATAGAAACTTACAGTACAGACTCCATTTTTTTTTTTTTTTGGCCTGACCCTTTTCACTCAGCAGAATGATTTTGAGTTTTATCCATACTGTCACCTGTATCATTACTTTGTTATTTTATTTTCTAGTATCTCTATCGTATGGAATTATCCAGTCAGATGTCAGTGGATATTTTCATTTTTCTTGCATATATAATTAATAGTGAAATGGCTGGGTTATATGGTAGGTTTATGTTTACCTTTTTCAAATTAATTTACTTTTTAAATTGAAGTACAGTTGATTTACAGTGTTGTGTTAATTTCTGCTGTACAACAAAGTGATTCCATTATACAGATATATACATTCTTCTTTATATTCTTTTCCATTATCGTTTATCCCAGGATATTGCCTAGAGTTCCCTGTGCTATACAGTAGGACCTTGTTGTTTATCCATTCTATATGTAATCATTTGCATCTACTAACCCCAAACTCCCAGTCCATCCCTTCCCCACCACCCTCCCCCATGGCAACCCCAAGTTGCTTAGCTTTTTAAGAAATCAAAATGTTTTCAAAAGTTATTATATCATTTTATGCAAAAATCCTCAACAAAATATTAGCAAGCCAAATCCAACAACACATGAAAAAGATCATACATCACAATCAAGTGGGATTCATCCCAGGGCCACAGGGATGGTTCAACATATGCAAATCAGTCAGTGTGACAGACCACCTCAATAAGAGACAAAAACCACATGATCATCTCAAGAGATGCAGGAAAACCATTTGATAAAATTCAACATCTATTCATGATAAAAACTCTTACCAAAGTGGATGTAGAGGGAACATATCTCAACATATTAAAAGCTATTTATGACAAACCCACAGGCAACATAATACTCAATGGCGAAAAGCTGAAAGCCTTCCCACTAAAATCTGGAACAAGACAAGGATGCCCACTCTTCTCACCACTTCTATTCAACATAGTATTGGCAGTCCTAGCCACAGCAATCAGACAAGAAAAAGAAATAAAAGGTATCCAAATTTTAAGGGGTAAAATTGTCATTATATGCAGATGACATGATACTATATATAGAAAACCCTAAAGACTCCACACAAAAACTACTAGAACTGATAAAGGAATTCAGCAAGGTAGCAGGATACAAGATTAACATACAGAAATCTGTTGCATTTCTTCACACTAATAATGAAATATCAGAAAGGGAAAGTAAAAAAAAAATCCCTTTTAAAATCACATAAAAAAAATAAAGTACTTAGGAATAAACCTGATCAAAGAGGTGAAACACTTATATGCTGAAAACTATAAAGTACTGATAAAGGAAACTAAAGATGATTCAAGGAAATGGAAAGATACCCCATGCTTTGGAATTAGAAGAATTAGTATAGTTAAAACGGCCATACTACCTATCCAAAACAACCTACAGATTTAATGTGATCCCTACCAAATTACGCATGATATTTTTCACAGATCTAAAACAAATAATCCTAAAATTTATATGGCACCATAAAAGACCCAGAATTGCCAAAGCAATTCTGAGGGAAAAGAACAAAGCTTGGAGGCATAACCCTCCCAGACTTCAGACAATGCTACAAAGCTACAGTAATCAAAACAGCATGGTACTGGCACAAAACAGACATATAGGTCAATGGAACAGAATAGACAGCCCAGAAATAAAACCATACACCTGTGGTCAATTAATCTTCGACAAAGGAGGCAAGAATATACAATGGAGAAAAGACAGTCTCTTCAGCAAGGGGTGTCGGGAAAGCGGGACAGCTGCATGTAAATCAATGAAGTTAGAACACTCCCTCACACCATACACAAAAATAAACCCCAAATGGTTTACAGAGTTAAATGTTAAGACATGACACCATAAACCTCCTAGAAGAGAACATAGGCAAAACATTTCTGATGTTAAGTTATAGCAGTGTTTTTCTTAGGTCATTCTCCCAAGGCAACAGAAAAATAAAAAGCAAAAATAAACAAATGGGACCTAGAAAAAAACCTTATAAGCTTTTGCACAGCAAAGGAAACCATAAACAAAATGAAAAGACAACTTATGGAGTGGGAGAAAACATCTGCAAATGACGAGACCGACAAGGGCTTAATTTCCAAAATATAAAAACAGCTCAGGGCTTCCCTGGTGGCGCAGTGGTTAAGAATCCGCCTGCCAATGCAGGGGACACGGGTTCGAGCCCTGGTCCAGGAAGATCCCACATGCTGTGGAGCAACTAAGCCCACGCGCCACAACTACTGAGCCTGCGCTCTGGAGCCTGCGAGCCACAACTACTGAGCCTGTGTGCCACAACTACTGAAGCCCACGTGCCTAGAGCCCGTGCTCCACAACAAGAGAAGCCACCGCAATGAGAAGCCCATGAACCTCAACGAAGAGTAGCCCCCACTCGCTGCAACTAGAGAAAGCTCACGCACAGCAACGAAGACCCAATACAACCATAAATAAATAAATAAATAAATAAATAGACTCAACTCAAGGGCTACTTAAAAAAAAAAGAAAAAACAAACAAAAAAATAGCTCATACAACTCAATTACAAAAAAACAAACAACCCAATCAAAAACTGGGCAGAACTAAATAGACATTTCTCCAATGAAGACATGCAGATGGCCAACAGGCATATGAAAAGATGCTCAATATCACTAATTAGTAGAGAACTGCAAATCAAAACTACCCTGAGGTATCACCTCATACCAGTCAGAATGGCCATTACCAAAAAGTCTACAAATAAATGCTGGAGAGAGTGTGAAGAAAAGGAAACCTTCCTACACTGTTGGTGGGAATGTAAGTTGGTACAACCACTATGGAAAACAGTATGGAGGTTCCTTAAAAAACTAAACATAGAGCTACCATATGATCAGCAATCCCACTCCTGGGCATATATCCAGAAAAGATGAAAACTCTAATTCGAAAAGATACATGCACCACTATGTTTATTGCAGCACTATTCAGAATAGCCAAGACATGGAAGCAACCTAAGTATCCATTAACAGATGAATGGATAAAGAAGATGCACATATATGCAGTGGAATGTCACTCAGCCATAAAAGGAATGAAATATTGCCATTTGCAGCACATGGATGGATCTAGAGTTTATCATACTAAGTCAACTAAGTCATACAAGAGAAAGACAAATAGGAATCCTATGATATCACTCATATATAGAACCTAAAAAATAATACAAATGAACTATTTACAAAACAGAAACAGATTCACAAACATAGGAAACAAATTTATGGTTACCAAAGGGGAAAGGGGGGGAGGGATAAATTAGGAGTTTGGGATTAGCAGATACAAACTACTATATATTAAATAGATAAACAACAAGGTCCTACTGTATAGCACAGGGAACTATGTTCAATATCTTGTAATAAACTATAATGGAAAAGAATATGAAAAACAACATATATGTATAACTGAATCATTTTGGTATACACCAGAAACTAATACAATGTTGTAAATTAACTATACTTCAATTCAAAAAAAGTTATTGTATCGTTTTACATTCTCACCAGCCATGTACAAATGTTACATTATGGCTTCTCAACCCCAACATCACTTGGTATGGTCAACTGTGTGTTTTTTTGTTTGTTTATTTTTTTTCTTTTCAACCATTCAAATGACTTAAAACCTTCCTAATGTCATGATATCTCATTGTGATTTTTATTTGCATTTCTCTAATGATTAGTGATGTTGATCATCTTTTCACATGCTTACTGCCATTCATATGTCTCTATTAAAATATTTTGCAAAATTTTTAATTGGGTTGTTTGACCTCTTATCATTGAGTGGTAAGAGCATTTTTTTTTGTTTTTAAATATATTCTGGATACTATCCTTTTGTCTGATATATATGTTGTCGCTGTTTCCTCCCAGCTTATAGCCTTCCTTTCTGTTTTCTTAATGGTGTCTTCCAAGGAATAAAAGTTAATTTTGATGAAGATCAATTCATTCATTTTTTTCCTTTACGGTTGTTGTTTTTGTGCTCTAAGAAACTTTCTCTACACCAAGGCTGCAAAGCTTTTCTCTGAAAACTTACAGAAATTTACGTTTTACATTTAGGGCTATGGCCCATTTTGATTATTTTTTGTGAATGGTGTGATAGAGCTGATGTTCTTTTTTTCTGCATTGATATCTATTTGACCCAGCACCATTTGTTGAACCATTTCTTTCCTTTTTACATTCTCCATTTTCCTCTTCATTATGTTCATGCTATCCTTTTAATCCTTGAGTATACTTAGGAAATTTTAATAGTTTTCACATCCTTATCTGCTAATTCTATTATCTGTTAATTCTGGTTCTAATTCTATTGACTGATATTTTTCCTGATTATGAGCTAAATTTTCCTGCTTTTTTGCATGTCAAGTAATTTTATTCAGATGCCAGACATTATGAATTTTTATATTGTGAGTCCTTTTTTTCTTCCCCTTGAAGAGTGTCACATTTGATTCATTCAGGAAGTTAACTTACTTGAAGATCATTTTGAGGCTTTGAAAAAAGCTTTAAGGAAAGAAGCAGAAAAGCCTTTCCACTACTACCTTTAGTTTTCTTGGATCTCCACTGAATACCTCTTGTATTCCATGACTGTACTTATTCTGGTTGGTGGGAACCTAAATGGTTCCCAGCCCTGTGTAAGTTCTGAAAATTGTTCAAATTATAGCTCACTGGCACTTGTCCTTTCCTAAAGGTGTTATTTATCAGGACTTGTAGAATGTCATCCTACATATGCATGAAGTGGTTTTCAGCCAAAGATTCAAGGGTACCCTATGCTGGTTTCTTGAGCTCTTTCTCCATGTAGCTCTCTCCTTTCCAGTATTATGCTCCACAAGTTCCAGCCATTCACATATACCACCCTAAAGGTTGACCTTTGTCTTCTCCAGTCAGCGAGACCACTTTTTGGGTCAATCCTGCCTATGTTACAGTCTGGAAACTACCTCCAGGCAAAAAGCTGGAGTGATCATTAATTTCCTTTTCCTCAGGGACCACAGTCCTGTGCTGCCTGTTTTCCAATGTCTGAAACAAATTTCTTTTAAATACACAGTCCAGTTTCCTAGCTGTCTATAGTGGAGGATAAGTCCAAACCCTCTTACTTCCTCATGGTCAGAGGTGGAAGTTCATTCTCTGACTTGCTGATTTCAGTAATTTTAGTTAAACAAGTTTTATAATGTTCTTTTTCAAATATTTAACATCTTATTTACAGTTCCCCATTTCTTGCAGATATTTAGGTCTGTCACTTCTTTAAATATGGTAAGCACAGTGATTTAAAAAATTAGTATCTGATCATATAGTGTGTGTGTGTATATATATAAAATCTTAAATGGGTTGGTTCTGCTGTCTGATGGGTCTTGCTCATCTTGCCTTGTTTCTTTGTGCACTTAATTCAGTACTTACTGGCTTTTACCATCAAAAGATTAAAAATTCCCTAAGGCCTAGGATGGATGTGCCCTCCTCCAGAGGTGCTTATCATTTGTTTCCAGAAAGCATCTAAGGGCACCGTCAGCTAGAAACCACCTTGTGGTAAACAGAATAATGAATGGCTCCACAGAGATATCCATGTTCCAATACCCAGTACCCATGAATAAATTATGTTACATGGCAGGGAGGAATTAAGATTGCAAATGTTATTAAGGCTCCTAATCGCTCACCTTAAAATGAGATTAACATGGTGGACACAGTATAATCACAAGGATCTTTAAAGTGGGAGCAAGGAGGCAGAACAATCAGAATGAAAGATGGCATTATGAGAATGACTCAACTAACCACTGCTGGCTTTGAAGATGGAAGGGGACCACAAGGCATGGAATGCTGGCAACCTTTAAAAGTTAGAAAATGCAACAAAATGGATTCTGCTCCTAGAGCCTTCACAAAGAAACACAGCCCTGCCAACAACATGATTTTAGCCCACCGAAGCCCATCTCAGGCTTCTGACCTCCAGAACTGTAAGATAAATTAATGTTGTCTTAAACCACAGAATCTGTGTTAATGTATTACAACAGCAATAGGAAACTAATATACACTTGTCTTAGGCCATTCAGGCTGTTATAACAAAATACCAGAGACTGGGTGGCTTATAAACAGCAGTAAGATAATAAATTAATGTTGTCTTAAATCAAAGAATCTGTGTTAATGTATTACAACAGCAATAGGAAACTAATATACACTTGTCTTAGTCCATTCAGGCTGTTGTAACAAAATACCAGAGACTGGGTGGCTTATAAACAGCAAACACTTATTCCTCACAGTCCTGGAGGCCGAAAGTCCAAGAGCAGGGTGCCAGCACAGTCAGATTCTGGTAAAGGCTCTCTTCCAGGTTACAGAATGCCAACTTCTCCCTGTGTCCTCACACAGTGGAAGGGGCAAGCTAGCTCTCTGGGGCCTCTTTTATAAGGGCAGTAATCCCAATCATGAGGGCTCCACCCTTACGACCTAATCACTTCCTGAAGGTCCCACCTCCTAATACCATCACTTTGGCCCTTAGGTTTTCCACCTAGGAATTCTGGAGAGACACAAACATTCAGACCACAGCAACACTTCAACCAATTTCATGGCCTGAAGTTCCTTGATTTACTCAGGGTACAGATCTGCTAGAAGGCCAGTCTGTGACAAGTTCAATCTCAGATATTTTCCTTCCTTTACGTTTTCCTTTTCCTGCTTTGATCATCAGGCAACCTCCTGGGTCTGCAGGGAAAAAAGATGATATAGGTCTGGCTGCATTTACCCTGAAGGCAAGGTCCTCTGAAGTCCCAGCTTAATCTGGATAGGAATATAAGGATATCTACCTTGAACAAGTTACAGGACTTGAATTCTGATCCTCTTGCCTAGTCAGCCAGGAAAGAACAAATAAAACAAATGACTTCACGCTTAAGCAGTTTTTTACCTCTTATTTTCTTCTTACTTCTAACATTAGCCTGTGTATTCCCAACTATCTCTTCAGCTCTTAAAAAAAATTTTTTTAACCTAGCATTTTTCATTGTTTTCAGCAGAAGGATTGATCTAGATAACTTAGATCACCCTTACCAAAATCCAAAATTCCTAGTTCATTCTGTTTGACTATAGAGTTCATTTATATAAGTACATGCAGTTTATCCATTTCTCTGTTGAGAACTGTGTGACTTTTCACTTTTTTTGTTATTACAAACAGAGCTGCATTAAAAATCTTCATAAATGTGTGATCCTGTCCAAGTGTTAGAGTTTTTTTGGGTAGAAATCTATAAGTGGAAGAATTACTTGGCTCTCAAGTATGAACATTTTCAACTTTACTAGATATTGCATTATATGGTTGAATCATCCTACAGTTCTAACAGTAATGTTTAAGAGTTCCTGTTTCCCACAAATACTCACCAAAACTTGGTATTACCAGGCTTTATATTTGTCACACATATGAAAATAAAATCACTTATTTTAATTTGCAGTTCCCTAATTATTACTAAAATTTAGCGTATTTTGAAATGTATTTTCATATTGCCCTTTTGCCACTTTTCAACTGAACCACTGGCTTTTCAAAAATTCAGTCAGTCTTAGTATTCTGGGTAATAATTAGCAATTTCATGAACTGTACCCTCCCCCACCCCCCCAGTTATGGCTTGATTTTTCGTTTTGTTCTCTTATAACAGAAGTTCTGCAGGGGGCTTTTTGAGATATAGCTGATTTTAATACTTTTTTCAGAGGTTTTTTTTTGGGGGGGTGTTGTTTTGCTGTAATGTAGCATAAACAAACTTTTTTTTGTATCTTGTGTTATGGTTTGTACATTTTTTATTGTATAAGAAAAATTTTTTAAAGTCATAGGTAATTATTCTATGTGTATGTATAAAATTTTGAAGTTTTGCTTTACAAATGTAGTTCTTTAAACCATCAGAATTCATGTTTATGAAGAGTCTAATACAGAAATCTAATTTTATCCCAAGCGCCATTCCATTTCAATTGATTAGTAAGGCTATCTTTATGTCCTAAGAAATCCCAAAATGTAAGTCTGGATTTTTTTATTAATACTTTATTGAGATATAATTTCCTACCATAAAATTCACTCATTGTAAGTATACAATTCAATGATTTTAATATATATACAGAGATGCACAATCATCACCACAATCTAATTTTAGACCATTCCATCACCTCCAAAAGAAACCTTCTGCCCATCTAGTCTCCTCATTCCTACAACCAACCCCAGGTACCAATTAATCCACTTTCTGTCTCTATAAATTTGCCTTTTCTGGATATTTCAAATAAATAAAATCATGTAATATGTGCACTTTTCTGTCTGGCTTCTTTCACTGAGTATGATGTCTGATGTTCATCTATGTTGTAGCACATATTAGTACTTCACCACATTTGTATATCCATTTGACAGCTGATGGAACTTTGGGTTGTTTCTACTTTTTGTCTTATTGTCAATAATGCTGCTATGGGCATTTGTGGATGTATATTTTCATTTCTATTGGGTAAGTACACATAGAAATGAAATCTTTGGGTCATATAGTATTTTTATGTTTAACATTTTAAGAAACTGCCAAACTGTCTTCCAAAGTAGCTAGACCATTTTATATTCCCACCAGCAATTTCTCCACAGTCTTACCAACACTTGTCTTTTCAATTATAACCATTTTAGTGAGTATGAAGTGATATCTCATTTTCCTAGTGATTAATGATATTGAACATCTTATTATGTGCTATTGGTAATTCACATATGTTCTTCAGTGAAATGTCTATTCAAATCCTTTGCTTATTTTTTAGTTGGGGTCATTTGTCTTCTCATTATTGAGCTATAAAAGTTCATATGGATATAGTTCCCTTATCAGATATATGATCTATCTGCAAATATTTTCTACAAGTCTGTGCGTTGTTTTTTCACATTCTTGATGATGTCTTTTGAAGCACAAAGGTTTGTAACTTTGATTAAGCCCAACTTATCAACCTTTTTTTGTGGATCTGTTTTTAGGCTCTCCATTGATCTGTTTGTCTACTCCTAAGTGAATACCACAATGTGTTAAAGATTACTATTTTATAATTTGAAAAAATATTCTTAATACCACTCAATGATTTTCTTAACAAAGGTCAAACGTATCATTTATTGGAGTTATTCTTGCTTATAGTTCTTATGGCCAACTAAAAATGTTAACTTCTAAAAAAAAACTTGTTTCTTTTTGGTATACATGGATGTGGCCAATTTATATCCAGTAAACTTGCTAAACTCTTCTAGTAGTTTTAATAACATATCTATAGATTCTCTTACATTTTTATACACAAACACCTGTGGAAAACCACAACTGTAATTTCTCTTTCAAATCACTGTGCTTCCCCCCTACCTCCTTAATTTAATTGTTTTGGCTAAGGTCTCCAGTTAATGTTGAACAGAACTGGTAATACCCTAAAATACATACACAAGAAATAGATGAGAATTACAGCACACTTCACATCCAAAACTATGCAACCTAGAAGACAACGGAATGACACCTTTAAAGTGCTGAAAGAAACTATCAACCCAGAATTCTATACTCAACAAAAACACCTTTCAAAAATGAAGGTGAAAAAAAGACATTTCAGACAGACAAAAACTGAAAGACTAATTATCAGAAGATCTGCACTACAAGAAATGTGAAAGGAAATTCTTCAGGCAGAAGAAAATGTTACCACCCAAACGTTTGGATTTACAGAAAGAAGTTAAGATTCCCCCAAAATGGTTAAGATGAAAGGAAATATAAAAGAAAATTTCCCATTTTGGGGGATCTAATCAAACTTGAAAGCTTTTGCACAGCTAACCACAAACAAAATGAAAAGACAACCTACAGAGTGGGAGAAAATATTTGCAAATGATGTGACCAACAAGGGCTTTATTTCCAAAATATAAAAACAACTCATACAACTTAATAACAAAACTACAAACAAGCCAATCAAAAAATGGGCAGAAGACCTAAATAGACAATTCTCCAAAGAAGACAGACAAATGGCCAACACAACCTGGAAAGCTGTGCATGCTGCATCTTGACAGGTACTTTAGCACCCTCAGAAGTCAATTTTTCTAGGCTGATTCAGCGAAGTTCATAAATATATTGTTTTGTTTTTGTTTATAGTTCCAAGTCAACTGATATTCCTGATTAGTGATGAGATAGAGCAATGCTGAGCTAAAAAGAATTTTGCTAGGAAACAGATCTAGTAAAGGCACTAATATTTCCATAACCCAAACTCCAACAAACAAACAAAAAAAAAAACAAGGAAAACAGTATGGAGGATCCTTAAAAAACTAAAAATAGAACTACCATATGATCCAGCAATCCCACTCCTGGGTATGTACCCAGAAAAGATGAAAACTCTAATTTGAAAAGATACATGCACCTCAATGTTCATAGCAGCACTATTTACAATAGCCAAAGTGTCCATCAACAGATGAAAGGATAAAGAAGATGTGGTATACACACACACACACACACACACACACACACACACACACACAGAGGAATATTACTCAGCAATAAAAAAGAATGAAACATTGCCATTTGCAGCACATGGATGGACCTAGAGACTATCATAAATAAGTCAGACAGAGAAAGACAAATACCACATGGTATCACTTATGTGGAATCTAAAAAATAATACAAATGAATTTATTTACAAAACAGAAACAGACTCAAAGACACAGAAAACAAACTTACGGTAAGGGGGAAGAGGGAAGGATAAATTAGAAGTATGGGATTAACAGATACACACTACTATATATAAAATAAACAACAAGGATTTACTGTATCGGAAAGGGAACTATATTCAACACCTTGTAATAATCTATAATGGAAAATAATCTGAATATATACTTACATATACATATATATATACATACATATATCTGAATTACTTTGCTGTACACTTGAAACTAACACAATATTGTAAATCTACTATACTTCAATTACAAAAAAAAAAAGAGACATTTTCCCAGTTTTAACTGTTCTAAAAGATAACTGACTAAAGTAAAAGTAGTAGCAATACTGGTTAATAGCATATGTAAACTTTTTGCAAATAGTATATTTAATGAAGAATTTATATCTAGAAAATCAAGAAAACAAACCACTCAAAAAAAAAAAAAAAGGGCGGGGGTAATAGATTTGAACAGACACATCACAGAAGAGAAAACAAATGGATGGCAAATTAGCATATGAAAAGGTACTCCACATCATTTATCATTGATATGCAAATTAAAATCCCAACAAAAAATCACTACACACCTATTAGAATGGCTAAAAAGAAACTGCTAATACCACATGCTTGTAAGGATGCACAACAACTGGATTTCTCGTAAATTATAGAAAGGAATGCCAAATGGCACAACAACTTTGGAAAACAATTTGATAATTTCTAACAAGCTATACACACATCACCACGTGATCCAACAATCCCACTCCTAGATATTTAACCAACAGAATGAAAACTACATTTATACAAATACCTGTACACAAGTGTTTGTAGAGTTTCATTCACAATTACCCAATGTCGTTCAACTGTTGAATGCATAAACAATGATACAAGAGACTACTATGCAGCAAAAGGAATAAACTATTGATACATGCAACAACATGGATATATCTGAAATGCATACTGTTAAGTGAAGGAAGCCAGACTCAAAAGTACATGCTGTATGATTCCATTCATATAACACTATAGGGTCAAAATCAGATCAATGGTTGTTAGTGCTTGGGTATGGGTAAGGAGATGACTACCAAAGAGTAAAAAAGAACTTTTGGGGATGGTGAAACTGTTCTGTATCTTGAATGCTGAGGAGTTGGTTATCCAACTGTTAGTGTGTGAGAACTCATAGAACTATACTTTGTAAATTATACCTTAATAAACCTCACCAATTGGACTTGCCAGGCAGTCCAGTGGTTAGGACTCTGCACTTCCACTGAAAGGGGCACGGGTTTGATCCCTGGTCAGGGTATTAAGATCCCGTAAGCCATGTGGCGCAGCCCAAGAAAAACCTTGCCAAAATTTTTAAATACGGCATAACAGATGATTTTTGAAGCAGAGAAAAGTGAAAGTCATTACTGAGAACTACATGAACTGTGAAGTTTAGGCAACTTGATAGGTTATCGTTATAAAAAATAAAGTCAACATAAATGATGTCAGGGTTGAGAGTAAAGATGGAAGAATGAAAATTAGATGGCACAGTCATCAATGAGTGTGGAAAGGTAACTTAGCTTTCTGCACGCTCATGGCATACTAAAAATCCCATGATCTTCAAAAATAAAGACCCTTTTGAACCAAAGTAGAAAAATGATTTGAAAGCAAAAGTATGATACAAGTACACATAGAAAAACTATTTTCAAAAAAAGCTTTTGAGACTAAAAGGATGAGAAGGCAAATATAAGGACGATGTGATATGTTCATATGAATGAGATTTTATAGGAGAGCTCATCAGATGATCCTAATCCCTTCCCTGATAGGTGAAATCAACGTCTATATGTATAGTCAATCCTCTGTTCTGGTCAGGTGTTCTTAACCTGTCTCAAACACTCTATTCATTCCTTTTTTTTTCCTCTATAGGCCTCTGCTTGTTCTTCTCCATTCCTCCTTTTGTCTACTAAAGCCCAGGTCTTCTAAGAAAGCATCTCTAATTAAACCACTCTTCATTAATATCTGTTTGTCTTTAAATGCCTGTTGTACTTATTTGTGCCACACAATTTAAATATCTAAGCTATATCAATGAAGCCTTTCCAAACCCAAATGTAACTAAACTCAACTGAATTCAGGAAACTGGGGTTCTGATAGTTATACCTTTTAAATATGAATATTTGAATTCAGAAATATCTTGAGAAATCTACTGTTCCATAAGCCATAAAGAGGCATTCTAATATTTGGCATCTAAACCTATCCCATGATAGCCTCATATTTCTAGATAGATTAACAAAACCCAAAGCAAACAGAAACCAAAACAAAAAACCCACCTCTCTTTAGAAGACGCATCCAGATCTTTGGTGTGGAAAATACAGTCACCAAATCTACTACAAATAAGCAAGAAGAAGAACGGGTCTTTTGTCCCTTTCCTAGAAAAGACAAGCCCTGGGCAAAAATTTGAAGTTTTCTCCCCCCTCACCCAAAAAGCCACATTTTCCTTTCTTAAGTTCTCTTTGGCTCACTAATACCATTTCTGAAGGTCTAAAATTATGCTGAAATTAATCTTTCCTCATCTTGGTCAAACAGAGATATATCTAAACTAATGATTACAGAAGTGAAATATACCAAGTGATGGTGAGATATGGGGAGTAGTGGGTAACTAAAGTAGAGCAGCAGTAAAACTTGCTGATGATAAGCAACAATATTATAAACTTGAGTGAGGGTAGGTACCCATACTGATGCTTTCTGCATTCCCCACTCTGCTTATCATAATGCTATTAAAGTTGACCTGATACTTACAAATTTAATACTGTATTTTTGTAATGAAAACACATCTGCTACAATGCTTTTCTATTCATAAATTTACCTTCAGACAAATTCTTGAGTTGCTAGATTCAATTCTGCGTTTTAAAATCTAATTAGATGTATGTAATTATCATTCAAGTAGCAAATCTGAAAACTGTGACCTATGTAACACACAAACTATTTTTTCCTAAGGTCACAATTATTTAATGAAGTGCTTCTTCAGTAAGTACTCAGATGATAAATCTACTTAAGTGTATCTTTACTTCCATGGTGGCAAATCCATGCACCACACTCAGTATAAAACTATACTGACTAAAACTATAATTTATACAAAATTTCAATACTTTGTATCTGCTGGAATTCTGCTTTCAAACACTGATTCCTGAATTTAAATGCAATAAACATTAAGGCAAAAGGCAAGAATTCAGACTTTGGAGTTGGAAGAGACAAGAAAAGGTGGTATCAGGGAAGGTTTTCCAGAAATCAGGACATCCAAACTGAGTCTTAATGGAAGAATGAAAGTTAGCGAGGCAAAACAAAGAAGGGCACATTACACATTTAGCAAAGGAGAGCAGCATGAGTAGATAGGGGGAAAAAAAGCCTAATATGCTTAAATATAGCACTACCCAACAGAACTTTGTGTAATGATAGAAATGTTCTGTACTTGGGCTGTCCAGTACAGGTGATGAAGAACTGATTTTCAAATTTTAAGTTTCAACTAATTTAAGCAGCATGTCTAGAAGCTGAAAAAGTATGGTAAAAGAAAGAAGGGCAATATAAAAGGCTGGAGAGATGCACACGACATGGATCCGGAAGAGTCTAGCACATTTTGCCAAGTAGTTAATATTTACCCTTAGAGCCAGAATGAGCTATGGTAGGCATTTAAGTAGTCAAGAGACAGGATTAGCTTTGCATTCAGAAAAGATCACTCAAGCAGGAAGTGGCACACAGACACGTTAAGGGGAAAGATGAATAAAGCTAGAATGGTTAGAAAACCAGCAGAAATATAGCAGAGAGAAAACAAGAACATAAATTTAGGCAGATGTATACCTAAGAAAAAGAGAATGGCTTTAAGCCATATAATACAATTAAATGGAAAAAATAATTAAATGGTGACATAGTTTCATTATTTTCAGGTGGGAGTGAGAGGGGTAAAGATTTCTGGCTTGACACATAGCACAGGGAGATCAGCTCCATGCTTTGTGACCACCTAGAGGGGTGGGATACGGAGGGTGGGAGGGAGACGGAAGAGGGAAGAGATATGGGGATATATGCGTATGTATAGCTGATTCACTTTGTTATAAAGCAGAAACTAACACACCATTGTAAAGCAATTATACTCCAATAAAGATGTTAAAAAAAAATATTAGTGATCGTAAGATTAATGAGATTGTAGGATTCATCTAGTTCTTGTGTAAAAATAGTTCGGTGACATTGGCTATGCATACTCTTCTTGATTTTTATTGTAGATTTGTTAGCATATAAACAAATATTTTTCCGGAATAAATAAGACTATGTTCTTCATCCCTATAAGAACAACTCAGACAGAGTAAATTCTCACATGGCTAATTTAAAGGCTTTCCATCAAACTCAGCACCATGAATAGGATGGTAGTGCTAACCAGCAGGACAGTTACTTCCATGGATGATGCCATAAAGAGATATTCATGGTTTCAGAAGAAATCACCTCTAGTTCATAAGTCAGGGAACATATTATGACATACAGGACGTGGGGGAGAAAGTAAACAAAGAGATTTATTACAGCATTAATTGTGATAAAGATGCAATTTCCAGAGGTAAATTGATTTTGCATACATATTGAGTTTTTCATACTTTTCATATATATGATAGTCTAGTAGAATATTCTCTGCGGTATTTCCACATCATACATTTAGAAAATATTTTTGTGGGGAAAAATTTTATATTTGAATAAATATCTGTTTTACTACCAAAAAAAAAAAAGATGTTAAAAAAAAAAAGATTTCTGGCTTGAGAAATTGAGAAACATTCACTGAGACAGAAAATCCATGAAATTTTTTTGTTTTGTCTTATATGACTGGTAGATATAAAAGGAGTTCACTTTTGGATATGCTAACTTGGCTATGTGGGCATAAATTAAAACAAAAACATCTGGAGGTAGAAACACAGACTTAGAGATCATCAGTACACAGATGGAAGATGGAGTCTCATTTTCTAATTAATTAAAACAAGTTTTCATCAAGTATCAGAATCAAAATATTTTTAAACGACCATTTAAAAGTTTTTTTCTATTTTAGTTGCTAATATTGTAATGGCATTATTGTTTTTACTACAAATGTTCAGTATTTCAGTACATAATTGAAAAAAAGTTAGTATGTCATCTGGTACCGTGCTACCCACAAGCCCCCACCCCAAGCCTGCCAACACTCAAACCCTAAAAAAAACCACACTGTATCCCAACTCAGGCATTCACACAAAGTTGTTCCTTCAGCCTACAATGCATTCCAACCCCCATTCCTACTCCCAAAACATGTCTAGATAACTCCTACTCATTCTTAAAATCTTGGTTTTAAAAATCACTGAAATCCTAAAATTCCTAGAAGAAAACATAGGGGGAAAGCTCCTTTATACTGGTCTTGGTGATAATTTTTTTAGATGTACTACCAAAAGCACAAACAACAAATGTGAAAATAAACATGTGGGATACATCAAACTAAGAAGCTTCTGCACAGAAACCAACAATGAATAGGCAACCTGTAAAAATATTTGCAAACCATATATCTGATAAAAGGTTAACATCCAAAATATATAGAGACTCACACAACTCAATGGCAAAAAACAATCTGATTAAAAAATGAACAGAGGAACTGAACAGACATTTCTCCAAAGAAGATATACAAACGGCTACAGGTTCATGAAAAGGTGCTCAACATCACTAATCACCGGGGAAACATAAATCAAAACCACAATGATATCACCTCACGCCTGTTAGGATGGCTGTTAAACTCCCACCAACACCCTTGCGTACGTTGGTGGGAATGTAAATTGGTGCAGCCACTATGGAAAACAGTATGGAAGGTCCTCAAAAAATTAAAAATAGAACTAACACATGATCCAGAAATTCCACTTCTGGGTATATATCCGAAGGAAACAAAATCACTATCTCAAAGAAATATCTGCACCCACGTGTTCATCGCAGCAATATTTACAATAGCCAAGTGTACTAAGGAAACAATCTAAGTGTCCATCAGTGGATGAACGGATAAAGAAGATGTGATGTGTATCGACAATGGACTATTATTCAGCCATAAGAAAGAAGGAAATTCTGCCATTTGCAACAACATGGATGAATCTAAGGACATTATGCTAAGCGAAGTTAGCCAGACAAAAACAAGTACTGTATGATCTCACTTATACGTGGAATCTGGAAAAAAAAAAAAAAAGTCAAACTCAGAGAAACAGTAGAGTGGTGGTTACCAGGGACTGGAGTGTTAGGGGAGATGGAGCAATGCTAGTCAGGGTATTAAGCCTTCTGCTATTAGACAAATAAGCTCTGGGGATCTAATGTACGGCATGGTGACTACAGTTAGTAATATTGTGTTGTGTACCTGAAATTTGCTAAGAAAGCAGATTTTAAGCTTTCTCATCACACACGCCAAAGAAGTTAACTATGTGAGGTGACAGACATGTTAGTTAACCTGATTGTGGTATTCACTGCACAAAGTATACATATGTCAAATCATCACATTGTATACTTTAAATATATACAATTTTATTTGTCAATTATACCTCAATAAAGCTGGGGAAAAAGAATCACTGCCTAAAATTAAAGCTTCATATAATCTAATCTAACTTTAGACTAGGTTAGACCCATTGTTACATGCTTTATATTATATAATACTCCCTTTGGAGCACCTATCACAATTGTGGTTAGTCATGTATAATTTTTTAATGTCTCTTCCCAACTAATCAATTATTCATTTAACAAATATTTGTACGTCTACCAGGTGTTCTAGAAGCTGGGGATATATCAGTGAGAAGACCAGACAAGAATTCTGCCCTCAAACGTGGGAAAGAAGAGTGATAGAGAAAAAAAATCACATAAATAAATCTTTGATATTTTTATTTGATAAATGCCACAAAATTGTATAAGCTCCAAAAAAAGGAAGGGACAATGTCATCTTGCTTGCTATGATAGTCCTAGCATCTGGCCCATGTAAGGCATTCAAATATTTGTTGAATACATGTTTGAGAGAAAAATTTCACTCTGAGACCAAAGACATTCATTCTCAAAACAATTTTTAAAACACAGCCCAATCTGTAAATTAAAATCTTAATAATTATCTTTCCCCCATCAAGTATCTTTCTGAAATTCATAACCATTTATTTATTTACATCCTACCTTGTTCTAAGACGAACCCATATTTGTGTCTTGCTTAGTTTAGTGCTTTTTCTATTTCTTGGACGCTAAAACACTTTAGCTTCAATGTAACCACTACCTCTTTAAGTAGTTTCTTGGCTGTGTTCTTTCTGTAAGCATATGTCAAATATATATTCTACTCTGACTTAAGGACTGTGGTGCCTCTATTAACAAAAGTGTCTCTATTACAAGGCCTTGAAGTCTCCCTAATCCCCAAACATGAGGATATAAATGCAACTACTGGTATCTACTGGTATTAAGGATGCTGCGAAACACCCTACAATGCACAGGACAACTCCCCACAATAAAAATTTGTCCAGCCCCAAAATAGAGCCAAGGCTGGTTTGAAACTCAGCATTAAAGGAACTGGATTCAACATGTCTGAATAGACACTAGAAGAGAAAAACTCAAAGAGTACCTTAATTATCCACCTCTTTCTCTAATTTACATTTATGCAACAAATGGAAACCAAACTAGTCATAAGGAATTACTGAGGAATAAGCACATGTATAAGACAGTTACCCTGTTCAAGACTTAAACACAGTTGATTTGACACTAGAATAATTATTTTCCTGTATTTAGATGCTTCTTAGCTATTGATGGGAAAAATAGTCTCATCCTCTCATTAAGAGCTATTAGCATTCCCTGATTTTTATGTCTAGTATGAATCTGTTTTGTCCTCTCATAAAATATAGAATGATAATAGATATGGAGTCAAGATCCATGCTGGAGCCTCAAATTTCCCACCATAACAGCCATGTGACCTTGGACATATGACATAACCTCTCTGACTCACTAATCCTTCTTCTGTAAGACTTGGAGTATCATCAACAATTCATATGTTGAAGATTTAATTATTGTTTTCAAACATTTAATAAAACACATATATTCCAGGTAGAAAGTTAATTTGTATGGAATTTCTTAATAAAATGTAATAAATCAATAAATAAATGCTAAACTTTACCAGAAACTAGAAATACACAATTCAGGTATCTGAACTAGATCTTACTCCTACCTGAGTACACAGGCAAAAATTCAGGAAACACATTCTGACCAGGCTTTGTCCATATTATTTCCCTTTACCTCTTACTAAGTTTGTAAGTTACTCTTACAAAGTTATAATACTAGAATATTCATATTTTATAGCACTGATAATGTCTCATTTCAAGCAAACCCAATAGGTAAAACAACTAGGTTTACATAAAAATGAAAAAAAAGTATGGGATGACAATATGCTTTAGGAAGAAACAATAATTTAAAGAGAAGGTTTGCTGGGCATTTAAAACAGACACAAAAACTCTGTGCAACTTTTATGAAAGACACCTAGTACATAAAGCATATCTGTCTCTTACACTGAAATAACTTATAGAAAGTAGACTATGAAGGCTTTGTAGAAGACTGACAGCAAGAGAAAAATACATACCTCCAGGATGGAGGAAAGGGAATGGGACTGGTAAAAGATAGATGAGAATTTCAACTTCATCTGTCATGTTTTATTTCTTAAGATAGAAGGTACTTGAATATATATTATATTACTCTAAAAATTTTTTGGAGGTCTGATATAGTTCATAAGTTGAAAAAAGTTTTACGGTTTCAAACAGTAAATGTGTTACCTTAAAGATTCACCTCTACTGAACATTATTCGTAGCAGTACAGAAAATGTGAAGTTTACTGGAATGTCTCTGACTACCAAGGCTCTTATAATGGATATTGAAATCACTGTTCTAATCAACTTTCACAATTTAAAAGAACAGCCAACTATACTAATTCTGTTTAAAACTCTTCAATGGGTCTCTATTGATGAATTATAAATATTCTAGGATAGCATATATGGCTTTCCCTGATCTAGCCCCTGCCTATTCGCCAACCTCATTTTATACAACTCCATTATAATTAATATGCCACTTACAAGAAACAACTAACCTTTTACGTTATTTACAAATCTGAGCTTTTGCACCTGTGGTCTATCTGAAATGCTTTTTCCCCATCTTTGTTCATCTGTCAAGTGTCCTGCCTTCCAAACTAACCTAAAACATTTTCTTCCAACTTTATAACTAGCTGAGTAATTAATCATATTAAGCAGCAGTTTGTTCACGTGCAAAATAAAAGGTCTCTGGGACTTCCCTGGTGGCAGGGGACACGGGTTTGAGCCCTGGTCCGGGAAGATCTCACATGCCGCAGAGTAACTAAGTCCGTGTGCCACAACTACTGAGCCTGCGCTCTAGAGCCCGCGAGCCACAACTGCTGAGCCCATGCATCGCAACCACTGAAGCCCGCGCACCTAGAGCCCACGATCCGCAACAAGAGAAGCCACCTCAATGAGAAGCCTGCGGACTGCAACGAAGAGTAGTCCCCACTCACCACAACTAGAGAAAGCCCGCGCGCAGCAACAAAGACCCAACACAGCCAAAAATAAATAAATAAATAAAATAAAAGGTATGGCATACAACAAATACTGTCCAAATGGTATCACAAAGACTTTTCCAATCTTACTTGTCAGAATTCACTGTTACCAGCACCACAATCTCCCAAGTATGTTCACATCCTAATTTGAGACTTTTTTTTTTTTGATTGAGAAAGGTAGCTAGAATGTTTAACAACTTGACAACATTACTGCCTTTCTATTAACCCTAGGATCTATCACAGTGATTCACCTAATAAATGTAGTTGAATTAGCCTAAAATGCAGCTGACAGAGGATTTGGCTGAAGAGAGAGAGGGACCATCTACACTTAGTAACACAATGATTTTTCAAGAAAGAAGTAGAGAGTTTTCAAATAATAAGAAAGATTACTACTGTAAAAATGAGCATTTGTAGCAAATACAGTGTTTTAGAGAAGACTAAAACAGGTGATAAAGTCTTCATAGAGTCAACATTTTTGTTACACTCCTAATAAACACCTGCCTTAAGGTCATAGTTTAATGGGGAAGAAAAACAAAAAGCAGACAAGCTCAATAAACATTACATAGAATCCCTGTGATGAGCAAGAAAAGAGTGCTAAAGCCAAACAGAAAGTGAGAGAAATAAGATGGTAGAAGGTACATTATCTTTAGTATTTAATTTGGGGGGCTGGGTGTTAGTAATGGCATGGTGGTTAAAGCAAAGATAAAAATTTTGATTTCTGAGAAGACAAATTCAAGATGAAAAAGTCTAAAAATGAAAAAGAAAACACTCTTACAAATTAAGGAACTAATGCTCAAGTATAAATTAAGTACAAGGTAAGTAACTTGCAAAATAATCAGCTTTTAAGGCCCAAGAAACTCAGAAGCAAAATATACTATAAACTCTGGCTTATCTCAATGACTTAACTCTATCTGAATTCAGTGACAATTCTGTATAAAGAAATAGTTTTCAAAGCCACAAGGGGATGAGGGTAGCAGAGAGTCTATGTTCCTTGAAATCTCAACTCACTTTTGATACAGTGTATCATTCATAAAATTACTGTCATAGCTCCAAATGTCTTTTGGCTATATCCAAAACAACACAACCTTCAAAGGGCAAATAATATCATTCGCCACAAATAAGGTTATTAAATGTGTCACAAATTATAAAAAAAATTTCCAAAGATACTTTGCAGGATAGCTGTATGGTAGAACGGAAGCACAAAAGGGACTACGTAAATACCGGACAAATTTAAAAATTTCAATATAACTTGATAATAATCAATTTTAAGGTAAATCTATATATTTAACTGAAGAGAATAAAACAAAGGCAGAGAATAAGTATATTACCCAATTTCCATTAAATTTATGCTTGTTTATTTTTTAGCAGTGCAGGGTAAATGTACTGAAAAAAACTCATTCACTCGACAATTATTTAAGGACTCAGTGGGTGCCAAGAAACGGAAGGAAAAAACATGTTTTTTCCTTTACCCATAGACACACACACACACACACACACACTTTTTACTTAGTGGGAAATACAGCATAAATGTTATATGATAGAGAAAGGAGAGAGTGATTATCAGTGCATACAGAAGGGTACCAAATACAAACTTGGAAATGCTAAGAAAAGCTGAAAAAATGAAGTCTAATTAGCTAAAATGCGACAGAAAAATAATCCAGGAGTTGAATCAAAATTAAATACGTATAATATATAAGAATGTCAACTGTATTGTCTGTAATAATGTAAACTGGGAACAGCCCCAAATCCTTCAAAATAGAATAGATGAACAAGTTATCACATATATACATATTAGAATATTATTAGAGCAATGAAAATGAATAATCTATGGGAGACCACATGAATGAATCTTACAACCATAATACGTTAAAGAAGCTATACACAAAGAATAAATGCTATATAATCCTATTTAAACAAAGTTTCCCAAAATAGGCAAAAAATAATTTATGATTTTAAGAAGTCAGAATACTATTCACGTTTGACGGGGGAGAGATTAGTGACTGGGAGGGATTATGAGGTGACTTCTGGGGGGTTCTATTTCTTAATCTGGTGGTGGTTACAAGAGTATGTTCACTTTGTTCCCTTAAAGTGTAAGTTCATAATACATATACTTTTCTCTATGTAGTTATACTTTTTTAAAATGTTTACAAAAAGAAGAAATGGATAGCAGCTACTGGTAATCCAGAAGGAAAAAAAAATGCAAAAGCCCAAAGACACAGTGCTTGATGACCCAAAAAGGGTTCAGCATGGCTCCTCTGTAAAATGCTAACTATGATACCTATACCCAGGATTACTATAGGATTAAAGGACAGAATATGTGTAAAGCACATATCTGGCACAAATATTTATAGGTGTTTAATAAATGTTAGCTGTTATTATTACTATACTACTATTACTGTGCTACTGATGCGGCTCCTTGATGGTAGTGCTCAAGGTAGAATGACAAAAAGGCTAAAAGAACAGAGGCAGCAGGTTATGATGGGCTTTTCTAAAATATATTATGAATTTAGACTTTATCCCAAGGTGGTGGGGAAGCAATGAAGAATTTTACACGGATGGTAATATGATCACATTTGAGTTTAGGAAATTTGTCGAAGGAAAGAAAATGTGAAGCTTAAAAAAGGATGTTAAGAAGAGGTTGTCAACAAATCATACAGAGAGGTCCAGTAAAGAGAAAGGAAGAAGGAAAAAAAGCGCTGACTTGAAAATCAATACCTAACAACTTTGAGAGAATAGCTTATGACTTTCTAAAGGTTACAAAGTTAATAAGTGACACTTAGAATTAAAGGTACTCTAAATTCATAATTTATTACAAAAATCTCAATTTAATACTTTTTATATAATTGTAACTTTAAGCACACAAATGTCAACAGGACATTCTCTTCAACTATTCATTAAAATTAAACTAAAAACACTTTTTAAGAAAGTCTCCTGGGGGCTTCCCTGGTGGCGCAGTGGTTAAGAATCCGCCTGCCAATGCAGGGGACACAGGTTCGAGCCCTGGTCCGGGAAGATCCCACATGCTGCAGAGCAACTGAGCCTGTGCGCCACAACTACTGAGCCTGTGCTCTAGAGCCTGCGAGCCACAACTACTGAGCCCATGTGCCACAACTACTGAAGCCCGGGCACCTAGAGCCCATGCTCCGCTACAAGACAAGCCCCTGCAATGAGAAGCCCACGCACCGCAATGAAAAGTAGCCCCAGCTTGCCACAACTAGAGAAAGCCCGCGCAGAGCAACGAAGACCAATGCAGCCAAAAATAAATAAATAAAATAAATAAAGTTCTTTAAAAAAGTCTCCTGGAATTATCACAATTGTTATTACTAATGATAAATTATACATATATGTGTATAGATGGATACCTATATATACTTCTATGTCTCTATATATCTGTCTATCCATATCTCTTAAAATTCAGACTTTCCAAGTCATAAATTAATTTGATGTAGATCTGAATAAACACCAAGACCAAATTGTTAAGTACCAAATTATCATGAGTGCTAACAAATATTGTAAAACTAATGTAAAAACATTTTTAGTGAGTTATTGGTATTTCAGCAGCAACCAAATAAGAGGAATGCTCTGAGACACTCTGACACATTAGCTATATCTCTGTTGATTCAATGGCTCTACAAGATGAAAAACAATGAACTGCTCTTCAACATACACAATGAATCTATTAATAAGCAGTACCTTCTTTGATTTGCTTGATGAATATAAAATGTCAGATAGATCCAAGACATAAGCAGCAATGGTTTATTGGTTTTACAGCCATTCAAAAAGCAGAACAAAAAGATGGGAGGGGGAAGGGAGGGAAGGGAGGGGAGGAGCAGGGAGGGGAAGGGAGGAAAGGGAAGAAAACAGTAAGCTTCTGGGGTCCAGAGCTCAACTTTTCTGGCTCATAAACCAACCGTAAAGAACCAAAAATAGTTTATATTAAGCCTAAAAGCAAGCAGTAAGATATCATAAATGTCATGATGCTTTTCACAACTCTAGCATAAATCCACAACTACCACAAAAAATGTGTAATCTGGCTTTGTTCACATTAGAACATGGAACGGATTGATTGCTGCATTCAGACAACCAACGTATAAAATGCTTTGTTTAATAAAAATTCTACTATTAAAAATTAGTCCAGAACCTACAATACTATTGTTAAAGCTGGGTCACAGAAATATGGAGATTCATTATGCTTTCTTCTTCTTTTTTGTATATTTAAAATTTCCCATAATGATTTTTATAAATTACGACCAAGCTTTCAAATATTCTCCTGGGAAAGCTACTTTTGATTTCCCCAGAGAAAGAGTAATCAGTGTTTGCAGAGGACTGGTATAAAACATAACTGCAACAGTAAATTCACTGAATAAAATGTGGAAAGTGGCACTCCTGTGAACTTCACCACTTAAAAGCAAACTAACAAAAATGTCAATTGACACCCAATTAAATATCAGAATAAGGACTAATTCCTTAGCGGGGGGAAAACATTCACAGTCTGGCTTTAAGTCAATTTTTGTACTCTCCTGGTTCCTGCCACATTGCAACTTTTGGGCATGCTATAATAATTTTCCAAAAAACAATATCTCAGACTTCCATGGTTCTGTCTCTGGTGCAAAAGGAAGTCATCGTTGGGTTGAGAATAGAGCAAAAACTTCATCAGATTGTTGTTGTAGGACACAAGATTAAACTAAAAAGAATCAGAGCAGAAGAGGGGAAACTATTAAGAATCTGTGCAGTAGTCCAGGCAAAAAAGTAAGGTTTACTTAGACTGGAGTGGAAATGGAGGGAAAAGAATGGACTTAAGATATATTTGGCTGAGTAATATTCCATTGTATATATGTACCACATCTTCTTTACCCATTCGTCTGTCAATGGGCATTTAGGTTGCTTCCATGGACTGGCTATTGTAAATAGTGCTGCAGTGAACATTGGGGTGCATGTGTCTTTTTGAATTATGGCTTTCTCTAGGTATATGCTCAGTAGTGGGATTGCTGGGTCATATGGTAATTCTATTTTTAGTTTTTTAAGGAACCTCCATACTGTTCTCCATAGTGGCTGTATCAATTTACACTCCCACCAGCAGTGCAAGAGGGTTCCCTTTCCTCCACACTCTCTCCAGCATTTGTTGTTTGTAGATTTTGATGATGCCCATTCTAACCGGTGTGAGGTGATACCTCATTGTAGTTTTTTTTTTTCTATAAATGTATTTATTTATTTGTTTGTTTTTATTTTTGGCTGTGTTGGGTCATCGTTTCTGTGTGTGAGCTTTCTCTAGTTGCGGTGAGCAGGGGCTACTTTTTCGTTGCAGTGCACGGGCTTCTCATTGCAGTGGCTTCTCTTGTTGAGGAGCACGGGCTCTAGGCACGCAGGCTTCAGTAGTTGTGGCATGTAGGCTCAGTAGTTGTGGCTCGCGGGCTCTTGAGTGCAGGCTCAGTAGTTGTGGCGCACGGGCTTAGTTGCTCTGTGGCATGTGGGCTCTTCCCGGGCCAGGGTTCGAACCCGTGTCCCTTGCATTCTTAACCACTGCGCAGGCAGATTCTTAACCACTGCGCCACCAGGGAAGCCCCCTCATTGTAGTTTTGATTTGCATTTCTCTAATAATTAGTGAGGTGGAGCAGCTTTTCATGTGCCTCTTGGCCATCTGTTGGAACGAAATTGGGTCATTTGTAGAGACATGGAAGGACCTATAGACTGTCATACAGAGTGAAGTAAGTCAGAAAGAAAAAAACAAATATCGTACATTAACGCATATATATGGAATCTAGAAAAATGGTACAGATGAACCGGTTTGCAAGGCATAAATAGACACACAGATGTAGAGAACAAATGTATGGACACCAAGAGGGGAAAGTGGGAGGGTGGGTGGTGGTGGGATGAATCAGGAGATTGGGATTGACATATATACACTAATATGTATAAAATAGATAACTAATAAGAACCTGCTGTATAAAAATAAATAAATATAATAAAATTCAAATAAAAAAATATATTTGGAAGCATAATAAATAATAATCGGTGAACTGGGTATAGGAGAGGAGATGGACGGTAAGTGAAAGATGACTTCCAGGTCTCTTGACTTGTGAAACTAGGTACAATGAGATGAAGAAAACCAGAGGAACAGATTTGGTATTTGGTAGAGGGAGATCAAGAGTTCAGTTTTAGATATGTTATATTTAGGGTATCTGAAAGACATACAAGTGGAGGGAGATCAAGTAAATCAAATATTGAGATAGGCTAATAAATGGGAGGAGACAGAGAAAATGAGGGTCACTAGGAAACGTTTAGGGTTTTGTTTAAAGAAGTAATCATTATATGTCAAAGCTATGGAAGTCTAAAACCTACAGTGAACCATGTTACATTCACTCTACTAACTTCAACACAATTTGTGAAAACTGACTTCAGGTAGTCTTTCCAAATTACTTATAATAATTATAAAGTTATTCACATACTAAACAAAAAAATACAACATAAAATTACTAAGTCTATCTAGGCTGTATTTTCCTGACAGATAATAAGGTATAAAATTTGTGGGGGGGCGGGGAGGGAAACAAAACACCACATATGATAATAATCAAGGTCCAAAGCCACCCCTGGACCTACAAATGTTAAGAATTCAAGAATGCAGAGGTGCCACATCATTCCTGCAGCAAAATTTCTGAGTTAAGAAAGCTCAGAATTTATACTCTACTATATTCCACTGTATGATTGGTTTCCTTACAGGTCTTGCTGTACATATTCTTGCAACAACTGGCTTACAGCAAACTAGCACACCCTAATGGTTGATCCTAGATATTGATACGCCTATATACTGACGCTACTATCTCAAATATGAAAACCGCTCTATGTCCTATCCTGGATAATGGTCCCACAATCCAATAGGCCTCTTAAACAGAAGCCTGGAAATGATTCTCTATTTTCTCCTTTTTCTGTATGCCCACAGCTCACCTATGACTAAAATCTGTTGATTGTAATGACATATCTCTTGAATTCTTCTCCCTCCTCCATTTCTACCACTACTCTTATTTCAGAGCCTCATAATTTCTTGGTTGGGCTATCCTGACATTCCCGATTGATTTGCCTGTCCTATTCTCCTATTACTCTACTGGCCAAGTAATCTTATAAAACCACAAATTAAATTATGTCACTGCCATGCTTTAAAATCCTTCAATGGTTTTCCACTACCTGTGAGTTACTTAACTTCCTTATCTGTAAAGTGGGGATGATAAAAATAGTTTCTACTTATGTGACTGTTTTGAAAATCAAATGAATTCTAGTGTAATTAAGCACTTAATGCCTAATGAACAGTAAAATAAAATAATTTAAAATAATAATAATTATTGTTATATTCTGCTTAGATGTTTCTCCATGATTCAGCTTCTGTTTCTCTTTTCTCTTCTCATGTCCCACAGTCATTCCTGGACCCATACAAAGAAACCTGATCATTCTTCTCTATATCACAACTTTAATACTGTATGTGCTTCTATTATACCATTTACCACACTTCAGAGTAGGAGAGGCTTGTCTTCACTACAAGACCATGCTTCACAAAGACAGTCTAATGCATCTGAGTCACCTAGCACAATGCCTGGCCCATAAATATTTACTGAAAAAATTATGAAGAGAAAAGAGATGTATGAAAGGATTATAGCAGATGGCCATGCTTCCTTCCACACTGAAAATCCAATTATTCTTGATAAAAAACAAAAGAGCAATTTCAGAATAGGTCTAAAGAATGAGAGAGTCAGAAAAAAACTCACTCTGTGACAGAGGATGAAAGCACCTGTGGGTTCAGACTGAGGAGAAGAATGAAGATAAATTAGTTAACTAAGATAACTTAGTAAGATAAGTTAGGTAAGTAAGCTAATCTGTATTCATAGGGAAATTTTACTTCATTTATGAGTTGTATATATCTGTGCTAGAATAGAAATATTAAAAGGTCAAATAATAAGGCAAAGGAGAAAAAGCAGGTAAAGATTAAGCTGATGCCATAATATTAGTGTTAAAAAAAAAAAAAAAACCCAAACACATATTTCACCAGGGCACTACTTTCCTATACTACGCTAAATGGGTAAAGGGGAGCATAGGCAAAGGATAGCTAAAATGAAACAATAAATTGTCACCAGCTATTTCTATTTGATCACTTGCCATTCTTGGGAAAAGTTCAAAAGAGTTGGAAAGGGGATGGCCATCATTCTTGGAATTGGGATAGAGGGTTAACTGTATATCTTTACATCAAGACTAAAACTTAACATTGACAATCTATGCTGGGGAAATCCCTTGCCCCACTAACTCTATGTTCTTACCTCCCCCCCCCCACCCCGTTCCCAATGTTAAGACCAAGAAAGAAATTTGGGGATATTATTCCCTGACTAACCCATCTCAAGGGAACACTTAACTCTAATATGTGCATTCAAATACAGAAGCCCCTGGTTCTCTCTTATTCCAGGGCCAGGAACAAAAGGCCAAGGAGGTCTAGACCCAGAATACTTCTCCCTACTCCTGATTTCAAAGTTCTGAAATAAAACAGAGAACAGATCTGGTACTAAAGTTTTAAATGCAACTATCTGATCAGAAAGCAGGAAGGATCAGACTTGCTAATTTTTAAACTAGGTTTCACCAAAAGAGTAATATAGACTTATATGTTAATTCTATCTTCATATTTTCTAGATGAAAAGTCTTGGGCAAGTCAGCTTCTCTAAGCCTTGGTTTTTTCATCTGTAAAATGAAGATAAAAATTGTACTATTTCACATGTGAAAATTAAATGTGATTAATACAAATAAAAGCTTTTTAGCACAGTGTCTAACACACGATGGTAAGCATTCAATAGACATTAGCTATCATTATTTCAAAAGGCAATTCTTAGTGTTGAAAAGTCTGTAAGTCAGTTTATATATTACCAACTATGAGATTTTAAGGGCTGAAAGTGATTAATTCAAGAGAATGTAATATTTAGACTAATGACACTGCTTTTAAATATTTATTTTTACTTTGTATCAATGTTAAATTTACAGAAAATGTTTTAAGTATGCTAAGAACTTTTACTTTTCCAGCTATTTGAGAGTAAATGGCCTACATGATAACCCATCACCCTTGAATTCTTTAATAAGGGTTTCCTACAAAGGCATTCTCTTACAAATATGACCATTAAAATCAGGAAATTAACAATGAAGCATCATGCTCACTGCTATTGGGGTGTCACTGCTCCTAGGTCCCTTCTCAGTGAACAGTTTAGGGCATAAGTATATATTTCTATATTCTACATCTATATATAAGAAAAACCATGAATTCACATACCAATATCTCTTTTCCAATCCAACACTACAGAAAGCATTCTAGTTTTTTCCACTTCCATAATGGTAACTCCCTTCTCAGACAGTGACAGGCTGGCTCCCATTATCCTTAAGGTTATTTATTTGACTAGTCTCCCTGTACGTTACCAGCCTCCCATTGTGGCTGCTTCCCCATCCCCACATGGACGCTCTCTTTACCCCTCTCTGCCCCAACACCCACATACTTCCTCCATGGGTATAACCTCCCCTATTCCTCGTGCCTGGCACTCCTCCTACAAGAATATCCTCCTCATCTTGCCTAGGCACTAACATCCCATATTGAGCTGATCCTCCACTGGGATGTCTTCCTCTCCCCACCCTCAGGTTCTGATCTTGCACTGGGATGCCTCCAACCATGGACTCCCACCATATCCAACTTGAGGCTCAATACACCCAAACCAGGCTACCCTCCTAAACGGATGCCTTTCTGCTGCCACCCCTGGTGGCCATCACCTCCTAGTAGATGCCCTCTTATCCCTCTTACTCTGTACCAGGTTACTCACCTTCACAAATACCGATCTGACCCTGCTTGGGCTCCAACACCTTACACTAGTGTGCCCCTCCTATTCAGACTGCTCCTCATACCTCCAGCTCCATCAACCCACATGGGGACCCTCCTCAACCCTGCCAGGCTCTGACATACCCACTTCTTCAAGAGGACATGCCCCCTCCCCCCATATACCCTAACCAGTGTGGACACTTTGGTCCCACCTGATGGTTTCAGTACTGAAACGTTCCGAAAGGAAAGAAGAAGGGAACAAGGAAGAACAACTGATGACATTTAAAAAAAAAAAAAAGAAAGAGAGATACCAGTGAATAAACTGCATAAGCACCCATAATCCAAGCTAATTAAAAGGATAATCTATTTGTCAAAGTATCTGCTTTTTCCACTTAAAGACACAGTGGTCAATTCTTTTACATTAATTCCTTCTAAATTTAAAAAGTCAATTGAAAATTGATAAAGAAGGAAGTCTTGTCTTTCTTTTCTAGCCAAATATGCATTTTATTTAAGTATCTTACATAGGCCTGTAGAAAAATCTAGTTCATCAAAAAAACAAAACTACCAATTTTATTTTGAGAGTTTAAAAAAATGAGTGTTTCAAACACTAGAATTAAATATTTTTTAAAATATTTAGAATATGTAAGTTTGACTTGTTTTCAGTATAATGACAATTGTATTGTTTCCAGTACACTTATGCCCAGATACAACTCTGCAAAAATTAGCCTTGATTGTTACAGGAGTAACACCTTTTCCTTGCTCCCTGTTTCTATGAGGAAGGATGCGTCATAAGCACAATCTGAGCCTCTCTTCACTCCTAGGGAAGCGAAGTGACTGATCTGATTGGTGATTTTGTAAAGAATAGTTGGGTAGACCCTTGGGAGTAGCTATCGGGAGAACGTACTCACAGAGAGCTCATATTCCGCTCTGCTTCCCTAGTATGCCTAGCACTGGGTGGATAAATTGGCTTAAGCCAGAACTACTTGACTCCTTCACCAATCTATTTCTCTAGCCTGGACTCTATTAGTAATAAAAGTAATATTCTGCTTCCATCTTTCTCCTTGTTTTAATTTTCAAGTTGTTCAGAACCCAAGCAAAAAAGAAGGGTGCCATCTGAGAGTACTTCAGCAATCCAATATCTTAATTAATTTATTGAAGTGGAGATTGCTCATTTTCCCAGTTTTGACTTAAAAGGGCTGCTTAAATTTGAGCTTCTTAAAACTATTAGAAATAAAAAAACCCTCGAACCTGAACCAACAGCAGATGTTCAAAATGAAAATAAGCCAACTTATCTGATCATACTTATTACCCATTAAAAAAAAAAAAACTTCAAAGGCTTATAATTTCCTCCTTATAGATGCCATAATTTATACTTTCAGTCCTACTTCCTACTCCCACCCTATACTCCAGTGACACTAGAGTGCTGAATATTTTCAGAATATACATTACTTAGACTTCTATACCTTTGCTTACACTATCCTTCAACCTGTTCCTTCCACCCTACTTTTCTGCTGGATCATTTAACTTAGGGATCAGCAAACCATGGCCAGTAGACCAAGTCTGCCTATTTTTGTCAATAATTTTGTTATTGGAACACAGCCATGTTCATTCATTTATAGATTGCTTTTGTGCTACAACAGCAGAGTTGAGTACTTGCAATAAAGACCATATGGCCCACAGAGCCTAAAATATTTACATCCAGCCCTTTACAAAAAAAGTCTGCCAACCCCAGCTTTCAGTCAATCCTTTGAAGCCTAGTCATTTCAGATTCTTCAAATCAAAATTAATTGCTGTCTCCTAAGCCTTTCCATTATATTATGCCATCTCTAATACTTAACATCCCTGATAACTGTGAGCTCTTTAAAAGCAAAGAATTCCTAGTGTAGGAATTAGCTTTTTTACCCAACTCACAGTTCCCACCTCTCCCAATCCTAACCACGTTTTTAGGGGAAGTATTCTGGAAGAAGCTTCTGCCCTTTTCTCTACCCCTTATTCATCCTACCAAAGGAAAGAGGAATAACTAGTATTGGCAACATGCTGATAGTTGTTCCTAGTGGAATGGATTAATGTTTTAAAGGTCATTTTTCATGCACGTTCAAGCCTACCGTTCATTCTGCCTAGATGGTCCTACCTACCTATAAGCAAACCACATGGGGTAGAGCTTCCTTGTATTTTAGAAGAGGCCTGCAGCTCTAGCTGCTCTGTCTTTGATAGGTTGGTAAGTTCAATTCAGGATGATATTGTCTTAATTCTGGCTTCCGCTACAAGCCAGGTTCTTCAATACAACCTTACCATCTAAAAAGCTAACATTTTGATCCCTGATTCGTAAGTCTGTTTCTAGTTCAGAACCTGGTTAAGGAAGAAACATAGAATTACACTCCTATCAACTAGCACACAGTAGGACTCAAGATATTTGATGATTGACTGGCAACAGTAAATTAACTGGAAAAAATCAATCTTTTAAACTGTGTAACACACTAATGCTACATACCATATCTTACTTGATGAACTTAATTAGGAAAATATGTTTTGAAGGGAAAAAGAAACAATTTTAGAGTTCACATTCAGTGATTCAAACCAAGCCCATCCTATTTATCTAATTTATCTCTCAATATTTTGTTGCTATCAAGTCTCAGCTTAATTAACATATAAAGTAATCATGGATATTATCAATTCAAAAAAGTATTCTCCATCTTATTATCCATGTATAAAACAAACATCCCTAGATCCCACACCCTTCCAATTACTGCTCTATACATCTGTTCTTCCTCAAAATGTAGCTTCTCAAATGGTTTCTCCTCTTCCACGCATCTTAAATACTTTCTAACCTATTACAATATAGCTTCCATCCCTACCACTCTGCTGAAATTTATCCAGTCAAGGTCACTAGGAACTTCCATGCTGCCAAAAACAATGCACATTTCCCTGTTTAACAGTACTTGACATCTCATCAACATATAACAATCCCTCCTTATTTTAACACTCTTCACTCAGATTTGGTAATACCATCTCTCCTGGTTTTCCGACATAGCCAATGGCCTTACTTTTCAGTGTAAAAGTCCAGTGGCTTTCCTTTGAGGCTCCTCTTCCTCCATCCAAGGAATGCTAAGATTCCTTAAGACACGGTACTGAGTACTCCTCTCTAGTTATACTATCCCTTACCCTTAGGTGGTCTCATCCATTTCAAGGATTTAAATATCATCTTTATGCTGGTAATTCCTTAATTTATATTTTTAGCCCAGAAACCACTACTATATAAGTATTATAGCACCTTTCATAAAAACAAAAGATAGTGAACATTTAAGGACAGCTCTAAATCTATTATCCGTAGATTTCCATCTATGAAAAGCGAAATGACTCGTGCCTAAGGTTATAACAATAGAGGCTAAAAAGGAACTATGTTCTTTCAATTCTTAATCCTTTTTACCATTTGTGAAGACTTAGCCCCTTGTCCCTAAACTGTTTACTAAATAGTTTACTATTTAAATATGAAGACTACTGGACAAAGTTTTTCCCCTACATACACACCTTACACATAGCCATCAGAAAAGAACTGGCCAATCTGAATTAACAGAGGAAGTCTCAAACTAGTTTTTCAAGAAATATTTTAGAAAAGACTCTAGGATACAACTGAATTTTAAAGGAGACTGAGGATGCAGGCAGGGTAGCTGTTATGATTAATAAGATACTCAAGAATTTGGAGCCATGTGTACAAAACAGAAGTAAAGGCAGATGAAAGTGGCTGGGCTGTCTAAAGAAGAAACTAGGCAAACGAACAGGGAAGAAGCCTGGTGGACTATGGTCAACTCACTGGATATGGTTAGGAGCTTTTATTTGATGAAAAAAGACAAATGGGAGATACTACTGCTTTGTAAAGTACAAAATCAAAGCAGCTATTCCAAATAATGATTTAATATAGGTTATAAACTAGACTGAAGGACAGTAAAATCAATGTTGCAGATACTGATATAAACTAGAGTCTTACCTAAATCGGCCCAAGTGCTTAACACTTCATCAGAAAAACTGAATCCAAGAGATATTGCAAAGAAAATAATAATAACTTGGTAATAGATCAAGGTAAAGAAAAAAGAAAAACAAAGAAGAAAATATAAGTAAGCAGGGTTGTTGCCAATTAATGGGAAAACTATATAAAAGGAAAGGAGATATAGAAAAGTGATTCTTCATTGTAAGTTGTTTTCTAGAAAACATAAAAATCCTCAAAACAAATTTTTAATTAGCTTTATTAAGAGCAAAGTGCCACTCTTCAAATACAAATATGGCATTGTTACCTTAATTAGTTTCCTAATGGTAGCAGTAGGTTTGTCTGGGCCTATTCACACGCTCTTATCTATAGTCTGTGGTAAATAAAATACACACACACACCCAAAAAAGAAGGAATATTATCAAAAAAGAAAAAGATAGAAACTCTAAACCTCAATAACGTATGATATTATAATTGAAAAACTGGATTTACCAAAAAGGAAGAAAAAATTGCATATCCAAAAATCTACATGCCTCTGTTGCTCCTCCCAAGACTGCACAGTGGTAGAAGAATTAAACACCAGGATTGAAAGATAAACCAGGGGAGCATGGAGGATACATAATAGCTACTTCCGGTGACATAACAGGAACTTATCACAGTGCCCAGCCAAACAGGGAGGGATACACACATGTAACCAGCCAAGGGAAGTAGCACGGACAGGAAGAGACAGCACCACACAGGGAGAATACATGTGATACGCCCAGACCAGCATACAGCCTGTTTCTAACATATGCAAATATACAAAATTCATATACTGCTTGAACCCAAGGGTGGCAGAACTTCCAAGTATACAATAATCCAAGAGTATACAGAATTTCAAATTTTACATGCAAAATTCACAATGTGCCTATTTTACAGAGAAATTTGGATATGTGTCTTTACCACCCAACTACTCATGATCATCATAGATTCCATTTGCCTGATACATATTATTACATAGTGCTTTAATTCACATCTTTTTTTAATGGATAAAAAATTTGCTAGTGCCTGAAAAGACAGTTGTGCAAAGTTTTTGGGTAGTTGACCCATTCATACCAGTTCTCATCAAATCCAGATTTCTAAGTAAATCTACTCTTCCAGAATTTACATAGCAATAGTGACAAGATGAGGTAGAAGTTGGTGGAAAAATAAAAGAGTAGGAGGCAAGAAGCAGCCGGAAAGAAGTGTCAAGTTGATTATCTAGAACTTTATTTACCTGGACTATCCCATCTTTAAGTGTTATAGCTCTATGAAGTGCTCCCGTAACTTCTTCAGAGGTTAAAAAATAGAGGAAGAGAATATCCTCTGCCCCTGATACTGCTGATTATCAATGGGGCAGGAAGTTTGGAAAAGTCTACTCTGCAAACACCTGCAGAGTGTAGAACTCTAACACAGTCATGTGGTTAACAGGAAGAGTACAGAGTGTAGGTACCAACAGAGAGTAGGTTCATGATATAATATGATACAGATTTTTTTTTAATGAATTGAAACGAATTTCTTGTATTCAGCTACTACAAAGCCTAAACATTCCTTGCAACGTAGCACAGCATCAAATGTCTTTTGCTTTTCTTATACATAAAAAGCGAAGATCAAGCTAAGTGATTATACTGCGATTCTTAAACTCCATGACTCTACGGCTCAAGAATACCCTAGAATATAGATCTTTCAAGCCCTTACTATCTTTTTCTCTAACATGCCTCATGATCTCTTCATTGTTCATCAGCATTCCCACCAGAAAGAATCTACTGGCAAAAACATAAAGCTCAAAGCTTTTAATAACCTGTATAAATAATAATAACAGCAAATGTTTATGGAATGTTTTCTATATGGCAGACACATATTAACATATATCAACACAATTAATTTTCGAACAACCTCATTATCTTCAATTTACAGGTAAGAAACTGAAGTGCAGAGAGGTTAAGTAACTTGTCCACCCTGGTAGGTGGTAACAGCTAGAGAGCTAGAGTTCAAACACAGGTAGTCTAGCTCCAGTGCCTATATTCCCATTCACTATATTACGTTATTCAAATAAAAGATTTGGGGAATAAAAGGTTTGGGGAAAGCTATCAGTTTGGTTAGTATCAACAGATTTGAAATAAGTGGTACCAAGGTAATCAAGCCTTGGCTGGAGTCACTACACTATAAAACTGTGCTGTCCAGTGTGGGAGCCATTTGCCACATGAGGCTACTAAGCACCTGAAATGTAGCTAGTCCAAACTGAGATATGCTATAATAACTGATTTCAAAGACTTAATGTTTTAAAAAGAATGTAAACTAACTCAACAATTTTATATGGATTAATGTTAAAATATTTTTAATATATTGGGCTAAATCAAACATGCTTTTTTAATGTGGCTACTAGAAAATTTTAAATAATATATTTGGCACCCATTTTATTTCTACTGGACAACAATGGTATGTTGGAGTTTATAGAATGATTCTTATCAAATCTTCATTGTTTTATTGTTGTAACCTTAGGCAAATCAGTTACACTGGTTACACTGATCATTAACTTCTGTATCAGAAAAATAGGGCTTAAAAACAGTCCTGACACCTCGTGTTCAGATTTTGTTATCTAAATCTATTTTCCACTAAAAAGAATGGAGGGCTCCTTGGAAAAATGGCTGATGTCAGGGCTGGGACATGTGAAGTACAAGATGAACCTGGAATATCTTGTTTGGGCAGGAAGGAAGTGCTCAAAAATAATCATTGGGCAGGGAGGGGTTGGGGAGACACGTGATTTGTCAAAAACACTGGAACAGCTTGATGGGGCTCCCACTGGCCAGACCTGGGACAATTTGGAAATCAAAATAATGACAGTAATGGATTTAACCACTGAATAAAATAAGAACCCATGAGTTCATACAGATGAAAATAACTAACAAAATAAATAAAGGAGGAGATGGGACAGACTGCTTTATGACAGAATATCAGCTACTAGTTACAGAATGATGAAGCTAGAAAAATCATGAATGGATGTTAAAACTTGTGGGTAAAGTTTTGATGAGACTATGTAAATATCCTGTTCCTCAAAGTATTTTCCCACAAATTACATATTAATTACAAAAGGACAAATAGTAACTTTCAGGGAGAAATATGGAAAATACCACATTAACCAAATTTTCAAAGCTACCATCACCAACACTGGGACAAAACAACATTATGAATCTCAAGATATGATGTATTAAGAAGGACAGAACATCTCTTCAGAGGTATTCCTGCCAAAAATGCATAACCAATCTAATCATGAGGAAACAACAGACAAATTCAAATTGAGGGACATTCTACAAAATAACTCTCCTGTACTTTTCAAAAATGTCAAGGTCAAGAAATACAAGAAAGGCTGAGGAAGTGTTCCAGATTTAAAGAGACTAAAAAGAGATATGACAACCAAATGCAATGTATGATCCTAGCTGGGGGGAAAAGCTTATAAAGTAAAATGGATAAAATCTGAATATGGATTATGAATTCAATAACAGTATCATTAATAGTATGTCAATGTTATATTTCCTGGTTTTAATAACTATACTGTGGTTAGGTAAGCCAATGTCCTTGGCTTTAGGAAATATAACTGAAGAATTTAGGGGTAAAGAGGCATCATGTCTCCAAATTACCCTCAAATGGTTCAGAAAAAAAAAAAAGATATAGATATAAGGCAAGAATGATAAAGCAAATACTGCAAAATGTAATACAATTGGTGAATGTGGGTAAGGGTATAGAGGAGTTCCTGGTACTATTTTTCCAACTTTTCTTGTAAGTTCGAAATTATATCAAAATTAAAAGTTAAAACAAAACAGAAAACTTATTTCCCAGATCAAATATCCTAATAGACTACACAAGTCCTGATAATGTTTAAAAATATACTAATGCATTTCTTTTATCCTGGACTTGACTTTGCTTTAAATTTTATGATTTATCAGATACTAATTATATATTCCATATATAATTCCATAAGATCCAGGACTATATCTGTTATCACTCAACATGCTGAGTACTAGGATACTATTTATTATAACCAATAAGCACTCAAACATTTGTTAGATGAACATATTCAAAAGTATAGCATAGTACAGGATGATTACAGAGAAAAATCAAATTGTAGAAAGCACCACATTGTAAATAAAGCTATTAATTGGGACATACAGCTTACAGGACAATTCTTCAATTATAAAAAAATAAAAACCAGGATTAAATCACAGAGTAGCCAGAAACCTAACCTAAAGAGATGAGTTCCACAAATAGAGAAAGGTAAATATCATTTTCCATATCAAGAGTTAAACATCTTAGCTAACTACAAGCAGTCATGGCAAGGAAAATGAACTTTTTGCTCATAAAATTAGAATATTTATATATGTTATTTTAAAAATGAATGAGATTACTTTAAAGATTTAGGCTAAGAACTGAGATTTTAAAACTTCACTACTGGCTCAATACTAATTTGCTGTAAGGCCCTGAGACACTGCTTACAATTTCCATATTTCATTTAAAAATAAGACTTGTGGATCATTTTCTTCCCCAAAGGCAGAAAGAATATTTTATAAAAATAATTTCATCCAATAAGAGCAATGAATATTCAATACAGAAGTACATATATATATTCACACACATACACACATGCAAAGTAAAAAGAATACAGCTTTTTTCAAATATATTTACAAAGTAATAGCAAAAGGTAACTTAAAATAGTTACACAAAACACATTTAATCCCAATTCATACTGTGAGTAGGTGCTTCACATATACACTACTGAAAAAAACCCAGTCAACCAGTGTATATCCTGCTTAAGAGAGTTTTATTGTTTATTTAAAAAACAACCATGATAAAAACAAACTATGAGATGGATCTTCCTAGGTCTCCTGACTAGGACTGGGACTGTGGGAAACAATTCTCAAATACAGTTAGAGCTCAGGAAAAAATTTTCTTTCAAATACCGTACAAGTGTATACTACATTAAAAATGTAATATAAAGACTGCATATTAGACACACAGCATTAACACAATTTTCAATGTCTTCCAATCCTACTTGAGTATCCAAGTAGGTAAGACAGAAAGACATCCTATTTCCCTTTTTCCATCAAATCCAATTAATTTTGTGTTTAATTAAAATTCGACTATTTTTCAAAAGCACATATATTTTTGTGAGACAAAGCCATACTTAATGCATCTAAACAAGCAAGATGAGAAAAAAGAAAAACCAAAGTATTCTAAAATATAAAAATTGTCCAAAGACACCGTCAAATAACTGTGCCTCGGCAAAACTTAACACAATAGTATCTCGAGCCAGTGTTACAATGCTATCATCCTGCCTGATTCTAACTGAACGAACTCAACAATTTTCAAACAGGTTGTCAGTGGAAGAGATCTTTACATAAGCAATTATAAAAACAGGGTCCATTTTGTATTCGGGAAGCACCAGCAACCCTTGGCTTAAAGTTTTTATATAAGAATACCGTGAGGGTTTTTTTACACTTTTTAAAAAGAGAGAAAATCACTTATGAATACCTGACTAAAGCTATTTCCTAGAACGTTTCCTTAGAGAAGAACAAAACATATTTTAAAGGGTAAAACAGTGAATTGCTTGAACATAACTTAAATGCCCCTACTCAGAGCAAACTTCCTTCTCGTACGTTTTCCTATATCCACCGTATTCTGCAGTGCACATTTCTGATTTGAAGTTGTACTAGTTTATCCTACCACGATCTCCTTTTCACTAGTGAAAAACAAAAAAGATCTTCAGGCGCTAACCAAACAAATCTGAGGGGGCTTGGGGAAAAGGGGCGCGAGGTGGCGCAAGAACAGATGGAAACAGGGTAAGAGAGTTGTTTTCTTAGGGCACTAAGGTTACTCCTCAACTCCAAATGCCAAGATTTAACTGCCAGTCGAGCAAGCTGCTGCCACTATCCACTCCTTAGACAATGCAACCTTCCCTCTACCTCTTCTCCTACTCTCCCACCCATCAACCCCTTCCAAAACAAACACAACACACCCCATCCCATAAACTGCGTTATCCCCTCGGTGCCCACTCGGTGTTATCCAACCTGCTGGATAACAGCTCCACGCACACGTCTTACTCAGACAAAAAAGCGACGGCGTCAAGGTGGGGAGGTCCCACCACCTTCCGCCACCCCCGAGCAACCCGCAGAATGACAGCCCGGAGCCCAGAAGTTTGAAGCAGAAAGATTCCGACCCAACCAAAAGGGAAGACGGAATTGCAGAACGGGGATGGGAGTTGGGGAGGGCGATGTGCGTGTCTGTGCAAGGAAAGGTCCATCACATGACAGTAAAAGAGGACCCGAGTCTTCGGGGCGTCCGCGAGGAGAACGGGGGGGTTGCCGTCGCCATGGCAACACCCCCCCCCCCCGCGTCCAGACTTCCAAAGAGGGAGGAAGAACTTCAAATCCCAACCGTCAGCGCTCGAGCGGCTCCTTCTTAAAGGAGTACACACGGCGCCGCCGCCGCCGAGCGCGAGAGGGCAGAGTTGGGCGCCCCCGCCCCTCGGGCGACGCCCCCGCCGCCCCTCGCCCCCAGCCGGCTCACCCGCGGCCCCCGCCCCGCGAGCTCCCGGGGGTCGTTCAGGTCCCCGTCCCCGGGAACCCGGTCGCGTCGGCCCGCCCGGACCCCGGCGGCAGAAGGGGGTGTGTGTGCGCCCGGCGGGGGCGCGGACCAGCCCGCCTTCCTCCCGCCAGCTCTGCCCGCCGGCTCCTCTCCGGCCGAGCGCCGACCCACCGGCCCGCTTCCTCCCTCTTGACAGGGTGGACGGCGAGCGGCCAGGGGCGCCGAGGAGTTTCGGGGAGAGCGCAAGCGAGCCGTTTCCTCGGGGGCTCGGCGAGCGGGTCCGAACTAACAGTTCCCGGGGAGCCAAAGAGCTGAGGAGGGGAAAGGAGCGCGGACCGCGCCGGGCGAGGAGCCCCCAGACAAAAGGCGATCGCCGGATCCGCCGCGCCGCCGCCGCTCCCATCTCGCTCCCCCAATGAACTGACCCGAACGGGAGATTCAACTAAACCCCTCTGCCACAAACTCCTCGGGCTGCGGCAGCCGTCGCCGCGCGGAGCCGGGGCCCCGGCCCGTGTCTCTCTTACCTACACAGTGCATGAGGCGGTGGCGCCAAGAGTCGAGTTCCCGCCGGAATCCTCTCCTCTCCGCCGCGCACCGAGGGCTCCGGCACTGAGCGGCGGCGGCGGCGGCGGCGGCGGCAGCAGCGGCGGCGGCAGCGGCCATTCTCTCTCTTCCCTTGTCCATCTGCGTCCCGCGTCACGCGCCCTCATTTACATACGAGCGGCGCAGGCACGAGGCAGGGGCGCGAGCCCTCGGCGCGAGCCCCGGAGCGCGCGCCCCCCGGAGGGGGGTTGATTGACACGTGTCACACTACCTTCCCTCTGCCCTTCCCTCCCCCTCCCACCGCTCCCTCTGGGAGAGGCGGGGAGGGAGCGTGAGGAGAAGGAAGCAACCTGCCGCTTCCGCTGACCCCGCCTCCCCATCTACTCCCCTCTCTCCCCTTCCCCCGGAGTTTACTCAAGCGAGCCATACCGCTCCCGCCGCCCGCGAAAACCCTGAGCAGGAGCCAGAGGCTCGGAGCCCTGCCAGGAACCGGCGTGCTAATGGAGCGGACTAGCAACGCTTCCTTTCTGTCTTCGCGACGCGAGTCCGGACTCCCGGTGACTTCACTTCCCAGGTCTCCTTGCGCTGGGGTCCCGAAGCGGAGCTTGCCGCCGCGGCGCGGTGCATGCCGGTTCTTGTAGTCCACCAGGGATGGGCACGTTTCCGTACCCTTCGCACACTTGGGCTTGCAGCCTGGCCTTCCGCTTCTCAGCTCTGTGCCGCTTGTGGGTTTAGCGCTCAGGACAGTGCGCTGCGCGCGTTGCGGGGTCTGACCCAGCCACCTTAACTTCCTTAGGATCCACGATAGAAAGGCGGTGGAAGCCGCTAGAGTTGTCGGTATCTTGAAGGTTCGGGCTTCGCTTTGTGCTTTAAGTGCTGGAAACTTTTGGGGGTCACTGTGATCTCGTCGCTGCTGGGAAGGAACAAGCCGGTCATTCGGCTGCATCCGAAATAACTGCCAAATGTCCAGAGAGAGAACCCACAGTAACTTCAGTTTCCAGGGCGATGACATCTCGGAAAGCGAGAATATTTGTAAAGATTAGGGAAATTTTGCGGGGCTTTTCACCGGAAATCGTTTACGGGGGGCTTGGATGTGGCTGGGTGAAAACTCCAAAAGGGGACACTTTTATGCTCCGCAAAAAGTAAACTCCTGGAGGACAGCGACCCATTGAGTCTTGTGTACCGTGTCGTCTTTCACTTGCCCAACCCTAGTACAGTGCGCGGCACGGGATTTAGCACTTAAATGTTGTGGAATGAATTCTGCGCTGAGCTAGAGAAAATATTTCTTCAGAGAGAGAGAAAGCTTTTGATTAGATATAAACTCCAATGACATTTTTAACGTTTGCGCCACAGTGATTGTGCATGCATTTCTGTATACGTGCAGGGGGCCGAACCGAAGCTATGACACACAGTTTGCCGAGAAGTACTGTGGATTACTGGGAATTTATGCACAAGTCTGTGGGAAATATGTTTTAATTCTTCTTGGAAACTTCTGTGAATTCTGAATTCAGTTCCATCCTCCCTGTTTTGTGGCTTATCCTTCCTTATCCACCTCCACCCCCTTTTTTTTTTTTTACTTCCTAGGAAAAAGTCCTTGCTCATCGTTACCTCCTCAATACTGAATACGTAGTTTTAAATTTTCAAAAATTAAAAAAAAAATGAAGTTTGAAATCTCATAATCATCTTTTTTAGAATGGACACAGTTGGAGAAGCAAGTGAAATCACTAGTGAAGGTGCTTTTGTGGAGTTATCAGTGGATGGTTTCAGTTGTGGATTCTACTGGTGTTGTAATTGCTAAGATGATCAGCCTCTGTAGCTTTTCTATCTCAGTACTCTACATTGGTTAGGATGGGCTAGGTTATGGTGCAGTAACAAAGCATCCAAGAGTTTTAGTGGCTTAAAAACAACAAAAAAAGTTATTTCCTGCTCATCTGTATGTTCATCTCTGGTAGAAGGAAGGGAGAGGCTGGGGAGAGCGTCACTCCATGAGATTCTCACCAAGCAACCAAATGGCTTAGGGAGGCTCCAACCAATCTCTGGAACTTCCTCACTTACATGATAGGCAAAAGGAAGATGAATGGCAAACAGGTTCTTTCTGAAAGTGATACAAGTCAATTTCACTCACATTTCATTGACAAAAGCAAATCATATGGGCATGCTATCTTCAAGGGAGCAGGAAAATGTAATCCTACCATTTGCCCAGAAGAAAAATTTACTGGTGAACAGCACCAGTGATTACTACAATCCATCCTTCTAGTCACCAATATACATATCACTCTCCTTACACTACAATATACATTCATTCCTATCACAAGTGAAACAATCCAAAAGTTCTATTCAGTAATGGCATTAATCTCAAAGTCCAGCATCTCTGGGTGATGCTTGATAGTCCTTGTATTAGAACAGGAGAAAAACTTCTGTTATTATAAAGATCTGAAAAGACAAAATATCTATCCTCCCTGGTTACACACACACACACACACACACACACACACACACAGACACGTGAACTCAACAAACAAACACTGGTGGGACAGGAACAGAACAACAGTGGTAAACATTTCTGTTTAGAAAGGGGAAGAATGGGAGGCATGCGTGAATAGCTTTAGCAAATATTTTACCACAGCTAGCGTGGATTGCCCACTTTCCAGCCTCTAACATCACTTTCCTCGCCACCACCCACTGAGCTTCTAAGTCATAGCTAAATATTTTAGATTTTCTATCATAACTGTACTTCCTTCTGGGTACCAAATTCTATGTTAGTCAGAATGGGCTCGGTTATGCTCCAGTAACAGAAACCCCAAATCTCAGAGGTTTAATACAAAGATTTATTTCTTACTTAAACTATATGTTCTCCAAAACTCAGTAGTGGAGAGGAGAGGAAGAACTGTTCTATGTCCACTCAGGGACCCACGTTTATGGGGCCCCACCATCTGAAAGTTCTGCAGTCAGCATGACAAGAGAAAGAAGATGCCAAAGCACAGTCCAGCTCTTAAAGACCTGCCAGAAGTGAAATATTTCACTGGGTGAAGCAAATCATATGGCTATGCCTAACTTCAAAGGAGTGATATATCAGATAGCTTTGAGGACATAACAAACCACCTCAGAACTTAAAAGCTTATAACATCAACTATTTATTTAGTTCATGATTCTATGGAATAGCAATTTGTGTTAGGCTCAGCCAGACAGTTCTTCTGGCCTGGCCTGGGCTCACTCAGGTGTTTGTGAATAGCTGCCTGTCAACAAAGCAGCTCTGTTTCTGAGGGTGAGCCGTCAGCTGGGACAACAGAGCAATCAATCCAGGTGTCCCTCATCATCAGGAGGCTAGCCTTGGCTTGTTCATATGGTGGCAGTCACAGGGTTCAAAAAGAGCAAGCCCCAATGCACAAGCGCTTTTTATTTTTTAACATCTTTATTGAAGTATAATTGCTTTACAATGGTGTGTTAGTTTCTGCTGTATAACAAAGTGAATCAACTATACATATACATATATCCCCATATCTCCTCCCTCTTGGGTCTCCCTCCCTCCCACCCTCCCTATCCCACCCCTCTAGGTGGACACAAAGCACCGAGCTGATCTCCCTGTGCTATGGGGCTGCTTCCCACTAGCTACCTATTTTACATTTGGTAGTGTATATATGTCCATGCCACTCTCTCACTTCGTCCCAGCTTACTCTTCCCCCTCCCTGTGTCCTCAAGTCCATTCTCTATGTCTGCGTCTTTATTCCTGTCCTGCCCCTACGTTCTTCAGAACCTTTTTTTTTTTTTTTAGATTCCATATATATGTGTTGGCATACGGTATTTGTTTTTCTCTTTCTGACTTACTTCACTCCGTATGACAGTCTCTAGGTCCAGCCACCTCGCTACAAATAACTCAATTTCGTTTCTTTTTATGGCTGAGTAACATTCCATTGTATATATGTGCCACATCTTCTTTATCCATTCATCTGTCGATGGACACTTAGGTTGCTTCCATGTCCTGGCTATTGTAAATAGAGCGGCAATGAAAGCATTTTTTAAGTTTCGGCTTGGGTTACATTTGCTCCAGGCCCATTGGCTAAAGCAAATCATATGGCCAAGCCCAGTGACAATATGGGGAAATAGATCCTACCTCTTAACAGGAAGAGCTGCAAGACACATTACAAAGGGGTATGGAAAGAGGGAAAGAAATAATTTGTGCCCACTTTTCAATCTACTGCATGAGGAAAGTGCAATGCTACCATGTTCCCACAAAGCAGGGGAAATAGAAGTATTAACGAACAGAACTAATGAATATCATATCTATAGAATTTCTGGGAGAAGGGGAAGATCATAGCCAGATACAATGAAATACACAAATAGAGTTAACTTTGGAATTCAGCTTGACTTTGAAGAGCAAAGACTTTTCCATGGCAAGTATCATAGAGTATGTTGTAATAATCCAAAAACTCGATGTTCGTGTAAGCTCAGTGAACATAATGATAGAAGTCTGGCTGATTCACCTTTGTATTTTCAGCATCTAGTGCTGTTTCAGGCACTTAGTTGATGCCTAATGTTTATTGATTGATTTGACAAATGTTAGGGATATCTATAAAGACAAGGATAGAGAGGGGGTCATATCCAAGATTGTCTCCTACGCTGAAAATCTAGTTGCTCACAAAGGAGTTTTAACATAACAACAGATATATGATATGAAAATGTTAATGTTCCTCGGAAAGATGTTTTTGTTCTGTTGTCTATTTCCAATACATATTGTATCATTGGTTTATTGCTGTGTAAAACGCCAGTCTATAACTTAGTAGCTTAAAAGAACAACCATTTGTTATCACTCAAAAGTCTATGGGTCAAATGGGCAGTTCTGCTCAGTTGGTGAGGCTCTGCTGGTTTTGACTGGGATTTCTAATGCTGGAAGCTGCTTGATCTAGGATGGCCTCACTCTGGTCTGGAGTTTGGCTCCCTGTTTGCTAGGTAAAAGGAATGACTGAGCCATGCATCTCATTATCCAGAGACTAGCTAGAGCTTATTTATTTAGTGACAGCATATAAAGCATATAAAGAGGGTAAGCACTAATGTGTAAGTGCTTTTCAAGTCTTTGCTTGCATTTCTTTGCTTGCTACTCTCCCATTAAACAAAGCCAATCATACGATCAAGCCCAAAATCTGAGAGGGAGAATACTAACTAACGGCATGGATACAGAAAGGTATCACCAAATTAGGGTCATTACTTCAATCAAACCACCATAAATATCCATCCAAGTTCACTATTATCCACTAAAGCTTATAAGCACCTCTATAGAGTATCAAGTATACATATAAGCGGCTGGGAAAATTACATTTCTTGATTCATGAGATCATTTGGCAGTCAATTCCCAATCTGGGGTACATTTTAGGAGACTATGATATAAACATACAAATAAATTGGAGTAGTTTGAAATACACATGTTTCCATAGTAAAGAAATATAAAATCACAGAAGTACATGACAAGAGATGTTTTTTGAGATACTAACCAAAAATGAAAGCGATTCTTTTACTTTGAAACAAAAATAAACAACCCAGTATACTAATAAGATTGTAAAATACCTATTCAATTATGAATTATCAACATGTAACATAAAAATAATATACATTTTATAATTTAATAAAATATAAACATTTTTGTATGAATTAGATATTTGGAAGTATAAGGCATAGCCATTAGATGCCTTAATTAACTATAAATCATATTTCTGAGAAGCCATTTTTTGAGTAAACTTTATTAGCTGCTTTAAAAATATCACACTTTACTATATTTCCTTTAGTTCTGAGCTATAATGCACTGCACTGATCAGAGATATAAAAATCAAGACAAACTTGATCAACCAATTATTAGGATATGGAACATAGCCCCTTCCAGAAAATTTCTAATCAGCCACATAATCATATTATGCTAAATTTTATGCAAACATGTTAGATTCATCCATGTTTATGAGCCAAAGATTTTTCAGTACTTTTTTTTCTTGTGGGAGTTTGGACTCTAAGGACACCGTTACCTCAGATATACATGCTGATGCATTTAATTTCAATACTCTAGTTAAATAATTAAATAGATGAGCGATTTTGTCTTCTTGATACATTTCCAAATATTATCAACATCTTTTTTGTACATTTTATAGGGAACAATGATAACATTTCAAAGGAGGGAATAAAAATTGAAGAAGCAGAAATATAATGATGATGCACTTCATTTCTTCTACTGTAATGTCTATTTCCTATTCCCAGGCTGTCCTTAGTGTACATAAAAATGGACATGATAGTTGATTCAATATGGTCACTCATCTCAGGGGCGTATCTCAGATTTTTGTTCTCCATGTTCTTTGTTTAGTTCAACCATTGGATATTTTTAAATACATTTTAAAAACATTACTATTACACCCTGTAACCTCTTCATATTAAATATCTTATAGTTGGATACAATTTTCACTGTATTAGGAAGACTCAGGCCCTAAACTGTCAGGATAACCAATACTGAAATTAGGGTGAGCATGTTTTCTTTTCTTTTCTTTTCTTTTCTTTTTTTCTTACAAAATCATACACCTTTGAGCTTGGCATCTGAATTGAATAAATTTACCATCTATTTTCTCTTACATCCAGGCAGATGTTAATAGGATCTGATCTATCACTACTCTTTTTGTGTGCACTTGAAATTACTTCTGCAGCCTAACTCATTATTATCACTTTCATTTTCAGCCTTTTAATAAAATTTCAATGTATTATATGCTTAATGATGGCAATTTGATCCAATTTAATCCAATTGCGTAGTTCAGTATCAAAGTCAAATAAAAATGTCATCTACAGCACCCAGTCTATTACAGTTTAGGAAGAGTACGTGTTGTCTAGGTCAATCCCCTACTTTTTCAGATAGGGATACTGAGGCCCAGACAGAATAAGCAATTTATGTAGGTTACACAGCTTACAAGCAGTAGTACCCAAACTAAAGATCAGATTTCCTGATTCCTAATATTGAATTTTTTTTGCTATAATAATAGCCATGATTTATTGAGCATGTACATATGTTATTAATTCATTTAACCTTTCCCATAACCCTATGCAATAAGTACTGTTATTAATATCCACATATCACAGAGAAGGAATTATGAATTGGACCAGAGAAGTTAACTTGTCCAACTTCACTCAGCTAGTTAGTGATAGAACTGGAATTTGAATCTGTCTTTCCAAATTTAATGACTGCTTTACACTGGGAAGCAGAAAAGAAGTTAATAATGTTGCCTTGTTAAAAGTCAGAAATTGAGGAACCTCGACTTTATATGATTTTCATGAGGGGCTCCTCATTATTTGAGTGAAGATAGTGACACAAACACAAAAGTACGGTCCCCCAGTATTTAATATATCATTCAGCCAAACTGGGGTTTTTGCCGCCCACTTTCTCATATTTCCATGCTGTCTACTGTCATGGAGCTCGTCTAATACTCCTTTCTGTGCTCTTAAAGCATGTTTTTTATACTTTTTCTCATGGGTTTTTATCATATTCTTCCATATATTATAGTTATTTGTGGATGTATCTTTTTATTCCACTCTATCACCTTGTTGATTGTGAAGTCAAGGCCTGGGTATTCATCATTTCTTTATACCTGTATTCTACACTTTGTTGATACCAAAGAGGCTTTTGTTAAGTTGAAATAAAAGGGTAACAAATTGGGATTTTTAAAAGAAAGCATGAAAGATATAGGACTTCTTTCACCCCCACCAACATTCTCAAGACCTACTCATAAATCCAAACTTATTTTTCACCCCTGATGTCAAGACAGTGACAAAAGGAGGTGGCATGTTTGCATTTTACAGAGGTTATATTTCAAACCCGGAAATAATCATTTGGCCTTTCAGTGTGTTGAAATTCCTCATACAAAATAAACCACAATGTCTTGTATGAATAAAGCAAATCACTTTACCTACTAAAATGTCTTAGGGAGCAGAAATACGAACAATTTGTGAATTTGAAAAATCTTTTCCATGCTGTTGACAATAGCTAGGATTGAGTCCTCAGTTTCAAATATAGAAAATATTTATGTATTTTGATATAAAAATAGTACAAAATACTAATATTTCATGGTAAACAGGCCCAGCAATAAAGCTCTGAAGTAAAATCCAGTGGACTGAAGAAGTTTATCTTAAAATATTACCATAAAGAAGGTTTATTTAACCAGTGAAATATGGTAGTAGTGCATATTAATATCCGCCTAGAGAATAGATGTGAAATAAAGATAGAAAAGAAAGAAGCAATTAAATTATACTGTGATTTACCCTTATAAAGAAGAGATATGAATTAAAATATGAAGTTGATAAAACTTTAGTACCTTTTAACTTAGTAGTCAATATGTCAAAATTATACATTTGATGATTTAAATTATACTAAGATTTAAATTATAATTAATAATCACTTATGCAACAGTAGAAGGTAAAAAATAGTCTAATATGATTCTATTGTAGACTTTCAAATTTAATAGGTAAAATCACCTGATCTTATTAATATACACTAAAGTTATTAAGCTCTAAACCAGAAACTTGAAAGAAAAAGAAATCTAAATATAAAACTCAGAAACTCTTTTGAATACCATTGGTCTCCCCCAGTCTCTCTTTCTCCATTGTTCTCAGGAAATAGGAGAATCGCAAGACAGAAGGTAGAAGTGAGAAGGTGGCTAAAAAGCCTGGGAATTGGTTGAAAGAATGTGTAAGGAGTGCTGAGAATCACCTCCTCCTCTAGACTCCTTCTTGACCATGTATGTGCAGCCAGGCCTTTTTATCCCAACTCCTAGAAGAGATTGGACATTCACTCTTTGGAGAAATCGGACTAGAGAGATTATGGATGTGAGGTCGCCAAGTTTAGTAGAGGGAGGGGCTAAAGTTGCAGACTGAACACAGATTATTAAGTAAAAGTTTGCTAAGTTTCCCCCCAACTTGCTCCTAGAATACCCATAACCAGAGTTACACCTTCTAGCAGGAAATTGGAGCTCTTTCTCAAGAGAAACTCAAAAGTCTCACAGAAAAGACTTATAGATGCTGACGTTTGAATATCTTCGTAATGAAAAGCTTGCCTTCTGCTTGATCACACTTCAGTAAAGCCCGCCAGTCATAAGGCTCACCCATTTACACAGAGCATCCAAAAAATGTTTAAGGGTTTCACTCATAAATGTACATTGGCAGCTAAGAGCCCTTAGACATTTGAGGCAAAAATCCAAAAGACAGAGACCAAAACAAGCAGATAAAAGGAATTCAAAATAAAACAGAGACAATGCAGGGAATATAAGAAAGCTTCCAAGTAATTATAATTAGCATCCTCAAAGAGATAAGAGAAGATATTGCATTATTAAAACAAGAATTACTTTGAAACAAGATGCTCTGGGAACAGAGAACAACAAGGAATCAAGAAAGAGTTCTTGGAAATTAAAAATATTTCAGATGAAATTAAGACAAAATTCCATAGAGTGTTGAGAGGTGAAGATGGAAAATTTCTTAAAGGTAGCATCAAAAAACCAAAATGATGTAGAGACAGACAGTAGAAGATGTGAAAATTTCAAGATCAGTCTGGGAAGTCCAACATCTGACCAACCTGAGTTCCAGAAAGAGCCTACAGACAAACTGAGAGGAGGGTATTATCAAAGAAATAATAAAAGTTCCCAGAACTGAGGGAAATGAGCCCCTAGATTAAATGGCTTCACTCCAAGACAAATAATTATGAAATTTCACGATCTCAGGAATAATGAGACAATTCTAAAAACTTCTAGAGAGAAATTGTAGACCATGTACAATGAATAAGGAATCGGAATAGTATCACACTTCTCAGCAAATGACAATGGACAACATCTTCAAAATTGTAACTAAAAATTATCTCCAATCTAGAATTCTAAAATCTGTCAAACGATCAGTCAGTTATGTGAATAGGGTAGATATTTATGGCTTGCAAGTTCTCAAAGCATTTACTTCCCATGTATTCCTTTTCAGGATGCTACTGGGGGATATGATTTCTTATAATTAAGGAGATAAGTAATCACAGAAACAGGGAATCCAACATAAAAAAGAGGTCAAAGGAATTCTTAAGGTGAGGAAGGACAGTTATAAATGAGAGCTGGCAGAAGACCCCAAAAGCAAGTCCAAATGCAGGATGGACTTGTTTTTGGATGTAGGATGATGGAGAAATCCAAGAAAGAATTTCCTGGGACAAAATGGAGCAGAAATTGTATAACTGGTTTGACTTGTGGAAAAATGAAAATTGGAAGGATGTTGGGGAGAGCAAAAAGAACTAGTATTAGGCACATAAGTAACTTAGAAAATGAAAGATCCTCAATGTATGTGACTTTGAATTTTTATCTTTGCTTCTCCAGTGTCTATGATAGTGCCTGGCATGGAAGAGGATCTCAGTGAGTGCTTACTGTATGGATAAGTGGATATGGATAAGATATGGATAAGATGGATGGATGAATGAATGAATGGATAAATTAATAATGTAATAATAATAATAATAAAATAATAATGACTTTGTGCCTTCCTCCACCTAACAGTTCCTTGAACATAGACAAACCTCTGTGAATGTTTATTGAATTTTGTGAATGCATATTGTTTATTTAATCATTTGTTAATCCCTTTAGTCAGATTTCTTAGTTTTGAAAAACAAATTAAACTTAAATTTGTTTGATTAAAGTAGGCTATTTATTAAGATTCTGAAAAATCCCTGGTGATACGTTTAGTCACAGAATGGATCCAGGTACTCAAAAATAAACTGTTTCTCTCCGTCTTTTACCATTGCTTTCTTCTTTGTTGTTTCCGTTCTTAGGTCATATCTCCCAATGTGCTTGGCCAAGTTAACCAATAGTAGTTACAGCTTAATCCCCCAGATTAACAACACCTCTTTTTTATTAGTTACTCCAAAATACACAGCTTATTTAAAGTTGACCAACTTTTATCGACTTCTTGAGCCAATTATTGTGGCCAGGGGAATAGAATATTCTGATTAGTTAGGCGTGGGTCACATGACCAACTCTAGAACCATGGGTCAGCCTCATCCAAACCACATGGACTCAAAATCAGGGAGAGAGAGTTCCTCAAAGGTCACTATTACCAGAAAAAGGGAATGTAGATATCCAGACAGGCAAAACCAAATAGCTACTTTATTGAAAAAAATTCACCTACTTTATCCTGACCTCTATTAGAGAGATGAATATTCCTCCAAATAAGCCTTTCAAAACAGAAAATAGCATTTGAGATTGCTTGTTAAATATGACTTTGTATCTCTTTATATCTCATCTCTGACCTTTCTAACTTCTTGGCATGTAAATTGTAGACCAGCTCTGTTCAATAGAAACATAATGTGAGACATAAATGTAAGCCACGTGTACAATTTTAAATTTTCTAGTGGCCATATTTAAAAAGTAAAAGTCATTTAAAAAATATATTTTAGTTAATCCAATACATCTAAAACATTACCACTTCAACATATAATCAATATAAAAGTTTTAATGAGATATTTTACATTCTTTTTTCTGTACTCTTTGAAATTCTATGTGTATTTTACACTTGCAGCACATTTCAATTCAGATTAGCCACATGTGGATGAAGGCTACCATATTGGACAAAGCATTTCTGAACTGCGAAAGCTTTTATATTCTATCAAGTAAAGTCTTTATTCTTTCCCTCCGCCAACCAACTGCCTCTCTTAAAAACCATCTCTTTCCATTCTAATCATCTTTCTCCCTCCAATCAAATAGTACAATGCATTAAATTGGACAATGTTAATGAGGTCACAGTCTTATGATTTTGAAAAGGGAATAAAAAGAAGTGTTCACATATTTTCTACTTTTCAGGAATGAGAACTGAAATAAAATGGCAAATCACCCTGGTGCTTTCATTCAGCATGAGTTAAAGCAATGTGAAACAGATGATCACATCTTGATGACAATTACGGTACTACTTGGCAGGAAGAAGTGAAGAAGAAATTTGGCCTGGTACTATTAAATAGCTGCCCAGATAGGTTCTACAAGGAATAGAAAGAGTGAGAAGAATCAAATTACCCACATGCAGCTAATGAAATAGTTGCATCATGTTGTTGGGGGAATCTCAATTGCTAAGCTAGAATGTCTGTTAGCACACCTTTATTCCTCAGAGAAGTCTGATTTGCACATACTCACTTTTGAGGATAAATCTTCAGATGTGCTTTTTTGTATGTTTAAAAAGCAGGCTCTTTTTTCTACTATGAATCCCTTGATCCAAGGGTTTATTTTGGCACCTTGAGGATTATGTAAAACTTATTGCCGAAGCAGCATTTTCTTTTAAAGTGTCGGTTTCCAAGCACTCTCTGAGAAAGATAAAAAAGAAAAGAAAATAAAAAGCCCTCCAAAATGTCAACTACTTTGGGATGGATTTTACATGATTTTCTCAGTTCAAACAAAACTGTAGTATATATAAAAAATGTGACAGAATTTTATTTTGCAAATTTAGTATGATTAGAATTTACATGCAGTTATAAAATACTGTTCCTTTTTCACAGAAATATCTTAAACAACTTGCATTTGTATACACTGGGTGATTTAATTTAAAAATATCAACACTTAAGATATATACCTTATCATAAAATATATCTTTTAGTCAGAAATCAATATCCCACACATAAAAATTCAATAAACATTTTGGGCATCTAATGTTTTTCAAGTGCAACACTAGGCTCTGGGCTTCAAGGATAAGTCACAGAATTTGCTCTTGTGATCATGACATATATCTATAGTGTTTGTTGCACACTATTTGTAGACCTTCCTTTTAGAAATCAGATCTTAATTTTCCCCTGAAGACCATTCCCTCTCCTATCCTCAGTTTATCTGCGTCTTATGGAATTGACACTACTCCTGACTGCAGACTTGGGCAGGTGAGTCAGGACTGGCCAATCAGCACATTGTATTCCCCTGTATAGTGATTGGCTCAAGGATAGACACATTACCTAGTCAGAGCCAATGAGACACAGTGAACTTTGGGAGAGACCTTTGCTCTTTTCCACTAAATGTGCTACAACCATTTTGCAACTAAGTACATGGTGTTTGAGAATGAAGCCACCACCAAGGAACAGAGCTCACAAAAGGAGAGAGCAAAACCAAGTCCTGTAATGAGCTCTGTCTAAAGCCAATAACCTTGGACAAAAAGATATTATAAGCCTAAAGGCAGCTACAGCATGATGAAAGGGGAAACAGTTCGTTTTGAGAGGACATAAAATGACAATAATACAGTGATCAGAGAAAAGACTAGGAAGGCAAGGGACAGATCACGGAAGATCACAACCTCCAGGTTAAGGACCATCACACAGAGAATGGCAGGATCACTGACATATTTTAAACAGGGGAGTAACATGGTCATATTTATTTTGTAAAAATCATTTAAAAAGTGCTTTATTTAAGCAAGCACTTAATGAATTTGAACAAAAGCTGCAGTAAGAAGTAGATTATGTGGGGACACATTTTAACAAGTATTAGATTGTGAACTCATGGAAGACAAAGTCATTTGCATCATATCAAGTTCAATCTCTGATCTATTGTATTGAATCTATGAAATTACTGATATTTGAGTGTGTCTGACCTATAAAAAAAAACAATTACATATGGTTCAATCCAATAGAAGTATATTATATTCTTATATGATAATGGCCAGAAAAGAGCATTTCTAGATTTTTTTTCTCCCATACAGTTGATTTCCTTGATTTAGAATCAGTTTTTTTTAGGAGATGTTTTTATTTGAGACAGAACCCTCTAGAGGCATTGCAGGATGGGTTGGAGGGTAATAGAGGCAAGGCAAACATTAAAAAGACTTTACCATAGTCCATTCAAGAGTTAATAAGGTTTGGAAACAGGGCAGTGGTAGGGTGAAGGCAAAGAAGAAATGAAATGTTTATTTATTTATTTATTGAAGCTAAATTTTTTTGGAATCAAACTAATACGTACACGTGATTTAAGAATAAACTAGTACTAAGTGGTTTTTAATGAAAAAAACTAGTCCACCCTGCCCTTCCTCAATTCCAGTCCAGTTCTCCACAGCTAACTATTTTCAACTTTTTAACTGTTTATGTTAATAGTTATTCTTGTGGTCAGTCAGGACCTCCATATTCAATCGTACCCTGTACAACTTGCACAACTGTACATGGCAGCCCTGAAATAGCTCCATATCTCTAAATAGTATGTGTTTACCACTAGTTCTTGACTTCAATTTTTGACATTGTAAAACTATTTTCCCTTCTTCCTACCTTTCAATATAGTTATATCACTATTTGAATACACGTTTTTAAACACATGGGTGCTTGTTATAGGCTGAAAGATGTTCTCCGAAAATTCATACGTTGAAGCCCTAACCCACACAACTTCAGACAGTGACAGCATTTGGAGACAGGGACCTGAAAGAGGTGATTAAGTTAAAATGAGCCCATGAGGTCAGGCCCTAATTCAATCTGACCGGTGTGCTTATAAGAAGAGGAAATTTGGACACAAAGAGACACCAGGAATGTGTGCACAGAGAAAAGATCATGTGAGGACACAGTGAGAGGGCAGCTATCCTCAAGGCAAGGAGAGAGGGCTCAGAATGAGATCAACTCTGCCGACACCTTGATCTTAGACTTCCAGCTTCCAGAAATATAAGAAAACAAATCTGTTGTGTAAGCCACCCAGTCTGTAGTATTTTGCTAGGGCAGCCCTAGGAAACTAATACAGTGATTAAAATTTTTAAAAATCTAATATACTTTTATTCATCAACCGTAGCCAATGTATTTGATTCTCCATTTCTCCAGATAAAGGTTTTTAGCACCCTTACCTTTGCATTTGTTCTTTCTTTCCCTTTAAGTTTTCAGTTTTCATCATCTACATTTTGCATCGTTTGATAACATTTACAGTCTACTCTGCAACCGTATTTAAATGTATGCTTTATCTATAGGTTGATCCTAAAAATTGGTCATCAGTAAATGTTGTCTACATGTTATGACTATGTTCACTGAATAGCCAATCAATCAGTTTAATTTTTATTTTCCGAAGTGCTTTTCTCTCTCTCTCCCTCAATTTGATGAGCCTGTGGATTTTCTGGGTTAGGGTAGGCTTAGCTCCAAGTCTCAGTTTGGGTTCATGTGCACGTACCTCATTCTGGGATCCGTGGCTACTTGGGGCATGCTCTTGTCATGAAGATGACAGATGGGCACAAGGGCAAACAAGACAACATGAAACACTTAAAGTCTCTCCTTATATCACATTGGCTAACATTCCATTGGTCAAATCGAGTCACACAGTCAAGTCCAAAGTCAATGGAGGAGATGGTATATTCTGCACACAACGAACCATAGCAAGATTGTGGGAAAGGGAAGGATGAATTGTTAGCCAATCATACAATCTACCACAGGTACCAATGGCTATCGAAAACCACTATACTTTTCCCTAAATTATTTGCTTAATTTCTTTAGAGAGGAAGCCTTCTTTTTTTGTTTTCTCAAGCAAATACCTGACTTTTGTTAAAGATTACTTGCATTTAAGAAAAAAGCCCATGTAATAGAATAATAAAGCAATAGTATCTAGTAGTGCCTTATATGAAGCAAGCACTCAGTAAATATTTGAATGAATAGGTAAATGAATGAGTGAATAAAAAGAAACTAGTTTTTTAAAAGGGAGCACTCAGATCAGAAAGTTTTAAAAATATTTATCTTTTTTTTCTTCCAGATAATTGAGACAGTTTCAGGGTTATACATGAAAATGTACCTTATCTGTCCTGTATTCTTTGTTCTCCTGTTAACTGAAGTTGTTCAGTGAATATATTTAATTTTCATCCTTAAAATACATACAAGGCTAATTTAAAATTGTTTGCTGCATTAAAAATATCTACCAGATTAAAAGTTAAAAAAAAAAAAATCTACCATGAAGGATAATTTACTTGAAAAATTTAGGATTTCATAGTATAGCTGCTTTAGAATTTAAATGGAAAATATTTCATATTGGTAAGTTTCTAAAAACAAATTTTTATCAACTATCTCACTTTAAAAGAAAAAGGACTGTCCTGAAATGTATGAAAAAATTCAGCCACAGAGGTGACTTTTTCCAGTCTTTGTGGGACTACATCTAGCTTCAATTTAAGCCTGGATTTGCAAACTTTCTTAAATTAGAAAGTATTTTCACAATGATTTTCTTTTCTAAACAGTTTTAAAATAATTATTATTAAGTAGTAAATTTTGTTTAAAATAATTTATTTAATTAAGCTCTTTGGCAAAGATTAAAAATAAAAAAACCATTTGGGCCAGCACCATGGATTCCATTCATGAAATGAGGCCAACTGAACAGCTGCTTTGGTAACCTTGGTTTGATTTCTTTCTGAAAATGGTGAATTTGGTAATTTAGTAACCTCTGTAATGTTAATGGAATGCAAGCTTGTACTGGGAGTAGCATATCTATTCTAAAGGGCACGGTTTGGCTCTACCATCCTTTTTATTTATTTAAAAACTTTGCTCTGTCTGCAGACAGAAGACTATTATTGGAGACTATTAATGAGATCTATATTCACATCTTGGTCTGAATATACCTCATTGTCCCCTTGGCCATTAATATCTTTGTATTTCAACCAGTTCTTTTTCCTCTCAGAGTGCATATGATAGAGATGTGGAAGATCATACAGACAGGTGAAGGAAGTTTCTGTTGTCATGGAATGTTTCAGGTTTAGGAAGCTTCTATTCTTGAGAGTTTAGATCTCAGGAATAAGCTTACTATTCATAGCTTGCCAAAGCACGTTTGTGACAGCTATTAGTATCTAATCTCTGGATTTATTTTGAAAAGGTAGGTCTATGGAGTAGGCAGCAAGGGAACTTTGCATGAAGTCAAATTGCTAAGCTTAAAAAAAATTATTCCACATCTGTGATTTTTTTGTACAAGCTCAGGTGCCAAATCAGCTATCACTGGTTGTGTAGAGACGACCTCCTTAAATTCGCTAAAGCTTCTGCCTCAGACTAATAGACCTCCATCTAGTGAGGGATAAAAAAGGATGAAACGGGGAAAAGTACCTGCTATGTTGACAGTAGGCAGGGTATTTATTTTGTGTGTGTGTGGGGGGGTGGTGGGTGGGTCCTGTGTTTAATCAGCCTCACCTGAAAAAGTGAAAAGATACTAGGGATGTATATTGGTTTCCTAGGGCTGTTGTAAAAAACACCACAAACTGGGTGGCTCGAAACAACGTAAATGTATTATCACACAGTTCCGGAGGCCAGGAGTCAGACAGCAAGGTGCTGACAGGGCCGTTCTTTCTGTGAAACCTGTAAGAGAATTTTCCCTTGCCTCTTCCTAGCTTCTGGTGGTTTGTTGGAAATCTTTGGAGATTCTTGCTTGCAGCTGCATCACTCCAATCTCTGCCTTTATTGTCACATGGTGTTCTCCCTGTGTGTCTCTGTCTTCACATGGCTGCCTTATAAGGACACCAGTCATTTTGGATTACGAGCCCACTCTACTGCAGTATGACTTCACTTTAACTTAACTATTTACATCTGCAATGACCCTAGTTCCAAATATGGTCACATTCTGAAGTAACTGAGGGTTAGGACTTCAGCATATTTTTTTTGTGGGGAACACAAATCAACCCATAACAGAATATAAAACAGAGAGAGAACTCAAGCTCCGAAGTGAGTCTAGTCAGAAAAGGACCTCTGTTAGCCTGTAATGGAGACTGTGTGAATTAGGAGAGATGGTCCCTCTGGGTGGACGCAGTCACCATGCCAGGGCTCACAGCTGGAGAGAGAGCACAAGCTGGATTTCAGCCCCCTTTATCCCCTCAGCACAGTGTCTTTATGCAGTGCACAAACAACCCAAACTAACAGTGGTCCTGAGACTGGAAGTAGATGATGATAACGTGTGGGCAGTAATAATGTTGGCAAGAACAAGTTGATGAAAATGGAGTATTTTGATGGAGATGGAGCAGAGTAGGGAGGGTGGAGGGCATTCATTGTCTCATCTCACTAGTATTTACTGAGTATCTACTACATACTAGGTGCCCTGATGGTGCCTGATATACAGCACAGAACAGAATGGAGTAGTCCTCTTCTCTGTCCTTAAGAATTTACATTATCTGTCTAGTGTAGACAAATAATGAATAAGTGGACAGCAAGCACATTATCGTAAATCATGGAAAGTGTTCTGAAAGAAATAAAGAGGGTATACTGAGAAAAGAAAATAGGGGAATAGATAACTTTTTTTGGATGGAGTGATCAGGAAACACCACCTTAAAGTGATATTTAAATATAGACCTAATGGTTAAGACTTAAGGGTGACATTGGTTAAAGCTGGATCTAATATATACTACCAAATGTAAAATAGGTATCTAGTGGGAAGCAGCCACATAGTACAGGGAGATCAGCTTGGTGCTTTGTGACCACCTAGAGGGTTGGGATAGGGAGGGTGAGAGAGAGATGCAAGAGGGAGGAGATATGGGGATATATGTATATGTATAGCTGATTCACTTTGTTATACAGCAGAAACTAACACACCATTGTAAAGCAATTATACTCCAATAAAGATGTTAAAAAAAAAAAAAAGCTGGATCTAGTGGGGTGGGACATAAAAGATACCTAACCTAAAAATTCTTTGGCTCATTGATTTAGATCTTTGTATCTTTTTCAATTTAGCTTTTTAATATTACTTTTCTTTTCTATAATTAATAGAATTCATTATTTTGTTGAGCGTTTTTAGTACTCTCCCATTGGAAATAATTTCATAAATACAATACAATTTAATTTTTTCAGTTCATTTGACCACTCAAAGGCGGTCAAATGTTTTTAACATTAAATGATTCTTCTACAAAAGTTATTTTATCATGTAAGTCACTTATATTTAACTAATTCATTAAAAATATTGTTGGGTACAGATTCACACGACTAAACCATTAAGGAGACCATCACTGTATTTCTCTTGAGTTCAAACTATAATTTATAGGTTGTTTATTCATGAGGGTAGAAATTCCTTCTAACATTCAGTTGGCATTCCTTTGTAGTATGTATCACATTGCTTTGCACATTGCACATAATAAGAATAGTAATAGTAAAAATAAGAATAGCTAATATTTATTGAGCACTTACTACATGACACTGTTTTAAGTGTTTTTATAGATATTTTATGTATATCTCATAATAACCCTATAACTTTCTCACAGTTACACAATTAATAAGTGACAGAACCAGAATTTGAACCAAGGAAATCTAATTTCTGAACCTATCTTCTTAATCTCAATCATATACTAACTCTACAGTGAAAAGTTGTTACTGTAAAACAGTTAAGCCAATTATTTAAAATATGAGTATTCAGTGAGTGTTCTTCAAATCCTCACTTTTGTAAAGTTATGTATCTTTGAAAGACTTTTGGTTGTTAAAATTTTTTTAAAAGATTAAGATATGTCATCAAATGAAAGATCGTGATCAAAGCTCAGAAGGCAGTTCTAGAGTAATTATCTCAAAAATGTCTTACATAATCAAAGACTGATTAGAAAGGGATATAGTTTATTTACTTAGAGTTTATTTGCAAGTAGCAGAAACCCACACAAAACAGCTTAACATAAGGGGCAATTCATTTGAAGTAAACAAGGATATCCCGGAGAAATCCAAGTACAAGAAATAGTACTGTGTTTTGTAAATCTAGAAGTGGGATTTGACAAGTAATCAAAATCTACTTTCTCTCTCTCTTTCTCCCTCTGGAGCCACAAAGTCCATGTAATTTTCATATCTGCATCATTAATTATCATTCTCCCTCCCTCTGATGGGGAGGAGGGGAGAAGATGGCTGATCAAAAAATGGAGTTTCAGCCCTTATACACAAGCTCAGCACCTGCAGATAACTGAAGTGGGTTCTTTATCTCAGGTTCTCAATTACAAATTCCCAGTAGAGAGAGCTCAGTAGTCCAACTTATCTCAGTGTCTATTTGACTGTGGTTGGGCAACAGAGCTGACCCAGTACAAAGGCTCAATACCTTGGGTGAAGTGGTATGGGTTTGGGAGAAGTCCTCAGAGAAGGAGAGCAGGAACTGGGCATATGTCCCAGAGGTGTTTTCTATAACTTTCAAGATGACAACCTTGAGGGAGATGGTCACTTATTTAAAAGTATAAGTTCTTGAGTGTTTGCTTTAGAAAGTAAGTTTAATTTCTTTATAGTCACCTGACCTTTACAATTTGCAGAATTTTGACAGATGGAATGGAAAATGATGGGAGGAGTACTTTAGTGTGGAACTCAGGAAAGGCCTCTCTGATGAGAAAATATTTAAGCTGAAACCAAAATAATAGTTGGTTTATGTATTAAACAGACACTTTGACCTTATGTTAGATCCTGTTTAATATGATTTACAAATATTAACGGTTAGTTTGCACTGGCTTTCTTTCACCAGCAATGGGAAGAGTTCAGATTAATACATATGTCAATTGTTCTCAAATACAGTTCCAATCAAATTTCCAGTTTTGTCAAATTTAAGTTCCAAAGTCTATAAAATATGTAATTACAATAAAAATTCCAAAGGAATTATTTATTTCACTTTATTTTTATTTTTTAAAAATTTGGGGTAACATGAAATATAAAACCAGCCAAAAATATGGAAAATAACAAGTAATGGGGGGAAACTTGCCATGTAAAATATTAAAATACACTAGAAATATTATAATTAAAAATTATTGCATGGGGATGCCATAAGAATAGATAAACTGATCAACATTAAAGTATAAATAACCTGGAAACGGGATCTTGGCATATATATATATACAAACATATATAATATGATGAAGGTGGCATAACAGTCTAACTGGCAATGGGAGGAATTATGAAATCAATTAAGCTTGATAATTAGCTAAAAGTGATAAGCAGAATTCTAACATGACCCCCAAGATTTGTGGCCTCTGGTGCAAACGCATACTCTCCTAGTTATTCAGTCAAGTACTAATGCAGGTACTTCTGTGAAGGGGTTTTGCAGATGTAATTAAGGTCCCAAATCATTTAGCCTTAAAAATAGGGAGAGGATCCTGATGGGCCTGACCTTATCAGATGAGGCCTTAAAAGGGATAAGCTCCTTCTGGAAGGAGATTTGAAGTGTGAGAAGGATTCCATGTGAGAAAGAGTCTCCCTTGCTGACTTTGAATATGTGGGAAGCCTCCAGGAGTTAAGCCCCCCTGACAGACAATATGGACCTCAGTCCTACAACCACAAGGGCTGCAATTCAGCCAATAATCTGAATGAGCTTGGAAGCAGATTCTTCACCATACTATCCAAAAAGAAAGACAGCTCAGCCAAAACCTTGATTTCAGCTCTGTGAGACCCTGAGCAGAGAACTCAGTCACATCGTGATTGGACTTCTGGCCTACAGGACTATGAGCTAATAGATTGATGTGGTTTTAGGCTGCTCAGTTTGTGGTAATGTGTTATACATCAATGCAAAACTAATATATTAACTTTGGGGTGGGGGGAGTAAACATAGAGAATCACCCCTTTGTAATACATCACAATAAACCCCATAAGTATTAATGCTTTCAATGAAAGGAATGAAACCATAATACAAACCTATCTTGTCAAAAATGTGACATATTCCTTAATTTTTTATTATGTAATATTAGGTGCAAAAAAAGGATACATGCACTATATATGTAAGATTTGATGCATAATCCCAGAATGAACACCTTTGAGCCTACCATTCAATTTAAAAATAGAATATTACCAATGCTGTTGAAGCTATCTGTATTCTTTTAGGATTCTTCCCTTCTTTTTCTGGGCCTCCCCTTCTCTATTCCAACCAGATAAACTCTATCTTGAAATTTATGTTTATCTTTTCTTTGCTTGTATTTGTATTAGCAATAAATTTAATATATGTATGTATCCTTAGACAGCATATTGTTCAGTTTTGCTTGTTTATGAGCTTTATAAAAAATTGTACTCAACGTAGCCCTTTATGGTCTGCCTTTTTTCCACTCAAGGTTATGTTTTTAACATTTTATACCTTGTTGTATATAGTATTGGTTCATTTAATTTTACTGCTATATAATAACCCAATGTATCAACATATTATAATTTATCCAACCTCCTGTTATTGGACATTTTTGTTATATTCATTATTTTTGCTATTAGAAGCAACACTTCCATGACTATTTTTTAACATGTTTCCTGGTTTCTCTAAGATGTATACTTACAAGTTAAATTGTTGGATTTTAGGTATGGGCATTCTCAACTTTACAGGTTAATGCCAAATTCCTTTCTAAAGTAATTGTATCAAACTGTAATCTCACTAGCAGCAGTCTTGTCAATATTTATTATTGTTATATATTGTTATATTTCCTAATTTCTGCCAATCTAGTGGCTATATCATGTGCTTCATTGTGTCTTAGTTTACATATCTATGTTATTAATGGAATTGAGGGCATTTTCATGTTTATTGGGCTGTTAGCTTTCTTTTGTAATGCAATTATTGTCCACATCTTTTGGGCATTTTCCTACTGAGCTATCTGACTTCTTATTGATTCACAGAAGTTCTTAGTGTATTCTGGAAACTAATTCTTTATCAGTTTTTTGTGTTGCAGTTTCTCTCAATAGTTTCTGGTTTGTCTTTTCATTTTCTTTATGGTATCTTTTGATGAAAAGAAGTTCTTAATCTTGTTATAATAGAATTTATAAGTCTTTTCCTTAATAGTTTGTATCTCATTTAAGAAATAATTTGCTATCCCAAGACAATAGTATTCTCTCCTAGATTTTGTTCTGAAAGTTTTAAAGTTACCATCACATTTTGTTTATAATGCATTAGAATTTGATTTTTATATATGACATAAGGTATGGTTTCAATTTATTTTTTATTTTTTCCATGTGGATAATTAGTTGTTTCAGCATCATTAAAAAAACGTTGTTTTTCTTCTAATTACCTCTAGAGTTGTCTCTGCCAGATATCAAGATGCCATAAATACATAATTCTCTTTTTTGGCACTGCAATTGGTCAATTTCTTTACCTCTGTGCTTATAAGACACTATCTTAATTAAAATAAATTCATAATAAATCTTTGATATTTGATAGGGCAATTTCCCACGTTTTATTTTATTTTCCAGGTTGTTTAGGTCTTTGTTTAGCCATATAAACTTTAGAATCAGCTTGTTAACTTCCTAGAAGAAATCTGTTGGGATTTAGAAAAAACTTTTTTCACAAAAAATTACAAGTGTACATAAAAATAAGGAGAATGGTATAATGATTCATTATTTTATGAGAGAAAATTATTTTTGTAAGGGAGTATGGAGGTTTAATCCAGAAAGATGGTGTATTAGTTTGCTAGAGTTGCAAAAATAAAGTACCACAAACTTGGGTGGCTTAAACAATAGAAATATATTGCCTCAAAGTTCTGGAGGCTAGGTGTCTGAGATCAAGGTGTTTGCAGGGTTGGTTCCTTCTGAAGGAAGTTGGTTCCATGCCTTTCTCCTAGCTTCTGTTTGCCGGCAATCTTTGGCATTCGTTGTAGATGGCATTGTCCCTGTGTCTACATATGGTTTGCCCTCTGTACATGTCTCTCTTCACATGAGGTTCTTTTTATAAGGACAATATTAGATTAGGGGACTACCTTACTCCAGTATAACCTCATCTTAACTAGTTACATCACAATGACCCTATTTCCAAATAAGGTCACATTCTGAGGTACTGGGAGGTGGTTAGGACTTCAACATATAAATTTTCGGGGGGACACAGTTCAACCCATAATGGATAGTTTGAGGTCACAATGTGGAAGGTCTTGGAGAGCATTTGAAAGGGTTTCATATTTGTCCTGTGGGAAGCTTTTGAAAGTGTTTGAACAGAGTAGTGCTTTGATTAAAAGATATTTCTGAAAAACTGATTTGACAGCAGTGTTTTATCAGTTATGGTTAAAACATAACATAAGCTCAAAAATCATTTTTGGCGGGGAGCAATATACGGGAATTCACAGATGGGAAACAGAGAATCAGACGTACACTCTAAGGGTCAAGTTAGAATGGTCAGATGGTTAGATCTGACCATTTTCAGTCTTTGTATTACATCTGGTCAATATTGCTATTCTAAGAGGCAGTATGTGATGATTTACCTTGGGTCATAGATCTGCTATTAGGATTTGTAGGTCAAGTCACCTTGATTAACAGTCCAGATGCAAAGGAGGAGAGGTAGTTATCCAAAAGAAAATTGGAGCACTGTAAAGAGCAAATGTCCACAACAAATGTGTAAGGGAAGAACCTAGAGGCAGGGAGCCAGTGAAAAGATCATTTCAAAAGCACAATATGAGGTGATGAGATAATGGACCAGGGTGAAGGAGGTACTATAAGGGAAATTTGATGGTACCCCAAAACTGATTGATAATGAGGTGGGGTTTGCACAGAGTGATTTGAGGGTGATGACAAAAGCAGTGTGGTCAGGAGGGCAAGCTGGTTTTACCGGAAGGTGTAGAAACACTTCTACTTTTTGGTTGCGTAGCATCTAAACAGTCTTCATATTTTGGAAAGATTCCAAAACAAGAAGGTAGAGTCCTACCTTCTACCATGGGAGACAAAAGTATGTGTGCAGGAGCAGATAATCTCCCTCCAATCTTCTTCATACAGTAGCTAAAGTGTAGATGATGTCACCTAGGCTGGACACAACAGATACACCCATGTGGAGCTTTAGTTCTTGTGGGAGTGATGGAAGAGGGCAGTGGATGGTCAGAGGTTATTTTTTTTTTTTTGTGGCAGAGTTGTGAATCCAGTAGCATAAGAGTACTTGTTTAGTGGTGATGACATCCTCAGCAGCCTGTGACTGAGGTGGGGTGTGGCTGTGTCTTGGTTTCTGCTTATTTTTGAGGCTGGTTTTCCAGCCCTCCTATCAATCCTGTGAGCTAGCCTCTATAGACTTCCAAACAATTCATTTCTACTTAAGTGGAGAGTTTGTTCCTTTTGTTTGGAAAGATGGATGATGATGTACAGAGGCCACTGCAGGGTCGACAGTGACTGTCATTTTAGTCATGATGAGTGAAAGCAAACAGCGTGACAGTCACACAGAAATGTTCTGAGTCAGCTGGATAAGGGCAAGGAGTGCATTCAAGGAGTCAGTAGTGGAGGTAGTTTGTTGGTATCTACCTAAATGTGGTTAAGACAGTTATGACAGTGGATGAATTTGCTGGGGAGAGAGAGTATGAAGAGAGAGAAGAATGCCTAGGGCTAATCTTCGGACTATATCACAGTGAGAGAATAGAAGAAAAAAATAAACAACAGCAATCACAGAGATGGGCAGAAAGACAATACAGTTCAATCACATACGTCAAGGAAGCAGAGAAGTTCAAGGAGAAGCTGAAGAGTCAAATGGGCCATGAAGTGTTCAAAGAGAAGGGGCAATAAGTGTTCAAAAAGAATGAGAACTAAGTATAATTTATTCAGTTTGTCATGGGTAGCATTTAAACAATTATGGATATCAAAGCAAAATATAACCTATGTAGTGCTAACACTCATTTGAACGTGGCAGGTCCTGTGATAAGCACTGTGTATTATTGTACGGGAAATAGATAATATTATTTTCTGCCTTATGTATGTAAAGAAACTGAAACTTAGTGAAATGAAGTAATATGCCTGTGTTCACAGGGCCAATAAGTTGCAGATCTGGGATAGAAACAGGTTTGTAGGATTCCAGCGGCCATGCTCTTAACCACTCCACTGTAGTTAGTTCACAAGCATGGCCATACAAATGTATTTTAATATACAACTTAAAGCTGAGTTTGCCAGTCCTGTTAAACTTCTTGCTACAACCCAGCAATCTCTCATCCCCTTTCCTGTTGATTCATTTGCACCTTGCACCATTTTATAGTTTCATTCTATTGGATCTTTGCCACTTATATATGCAATCACCTATGGCCCAATTTTTAAAATGAACTGTGGTTATGTGTGTAATCTTTGGATTTGAATGATTCTTAGTACCAGAAAGTATACTGAACTTTTGTAAAACATGGAAGCCTCTCCTCTCATAATTTGGTTGTTTTGACTTAAGAAAAACAAATGCACATTATCTTCAATAGTTTCCTTAAAATTCACCAGAACATTGATAAAAATCATGTATGCAATGATTTACATGAATGTATATATATGTAAATATATCTAAAATATATCTTTATCTTTAATACAACATTTTAATTTTAGCCTACAAAGAGGAAAACATTCCGAAGTCATCATTTCCCTTGCTTTTTTCCTCTCTCTCCCTTTCGTTTTCACATCATAATTTGTTATGGACCTAATAGGGTTTAACTCTTGGCTGTGTCACTTATTAAGTATTTGGCCCTAGGCCAGATATTCAAGCACTCCAAGTCTCCATTTTCTCACCTGGAAGTGAAGACTATAATGGTACCTACCTTTTTGGGTTCCTGTGAGGACTCAGATACATTGTATAGAGCTAAGAATAGTGCCAGACACAGGTTCTCTCAATCTCAATGCAGTGGGCAGGAAAACTTGCTTGCCGGTCTTAGCATGTAGTTGGTTTAGAGCATTCAAATGTCTGTTCGCATCTCTTCTTCCCACCAATTGCCTTCTCTGCTTCATCTTTCCACGTTTTCCACTTTTCATGAAAATATGATTTAAAAGTATTCTTATGTGGCCCTTCTGACTAACCTTAAAAATATGATCATTTCATTCACTCAAGTGTTTTCTTAACTTGTAAGTCATTTGTTTCTCACCGTTGCATCGATTTACAGTTCCTTTGTATATCAAGTTATATGTATTTTCAAATTATTTTTCCCACTCCTATTTTTTTGTGTGTGTTGTTGTTATGATGTTGTAGAGGATGTGTTGGGAGAATTAAGTTACAATTCATGCCCTGATACTAACTATCTGTGTTGCTTTGAACAAATCCTTCATGTTGTCTGGGTCTCATTTTTAACTTCTGGAAAATAGGGGATTGGGCTAAGAATCAAAGCTAACATTGAGTGTTTTCTGTGTGCTAGACACTCTTCCATAAGTTTTATAAAACTCTATGAAGTAAGCTCTGTGGTTATGTCCATTTTACATGAGACAACTGGGGCTTACACTGCTAACTAATTTGTTTCACCTGAGCCAGGTCTGTTTAACATTTGAGTTTGCACTTTAATATCTATAATGATTCTAGAAGGTAATGAACTTCTTGGACTCTAGACTGACATTCTGTTCAGTTTTTTGTTTGTGTAATTTTTTATATATAATTTTTGCACAAAGCAGGGCCAATAGTCTTGATTACCTATCCACTTGAAAACGAAAAGTGTTTAGGACTGCTTTGAGGAACTGTAGCTAACCAAACTTTGGGTAAGTTAAAAAAAAAAACCCTGATACATGCATTATCAACATTTTTGAAAGAATAAAACTCATTTAAAAAATATTTTGTTTCAGAAAGCATTTAAAAATATAAAACTCAGACTTTTGAATTCAAAATTCTTAGGGGATTCTTATTTCTTTCTATGGTTGTAGAACTAGGTCCCAGAGTAATGTAAAAGATTTTTGTTGTTGTTGTTCTTAACCTTTAAGAATTTATGTTGACTTTGGAATAAATAGTTGTATTTTCATCTCAAAAATCTGATAAAGATGGTAAATTGGTGCTTACACAGTTTGAGGAAAATAGACCATTAGAGAATCCAGAGCTAGACCATCTCCTGAGCTGGTTAATTCTCCCATAATGTTAGGAAACTGAACAAATTTTAAAAGATTCTAAGTTCTCTACTTCCTGCTTGAATTCCTCTCTCTAATGGGAATTATTCAGACCTCTGGAAAAGAGTATGAGTCTTTTTAGGGCTAGTCAAGATTCTAGAGAATTAAAACAAAATATTATCTAACCTTCAGAGCAAAATAGGTTTTCTTTTGTTTGATTTACCATACCCATCAACATTTCCTAGAATGTGATCCATAAAACACGATTTCTTTGAAAAAAGGATTCTGTGTTCAGATATATTTGGGTAACTCTGGGTGAAACAAAACTGAAAAAAAAAGTTTTAAATTGTAGTTCTTCTCAGGGTATTTAGTATTGGAAATGCATTTACTTTTTTGATTGACAAATACTCGTTAAACATCTTCCAGGGCCAGACACTGTAGTAGCATTTGGGACATAGTAGACGCATTATTCCTGCCTTTAGTGAAGTAAGGGCTGGTGAGAATCTCTTGTCAATCTGCAAGCAAATGTAAGGTATGCAGTTTCTCTTACTTTTTAGACCACAGGAATCTTTTCATCCTTCCTTCTTTATAGTGGAGCACTTCTGGAGACTATCTTTTGGAGGAACATGCTTTGAGAAAATGTAGGACTACATTTACTAATAGATTCCCTTTATATGACTTTTCTTAGTGTTTTCCCTGACAAGTCCAGATGCTAGAGAACAAGGCCAGGATGGAAGCAATGAAGTAGACCCAACTGATGACTTTATACACCTAGGTTACCTAAGTGCACCCAGCCACGGTGAGGTCAGCACTGGGAACATAGGGACAAGATGGGACACAAGTACTTTGAAGTAGTGAAGTGTTTCAATGATTTAATATCAACAGAGATGCTGATGGACAGCATTTATATTTGGAACTTTTCAAAATATCAATTATCAGTTTGAATTCTAACCAGAGGGTGCGTTATCTTTTTTTCTTCCTGGTGGTGGGGAGATGACACCAGGAGATTTCTTTGTGCTCAGAGGATTAAAGAACTCTGGGTATCTTTTCTTTGTGGAGAAGAACCAAGGAGGCAAAGGTTTGAGACGGTGAGAGCAAAGGTGGTGGGTGAGAGAAGAACATGAATCAGGAACACAAGTTGCGGACCTGAAGTTATTTTCAACCAGTACTATAAACTAGTCACTTTGCAGAAGTGTTGAGGGTTCTGTGGACAGCAGGTCTTACACTTATATGTACGATTTTACATATAAATATGTAAGACCTGCTGTCCATGGAATGCTCAACACTGTTTTACAAAATGACTAGTTTATAGTACTGAGATGGTATCAGGAAAGGACAAGGCTTTTGATGTTAGATAGATCTGGATTTGAAACTGAGCTTCTTCATTTCTTATTGGGTGCCTGTGACATAATTATTATGCTCTCAACTATGTCAAAAGTTCTGTGAAGGTTACAAAGATGGAACAAACAGGAACTTTGTCCTCAAAGAGCTAATGATTTGAATAGGAGATAAGGCATGTACTTTTACCTATGATATAAGGTAGAAAATGAATAAGGATCATAGAGATTATGCAGCACTATTCAACCTTATATTTTCAGTTTACAATTTCATTCCTTTGAAATAATAAGGGCCTTTCATTTGCATCTGAAGACTGTATCATAGTGAATCTAATTTCTTAAGAAAGAATACTTGGTTGCCAAACACATCAAAATCACGCATATTTTTATTATGCCTGTTTCTAGCAAGTTTTACTTTTATTTGTTAAAATTAGGCATTAAACAGATAATGCTATTTCTACTCATAAACAATTTGAATAATTTGTATAGTACTTTCTAAGTTTCAACCTGCTTTCACATCTATTTTCTTATTTGTTCCTTGTAATAATTAGATGTGGTAGGAAAGGTACTAGCACTTCTTTTCAACAGATGAAGAAACTGAGGCTCACGATCATTGAGTGATTTACCCAAGTTCAGCAAATGGGGTAGAGTTGGAAATAAAACCACAGTTAATTGTTTCCAGTTCCTGTGTTCTTTCTTGCAGATTGTGGTTTGCCAGCTTTTGGACTTCAGAATCTTAAAAAGGCCTCAAGTTTATTCCAAGAGATTAGTGAATCCAAATATACACCAAAAATTAACTATAGTCTAAAGAAATACATTCTCACACATATATTCTCCATGCAGTTAAGATGCTATTATGACAAATATAATGTAATCTCAGTTAAAAATGTAATTAATTCATACTTTTTTTGTTGTTTTGCATTTTCTTCAACTATCATAACCAGTGTCCATTTATTATTATTATTATTATTAACACGGAAAAGGAATCCTTGATGCCTACCCTTCTAGAAGGAAAATCATCAACTATTTTAAATAAAGTGCAAATCAATCAATTGAAAACAATGCTGCAGAGGAAGCTTTTTTCTTTCTTGTCTTCCTTCCTTCCTTCCTTCCTTCCTTCCTTCCTTCTTTCCTTCCTGCTGGTCAATGCTTTGGAAGCCTGTGGTTTCTTTGTAGTCCAAAGTGCTATTTTTAGTCTGCACCCAAAGTCCTGGAATTCTGATATTGACACAGATGGCCAAATTTTCCTCTTGACCAAACTACTGATGAGACAGGATACAGAAGTCTGTTTCTACCTTTATTTTTGTAATTGCTCTTAACATCTTATGAGATATTCTTAGAATATTTATGATTAGGTGATCCAGAAAACAAAAAATTTATCCTATAATTTTATATCAGATTAAACTAAAAACTGGTTCTGCTACTGTAACATGAAATGATAAAATCTTTGCATTTAAGTTCTCAATTAAAAGAAGCAGCTTTTTAATTGAGATTAAAAAAAAACAAACCTGTGCTATTTTAGGCCTGGAAAAGAACAATGGCAGACGATATGGAAGAAAATCACACAAGAGCGACTTCCCTGGTGGTGCAGTGGTTGGGAGTCCACCTGCCAATGCAGGGGACATGGGTTCGAGCCCTGGTCTGGGAAGATCCCAGATTCCACAGAGCAACTAAGCCCATGCGCCACAACTACTGAAGCCCATGCACCTAGAGCCCGTGCTCTGCAACAAGAGAAGCCACCACTGCTTTATAACAAAGTGGATCAGTTATACATATACATATGTTCCCATATCTCTTCCCTCTTGCGTATCCCTCCCTCCCACCCTCCCTATCCCACCCCTCTAGGTGGTCACAAAGCACCTAGCTGATCTCCCTGTGCTATGCGGCTGCTTCCCACTAGCTATCTATTTTACGTTTGGTAGTGTATATATGTCCATGCCACTCTCTCACTTTGTCCGAGCTTACCCTTCCCCCTCCCCATATCCTCAAGTCCATTCTCTAGTAGGTCTGTGTCTTTATTCCTGTCTTGCCCCTAGGTTATTAATGACCTTTTTTTTTTCTTTCTTAGATTCCATATATATGCGTTAGCATATGGTATTTGTTTTTCTCTTTCTGACTTACTTCACTCTGTATGACAGACTATAGGTCCATCCACCTCACTACAAATAACTCAATTTCGTTTCTTTTTATGGCTGAGTAATATTGCATTGTATATATGTGCCACATCTTCTTTATCCATTCATCTGTCAATGGACACTTAGGTTGCTTCCATGTCCTGGCTATTGTAACTAGAGCTGCAATGAACACTTTGGTACATGTCTCTTTTTGAATTATGGTTTTCTCAGGGTATATGCCCAGTAGTGGGATTGCTGGGTCATATGGTAGTTCTATTTTTAGTTTCTTGAGGAACCTCCATACTGTTCTCTATAGTGGCTGTATCAATTTACATTCCCACCAACAGTGCAAGAGGGTTCCCTTTTCTCCACACCCTCTCCAGCATTTATTGTTTATGGATTTTTTGATGATGGCCATTCTGACCGGTGTGAGATGATATCTCATTGTAGTTTTGATTTGCATTTCTCTAATGATTAATGATGTTGAGCATTCTTTAAGGTGTTTGTTGGCAATCTGTATATCTTCTTTGGGGAAATGTCTATTTAGGTCTTCTGCCCATTTTTGGATTGGGTTGTTTGTTTCCTTGATATTGAGCTGCATGAGCTGCTTGTAAATTTTGGAGATTAATCCTTTGTCAGTTGCTTCATTTGCAAATATTTTCTCCCATTCTGAGGGTTGTCTTTTGGTCTTGTTTATGGTTTCCTTTGCTGTGCAAAAGCTTTTAAGTTTCATTAGGTCCCATTTGTTTATTTTTGTTTTTATTTCCATTTCTCTAGGAGGTGGGTCAAAAAGGATCTTGCTATGATTTATGTCATAGAGTGTTCTGCCTACGTTTTCCACTAAGAGTTTGATAGTGTCTGGCCTTACATTTAGGTCTTTAATGCATTTTGAGTTTATTTTGTGTATGATGTTAGGGAGTGTTCTAATTTCATACTTTTACCATTAACTGTCCAGTTTTCCCAGAACCACTTATTGAAGAGGCTGTCTTTTCTCCACTGTATATTCTTGCCTCCTTTATCAAAGATAAGGTGACCATATGTGTGTGGGCTTATCTCTGGGCTTTCTATCCTGTTCCATTGATCTATATTTCTGTTTTTGTGCCAGTACCATACTGTCTTGATTACTGTAGCTTTGTAGTGTAGTCTGAAGTCAGGGAACCTGATTCCTCCAGCTTCGTTTTTCTTTCTCAAGATTGCTTTGGCTATTCGGGGTCTTTTGTGTTTCCATACAAATTGTGAAATTTTTTGTTCTAGTTCTGTGAAAAATGCCAGTGGTAGTTTGATAGGGATTGCATTGAATCTGTAGATTGCTTTGGGTAGTAGAGTCATTTTCACAATGTTGATTCTTCCAATCCAAGAACATGGTATATCTCTCCATCTGTTTGTATCACCTTTAATTTCTTTCATCAGTGTCTTATAATTTTCTGCATACAGGTCTTTTGTCTCCTTAGGTAGGTTTATTCCTAGATATTTTATTCTTTTTGCTGCAATGGTAAAAGGGAGTGTTTTTTAATTTCACTTTCAGATTTTTCATCATTAGTGTATAGGAATGCACGAAATTTCTGTGCATTAATTTTGTATCCTGCTACTTTACCAAATTCATTGATTAGCTCTAGTAGTTTTCTGGTAGCATCTTTAGGATTCTCTATGTATAGTATCATGTCATCTGCAAACAGTGACAGCTTTACTTCTTCTTTTCCGATTTGGATTCCTTTATTTCTTTTTCTTCTCTGATTGCTGTGGCTAAAACTTCCAAAACTATGTTGAATAATAGCGGTGAGAGTGGGCAACCTTGTCTTGTTCCTGATCTTAGTGGAAATGGTTTCAGTTTTTCACCATTGAGGACGATGTTGGCTGTGGGTTTGTCATATATGGCCTTTATTATGTTGAGGAAAGTTCCCTCTATGCCTACTTTATGGAGGGTTTTTATCATAAATGGGTGTTGAATTTTGTTGAAAGCTTTTTCTGCATCTATTGAGATGATCATACGGTTTTTCTCCTTCAATTTGTTAATATGGTGTATCACATTGATTGATTTGCGTATATTGAAGAATCCTTGCATTCCTGGGATAAACCCCACTTGACCATGGTATATGATCCTTTTAATGTGCTGTTGGATTCTGTTTGCTAGTATTTTGTTGAGGATTTTTGCATCTATGTTCATCAGTGATATTGGCCTGTAATTTTCTTTTTTTAAGGTGATATCTTTGTCTGGTTTTGGTATTAGGGTGATGGTTGCCTCGTAGGATGAGCTTGGGAGTGTTCCTTCTTCTGCAATTTTTTGGAAGAGTTTCAGAAGGCTACGTGTTAACTCTTCCCTCAATGTTTGATAGAATTCACCTGTGAAGCCATCTGGCCCTCAGCTTTTGTTTGTTGGAAGATTTTTAATCACAGTTTCAATTTCAGTGCTTGTGATTAGTCTGTTCATATTTTCTATTTCTTCCTGGTTCAGTCTCGGAAGGTTGTGCATTTCTAAGAATCTGTCCATTTCTTCCAGGTTGTGCATTTTATTGGCATAGAGTTGCTTGTAGTAATCTCTCATGATCCTTTGTATTTCTGAAGTGTCAGTTGTTACTTCTTCTTTTTCATTTCTAATTCTATTGATTTGAGTCTTCTCCCTTTTTTTCTTGATGAGTCGGGCTAATGGTTTACCAATTTTGTTTATCTTCTCAATGAACCAGCTTTTAGTTTTATTGATCTTTGCTATTGTTTCCTTCATTTCTTTTTCATTTATTTCTGATCTGATCTTTATGATTTCTTTCCTTCTGCTAGCTTTGGGGTTTTTTGGTTCTACTTTCTTTACTTGCTTTAGGTGTAAGGTTAGGTTGTTCATTTGAGATGTTTCTTGTTTTGCTAGAAACTTGTATTGTAGGATTGTATTGCTAGAAACTTCCCTCTTAGAACTGCTTTTGCTGCAGCCCATAGGTTTTGGGTCGTCATGTTTTCATTGTCATTTGTTTCTAGGTATTTTTTGATTTCCTCTTTGATATCTTCAGTGATATCTTGGTTATTAAGTAGTGTATTGTTTAGCCTCCATGTGTTTGTATTTTTTTACAGATTTTTCCTGTAATTGATATCTAGTCTCATAGCGTTGTGGTCGGAAAAGATACTTGATACAATTTCAATTTTCTTAAATTTACCAAGGCTTGATTTGTGACCCAAGATATGATCTATCCTGGAGAATGTTCCATGAGCACTTGAGAAGAATGTGTATTCTGTTGTTATTGGATGGAATGTCCTATAAATATCAGTTAAGTCCATCTTGTTTAATGTATCATTTAAAGCTTGTGTTTCCTTATTTATTTTCATTTTGGAGGATCTGTCCATTGGTGAAAGTGGGGTGTTAAACTGCCCTACTATGATTGTGTTACTGTCAATTTCTCCTTTTATGGCTGTTAGTATTTGCCTTATGTATTGAGGTGCTCCTATGTTGGGTGCATAAATATTTACGATTGTTATATCTTCTTCTTGGATAGATCCCTTGATCATTATGTAGTGTCCTTCTTTGTCTCTTGTAATAGTCTTTCTTTTAAAGTCTGTTTTTTCTGATATGAGAATTGCTACTCCAGCTTTCTTTTGATTTCCATTTGCATGGAATATCTTTTTCTATCCCCTCACTTTCAGTCTGTATGTATGTGTCCCTAGGTCTGAAGTCGGTCTCTTGTAGACAGCATATATACAGGTCTTGTTTTTGTGTCCATTCAGCCAGTCTATGTCTTTTGGTTGGAGCATTTAATCCATTTACATTTAAGGTAATTATCAATATGTATTTTCCTATTACCATTTTCTTAATTGTTTTGGGTTTGTTATTGTAGGTCTTTTCCTTCTCTTGTGTTTCCTGCCTAGAGAAGTTCCTTTAGCATTTGTTGTAAAGATGGTTTGGTGGTGCTGAATTCTCTTAGCTTTTGCTTGTCTGTAAAGGTTTTAATTTCTCCATCAAATCTGAATGAGATCCTTGCTGGGTAGAGTAATCTTGGTTGTAGGTTTTTCTCCTTCATCACTTTAAATATGTCCTGCCACTCCCTTCTGGCTTGCAGAGTTTCTGCTGAAAGATCCACTGTTAACCTTATGGGGATTCCCTTGTGTGTTATTTGTTGTTTTTCCCTTGCTGCTTTTAGTATTTTTTCTTTGTGTTTAATTTTTGATAGTTTCATCAATATGTGTCTTGGCGTGTTCTCCTTGGATTTATCCTGTATGGGACTCTGTGCTTCCCGGAGTTGATTAACTATTTCCTTTCCCATATTAGGGAAGTTTTCAACTATAATCTCTTCAAATATTTTCTCAGTCCCTTTCTTTTTCTCTTCTTCTTCTGGGACCCCTATAATTCGAATGTTGGTGTGTTTAATGTTGTCCCAGAGGTCTCTGAGACTGTCCTCAATTCTTTTCATTGTTTTTTCTTTATTCTGCTCTGCAGTAGTTATTTCCACTATTTTATCTTCCAGGTCACTTATCTGTTCTTCTGCCTCAGTTATTCTGCTATTGATCCCTTCTAGAGAAGTTTTAATTTCATTTATTGTGTTGTTCATCACTGTTTGTTTGCTCTTTAGTTCTTCTAGATCCTTGTTAAATGTTTCTTGTATTTTCTCTATTCTATTTCCAAGATTTTGGAACATCTTTACTATCATTATTCTGAATTCTTTTTCAGGTAGACTGCCTATTTCCTCTTCATTTGTTAGGTCTGGTGGGATTTTGCCTTGCTCCTTCATCTGCTGTGTGTTTTTCTGTATTCTCATTTTGCTTAACTTACTGTGTTTGGGGTCTCCTTTTCGCAGGCTGCGGGTTTGTAGTTCTCGTTGTTTTTGGTGTCTGTCCCCAGGGGCTAAGGTTGGTATGGTGGGTTGTGTATTCTTCCTGGTGGAGGGGACTAGTGCCTGCGTTCTGGTGGATGAGGCTGGATCTTGTCTTTCTGGTGGGCAGGTCCATGTCTGGTGGTGTGTTTTGGGTTGTCTGTGGCCTTATTATGATTTTAGGCAGCCTGTGTGCTAATGGATGGGATTGTGTTCCTGTCTTGCTAGTTGTTTGGCATAGGGTGTCCTGCACTGTAGCTTGCTGGTCGTTGAGTGGAGCTGGGTCTTGGCATTGAGATGGAGATCTCTGTGAGATTTTCGCCATTTGATATTACATGGAGCTGGGAGGTCTCTTGTGGACCAGTGTCCTGAAGTTGGCTCTCCCACCTCAGAGGCACAGCCCTGATGCCTGGCTGGAGCACCAAGAGCCTTTCATCCAAACGGCTCAGAATAAAAAGGAGAAAAAAATACAAAGAAAGAAAGAAAGAAAGAAGATAAAATAAAATAAGAAAGTTATTAAAATATAAAATAATTATTAAGAAAAAATTTTTTAAAAGTAAAAAAACAAAACAAAAAACGGACAGACAGAACCTTAGGACAAGTGGTAAAAGCAAAGCTATACAGACAAAATCATACACAGAAGCATACACATACACACTCACAAAAAGAGAAAAAGGGGGAAATATATATATATATATATATATATATATATATATATATATATATATATATATATATATATATATATCTTTGCTCCCAAAGTCCACCTCCTCAATTTGGGATGATTCGTTGTCTGTTCAGGTATTCCATAGATGAAGGGTACATCAAGTTGATTGTGGAGATTTAATCCTCTGCTCCTGAGGCTGCTGGGAGAAATTTCCCTCTCTCTTCTTTGAGAGCTCTTCCACAGCTCTCGGGGTTCAGCTTTGGATTTGGACCCGCCTCTGCGTGTAAGTCGCCTGAGGGCGTCTATTCTTCGCTCAGACAGGATGGGGTTAAAGGAGCAGCTGATTCAGCGCCTCTGGCTCACTCAGGCCGGGGGGGGGGAGGGAGGGTACAGATGCGGGGCGAGCCTCTGGCGGCAGAGGCAGAGGCCGGCGTGACGTTTCACCAGCCTGAGGCGCGCGCTGTGTTCTCCCGGGGAAGCTGTCCCTGGATCACGGGAGCCTGGCAGTGGCGGGCTGCACAGGTTCCCAGGAGGGGAGGTGTGGATAGTGCCCTGTGCTTGCACACAGGCTTCTTGGTGGCGGCAGCAGCAGCCTTAGCATCTCATGCCCGTCTCTGGGGTCCGCACTAATCGCCGTGGCTCGCGCCCGTCTCTGGAGCTCCTTTAAGCGGCGCTGTTTATCTCCTCTGCTCGCGCACCAGGAAACAAAGAGGCAAGAAAAAGTCTCTTGCCTCTTCGGCAGCTCCAGACTTTTCCCCGGACTCCCTCCCAGCCAGCTGTGGCGCACTAGCCCCTTCAGGCTGTGTTCACGCCGCCAACCCCAGTCCTCTCCCTGGGATCCGACCTCCAAAGCCCGAGCCTCAGCTCCCAGCCCCCGCCCACCCCGGCGGGTGAGCAGACAAGCCTCTCGGGCTGGTGAGTGCTGCTTGGCGCCGAGCCTCTGTGCGGGAATCTCTCCACTTTGCCCTCCGCACCCCTGTGGCTGCGCTCTCCTCCGTGGCTCCGAAGCTCCCCACCCCCGCCACCCACAGTCTCCGCCCGCGAAGGGGCTTCCTAGTATGTGGAAACCTTTCCTTGTTCACAGCTCCCTCCCACTGGTGCAGGTCCCGTACCTATTCTGTTGTCTCTGTTTTTTCTTTTCTTTTTTTTCCCTACCCAGGTACGTGGGGAGTTTCTTGCCTTTTGGGAGGTCTGAGGTTTTCTGCCAGCGTTCAGTAGGTGTTCTGTAGGAGTTGTTCCACATGTAGATGTATTTCTGATGTATTTGTGGAAAGGAAGGTGATCTCCACATCTTACTCTTCCGCCATCTTGAAGCTCCTCCTCAGGTCACAACATTTTTATCAACTGATCAATATATAACCTTGTTTTTATAGGTGTTTCCTTTAAAAAAAATTTTTATTGGAGTATAGTTGCTTTACAATGATGTGTTAGTTTCTGCTGTACAGCAAAGTGAATCAGCTATACATATACATATATTCCCTCCTTTTTGGATTTCCTTCCCATTTAGGTCACCACTGAGCAATGAGTAGAGCTCCCTGTGCTATACAGTAGGTTCTCGTTAGTTATCTATTTTATACATAGTAGTGCATATATGTCAATCCCAATCTCCCAATTCATCCCACCATCTCCTTCCCCCTTGGGATCCATATGCTTGTTCTCTACGTCTGTGTCTCTATTTCTGCTTTGCAAATAAGTTCATCTGTATCATTTTTCTAGATTCCAAATACAAGCAATATTATATGATGTTTGTTTTTCTCTTTCTGACTTACATCACTCTGTATGACAGTCTCTAGGTCCATTCACATCTCTGCAAATGGCACAATTTCATTCCTTTGTATGGCTGAGTAATATTCCATTGTACATATGTACCACATCTTCTTTATCCATTCCCCTGCTGATGGACATTTAGGTGGCTTCCATGTCCTGGCTATTGTAAATAGTGCTTCAGTGAACATCAGGGTGCAAGTATCTTTTTTTTTTTCTTTCTTTTTTAACGTTTTTAGTGGAGTATAATTGCTTTACAATGGTGTGTTAGTTTCTGCTTTATAACGAAGTGAATCAGTTATACATATACATATATCTCCATATCTCTTCCCTCTTGCCTCTCCCTCCCTCCCACCCTCCCTACCCCACCCTTCTAGCTGGTCACAAAGCACCAAGCTGATCTCCCTGTGCTATGCAACTGCTTCCCACTAGCTATCTATTTTACATTTGGATATATATACACTACCACTCTCTCACTTTGTCCCAGCTTACTCTTCCCCCTCCCTGTGTTCTCAAGTCCATTCTCCAGTAGGTCTGCGTCTTTATTCCCGTCTTGCCACTAGGTTCTTCATGACCATTTTTTTTTTTTTTTTTAGATTCCATATATATGTGTTAACATACGGTATTTGTTTTTCTCTTCCTGACTTACTTCTCTCTGTATGACAGACTCTAGGTCCATCCACCTCACTACAAATAACTCAATTTTGTTTCTTTTTATGGCTGAGTAATATTGCATTGTATATATGTGCCATATCTTCTTTATCCATTCATCTGTTGATGGACACTTAGGTTGCTTCCATGTCCTGGCTATTGTAAATAGAGCTGCAATGAACATTGTGGTACATGACTCTTTTTGAATTATGGTTTTCTCAGGGTATATGCCCAGCAGTGGGATTGCTAGGTCACACTGTAGTTCTATTTTTAGTTTTTTGAGGAACCTCCATACTGTTTTCCATAGCGGCTGTATCAATTTACATTCCCACCAACAGTGTAAGAGGGTTCTCTTTTCTCCACACACTATCCAGCATTTATTGTTTGTAGATTTTTTTTGATGATGGCCATTCTGACTGATGTGAGATATACCTCATTGTAGTTTTGATTTGCATTTCTCTAACAATTAGTGATGTACAGCATCTTTTCATGTGCCTCTTGGCCATCTATATGTCTTCTTTGGAGAAATGTCTATTTAGATCTTCTGCCCATTTTTGGATTGGGTTGTTTGTTTTTTTAATATTGAGCTGAATGAGCTGTTTATATATTTTGGAGATTAATCCTTTGTCCGTTGATTCGTTTGCAAATATTTTCTCCCATTCTGAGGGTTGTCTTTTCATCTTGTTTATGGTTTCCTTTGCTGTGCAAAAGCTTTTAAGTTTCATTAGGTCCCATTTTTTTATTTTTGTTTTTATTTCCATTACTCTAGGAGGTGGATCAAAAAATTGCTGTGATTTATGTCAAAGAGTGTTCTTCCTATGTTTTCCTCTAAGAGTTTTATAGTGTCTGGTCTTACATTTAGGTCTCTAATCTATTTTGAGTTTATTTTTCTGTATGGTGTTAGGGAGTGTTCTAATTTCATTCTTTTATATGTAGCTGTCCAGTTTTCCCACCACCACTTATGGAAGAGACTGTCTTTTCTCCATTGTATATCCTTGCCTCCTTTGTCATAGATTAGTTGACCATAGGTGCGTGGGTTTATCTCTGGGCTTTCTATCTTGTTCCATTGATCTATATTTCTGTTTTTGTGCCAGTGCCATACTGTCTTGATTACTGTAGCTTTGTAGTATAGTCTGAAGTCAGGGAGTCTGATTCCTCCAGCTCTGCTTTTTCCCCTCAAGACTGCTTTGGCTATTCAGGGTCTTTTGTGTCTCCATACAAATTTTAAGATTTTTTGTTCTAGGTCTGTAAAAAATGCCATTGGTAATTTGATAGGGATTGCATTGAATCTGTAGATTGCTTTGGGTAGTATAGTCATTTTCACAATATTGATTCTTCCAATCCAAGGACATGGTGTATCTCTCCATCTGTTGGTATTATCTTTAATTTTTTTCATCAGTGTCTTAGCGTTTTCTGCATACAGGTCTTTTGTCTCCCTAGGTAGGTTTATTCCTAGGTATTTTATTCTTTTGTTGCAATGGTAAATGGGAGTGTTTCCTTAATTTCTCTTTCAGATTTTTCATCATTAGTGTATAGGAATGCAAGAGATTTCTGTGCATTAATTTTGTATCCTGCAACTTTACCAAATTCATTGATTAGCTCCAGTAGTTTTCTGGTGGCATCTTTAGGATTCTCTATGTAGAGTATCATGTCATCTGCAAACAGTGACAGTTTTACTTCTTCTTTTCCAATTTGTATTTCTTTTTTTTCTTTTTCTGCTCTGATTGCCGCGGCTAGGACTTCCAAAACTATGTTGAATAATAGTGGTTCAACACTATTGACAAGAGTGGATATCCTTGTTTTCTTCCTGATCTTAGAGGAAATGCTTTCAGTTTTTCACCATTGAGAATGATGTTTGCTGTGGGTTTGTCGTATGTGGCCTTTATTATGTTGAGGTAGGTTCCCTCTATGCCCACTTTCTGGAGAGTTCTTATCATAAATGGGTGTTGAATTTTGTCAAAGGCTTTTTCTGCATCTATTGAGATGATCATATGGTTTTTATTCTTCAATTTGTTAATATGGTGTACCACATTGATTGATTTGCATATATTGAAGAATTCTTGCATCCCTGGGATAAATCCCACTTGATCATAGTGTATGATCCTTTTAATGTGTTGCTGTATTCTGTTTGCTAGTATTTTGTTGAGGATTTTTGCATCTATATTCATCAGTGATATTGGTCTGTAATTTTCTTTTTTTGTAGTATCTATATCTGGTTTTGGTATCAGGGTGATGGTGGCTTCATAGAATGAGTTTGGGAGTGTTCCTTCTTCTGCAATTTTTTGGAAGAGTTTGACAAGGATGGTTGTTAGGTCTGCTCTAAATGTTTGATAGATTTCGTCTGTGAAGCCATCTGGTCCTGGACTTTTGTTTGTTGGAAGATTTTCAGTCACAGTTTCAATTTCATTACTTGTGATTGGTCTGTTCATATTTTCTATTTCTTCCTGGTTCAGTCTTGGAAGTTTATACCTTTCTAAGAATTTGTCCATTTCTTCCAGGTTGTCCACTTTATCAGCATAGAGTTGCTTGTAGTAGTGTGTTAGGATGCTTTGTATTTCTGCAGTGTCTGTTGTAACTTCTCCTTTTTCATTTCTAATTTTATTGATTTGAGTCCTCTGCCTCTTTTTCTTGATGAGTCTGGCTAAAGGTTTATCAATTTTGTTTATCTTCTCAAAGAATCAGCTTTTAGTTTTATTGATCTTTGCTATTGTTTTCTTTGTTTCTATTTCATTTATTTCTGCTCTGATCTTTATGATTTCTTTCCTTCTGCTAAATTTGGGTTTTGTTTGTTCTTCTTTCTCTAGTTCCTTTAGGTGTAAGGTTAGATTGTTTATTTGAGATTTTTCTTGTTTCTTGAGGTGGGCTTTTATAGCTATAAACTTCCCTCTTAAAACTGCTTTTGCTGCATCCTATAGGTTTTGGATTGTCGTGTTTTCATTGTCATTTGTCTCTAGGTATTTTTTGATTTCCTCTTTGATTTCTTCAGTGATCTCTTGGTTATTTAGTAACGTATTGTTTAGCCTCCATGTGTTTGTGTTTTTTACGTTTTTTTCCCCTGTATTTGATTTCTAATCTCATAACGTTGTGGTCAGAAAAGATGCTTGATATGATTTCAATTTTCTTAAATTTATTGAGGCTTGATTTGTGACCACGATGTGATCTATCCTGCAGAACGTTCTGTGCGCACTTGCGAAGAAAGTGTAATCTGTTGTTTTTGGATGGAATGTCCTGTAAATATCAATTAAATCTATCTGGTCTATTGTGTCATTTAAAGCTTGTGTTTCCTCATTAATTTTATATTTGGATGATCGGTCCATTTGTGTAAGTGAGATGTTAAAGTCCGCCACTATTATTGTGTTACTGTCGATTTCCTCTTTTATAGCTGTTAGCAGTTGCCTTATGTATTGAGGTGCTCCTATGTTGGGTGCATATATATTTATAATTGTTATATCTTCTTCTTGGATTGATCCCGTGATCATTACGTAGTGTCCTTCCTTGTCTCTTGTAACATTCTTTATTTTAAAGTCTATTTTATGTGATATGAGAATTGCTACTCCAGCTTTCTTTTGATTTCCATTTGCATGGAATATCTTTTTCCTTCCCCTCACTTTCAGTCTGTATGTGCCCCTAGGTCTGAAGTGGGTCTCTTGTAGGCAGCGTATATATGGGTCTTGTTTTTGTATCCATTCAGCAAGCCTGTGTCTTTTGGTTGGAGCATTTAATCCATTCACGTTTAAGGTAATTATCGATATGTATGTTCCTATTACCATTTTCTTAATTGTTCTGGGGTTTTTTTTTGTAGGTCCTTTTCTTCTCCTGTGTTTCCCACTTAAAGAAGTTCCTTTAGCATTTGTTTTAGAGCTGATTTGGGGTGGTGAATTCTCTTAGCTTTTGCTTGTCTCTAAAGCTTTTGACTTCTCCATCAAATCTGCATGAGATCCTTGCCGGGTAGAGTAATCTTGGTTGTAGGTTCTTCCCTTTCATCACTTTAAGTATATCATGCCACTCCCTTCTGGCTTGTAGAATTTCTGCTGAGAAATCAGCTGTTAACCTTATGTTATTTGTCGTTTTTCCCTTGCTGCTTTCAATAATTTTTCTTTGTCTTTAATTTTTGCCAGTTTGATTACTATGTGTCTCGGCGTGTTTTTCCTTGTGTTTATCCTGTATGGGAGTCTCTGCACTTCCTGGACTTGGGTGGCTATTTCCTTTCCCATGTCAGGGAAGTTTTCGACTATAATCTCTTCAAATATTTTCTCCGGTCCTTTCTCTCTCCTCCTTCTGGGACCCCTATAATGCGAATGTTGTTGCATTTAATGTTGTCCCAGAGGTCTCTTAGGCTGTCTTCATTTCTTTTTGTTCTTTTTTCTTTATTCTGTTCTGCAGCAGTGAATTCCACCATTCTGTCTTCCAGGTCACTTATCTGTTCTTCTGCTTCAGTTATTCTGCTATTGATTCCTTTTATTGTATTTTTCATTTCAGTTATTCTATTATTCATCCCTGTTTGTTTGTTCTTTAATTCTTCTAGATATTTTTTAAACATTTCTTGCATCTTCTCGATCTTTGCCTCCATTCTTTTTCCGAGGTCCTGGATCATCTTCACTATCATTATTCTGAATTCTTTTTCTGGAAGGTTGCCTATCTCCACTTCATTTAGTTGTTTTTCTGGGGTTTTATCTTGTTCCTTCATCTGGTACATAGCCCTCTGCCTTTTCATCTTGTCTATCTTTCTGTGAATGTGGTTTTTGTTCCACAGGCTGCAGGACTGTAGTTCTTCTTTCTTCTGCTGTCTGCGCTCTTGTGGATGAAGCTATCTAAGAGGCTTGTGCAAGTTTCCTGATGTGAGGGACTGGTGGTGGGTAGAGTTGCCTGTTGCTCTGGTGGGCAGAGCTCAGTAAAACTTTAATCTGCTTGTCTGCTGATGGGTGGGTGGGGGTTCCCTCCCTGTTGGTTGTTTGGCCTGAGGCGACCCAACACTGGACCCTACCCGGGCTCTTTGGTGGGGCTAATGGCGGACTCTCAGAGGGCTCATGCCAAAGAGTACTTCCCAGAACTTCTGCTGCCAGTGTCCTTTTCCCCTCGGTGAGACAGAGCCACCCCCGTCTCTGCAGGAGACCCTCCAACACTAGCAGGTAGTTCTGGTTCAGTCTCCTATGGGGTCACTGCTCCTTCCCCTGGGTTCCGATGCACACATTACTTTGTGTGTGCCCTCCAAGAGTTCAGTCTCTGTTTCCCCTAGTCCCGTCGAAGTCCTGCAATCAAATCCCACTAACCTTCAAAGTCTGATTCTCTAGGATTCTTCCTACCATTGCCGGACCCTAGATCTGGAAGCCTGACGTGGGGCTCAGAACCTTCACTCCAGTGGGTGGACTTCTGTGGTATAAGTGTTCTCCAGTTTGTGAGTCACCCACCCAGCAGTTATGGGATTTGATTTTATTGTGATTGCGCCCCTCCTACCATATCATTGTGGCTTCTCCTTTGTCTTTGGTTGTGGGTTATCTTTTTTGGTAAGTTCCAGTGTCTTCCTGTCAATGACTGTTCAGCAGTTAGTTGTGATTCTGGTGTTCTTGCAAGAGGGAGTGAAGGCACATCCTTCTACTCTGCCATCTTGAACCAATCCTAGTGTCCCTTAATTTTTAAATGTATCCCAGTTATATTGTCTTACTCTGTTTTATGCTCTTAAGAAGTTTGTGGTATGCTAATTTTGTAAATGTGAACATTTTAGAATAATGTGAATACTTGTTTGTATAGGCTATGTTTCCTCTTTGAACTTGGAAAATCTCAGGCATCTAAAATTGATAAAAATTCTGATGCCAGTCTAAATCTCAGTTCTTTGTAGTGTACCTGTTAATTCCTCCTCTCTGTGCCCCCTTTGGAAGATTTTAGGATTTTTTTCTTTTCCTTGAAAAAGTGAAAATTCATGTGTATTTGGACTTTTTGAATTGGAACATTTATATCTTTCTGTAGTTCTGGGAAATTTTCTACTTTTATTTCATTTGTTATATCTTTTCCTCCATTCTCTCTATGATGACAGAAATCCTATTAAATGAATTATAAACGTCTGAATCTAGATGACATATTTCTTTACATTTCTTTTATATATTTAACACATTGTCCTTTCATACTGTGTTCTGGAAGCATAAGTTGCCTTAAATTTCTAACTCAAATATTTATCTTCAGTCATGTCCATTATGCTCTTCAGTCCATGTGTTGAGTTTTAGCAAAAAACTTACGTGTATACTCATATTGAGTTAATTTTTATATATGGTGTAAGGGGTAGGGTACAAACTCATTCTTTTGCAGGTGGATATCAAGTTGTTCAAGCATCATTTGTTAAAAGGATTATTCTTTCCCCATTGAATTGTCTTGGCACCCTTGCTGAAAGTCAGTTTACCATAAATGCATGAGTTTCTTTCTGGACTGTCAATTTGATTCCATTGATCTATATGTCTAGTCTTATGTCATATCACACTGTCTCAATTATTGTAGCTTTGTACTGAGTCTTAGAATCAGCAACGTCTCCCACTTTGTTCCTTTTCAAGATTGATTTGGCTTTTCTGGGTCCCTTGCATTTCCCTATGAATTTAGAATCAACTTGTCAATTTCTGCAAAAATGGCAGCAGTGATTTTGATAGGAATTGTATTTGAATCTGTAGATCAATGTAGCATGTATTGAAATGTTAGCAATACCAAGCCTTCCAAATCCATGAATGTGGGATGTCTTTCCATTTGTTTAGATCTTCTTTAATTGCTTTCAATGATATTTTATAGCTTTTAGTATATAAGTTTTACACTCCATTTGTTAAATTAATTTAAGTATTTTACTTGTTTGAATGCTATTATAAATGGGATTATTTTCTTAGTTTCATTTTTGGATTGTTCATTGCTAATACACAGAAATGTAAGTGACTTTTATATACTAATCTTTTATCCTGGCAATCTTGCTGAACTTGTTTATTAGTTCTAATAGCTTGTGTTTGTGCATGTGTATTCCTTAGGACTTTCTACACACAAGACCATATTGTCCATGAATAGAGAAAATTTCACTTGTTTTTTTCCAACCTGGGTACGCTTTTTTATTTTTCTTGCTCAATGTCATTGGCTAGACCCTCCAGTACAATGTTGACTGTAAGTGGGGAGAGTGGAATCTTTGTCTTAATCCTCATCTCAGGGAGAAAGACATTCCCTCTTTCATCATTAAATATGATGTTAACTCTAGTTTTTTATTTTGTAGAATTTCTTTGTCAGGTTGAGGAAGTTTCTCTCTATTCCTAGTCTGTTGAGTGTTTTATCATGACTGAGCATCAGATTTTGGCAAATGCTTTTTCCACATCTGTTGAGATGATGTGACTGACTCCCATTAAAAACCTCGGACTTCAAGGCTTGGGTGAGCTTCCCTGATTGACAGTACTCAGTACACGTTATCACAGTCATTGTAGGGAGAGTCCACACGACTCCAATGGGAAGACGGCTGGAAGCTTCTGCCTTGTCTCTCCTGGAACCTGCCCTTTGTACCTTTTTCCATTCCAGATTTTAATTGGTATCCTTTCTCTGTAATAAACTGTAATCATGAGTATAACTTTCCTGAGTTCTGTGAGTCTCTCTAGTGAATCATGAACTTCAAGGTAGTTTTGGAGACCCTTGACACAAGCTGATTTGAAATCTTTGTCTAGTAAGTCCAATGTTCAGACCTTCTCAGGGACAGTTTCTACTTACTGTCCCCCCCCCCCAATCCCGTGTGGCCATACTTTCCCATTTCTTTTCATGTCTCATAATTTTTGTAGAAAATTGAACATTTTAAATAATATTATGTGGTTATTATGGAAACCAGATTTCCCCCGCTTCCTCATGGCTTCTTGTCGTTGTTTATGTTTGTTATCATGACAGTTTGTTTGCCTAGTGATTTTCCTCAACTAATTTTGTAAAGTCAGTATTTTTTGTCATGTGTGGCCACTGAAGTCTCTGGTCAGTTGGCTTAGTGGTCAGCTAATAATTAGACAGGGATTTCCTTGCATGCTTTGAAGCAATAATTCTCCCAGCCTCTGCCAAAGGGTTCTGGGTGCATGTTTGGCACTTTTCACATTCTGCTAGTTACAGCTCTGCCTTACCCTTCACTTCCTGCCTGTGCAGAGCCTTAAGTTCGGTCAGAGGTCAGAGACAAGAGCTTTCCCAGGTCTTTCCTGAGCATGCACTTTGCCACCTAGATTCCCAGGCATATGTTGGTGCTTTCTCAAAGCCTTCTGTGGAAATCTAATTACTCAAAAGAAAAAAAAAAATTTAGTCAGCCCTTTGTTTGCCCCAGCTGTTAATCTTAACTCAGGCAGCTGTGATGTTAAATCATAGCCACTGGTATTTTTCAATAAATGCCCCATGGAAAAGGGTGTTCACAATGATTGAGTTCTAAGTCAGGTCAAATAAAGACAAGTCCTATGAGTGGGAATTTCCAGGTGTTTAAAAATTATACCTGAGATTTAACTCATAGAGATGTGACTGAGTGATGACATGGAGAGGCCAAGGTCATTAAAAAGGGACATACCACACCATTCAGGACCACAGGATAAATACCAGGTTTGATTAGGCAGAAGCACAAATGAGGGGAAGGCCTAGTTAAGAACATTTCTCGGGGTTTCTATGGGAAAGGCAAAGCAGAGCAAAATAAACAGTTTAGGATTGGCCAGTTTGAATAATTCTGATGGGCTCTGGGTTCTAGTTGCCTGAATACTGGCCCTACAGTGATTTATGGAAGGGGAATTACTGGCTTGGTGTGTGAGAGTCAGATAAGAAGGTGGGTGGGGGCACAACCTTGGATCTGCTCATGAAAGGTGAGTTTCAGGCAGGCTGACTTGTAGGACAGGTAAACATGTGGCTGATAGTTTGGCCCTGTGATTAATGGATGCCAAATAGACATACGGAATCTAAGAACATAGTTAGAACACCAGGGTGCTGCCAGACAGGCCAAATAATGATGGTTCTCTTGTAATGGAGATTTTGGTGGGTATTCTAGGCATGTTCTGTACCTTCCATTGACTGTACACTGCTGTTTTTCATAAATATAGTTCCATGGCTGTTGGTTTTTACAACTACTATGGAGCTGGGGAAAGGGGATGGATATAGGGCAAATTAAAACACCACGAAACTCACTGTTCTTACTGAGAATCAGCCTTTTTTCTTTAATAAACACTCTTTACTGTTTCCTATGCATGGAACATTATCTCCCCAGGTATTCCCAGGCTTAATCCCTTATTTCATTCAGGCTTCTGATCTAATTTTACCTTATCAGACTATCCTATAAAAAATAGCATGCTTCTCTGTTCCTTTATACTGCTTTTTCTTTATAAATCATTACTATCTTAATGTATTCATTCATTTCTTTCTGAACTACAATATGAATGCCATAAAAGCAAAAACTTTGTCTTGTTCACTGCTCTATCTTCAGAGCCTAGAACAGTGTTTGGCACATAGTAGGTACTTAATAAATGTTTGTTAAATAAATAATTTTGTGAATGCATATCTGACATAAAACAGGCAATCTGTTATTTTAGTCTATCATCTTACTTGACAAAATATATCTGGACCCTAACTTCCTATTGAAGTTTGAGGAATTAATATGGAGTATGAAAATAATAATGCTTCAAAATGTAGATGTTTAAACTTGGTTTTTACAAATCATATTTTGTCTAAGAACTGCTGGCAGTGGATGAAGCTCTCATTCTATTACAGGGTTGACTTTTTGATCTGCCAGAAACATTAAATAAGATAAATGAGTGTATAATCAGTTTTTGAGTACCCATTGTATTGTGTTTTATAATCCTAGTTAATCATTGCTACATGTTAAACAGAGATTACTAACCCCAATTTTCAAAGGAGGAAGCTGAGGCCAAAGAAGATGAATCATTTCACCAATGGTGCAATGAAATAAGTCACAGTCTGAATTCAAACCCAGGTCTTCAAACTCTAAGTGCAGTGCTTTCTCCATAGGTTGATTCATTAATTTTAAAAATGTTTATTGAGTAGCTACTATGCTCCAGGCTCTGTTTTTTTGCTGTAGGGTACACAGTGGTGAATAAAACAGAAGAAAACATCTTCATGCTTTATTATATTCTAATGGTGGTGGCAAGAGAGAAAAATGACAACAAATTGACAAGTAAAAACTATATGAGATGCCTGATTAGATGGTGACAAGTGCTAAGGAGAAAATGAAGCAGAAAAGGAGATATGGCATTCTGGATGGGGTGTTGACAGTGGTGGACTTAATATTTTAAATAAGGTGCTTAGGGAAGACTTCACTGAGAAGGTGACATCCAATCTGCAATCATCTGGGGGAAGAGCATCCTTAGCAGGGGGAAGAAGTGTAAAGGCTCTGAGGCTCCTGTGTGCTTGTGTACGTGAAGAAAAGCAAGAACCTGGTGTGTCTGGCATGGAATGACCATGGTGGAGAGTGGTAGGAGATCAGTGTTAAGCAGGTAAAGGGGAGGGAATTCAACAGCTGGGATTTTGTAGGACTTTGATTTTTACTGTGAAGGAAATAGGATGCTGTTGGACAGTTTTGATCAGGGAAGTGAGGTGATAATTTATGTTTTAAAAGGATCTTGGGATTTATGTTTATTGAACAGATTTGGCTTGGCAAACCAAAAGTTTAGTGTTATCCATCTTCAGGTTGAGATGCCTGACATATCGAGTGGAAATATTGAGCAGGCAATCGGATACAGAGTTTGGAATCCAAGGGAGAGGTCTGAGTGGTGATATAAATTTGGAAATTGTCAGCAGATTGATGGTATTACATTTACAAATGTATTACAAAGTAATACATTTGTATGAAAGCACCTAGGGAATGAGCGAAGATGGGGAAGAGGTCCAAAGATTGAAATCTGGGGCTCCAACGTTAGGAACCAGCAAAGGAGACTGAGAAGGAGCATCTTGTGAGGTAGAGAGACAACCAGGAGAATGAGGTTGTCCAAGAAGCCAAGAGAAGCAAATGCTGAAAGGAGGAGGGAATAGTCAATTATGTAAAATGGTTCAGAACTGGAGTGTGCAGAAGGGAGAGAAGAGAGGAAAATACTTGTGGATATGTCCTTCTGTTTCAACTAAGAAAGTTTTCTTCCTCCCCACATCCCCTGTAAATCCGGCCATGTGGTGATGTAAGGTGATGGACTGGGTTGGGCGCCATGGTTGACTTGTTTTTGGTATGTGTAATCCCCCTGTCCCTCCTCTGCCCGGATTACTGATGATCCTGGCGAGGAACATTTCCATGGGGATGTGTGCATTTGCTATGTCTGGCTTGTAGACAAGTAAATACAAATGCTGCTTTATCAATTTACAGTACAATTGCTTAGTGGCCAAAAGCAGAGTTGGAAGCCTGCCTCCAACTGTCTTCAGGATAGCGGCCAATCTCCTTAGCATGCCATATCAGCCTTCATCAGATGTCTTTATCCCACTTCTCCACCTCCTCCACCTTACCCCACCCCTCCTTCCTACACCATACAATGCCTATGCTCCATTCACGCGGGACTCCTGCTCACCTCTGGATGCACTGTGCTCTTCTATGCCTCTGCCTCTACACATGCTATTCCTTATGCTTGCAATGCCCTTCCCTGCTTTTGTGCTCAGAAAGGCACTGCTGGTCCTTGGAAGCCCAGTTCATGTGAAATTTCCACTGTGAAGTCTTCCTGATCCTTAGGCTGGAGTACTCATTGCTTTCTCTGCTCCCCCGTCTCCTGTTGGATTTAAATATTGCATTGAAATTGTTTATATATCTGACATTTCTCAACGGATTTTTAAGGTTCTTACTTATCTCAGTATCCCCTACTTTGCCTGGCACAGAGCAGTTACTTAATGATAATAATAGTGACTTAAAAAAACTCTATAGGATGCTTGTCTTTGCGCTAAGTGCTTTTGCATGTATTTTCTCTTTTATCCTCATAACAACTTTCTGAGGTAAGGTTTATTATTTTCCCATGCCATAGCTGAAGAAACTGAGGTTCACAATGGTTATGAAATTGCCACTAGATTTCAAATAGGTTATGTAAACTAGATTTCAAATCCAGTTGATTGCAGGGTCTGAGTACTTAATTTCTGTTCTGTACACTTAAAGGAGAAAGGAATAGAAGTTGTTTTTTTCCCCCCTAGGGTCCAAAACTCCCATATTTTTGTCTTTCATTAATTTCTAAGTGAATGTGCCTTGCATTTACCATCTTTCTAAACGGTTACGTGGCATCCTTTCCCCTTTCGCATGTATTACAATAGTCCTGTTTGTTTATCCAGGAAATGTTCAGTAGTGATCTGTACCCTGGGCACACCCAGACAGGCAGCCGTAGCCCTGCCCGAGTCCAGGCAAAGGCTCTGAGTAGTTAGGTGTGTTGGGGTAGGAGGGGGTGTAATCAGTGAGTAAGCCGGGCTATTATATTGCACAAGTCCTAGAGGAATTCCTCTCATTGTGATCTCATGTGTGTGTTTTTCTGTTTGTTTGTTTGGCTGCACTGCACGGCATGCGGGATCTTATTTCCCTGACCAGGGATCGAACCTGTGCCCCTTGCAGTGGAAGTGGGGAGTCTTAACAACTGGACCGCCAGGGAAGTCTGTGATCTCACGTGAGTGGTGCACTGAAGGCAGATGGTAGAAAGAGATGGGTGAGTTTGAGGGTCAGTCATATGTGTCAACTTGGCTAGGCTGTAATTCCCAGTTAATCAATCAAACACTCATGTGGGTGTTGCTGTGAATGTATTTTGTAGATCTGTTTAACATCTACAATCAGTTGACTCTAAGTAAGAGGAGATTATCCTGAAAAATCTGGGTGGGCCAGATCCAATCAGTTGAAAGGCTTTGTGAACAGAGCTGAGGTTTCCCTGAGGAAGAAGAAATTCCACCTGCCGACTGCAGTGTCAAGCTCCTGCAAGAGTTTCCAGCCTGTCCTTCCTTCCAGCCTGTCCTTCCTTCCAGCCTGCCCTAAGGATTTCAGACTTGCCTGGCCAGCCTCTACAATTGTGTGAGCCAATTCCTTGCAATAAATCCCTCCCTCTCTCTCTCTCTTTCTCTCTTTCCTTTTATCTCTATCTCTATCTATCTCCCATTTCTTTACATATATATCCTACTGGTTCTGTTTTCGCTCGTGGAAACCTGACTGATTACAGTGAGCAAATCAAAAGGTGTCTCTAAGGGAAGTTAGAGAGAAAAAGCAAGAGAAGAATATAATATTATATTAAATAATATGAAGAATGGTCAACGAGTGGAATTGGAGGATTAATTGTCATCCTTTAAGACTGCTTGGGTGTTTCCTCATCCATTCCACCATCCTTTGCCTCATAACCTGGGCAGTTATTCTCCTTCTGTCTTGCCTATTGCCTCCTATCACGGTATTGAAGTTGCATACTGACATGTTTGTGATTCCCCCACCCTCCTTCTCCATCCCCTGGTATGTGAGTTTTGAGACTCAGGGTATAATTCATCTCTTTATCCCTGGCACATAGCTTAGTTCTTGACTCATATTAGGGGTGAGTAAACATTTGTTGATAAGTGAGTGAGAGTTCACAGCTTTAGGTGCTCAAAGATGCCCCACCCAGGCCATTCCATGGGCCAGGGAGGGCTTTCTGGAGGAAGCAGCCTCTGAGAACCATCAGAAGGGAAACCCCAGCCAGTTTTTATGGCTCTTGTTTCCCTCTATCCATTTGTTGGTGCCTTCAGGAGCACACAATTTGCTGGGCCCCCTTCTCTGTAATGTGGTCCTATTTACATATTTACAGCACCCCTAGGAGACGGCAGTCAGGGCCTCTCACTTGATACTGCTTCATTGAAACACCCACTGGCCACTTTACACACACTGGCACTCTCACAAGGGTATCTTGATATCTTGAGGGGCTTGTGGATATTTTCATCCTCACTAGAGACATTCCTTGGGCTCCTTTTATCCTTCTCCTTGTTGGTACCAGTGTTTGAACCATTTCCAGAGGACACAGATGTGCCGGATGGTGTTCTCTCTTTGCAAGATGAGATGCAAGGACCTTTCCCTGCAGGAAAAAGAGAGCAGACGTTCTTTTGGAGGGAGAGCACCCACCCTAGGGATGCTCTGAGGGGGTCCAGGTGCTGACTTTCTCCTGCAGATGGACTTTCCCCTCTGACAGTCTAGAAGTGTGACTTACCTCCTGGTAACTATAGGGAATAGAAGATGTGAAACCCTTTCTTCCTTCCTTCTCTCAAGGACCTGCTTCTTTTGAACTTATATTTTGTGTGTGTCTGCTTCTCATCTCTTCTTTGTTGGAAGCAAAAGGAAACAGGAACTTCATGCTTATTTATTGAATAAAGAATTGTTGAAAAAACTAAAATTGATAATAAAGATGAAAATATAATTGGAGAAATGGCTAATTCTAGGACTGGGGCAGGAAATAATACAAGATGAACCTGGTGAATCTTGTAGAGCCCCCAAATAAGGAAGGTCTAAACAAATGAACAAACAAACAAAAAATGAACTAAAAAACAAACCTACATTGATTTGTATTATGTCAAAGGGCTCAGGAGTCAATTGAAAGAGATGCCAATGCCAAAGCTGGAAATTTTTGGACAACAAAATAAACAAAGTAGTATTGGATTATAACCCAAAGTATAAAATAAATATCTGTAAGTCTACACTGATATAGATAAATGATTGAATAAATAGGTAAATGGGGGAGAAGAGACAAATCTCCCATGCAGAAGACGTCCAAATAAGTTGTGCAGATACTCCACCCTCAGGGAGGGGGACATAACTCCTCACTTCTTAAGTGTGGACTGTATACATTGGTTTCCTTGAAAAATGCATACAGTACAGAAAGGGGAAAAAAGAGTAACTTTATAGTGGATAAACCTGGCAAACACTACTTTAGCCAGGTGACCAAGGTCAACTTCAAAATAATTAGTTCTGTTGATTGTACGTACCCCTGATATGACTGTGGTAAAAATGACCCTTTACCTCTGATCTTCCTCCCCCAAACCCATAATCCCAAACTGGACAAGAGAAAAACATCAAATTCCAGTAGAGGGCATCCTACAACACACCTGACCAGCACTCCTTAAAACTGTCAAGGTTATTAAAAACAAGGAAAATAGATAACTAATAAGGACCTACTGTATAGCACAGGGAACTCTACTCAATACTCTGTCATGACCTATATGGGAAAAGAATCTAAAAAAGAGTGGATATATGTATATGTATAACTGACTCACTTTGCTGTACAGCAGAGATTAACACAGCATTGTAAATCAATTATACTCCAATAAAAACAAACAAACAACAACAAGAACAAGGAAAGTGAGAAACCGTCATAGTCAAGATGAGCCTAAAGGGACATGATGACTAAATGTAATGAATGTGGTAGCCTTGTGGGATCCTCTAACAGAAAAAGGACATTAGGTAAAAACTAAAAAAATATGTTAATAAATTCTGAACTTTATTTAATAATAATGTATCAATATTGGTTCATTAATTGTAACAAATGTACCATACTCATGTAAGATGTTAATAATAGGGTATACTGGGTGAGGGGAAGGTATATGGGAACACTCTGTACTATTTGCTCAGTTTCTCTGTAAATCTAAAACCTTTCTAAAAGAAATCTATTTAAAAAAAAAACCTTAGGAGAAAAAGAGGGAAAAAGGCATAAGGGCCTGCTCTGGTGGTATAGGTGTGTAGAATTAAGTGCATGCACACACACAGATCAATACTTTATGACAATCTGCTAAAATGAAGGCTAAGATATTGCATAGTAATTATGATATGTCACCTACCTCTTACCTGACACATTGTCCTATTAAGTCATTGGCTACTGGAGCTTGGTTATTGATTCTCATGGCCATGATCTCTTGGAGAGAGAAGAAAGGGGTGCTGTGCCTACTTGGAATGCTTTCCTATCTTCTTGAAATCTTCCTATTGTTTAAAGTTCTATTTATTCTGGTTAAGATAGTATGAAGAAAGAGTATAGAGAGAGTAAGTAGCTCAAAGGCTGAATGCTTAGGATCTTCTAACCCTTACTCTTCAAATTCACAATCTCCTTGGATGAACAGGAGAGGAGGTACTCTGTTGGAGGAGAATACCACTTCATATGAAGTTTAATAATCCCTCTTGACATGTTCTATTCGGTTTGATCCAGCAATGGTTCCAAACCCTAAGAATGTTAAATCAAATTACCGGAAACAACAGAAGTTTGACAAAATGGTCCAAAAAAATGAAAAAACAAACAAAATGAAAGGGGACATTTTGGGACTTTAGTTTTAGGGTCAGCTGGGCCTAAATTGAGAATTAAGAGGAACTGAAGAGCTGTTGAAGAATTTACCAGAAAACAGATAAATAGTTTATATGGCCACATATTTTTCATACCAAAGTCAGGACACAGGGCTGGCAAATATGAGAGAGTTTATGGGACAAAGAGATGAACACTTTCAGCTGAGGGTGCCTTGGGAAATCCGGGTCACAGAGTCAATGAAAAGTGAAGAGGTTAGGAAATGGCAAAGTCAGACAACTAAGTAAAGGGGAAATAAGCTGTTGATCCTACAATCCCTGCTTATCTTTTGTGATTGATGTGCATAATTTCCAAACCAATATCCTTTCTTTTTTCAAATTAACTGAACTCCTATTTTATTGTGTGGAAATATGCCTAGCTACAAAAGGCATTTCCCAGCCTCACTTTCAGCTATGAGTAGCCATGTGACGCAGTTCTGGACAATGAGATGTAAGCAGAATTTCCTGGGAGGGGCTTCTGAGAAATTCTTTGAAAGGAGCAGAATTAGCCGCTCTTTGTCCTTTCCCTCTTTTCAACTGAAACACTGTCTCAAAATTTGATATGAAGGAACAGTCTTGGCACAAGGCGGCAGCATGAGAAGGGAAGACACCTGCAAAGGAAGAGCGAAGACGAGGGAAAAATTAGAAAGAACCTAGATCCTTGAGGGCATCAGAGTGTTACCATTCATTCTTCGACTGCCAAACTCTGGACTCATTTTATGTGACAAAAATGAAGCCCCTGAATGGTTTAGGTTGCTATTTTTATGGTTTTCTTTCCAGCTGACTCCAACTTTAACATAGAACTCTTAATGAGAGCTGTTTTTTTGCATATTACCAAATTCTTCTATGCAATGTCTGAGAGCAGGAATTGTCAGCGCTAATAGGATCTTTGCTCTACCCCATTCAGAATATAAATCTTCCTGAGTAGACATCAAATGAAGTTGGTGCTGTCATTTTGGTTTCTTTCCTACTGAAAATGACAGCCCGGTGGCTAAGAGACCATACTGTGGACTTAATGTGTAACAACCACTTAGTGACCATCAGCTTGTGTAATCTCTGGCAGCCCTCTTAAACTTTTTGTACCTCTGTTTCCTCATAAACTAAATGGGGTTAACAATACCTATCTCATAGGACCGTTCTGAAAATTGAATGAGATACGTTGTGTATAAAATTTAGCATGGTTCCTGGCTCATAAATCCTTAGCAGTAAATGGTGGTTATCATTTCAATTTGGTTTTTTCTAAAGCTTTGCAAATTGTAAAGAGTTATACAAGTATATTATTCTTCTGATTATAATTGGGACAGATATTAAGCTATTGCCTTTCAGCTCCAAAGCATCTTTCTAGATTCAGCTCAGCAACGTTGGGGCTAGGACTCCGCAAACCACATCCAGCCTTGCCGCCAGTTCCCTTTTCCTCTTCCACCAGGGGGCACTAGAGGGAGATGGCCAGTCTGGAGGAGGAAGCCACGCTCCTTCCCGTCTGCTTCCTGTTGGCTTCTGAGCTCTTCCTGTTCCTATGAGCTGCGCTCCAGCAGTGCTTTCCCATCCCGCGGCGGCAGTTCCTTCCTGAAGTCAGAATTGAATCCAGTTTGCAGTTCCTCTGACACTTTCAAATATTGTGCTTCATTTCAGTCACTGGCACCAGTCACACCTCCTTTTTGTTTATATATTTATGTATGCATGCATTTATTTATTTTTCACACTTCTCCATCAGATTTATTTATTTATTTTTTGAAAGGAATGGATTTTGAGAAGAAAAAACATGGGGAATAGATAAAAATTACAAATGTAGGCTGCTTTGCTAATTGTTTTATAACCACAAGTAATTAGAATGCCCTGTTCAAAACAAGACAATGAAATCTCAAAGATCGAGGTGTTCCTTTAGGCGAGGATGAAGATTTCTGTCTCTGGTATTTGGAATTTAGGCTGCAGTCCTTGTTTTTGGATAGATCACCGGGTGTTTGGTACAGTCCATGTTTCTAACCAGATCTGAACGGAAGAATGGCCACTTGGCTCAGGTAGAAGTAGATCAAGTGTTTAGTTACAGGGGTCGCATAAGTACCGAAGTTCCTGCTGCGGTGCTGTGCCGGGTTGGCTTGTACTTGTCAAATGTCCTCCTCAGTGTTATATTTCTCCAACACCTGGGTAGCGCACTCCACCAAGCCCGTTGCATCTCCTCCGACATATCTGCATTTTTGATCACGGCCTTTCGGGGTACACGTGGTTACCATGGAGCAGAGGCTGCCTCACCCTGCGGGGCCCCTCCTCCAGGCTACTAAGTTTCAGTAATTCCAGCTTCTTTGTTCCTCAGCCCTAGGGATGTTAGCGGTTTCCTGCAGTTGCTACCTCTGTGCCAGAGCCAGCCCATATTGGCTCGCAGAGTCTATTGTTAAATTTTCAGGAATTTTGCAAGTGACATGGTAAACTGCTGGTAGCTGGAAATCTGCCATGCTGGGAGTATTTACACCATGAAAATTGGCAAATGCTGCAAATCAGATTTCCCCAACCAGAGATCTGGTTGTAACACTTAGCAGCCCACCACTAATTAGAGTTCTCCTTTTACTCCTTCAGTTACCTAGTTAATTACTTTGTATCTAGTTAAGAATACTTTATATTCATTTCTCTCTATTCAGTTAACTGGTGTGGTTTCTGTATCCTGGATTGACCCTGAATGATACATTACCTTGTAGAGTTGTGCCTCTATCAATCCCAGTTGTACTCCAGGAAAACTGGTGTGTGTAGTTTTGTTCTGTTTTGACAAATATCTTCTGTAAAAAGTGCCTAACACCTAGAATTTTATAAATAATCAATTAACATGAGTTGTGTTACTAACATTGGTTAACATCAATAACCTGAGTTGCTGCTGGTTCAGAGACTCCAATAGTCATGTGGAAAGCTATCTTGCCTGTTTTAGGATACAGTTTGTAATTCTTTTTTCTGTATAGAAGGGAAGGAGATATAGCCAATAACCACATTTTGCTGAGCAAGGAGGGTGGCATGTTTCTTGAAAAAACCAAGTAAATAAAATCCTGTTCTCAACATGTTAGGCTAAAAGGAAAAACGTTTCCTATTCTGGCACTTGTATAGATTGGGTCAGATTTCTGAAAAGCAAGGTATATTCGATATCTCTGATTCCTTAAGATATACGTTCTGGCTCTTGATAACTATATACTTTCTGTTAAGGTTTTCAAGCTCCATTTTAACTGCATAATTTTGCTTATTCGACTTGGAGCAACCTTCTGCTGGCTCTCCAAAGCTTTGATCTTGCTCAACATGGGTATGAGGCTCCACAAAGTTATATTCTGAAAAAAGATGCCAACATTCCAACATAATTTCAAAATAACTTGTAAGAAAAAGCAAACTTTTCACACAAATCCTATATTTAAAGATGCCTTCCTTCCAATAACATTCATTAAGCGACCATCTGTTTGCCTTTGATTATCATCTGGACCACTAATAAGCGAGTTTAATCTGAGCAGTGTTATTTGCACGCTACTTCTAAATTTAGTGCCTTTCAAAGAAGTCAGCAAGGCTGGTCTCCAGGAAATATTGCCTTTGATGTAACATCTGGTTTTCAGGGAATTTCTATGTAGTGCCCAACCGGGGGGTGGACCAAAGGGCAAAGAGAAATCAAGTGACTTGCCCAGAGTCACGTAATGAGTTAATGACTTAACCTGGGTTACCTGCAGTTTCTATCTGTGGCTAAAAGTCCTAGCCTGCTGTTTTCCATTCTGTATGTTATATAGATACTGAACATGTAGACATAGCTATTCCCTTCCCTGCATTCACGAATGGATAAATGTGTGGATCTGTAAGACTGGTTATAGATTTATTGATATTTATTTGCATCTTTCTATTTGGTGTTTCCTTTCTATATTTTGAGAAGAAAGGAAAATTTCCTGCATTATCCTCCCCTTTAGTAAAAAAAATGATTGGAAGTAACAGTGAATTGTTACTGACTGCAAAATCTTCTCTAGAAGTGAACCGACCTTTTTCCTTGCAAGGGAAATGGAAGGTTAAACTGTATGGACAACTCACTTGATTTGAGGGAAACTGAAAGGCATCATTACAGGCATCATCAACATTCAACCTTTCTCCCTTCTCTTTTGTCTTCTCTATTTTTCCCTCCTTTCTCCTTCCCTGGGCTGGAGATCACAGGGCTGTCAACACCTTAAATACATGATTATAAAGAAAGTTCAAGGTTATGATGCTTTATTATAAAAGCAATTCTTTTTGTTACTTTACTGGGTCAATACGTTTTATAATCGATATGTGATTTTAATATCCTTGTACTAATTATAGCATAATGTATTCAATCTAATTAGTGCTTATAGCTTTAAAGGTATTTTCACATTTATGGTTTATTTTAATCTTCTCAGATTTATATTATAAAACAGTTTGTATTTTATGTATGCTTAGAATTGTTTTTCCGTAACCTAAAGGACCACTCCAATTTTTGTACAGTGAAGCATAACTTAATATCTTATAAATTAAAAAAATTAAAATTTTAATCTGACAAATTGGGGTTGAAGTCTCAGCTCTACTGGCTATGTGACCGTGGGCAACTCACTAGATCTTTCTAACCTTCAATGTCCTCATCTGAAATACCTATCTCATAACACTGAGAGAATGAAATGAGATTATATGTAAAGCTGTTAGCACAGTGCTCTGATATACATTAAAAGTTCAGGAAATAGTCTTCAATTTTCTTTCTTGTTCTTTTTTTTTTTTTCTATAAAGTACATTAGTCTCCTGTGCTTGTTCTTGCCTGACTCTTAGAGATTTTATGAAAATCACAATCACATAGCGGAGTGAGAGAGGATCTTGGGAAACTGAGAAACCTGGATTAGAAGATTAAATGAAATGGTGTATTAGCGGCTTTTGCGTTTGGCTGGACAAGATCCATTCCCTTTGCTTTGGGTAATGCCACCCTGATTCCCTTTAAGGGAGTTCCTTTTGCTCTTTTTTTGTGGAGTCTTAGGAGTACAGTCAGAGAAGTGACAGGCCTTCCCTTAGCCAAGGGCTGAGCATGAGACCTAAGCCATTGCAATTGTACCATCTCTTTTTTTAGGACTTTGATCCTGGTGAAATAACGCAAGGGCAGGAAAATTGTTAAAGTCACTTGGGGCCTTGAAGCGACTACCCATCAGAGAGGTCATAGTATGCTGAGTGGCTCAGAGCAAGACTCAGGAGCCAGATAGCCTGGGTTCAAATCCCTCACTAGCTAAATGACCATAGCTAGGGTGAGTTACTTAACCTCTTTCTTAAAAAAAATTTATGAATTGTTTATTTCTGGAATTTTTCTTTTAATGTTTTTGTTTTTCTAAAATTTTATATTGGCGTATAGTTGATTAACAGTAATGTGTTAATTTTAGGTCTACAGCAAAGTGATTCAGTTATACATATACTTGTATCTATTCTTTTTCGAATTCTTTTCCCATTTAGGTTATTACAGAATATTGAGCAGAGTTCCCTGTGCTATACAATAGGTCCTTGTTGTACTCAACCTCTTTATGCCAAGTTTCTTTATCTCTACAATGGAGTCATTAATAGTACCTAACTCATAGGGTTGTTATGAGAATTAAATAAGTTAGACTATCTAAAGGGTTTAGGATATGCCTAGTACCGATTAAATACAGTATACATTATAACTGCAGCTGCTAATACTGGAACTATTATTACTCTGTTCTTGCCTTGAGACATCCAGACCTACCTTCCTTCCTGTTCTTCCCTGATCCTGGTTCTCCAGCCTTCTCTTTGATTCTGAGGGAGCTACCCCAAATCCCTTTTATAAACTTCTTTACTGCCTAAAGTAGCCAGAGTTGGTCTCTGTTCCTTGCAACCATATGATCTTAAGTAATAAGAATGGTCCTGAGAAACCATGACATCCCATCTCCTCTTTTTATAGATTTTTAATATAGATTAGAAAACTAAGTGAAATCCCTTGGGTGAGATCACTTAGCACGTAAATAGCAGTATTTGGATTAGTGTCTGGCTATACTGACTACTACTTGTGGACTTTGTCTAGTGGACCAAGATTATGCTTAATTTGTCCTTATTCTTTCTTTCTTTGTAACAACCCCACCCCAAATCCTTATTTGTTACTGAAACTTGGCTAATTTCTTTTACACATTATTTTTAAATACAGTCATCACCTCTGTCATTTAATTGTTTTTTACACTTGACTTGACAGACCAAGGCATATATAACTTGGGTTTCACTGCTAATATTTAGGGACTCAATTAGGACTCAAAAGATACTTGGTCCTTTCCCCATACTCCTCTCCACTAGTCATACTCCTGTCTTTTTATTTTGAAAAATCTTATTGGTTGATTCATTCATTTCTTGCTTCATTCACTCATATATTCATTTAATCAGTTGACACTTACTGAGCATCTATAATGTGCTAGGAACTGTTCTAGATCCTGGAGATATGGCAATGAACAAAGCATAGTCCTTTACTGCAAGGAGCTTATATCCCCAGTTGATTTAGGAATACATAAATATAATTATAATAGTATGTTATACAGTGATAAAAACTATCAAGGGTAAGGGGATGGAGAGGGGAGGTTCTTATTTCATATAGGGTATTGAAGAAGCAACATTTGAACACAGAATTGAATGAAGTGAAGATGGGAACCCTGTGAATATCTGTGGGAGGAACATTCACTGAAATGGGCATATACTTGGGATGTTTGAGGAATAACAAAGAGGTCAGTATGGCTAGAGGACAGCAAATAAGAAGAATGGTAAGATCTGAGGGGTAGCAGGGGCAGGTCATGTAGGGCTTTGAATTCATAGCAAGAACTCTGGATTTTTTTTCCAAGTGTGCGGGTACCAGTGATGTCTTGGAGCCCATTTACACTACTCATGAGATCAGACTGTTAGCATTTCTTCCCAACCTTGTATTTGGTGATTTCACACAGGTTATTAAATGTTGTCAAGCATAATACTGGATGGGACACTCTTGGATTGTTAAGAGGAGGAGAGTGGCACAATCCCATTTATCTTTTAGAAGGATCACTCTGGCTGCTCTATGGAGAACAATTTGTAGGAGGCCAAGAGTGCCTGCAAGGAGACCAGTTAGGAGTCTACTGCTATAGTCCTGGGAGTGTTGTTGGTGGCTCAGAGTTTGGGAGTAGTGGTAGGTTATGCAGGAAATAGCGGAATGTAGGATATAGTTTAGAGATAGAGTGACAGTAGAAGCTGAAGAATTAAATGAAGGTGTGAATGAAAGAGAGGAGTCAATAGTGACTCCAAATTTGGGTTCTGAGCAAATGGCTTAATAGAGGTACTGATTCCTGAGATGGGGAAGACTGGGGAAGTGACAGATTGGGGTAGGAACTTATATCCAAAAGTTGTAGTTTGGATCTGTTTCCAGAGTAGAAAAAACCTGAGGAAGAGTAAGCATTGTTAAAAGGCCGTACAAAGAGGAGGTTGAAACTAGGAAGTTGTCAGTTGTCCAGCTTATTGTTGGGAATGAAGAATTGTAACTGAAATCCTTGAGGGCAGGTATTAGCCTATTAGACAAAGAGTCGGTCACTTCATTCTTAGGTATAAATAGGTTTCTACCTAACATTAAAAATATACCTCTTGCATAAAGACCTCGAACAAACATATATACAGAAAAACATTTAATTAATTGTTACCTTTCTAAGCCTCAGCCAGATTCTCTCAATGCCTAAAGAAATGATTAATTATAAAGTTTTACTGAACAATTCACCCTGACTCGTTTGGACCACACTATTACAGTGGTGAAAGAATGGAATAGTGGTTAAGAGAACAGGTGCTGGAGCTCAAATGCCTGGGTTCATATCGCAACTCTGTCCATTCCCAGCTGTGTGACTTTGGGTGAATTGATGGAGCAGTCTCTATCTGCAACTTTTGGGTCTCTCGGCAGAGGGGAAATACACATGGCTAACCATGTGTTAATTCTTAAAACTTCTTTTCAAAGGTGACAAACGTGACTTTTGCTTACATTCCATTGGCCAAAGGCAGTTATATGGCCAATCCTGACCTCAATAGGCTAGGGATGTTTAATCTTCTAAAAGAGAGGGCAACACAAATCACAAGACCAAGCCTGATTTCAGCCTCCTTCAGAGATTAACAGCAAATACTTTGAGCAATAATACAGCCTACTTGAGGGTAGTATAGGTACAGGGTAATATAATACATGAACCTCGTCTTTAACATCAAATGACTTATGATCTTAAAGCTCTGGTTCCATGTTTATTATTACTGATGGCATCAAGATTCTTTTCAAAAATGAAAAATTCTCATTAACACCTAGAAGGAACAGAGCAGGGAATCATATTCCTGGCAGCTAATTAGAAGAGAATGGCTTTCCAATCTTGGGACATTAGATTGTGCTATAATAGTAAATTTCTTTGGAGGGCCTGTGTTTCTGTGGGTTTAGGGCCTGGATTTTAGAATGGGTAGCTGCTGCTTGGATGTCTACCCTGGCGGTCCCACAGGCATGGTATAGCAATTCTGCCACTCATCCCATCCCCTGGGTCTCATCATTTTTCTGTGAAACAAGGTAGACCACTTGTCATCCCCTCGACTGACTCACAGTCATGTTGTGAGGATTAATGAGTTAAAGTTTGTAAAATGTCTTCAGCTACTGAAAGGTGATAAATAGAAGGCGTAATTATTGGTATTTTCCCATCTTTATTTAGACTTGAAAGGCCTTTCTAGTCACCTTTGAGATTCTGACATAATCCAGCTACTGTGGTGAATTTCTTTGTTTTACCTCTCTTCTGTTTGACATTTTCCTACCCTCGTCCCATCACGGTGACTTTAAAGAAAGAATGTCAACCTTAACCTTTTACATCTCCATCTGTTGAGATTTTTGGCTTGTCTTATTGTTATTTTGTGTATTTTATTCTACCATTTACAAGACGGTGCTCTCAGACCTATGCTATTAGCTAAGTAACACAGAGGTATAAAGGGCAAACTGTAGTCACATGTTTATTCTATATAGTGCCTGTTAAGTTCATAGGGTGGCTCAGTGATTAACCAACATCATTCACAACCACAGGCTTCCAGTGAGTGAGCTCTCAATTGGGAAGTCTCATTACTAATTTAAAACAGAATTCAAAACAAATGTTTATTATTAATATAGTCAACGCATTACCATATAGGTACTATCCATCCCTGGCTTTGAGCAGACATCATAGAGAGAGAAGAGAGTTGAGAGAGGAATATTCTGTGTAGAGGTTGTCATTACAGGGGTGTCATTTAAGTTTGCACTATTGTGTCCACTGTGATTTTGCCTGTGAGATACAGAAATTAACTGTAACGCTTCTCTAGTCAGGCAAATTGGGTTTCTCTCAAGAACATGCATATAGATGGCTTCCATTTTCACATTTTTTTGCTTATTGCTTCTGTAAGGGCAGACCTCTCTGCAGATTTGTGTTTCACCTTTAAAACTTGTTTCTGCAGAACTGACTTACATTAGACTAACTTCAATCATGAGTTATTTGGCTTTCCTTTAGCACTAATGGAGGCAGGATGGTATGGTAGATAATGCCATTAAAACCCTACTTTATGTAAAACCCTATTATTATAGTAAAGTCCAAGAGTTACATGTAAAATATGAATCAGAAAATCAAAGGTTCAAGTTTTGGCTTATTCCTATATCCAGTCAACAGACATTTATAAATTGCTTTTCAGAAGTCAGACATTATATTTGGTGCTGGGTGCATTCTGCCCCTTGACCAGGGTGTTCCTTTGGGCAAATCACTGGGGCTTTTAAGCCTCAGTTTCCTATCTGTAAAATGGGAATAATACACTTTATCTTGTTAAGAGGACCTGTTTTAATTTTCTTTTGGTTGCAAGTTCCAGAGTCCCATTATCCCTGTGCCTTTAACCCAGCAATTCACTAACTCAGTACTAATAGGATGAGGCCTCAAAATTAAATCCTTGAAATCTTTTGCTTCTTACCCACTTTGGTCCTTGACTTAAATTGTTTTCCTACATTTACTATGCTCCTGATCTTTCTGTGTCATCTAACATTGTTGGTTGTAAGTAAAATCCTTGGCCTAGGTTTAAGATTTGGCCTCTTGAGTTGACACTTGGCTTTTGCTCTCCATCACTTGTGATAACCTTGGTGTACTACAGAGGCTGATCAAACCTTGTCTGATCCTGACATCCAATCTTGCAGTTGACCTGCTGGATTTTTGACTTGGTTGAGCCTGCTCTGGTCTGCTTTAAGGGGATATTTCATAGATATGGTCTCAGCCTCATTGAGAGGAGACCAGAAAGTGTTAGCGTGGTCATCAGGGCTCTGTTTGGACGGGGTTCAGGCAGAACCCTGGGTCTAGTGAAAGAACTGGAGTCTTATTCAGAACCTGCAGCAGAACCAGTTGTATGGTTATTCCCCAAAGTGTTAAGATGATGCCGTGGCTTGGTGAGCTTATGAGAGTCTAGGGATTATTTTAGTACACCGGATACAAAACCCATAGGACAAATCTACTGTCTCTGTTTGTTGTTGCATCTTAGAGGGAATGGGTCAGAAAATAAGTGGCTGTTAGACCACAGGTTGGAGTGTTCAAGTTCACTGCAGAGAGGGACCAGGAAAGGCAGGTATTAACATTTTGTAAACTATACAAATGTGGGTGTCATCATTACCAACACTATGTGGCAAAAAGCAGGTACTGAACAGGTATTTGCTCAATAATATCTGTTGCTTTTATTGCTTAGTTTTTTTTAATTGATTTATTGGTTAGTGGCTCATATGTTTATTAGGAAATGTTCTCATGTCTACTATACATTCTTATTTCAAAGCCTTATTTTTTCTCTCCAGAGAGATCTGGCAAAGTTGTCTAGTGCTGGTGGTATGGTAGCTAGTACCATGAAAGAGCTAGTTCATGTAAAGCCCTAGGAACAGGGAGGCTCAAGAAGTTCCATGTAAATTTTTTTTAATTTGGGTATAAGTTACCTTTAAAATTTGAATCAGAAAGTTGGGGGTTCTGGCATGGACATATATACACTACCAAACGTAAAATAGATAGCTAGTGGGAAGCATCCGCATAGCACTGGGAGATCAGCTTGGTGCTTTGTGACCACCTAGAGGGGTGGGTTAGGGAGGGTGGGAGGGAGACACAAGAGGGAGGAGATATGGGGATATATGTGTATGTATAACTGATTCACTTTGTTATAAAGCAGAAACTAACACACCATTGTAAAGCAATTATACTCCAATAAAGATGTTAAAAAAAAAAAAATGAAAGTTGGGGGTTCAAGTTTTGGCTTATTTCTATATCCAATCAACAAACATTTATAAAGGGCTTATTAGGTGTGGTACTATCTACCATACCACCCGGTACTATCTAGACTCCTGATTCACAGCAGTTTATTCAGTATATGGTGATTCGGTATAGGAGTGGGAGAAGCCGTGGATTCCTTTTAGCAGCTATCTTTATATAATACAAATAACATTAATATAGTACAAATAATAGACTGGCCATGGTTTAGGCCTTCCTGGGAGAAAGTAATTTAATATATGTTAATTTCTACCTCACAAGCATTTTTTGAGAGTTAGAGATTAAATGTGTAGTTGTAACTCTGTTTCCTAAGGCTGACTAACTGCTTTTGTTCCTTGGCTGGGAGACTTGTTTAAAAGCTGAACAATATTAATGGCAATGTATATCATTAATCATTGCTCTAGCTTTGATTAAGCAAGTACTCTAAGTTGTTCAATGCATTATTCTATTTATGCTTCTAAAATCCTCTGTGATTGATCTTGGGCAAACTAACTACATTCTCTGAATCATAATTTCTTTACCTATGCTGTGAAAATGGTCATGGTTACCCTTCAGGATTATTATGAGGACTAAATGAAGCCATACAGTCCTTGGACAGGTATTTACTGAGTGCCTCCTATGTGTCAGGCACTGAGATATCTCCTAAGTATACAATAATGAAGCAAATTTTGACATTGTCCCTGCCCTCGTGGAGATTACAGTCTAGGGAGGGAAACAGACATTAAATAATACAGATTGTTATTTAATTACAGTTGTGATCAGTGCTACCAAGGACCAGGGTACTATGAGAGAGAATTTCATTGAAACTGACCGAGAATGTGGAGTCAGGGAAGGAAGTTTCTCTTGGGAAGAAGTGTAAGACCTGAGGATGAGTAAAGAGAGGTGGGGAGACCCATGGAAGAACATTTCAGGAAGAGGAAATAACCTGCTGTGAGAGGAGTTTGGCACCTTAATGCTGTGGTGGGATTTCAGTGGGCAAGAGTGAAAGGGTTGCCTGTGAGCTTGGGGAATTGTTACGGATCTGATGGTGTAGGGCTATGTAGGCTGTGGTGAAAAATTCTGAATCTATCATAAGGATTATAGAAACCATTGAAACACTTTAAGTAGATTTGAATTACATTTACTTTTTATTTGACTCTGATAGCACTGTGGAGAAAAGTGTAGAAGGAATCCAGAGTGGATGCAGGGAAACCATTTGGTGGCTACAGTAGCTGTCCAGGTAAGAAATGCTGGTGCTTTGGACCTAGGGAGGTGTCCATGGAGACGGGGAGAAGGGATGCCCTGGTTATGGTAGGATAGGGAGAGAGGAGTTAAAGATAGTGCCCAGGTTTTCTGGTATGAGTCACTGAGTGAAAGGTGTTAGTGGTATCTTTATTGCGAGAAGAGACACTGAAGGAGGAAAAGGTTTGGAGTAGACAGAGAATACTAAGTTCATTTTTAGGCATGTTAAGTTGAAGGTGGCTGTGAGACATCCAGGTGAAGGCACCAGGTACACAGACAGTATATTGATATATAGGTTTAGAGCCCAGAAAAAACGTCCGGATGGAGAACAGATTTTCTGAAATCGAAGTATAGTTGATATACAATGTTGTGTGAATTTCACGTATAAGGAGAACACATTTGGGTCTTCGTTGCTGCGCGCGGGCTTTCTCTAGTTGTGGCGAGCAGGGGCTACTCTTTGTTGCAGTGCACGGGCTTCTCATTGCGGTGGCTTCTCTTGTTGCGGAGCATGGGCTCTAGGTGCGTGGGCTTCAGTAGTTGTGGCACGCGGGCTCAGTAGTTGTGGCGCACGGGCTTAGTTGCTCCACGGCATGTGGGATCTTCCCGGACCAGGGCTCAAACACGTGTCCCCTGCATTGGCAGGTGGATTCTTAACCACTGAGCCACCAGGGAACCCCCAGGAGAACAGATTTTGATGTAGGAAGGATGGCAATTAAAGTCATGGAAAGGAGGAGGTGGCTTAGGGAAAAGGCGTACAGTAAGAAGAGAAGCCCTAGACCTAGGCTGTAAGGACCTAGGGCTAGGCTGTAAGGAATATCAATATTTAAAGGTTACATAGAATAGGAGGGACAGGCCAAAGAGGCTGGGCTAGAATGGGAAAATAGACAACAGGGAAATTAAGAGTGTGCTGTCACAGCACAAAAGCAAAGGCAGTGTTTAAGAAAAAAGGCATAAATGGGCCCATGCATATTTTTGGAATGATGGAAAATTTTTTTAGAATTGGACTGTTGTGGTGATTCCACGATTCCGTAAATTTACTAAAAAGAATTGAGTTTTACGTTTAAAATGGATGCATTTTATGGTAAGTAAATTATACCTCAATATGCTGTGAAGAAAAAAAAAAAAAGAAAGCATGGTAACCATGCTGACAGTCAAAGAGGGATTGAGACAGATAAAGACTAAGAAATACATATATTTTTTCCATCGAAAGGAGGCCTTCATTAGAAAGATGGAAGAAAGGTGGAAGGGTGTTTGGAAGGAGTCGAGAACTGAATGGATGGTGAGGAGTGGAGTCAGTGAGTGCTGACACCTTTGTAGACACTAAAGTGCTTTGAAAACTATAAATCACATTATGTTGTACTGAGATTTTTTTTTCTAAAATATAACAAGCTCTTTCCCTGGAACAGTGATTTCTAAAGTGGAGTACAAGAGGAAATATTAGACTTTGCAGATGTTAATTTCATCTAAATAAGAGAAATCAGCTTTACTAATTTTTTTTTTTGGCCACACCACGTGGCATGCGGGATCTTAGTTCCCCGACCAGGGATCAAACCCATGCCCCCTGCATTGGGAACATGGAGTCTTAACCACTGGACTGCCAGGGAATTCCCAGCTTTACTAATTTTTAACATGCTGATTGATAGTGGTATTCTCCCTTGGTCCACACTGGCTTTTTCATAAACGGTATTTATGGTGCTGGGGGAAAATGTGAGGGTTTCACAAAGTAGAGAGTGGACAGTGGTACTGACCTGGGCGCTAGCTTGTTTACTTCTAGTGAAATGTGGTATATTCCAGTTTGTGTCTGGGTAAGAAGTTTCACATTATCAGGCTGTAATGAAGCAAACTTTAAAAAACTGGACAAGTTTCTTAAAAGTGTTCCTGTAATTAAAGCATATTATCAAAGAGAATTTTAATAATTTAACTACAAAGAACAAGAAAATGCTCCCTCCCCTTCTAGTACAAGTTGTCTGTCACTTTGCAATAACAGAATAATGATTTAATCCGACCAGAAGTTGGCCAAAGCACTTGAAACAGTTACAATGAATTGATATGTGAATCTCATCTACTGTTGTTAATAAACTTTGTCCTGTTTGTTTTCTATTGTGTATATTGTGCCTTTGCAAGCTATATTTTCCAGCTGTAAAGCAGCTATAAATCCATTAAAGCCAAATATTGAAATACACTGGATTTAGAAGCAACCTTTAAATTGCTGTGTCGCAGAGTGTGAAACCAAGGATTTTAGAAAAACCGAGCATAACCAATGCAGCTCTTGCATCAGAATTAATACTAATTATTTTTCTGATGTAGTAAAAAATACTTAGCATTTGTTTATGCTGTCCCTGCGATACTACTGTTTACCATCTTGGTCAGTCCAGGGCAGAGATTGTAAAGAAGGTAAAGTCTGTTTTTAATATTCACCTCCTCAGTTCTTGACTTTTCCTCTAATCTAAACTTCTTCCTTAGCTCTTCCTAATCCATCCCTGAGGTTGGTTCTGCTTATTTCACTGGGCAGCTATGGTAGCTGTAGGTGACACCGGCAATTCTCAGGCACCCCTAAAGCAAGCATTCTCCTACCCTACCTGGGAGGGTGTAAATTGACAGTACATACGAAAATCTTTAAAACTCTGCATATCCACTGACTTAAAAATTCCGCTTTTAGGGATTTATCATAAGGGCATTTTCATAGCAGCCTACAGGGTTAGCTTTAAAGGTGCCACATTGCTGGTAATATAGAAAAGTCAGAAACTATTTAAATGCCCAAGATATAGAGTTAAATTATGGTACTTCCACACAATGGATATTAACCAGCCATTGGGGATGCTGTTGCAGAAGAACATTTTGTGACCAAGCTATTTGTGATATATAACATTTAGTGAAAAATGTAGGATATAGAAATATATATTTGATTCCATTATTAGAAAAATATTAATATGAATAGAAAAAAGACTGGAAGGATATGCATGAAAACATTAAGAATCATTACCTTTTGGTTAGGGTATTAACAGATGATTTTTAATTTCTCCTTTGTGCTTATAGATCCCCTATATGTTCTAGAAGGAACATAACATGTATTATAAGTTTCAATAAGTTACTGAAAAAAATAATTGTCCGGGGCTTCCCTGGTGGCACAGTGGTTGAGTCTGCCTGCTAATGCAGGGGACACGGGTTCGAGCCCTGGTCTGGGAAGATCCCACATGCCGCGGAGCGACTAGGCTCGTGAGCCACAACTACTGAGCCTGCGCGTCTGGAGCCTGTGCTCCGCAACAAGAGAGGCCACGATAGTGAGAGGCCCGCGCACCGCGATGAAGAGTGGCCCCTGCTTGCCGCAACTAGAGAGAGCCCTGGCACAGAAACGAAGACCCAACATAGAAATCAATCAATAAATCTTAAAAAAAAAAAAAAGAATTGTCCGATCCCTCTTTTTCCCCATCTCTCCCAAAGAAAAGTCAAGATTAGGAAGATTAGAGTTTCCAATGAGACCATTATTGACTGCAAATGGCCAGGATCGCTGATGTTCAAATATAACCCAGAACTACTTTTCAGTGCAGAGGGAAGGGCAATGAGCACAGAAGCAGCAGCCACAGCTACTGAGCATCAGTCTGTGCTGATCATCCATCTAGGCTCTTGGAGCACAGCAACAAATGATATGATGTCCTGGGCCTTAGGAATTTTATGTTCTAGTGAGCTAAGGCAGTCAGTTAATGAAAAACAAATACATGATGTGTCAGGTGTAACAAAGTCTACAGAAAAAATTTAGCAGGTTAAGAAGATTGAGAATGGTGTGTGTGTGTGTGTGTATACTTGTGGGCTACATTAGACAGGGAAATAAAGAAGGCAGCTCTGGTAAGGTTATATCTGAGCAGAGACCTCAAAGAAATGGGGGATGGACCCATGTGGTTACCTGGTTATCTAGGCTGAGGAAACGGTCAGTGGAGAGGTCCTGAGGCAGAAATGTGCTCGTCAGGTTTGTGGAATCGAAGGGAGGTCAGCGGTACTGGAGGGTGAGCAAGGGTGAAGAGAATCAGGGCGCTAGATCAGAGGGGCAGGCAGAGGTCAGAGTGTCTTGTGGGTCATAGGAAGGGCTTTGGATTTTATTCAGACATGAGACACCATTGGAGCACTTTGAGCAGGGGAATGATGTGATGTGATTTAAGTTGTAAAAGGATCACCCTGACTGCTGTGGGGATAAGGGACTGTGAGATTGCAAGGGTGGATACGAAGAGTCTAGTTAGAACACTAGTGTAATTGTTCAATCAAAAGGTGATAGTGGATTACCACGTGATCCAGGAATTCCACTTTTAGACATATACCCAAAAGAATAGAAAGGAGGTCTCAAACAGATACTTGTAAACCAAGGTTCATAGCAGCGTTATTCACAATAGCCAAAAGGCTGAAGCAACTCAAATGTCCATCAACAGATGAATGGATAAGGAAAATGTGGTATAGACATACAATGGAATATTATTCAGCCTTAAAAAGGAAAAGGAAAATTTGATACATGTTACGACATGGATAAACCTTTAAAAAATGCTAAGTGAAATGAGCCAGACATAAAAGGACAAATATTGTATGATTTCACTTATATGAAATACCTAGGAGAATCAGATTCAGAGAGCGAAAGTGGAACAGAGGTTATCAGGGGCTGGTGGGGGGAAATGGGAAATGGGGAGTTACTGTTTAACGGGTTTGGGATGATGTAAACGTTTTGGAAATAGATAGTGGTGATGGTTGTACAACATTATGAATGTACTTAATTCCACAGAATCATATGCTTAAAAATAGTTGACATGGCAAATTTTATGTCTATTTTACCCAATTAAAAAAGGTGATAGTGGCTTGAACTAAGAGGCTGAGGAGGAGGTGGTAGGAGGCGTTGGATTTTGGATATATTTCGAATTTTAGCCAGTAGGATTCTCTGATGGTTTGGATTTTTATGTGGGAGAGCAAGAAAAGAATTAGTGATAATACCAAGTTTGTGGGCCTGAGCAGCTGGAAGCATGGAGTTGCCATTTCCTGAGATGCGGGAGACTGTGGGAGGAGAAGGTAAGGGAATCAAGGAGAAGGTTTCAGATGTGCTAATTCTGAGGTGCAAGACAGCCAAGTGAAGATGGTGAGTTATCCGGTGCTAATCACTGGTCCATCCAGCTAGGCCTTCCCTTTGGAAATCCATGAGGACCTTGTCACAAGGAGTCTGTTATTTAAAATATATCAATTATCTAAAAATGGAATACTACTCAACCATAAAAAATAGTGAAATTCTGCCATTTGCAACAATATGGATGGACGTGGAGGACATTACACGCAGTGAAATAAGTCAGACAGAAAGACAAATATTGTATGATATCACTTACATGTGGAATCTAAAAAATACAACAAACTAGTGAACATAACAATAAAGAAGCAGACTCACAGATATAGAGAACAAACTAGAGGTTATGGGCAGGTGGGGAGAGGCAATGTAGGGGTGGGAGAGTGAGAGGTACAAACTATTGGGAGTGAGATAGGCTCAAGGATGCATTGTACAACATGGGAAAGTAGCCAGTATTCTGTAATAACTGTAAATTTACTAAATGTAAATTTTGTAATAAACTTTAAAAATTCTATAAAAATTTAAAACATTTAAAAATCGGTTATCTGTCAGATTTTATTTGAATATATCATATGAAACAAATAAATAAACAGATTGATGGATAGATAAATAAATACATGACTAAAATACAGCAAGCCAGCTTTTCAGGACAACTGAAAAAGAGATGTGGTATTCTGGTGATTATCCTTAATACAGAATTTGTGGCTGTGTAATCTGGGGCTAATTGCACTGTTGAAATCAGTACACTGTGTTCATTATCTTTTATCACGAGGTGGCCTTAATTCACTTGGTGCTTCAGATAAACTTTAATGGAAGAATCTCAGAGTCACCTTGATCCTCCTTACCTGACAAATTAGGGTAATATAGAACTCAAATCTAACCTGAGCTCAAAGTTTAAATTTCATCTGTGTTTTGTGTTGGAAAATAATTTTAATATTAAAGGACAGCTGTAGACTGCTAATGACTTGAATACAGTTTGACTGTTTTCATGAAGTGCTCTGTGGGATGTCAGAATATTTAATTCAGGATGTTAAAAACATCCCAAAATGTCACAATAATTATATCACAGCAGGCAATTAAAACACTGGAAAATGCCAACTGACTAAGAGTGTTCCTTGTTATTTAGGAAACTATTAAGAACCTGACATATAAAGTAAAAAACCCTGGTTATAATTTTCTATTTCAATAGACAATTTCATCATCATATATGAAATTGACACTTGATACAGTAAGGGTCACGTTAAAAATGCAGCCCAAGGCAGAGCTAAGGAAGAGACCTCTACTTGATCTTTAACTTTATAATATCTATATTCACTCATTATAAAAAAAGGTTGTTTGGTTTTATGTATCATACCATATGTGCTGCAATACCCTCCATACAATGGTTGTGTTAATTAAATCATATGTTGGCAGGCTTAATTGATCTGATTTTGCCACCCTAAATTACAGGCAATAGAATTACTTCCTCGTTTTTCAAATTGTAATTTTGTAAATCCTAATGGATTAACAATGTAATGCTGAAGGCCAGGGCCAATGTTTGCTTAATCCCTGAGGATTAGAGTGTCATTCTCAGTGGGGATCTTAAGCACTGACTACCATGAGCTGGAAGGGAATATACTCAGACAGGGTGAGGTACAGAAAACAGAGTGTATTAAAGTCCCAAGAGTTTAAATGCATTTACAGGCAGGTTATCTTGAGTATAAGTGAACAGTTTGCCTGTGCAACTGTAACATTTGGAAGGACAGTGTTTATGAACAAAGAACCTACAGTTAACCTGAAGCTGCATTTTGGGGAGCTATGTACAAGTTTAAAATGGGTCACCTGAGGGGTTAAACATTATCTTTAACCACTACACTTATGAAGGACTTGTTAAGATATGCAGTTGGCATGGTAGCATTCATAGAGAGCAGGACTTATTACAAACAACATTTATTTTTGATTTGGGGAAATATTATGGAAAACAATTGCCCTGCCTTCAAGAAATGTATATGATTAAATGAGGTAATGTCATAAAGCAGCTGATACGATGTCCAGCAAGAAGAGTTGCTTAAAACAGTTTAGTTCTTTCTTTCCTTTGTGAAAACAGACATCAACACAAAGTAATATGGTGTAGAGGTGGTATTTGGGCAGAGCATTACAGGATAAATAGACTGGGTGGAAGAGGAAGACAATGTCTTGAAATAATGTCCAAACTCGGGGGCAGATTGCAGTGTTTACACAATTTGGGGGCCCTCCTTAGGGAAAATAACACAAGATTATCAACGCAAAACTTAGTAACAAAGTGAATAAGAATGAGGAAAGAAAACACAACCAAGTGTACATTTTAAAAATCTGACAAATACCACAAATATTCTAAAATTGAGAAAAACAATATTTTATTTTTATTAATTATCCAATGACTGTACCACTGGAATACTTTCTTTTCTTCATTTTTTAGATGCATGTGTTTTGATCATGTTTTTATATGACAGCAGTTTTGTAAAATCTTCTATAGAGTGTAGGTTGATAATTCAATCTTTTCTTTAAAATGCTAAAAATTTGATGTTTTACATTATTGATTTTTTAGAAAAGTTTTCTTTTTAGAATAGCTTCACAACTCATTATTAATATGCCATGTAACCGTTTAAGACGATTGTGAAATTTGGGGAAACCCCTATTAAATTTCTTCCAAATATGAGTTGTAAGATTTTAGGGCATTTCAAAGTTTCTAATGATTAATCTTCAGTGACTAATCTTCAGGACCAGTAGAGTTGATAACACACATTAAGCAATTAGTTGTTGATGCCCCCTCTGCAGTGGAGTATTAAGAGTTAACTGTCATTTTTGTTGACTTAAGTATTTTATTTCAAATTAGCAAGAATTTTAAGTCTTTTGCCAATGTGTTCATATGATTCATTCCTCTGCACTAATTGGATTATCAAAATATCCAGGTGCTTATTTGTTACTTCTATTCAGAATTTATTTCCTCCTCTTAATTAATCATTTCATTTGGTATGATCGGAAAGCTTATTGTTACAATTTGCTTTTCAATGTTAGAGTAATTTTTATTGATTTCATTTCTAATCTCTATTGCATCTATGCTATATTTCATTATTTTAATCTGTAATTTATCAGCAATTTAAAAAATAATTTAAAAGTGATAAAAGAAGGTACCTGTCACAGGCACTCATGTTAGGAGTCTTTAATTCCTAACTTGTTTTATGGATATGTCTTCCAAATGGCAATAAAAACTATGTATTTGAACTTTATCAAATGTGCCATAAAAGAAGGAAAAAGCCTTTCTTATGCTGAGATGGCTTGCAATAATTTCACCATATCTGGAAATGGTTGTGAACAGTAAACCCAAACTAATTTATAGTCAACCCTACCTTCCATAGCTAGATGCCCACCAAGTGCCATAGCCACTTCAGTGCCAACTGACACCACAGGAAGTTTAATGGAGGGGAAGTCAGAATGGAATAGACAGCTCTCTTTACCAATTTCAGTGAAAAGTATTTTTCTTATGCAAAATTTTCCAAAACTGTGACTATATGAACCCCTTGCTAGAGCCCCTCCCAGGGCCTTGGAATTGTTCCATGGGAGTAGAGGGCTTCATTAGCTTTAAGGTAATTCTGCATTTGTCCAAATGTCTTAATATAGCTATTTATGATTTAGCTTCTGCTAACTTCTCCAACTCAGTCTCTCACCACTTTTCCCCCTTGCTTTCTCTGTCTGAGCCTTATTCAGTTTCTTTCAGCTCCTTAACTCTGCCATACTCTCCCTTACTCCAGGGCGTTCACTAGTACTATTCTTTGTCTGGCTAAACATTCATCCTCCACATGTCACTTTAGAAGTCACTTAGCTTTCCCTTACTACCCAAACCTGTGATAAATGTCTCCTGTGTTTGCTCTCATGGACAGTATATCAATAATTGTAATAACAACCAGTAATTAATAATTCCATGCTACAATGTAGTAAGAACAATAATTAAAAATCTGTATCATGTCCAATTATTTAGTGTGTACTTGCATTCTTACCTGTATCCGCCATTAAAGGTGTGTTCTGTGAGGGAAAAGACCATGTCTTCTTCTGCATTGTAACTCCATTTTCAGGCACTGTTCTTAGAACATTCAATAAATATTTATTGAAAAGAGAGAGGCAGAGTATTCTGGGCCGAGGGAAAAGTATCAACAGAAACAGAAGCTTAAAAGATAGTATAGAAAGGTGGTTGGGAGTATAAGCTCTAGACCAAGATGGCTGGTGTTTAAATCCCAGGCCCATTAGCTGCTTGTCTGTGGGCATGCTTCTTAATATTTCTGTGCCTCAGTTTCCTTACCTGTGAAATGAGGATAAAAGTAGGGCATACCTCATATGGTTTCTGAAAATTAAATAGTTCAAAACATGTGAAGTGCTTAGAACAGTGTCTGATACATATTAAGCCCCCAATAAATGTTAGTTATTATTAAAATTCATAGCTTAATCCCAGTAAAAAAGTTTACTTATTTTAGACTAATCACCCTTCAGCTTTCTCATCAACCTGACATTTACAAGGCACGAGATCAGTTTTGAGCAAACTCCTCATTTTACAGAGGACATTAGTGCACAAAAGCCAGCTGGGCAGTGCCAGGATTAGAACCCAGTACCTGCCAGATCAAGCTGATGACAGTGGTGAGTTTAGAACCAGAGACTTGGTGATGCGTGGCTTGAAGATATATAGATATATGGAGGTAAAGGTAGTTGAGCTGCTTTCTGAAGATGGTGGTTGTGTTTTACTGCTGCAGGAGCTGTGCCCACTTCAAGAATTCCATGCTACTCCTTACATGTACCAGTCTGGGTATTAAGACTCTGGAAGAGCCACAAAAAAGGTCACAGTAGACTTCTGACTTGTAATCCAGTCCATACTAGCTTTATTTGGATGTCAGAGAGGCTGGTGCAAGGGATGGAAAGTCAGCAAGAAGACTGGATTCTGGCTCTCAGTCTTCAATTCAAAAAGCTGCATTAATATACCCTCCTTAAGTGTATCTTCACTTTACTGCTACGAACCGAGACCCTCCAAACAGGACGAGGCAGTGTCTCTGTGGAATTCAGCACAGAGGCATGTGGAATTCTAGGAGACTGAGTATCTCAGATTTTAGAGCTTGTGTGCTTAGAGGGACACTACACACACAGAGTTAGAAAGAAGCAATTTTTTCTAAGTGTCTGGGTTAGGTGGCTAGCTTTAAAATGCATCCTAATGTACTGTGACTATTTCTTATGTCCTGTAAGATGTTGCTCAGCAAAATAGCAGAACTATTCATAAATAATTCTGCTAGGATGACTGCTTATCACTTCTGCTCAAAGTAAGTAATAGGACCTTAACTACAAACATAGATTTGGTCCATTGTATTCTGCTATTTCTCTTTAACAGTAACTTGTTATTGTTAAAGGGCCTGAGTTAAAGGGCCAACTCAGGTCTTTGAAAGACGAAAGACTGGTTGAGAAATGGACAGAAAGGAATAAACTATGTTTATTTTACTAAGCTCATAAATATACTCAGAACACTGAAAATAGTACAAAGATAAGATAGATATAGATAGATAGATGACAGATAGATAGATAGATAGATAGATAGATAGATAGATCGATAGATCAGTCAGACCAGGGTGGCTCTGGGTGTGTTTTTAACTTATCTTCAGAGTACTTGTTGGCATGCTGTGCCTTTGTTAGAAGGGGTAACGCGGTGTCTTTTATTTCATTCCAGATCTGCTCATTGAAGTCAAGTATATTTAAAAAAATAATTAATAAACACTCACTATGTGATGGAAGCTGTGCTATGCTAATTATTGTGTAGGTAAGGATAACTAAGGTGTGGTTCTTGTCTTCAAGCAGCTTTCTTTTGAAGGGGGTTGGTGGAGATCCTGTGACCTCACCCAGGTAGGAGTTATTTCTTGGAGTTATTTTTTTGTGTGTGTGGGGTTGTTTTGTTTTGGAATTGTCCTTTTATTTCTATGTTGGTTTCTCCACTAGATTAATTGTTTCTTGGTATCAGAATGTTTTTCCTCACTCTAGAGCAATGCCGGTTGGTTAGAGTTCAATTTTTCATCATCGATTAGAATTAACTAATAATACTACTACTACATATTTATTGCATTAGTTATTTCTGTTCTGACTTGCTATTGTACAAATCTAAGCAATGCCGGAAATGACAAAGTGAATAGATGCTCTAAATAATGCCTTTTGCCTGTGACTGCTGAGGTGGGAAGAAGATTATAGTCCACTCTGGTTTGGAGCAGGAAAAAAAAAATATACTCAGGGCTGGGTGTTGCCTAGAAGACTATTTCCTGCCACTCTAAAGTCCTATTCTTTGGGAATGTTTCCTGACTCCTACAAGCCATTACATTTCCTCTGAAATAGACAACATTTAGAATTAAGATCTGTACCTTATGAAAAAGTGCAGTGCTCTTAGGCTTTTCCTGTTTAAAGTCTCAGGTATTCTCTATACAAGTTACACCTAAGTAAAGGTGTGTGAAGGCCGATTCATGACTATAAAGACTAGGTCATTAATTTGGTTTGCTTACTATCTAAAGTATCTTTGCAAAATTCCCACATTCATACCATAAGGCTGTGTGTGTACATATATGCATATTTAAATCTTATGTTTTTCTTTTATGTTAATAGTTTTTATCATATATTGAGAGAGCTTTTGTATCTTTCTCTTCTAATCTTCAAATCTGCCCAGTGATATAGCTGAGCTGTGTGAGATGACTTCCCAATCACAGATTAGGAAACTAAAACTCAAATAATTGACTTTCCTAGATAGCATGAAGTAAGGAGCAGAAATCAGACTAATTAGGTGTTTGTCTCTCTAGAATCCCTTCCCCTGTCTTTTGGCAATAATTTTCAAGTTTCACTGGGGAGCCATACCTTCCCCATCTTCTGTCTGTGTGGACTAGGTGGGACTCCACCCATAGTTTCAGGGCTGTGTCTTATCCTGAAGGCCTAAGGCAATGGCATTTCTGTGGTCTGGCCCCAGTAATGAGATGAATTCAGAGTAAGCAAGTGACTGACCTGGGTTCATGGGGAGGAATCCTAGACTTTGGGGAGAGATGTGGGAAATGGATCCTCTTTTCCTCTCGGCTTGGTGTTGGGAGAGGGTGGAGCTAGAGTTGCTTGCCACTACATGGGGTCTTGGAAGAAAGCCAAGAGCGCAGAAGGCAATGTCAGATAAGGAGGAAAAAGAATCTATGTGCTGGTAGTATTGACGTAGGTAAGCACCTACATCAGGCCACACCTCAAAGTCTACCTTACCTTTGGACTTTTAGTTCAGTGAATAACCTTTTTCTGCTCAAGCTTGTTTGGGTTGGGTGTTTAGTCCTAACTAGTGTAACTTTGTAGATGAATAAGTCACAGTTCCAATTTTCAAGGACCACAATTTCCCAATGTAGAAAACGAAGGTGCTTTTCTAGCTTGTTATGGCTCTGAAGTCATGATTCCACCTTGATTCTCTGAGGGTCATCTCAACGGCATGCCGAGAGCACTGCGTGTTCTTTGGTGTCCGACAATTTGCGTTTGCTCTTGGGAGTGGTGTTTCTTTCCCTCTGGCAAATAGTTGATTTTCCCAAGGCTAACAGAGTCTAGAAAAGATTTACTGGGGGAGACCTTCAAGATGGCAGAGGACTAAGACGTGGAGATCACCTTCCTCCCCACAAATACATCAGAAATACATCTACATGTGGAACAGCTCCTACAGAACACCTACTGAACGCTGGCAGAAGACCTCAGACCTCCCAAAAGGCAAGGAACTCCTCACGTACCTGGGTAGGGAAACAGAAAAAAGAAACAACAGAGACAAAAGAATAAGGACGGGACCTGCACCAGTGGGAGGGAGCTGTGAAGGAGGAAAGGTTTCCACACACTAGGAAGCCCCTTCGCGGGCGGAGACCGCGGGTGGCGGAGGGGAGAGCTTCAGAGCCACGGAGGAGAGCGCAGCCACAGGGGTGCGGAGGGCAAAGCGGAGAGATTCCCGCACAGAGGAGCGGTGCCGACCAGCACTCACCAGCCTGAGACGCTTGTCTGCTCAGCCGCCGGGGCGGGCGGGGGCTGGGAGCTGAGGCTCGGGCTTCAGTCGGGTTGCAGGGAGAGAACTGGGGTTGGCGGCGTGAATACAGCCTGAAGCGGGCTAGTGCGCCAGCCGGGAGGGAGTCCGGGAAAAAGTCTGGAACTGCCTAAGAAGCAAGAGACCATTGTTTCAGTGTACCGAGGAGAAGGGATTCTTTCCCTGTGGGCCCACAGAAGGCAGAGCACTGCCTAAGCGAGCTCCAGAGATGGGCGTGAGTCACGGCTATCAGCTCGGATCCCAGAGTTGGGCATGAAACGCTAATGCTGCTGCTGCTGCCACCAAGAACCCTGTGTGCAAGCACAGGTCACTACCCACACCCCATGGGAGTCTTGCAGCACACCACTGCCAGGGTCCTGAGATCCAGGGACAACTTCCCCGGGAGAACACACGGCACGCCTCAGGCTGCTGCACCGTCACGCCGGCCTCTGCCACAGCAGGCTCGCCCCGCATTCCAATTATGACTACCATACCCCTCCCTTTCCTGGCCTGAGTGAGCAAGAGGGCCCTAATCAGCCACTGCTTTTACCCCCTCTTCTCTGGGCAGGGAACAGACACCTGAGGGTGACCTACATGCAGAGACAGGGCCAAAACCAAAGCTGAACCCCAGGAGCTGGGCGAACAAAGAAGAGAAAGGGAAGTTTCTCCGTGCAGCCTCAGGAGCAGTGGATTAAATCCCCACAATCAACTTGATGAACCCTGTGTCTGTGGAATACCTGAATAGACAACGAATGTTCCCAAAATTGAGGCAGTGGACTTTGGGAGCAACTGTAGACTTGGGGTTTACTTTCTGTGACTGATTTGTTTCTAAGGAGACAAAAGACCTGTATGCTGAAAATTATAAGACACTGATGAAAGAAATTAAAGGTGATACAAACACATGGAGAGATATACCATGTTCTGGGACTGGAAGAATCAACATTGTGAAAATGACTCTACTACCCAAAACAACCTACAGATTCAATGCAATCCCTATCAAACTACCACTGGCATTTTTCACAGAACTAGAACAAAAAATTTCACAATTTGTATGGAAACACAAAAGACCCCAAATAGCCAAAGCAATCTTGAGAAAGAAAAACGGAGCTGGAGGAATCAGGCTCCCTGACTTCAGACCTTACTACAAAGCTACAGTAATCAAGACAGTATGGTACTTGCACAAAAACAGAAATGTAGATCAATGGAACAGGGTATAAAGCCCAGAGATAAACTCATGCACATATGGTCACCTTATCTTTGATAAAGGAGGCCAGAATATACAATGGAGAAAAGACAGCCTCTTCAATAAGTGATGCTGGGAAAACTGGACAGCTACATGTAAAAGAATGAAATTAGAACACTTCTTAACACCATACACAAAAATAAACTCAAAATGGATTAAAGACCTAAATATAAGGCCAGACACTGTAAAACTCTTAGAGGAAAGCATAGGCAGAACACTCTGTGATATAAATCACAGCAATATCTGTTTTGATCCACCTCCTAGAGTAATGGAAATAAAAACAAAAATAAACAAATGGGACCTAATGACACTTAAAAGCTTTTTGCACAGCAAAGGAAACCATAAACAGGACGAAAAGACAACCCTCAGAATGGGAGAAAATATTTGCAAATGAAGCTACTGACAAAGGATTAATCTCCAAAATATGCAAGCAGCTCATGCACCTCAATATCCAAAAAAATAAACCAACCCTATCCAAAAATGGGTAGAAGACCTAAATAGATATTTCTCCAAAGAAGATATACAAATTGCCAGCAAACACATGAAAGGATGCTCAACATCACTAGTCATTAGAGAAATGCAAATCAAAACCACAATGAGGTATCACCTTACACCAGTCAGAATGGCCATCATCAAAAATCTACAAACAATAAATGCTGGAGAGGGTGTGGAGAAAAGGGAGCGCTTTTGCACTGTTGGTGGGAATGTAAATTGATAAAGCCACTATGGAAAACAATACGGAGGTTCCTTAAAAAACAAAAAAAATAGAACTACCGTATGACCCAACAATCCCACTACTGGGCATATATCCTGAGAAAACCATAATTCAAAAAGAGACATGTACCACAATATTCATTGCAACACTATTTACAATAACCAAGACATGGAAGCAACCTAAGTGTCCATCAACAGATGAATGGATAAGGAAGATGTGGCACATATATACAATGGAATATTACTCAGCCATAAAAAGGAATGAAACTGAGTTATTTGTAGTGAGGTGGATGGACCTAGAGACTGTCATACAGAGTGAAGTAAGTCAGAAAGAGAAAAACAAATACCATATGCTAACACATATATATGGAATCTAAAAAGAAAAAAAAGGTTCTGATGAACGTAGGGGCAGGACAGGAATAAAGACGCAGACGTAGAGAATGGACTTGAGGACATGGGGAGGGGGAAGGGTAAGCTGGGTTGAACTGAGAGAGTAACATTGACATATATACACTACCAAATGTAAAATAGGTAGCTAGTGGGAAGCAGCTGCCTAGCACAGGGAGATCAGCTTGGTGCTTTGGACCACCTAGAGGGGTGGAGAGGGAGGCTGGGAGGGAGGCGCAAGAGTTAGGGGATATGGGGATATATGCATACATATAGCTGATTCACTTTGTTATACAGCAGAAACTAACACACCATTGTAAAGCAATTATACTCCAATAAAGATGTTAGAAACAAAGATTTATTGTAACCCAAGATTTTGATTCAGAAATGGCTAGGGTGTTATCCTTTAAAATATTAATAAAAACACTGAAGAACTTAGTCAAAAGTTGATACTAGCTAAACAATATCCAGTCTGACAGAAATCTATGTGCTAAACCCAGGTGTTATTTTGGCATTAAATAATTGGTGTTAGTATATAAACAGGGTAAATTCCTTCCACGATGTTAAATGTGGTCCCCAAAATTTAGTCATCAAAATTGTGGTGTTTTGTTGTTGCAATGTTAAACAAAAATCATATACATTGAAAAAATATTATTCCAGTTGTGCAGAGGAAGAAAGAAAAACATGTTTTTCATTTATTAGATGTATAAGAAATAGACCAATTATTACAATCAAAATGTGCATCATACACTAAACTGAAAAATGCCTGAACGCTGCGGGAAGAGTCACTTTTAACACCACCCCTCTACTCACAGAAGTGAACTAACCCTTCAAAGTTGCCACAATTTCCTGGTGAGGATGCTAAATGGAAGATAGGAGCAAATTGCCAATTGCTTTATGGCCATATTTGTTGCATGGTGAAGTTTTACTGTATTTGATAAAATGGCGTGAATATCCCATTTAAATCCTCATGACAAATTAAATGTTTGGGGGTTTCTAGAAAGTGATTAGTTATGGTTCCCTGAACACACTAGGGGTTTTTGTATTTTCATGCTTTTGCATATGCAGTTCCCCCAAACTGAAATGCCATTCCTTGCTTTCTCCACCAAAGGAGTCCCTGCATGCCTTTCAAGACAGTTCAAGCATTTTGTTTTTCCTGGGCTCCTCCTCTAGGCATTTGATTGCTCTGAACTTTGGTCCGTGATTCCACCACTGTACCTTATTTCTGTTTTTTAAATTGTAGAATCAGTCAAAATCTATTGCACTAATTTCTGTGCTCCCTGTCTCTGCCACTGGACTTTGAGGACCTTGGATTCAAAGACTTGCCTTACCTTGTAAGCGCCCAATACATATTTGCTGAATGAATAGAAAACATTAGTGGTCCTCATTTGAGTAAACCTTCTAACCATAATTGTAATGGCTATTCATTTTGAATACCTAATAAGGGCCAGGCAATTTATATACATTGTAATTTATTGTAGTTTAATCTTTAACCCTGCAAAGTGTGTATTATCCCTCTCCCCACTTTGTAGATGAGAAAACTGAGGCACTGAGAGGTTGAGAGGGTTTCCCAAGATGTCACTAGTAAGTAGCAGTGTAGGGATTCACAGTCTGTGCTCTTTACTCCACATAATATCTCCAACTTTGTTTGAAATAGTTATTTAAAAAAATTTCTAAAATGCTTCCTTTTAAACATTCTTTGAATACTCCCCTGAGGGCTCTGTTTCCTGCTAGATTCGTGCTACCTGCTTCCGTCTGCAAAATCAAATAAGCCACTTTATGCAGCTCCTTCCTCAGGAAATCTGGAAAACGGAGCTGTTCTTTCTAGGAACACTGACAATCCATCTCCATTTACTGGCCTGGCTTATGATTCTCAATTTAACCCATTGTGAGTCCTGTTCCCTGGGTTGGGATTGTTCGCATAATAAGGCTAAAAAAGTTGTTATTCCCAGCAAACAGAATCAGGAAGTGGAAGCAGATTTTAGGAAAGAAGTTATTTCAGGAACTGAAGGCAAACAAACATTTTGATTAAAATGATCTAATTCCAATTCTTTGCTTTGCTCTGCCAGTGTAGATCTGGTCCACACCTGTTATACTCTGCAGTGCACTTTACCCCAGTGATTGCCAAACGCTGGTTTGTGAATTCAACCTGCTTAAGGTTTTGATGAGGTTTTCATCAGTCTGAAGAGAAATCAGAAACAAAGAGGTGCTATTATATGTGCATCTGAATATATATATATATGTACATATGCACAACATACACACAATCATTGGTTCCCTTTTGGGTAACGATTGTTTTTCATTCTGAGGTTATTTCTTTCTACCTACTTTCGGAATAAAATATTCTTTTTCTTGATATATTAGGGTATGAATAGAGGGTAGATAATTTTCTTAACGCTTCAACCTTCATGACAAAATAAAAATGTCTTAAAGAGTCCCATTTCCCTTGATTTTTTAAAATTTAATTTTTAATTTTTTAATTCAAATTTTATTTTATTTTTTTATATAGCAGGTTCGTATTAGTTATCTATTTTATACATATTAGTGTGTATATATCAATCCCAATCTCCCAATTCATCCCACTACCATCCCCCCTTGATTTTTTTTTTTTTTAACAAATTTTACAGGACCACGAAATTCCAGAGTGCTGGAACCACGTCTCACTTCCTTTATCCTTTGTTTTTTTTTTTTTTGGCGATAAATAACAAATCTGCTCCCAAAGATGGAAGGCTAATGTTTTCAAAATGGTTTCCTCCTCTGGACTCTGGTCTCACCTGTTGTCTTTACCCTTCACTGGCCGTTAAACTATGATGCCTTGCATAGTGAGTATAGATTTATGTCCTAGCTAGTAAAATAGATTGTAACCACACCTATCCGAGGTAGGAAGCTTCACTTTCTTTCCATGTACTGCCAGAATCCACACATAACAGATGCCCAGATGTTTTAAAATACGTTTAATGTCAGGATGTTTGGGGAAGCTGCTGGAAATTAATAAGATAATAATGACAATAGATTAAAATGAATATTTATTAAGTGCTTTCTATACATTAGGCACTATTTTAAGTATTCCAATTATGTGCCTTGTTTAATCCTCCCAACAGCCAAAAGAGATAGGTTTTATTATAATTGCCTTCATTTTACAGGAAACGGAGATAACAAAAGATTAAGTAACCTGTTTAGAGTCACATGGCTTTACTTGGCAGTGGTAGGATTTGAACCCAGATGTGTATAGCTTGAGAGCTCAACATTCCTAACCACCACACCATGGCACCTCCTGCAAGAACAGTGCTGGCAGCTGCATTTAGAGAAGAATGATAGCAACAGCAGCAGAAATTGCAACAACTAGAACAACTAGATGATCCCAGGGTTTTGTGTATGCTAAGGGATTTATGTGTAGTATTTCATGCTCACAACAACCCTATGCAATCTAGGCTCCTGTTATCCCATTTTACAGATGAGGAAGCTGAGGCACAGAGGTCTTGAGTGACTTGCCCAAGACTGAGAAGTGGCTGAACCTGAACTCAAGCATAGGTTTGTCTGACTCTAAACCCCATGGGCTATGATGGTGTACTTGGATGAGCTCAGGATTTGGGGCAGGAAAATTCCATCTCCAGCTTCTCTAGTAGCTGAGCGTCCATGGTCATGACACTGGGCTCTCTGAGATTGTTCTGTCATCTATAAGGTGGAGGATATGTGTGTAAGATGCTTAATAAAGAGTAATTGCTGCTTAAATGCAATTTATTTATATATGTGGCAGATGCTTGTTACATTTCCTGGTCCTCTGAGCATCTCTGGAGATTCAGAACGCTCACTGCCTTTCCTCTTTCCTTCACTTGCTAGCTTCCCATACCAGCAGACGCTTCAGAAAACTTTGGGTCCCTGTTGCTGAGTAGCTATAGGAAATGTATTTCGAGTTCCCAATCTCCTCTAGCCACACAAAGAAAATCAAGGCTGACAAGAACCATGCTCATTAGGCAGACGCTCAGTTTTATCCAGCCACAAAGATATTAGGAAAAGATATTTATAGTTGACCTTTCAAGATTAATAATTCCCGTGAAAGAGAAACTGTAGTATTCAACACAACTAAAAAAAAATCCTGAGTATTGAAGGAAATAATTATTTTACTGTTTGTAGTACAGTTTGTTACATTTATTAAAAATTTAATAAAATGCATATGGATAGCTATCACACTTAAAAGACACTAATAATGTAAAGTCAGTTCAGTTTGCTTCTTTAAAATTGGGTTGTGACATTCTTAAGACTTTTAATTATTTTGATATTTTCTTAAAAATATATGCATTAATCTTGTTATTTGAGAAAGTAAAATTCCATAACAATTAGTTAATAAGAAACTCAAGAATGCATCTTTTAGGCACATTAAAAATCAAATGCTAAAACATTCATGATTTTAAATGTCAGGAAATAAAAATTAATAGGAGTTAACATGTTCCTTTTTCTTAACTTTTGATCTTCCTTTATTCTTTCTTCTGACTCCACATTAGACTGACAACTAATCTCATGTTTAGGCATCATATGTCTGGTGAAGATTTTCCTGTTTTATCTTATTGTTTGGAAAAGGCAAGAATTAGGAGAATCCATTTTGTCTCCAAATAAATGTATTCTCATTGAGGCAACTTCAGTTGAAACTCCTTATACCGTAAGTAATTAAATGCTCTGTGCTTTGAACATTAACTATGCTGTACCCTGGGTGGAAAAAGCCACCCAGTTTTTCTAAATAGGAGCGACTTGAGTTTTTGAGATGGGGAAGGAGAGGGTGAAGGCACTGAGAACACAGTGTAAGTTAACATTGTGGGAATATTTACTTTAGTACTTGATGCTCCTGGTTTGCTGTTTTTAGTGCAAATAAAAAATTGTTATGAGTTAGTCTGAAAAACATTTAAAAATAATTTTGAAAACATAAAAGCATTTCCTGAATAGTAACACCTCAGCCTTTCTTTTTGAAATTGTAAACTAAAAAGGATTTTTAAAAGATTTTTATGAAATAATGACCATTAACACATCAAATAGCAACCATTTTTATTAAGCATTTTCCTTTAAAGTCTTTGTTCACGTATTATAAGAATTTTCAATTTTAGATTATTTAAAAAATTTGAAATGACATTACATTTACTTCATTATTATCATTATTAAAGTCTACATAGGACCTTGATTTGGTTAGTCACTACTTATTTAACCATTTCCTTGTTTTTTATAATTAGGTTTTTGTTCATTCACTTTACTTTCCTAGAAATGGCAACGACACATTCTAGGTTTTCTAAATGATTTGTTCCATTATCCCTATAATTTTCTTTATATTTGTGTATCCTGCTTTTTGCTTTAAAAAATATGGTCTTGATAATCATCATTAATAATACAATAAGCCAAAATATGCCTACAGGATTTTTTCCTATGGTGAGTTATTTGTTTAGTGCAAATTTTCATTTCTCTGCTTGAGCAAATTTTTTTGCCATATTCTATGAAATCTTATTAATTATTTATAACCCAGCTTAAATATCTTTTTGCTGAGGTTTTCACTGATATTCTCTAGCAGTGTCTGTCACTCTGTCCTTTATACATTACTTCTTTGTAGCAGAGAGTACCTTGTAGTACAATTATGTTTAATTAAAACAATTTACTGCTCCTATTCCACTGTGCATTTGTTGAAGACAGGCCCTGAGTGTACTTTGTACATCATCCCAAATTCATAGAACAGTTTTAGACAAATTCAATGTTGATTAAATAAATGATTGAATTAAATAAAAGAGCTTACCAGGGCCTAGACGAGTGGAAGAAGAAATAAAACACTGCAGTGGAGGAGTTCAGGGATAAGAAAGACCACTGGGGACTGGAGGAGGAGATGGCAGGAAACCTACTTCTATTGAGCTTTGTTATGTACTCGGCACTGTGCCAGGTGCTTTACATACCTTATACCATTTAACCCTGAGAACAGCTCTGAAGTCAGTTCTGTTGCTCTCATATTGCAGATACAAAAAATTAATGTTCATTGAGTAACTACTAACTTTCACTCTGGAGCTGGAGGAGAAACAAAAGGGACATTTCACTGAAGTTCAGAAGAAGGGATGGACGGGCAGATTCTGCAAAGGCACAGGCACAAACACAGATAGGAGTTATCAGCTAGTGTTACAGGTGATGGAGGAGGCCAACCTGGCTAACCTGGAGAGCTTGAACGGGGTTGGGAGACTGGTAATCCGTGTTCGTGGTATCACATACTTTAAGAATCATTAAGCCGTTAAGGTCACTGACAGAGTAGAAGGGGTTAAGGTTCTGGTGAAGGGTGCGTCTGCATAAATAATGGTTACAACTAGACTAGGTAGCCTGGGCAACTCCTGATACCAAAGGCAGGTCATAGTCTCACTATGGCTCTGTTACCAGATGATTAAGGCTGAGCCCATAGGAATTAATTTACATTGCCGAGAGCCTTTGGGAATGCTCAGTTGAAAGTTTTAATGAAACAAAAGAGATAGTTGAACTAAGAAAAATAGTTCAAGACAGAAAGAAGGCTCTGATACTTGAAAGATTATATGAAAAATCAAAATGCATTATTTAAAAGGGAAAAAAGGAATAGCAAAAGTTGGTGTTTAATTTTCTTCTTTCTTTTCCATAGGACACTTGTAAAATGAAATACAACATTTAGGCATAGGTGGTGTCTTAGTCTGTTTAGCCTGCTATGACAAAAATATCATAGACTGTGTGGCTTATAAACAACAGAAGTTTATTTCTGTTGCATTGGCAGATCATTGCATTGGCAGATTTGGTGCCTAATGAGGCTCCTGGTTCAGAGACAGCTACCTTCTGGCTCTATCCTCACGTGGCAGAAGGGGCATGAAAACTCTCTGAGAACTCTTTTTTTTTTTAACAATTTCTTGAGTACTTCCTATTTTATTTATTTATTTATTTATTTTATTTATTTTATTTTTGGTTGCATTGGGTCTTCATTGCTGCACTGTGCATGGGCTTTCTCTAGTTGTAGCGAGTGGAGGCTACTCTTTGTTGCAGTGCGCGGGCTTCTCATTGTGGTAGCTTCTCTCGTTGCGAAGCATGAGCTCTAGGTGCATGGGCTTCAGTAGTTGTGGCACGTGGGCTCAGTAGTTGTGGCTCGTGGGCTCTAGAGCGCAGGCTCAGTAGTTGTGGCATGGGGGCTTAGTTGCTCTGCAGCATGTGGGATCTTCCCGGACCAGGGTTCTAACCCGTGTCCCCTACATTGGCAGGCGGATTCTTAACCACTGTGCCACCAGGGAAGCCCTGGGGCCCTCTTTTATAAGGGCACTAATCCCGTTCATGAGGTCTCTGTCCTCATGACCTATTCACCTCCCACAAGCCCCTCCTTCAAATACCATCGCTTTGGGATATGAATTTTGAGGGAACACAAATATTCAGCCTATAGCAGGTGGTTATGGGCACCTTTTTTGTCAGTGCTTTATCTTTGTGTTTTGGGTCCTCACCACCACCACCGTCACCAAGTCATCATGTTGTACACCTCCTGACGTACAATGCTTGACACCTTTGGGTACACTAATAGACATAAGGCCCAGTTCCTGTTCTTGAAGAGGAAATGAGATGTGTAGGGAAGACAGTAAAGGAACTAACATTTATTTAGCACTTTCTACGTGCCATCCATTTATATCAAGTGTATATCATGAGGAAAGCCTGAAAAATACTGCTATCTTGACAGCTGGCATAGCCAAAGAGTTATTTTAGGAAGAGAAGAGTCATTGTTTAAAAAACTTTGTTAGACTACTTTGGTGGTGGAAAGTGAGGCTTGGTGACCTGGTATGAAGAAGACTGTGCTGTAAGGAGATGGCAAAAGTGGAAATTAAACATTTTGGGAGGAGGGAAACAAAGTCAGGCATGGTGCCCCACATTGCTCACTTCTGGAATGAAATATAGATGAACTTGATTGGCTTAATCCAGGCTCCATGCTAATATTTGCTTATACTCAAACTTCCTAAGCAAGGAGGGCTAGGAAAGGGAGTTTTGAGTTCTAGCTTGGAGAAGTAAGAGTCATAATTTAGGGCATTCTTCAAACATGTGAAAACTGTCCAGAAGATGCTGGGAGAGCCAAAATATTATGGGCCCACTATAAATAGAAATCCTCCTTTGAATCTATTTCCATCTCTCCTTTCTTGATTACAAAGACCCATGAAAAATAGTGCCTAGGGTCACTGTGTACAGAAGTACTAGCTGTGTACTGCATGACTCCTCAAGGTGTGCCATTCATGAAGACTCTGTTGTGAATGGTTCCTTTAGAGTCATGCAACTTGGAAGCCCTAAAAGTGCCCCTTGCATTTACAATACTAATTAATATGAAAAAGCATTATGGAATGGTTACTGTGGTTCAGATACCATCCTGCTGCAGGGCAATGGAATTGTCCAGAGCATGGACTTTGAGGCCTTGGCTTTCAATTTCACTTCTGCCACTTATCAGTTGTGTGGCCATGGACAAGTTACCTAAACTCTCAGAATCTTACTTTCTTCATCTGTAAAATGGAGGTACCGATATTTACCTCATCGTGTTGTTATGTAAGCTTGGTCCAGGACGAGCATGTGGAAAATGGTAGCTATAATTATGATTTACAAGCATTATCTCATTTAATTCCCATCACAGTCTTATAATTTAGTTCTAATGCATGGGGAAACTGAGGTTCAGAGGACATAAGACTTATGCAAGATAAGATATCTGTAGGATGGCAGAGCATGAATTCACACTCATATTTGGGAACCTGTGCTCATTCTACACTGACAACTTGGTTTTTACCTATTTCCAAGGATAAATCTTCAATCCAAAGTCCTTTTCCTCCGATCCTCTCTTGCCACGTCCAACATAAATATTAATGCAGCTACCATCTGCCATTATGTAAAAGCACTTGGTCAAATCCATTTTAGCAAATGAAATAAAATTGCCTTTTGTTTGGTTTAGTATATGTGTGTGTATTATGCTTTCTTGTGACTCTCCAGTCTGTTTTTGAAGTGGAGTCTTGGTTACCTAGGGAACTGGAATACAGTACTGGTAAATGTTTTTATTTTTAATGAGATGCAAGTTCAAAGTGGCTAGAATTGTTGGCTGAATTTCAAATGGTAACCTCTGTATTGACTGGAAAGTAACACAATTTTACTTTTTTTACATAAAAATAAAATTAAAGGTGGGAGAAAATTAAAGGAGTTGATGAGAGTTGGTGAAAAATAAGAATCTTTAAGTTGCAGACATTCTGCTTGCAGTTCAAAGTTAGCTAATTAATATCTTTATTTTAGACTGTGTAATTTGCACACTTTTTTTCACTTTGGGAAAAGTTTTATATATTTTGAATGAGCATAATTTCACATGCCATGTTACAGGAGCTATGTAGGCATTAATGGTTTTAAGTTCCTTTCTGGTATGGTATTATATAACATCTATGGGATCTTGCCTCTCGCTAGACTTTTGTTTCTTTTTAAAGAAGCCTGGGCTTAGTTCACAAAATAACTTAGTTCACAAAACTCTTACAACACATGAACTATCATTATAAAAATAAGTGAAATTAAAAATGAAGTAAAAATTACCCAGAGTCCCTTTCTCTGCCTCAGGGACTACAACTTGTAAAGACAAGGTGATGGCAGAGAGATCCAACCTGAAGTGACAGAGGATTTGGGGAACTAAAGGCATAAATCAAAACAATGTTTGTTGAAGAAATCTAAGGCCCCTCTGCCAAAGAGAATACCACGAGTGCCAGCCTGGAGGTCTGGAGGGATGGAAATATAAGGACTTAGAATGAAAAGTTTGGAGCCAGGTAATGACTCAAAAGTTATGAGCCTGAATTGCAATTGAACGAGGGGAAAGTTGGATGCTGTTTGTGTTTCACTTTAATGGTGGCAGGTGATCAAACCTTGGATTGGTCAGCCTATGTTAAGAGGCCAGTGTTGGGGCAAACATGTCCTCACAGAGTGTGTGTTTCAGTTTTGCCATATTTTCTCTTCGTCTTTTATGTTAATCAGAATTAAGTTTGGCCATGAGAGACTGTCTTCATTTGGCTTCCTAAAAGCAGAGCCTGAGAATATGGAGCCAAGGGGAGGTATGTACAACAGTCCAGGGCTGAGGTTGGAGTTGAGAGCCAAGCGTATAACTATCGATGTGTTAATTTAATGGGTCTGGGCAGAGAGATAATCAGTTATGTGGCAGGAATCAGAGACTCCAAAACAGAGCAAGCAGGATGGGAAAAAAGGCAGGAGATGCCCTGAGGTGCTGGCTGTAACCACAGAGACATTTCCTAAAGTGCTTGTTGCTGGTCTGTTAGAGCTAGAAAGGAAGTTCTTACAGGCACTCATCCATTTAGACTAATCGGACTTTGAAGGGTAGATAGGTTCAGATGGAGTGATGTAGGGGAGGGTAGTTCAGTGGACGTGTGCTCAAGATGAGCCAATATGGGAGGATTGGTTGAAATATTTCATAGATCTCTTGAACCCATTCCCCTCAGCTGTGTGACATCAACATTATGCCATTTAAGATTTACTTTTGGGGTACATCTGGGCCCTTTCAGTTGAGCCCTTACCTTAGTAAATACTGAGACAAGAAAGCCAGCTATTGCTGATGCCATGAGTTAGTTGGGTAGTCATTGTTCTAAAGAGCCTCCTTTACACTCATAATAATATTATTCCATGACTGGTGTTGAGATAGCAAAACAAAGTGGCTTTGGCCTGTCCTATAAAGACATTCAGACTGAAAAGATGAAGAACTTTCCGGGAAGTTCACTGAAAGGCAAAATAGTTTCAACCTGAAGTGGGCAGTGGCAGTTCACCAACTGAGCAAGCACAGAAGAAAGAAAAAGTGTGCAAAGGTCAGCAATTAGAGGAGACGGGCAAGGCGACCTTCTAAGAACTAGTCATCGGAGCAGGAGAGTCTGAGTAATGCAATAAAGAGGCACAGAATAAGCATAACGGGGGAATGTGAGTCTGCCACAACCCACAAAGAGGACTGAAGGGGACGAGGACAGAAGAGAGAGGGAGCAGTCAGACACCGACCGGCCATGCGCAGAGGGAGTGCGTGGACCAGCCCATGGTGGGAGGGGGAACTGGTGGTCAAAACTAAGGACACAGGTGGTTCCTGTGTGTATAAGAAGTATTTTATCTCGTTTGAGGTTAACAAAATCATTTAGTCTGTATAATGTGTTATTATCAAGCATGTTCCTTTCTAAAAATTACTAGCTCCAGTAGAGAATACAAACAGGTTAGCGAAATACTTCAATTTGGGTGGTGAACAGCCACCTGTTCCCTGGATTCATGCCCAGACTGGACAGTTTCTCCTAATTCTAGTCTACCTATATCCTTATTTTCTGATAGGAACAAAAGGGCTTTGGGTACTTACTTGTATGTTTGAAATAAGGGATCTTTGATGTAATGGAGTTGTGTATAACTGTAGACAAGCTGCCTACTCTCAAAAACACTTCACTTTCCAAGTGCAGAAAGGTGTAAATTTAATGAGAAATTTCTACAAATAAATCACTCCATATACACTTGCTGATCTATGAATATACAGTGCTTTCAGGAACAAATAGAAATGGACTAAAATGTTTATATGGACATGTAAATTCTTCACATTTGAAAAATATGACCAAGGACATTAAAATATTCATAGAGGCCCCTTTTCAAAAGAATTGACTTAAGACTTTTTCTGCCTGCAACAGACTGTATTTAATTGTTAGGAGAAGGACTAGAAAAATCGATGTGTTCGTCCCTCACAACAGAGCGAAGGCTAATGCTCTGCTGGAGGGCAGCACACTTTTCAGCCCGTTCTGAGCAAATTGCTGGTACATTATAAATCTTCTGGAGGCGCTGAATTATTAGATTTAAAAGAGCAGGCATGCACAGTTGTCAAGTAAATTGTTTATAATATGGTTATAGTTACATATGGTGCTATTTGATAATCTAAAAAGCATGGCATGGAAGCATAAAAATGCATCTTTGAATAAGATGCCAAGGAGAGAAAACCTTGACATTACTGGCTTTAATATTTCTGTTTTTCTCACTATTTCTGAGTGACCCTGGAAATCCACGGAATGTAATCCTTTGCCATTCTGCTGAGGCACATGTAGCGTGGAGCTTATTTTAGTCACAGAATTTACGTTGATGACTGTAAATTCTTTTTTTTCTGTCCCTATAGAATCTTTATAAATTGGCAGGAGGTCAGTTGAAATTTTTCACTAATAGTTACTGCATTTTTACAGGAGAAATTGTATGTTGTAATGACATTTTTAAACACTTCTCATGGATGTTAATGGTCGTCATATGAATAAAGGTAGTGTTAGAAACATGTTTCCCTGTATGATAGGAATTCTGAGAGGGAACAGAACCTGATAACTGTGAATTGTTAGTGCACACATGTGGGTGGTCCAGGAGTGGTGATAAAGAAGTTATGTACAGCTATAGCTGTTCTCTGCTTTTGCTTTTATGTTTAATTCTTAAAGAAGAAAAATTATTTCAAGGAGATGGGAAGGTGAAAAATGTAGGTCAAGTTCAAAGAGCAAGGCAAGGATTGAGAGCAGTTAGTAGCCCAGAGAGTAAGAGCGTGGAGGACAAGGACTGAAGAATGGGCAGAGGTTCACTGTAGCAAATACAAGCAGGTAAAAGAAGGAGGAAGACTGCACGTTGGTCATATTGCCTGGAATAACAATCTCTAGTTTTCTTAATAGGTGGCTGTCTAATCTCTTTTTTGAATCGTGCCTTAGAGATGGGACATTCTATTTCGGGGGTGTTCTAACTTTCTAAAAGTTATCTATTATATATTGAACACAAATCTTGTTTCTTTTTTTTTTTTTTAAAGATTTTTATTGATTGATTGATTGATTGATTGATTGCTATGTTGGGTCTTCGTTTCTGTGCTAGGGCTTTCTCTAGTTGCGGCAAGTGGGGGCCACTCTTCATCGCGGTGCGCGGGCCTCTCACTATCGTGGCCTCTCTTGTTGCGGAGCACAGGCTCCAGACGCGCAGGCTCAGTAGTTGTGGCTCACGGGCCTAGTTGCTCCGCGGCATGTGGGATCTTCCCGGACCAGGGCACGAACCCGTGTCCCCTGCATTAGCAGGCAGATTCTCAACCAGTGCGCCACCAGGGAAGCCCCTTCAGTTTCTTTTTATCCCTTGGTATTAGATAATTTCCAGATACTTCACAATTCTTCCTTTTAATAAATATTTACTGAGGACCTGCTATGTGTAGGCACTGTTATTGGTGCTAGATATACAGTGTTAACAGGACAGACAAGGTCTGAAGACACAGAGCTTACATTTTAGTGAGGGCAGACAAAACTATGCGAGTAGTGAACACAAATAAATCAAAGTGACAAGTATTGTGCAGAGAATTAAATAGGGTGACATCCTATGGAGTGACTGGGAGGCCAAAGGAGACTTCCCTGCAAGGTAACTAGCAAGCTATGCAAAGATTGGAGGGGTCGGGGCTAGCCAGCGTTTAACTCTAGGGAACAGCATGCAAAAGACAAAACGTGCTCAAGAACTTCAGTGTGTATTAGAGGAGCTTAACCAAGGCTTTTGTGGCAAAGTATAGTGTATGAGGAAGAGAGTAGCCCAAGACGTGGGTGGAAAGGAAAGCAAGGGGCAGATCACCCAGGACTTTGTGAGCTGGGAAAGAAGTTGGTTTTTATTTTAATTGTGATTGGAAAGTCATTAGAAGTTTTAAACAGGGGAAAGGGACCATGTTATGTACATTATAAAAGGATCACTCTGGCTGCTGGGTTGAGAATAGATGGTGGGGAAGCCACAGCAGAATAAAGGCGACACCAGGGGGCTATAGTGACAGGTCTGGTGATGGTGGCTTGGAGTGGGATGGTAGTGATGGGAAGGAACGAAATTAACATATTAGAGATATGTTTTGTAGGACTTGATGGATAGATTGGATATTGAATGTAAGGAAAGACAGGAGTCAAGGAAGACGTTTAAGTCTTTGGCTTGCACAATGGATGATGTTTCTGTTCCTTAAAGGGGCACACATATTGTCGTTTGTTTCTCTGTGTTAAAATATTCCCAGCGATATGGTTTACAAGTGTATTTGACATATCAGATGAAGGGTAATTAGAAAGGAAGATGTTTACCATTATAGTGTTTATTCTATTTTTGTTAGAGTCCAAAAACATACACCTATCCTAAATTTATTTAACTAAAATTTTAAACACATTTTAGAATCTAAAGTAGCTGTTAGAGACAAGATGTTTATAGAATGCATTAGTATTTTCTTGATATTGTGACCTCATAGGCAGTATTTAACAAAGAAAAAAATTACACATTTTAAAAGTTATAAAATAATGTAAAAATTATGAAAAAATAAGTGGCAAAAGAAAAACATCTTGGGAAAATACTTCGATAGATAAAACTGATAAGAGATTAATATTCTTAATTTCTAACGATTCTTACAACTCAAAAAAAAAAAAAAACCCCTGTGGCCCCTCGGGCGCACGCGCGCACACGGCATTCTGGGAAGGCGTGCGCACGGCGTTCTGGGAAGGCGTCTGCCCGGAAGCAGTTTTATTCAGCTCCTCTTCAGGAGAGCCATTTCGGCCCATGTGAAGGTCCGAGGGGTTGGTGGTGGTGTCGCCGGCGTTTACTTTGGCCGGTCCCGGGGCTGGTGGGAGCAGCCGCCCGAGAAAAGCACCATGATTTTGACCGCAGAATTTTTGCATGAGTTAATCGGCCGGGACCGAAATCTCGCCCCGGCAAGAAGCGCAGCATCGCACGGTGGAACCACCAGAGGGTTTGTAAATACTACTTCTTTGGTTATTGTCCTGCGGAATTGTTCGTTAAAAAAAAAACAAAGAAACCCTGACAAACTGCTTATTAGGAATATGAGCACAGAACGTGAAAAGGCAGTTCGCAAAAGGCCAACAGCATGAGAGAAAGTTCAGTCACACCAGTAATCAAATCATTCAATAATAATGAGAAAATATTATAGTGGATAAGAGCACAAACTCTGGAACTAGAATTCTTGAGTTTGAAGACCTAGCTCTAACACTTACTAACTGGCTAACTTTGGGCAAGTAACTTAACCCATATTTGCTAGTTACCTTACCTGTAAGATGGGGTCATAGTGGTGTCTATCTCAAGGTTGTTTTGCATAGTAAATGGGTGTTAATAGAGATATATTGCTTAGAACAGTTCCTAGGATGCAGTAATGGCTCTGTGAGTTTTTAGAAGTTCTTCTCATTAGTGTCTTGTTATAATCTAGTGTCTGATTATTGTTAAATATTGATAAAATGACAATACTTAATATTGGCTAGGTGGGGAAAATGGGTATTTTCATACACTGTAGATGAGACTATAAGTTGGTCCATTACTTTTGGAAAGAAGTTTTCCAATATGTCTCAAAAGTCTAAAAATAAATAACGTCTTTAATAAAGAAATTCTACTTTGGGAACTCAGTCAATGGTCTCTGAAATTATGTGTTCATACTTATAATGGTAAAAAATTAGAAACAGGTAAAAAAGTGATTTGAATATATACATTTAATTTCACTCACTCAACTTCATTAAAACTACAATAAAAAGGTTATATTTTATTTAGGTAAAATTCACACATACAGAAATATATATATTTTAAAGTGTATAATTTGATGAGTTTTGAGAAATATATATTACCTGTGCTACCAATCTCTCAATCAAAAACATTCCCGTTCCCCTGGAAAGTTCTTTTATGCCCAATTCCAGTCAATTCCCACCTCCATATTCTATACTCTTCACATTTCTTTCACCATAGATTAGTTTTGCTTGTTCTTGGAATTCATATAAATGGAATCATGCAGTATGGATTCTTTTGTGTCTGGCTTCTTTCATTCACTATAATTCTGAAAAACCTGTTCATGTTGTTATACTAACATTTACTCCTCTTTATTCTTATACCCTCTGTTTCTTCATTGCTGAATAGTGTTCCATTTTTTGACTATACTAGAATTTATTTCCCTATTGGTGATGTTTTTGTTGTTTTTGACTATCATGAGTAATATTATGAACACTTCTGTGCAAGACTTTTTGTGGTCATGGTTTTCATTTCTCTTGGGTAAATTCTTAGGAACCAGAGTGCTGGGTCATAGCATAAGTGTATGTTTAATGTTATAATAAGCTGCTAAACAGTTCTATAAAGTGATTGTACGATTTTATACTTTCACCAGCATGTATGTTGTCTAATGTGCATTGCTCCATTTCTTTGCTAACATTTGATATTGTCAGTTTTTAAATTTAAGCCATTCTATTAGGTGTGAAGTGGTATCTAACTATAGTTGTATTTTGCATTTCTCTGCTGACTGGTGATGCTGAGCACCTTTTCATGTGCTAATTGGCCACTTACACATCTTCTTTAGTGAAGTATCTATTCAGGACTTTTGCCCAAGGTTGTAAAGATACTCTCCAGAATTTTCTTCTGGTAAGCCTTATGGTTTTAGCGTACAGGTATACCTCATTTTATTGCATTTCAATTTGTTGCACTTTGCAGATTTTGCATTTTTTACAAATTGAAGGTTTGTGGCAATACTTCATTGAGTAAGTCTATTAGCATCATTTTTCCAACAGCATTTGCTCATTTCCTGTCTCTGTGTCACACTTTGGTAATTCTCACAATATTTCAAACTTTTTCATTATTGTTATATTTGTTATAGTGATCTGTGATCAGTGATCTTCAATGTTACTATTGTAATTGTTTTGGGGCATCATAAACTACACCCATATAAGATGGCAAATTTAGTGGATAAATGTGTGTGTTCTGACAGCTCCACTCACTGGCCATTCGCCTGTCTCTCCCCTTCTCCTTGGGCATCTCCTGCGGTGGTCTGGAACTGAACCTGCAATATCTCTGAGGTGTACCTGTATACATTTAGGTTTATTATCTGTTTCAAATTAATTTTTGTGTATGATGTGAGAGAGAGGTTGAGGTTCATATTTTCCATAGTTTTTCCTAGTTGTTTCAGCTCAATTTATTGAAAAGACTTTTCTTTCCCCATTGTTATCTTGGTATCTTTATTGAAATTCAATGAAATGTACATGCACAGTTTTTTCCTAAACTCTACATTATGTTACATTAATCTCTTTATCCATTCTTATACTAAAGCTACAGTCTCGGTTACTGCAACTTTTTAATAAGTCTTGAAATCAGTTTTGTGAATGGTCCACAGTTTCTTCTTTAAAATTGTGCTGACTATTCTAGATCCTTTGAATTTCTGTATAAATTTTATTTAAAAAAATTTTTTTTATTTTTAAAATTTTTATTGGAGTATAGTTGCTTTAAAATGTGTTAGTTTCTGCTGTACAGCAGAGTGAATCAGCTATACGTGTACATATACCCCCTCTTTTTTGGATTTCCTTCTCATTTAGGTCACCACAGAGCATGGGGTAGAGTTCCCTGAGCTATATTGTAGGTTCTCATTAGTTACCTATTTTATACATAGCATCAATAGTGTATATATGTCAATCCCAATCCCCCAATTCAGCCCACCCCCCTTTCCCCTTTGGTATCCATACGTTCTATATGTCTGTGGCACTATTTCTGCTTTGTAAATAAGATCATCTATACCAATTTTTTCAGATTCCACATATATATGTTAATATACAATATTTGTTTTTCTCTTTCTGACATACTTCACCATGTATGACAGTCTCCAGGTCCATCCATGTCTCTACAAATGACCCAATTTCACTCCTTTTTATGGTTGAGTAATATTCCATTGTATATATGTACCACATCTTCTTTATCCATTCCTCTGTTGATGGACATTTTAGGTTGTTTCCATGTCCTGGCTATTGTAAATAGCACTGCAGTGAGCATTGGGATGCATGTGTCTTTTTGTATTATGATTTTCTCTGGGTATATGCCCAGTAGTGGGATTGCTGGGTCTCATGGTAGTTCTATTTTTAGTTTTTTAAGGAACGTCTGTACTGTTTTCCGTGGTGGCTGTAACAATTTACATTCCCACTAACAAACAGTGAAAGAGGGTTCCCTTTTCTCCACACCCTCTCCAGCATTTATTGTTTGTAGACTTTGTGATGATGGCCATTCTGACCAGTGTGAGGTGATACCTCATTGTAGTTTTGATTTGTCTTTCTCTAATGATTAGAGATGTTGAGAAACTTTTCACGTGTTTGTTGACAATCTGTATATCTTCTTTGGAGAAATGTCTATTTAGGTCTTCTGCCCATTTTTGGATTGGGTTGTTTGTTATTTTGATATTGAGCTGAATGAGCTGTTTGTATATTTTAGAGATTAATCCTTTGTCAGTTGATTCGTTTGCAAATATTTTCTCCCATTCTGAGGGTAGTCTTTTTGTCTTGTTTATGGTTTCTTTTGCTGTGGAAAAGCTTTTAAGTTTCATTAGGTCCAATTTGTTTATTTTTGTTTTTATTCTCATTGCTCTAGGAGGTGGGTCAAAAAAGATTTTGCTGCAATTTATGTCATAGAGTGTTCTGCCTATGTTTTCCCCTAAGAGTTTTATAGTGTCTGGCCTTACATTTAGGTCTTTAATCCATTTTGAGTGTATTTTTGTGTATGGTGTTAGGTAGTGTTCTAATTTCATTCTTTTACATGTAGCTGTCCAGTTTTCCCAGAACCATTATTGAAGAGACTGTCTTTACTCCATTGTATATTCTGGCCTCCTTTGTCTAGATTAGGTGACCATAAGTGTGTGGGTTTATCTCTGGGCTTTCTATCCTGTTCCATTGATCTATATTTCTGTTTTTGTGCCAGTACCATACTGTCTTGATTACAGTAGCTTTGTAGTAAGGTCTGAAGTCAGGGAGCCTGATTCCTCCAGCTCCGGTTTTTTTTCTCAAGATTGCTTTTGCTATTTGAGGTCTTTTGTGTTTCCATACAAATTGTAAAATTTTTTGTTCTAGTTCTGTGAAAAATGCCATTGGTAATTTGATAGGATTGCGTTGAATCTGTAGATTGCTTTGGGTAGTAGAGTCATTTTCACAATGTTGATTCTTCCAATCCAAGAACATGGTATATCTCTTTATCTGTTTGTGTTGTCTTTGATTTCTTTCATCAGTGTCTTATAGTTTTCTGCATACAGGTCTTTTACCTCCTTAAGTAGGTTTATTCCTAGGTATTTTATTCTTTTTGTTGCAGTGGTAAATAGGATTGTTTCCTTAATTTCTCTTTCTGATTTTTCATTGTTAGTGTATAGGAATGCAAGAGATTTCTGTGTATTAATTTTGTATCCTGTGACTTTACCAAATTCATTGTTTAGCTCTAGTAATTTTCTGGGCCTGCCATGTACTCTTGATTCATAAAAGGTTGCTTGAGTGGGCACTAAGCTGGATACAGTACCTGATCTCCTGCTTGTTTTTAATTAGGAATCAGGTAATATTGAAGTGTGATCATAGATTATAAAGAATTAAATTATTTTGCAAGCTTTTGCTATTTTATAGTCAAAATAAATCTGGTTTTTAGCCCTTTGTTTCTGGATAGGATAGTTTCTTTGTTGTAGAATAATTTATTAGTCTGGAGTTGGTTTGTATTAAAACTATTCTAATGTGATTATTACTGTCTAGAGAGGAGGGTAAGATAGTGAGATAAGGATGTGTTGAGATAAAAATAAGTTGAAGGATAATATATGATAGTGAAGTGAAAAGGATATTTGGTTGAATTTTAAAAACATGTTAAATGACTTGAGCCATTATTCAGATTAAGAAAGCCAGGTAGGTTTAAGAAGCTCAGAGAACAAAAGCTTCTAATTACTGAAATATATCTACTGAAATAATGCTAATTTTTAAATAAATTAGGGTGCAAAGAAAGGGACTGCCTTGGTTTTAGCTTCACAGATAAATTAGTAGATATAGTAATTGATTAGTTTGACACTTATTAACTCATTCTTATTTTAAAAAATAAATTTATTTTATTTATTTATTTTTGGCTGCTTGGGTCTTTGTTGCTGTGCGTGGGCTTTCTCTCTAGCTGAAGTGAGCGGGGGCTACTCTTTGTTGCAGTGTGCAGGCTTCTTATTGCGGTGACTTCTCTTGTTGCAGAGCATGGGCTCTAGGTGCATGGGCTTCAGTAGTTGTGGCACGCGGGCTCAGTAGTTGTGGCTCGTGGGCTCTAGAGCGCAGGCTCAGTAGTTGTGGCGCACAGGCTTAGTTGCTCCGTGGCATGTGGGATCTTCCGGGACCAGGGCTCAACCTGTGTCCCCTGCGTTGGCAGGTGGATTGTTAACCACTGTGCCACCAGGGAAGTCCCTCATTCACTCATTCTTAACCAATCAGGTTGACATATTCTTTAGTCATATTTATGTTTAGTTTTTAAATGGAAATAATCCATTCACCATACAACTGAGACAATATAAATGCCCAGTCCCTGCAACTATCCTCCATTCCCATCTTTCAGACTCAGGCATGCCACCCTCTTGCTTTGTCTGGCTCGTTAATATTTGGATTAATATACTCAGGCTGTCCTTTTTTGATACTTTGTTTAGACTTTCTAGCATACTGGGTTACCCTTTTGGACCATTTAAAATGTATATTTATTCATCTAATTTTGCTTATTGCAAAAAAAAATGAGAAAATAGGTAGACGTGTAAAGAATGATACAAGGACCAGTTGTAATCCCAGCTATGTAAAATAATTACCAATGTCAAATAATTACTAATATTTTACTGTATTTCATCAAATCTAAGACACCATTGACTAGAACTTCCACTATTTTACCACTGTGAAAGGAGAAATGCTGTCATACTATGACATACTACTTTCTTTCCTATTAAAAAGTTTATGCTTGTTGGAAAAATTCTTTTAGACTTGTTTAGATATAGACTTCTATTATGAATGGCTTTACAGCATATCTCAAAAAGAAAATATAAGAAAAACAAGTTGCTTAAAGTAGTTCTAAAACCTCTTCACATTCAGAGTCCAACAGTTCCATGTCACTTTTTGATTCAGAGTTGTCTATGTCTGTGTTTTTCCTAATGGTTTCATCCTCTGTGTTATCAAAAACATTGATGATGCAATTTGCATAAAAGAGAGTTCTCCAAGAGAACTTGCAAAGAGTTGTCTCCAAGATTTTCATCCAAGCTCATCTATTTACCCCTTCTTTTTAGCATTGAAACTGTCTTCTCACCAGTTTGGGGTGGGCACATGGTGGCCAAGTTAGAGACATTTCTGAGACTCCCTGGTAGTTTAGTGCTATGGCCTGAATGCCTGTGTCCCTCCAAAATTCATGTTGAAATCCTGACCCCCAAGGTGATGGTGTTAGTAGGTGAGGCCTTTGGTAGGTGATTAGGGCATGAGGGTGGAACTCTCTTGAATGGGATTACTGCCCGTATAAAAGAGATCCCCACAGAACTCCCTAACCCTTCTGCCACGTGAGGACACAAGGAGAATTCTCTGCAAACAAGAAGAGGGGCTTCATTCAACCATGTGGGTGCTACCATTTCGGACTTCCAGTATCCAGAACAGTGAGAAATAAATTTCTAATGTTTGTAAGCCATCCAGTCTGTGGTATTTTGTTATAGCAGCCTGAGCTGACTAAGAAACTTGTTATGACCATGTTCTGACTAGTAGGATAGGAGAAGTGGTGTGTGCAACTTCTAGTTCAAATCCTTAAAAGGAAGCTGCTTACCTTCCACTTTCTTTTTCACCCTCTCCTTGGGATGAAAAGCAGACATGGTGATAGTGAGCCAGCTTTAATCATGTAGAAGAAGATACCCTGGGGATAGTGGAACAACTAGATAGAAAGATCTGGATTTTTAGATTACTGTGTAGAGCAGAGCTGCCTCCCTGCAAAGTGTGAACAGCAGCTCTCATGGAAGGGAAAAATAAACCTTCCATCTTGTTTAAACCTGTTATTGTCAGAACAGCCAAATTAATGTTCATGTTATACATACTGTTTTTTAAATTCCTTTTAAAATTTACTATCATATTGAAAAATACTTTTATTTATCATTAAAAATTTTAACGGCTAAGTAATATTCAAGGTACAGATATGTTATTATTTATTTAACTAAACCCCTATAATTGGGCATTTAGGTTGTTCCAATTTTTCTCTATTGTTAATAATAGTGGAATGAAAATTCTGCTATAAATCTTACGGTAAACACACACACGTGTATGTATATGTGTATATGTGCACACACAGACATCTCTAATTGTTTCCCTAAAATAAATCCCTGTAAATAGAATTACTTGGTCAAAGGCCTTTCACATTTTTAAGATGCATTATCAAATTGACTGCCAGTATTTCTGCATTAATTTACCCTACCACTATAGATTGTACCATTAATTTACCCTACCACCATTCTCTCTCTATATATACATATTCTCTACATTTGTAAAAATGTTTTTGAGGTATAATTTGCACAGAATAAGTCTATGGATCTTAAGTGCTCAGTTCCATAAGTTTTAATATCATGTAACTGCCATACGCAAAAAAGGTATAGAACATTTCCATTACCTAGAAAGTTATATCGTGCTCCTTTCCTTAATCCCTATCCTGCAGAGGCAAGTACTGTTTTGACTTCTAATTTTGCCTACTTTTGAACTTCATATAGATGGAATCATACAGTAGATATTCTTTTGTTTCTAGCTTCTTTGCTTTCATTTTTGAGATTCATCCATGTTGTTGCAAATATCAGTAGTGTTCTGTTGTACGATGTTACTACATTGAAAAAAAATCTGCTCTCCGGTTGATAAATATTTGTGTTGTTTCCAGGTTTGGGTAAAGAATATGACTTTTTGTGAACGTATGTTTTTCATTTAGTTTGTCTTGAGTAAATACCTAAAGTGGGATTGCTGGGTCATAAGGTAGATGCGTATTTAACTTTTAAGGAAATTGACATGTAGCTCTCAAAAGTGGTTGTACAACTTTATGCTTCCACCAGTAGCAATGCGTGAGAGTTCTAGATGCTTGTTTTCCTGGCAAACAATTGTATTGTCAGTCTTTTAGATTTTAGCCATTCGTGTGGCTGTGAGAATGTTAACTTTTGTTTTCCTTTTGACTAAGGATGTTGAGCTCCTTTGTATATGCTTATTGGCTATTCATTTATCTTCTGTAAAGGATTTGTTCATGTCTTTTGTCCATTTTTACAAATTGAGTTTTCTTTTTATTATTGATTTATAGGAGTTCTTTCTATGTTTTGGACACAAGTTCTTTATCAGATATATGTGTGGTGAATTTTATTTTCTAGAGTGTAGTTTTATAAGCAGAAATTTTAATTAGGAAAAAATATAACATATCAATTTTTTTCTTTTGTACTTAGTTGTTTCTTGTGTATTCTGTGAAATTTTTACCTACTACAAGGTTATAAAGGCATTATCCTATGTTTTCTTCTAGGCTCTCTGGTTCTGATTTTTCCAATACAGTTTATGATCGGTCTCAAGTTAACTCTGTTATTGGAATGAGGTAGGTTTCAGGTTCATTTATTTTCTGTTTTTTGCCAATATGATAAGTATATATGATAAGTATATATTTTATTGTTGTTTTATGCCCTAATGAACTCTTGACTTTGAATATTTTCCCGAGTTTCCATGTTCTTACAATTTTGAGTAAGAGCTATTCCATTAGCCAACCCTGAAGGGCTAACTTTTTGACTTCAGTGAAAAAATCTTATTTTCTTTTTGAGAGCTGTGAAATTACCTTAGCAGGACTGATCTAGTGACATCTATGTCAGTCAGGATTAGAAAATACCCAGAATAATTATTGGTAACCATCAGTCTACTTTAAATTAGTTAGGATTTAGACTGATTTATGAAGCATTAAGATGGCCATATTTCTATGATGTTGCTCAACTGGAAGAGGTTGAATTGTTCAACATGGGTTAACACATAGGAAATGACTAATTATACCAAATACTTAGAATAGTATAATAACTATTCAGTTATATCAGTAAAACATGAGCTCTGCTTCCTAGGGAAATAAAAGAAACTGGTTTTAAATATGTTTGATATAAAAGAGAACAGAGAATACATTTCAAGGAAGCAGCTTATGCTGATAAGTTAAACCAAATTGCTTTGGTGATTTTGCCCTTAGATTTTATGACCTACAGAAAATAGGAGCCATGAACCTGATGTCAAAATCTGAGTTCCTCAGAGAAGTGTAAGTCTCAGCCCCACTGAGTTTTTCAGGGATTATCCTACACATAGATAGATGGGCTAGAGCTCGAAGGAGAGTAGAACATTCACATTCATTTTGGAGGGTTAATGTCTGAGAAAATTGACTAGCTAAACAGCTGTAATAATTCCAGTAGAGAGTACATTTACATTTTCTAATAATACAATTCATGTAAGTTTTTATGTCACATAAATCTTTTCCACGGACTTCCACATATTTGGCTTCCATAAACCCCATTACAACTATAAATTGAGCTCAAATCTTCCTTTTTGCTGATATTTTTCTATCAGTTAACTTCTTCCCATGACCTCTAGTAGTGATGTTGTGTCATTTGAACTTAGAACCCTAAATAATTTTTACTCCATTCTCTCCATCTTCTTTTCTGACAAATGATAAGGCTTATTATTTAATTATCTAAAAATATTTCTCACACATGTTCTATTATAGTTTGTATTTTGTAACTCACCACATCTTAATTTCTTATTTTCTATTTGGTGACTAAAAAATAAGGCCAGACTCAATACAAAGGCAAGTAATTGCCACAGGAGAGCATTGTCATAATTTCCCCCAAGGAACTCCATCTTGTTAACTGTTTAAAATTGCTGAGAACATTTTTCGTAAGGGATTTAGCATTTATTTTTTCCAGTACTTTTATGCTGCTAAAAAACTATTTTATATATTGAGTGAGTTCCAGTAGTATCTGTGACAGCAGTTCTGTCAAAACACTTGAAAAGTATGTTCACTCATCACGGAAATTTTGAAAGCGTCTGTCCCTTCAAAAATGTATGTTTTGCTTTGGAAGCTACGCAAAACAGCTTAAATTTTGGAACAGCATTGGGAACAATCCTCAGAGAAAGCATTTTAGTTTTCTAATTAGAGAATACAGGACAATGTTACAGGAACCAGTCTAGAAAACATCACTTTATCTAAAACAGTTCAAATAACACCTTCTAGAAGGTTCTCTGCAACAGCAAAGTTTTTATTTTTTAACATTGCCTTAACAATGTATCAGCAGATTAAAGAATTGAGTGCCATGAATGCAAGGCATTGAAGATCCAAATCCTCTGAGTTGATCCTTTCTGACAGAGGAGAAAGGCCAATAAGCCAACCCCAAATGGTATAATCAGGAGAAGTGCATAATTAAAAGCCATCTGCATGTCTTGTGTGCCCCTTTCTGTATGTGAAATAGGGCCAGCACTATGTGAGTACTTAAAAGCTCCTTTCAAAAAATTTAAAATCCTTATTGAGAAGTTATCCTACAGTGCAGAGAATAAGACAAACCAAAGTATTCATGACCAGCCCCTCCCACTTCTTATTTTCTTACAATATGTGTGAGTGATTTACAATCAAATTAACATAATGCCATACCACCAACACTAGAAATGTTTATTGTAGATTTAAAAATATTCTATGTTTCATGAAAAGAAGTTAAGTCGTGGGAGCTAAGAAAATAACGTTGTTGTGTGTCTCCATCAAGATTACAGTCCAGAGTTCATTCTGGATTCCAGTGGAGGCTGTGCTCTACTCCCACAAACAAATGCTAGTTACTAAGCCCTCAGATTCAGAAGTTTTATTTTTTCTTCTTTAGGATGAACTTTCTAAGTAGATATTTAATATGTTTTCTTTAGTAGGAATTAATTGGTAAAGGAGCCTATTCAATAGTTCTTGTAAGAGGATTGAGTCATAACTAGGTGATGCTCCTTATAATCCCATTTAATTTTAGAAGATTTGTTCATCCTACACAGATCATCAGTACCATCCAAGAACACATTTTCTTTTTGTGGTTCTATGGTTTGGGATGTTATATAAGGGAGATCTGAATTGTTATAGAGGGGAAATTGGTCTTGATGCCCTTATAAATCCCTTCTTTTTTTTTTTTTTGAATTTTTGAATTTTATTTTATTTATTTTTTTATACAGCAGGTTCTTATTAGTCATCAGTTTTATACACATCAGTGTATACATGTCAATCCCAATCTCCCAATTCATCACACCCCCACCCCCACCCCCCAACCACTTTCCCGCCTTGGTGTCCATACGTTTGTCCTCTACATCTCTGTCTCAATTTCTGCCCTGCAAACCAGTTCATCTGTACCATTTTTCTAGGTTCCACATATAAGCATTAATATACGATATTTATTTTTCTCTTTCTGACTTACTTCACTCTGTATGACAGTCTCTAGATCCATCCACGTCTCAACAAACGACCCAATTTCGTTCCTTTTTATGGCTGAGTAATATTCCATTGTATATATGTACCACAACTTCTTTATCCATTCCTCTGTCAATGGGTATTTAGGTTGCTTCCATGACCTGGCTATTGTAAATAGTGCTGCAGTGAACATTGGGGTGCATGTGTCTTTTAGAATTATGGTTTACTCTGGGTATATGCCCAGTAGTGAGATTGATGGATCATATGGTAATTCTATTTTTAGTTTTTTAAGGAATCTCTATACTGTTCTCCATAATGGCTGTATCAATTTACACTCCCACCAACAGTGCAAGAGGGTTCCCCTTTCTCCACACCCTCTCCAGCATTTGTTGTTTGTAGATTTTCTGAGGATGCCCATTCTAACTGGTGTGAAGTGATACCTCATTGTAGTTTTGATTTGCATTTCTCTAATAATTAGTGATGTTGAGCAGGTTTTCATGTGCTTCTTGGCCATCTGTATGTCTTCTTTGGAGAAATGTCTATTTAGGTCTGCCCATTTTTGGATTGGGTTGTTTGTTTTTTTAATATTGAGCTGCATGAGCTGTTTATATATTTTAGAGATTAATCCTTTGTCCGTTGATTCGTTTGCAAATATTTTCTCCCATTCTGAGGGTTGTCTTTTGGTCTTGTTTATGGTTTCCTTTGCTGTGCAAAAGCCTTTAAGTTTCATTAGGTCCCATTTGTTTATTTTTGTTTTTGTTTCCATTACTCTAGGAGGTGGATCAAAAAAGATCTTGCTGTGATTTATGTCAAAGAGTGTTCTACCTATGTTTTCTCCAAGAGTTTTATAGTGTCTGGTCTTACACTTAGGTCTCTAATCCATTTTGAGTTTATTTGTGTGTATGGTGTTAGGGAGTGTTCTAATTTCATTCTTTTACATGTAGCTGTCCAGTTTTCCCGACACCACTTATTGAAGAGACTGTCTTTGCTCCATTGTATATCCTTCCCTCCTTTGTCATACATTAGCTGACCATAGATGGGTGGGTTTTATTTCTGGGCTTTCTATCCTTTTCCATTGATCTGTATTTCTTTTTTTGTGCCAGTACCATATTGTCTTGATTACTGTAGCTTTATAGTATAGTCTGAAGTCAGAGAGTCTGATTCCTCCAGCTCCGCTTTTTTACCTCAAGACTGCTTTGGCTATTCGGGGTCTTTTGTGTCTCCATACAAATTTTAAGATTTTTTGTTCTAGTTCTCTGAAAAATGCCATTAGTAATTTGGTAGGTATTGCATTGAATCTGTAGATTGCTTTGGGTAGTCACTTTCACAATATTGATTCTTCCAGTCTGAGAACATGGTATATCTCTCCATCTGCTGGTGTCATCTTTAATTTCTTTCATCAGTGTCTTATAGTTTTCTGCATACAGGACTTTTGTCTCCCTAGGTAGGTTTATTCCTAGGTATTTTATTCTTTTTGTTGCAGTGGTAAATGGGAGTGTTTCCTTAATTTCTCTTTCAGATTTTTCATCATTGGTATATAGGAATGCAAGAGATTTCTGTGCATTAATTTTGCATCCTGCAGCTTTACCAAATTCATTGATTAGCTCTAGTAGTTTTCTGGTGGCATCTTTAGGATTCTCTATGTATAGTATCATGTCATCTGCAAACAGTGACAGTTTTATTTCTTTTCCAATTTGGATTCCTTTTATTTCTTTTTCTTCTCTGATTGCCGTGGCGAGGACTTCCAAAACTATGTTGAATAATAGTGGTGAGAGTGGACATCCTTGTCTTGTTCCTGATCTTAGAGGAAATGCTTTCAGTTTTTCACTGTTGAGTATGATGTTAGCTGTGGGTTTGTCATATATGGCCTTTATTATGTTGAGGTAGGTTCCCTCCATGCCCACTTTCTGGAGAGTTTTTATCATAAATGGGTGTTGAATTTTGTCAAAAGCTTTTTGTGCATCTATTGAGATGATCATATGGTTTTTCTCCTTCAATTTGTTAGTATGGTGTATCACATTGATTGATTTGTGTATATTGAAGAATCCTTGCATCCCTGGGATAAATCCCACTTGATCATGGTGTATGATCCTTTTACTGTGTTGTTGGATTCTGTTTGCTAGTATTTTGTTGAGGATTTTTGCATCTATATTCATCAGTGATATTGCTCTGTAATTTTCTTTTTTTGTAGTATCTTTGTCTGGTTTTGGTATCAGGGTGATTATGGTGATACCAAATCATGTATCTATGGTGGCCTCATAGAATGAGTTTGGGAGTGTTCCTTCCTCCGCAATTTTTTGGAAGAGTTTGAGAAGGATGGGTGTTAGCTCTTCTCTAAATGTTTGGTAGAATTTGCCTGTGAAGCCATCTGGTCCGGGACTTGTGTTTGTTGGAAGATTTTTAATCACAGTTTCAATTTCATTACTTGTGATTGGTCTGTTCATATTTTCTATTTCTTCCTGGTTCAGTCTTGGAAGGTTACACCTTTCTAAGAATTTGTCCATTTCTTCCAGGTTGTCCATTTTATTGGCATAAAGTTTCTTGTAGTAGTCTCTTAGGATGCTTTGTATTTCTGCAGTGTCTGTTGTAACTTCTCCATTTCATTTCTAATTTTATTGATTTGAGTCCTCTCCCTCTTTTTTTTGATGAGTCTGGCTGATGGTTTACCAATTTTGTTTATCTTCTCGAAGATCCAGCATTTAGTTTTATTGATCTTTGCTATTGTTTTCTTTGTTTCTATTTCATTTATTTCTGCTCTGATCTTTATGATTTCTTTGTTTCTGCTAACTTTGGGTTTTGTTTGTTCTTCTTTTTCTAGTTCCTTTAGGTGTAAGGTTAGGTTTTTTATTTTAGAATTTTCTTGTTTCTTGAAGTAGGTTTGTATAGCTATAAACTTCCCTCTTAGAACGGCTTTTGCTGCAACCCATCGTTTTTGGATCATTGTGTTTTCATTGTCATTTGTCTCTAGGTATTTTTTGATTTCCTCTTTGAATTCTTCAGTGATCTCTTGGTCATTTAGTAATGTATTGTTTAGCCTCCATGCATTTGTGTTTTTTATTTTTTTCCCTGTAATTGATTTCTGATCTCACAGCGTTGTGGTCAGAAAAGATGCTTGATATGATTTCAATTTTCTTAAATTTACTGAGGCTTGATTTGTAACCCAAAATGTGATCTATCCAGGAGAATGTTCCGTGCGCACTTGAGAAGAAAGTGTAATCTGCTGTTTTTGGATGGAATATCTTATCAATATCAATTAAATCTATCTGGTCTATTGTGTCATTTAAAGCTTCTGTTTCCTTATTTATTTTCATTTTGGATGATCTGTCCATTGGTGTAAGTGAGGTGTTAAAGTCCCCCACTGTTATTGTGTTGCTGTCGATTTCCTCTTTTATAGCTGTTAGCAGTTGCCTGATGTATTGTGGTGCTCCTGTGTTGGGTACATATATATTTATAATTGTTATATCTTCTTCTTGGATTGATCCCGTGATCATTATGTAGTGTCCTTCCTTGTCTCTTGTAACATTCTTTATTTTAAAGTCTATTTTATCTGATATGAGTATTACTACTCCAGCTTTCTTTTGATTTCCATTTGCATGGAATATCTTTTTCCATCCCCTTGCTTTCAGTCTGTAGGTGTCCCTAGGTCTGAAGTGGGTCTCTTGTAGACAGCATATATATGGGTCTTGTTTTTGTATCCATTCAGCAAACCTGTGTCTTTTGGTTGGAGCATTTAATCCATTCATATTTAAGGTAATTATTGATATGTATGTTCCTATGACCATTTTCTTAATTTCTTGCCTGTGTTTTTGTAGGTCCTTTTCTTCTCTTGTGTTTCCTACTTAGAGAAGTTCCTTTAGCATTTGTTGTAGAGCTGGTTTGGTGGTGCTAAATTCTCTTAGCTTTTGCTTGTCTGTAAAGCTTTTGATTTCTCCATCGAATCTGAATGAGATCCTTGCTGGGTGGAGTAATCTTGGTTGTACCTTCTTCCCTTTCATCACTTTAAGTATATCATGCCACTCCCTCCTGGCTTGTAGAGTTTCTGCTGAGAAATCAGCTGTTAACCTTATGGGAGTTCCCTTGTATGCTATCAGTCATTTTTCCCTTGTTGCTTTCAATAATTTTTCTTTGTCTTTAAATTTTGCCAATTTGATTATTATGTGTCTCGGCGTGTATCTCCTTGGGTTTATCCTGTATGGGACTCTCTGCGCTTCCTGGACTTGAGTGGCTATTTCCTTTCCCATGTTAGGGAAGTTTTCGACTATAATCTCTTCAAATATTTTCTTGGGTCCTTTCTCTCTCTCTTCTCCTTCTGGGACCCCTATAATGTGAATGTTGTTGTGTTTAATGTTGTCCCAGAGGTCTCTTAGACTGTCTTCATTTCTTTTCATTCTTTTTTCTTTATTCTGTTCTGCAGCAGTGAATTCCACCATTCTGTCTTCCAGGTCACTTATCCGTTCTTCTGCCTCAGTTATTCTGCTATTGATTCCTTTTAGTGTATTTTTCATTTCAGTTATTGTATTGTTCATCTCTGTTTGTTTGTTCTTTAATTCTTCTGGGTCTTTGTTAAACATTTCTTGCATCCTCTCAATCTTTGCCTCCGTTCTTTTCCCGAGGTCCTAGATCATCTTCACTATCGTTATTCTGAATTCTTTTTCTGGAAGGTTGCCTATCTCCACTTCATTTAGTTGTTTTTCTTTAGTTTTATCTGTTTCCTTCATCTGGTACATAGCCCTCTGCCTTTTCATCTTGTCTATCCTGTGAATGTGGTTTTTGTTCCACAGGCTGCAGGATTGTAGTTCTTCTTGCTTCTGCTGTCTTCTCTCTGGTGGATGAGGCTATCTGAGAGGCTTGTGCAAGTTTCCTGATGTGAGGGACTGGTGGTGGGTAGAGCTGGCTGTTGCTCTGGTGGGCAGAGCTCAGTAAAACTGTAATCTGCTTGACACCTGATGGGTGGGGCTGGGTGGGGCTGGGTTCCCTCCCTGTTGGTTTTTGGCCTGAGGTGACCCAACACTAGAGCCTGCAGGCTCTTTGGTGGGGCTAATGGCGGACTTTGGGAGGGCTCACGCCAAAGAGTACTTCCCAGAACTTCTGCTGCCAGTGTTCTTGTCCTCATGGTGAACCACAGCCATCCCCTGCCTCTGCAGGAGACCCTCCAACACTAGCAGGTAGGTGTGGTTCAGTCTCCCCTGGGGTCACTGCTCCTTCCCCTGGGTCCCAATGCATACACTACTTTGTGTGTGCCCTCCAAGAGTGGAGTCTCTGTTTCCCCCAGTCCTGTCAGAGTCCTGCAGTCAAATCCCGCTAGCCTTCAAAGTCTGATTCTCTAGGAATTCCTCCTCCCGTTGCCATACCCCCAGGTTGGGAAACCTGACGTGGGGCTCAGAACCTTCACTCCAGTGGGTGGACTTCTGTCGTATAAGTGTTCTCCAGTTTGTGAGTCACCCACGCAGCAGTTATGGGATTTGATTTTATTGTGATTGCACCCCTCCTACCATCTCATTTTGGCTTCTCCATTGTCTTTGGATGTGGGGTATCTTTTTTGGTGAGTTCCAGTGTCTTCCTGTCGATGATTGTTCAGCAGTTAGTTGTGATTCTGGTGTTCTTGCAAGAGGGAGTGAGAGCACGTCCTTCTACTCTGCCACCTTGATTCAGGCTCCTAAATCCCTTCTAACTCTTAGATTCCATAAGTTTATGAGTTTTAGTTTTAGAATGCTGTATATCAACAGTCAGTGAAAATATGTAGGGTTATTATGTAAATTGATGTAAGAATATTCAAAGATCAGAATTTTTAAAATGTTTATATTTAAAAAATTGTTTTAAATGATTTTGCTTCCTACATATCACACGTATAGAATTTATATCATTACTGTATACTCTATTTTTCTCATGACACAGAATTCTTTCTTTTGAGATTTCAAGCCTAACTTCTTCTCAGAGCTTCAATTTAATACTTCTTTCCAAATGTAACTGGTATGTTCAGGTTGGAATATAGTAATTGATATTCCCAGATGCAACAATTCTGAATTCCCAAAGGTTCGTATATTAGCAGAAAGACTCTCCAGTCTTTATTTGGAGACTCTCTATTGATATGCCCTTTAATCCCCATGGGCTTAGTGGAGCCTAACTGGTCATTTCTGGTTGTTTTTTAATCACTCACAAATGCAGCCAGAACTCAGTCTCTTTGATTCTTTTGAGGTCAGAGGACTTGGTAATCTCATAATGTCATCCTTTGTCTGTGTGTCTCTTATTGTTTTTCCCACAGTACCCCAAATCTTCACAGAACCTCCCGGTTTCTCTGTGGTTTTACGTGGCCAAGAGATTCACTAGTCAAAGTGGGCCAGGCCTCTCCCGGGCTCAGAGTCTTTGTCCAGTTGGTTTTAGCTCTAGACAGAGGAAGATGTCTTTCTGTCTTCCAGTCTGCAGATTCTGTTTTCTGATTTAGGATTAATGTTTTCACAGGATGATTGAGAGGGAAGATGTATTCCCTGCAGGGAAGTTCTCATCTCCCACCTTGGGAGTAGAAGTGTGGTCTGGCTGGATCTGACAAGACAATTAGTAACTAACCTGATGTGAATATCAGGGTTGTATGGTCATTTTCACCATCAACTTCTTTTTTTTACCTTCAGAATTTTTTTTTAAATTGAAGTACAGTTGATGTACAATATTATATAAGTTACAGGTGTACAATGTAGTGATTCACAATTTTTAAATGTTATACTCCATTTATAGTTATTGTAAAATATTGGCTATATTTCCCATGTTGTACAATATATCCTTGTAGCTTATTTTATACCTAACAGTTTGTACTCTTAATCCCCTACACCTGTATTACTCCTCTCCCCTCCCCTCCTCTCTCCCCACCTGTAACACTAGTTTGTTCTCTATATCTGTGAATCTGCTTCTTTTTTGTTATATTCACTAGTTGTATTTTTTAGATTCCACATATAAGTGATTTCATGCAGTATTTACCTCTCTCTGTATGACTTGTTTCACTTAGTGTAATGCCCTCTAAGTCCATCCATGTTGCTGCAAATGTCTAAATTTCATTCATTTTTATGACTGAGTAGTATTTCTTTGTGTTTGTGTGTGTATAGGTATATATATATATGTATATGTATATATTACATACCACATCTTCTTTATCCATTCGTCCACTAATGGATACTTAGGTTGCTTCCGTATCTCGGCAACTGTAAATAATGCTGCTATGAACACTGGGGTGCATGTATCTTTTCGAATTTCACTGTCAACTTTTTAAGCCTAGACAGTCTAATGAAGGGACTTACTGAGTTCACATTTACATGGAATTTATTGGGAAGGAAGCGCAAGTGTGTTAAATTCTCTTTTTTTCCCCCAATTTTTAAAAATGTAGAAAGACTACACTTTCTAATTTTTAAAAATTCCTGTTCCCCCGATTTTTATACCTTCATAATAACTCCTCATTCTAGCACACTGTCTTATTTAACAGTGGTTTTTTAAATGGCACTTAGGAGAGAACAAGCATAGGCTTCAAACTTCTTTAGCAATAGTTTTGTGGTTTTGTTTACCAAAATGATATATACGTGGTATCACACACATTTCATTAATCCCATAAGTATTTATTTCATATTTACAATGTGTCATCACAGTTATAGATTCTCTGGAGACTATGGAAAGTATGAGACAACTCTGAATAAAATTGTTTACATTTGAAAGCCTGGGAGTAAAGTGGTCATTATAATTAATCACAATCAAGAATCAAGAGTTATAATAATAATATGAAGCAAATGGTTTATTAAAGAAATTGCTTTAAAAGAAGTATAATCATATTCTATGGCAATATGGATGAAATTCACAATTATTTCAAAAGCTACAAAAATTAGTATGACAAAAATTTGAACATTCTTGCTTATACAAGTAAATTTAAAAGGTAAATTTCTCAGAGAATTTCTGCTTTCTCCCTGGCTATGGAAATATGTTGCTGCCTTGCCTTATTTTTTTATTTCTCCCAAGCTGTAAGATAAAAACAAGCCTTTTATCAAAAGAACTGGAAATGTTTAGATGCAGTGGTTGAAACTGGTGAAGTGAGGTCTGTGGATTCATTGTTTAAGTGGTGTTTTACATAATTGGAAGATATGGTTTTAAGGTTGTTGGTACTGAAGTAAATTTTTATTGCTAATTTCATTTACATCTATAACTACAGACACTAAAGGATTAACTCTTTTATTTCAAAAGTGGATGTTCGTTGCTTTTTAAAATCATGTTTTGAAACTTGTAATAAATTAGAGATTTTTGACTTAATGTTGTCACCAGAAATGACAGGGAACTAACATTTTCTTAAGTCAAATACTACTTTATGCTAGACACTTTCCATGCATTCTTTCATTTAATTTTACAACTGTAGGGGGAAGCTGCTCTACCCATCCATCCATATACCCAACAAATGTTTATTAAATGTTTACTATGTACTAACCATAATGATGGCAATAATAATAACAATAAGGTGTGCCTTGTAAGTAAAGGGAGAAGTGTGTGCCCATGATTGAAGTAATTGGAAGGAGAGGGCTGGTTCTGGACTTAACACATCAATGATGCTAAAATCCTTCCATATCCCAATCCCCCAGGAACTGTTGTAATAGGCAGCAGTGAAGTCGATTATCAGGAATTTGGTTGGACTTTCCCAGGATGCCTGGGTTTAGTGTCTATACTGTATGGACAGCCAGCATCAGGGAAGAGGTACCTTTGCATGGGCTGATGATATTCTCTGACCATTTTAAATGGGATTTTTGCTGTGGACAGAGAAAGCAGCACTTGTAATGGAGGGAATGTCTAGAAGGAGTGAACTGAGATTCACAGGGTGGGATTTGAGATGTACTAATTTGGATATTAAAAGAGTGACGTTGCTGTGTGCCCCAGAGTAATACGTTTGGACGAATGGGTTATGTACATATAAAGAAAGTGAAGCTTTGAAAGTCCTACAGTTAAGAAGCAAAGACCCTAGGATTCAAGCCCAGGTTTGTACAACCTCCTTGGGCAACTTTTTAAACCACTTGTAGACACTTACTTGAAATGCTTTCCTTAAAATTTGTCTTTGCTACTGCATGAAAAGAATCTGTATAAAGTGGAACACTTTTCGTAATAGCAAAATGCTTCAGTAATTAGAAAGTCATTCCAAGTTGTACTCTGACTCTGTCCTTTGTTCAAATGTACTATTCACATATCCAGAGACAGAGTGTCTCTATGACTTAATTATGATGAGTATAATAATTGAAAGTAGGTGGTTATATTATGCCAGAGGAGATAATTAAATAGAGAATTGCACTATTAGCTGGGCTTTTAGTACCATGCATTATCCTTATGAAAGATGATGTTATGATTCCATTGTACATTGCTCAGACAAAAAATATTTACAGAGTCAACACTTCAGATCAGAGGGCATTAAGAAGTACATTAGATATAGAAGGCATCCCAGAGATATAATTAAAATACTTTGGAAATTTTATAAGTGTAAGTACAGGACATTGACTTCCTTTTCGACCAGTAGTTTTATTGTCAGTAGGACTGGCAATTCTTCTTGCACCTACAGTTTCAGTAGAAATAAATTAATCATCAAAGTGGATACGATAGTAGCATAGGCAGCTTAGTTGTAAATCTTACCAATTTTTTTCTTGGAAATCATAAGGAGAGTAGAAACAAAACAAAAATTTTTTTCTCTAGAAAACAGAGAATTCACAAGCTCTAGGTTACATTTAATTGTGGCCCAAGCAAATGAAATCAACATCAACTTCATGGGAATGATGGGGCTTTGGGGGCTGAAGGTAGGATGAAGAATTTGGGAACATAGAAGGGATTAGCAGTGGTGGATATTAGAAATCAAAAACCAATATTTGCTCCGAAAAGGAGCAGACCCATCTCTGAATGGGAAGTGCTGTGAACTGGACTGAGACAGAAGAGGGTGTAATTGCTAAGGAAGGTTGGTAAAGAAGTTGCAGAAAGCATCTGGGGAAATCAAGAGGTCACTGACATGTCTCAGAAAACTCCAGGTACCAAAAGGGAGTGAACAAACAGTTTGGAAGGCAAGAGGTATATCCCCTTGGTATCAGTGATAAGCAAAGGATCCAAGGGAAATTAGAGTTGGGGGTAGAAGCTATTCTGAACCAGGTTAGGTGCTAAGTGGTGAAGGAGCTGTGGATTGTATTTTAAATAGTCTACTACTTTAGCAATACCAGTGAGAACTTTTGAACAAAGAAACCTAGAAAACTATTCACTGGGTCTTGTTAATAGCTGGTCTAGGAAAATTCTACTCATTTAAATATACATAACAAAAATGGATTAAAGACAGCATCCAAACACAAAAACAATAAGAAAACTGTGCAAAAGAGCACCAAAACTCCCCTATATAGAAAGAAAGCTCATTGGAAAATGTTGCATGAAGCAAATGAAAATTATAACCAACATTTTAATGTGAATTAAAAAAATTAATGTAGCAATTACAGCTCTCAGTTAATACCATAAATCAGAAATATAAGAAACCAGGAAAAGCTGAACAGTCAACAGAAGGTGTCAGCCAGACTGTTGGAGGAGTTGAAGCAGAAAGTGGTAGATTTCAGAAAAGAGAAAGAAGAAAAAGAAAATAAATAATTTAGAAGTGAAGACTAAATTTCAAAGTGTAAAACAGAGAACAGATATATTAGGAAGCACAGTAAGTGACATAGAAGAAAGAAATGAGACAAAACAAGCAAATGAAACATAAATAAGGACATACAATGATTAGAGAGAAAAAGCTAGGTATAGAATAAAGACAAAGGAAATCCAACATGTTTACAATTGGAATTTCCAAAGGGGGGGGAAAACCCAAACGGTATAATAGAGCAATTATATAAATATATGATTTGTAAAATCTCTCCTGAAAAAAAGAAAATCTGAAGTTACATATTGAAAAGCATTTTAGTCTGCATATCAGAATCCTAAGCCATGCTCAGAAGTTAATTTATAGCCTTAAATACTTAGTGCAATAAAAAGAAACCATAAAAATATGACACAAAAGATAGAAAAAGAACAGAATAAACCAAATGAAAGTCAAAGGAAAGGATTAATGAAGAAAAAGGCAGAATGGAAGGAGTTAGAGAAAGTAACAAAAAATAAAATAAAAAATCTAGTGATTTGAAAAAAATTGATTTGATAAATGATGAGATAATCTAATTAAGAGAAAAGGAAGAAAGTACATATATACAAAAGAAATGACATGAAGGGAAAACAAAACAAAAAGAGGAAATTTGGAGATTAATCCTTTGTCTGTTGTTTCATTTGCAAATATTTTCTTCCATTCTGAGGGTTGTCTTTTTGTCTTGTTTATGGTTTCCTTTGCTGTGCAAAAGCTTTTAAGTTTAATTAAGTCCCATTTGTTTATTTTTGTTTTTATTTCCATTACTCTAGGAGGTGGGTCAAAAAAGATCTTGCTGTGGTTTATGTCAAAGAGTATTTTTCCTATGTTTTCCTGTAAGAGTTTTATAGTGTCTGGTCTTACATTTAAGCCTTTAATCCATTTGGAGGTTTTTTTGTGTAAATGCTGGAAGGGGTGTGGTGAATAGGGAACCCTCCTGCACTGTTGGTGGGAATGTAAATTGATACAACCACTGTGGAAAGCAGTATGGAGGTTCCTTAAAAAACTTAAAATAGAACTACCATATGACCCAGCAATCCCACTACTGGGCATATACCCTGAGAAAACCATAATTCAAAAAGAGTCATGTACCACAATGTTCATAGCAGCTCTATTTACAATAGCCAGGACATGGAAGCAACCTAAGCGTCCATCGACAGATGAATGGATAAAGAAGATGTGGTACATATATACAATGGAATATTACTCAGCCATAAAAAGAAATGAAATTGAGTTATTTGTAGTGAGTTGGATGGACCTAGAGTCTGTTATACAGAGTGAAGTAAGTCAGAAAGAGAAAAACAAATACCGTATGCTAACACATATATATGGAATCTAAAAAAAAAAAAAAGTTCTGAAGAACCTTGGGGCAGCAGGAATAAAGATGCAGACGTAGAGAATGGCCTTGAGGACACGGGGAGGGGGAAGGGTAAGCTGGGATGAAGTGAGAGAGTGGCATGCACATATATACACTACCAAATGTAAAATAGATAGCTAGTGGGAAGCAGCCACATAGCACAGGGAGATCAGCTCAGTGCTTTGTGTCCACCTAGAGGGGTGGGATAGCGAGGGTGGGAGGGAGACACAAGAGGGAGGAGATATGGGGATATTTGTATATGTATAGCTGAATCACTTTGTTATACAGCAGAAACTAACACACCATTGTAAAGCAATTAAATAAAGATGTTAAACTCCAATCAAGATGTTAAAAAAAAAAGGGAATATAAAAAAAAAATGGTACTGATGGACCTAGTTGCAGGACAGGAATAAAGAGATAGACAAAGAGAATGGACTTGAGGACACGGTGGGGAGGGGGAAGCTGGGGCGAAGTGAGAGTAGCATCGACATACATACAGTACCGACTGTGAAATAGTTGGCTGGTGGAAGCAGCAGCATAGCACAGGGAGATTGGCTCGGTGCTTTGCGATGACCTAGAGCAGTGGGATAGGGAGGGTGGGAGGGAGGCTCAAGGGGGAGGGGATATGGGAACATGTGTATGCATATGGCTGATTCACTTTGTTGTGCAACAGATACTAACACAGTATTGTGAAGCAATTATACTCCAAGAAAGATCTATTAAAAAGAGGAAATTAAAATATAAGAGGGTATTTTGTGCAATTCTATCAAAATTTTAAAATTTGAATATAATAATTTTCTCAGAAGATATGACTTAAACATATGACATATGCTGATTATGACAAAAGTACCCAGAAGAGAAAGAAAATCCCAACAAACCAATTTCCACGGGGGAAAAAATAGAGAAATAGAGAGATTCTGGCTTCCACATCCACTGCCTCTGAGGTCTAAATCCATCCTTCTAAATGTTGTTCTCTGAAGCTGGGGCTGGGCCTTTGAGAACTGCAGTTCACAGGGTCCTTTGCCCGCTGCCTTCTGCAGGTAGGGAGCACTGAGAAAGGTGAAAGTCAGGAGCTGTAGAGAATGGGCTTTCTTTTGATTTGTTGATGTTTCTGTTTGTCACCCATCCTTCTGCTTCTAAGGGGATCCCTGGAAATAGCTTCATCATGCCCCTGAGGTCAGAGCCTCCATTCTGCTGGGCTCTTCCTTCAAGCTCCTGGGTTCTTGTAATTCCACTCTCTTCCCCTTTGTTGCTCCACCCCTAAGAGTGGTACCAGTCTTTTACAGTTGTCTCTTGCTTTGCCTCAGTGTTCCCTTCTTACTCCTTCAGCTTTTCAATACCTGTGTAATCAATTTCCTGCATTGAATTCCATCTATCGAAATATACAGTGTCCCCCTACCCCCCGATTTAACATCTCTTGCTTCAGTTTCCTCAGATATAAAATGGAGATGATGATGATGATATAATAATGATGATAATAATGACACTTAGCTCATTGGGTTGTTAAGATTAAATGTGTTAACATGTGTAGGTTCTTAGAACAAGGTCTGGCAAAGAGTAAACCCTATGTTAAATTATTGCCATTATCAAAAAGATTTACCTCCCACCCCCCAAAAAGCACAGCACTTGGCCTAGACAGATTTGTAAAAAACTTTTCTGAAAACTTTAAAGTGCAGATACTTTCTTTGTTATTTCATCTATTCTAGAGCATGGAGAAAGAAGGAAAACTTCCAAATCAATTCTTGTGATGTAAGTACGACATTGATAACAAAGCTTAAGAAAAATTTTACAGAAAAGGAAATCGTAAAACTATCTCATTTTACAAATAAAAATGGAAAATACTAAATAAGGCATTAGCAAAGAAAACTTGGTAGCTCATTAAAGAATAATACACCATAACAAGATCAGAAATGAAAAGGCTTAATATTAGGAAATTTAGTAATGTAATTTATTATATTAATAGATTTAATAGGTGTAACTTAATGCTGTAGGCCCTAGGGTTCACTCTGTGGTCCTCCTTTCCTCTCTATCTGCATTCACTCCCTTGGTGACCCCCAGTTATCCTGACTTCATATGTTATCCATGATCTGTTTTTGTACAACTCTCAAGAATGATTTTTCATTTTTAAAGGGTTGTAAAAAACCAACCAGCCAACCAACCAACCAAATAAACAAACAAAAAACCTCCCAAAAGATAGAATGATATCTCATAAAGTCTAAAATGTTCACTATCTAGTTTTTAAAGAAAAGATTTGACTGCTTCTCAGATACAAAAAATGGCTTTTGGAATAGACAGAATTCTGAAAGATTTTAAATTTAAGTACAGTGCACATTCAGAAAAGTGCACATGCCCTAAGTGTACTACTCCACCAATTTCATAAACTTACCATACCTGTGTAACCAGCACCCAGATCAAGAAACAGAATATTCCTTGGTTCCCAGAAACCACCTTATAATGGGAATGGCCTGGGCTTCTGTTCTTGCAAATGCATATCCTCATTTTTGATCCATTGCGATCTTAAGAATACAATTTTAAAATTTGTCTCCCATATTCTTCTCCCACTCTTTCAAAAATTTCCTTCTCACCAGAAAGGAAAACATCTTAATTTTATTGTTATCTTGCCCTGTTTCTTTTTTGTTTTTGTTTTTGTTTTAAACATCTTTATTGGAGTATAATTGCTTTACAATGGTGTGTTAGTTTCTGCTTTATAACAAAGTGAATCAGTTATACATATACATATGTTCACATATGTCTTCCCTCTTGCATCTCCCTCCCTCCCACCCTCCCTATCCCACCCCTCTAGGTGGTCACAAAGCACCGAGCTGATCTCCCTGTGCTATGCAGCTGCTTCCCACTAGCTATCTATTTTACATTTGGTAGTGTATATATGTCCATGACACTCTCTCACTCTCTCACCCCGTCACATCTAACCCTTCCCCCTCCCCATATCCTCAAGTCCATTCTCTAGTAGGTCTGTGTCTTTATTCCCGTCTTGCTACTAGGTTCTTCATGACCTTTTTTTTTTTTCTCCTTAGATTCCATATATATGTGTTAGCATACTGTATTTGTTTTTCTCTTTCTGACTTACTTCACTCTGTATGACAGACTCTAACTCCATCCACCTCACTACAAATACCTCCATTTCATTTCTTTTTATGGCTGAGTAATATTCCATTGTATATATGTGCCACATCTTCTTTATCCATTCATCTGTCGATGGACGCTTAGGTTGCTTCCATGTCCTGGCTATTGTAAATAGAGCTGCTATGAACATTTTGGTACATGACTATTTTTGAATTATGGTTTTCTCAGGGTATATGCCCAGTAGTGGGATTGCTGGGTCGTATGGTAGTTCTATTTTAAGTTTTTTAAGGAACCTCCATACTGTTCTCCATAGTGGCTGTATCAATTTACATTCCCACCAACAGTGCAAGAGTGTTCCCTTTTCTCCACACCCTCTCCAGCATTTATTGTTTCTAGATTTTTTGATGATGGCCAATCTGACCGGTGTGAGATGATATCTCATTGTAGTTTTGATTTGCATTTCTCTAATGATTAATGATGTTGAGCATTCTTTCATGTGTCTGTTGGCAATCTGTATATCTTCTTTGGAGAAATGTCTATTTAGGTCTTCTGCCCATTTTTGGATTGGGTTGTTTGTTTTTTTGTTATTGAGCTGCATGAGCTGCTTGTAAATCTTGGAGATTAATCCATTGTCAGTTGCTTCATTTGCAAATATTTTCTCCCATTCTGAGGGTTGTCTTTTGGTCTTGTTTATGGTTTCCTTTGCTGTGCAAAAGCTTTTAAGTTTCATTAGGTCCCATTTGTTTATTTGTGTTTTTATTTCCATTTCTCTAGGAGCTGGGTCAAAAAGGATCTTGCTGTGATTTATGTCATAGAGTGTTCTGCCTATGTTTTCCTCTAAGAGTTTGATAGTGTCTGGCCTTACACTTAGGTCTTTAATCCATTTTGAGTTTATTTTTGTGTATGGTGTCAGGGAGTGTTCTAATTTCATACTTTTACATGTACCTGTCCAATTTTCCCAGCACCACTTATTGAAGAGGCTGTCTTTTCTCCACTGTATATGCTTGCCTCCTTTATCAAAGATAAGGTGACTATATGTGTGTGGGCTTATCTCTGGGCTTTCTATCCTGTTCCATTGATCTATATTTCTGTTTTTGTGCCAGTACCAAACTGTCTTGATTACTGTAGCTTTGTAATATAGTCTGAAGTCAGGGAGCCTGATTCCTCCAGCTCCATTTTTCGTTCTCAAGATTGTTTTGGCTATTCGGGGTCTTTTGTGTTTCCATACAAATTGTGAAATTTTTTGTCCTAGTTCTGTGAAAAATGCCAGTGGTAGTTTGATAGGGATTGCATTGAATCTGTAGATTGCTTTGGGTAGTAGAGTCATTTTCACAATGTTGATTCTTCCAATCCAAGAACATGGTATATCTCTCCATCTATTTGTATCATCTTTAATTTCTTTCATCAGTGTCCTGTAATTTTCTGCATACAGGTCTTTTGTCTCCTTAGGTAGGTTTATTCCTAGATATTTTATTCTTTTTGTTGCAATGCTAAACGGGAGTGTTTTCTTAATTTCACTTTCAGATTTTTCATCATTAGTGTATAGGAATGCAAGAGATTTCTGTGCATTAATTTTGTATCCTGCTACTTTACCAAATTCATTGATTAGCTCTAGTAGTTTTCTGGTAGCATCTTCAGGATTCTCTATGTATAGTATCATGTCATCTGCAAACAGTGACAGCTTTACTTCTTCTCTTCTGATTTGTATTCCTTTTATTTCTTTTTCTTCTCTGATTGCTGTGGCTAATACTTCCAAAACTATGTTGAATAATAGTGGTGAGAGTGGGCAACCTTGTCTTGTTCCTGATCTTAGTGGAAATGGTTTCAGTTTTTCACCATTGAGGACGATGTTGGCTGTGGGTTTGTCATATATGGCCTTTATTATATTGAGGAAAGTTCCCTCTATGCCTACTTTCTGCAGGGCTTTTATCATAAATGGGTGTTGAATTTTGTCAAAGGCTTTCTCTGCATCTATTGAGATGATCATATGGTTTTTCTCCTTCAGTTTGTTAATATGATGTATCACGTTGATTGATTTGCGTATATTGAAGAATCCTTGCATTCCTGGAATAAACCCCACTTGATCATGGTGTATGATCCTTTTAATGTGCTGTTGGATTCTGTTTGCTAGTATTTTGTTGAGGATTTTTGCATCTATGTTCATCAGTGATATTGGCCTGTAGTTTTCTTTCTTTGTGACATCTTTGTCTGGTTTTGGTATCAGGGTGATGGTGGCCTCGTAGAATGAGTTGGGGAGTGTTCCTCCCTCTGCAATATTTTGGAAGAGTTTGAGAAGGATGGGTGTTAGCTCTTCTCTAAATGTTTGATAGAATTCACCTGTGAAGCCATCTGGTCCTGGGCTTTTGTGTGTTGGAAGATTTTTAATCACAGTTTCAATTTCAGTGCTTGTGATTGGTCTGTTCATATTTTCTATTTCTTCCTGGTTCAGTCTCGGCAGGTTGTGCATTTCTAAGAATCTGTCCATTTCTTCCAGGTTGTCCATTTTATTGGCATAGAGTTGCTTGTAGTAATCTCTCATGATCGTTGGTATTTCTGCAGTGTCAGTGGTTACTTCCTCCTTTTTCATTTCTAATTCTATTGATTTGAGTCTTCTCCCTTTTTCTCTTGATGAGTCTGGCTAATGGTTTATCAATTTTGTTTATCTTCTCAAAGAACCAGCTTTTAGTTTCATTGATTTTTGCTATTGTTTCCTTCATTTCTTTTTCATTTATTTCTGATCTGATCTTTATGATTTCTTTCCTTCTGCTAGCTTTGGGGTTTTTTTGTTCTTCTTTCTCTAATTGCTTCAGGTGCAAGGTTAGGTTGTTTATTCGAGATGTTTCCTGTTTCTTGAGGTAGGCTTGTATTGCTATAAACTTCCCTCTTAGCACTGCTTTCGCTGCATCCCATAGGTTTTGGGTCGTCGTGTCTCCATTGTCATTTGTTTCTAGGTATTTTTTGATTTTCCCTTTGATTTCTTCGGTGATCACTTCGTTATTAAGTAGTGTATTGTGTAGCCTCCATGTGTTTGTATTTTTTACAGATCTTTTCCTGTAATTGATATCTAGTCTCATAGTGTTGTGGTCGGAAAAGATACTTGATATGATTTCAATTTTCTTAAATTTACCAAGGCTTGATTTGTGACCCAAGATATGATCTATCCTGGAGAATGTTCCATGAGCACTTGAGAAAAATGTGTATTCTCTTGTTTTTGGGTGGAATGTCCTATAAATATCAATTAAGTCCATCTTGTTTAATGTATCATTTAAAGCTTGTGTTTCCTTATTTATTTTCATTTTGGATGATCTGTCCATTGGTGAAAGTGGGGTGTTAAAGTCCTCTACTATGATTGTGTTGCTGTCGATTTCCCCTTTTATGGCTGTTAGTATTTGCCTTATGTATTGAGGTGCTCCTATGTTGGGTGCATAAATATTTACAATTGTTATACCTTCCTCTTGGATCGATCCCTTGATCATTATATAGTGTCTTTCTTTGTCTTTTGTAATAGTCTTTATTTTAAAGTCTATTTTGTCTGATATGAGAATTGCTACTCCAGCTTTCTTTTGATTTCCATTTGCATGGAATATCTTTTTCCATCCCCTCACTTTCAGTCTGTATGTGTCTCTAGGTCTGAAGTGGGTCTCTTGTAGACAGCATATATATGGGTCTTGTTTTTGTATCCATTCAGCCAGTCTGTGTCTTTTGGTGGGAGCATTTAATCCATTTACATTTAAGGTAATTATAGATATGTATGTTCCTATTCCCATTTTCTTAAATGTTTTGGGTTTGTTATTGTAGGTGTTTTCCTTCTCTTGTGTTTCTTGCCTAGAGAAGTTCCTTTAGCATTTGTTGTAAAGCTGGTTTGGTGGTGCTGAACTCTCTCAGCTTTTGCTTGTCTGTAAAGGTTTTAATTTCTCCATCAAATCTGAATGAGATCCTTGCTGGGTAGAGTAATCTTGGTTGTAGGTTTTTCTCCTTCATCACTTTAAGTATATCCTGCCACTCCCTTCTGGCTTGCAGAATTTCTGCTGAAAGATCAGCTGTTAACCTTATGGGGATTCCCTTGTGTGTTATTTGTTGTTTTTCCCTTGCTGCTTTTAATATGTTTTCTTTATATTTAATTTTGGATAGTTTGATTAATATGTGTCTTGGCATGTTTCTCCTTGGATTTATCCTGTATGGGACTCTCTGTGCTTCCAGGACTTGATTAACTATTTCCTTTCCCATATTAGGGAAGTTTTCAACTATAATCTCTTCAGATATTTTCTCAGTCCCTTTCTTTTTTCTTCTTCTTCTGGGACCCCTATAATTCGAATGTTGGTGCGTTTAATGTTGTCCCAGAGGTCTCTGAGACTGTCCTCAGTTCTTTTCATTCTTTTTTCTTTATTCTGCTCTGCAGTAGTTATTTCCACCATTTTATCTTCCAGGTCACTTATCCGTTCTTCTGCCTCAGTTATTCTGCTATTGATCCCATCTAGAGTATTTTTAATTTCATTTATTGCATTTTTCATCATTGCTTGGTTCCTCTTTAGTTCTTCTACGTCCTTGTTAAATGTTTCTTGCATTTTGTCTATTCTATTTCCAAGATTTTGGATCATCCTTGCTATCATTATTCTGAATTCTTTTTCAGGTAGACTGCCTATTTCCTCTTCATTTGTTAGGTCTGGTGTGTTTTGACCCTGCTCCTTCATCTGCTGTGTGTTTTTCTGTCTTCTCATTTTGCTTATCTTACTGTGTTTGGGGTCTCCTTTTCACAGGCTGCAGGTTCGTAGTTCCCGTTGTTTTTGGTATCTGTCCCCAGTGGCTAAGGTTGGTTCAGTGGGTTGTTTAGGCTTCCTGGTGGAGGGAACTAGTGCCTGTGTTCTGGTGGATGAGGCTGGATCTTGTCTTTCTGGTGGGCAGGTCCACGTCTGGTGGTGTGTTTTGGGGTGTCTGTGGCCTTATTATGATTTTAGTCAGCCTCTCTGCTAATGCATGGGGCTGTGTTCCTGTCTTGCTAGTTGTTTGGCATAGGGTGTCCAGCACTGTAGCTTGCTGGTCGTTGAGTGAAGCTGGGTCTTGATGTTGAGATGGAGATCTCTGAAAGATTTTCGCCATTTGGTATTACGTGGAGATGGGAGGTCTCTTGTGGACCAGTGTTCTGAAGTTGGCTCTCCCACCTCAGAGGTACAGCCCTGATGCCTGGCTGGAGCACCAAGAGCCTTTCATCCACACGGCCAAGTACGTGTGGAGTTTCTTGCGTTTTGGGAGGTCTGACGTCTTCTGCCAGCGTTCAGTGGGTGTTCTGTAGGAGCAGTTCCACGTGTAGATGTATTTCTAATGTATCTGTGGGAAGGAAGGTGATCTCCGCGTCTTACTCTTCCACCATCTTGCCCTATCTCTGCCCTATTTGTTTTTAACAACTCGAAATCTTTAGCAGAAATCAAAACTACATTAAGCCAAACAACATGAAGCTAATGCAACAGCATCGTGTAGGATGGCAGTATATTTTTTTTTCTAAACAGACAGAACATAACACTGAGAAATAACATAGTACTTCACTTTAAATAGATTAGGGAGAATGACGCTTTGTGTCTTCAAGGTAGCATATACACAATCTAATGCCAAAGTTGCTATGGAAACTATTGAATGATAGAAAAAACAGTTGCATAAAATCTGTATAATTCATGGATTTCTGAGAATTTTCAAATCTAAGTTTATAACACACAGAACTTCTTACCCAATGGGGCGTTTACCTATTTGGTAAACATCTTTTTTTTTTTTGGTCTATATGTGCTGAAATACTTCTGCTATTGATTGAATGACTCTGAAAAACCTGCCTGGATTATCAAAATTCTGTTTTGAGGGCTTAAATTTGTGAAATATACTTGTTTTTAATAAAAGTATACATGCATACACATTCTTCACTTATTTAAAGAATCAATAAAGTACCATAAACAATTTGTTATTAAATAAAGGCACTGTTCAGCCTTTTAGAAGTTTAACAGGGATGAGTGATCTGTGGGAAAAGAAAACTGATAATCTAGAAATCAATACATTACAAAGACTAATTTTTTATTCCAAAGTGGTTCTGAACCAATTTTAGAAAAGATGGTGGGAATCTATGTCATAGGCCACAGATACTTTCATCCTCCTTTTCAAAAAAAAAAAAGTAACAGGAATTGATTACTTCAACAAGCATTTATGTAAGCCTTCTTTGTTTTTAGCATTCTTCTAGGTACTGGGGATACAGCAGAAAACGAGACCGTAGGAGTACAATCCTTGTTCTCACGAGGCTTACATTCTAGCAGTGGTAGATAGATGCTAAACAAACGAAAATATTAGCTAGTGATGAGTGCTACAACGACAATCAGATAGAGGGGCTATTTATTTTACTAGTGGGTGGTCAGGGAAGTTCTCATCAAGGGGATTACCTTTGATCTAAAACCTAAATGGCAAGGAGGCAGGTGGGTGGAGATTTGGGGAAGCAACACCCAAGTAGAGGAAAAGTTGAGGCAGACTCTAGGACACAGATGAGTTTATTTCTCTCTCCTAAGAACTGCAAGCTGTTTTTTTTATTACCTAGTACCCATGTCCAAGTGAAGTTTAGAGACTGCTGTGTTGTTTGACATTGGAGTGACCTTAAAAGGGAAGAAAAGTTTGCCTTTTTTGTTGACTACCTTCTCTGCAGTCATGACCTTGATGCTTCAGAGTGATCTCCCTGCTATCAGACAGAAACAGAAGATTCAGCAGCAGTGTTCTATCTCAGCATGCACTCTTTTCCTTACATGTACATCTTTTCTTTTTCCTTTCCTGCCTCCTTCTTGCTGGCCGTCTTCCCTTCTTTCTACCCTTCCTTTCTCCTTTCTTCCCTCCCTACCTTTCTTCCTTTATTCCACAAACATCTGTGAAATTCCCAGGGTGTGTGTACATGACAAAGGCACAATAAAAGAAGTTTAACGGGAACAGATTCGTCAGTTGGAGTTCACCAAGAACAGGTGGTCTCCATCCAAGGAATTCAAACGCACAGCTTGCTTCAGCTTTGGCTGATTTTCTGAGGCAGAATTTAAAAGTTCCAGATTCCCAAATTTCAAAACACAATAGCCTCTTCTGTTTGTTTCACTTATTATAGCAAGTGTCTCTCATTTGTGAGATCAACATTTTCGGCGTGAGCATTTTGAGGTGGGAGTGTGGGGGAAAGTGTTATGCCAACAGTCAGGGGGAAAGGAAACTTTGTTCTCTATGCATGAAAATAATGACTAATTCCTTTACATGAGGGTTGGTCTTTGGGATATTGGTTTTGAAAGCTTAACTCATTGGTGGGGGGAAAAAAACAACAGGCATGCAAATGAAGCTATAATATAGTGAAAAGTGGAGTCTGTGCTAAGGGTGAGCATTAGTACAATAGAACTGTTCTATTGTAGTGTGTAGTACATCCAGACAGGAATATATTTTGGAGCCTTTTATACCATTTTTATATGTGGATTAGGCTGAATTACTTATCTGTTTTACCCACACTGGACTTCAAAATTTTGAATGCAATTGTTAATGGAGTCAACATCATTTGGATATTTTTATTACTATTATTATTGTTTTAATTAACACTCTCTGAGGAGGTTCTTTCACTAGAAACTTTATGAAGATAATTAAAGGGTTGCTAGTGAATCCACACTAGCAAATGAGAACTATGTACAGTTTATTAACTATACATGTAAGACCTAATCATAATTACATTTTAAGTACATTATAAATAATAACTAGGTAGAACTTCCTGTCTCTTCTCACTAAGAGCTAGTGCAGCCCTTGGCCTTGCATTGCCAAGGGAAAGGTCCCTGTTGTGGGCTGACTGGGATTCTCCCTTCCTTTAGTCTCCATTGATCCACATCCCATAGCAGTTGGTCATGGAAAAGCTGCTTCATTGGATGTGATGGGTAATGTTATATGTCAACTTGACTGGGCTAAAGGATTCCCAGATAGCTGGTAAAATAGCATATCTGAGTGTGTCGGTAGGACGTTTCCAGAAGAGATCAGCATTTGATTCAGAAGACAAGAAGATCTATCCTCACAAATGTGGGTGGGCATCATCCAATCTGTTGGGGGCCTGAATGGAACAGAAAAGTGAGAAGGGGTGACGTCTCTCTCTTCTTGAGCTGGGACGTCTTATCTTCTCCTACCCTCAGACAATAGACCTCCTGGTTATTGGGCTTAGGGACTCCAGGACTTATGCTATTGGCTCCCCTGGTTCTCTTCTGAATTGGACGGAATTATACCACTGTTTTTCCTGGTTCTGTAGCTTGCAGACAGCAGATTTTGGGACTTCTCAATTTCTGTTTCTTCAGTTTTTTGGTGTTTAAGTTCTGCTATGGTCTGAATGTTTCTGTTACCCCAAAATCTGTGTATTGAAATTCTAACTTCCAAGGTAATTGTATTAGGAAATGGGGTCTTTGGGAGGTGATTAGAACATGAGGGCAGAGCCCTGCTGAATGGGGTGCCCTTATAAAAGGGACCCCGAAGAGCTGTCTCACCCTCTTTCCATGGTGTGAGGATACAATGAGAAGCCTGCAGACTACGAAGAAGGTTCTCACCAGAATCCGACCATGCTGGCATCTTGATCTTGGACTTCCAGCCTCCAGAATGTGAGAAATGAATTTCTGTTGTTTGTAAGTCTCTCAGTCTCTGGTATTTTGTTATAGCAGCCTGAACAAACTAAGACAATTTCTAACCACAGTTTTTTATTGCTTTTCTTCAATGTTCTTTTCAAAGCATCAGCTGCTCAGGGCTGCTGTTGTATGGCTCTGTGTTTTCAGCAGCATCTCTCTTCTCTCCTCCGGGTCCCTCTAGACTTGGGCACTGGGGAGCAGGGGGCGGGAAGGGGGCTGTTAATCAATCCTGACTTTTTATGTGTGTGAAGCAACTTCTTGACTGGATCAGAACTAATAAACAATTCCCCTTTTCCAGGACTGTCTATGAACCGTATTGTCCTCCCTAACGCTGCTGACAAATGCCCCTTTGGCTCAAGTTCTCACCTAGAGGCTCTGATCTCTGTCTAGCTACCTACCTACTTACCCACCTACCTCAGTCATCCCACTCTCCATGCTCTAGATACACAGGAGTTTTTTTAGTTTCTGGACCCACCGTATTCTCTTCTTGTCTCAGGGCTGTCTTAGATGCTATTCCTTCTGCTTTTTTGCTGTGATCAGCCCTTTTCCCTGTCCCAGCACCCTCTCTCTCCTTTTGCTAGCTGATTCCTACTCATTTCTCAGATCTCTGTTAAATGCCTCTACTGCAGAGATAATGTCCTTGACCATGTAGTCTACATTGGACTTCCCTACAGTACATTCTCTGCATTAGTTAGGGTGATGCTAACTAATTTAACTTCCTAATTTCAGTGGTTTTACGCAGCTTATTTGTTATTCATTATATTAACTTCCTAGGACTGATGTAACAAAGTACCAGAAGCAGGATGACTTAAAACAACAGAAAATTATTGTCTCACAAGTCTGGAGCCTAGAAGTCTGAAATCAAGGTGTCAGATATTCTCTCTGGTGGCTTTAAGGGAGAATTCTTTCTTGGTGTTTTCTAGCCTCTGGTATTTGCTGGTAATCCTTGGTGTTCCTTGACTTGTAGGTGCATCACTCCAGCTACATGGCTGTTTTCTTCCTGTGTGTCTTCACATTGTCTTTCCTCTGTGTGTGTCTGTCTCTGTGACCAAATTTCTCCCTTTTTTAAGGACACCAGTCATACTGGATTAGGACCCACTGTAATGACCTCATTTTAAATTGATTACCTCTGTAAAGACCCTATCCCCAAATAAGGCCACATTCTGAGATATTGGGAGTTATGACTTCAATATAATCCAACCCATAATACTCACATAACATAGACGGTTTTGGTCAGTGAGCAGCTTTCCTATCCATGATGATTTAGGAGTTAGACTCCTCTTACTTTATGGCTCTACTGTCCCTCTGACTTTGACATCATCTGTGTGGAGCTGATGAAAGAAGGAAGAGAGTGTGGAGAAGGCACAATACCTCATTCCAATGTTGGTGCAGAGGTGCTGCACATCCCTTCTCCTCACACACCGTTGGGCGGGCTTTGTCCCAAGACTCTACTTAGACACAAGAGGGGAATGGAAAATGTAGTCTGCTGCGTGTGGTTTCTTAAGTCATCTGTGGTGAAGAGCTGGTACTTCTATTTACAATCCATCACAGACCAATGTTTTATAAAGTATAATAAAATGTATTATACTGAAAAATGAATTTAAAACATATATAGTATAAGATCTTTTTGTTACTAAAATTTAGCAGACATAAAATTCCTTTAACAAAATTCTGTAAGTTTCCAAACACTTAAACTCCCAATTTCTGTCTCATCATGGACCACTAACAAATAGTTTGCAGATGGGCACTAGGTCATGGCCCACACTTTGATTAGCACTGCCTTACACGGTGGATGGGAGTGGTTTTAGTCAGCTCTGGCTGCTATAACAAAAATACCACAGACTGGGTGTATTAAACAACAGACATTTATTTCTCTCAGTTCTGGAGGCTGGGAAGTTCAACATCAAGGTGCTGGCAGGTTTGGCTTGGTGAGGGCCCTCTTCCTGGCTTGCAGACAGACACCTTCTCATTGTATCCTCATATGCTGAAGAGAAAGTGAGCTTTGGTCTCTTCCTCTTCTTGTACAGACACTAATCTGATCTCGGGGGCTCCACTCTCATGGCCTCATGTAAACCTGATTTTCTCCCAAAGGCTCCACCTCCAAACACCATCCCATTGGGGGTTAGAGCTTCAGTATGAATTTTGGGGGGGCACAAGTCATAATAAATGTTTCGTATAGATGACTTTCTCTGCCTCACTCTTATAACTCCTGGTACTTACCTCACCCCTGCCTTCACCCTTTATTATACTATAATTATTGTTTGGCATTTGTCTTCTCTGCTCATCCCCTGGACTTCAAGCTCTGTGGGGGCAGAGACCACATTTCTCTTATTTACATTTGGGCCCTCAGCAGTCATTTGAGTGCTTGTCATAAAGCTGGAGATTGATAAATACTTGTCAAAATTCTGTTTCTGGTCTGCACCTGGAATAATCTCTAAAAAATGTTTACCTAATATTTATGACATTAATTCACTTAACAGAAGTTTTGTTATTTTCTTCTGCCTTTTAAATGTTTTCCTCATGCCTTGTTTATCACTCATACTCTAAGTCCATATATAGTGCAGGAAAGAAGGATTTCCTTGAAACCATGGGCCTAATAAAATGATTAGTGGTCAGACTGGGTGGCCGGCCTGGATTAGGGCAAGAAGAATGTCAATAGTTATAAGAATTCCGACTGCACATAGGGAGAATAATTTGTGAGCAAAATAAAAATATTTTGTTAAAGAAGTAATTATTGAGAAAGAGAAGGCCCAGCTAGTAACCATAACCAATGAGAACTCTTTTAGGAAGATAGAAAAAGAAAATTATAGATAATGGATGCTGGTAACATGTAGCCATAGAGAATGGAATGTTGCTGAGTTCTGTACAGAATAAATTTAGTGAGTATTCTAAATGCCAAACTCAGAAGAGGCCCCAGTAGTCAAGCAAGAATCTAATAAAAGACTTGAGCAGGATTATATGCAATATTTTCCTCCAGCAGCTGGAAATATTATTGTTCTTTAGGAAAGAGCTTGGGTGGACTTTTTCCTAATTTTGTATCTGAGTCTTTCTCAAGAGTCTAGTTGCTACATACAGAAAGGCATGAATGCTTAGCATGTATACATTAAATAAAAATAGCTAACATTTGTTGAGAGGTTACTTATGTCAGGTACTGAACTACGTACTTGATATGCATTGTTCATTTAACCCTCGCAGCAGCTCTACTTGGTAGATTTTATGACTTTTCTCCATTCCATGGGTAAGAGAACTGAATCTGTAAAAAGTTAAGTGATTTGCCAGAGTCCCAGAGCTTATAAGTGGAGGGGTATGTACCCAGTTGTTAATAACTTCTTATTTTAATACCAAGTTCAATCTTCCAAAAGTCAGTCTTTCCCCCAGGGACAAATCACCATAGATGTCTTTTAGTTTTAGAAAGAATGGCATCTTCTGTAAGCATATTTTTTCTTACTGAAACTCTTTATGTTATGTTATATTACATTATGTTGTAATACCATATTTATTAATTTTTGGTGACAAAGATTTTCTTAACTGTAACTGTTTGAATATGGCATCACACCGAATTTTCAGAGCTAATATAATTCAAAGTAGGAGAAACAAGAGAATACATGGGGATTTAGATGAACAATACTAGGATTTCATGGGCAACCCACTGCTTTCATATATTACCCTCTGGAGAAGCTCTTGAGATATGGAGAAGAATGTTAAACTCTAGTGACAGACAGTAAACCAGCAAAATAATATGTTAAAAGAATGTTTATTGAAGGTGCCATTCTGATGGAATAAAAGTTATTGCTTCAAGAAAGGAGATGATGGCAACTTGCAGTGACTCAGTTTCTTTCCAGCAGTTAAAATGTGTTTTAAACTCATAAGCTTCCGTATTACTTGAGTTTCCTGCTTAGCAATCTCATTTAGTATGGTATGGCTTCCCTTTCCTTCTTTAAAATTGACAGTCAACTCAGGTTGTGTGTTCCTTCCCTTCCTTTCCTTTGTATCCTCTGGTTTGTGACAGAGGTGTGCCCTATTAGTGCGGCAGGCATCCTGGGAAGGGAGCCTGGAAGGTACCTTGCTTGGCTTATTGTCTGGGATACAGTAAATCATGATACAATATGCTGTGTACTCTCAAAGTACTAAGTATAATGTGCTGTGGACACACAGTGGGAGAATTAGTTGTTTTTATATGGATGAGGGGAGGCTGGACAGAGGATGAAAAATTCAAGCTGAATTTCTGAATGCACCAGACTAGCAGCTCCATGAAGGCAAAGCTTAGATCTATTTGTTTACCACTGTATTACCGAGAGCTTATGGCTATTATTGAAACATAACAAGCACTAAAGAAATATTTGCTGAATGAATGAATAGGTGGATAAATGACTGAGAAACTGCTGTAGCATAGCCAAAAAATGTAAGGACTGTGGAGTTGAAATATTCTAGTTTGTTTCCTTCCCAAGTGTGCTCCTGACCAGCTGTGTGGTCTTGAAGTCATCTACCCTGAGTGTGAAAATGGAGAAAGTAAAGCAAATGTTCAGAAATCATTGTGAATATTAAATGAAGTAAAATATATCAAAATACAAAAAATAGGCCATTAATAAATTTTAGGGTTTTTTAAAATACTGAATTTATAAAGATTTATTTAATAATATACCTTTAGACATCCACCATTTTTACAATGGCTCTTTCATATTTTCTTAGAGTTAATTTCCAAATCATTTTAAGAAATCTTTGGAGCACAAATAAACTTAGTTACCACCCATTGTTGTATAGTAAGCGGTGTATAAAAAAATATAAAATATTTCCTCTCATAAGGACAAATGTCCTTCTTTTTTTGGCTCTACATAGGTAATTCTGATACATATAAAAAATGTTCAGTCATTTTCTAAATGCAAATATTTATATTTCCCCTATAGTGGACTGTATTTATTTGAGAGGATATGTTCAGAGAGTCTAATATTACAATATCTGAAAATAGGTTTTCAGAGACACAAAGAGCTGTCACAAGTTATTCATCCTTTCCCATGGTTCAAGACCTAATGTCCATGAAATTTCTCTCTTTCTAAACCCTGAGACCCAATGTATCATTTTCTAGCAGTGTTAATAAAACATAATTTGACAAACCAACTTAAGTAAAAAAGGAGTTCCGTGCTTTACTCTCATTTCTAAAAAATGTTAAAAGGATTCAGACATACAGTGCCGTAGGCAGTATTTTAAGATGGCTCCTGAGATTCCCACTCTCTGGTTTACATGTTTTATGTAATCCCTTTCCCTTTGAGTGTAGATGAGACCAGTGAATATTAGGTTACTAATCAGTTGACTTTGAGTTAATCAAAGGGGATTATCCTGGATGGGAATGACCTAATCAGATGAACTTTTAGAAGAAGTGGTGGCCTGGAAGAAAGCAAATTTACCTATGTTGTGAACTGACTATAAGACATAAGGCAAGAACTATGTACAACTTATAGACACTGAGTGTGCTCCCCAGCCACCAATAGCTAGCAAGAAAATATGGACTCTTTCAGTCCCGTAACCATAAGGGATTGAATTCAGGCAACACTGAATGAGTGAATGTGCTTGGTAAAGAACCCCATGCTCCAAATGAGTACTGCAGCACAGCTGACACCTTGACTGCAGCTTTGTGAGATGCTGAACAGAAGGTCCAGTTAAGTTGTGCCTGGACTTCTGATCCAAGGAAACTGTGAGATAAAAAATTTGTGTTGTTTTAAGTCCCTAGGGTTATCAGTTAGTTATGTATTAATAGAAAAACTAATAATACAGTTTTTTAGAATTCATTAGAATCCTCTTTCTTCTTCTCTGCTCTTCTCTCATCTCCATAGGCTCATTCAACTCATTCTTCAATTCCCTAAATATTTCTTCCTATTAATCAGGTCCAGACTGATTAGCTTTATTATGTAATCTTCCCTTCTAACTCCCACTCAGCATTTTATTAGGAAGATCAGCTTAGGTTTCCTTTCAGCAGAAAAGAGTCTTTCTAAAAGAAGTGAGAAGGAGGGCTAGGCAGGCAATTTCAGGCAACTCTTGCACCTGAAGAGGGAGTGGAGTATCCCATGAACATGCCTTTGTTACAGTTTTTGTGCCTACACACACACTTTTAATCAGACACGCACACATGTGATGAGGCTTAACCACTTGCTTTTGACTCTTGAGTGAAAACAGCCTGTTTAGCTCACCTAGGCTTTTCCCCCAGGCACCCAATTATGGTTTATTCTTGGTTTCTTGGCAGAAATTGAATTGTCTTCCCATACCTATTCATTTTCTTCCTTGGTATAGAAATTTTACCATTGGGCCCATGGCCACCCAATTAATAGAGTCCATTTCCCAGCCTCCCTTGCAGCTAGGTTCAGGTATGATATAAGAGAAAGTGTTATTTGCAACTTTTAGGTCATGCCCTTAAAAGGAAGGCATGTACCATCCCACTTGTCCCATTTCCTGTTGGCTGGAAAGTGGCCATAATGGCAGGGGACTCTTTAGCCTTATTGAGTGATGAGATGGAAGTCACATGATGACAAAAGCAGAGCCACAAGGTAGAAGAAATCTGGGTTCCAGGGAAGTTAAGGGTAGCTTTTTGTGACACAAACTTCACAACTGTACTCAATATTTAGCCTCCATTTCTTCTGCGTTTTAGCATTGAACTCCATGCCCCCAGACTTATCTAGACACATAGGCAACTAACTAGATAACTCATTCCCTAGCCTTTCTTGTAGCTAGCATGGCCATGTGACCAAGTTCTCACCAGTGAAATATAAGCAGAAATGCTCAAATTCTACCTTTTCCTAGTTAAAACATGCTCACAACCCTTTTGGTATCTTTGTGGTAGAAATTGGGTCAGTCCAATCCTGGAGATAGCCAAGATAGATTACTTGAAATTTTTATATCAGTTGTACAAATCACCTAGCATTTTCCACCAGTATGTAGTATAACAGGAAGCAGACCATTTGGTTTAACTGCCCTTCCTTCAGGCTTAGCTGTCAGAACTTTATCAAAGTACTTGTGTTTTGTGTCAGTCTCAGCCTGCTGATGGTGACGTTGTCAGCTAGGAATGCCTGAGGCACTCACCTGGTTACTACTACTACTTGGGGTGAGCTCTCACAGACATTTCCCAGACTAGAGCCTATGTTGTGGCTGGATTGTCCCCTGTGGTTTTTATTATGATTGCAAGATGTGTAACAGGGAAGAGGCAATTCTGACTCCATATTGGATCTGTTTCTTTTACTGTAACCTTTGCTTTTCGTTGCTTTTTTTATTATAATCACTGTCTATAGCTGTAAGCATCCTGCCACAGGGAACCCTGCCCCTCTGCCTGACTATTAAACTAAAAGGCCTTTGTTCAACTCACAGAGAGATAGTCTGACCCTGCCCACCTGTGAATGGCTGCAGAAAAGGAGAAATTAACACATCCTCTCCTGTTTTGCAAGATAAATGGCCTTTTTGCTTTACTTCCTCACTTCCTCCTCCTCCCTGTTCTATAAAAGAAACTGGCATCCAGACCCTGCTAAGATGGTTCTTTGAGGACCCTACTCTACCATCTTCTCAGTCTGCCAACTTTCCAAATAAAGTTGCTGTTCCTTGCCTCAGCACCTCGTCTCCTGATTTATTGGCCTGTCATGCAGCAAGCAGAGCGAGGTTGGACTCGATAACAGATACACCTTAGCAATAACCATCAGGGACTTTAAAAAACAAAGTTTATTACTCATAGGACCTGGAGGGTACAGGGCATGCCCAAGATCAAACAGGGAGGTCACAGGTAGAGAGAGAGAAAGAGAGGGAAAGGGAGAAGGAGAGGGAGAGAGCAGACCTGGGGTTCTGCTTTTTTGTGGGATCAAGTGTGGGGTGCCTGCAGTTTTGCAGGTTCACTGTTAATTGGTGAATTTAAAACATAGAAGTGAGAATTAAAGTGCAGGAAGGGAAAAGCAGGGTCACTTGAGTGGTCAGTTACCTAAGTCACCCAGGGTTTCCAAAAGGGGAACTTCGTGGGTGGGACGGCCTGGTTCTCTAGCTAGTTGTGTAGCTCTCAGTGTGTTTATTAGAGATGGATGTCTTTGAAATGGATGCCTCGGCAATCAAAAGCTTAATGTTTGGCACTTACATTACAATCAAAAAAGCTAATTGTCAGGCACTTAACACTACAAATTGTCATTGGTATTGTTGCTTTAGTTGTCTGTTATATCCACTAGATTGTGATTCCTGGAAGATGAGGATTGGCTTAATATTTCTCTGAATTCCCAGTTCCTGGAATAGGTCCTAATATACAAAAGATACCCAGTAGATGTTTGCTGAACAAATGAATGAAGATGATGTCTGATGATTGTGGGAACTTAGAATGGAATGATGGGAAGTTAGTCTAAACACAGAACTGAGAATCAGGAGTTGGAAAGAAACTTGAAGAGATTATTTTCAGAGCTCTCTCTGGTTACATAGTTGATTAGTGACTTATCCAGAATATGAATAATGTTGGCTGACTCCTAGTCTCTACTTTTACCACAATAATGTAGCTGCAACTATATCTGAGTCAGGAGATGTTTAGGAAGGACATCTTAAGGAGAGGCAACAGAAGAGCAGGAGACTACAGAATAGGAGTGTTTTTGTATGTATGAGGATTTGTGTGTATGCTTGTGATATTGTGATTTATAATAATAGACATTTGGTTTTCCTCTTGGTTCCTGGCACAGAGCTTCTAAAACTCATGGAATTTCCTGTAAGAGCAATAGTCCTTTTTTGTTCATAACAAGTTCCTTTCAGCCACACCTGAGTTTATATTAATGAGGTGATTTTTGGAAAGCCCTTAAGGATAGGGGCTGGTTGCTAGGGGAACCAACCCTGTGATTGGAGAGTTGGAACTTTCAGCCCCACCCCTTAACCTCAGGGGAGGGGAAAGAGGCTGGAGGCTGATTTAATCACAAAATGACCAATGATTTAATCAATCATGACTATATAATAAAGCCTCTATAAAAATCTCTGATGTATGGGGTTCAGAGAGCTTTTGGTTCTGGGAGGGTGGTGCACTAGGAGAGGGCATGGAGGCTCTGTGCCACTTCCCCCTTTGTGCTACCCATCTACATATCCTTTTTTTTTCTCTTAGCTATTTTTAATTGAAGTATAGTTAATTTACAATGTTATGTTAGTTTCAGGTATACAGCAAAGTGATTCTCATATATATATATGTATATATATATATATATATTCTTTTTCAGATTCTTTTCCATTATAGGTTATTACAAGATATCGAATATAGTTCCCTGTGCTACACAGCAAGTCCTTGTTATTTATCTATTTTATATATAGTAGTGTGTATATGTTAATCCCAAACTCCTAATTTATTTCTCCGCCCACCCCCCCATCCCCTTTGGTAACTGTAAGTTTGTTTCCTACGTCTGTGAGTCTATTTCTGTTTTGTAAATAAGTTCATTTGTATCATTGTTTTAGATTCCACATATAAGTGATATCACACAGTATTTGTCTTTCCCTGTCTGACTTACTTCACTTAGCATGATAATTTCTAGGTCTATCCATGTAGCTGCAAATGGCATTATTTCATTCTTTTTTATGGCTGAGTAATATTCCATTGTGTGTGTGTGTGTGTGTGTGTGTGTATGTATGTATACACACACACACCACATCTTCTTTATCTGTTCATCTGTCTATGGACATTTAGTTTGCTTCCATGTCTTAGCTATTGTAAATAGTGCTGATATGAATATTGGGGTGCATGTATCGTTTTGAATTATAGTTTTCTTTGGATATATGCCCATGAGTGGGATTGCAGGATCATACGGTAACTCTATTTTTAATTTTTTAGGGAACCTCCATACTGTTCTCCAAAGTGGCTGTTCCAATCTATATTCCCACCAACAGTATAGGAGGGTTCCTGCCAATGAAATATCAGAAAGAGAAATTAAGGAAAAAATTCCATTTATCATTGCATCAAAAAGAATAAAATACCTAGGAATAAACCTACTAAGGAGGCAAAGTACCTGTACTCTGAAAAAGTATAAGAAAGAAATTGAAGATGATGCAAACAGATGGAAAAATACTCTGTGTTCTTGGATGGAACAATCAATATTGTCAAAATGACAGTACTCCCCAAGCTAATCTACATATTCAGTGCAATCCCTATCAAATTACCAATGGCATTTTTCACAGAACTAAGGCAAATAATTTTAAAATCTGTATGGAAACACAAAAGACCCTGAATAGTAAGAGCAATCTTGAGAAAGAAAAATGGAGCTGGAGGAATCAGGCTCCCTGACTTCAGACTGTAGTACAAAGCTACAGTAATCAAAATAGTATGGTACTGGCACAAAAACAGACATATAGATCAATGGAACAGGATAGAAAGCCCAGAAATAAACCCATCCAATTATGGTCAGTTAATCTACAACAAAGGAGGCAAGAATATACAATGGAAAAAAGACAGTCTCTTCAATAAGTGGTGCTGGGAAAACTGGACAGCTACATGCAAAAGAATAAAATTAGAACATTCTCTAATATCATATACAAAAATAAACTCAAAATAGATTAAAGACCTAAATGTAAGACCAGACACTACAAAACTCCTAGAGGAAGACATAGGCAGAACACTCCTTGACATAAATTGCAGCAATATGTTTTTGGATCCATCTCTTAGAGTAATGGAAATAAAAACAAAAATAAACAAATGGGACCTAATTAAACTTAAAAGCTTTTGCACAGCAAGGGAAAGCATAAGCAAAATGAACCTATGGAATGGGAGAAAATGTTTGCAAATGATGCTAGGGATTCGTTTCCAAAATATGCAAACAGCTTATACAGCTTCACATCAAAAAACAAACAACCAAATTAAAAAATGGGCAGAAGACCTAAATAGACATTTCTCCAAAGAAGACATCCAGATGGCCAACAGGCACATGAAAAGATACCTAATATCGCTTATTATTAGAGAAGTGCAAATCAAAATACAATGAGGTACATCTCACACCAGTCAGAATGGCCATCATTAAGAAGTCTACAAATAATAAATGCTGGAAAGGGTATGGAGAAAAAGGAACCCTTCTATATATCCTTTTACAGCAAATCAGGAATCTAGTAAGTAAACAATTTTCCTGAGTTCTGTGAGCCATTCTAGTGAATTATGAAACCTGAGAGTTATGAAACCTGAGGAGGGGGTTGTGAGAACCTCTGATTTGTAGCTAGTGGGTCATAAGCCCAGGTGACAACCTGTACTTGCGACTAGTTCTGAAATGAGGGGACAGTCTTGTGGGACTTAGCCCTTACCCTTTGGGGTCTGACCCTATCTCCAGGTAGGGTCAGAATTGAATTGAATTATAGGACACCCAGCTGGTGTCAGAGAATTGCTTGGAATGGGAAAATCCTCCAGACATCTGATGTCAGAAGTATTGGGAGTAGAGTGTGGAAAAAGAATTTTTCCTTTCAGTACCCATACAAAAGGCTTTGGTAGGACACATTAATGGCCCTAATTCTTCCCTTCTCCATGTATCCATGTGCATTGTTATGTGACTTTGCAGTTTATTCCACTAAAGAGGCAGAATATATTTCCCTACTCTTTTGCGTTCAGACCCATGCTTCTGCCAATGGAATGTTAACAGGCATGACATGACCAAAGGCATGAAAAAAGCCTGCATGATTGAGCTTGCTCCTGTTACCAGGAGCAGGATGATAGACAAGTGGAGCAGAGACAGTTTGCTAGAGTTGAGCCCAGTCTAGGGTCTGCTGGTCCCCTGACAACCTTCAGATGTGTAAGTGAGCCCAGGTGGGAACCCAGCTGAGCCCAGTGTAAATCAGTTTACCCACAGCCATGAGATAGATAAATCCATATTATAGTATGCTGCTGAGATTGTTATATAGCACTATTGTAACCATAATGAACTGATAGGGGATTATTGCTAGACATAGGTAATATAGATGATGGGGGAGTGATGTCAGTAAGGTTTTCTTGAAAAGGAATTATGGGATTTCAGGATTGCATTTCAGTGGGAGGGCAAAGCCAGTGAAATGCCATGTTTGCATGTTAGACTTGTAGTGGTGTCCTCACGATACACATTTAAGTTTTAGATGGCAATATTTGATTCTAAGAGTGATTAAATTATTTTCATTTTACAAAGACCAAAGAGTCATGAAACAGCACGTTTTCTGAACTTGCTATGAAGACTAGATACGGATGAAAGAGAAATAAGATAAATATGTATCTCACTCTTTAATTATTGCTGTATAGTTGAAAAATTAGATGAAAATCCACTTTATTAGAAGATAGAGAGCTCAGAGTTATTTGTACTATTTGCACAATAAAGGACATTTGCTTTATGGGGAGAGATACCACTTTACTTCATCAACACATTTGCCTGTATAATTAGAGAACCCACCATTGCCAAAAATACACTACTGACTTTAAATTATGGCAGGAAAGTGAAATGGTCTTGACTAAGAATTTTTCAAGTTCCTCTTGATTTAAAACAAGAGGCTCAGTACTAGGCAGATTCTCTTCTCTCCCTTCTTTCCTTCTTCAGCTGAGTCCTCTGCCTTGGTCATCCTTAGATTTCTTCTTTTTCTTTCACGTCTTTGTATCTGGCTAGGAATTTACTTCTTTCAGCTTTAGTATTATCACATTCTTATGCCTTTTATTCATAACACTTCCCACATCTCTTTTGTTTCAAGAAATACACCAAGTTTAGGTGGGTAAGGACAAGGATCCCCAATTACCTGAGAAGACACCATGCTGCTATAGCAAGGTAACCCCAATCTATAAAGGCTCAAATAAGAGACAAGTTTATTTCTCTCTCATTTAATATTCCAGAGGGAAGGAGTAGGAAGATGACGCTGACTCACAAGGTCAGCCAGGAATCCAGGAATCCAGTCACTTTAATCATGTTGCCCCGCTATTGACTAGGGTGTTGTCCACATCTGCATTTTTGATGCTTGTATCTTATGGCCACATTTATGTTCCAGTCTTCAGGAAGAGGAAAAGAGAGAAGTAGAGGGCAGTGATTCCCATTTAAGGAAATGATGTAAAAGCTGCACACGTTACCCCTGTGTACATTCCACTGGTGAGAACCTAGTCACTTGGCCATATTTTTTTATTAAAAAAAATTTTTAATTTTATATTGGTGCATAGTTGATTTACAAGGTGTTAGTTTCAGGTGTTCAGCAAAGTGATTCAGTTATACATATGCATATATCTATTCTTTTTCAGGATCTTTTCCCATATAGGTTATTACAGAGTATTGAGTAGAGTTCCCTGTGTTATACAGTAGGTCCTTGTTGATTATCTATTTTATATATAGTAGTGTTTATATGTTACTCCCAAACTCCTAGTTTATCCCTCCCCCCACCTTTCCCTTTGGTGACTGTAAGTTTGTTTTCGAAGTCTGTGAGTCTGTTTCTGTTTTGTAAATAAGTTCATTTGTATCATTTTTTTAGATTCCACATATAAGTGATATCATACAGTATTTGTCTTTCCCTGTCTGACTTACTTCACTTAGCATGATAATCTCTAGGTCCATCCATGTTGCTGCAAATGGCATTATTTCATTCTTTTTTATGGCTGAGTAATATTCCATTGTATATATCTACCACATCTCCTTTATCCACTCCTCTGTCGATGGACATTTAGGTTGCTTCCATGTACTGGCTATTGCGAATAGTGCTACAGTGAACATTGGGGTGCACGTATCTTTTTGAATTATGGTTTTCTCCGGATATATGCTTGGGAGTGGGATTGCTGGGTCATATGGTAGCTCTATTTTTTTTTTTTAAAGGAACCTCCATACTGTTCTTGATAGTGGTTGTACCAGTTTACATTCCCACCAACAGTGTAGGAGGGTTCCCTTTTCTCCACACCCTTTCTAGCATTTACTGTTTGTAGACTTTTTGGTGATGGCCATTCTGACAGGTGTGAGGTATCACCTCATTGTATCAATGAGGTGATACCTCATTGATACCTCATTGTAGTTTTGATTTGCATTTCTCTAATAATTAGAGATGTTGAGCATCTTTTCATGTGCTTTTTGGCCATTCGTGTGTTTTCTTTGGAGAAATGTCTATTTAGGTCTTCTGCCCATTTTTCAATTGGGTGGTTTGGTTTTTTTTTATATTGAGCTGCATGAGCTGTTTGTATATTTTGGAGATTATCCCTTGTCAGTAGCATCTTTTGCAAATATTTTCTCATGGTTTCGTTTTGTTTATGGTTTCCTTTGCTGTGCAAAAGCTTTTAAGTTTAATTAGGTCCCATTTGTTTATTTTTGTTTTTACTTTCATTACTCTAGGAGGTGGATCCAAAAAAGATATTGCTGTGATTTATGTCAAGGAGTGTTCTGCCTATGTTTTCCTCTAAGAGTTTTATAGTATCCGATCTTACATTTAGGTCTTTAATCCATTTGGAGTTTATTTTTGTGTATGGTGTTAGAGGATGTTCTGATTTCATTCTTTTATATGTAGCTGTCCAGTTTTCCCAGCACCACTTATTGAAGAGACTGTCTTTTCTCCATTGTATATTCTTGCCTCCTTTGTGATAGATTAATTGACCGTAGGTGTGTGGGTTTATTTCTGGGCTTTCTATTCTGTTCCATTGATCTATATGTCTGTTTTTGTGCCAGTACCATACTGTTTTGATTACTGTAGCCATATTTAGATGCAAGGGAGTCTGGGAAGTATATTAGGCAATTGGTTGGCTATATTTCATGTTCAGCCTTTTTGCAGGGGGTGTGGAATATTAAAAGGAAGAATGAGAGACTAGACATAAGGGTCAATTAGCAGGCTCTGTCACAAGAAGTTACTCTTAATTTTCCTACAAGTGCAAACGTATTTATTGCTTGAGTGCCTTTTTCTTGTAATCGTAAAATCCCTTAGTGGAGCTGAGAATAGTCAAATTCCTTAGTAGCTTGAAACAACTGCTACTCCCATCCTATGAGGAATGGGAAATGCTGTAGAGATCTTCAGCATTGTTCTTGTCCTGTACCCATGAACTAGGCAGTAAACTGTCCCCTTCTTCATCTGAACCTGTCAACTCACTGCTTAAAATGAAAAAAATGAAGACATTGCTATACTTATAAAATACATAGGAGAAAATTATGGAATGTATTTTTCTTTTTTCAGAAATACTGTTTTGAGCAAAAAAGTTTAAGTTTGTCAAAGCAAATCTCTTATCTCTAATTCTATGCCACCAAATACTAAAATATCCTGAAGGTATTTCCTCCTTAAATAATTATGGAATGGTAAGACCCCAAATCATTTTCTAGTTTATCTGGAAAGGCCTTTCTTGGGATTTCAGAGATGGACCCTTTCCATTTCATTCCATTTGTTCCTTTCCTTTTCCATGCTGTTTAACTCCGTGCTACAGAGTTGCTTTCTTTCTCCCTCTCTCCCTTCCTCCCTTCCTTTGTTTCTATTCTAACAATCAAGGTCCAGTCAGGAAGCAGAAATCATTAAACAAATTTATTGAAGTATTATTGATTTACAGCAAAGTGTGCATGTTTAATTTGTAAAATTTGATGTTTTGACATATGCATACACCTGCAAAACCATCATTACAATCAAGATAATGAATATCTTCATCACCTCCAACAGTTTCCTGTGTCCTTTAATAATTATTCTCTCTCCCCCCACCTACCCCCTGCCTCATCCTCAGGCAACCACTGATCTGCTTTGTCACTGTAGATCAGTTTGCATTTCCTAAAACTTTACATAAATGGAACAATACAGTATGAGTTCCTTTTTTTCTGTCTTCTTTCATAAATCATAATTATTCTGAGAGTCATCCATGTTGTAGCGCATATCAATCGTCCATTCTTTTCTATTGCTGAATAGTATTTCATGTGCAGATATACCACAGTTTATTCAGTCACCTTTTGATGGACATTTGGGTTGTTTTCAGTTTTTGGCTGTTATAAATAAACTGCTATGAGCTTTCATGTACAGGTCTTTGAATAGATATATGCTTTCATTCCTTTTGAGTAAATACCTAGACTGGAATGACTGAATTATATGGTAGGCAAACTTTTAACTTTTTGAGAAACTGCTAAACTGTTTTCCAAGTGAGTGTACCATTTTACATTTCCAGCAGCTGTGTATGAGAGGTCTAGTTCCTTCACCTTCTTACCAATGCTTGGCACTGTCAGTTGTTTTAAACTTTCTCCTCTCTAGTAGGTATCTAGTGGTATCTCATTGTGAACATAATAACTAATGTTGTTGCACTTTCCCTGGCTTATTTACCCTCTATATTTCTTTATATAGTCTAGATATAATTCCTTTATCAGATATATGATTTGAAAATATTTTCTACCATTATGTGTTTTTCCTTATTATTCTCTGAACAGTGTTATCCAAAGAGCAGAAGTTTTAATTTCTGAGAGTTTGATTTATCAATTTTTTTCTTTTATTGACTGTGATTACAGATGGATATCCAATTGTTTCAGCACCACTTGTTGAAAAGAATATCCTTTCTCCTCTGAACTGAATTTGCATCTGTGTTGAAAATGAGTTTTCTATGTATGTGTGGGTCTATTTCTTTATTCTGTTCCATTGTTCTATTTGTCTGTCTTTATGTCAGTACCACACTCTCTTAATTACTGTAGCTTTATGATATGTCATGAAATCAAACAGTGTTAGTTCTCCACCTGTGTGTTTCTTTGTCAAAGTTCTTCTAATTATTGTAGGTCATTTTGCATTTTTACATGAATTTTAAAAGTACCTTGTCAAATTTCTACAAAACAAAAGCCTGTTTGGATTTTGATTGTGATTACACTGAATCTATAGATCAGTTTAGGAAAAATTAATATGTTAACAAAATGAAATCTTCTGTTCCATGAATATGATATGTCTTTCCATTTATTTATACCTCATTCAATTCCTATAAGCAATGTTTTGTAATTTCTAGTGTATAGGTTTTTCATGTATTTTGTCACATTTATCTCTAAATATTTTACGTATTTTAATGTTGCTGTAAATTGTTTTACAATTTTAATTTCTAATTGTTCATTGCTACTATTTAGAAATATACTTGTTTTAATCTATTTACCTTGTATCCTACAACCTTGCTAAACTCATTGATTGATTATAGCAGCTTTTTGTAGATTTTATTGGATGGACCCTCTACATAAATGATTATGTTGTCTGCAAATAAAAGCATTTTAATTCTTTCTTTCTATTCTACATGTTTTAAAATTTTAAATATTGCTTTATTTCACCAGCTGGAACCTTGAATAAAAGGTTGAATAGAAGTGGAGAGGCAGACATCTTGCTTTGTTACTGATCATATAGAGAAAGTATTCAGTCTTTCCTCATTAAGTATGATGTTAGTTGCAGGGTTTTTGTGGATGTTCTTTATCAGGTTCAGGAAGCCCCCTTTTATTCCTATTTTTCTGATAGGTTTTATCAGAAATGGATATTGAATTTGGTTAAATGCTTCTTCTGCATTTGTTAGAATGGTAATGTGGCTTTTACTTTTTAGTTTGTTAATATGTTTAGCTTGTTAACAAACCTTGCATTCCTGGGATAATTCCCACTTTTATATATAGAAATTTATTTTGTATATCATTAGGTCATGATATGTTACCCTTTTCATATATTGTCGGATTTGAGTTTCTAATTTACTTAATAGCTTTACTTAAATATAATTTGCATACCATAAAGCTTACTTATTTAAAGTATAAAATTTAATGGTTTTAATTATAGTACAGATTTGTACAACAATCATCATAATCTGATTTTTTCATGATCCCCAAAAGAAACCCTGGTCCTATTAGCAGTCTCTCCCAGGCAACCCTTCCACCCAGCACTAGACAATCACTAATCTATGTCTTATAGATTTGCCTATTCTGGACATTTCATATATGGAATCATATAATATGTGGTCTTTTGTGTCTGGCTCCTTACACTTGGCATTAAGGCTCAACTGTTTTGTAGCATGTATCACTAATACATTCCTTTTTATTGCCAAATAATAGTCTATTGTATACATATACCACATTTATTTATCTAGTCAAATGATGAGAATTTGGATTGTTTCCACTTTTTGGTTATTATGATTAATGTTTCTGTAAACATTTGTGTACACGTTTTTGTGTGGACACATGTTTTATTTCTTTTGGGTAGATACCTGGGAGTAGAATTGTTGTGTCATATGGTAACTCTATGTTTAATATTTTGGGAAACTGCAAACTGTTTTCCAAAGCAGCTCCCCCATTTTAAATTCCCACTTGTAATGTATGAAGGTTTGATTTGATAAAATTTGTTCAGAATTTATTCATCTATGTTCATTAGAGGTTATCTATCATTTTTTTTCTTGCAATGTCCTTCTCTGGTTTTGTTATCAGGGTAATGATGGCTTTATTGACTTAGGAAGTAGTCTCTCCTCAGTTTTCTGGAAGAGTTTGTGCAGGTTGGTATTATTTGTTCCTCAAGTGTTTGGTAGAATTCATCAAAGAAGCCATCTAGACCTGGATTTTTCTTTGTGGGAAGGTCTTTAATTATAAATTCATTTTCTTTAATAGATATATGGCTATTCAGCTTATCTGTTTCTTCTTATGTGAACTTTGAAAGTTAATAAATAACTTAATAAATAAAGTTAATAAATTAACTTTGTTAATTTATGTCTTTCAAGGGATTTGTCCATTTCATCTAATTTGAATTTATTGGCATATACTTGTTCCATCTCAAAGAACAAGTTTTTGGTGTCACTAATTATCTCTGATCTTTATTATTATTTTTTTCTTCCACTAACTCTGAGTTGAATTTGTTCTTATTTTCCTAGTTTGTTAATATTCAAAGCTTTTTTAAAAAAAAAATTTGAGACCTTCTTTTTTAAGATAGGCATTTAATGCTATATACCCCTTTCTAAGTATTACTTTAGTTGCATCCGCCAAACTTTAATGTGTTCTCATTTTTATTGAGTTCAGTTCAAACACTTTCTAATCTCCCTTTTGAAATCTTCTTTGATCCATAGGTTATTAGGTTGTTTACATTTCAAATATTTAGACATCTTCCAGAAGGGTTTTTGTTCTTGAGTTCTAATACAATTCCACTGTGGCTAGAGAACATACTTTTAAATTTATTGGAAACATTTTAATGACCCAGGATATGACATATGCTGGTAAATATTCTGTGTGCATTAGAAAAAAGTGTTTATTTTTCTGTTGTCATGTGGAGTGTCCTATGAATGTCAATTAAATCAAGTTTGTTAAATGCATTGCTCAAATCTTCTATGCTTTACTGATTTTTTGTTTAGTCATTCTATTGATTATTTCTATGGACTGAATTGTGTCCTCCACAAATTTATATGTTGAAGTCCTAACCCCCAGTGTGATGGTATTTGGAGATGGGGCTTTGGGGGGTAATTAGGTTTAGACAGCATCATGAGAGTGGGGATCTCATGTTGAGGTTAGTGTCCTTTTAACAAGAGACACCAGAGAGCTTTCTCTCTCTCTCTGCCATGTGAGGACACAGCTAGAAGGTAGCCATCTGCAAACCAGGAAGAGAGATCTCACCAGATTTTGACCTTGCTGACACTCTAATCTTAGACTTCCAGCCTCCAGAACTGTGAGAAAATAATTTCTGTTGTGTAAGCCATCTACTCTATGACATTTTGTTATGGCATCCCAAGCTGATGAAGATAATTATTGAGAGTGGGTATTGAAATATTTGATCAAAATTAATTTATTTCTCTCTATCTTCAGTTCTGTCCATTTTTGTTTCTTATGTTTTGAAGCTCTATTATTGGACGAATATTTCTAAATGTAAAAGCTGAAATTTTAAAACTTCTAGAACAAAACATAGAAGTAATTCTTTATGACCTTGGGCAGGCAGAGATTACTTAGGGCTCAGCAGTCATGAGTTAGAAAGGAGAAAACTGATCATTTGGTATTCATCAAAAATTAAAATTTGTTCTTTGAAGAAACTTGTAGGAAACGAAATGGGAAGCCATAGACTGGGAGAAAATATTCCAACACATAAACCTGATAAAGTACATGCATCCATGATATATAAAGAACTCTTATAACTTAATAGCAGAGGACAAATTACCCAATTAAAAAGGTGACAAAATATATGAATAGATACTTTACAGAAGAAAATATATGACTGGCCAATTAAAAATGAAAATATGCTAAAAATCATTAGTCCTTAGGAAATGCAAATTAAACCACAATCAGAACTCCTACACACCCAGTGGAATGACTAAAATTAAAAGACTGACCACAGCAGGTGCTGATCAGGATGTGGAGGAGCTGCAACTTGCAAACACTACTGATGGGAGTATAATATGGTACAATGTCTTTGAAAAATAGTTTGACACTTTCTTATAAAGGTAAACATACAATTACCATACAACTCACAATACCACTACTAGGTATTTACCTGAGAGAAATGAAAGCATATGTCCATTCAATGACTTGTACGTGAATGTCATAGCAGTTTCATTCATAATAGCCCAACACTGGAAAAAAACAGCTGTCCAACAACAGATGAGTAGATAAATAAACTATGGTAAATATATACTAAGAAGTAGTTATCAGCAATAAAAAGAAAAAGAATTACTGATTCTCATAACCACATTGATGAATCTTGAAGAAATTATGCTGAACAAATGAAGCCAAACACAAAATGTACATACTGCATGATTTCAATTTTATGAAATCCTAGTAAAAGCAAAACTAGAAAGTAAAAAACAGATCATTTGTTTTCTGAGTGTTTGTGTGGGGAGAGGTATTGATTGCAGAGGGGCATAAAGGTGCTTTTTGGGGTGATGGAAATTATATTTTAATTGGAATAATTACATTCATATACCTCAAAATTCATAAAACTGTAATTAAAATGGTAACATTTTGTTTTATGTAAATTAAAGCTCAGTAAAGTTGGTTTGAAAGAAAAATTAAAGAAAGGTTTTGAAATGGATTTGAAACTTTGACCTCAGTTGAAGGGCACCAGTAATGGTACTGGTGTCACTGAGGTGGTAGGATGAGGCTGGTTTTACCAGTGTGGGAGGAAACCCCAAAATGGATTCAGCTGCTGCTCCAGGAAGGCATTGCCAGAGGTGAGGAAGCATTTCTAAGGTGCTGTTCACCTAGGAATAGGGAACAAACAGGATGTCAACAGGAAGGAAATAAGAATGAGCAATTACCACCTCCCTCCTTCAGCCTTGCATTCTCCCTCTAGTGTACCCCAGAGCAGAAGTTTGGTTGCAGTTCCAGTCCCAACATCATGGAGTAAGTATAGCAGGGTGGGTTTGGAACTGAGAATCAAGAGCTTAATAATTAATTAATTAGTTAGATTGGAATCAAGATGGCAGAGCAGAAGGACGTGCTCTTACTCCCTCTTGCGAGAGCACCAGGATCGCAACTAGCTGCTGGACAATCATCGACAGGAGGACACTGGAACTCACCAAAAAAGATACCCCACGTCCAAGGACAAAGGAGAAGCCACAGTGAGACGGTAGGAGGGGCGCAATCACAGTAAAATCAACTCCCATAACTGCTGGGTGGGTGACTTATAGACTGGAGAACACTTATACCACAGAAGTTCACCCACTGGAATGAAGGTTCTGAGCCCCACGTCAGGCTTCCCAACCTGGGGGTCCGGCAACAGGAGGAGGAATTCCTAGAGAGTCAGACTTTGAAGGCTACTGGGATCTGATTGCAGGACTTTGACAGGACTGGGGGAAACAGAGACTCCACTCTTGGAGGGCACACACAAAGTGATGTGCACGTCGGGACCCAGGGGAAGGAGCAGTGATCTCATGGGAGACTGAACCAGACCTACCTGCTAGTGTTGGAGGGTCTCCTGAGGAGGCAGGGGGTGGCTGTGGCTCACCATGGGGACAAGGACACTGACAGCAGAAGTTCTGGGAAGTACTCCTTGGCGTGAGCCCTCCCAGAGTCTGCCATTAGCCCCACCAAAGAGCCCAGGTAGGCTCCAGTGTTGGGTGGCCCCAGGCCAAACAACCAACAGGGAGGGAACCCAGCCCCACCCATCAGCAATCAGGCGGATTAAAGTTTTACTGAGCTCCGCCCACCAGAGCAACAGTCAGCTCTACCCACCACCAGTCCTTCTCATCAGGAAACTTGCATAAGCCTCTTAGATAGCCTCATCTACCAGAGGGCAGACAGCAGAAGCAAGAAGAACTACAATCCTGCAGCCTGTGGAACAAAAACCACATTCACAGAAAGACAAGATGAAAAGGCAGAGGGCTATGTACCAGATGAAGGAAGAAGATAAAACCCCAGAAAAACAACTAAATGAAGTGGAGATAGGCAACCTTCCAGAAAAAGAACTCAGAATAATGATAGTGAAGATGATCCAGGACCTCGGGAAAAGAATGGAGGCAAAGATCAAGAAGATGCAAGAAATGTTTAACAAAGACCTAGAAGAATTTAAGAACAAACAAACAGAGATGAACAATACAATAACTGAAAAGAAAACTACACTAGAAGGAATCAATAGCAGAATAACGGAGGTAGAAGAACGGATAAGTGACTTGGAAGTCAGAATGGTGGAATTCACTGCTGCGGAACAGAATAAAGAAAAAAGAATGAAAAGAAATGAAGACAGTCTAAGAGACCTCTGGGACAACATTAAACACAACAACATTCGCATTATAGGGGTCCCAGAAGGAGAAGAGAGAGAGAAAGGACCCGAGAAAATATTTGAAGAGATTATAGTCGAAAACTTCCCTAACATGGGAAAGGAAATAGCCACCCAAGTCCAGGAGGCGCAGCGAGTCCCATACAGGATAAACCCAAGGAGATACACGCCGAGACACATAATAATCAAATTGGCAAAAATTAAAGACAAAGAAAAATTATTAAAAGCAGCAAGGGAAAAACGACCAGTAACATACAAGGGAACTCCCATAAGGTTAACAGCTGATTTCTCAGCAGAAACTCTACAAGCCAGGAGGGAGTGGCATGATAAAGTGATGAAAGGGAAGAACCTACAACCAAGATTACTCTACCCGGCAAGGATCTCATTCACATTCGATGGAGAAATCAAAAGCTTTACAGACAAGCAAAAGCTAAGAGAATTAAGCACCACCAAACCAGCTCTACAACAAATGCTAAAGGAACTTCTCTAAGTGCGAAACACAAGAGAAGAAAAGGACCTACAAAAACAAACCCAAAACAATTAAGAAAATGGTCATAGGAACATATATATCGATAATTACCCTAAAAGTGAATGGATTAAATGCTCCAACCAAAAGACACAGGCTTGCTGAATGGATACAAAAACAAAACCCATATATATGCTGTCTACAAGAGACCCACTTCAGACCTAGGGACACATTCAGACTGAAAGTGAGGGGATGGAAAAAGATATTCCATGCAAATGGAAATCAGAAGAAAGCTGGAGTAGCAATACTCATATCAGATAAAATAGACTTTAAAATAAAGAATGTTACAAGAGACAAGGAAGGACACTACATAATGATTAGGGGATCAATCCAAGAAGAAGATGTAACAATTATATATGCCCCCAACATAGGAGCACCTCAATACATAAGGCAACTGCTAACAGCTATAAAAGAGGAAATCGACAGTAACACAATAATAGTGGGGGACTTTAACACCTCACTTACACCAATGGACAGATCATCCAAAATGAAAATAAATAAACACGCTTTAAATGACATAATAGATTTAATTGATATTCATAGGACATTCCATCCAAAAACAGCAGATTACACTTTCTTCTCAAGTGCCCACGAAACATTCTCCAGGATAGATCACATCTTGGGTCACAAATCAAGCCTCAATAAATTTAAGAAAATTGAAATCATATCAAGCATCTTTTCTGACCACAACAATATGAGGTTAGAAATCAGTTACAGGGAAAAAAACGTAGAAAACACAAACACATGGAGGCTAAACAATACGTTACTAAGTAGCCAAGAGATCACTGAAGAAATCAGAGGAAATCTGAAAATACCTAGAGACAAATGACAATGAAAACACGACGACCCAAAACCTATGGGATGCAGCAAAGGCAGTTCTAAGAGGGAAGTTTATAGCTATACAAGCCTACCTCAAGAAACAAGAAAAATCTCAAAAAAACAATCTAATCTTACACCTAAAGGAACTAGAGAAAGAAGAACAAACAAAACCCAAAGTTAGCAGAAGGAAAGAAATCATAAAGATCAGAGCAGAAATAAATGAAATAGAAACAAAGAAAACAATAGCAAAGATCAATAAAACTAAAAGCTGGTTCTTTGAGATGATAAACAAAATTGGTAAACCATTAGCCAGACTCATCAAGAAAAAGAGGGTGAGGACTCAAATCAATAAAATTAGAAATGAAAAAGGAGAAGTTACAACAGACACCGCAGAAATACAAAGTATCCTAAGAGACTACTACAAGAAACTGTATGCCAATAAAATGGACAACCTGGAATAAATAGTCACATTCTTAGAAAGTTATAACCTTCCAAGACTGAACCAGGAAGAAATAGAAAATATGAACAGACCAATCACAAGTAATGAAATTGAAACTGTGATTAAAAATCTTCCAACAAACACAAGTCCAGGACCAGATGGCTTCACAGGTGAATTCCATCAAACATTTAGAGAAGAGCTAACACCCATCCTTCTCAAACTCTTCCAAAAAATTGCAGAGGAAGGAACAGTCCCAATCTCACTCTGTGAGGCCACCCTCACCCTGATACCGAAACCAGACAAAGATACTACAAAAAAAGAAAATTACAGAGCAATATCACTGATGAATATAGATGCAAAAATCCTCAACAAAATACTAGCAAACAGAATCCAACAACACATTAAAAGGATCATACACCATGACCAAGTGGGATTTATCCCAGGGATGCAAGGATTCTTCAATATGCACATATCAATCAATGTGATACACCATATTAACAAATTGAAGAATAAAAACCATATGATCATCTCAATAGATGCAGAAAAAGCTTTTGACAAAATTCAACACCCATTTATGATAAAAACTCTCCAGAAAGTGGGCATTGAGGGAACCTACCTCAACATAATAAAGGCCATATATGACAGACCCACATCTAACATCATACTGAACAGTGAAAAACTGAAAGCATTTCCTCTAAGATCAGGAACAAGACAAGGATGTCCACTCTCGCCACTATTATTCAACATAATTTTGGAAGTCCTCGCCACAGCAATCAGAGAAGGAAAAGAAATAAAAGGAATCCAAATTGGAAAAGAAGAAGTAAAACTGTCACTGTTTGCAGATGACATGATACTATACATAGAGAATCCTAAAGATGCCACCAGAAAACTACTAGAGGTAATCAATGAATTTGGTAAAGTTGCAGGATACAAAATTAATGCACAGAAATCTCTTGCATTCCTATACACTAATGATGAAAAATCTGAAAGAGAAATTAAGGAAACATTCCCATTTACCATTGCAACAAAAAGAATAAAATACCTAGGAATAAACCTACCTATGGAGACAAAAGACTTGTATGCAGAAAACTATAAGACACTATTGAAAGAAATTAAAGATGATACCAACAGATGGAGAGATATACCATGTTCTTGGATTGGAAGAATCAATATTGTGAAAATGACTCTACTACCCAAAGCAATCTATAGATTCAATGCAATCCCTATCAAATTACCAATGGCCTGTTTTACAGAACTAGAACAAAAAATCGTAAAATTTGTATGGAGTCACAAAAGACCCCGAATAGCCAAAGCAGTCTTGAGGGAAATAAATGGAGCTGGAGGAATCAGACTCCCTGACTTCAGACTATACTATAAAGCTACAGTAATCAAGACAGTATGGTACTGGCACAAAAACAGAAATATAGATTAATGGAACAGGATTGAAAGCCCAGAGAGAAACCCACGCACCTATGGTCAACTAATCTATGACAAAGGAGGCAAGGATATACAATGGAGAAAAGACAGTGTCTTCAGTAAGTGATGCTGGGAAAACTGGGCAGCTGCATGTAAAAGAATGAAGTTAGATCACTCCCTAACACCATACACACAAATAAACTCAAAATGGATTAGAGACCTAAATGTAAGACCGGACACTATAAAACTCTTAGAGGAAAACGTGGGAATAACACTTTTTGACATAAATCACAGCAAGATCTTTTTTGATCCACCTCCTAGAGTAACGGAAATAAAAACAAAAATAAATGGGACCTAATGAAACTTCAAAGCTTTTGCACAGCAAAGGAAACCATAAACAAGACGAAAAGACAACCCTCAGAATGGGAGAAAATATTTGCAAATGAATCAACGGACAAAGGATTAATCTCCAAAATATATAAACAGCTCATGCAGCTCAATATTAAAAAAACAACCCAATCCAAAAATGGGCAGAAGACCTAAATAGACATTTCTCCAAAGAAGACATACAGATGGCCAAGAAGCACATGAAAACCTGCTCAACATCACTAATTATTAGAGAAATGCAAAACAAAACTACAATGAGGTATCATCTCACACCAGTTAGAATGGGCATCCTCAGAAAATCTACAAACAACAAATGCTGGAGAGGGTGTGGAGAAAAGGGAACCCTCTTGCACTGTTGGTGGGAATGTAAATTGATACAGCCAGTATGGAGAACAGTATGGAGGTTCCTTAAAAAACTAAAAATAAAATTACCATATGATCCAGCAATCCCACTACTGGGCATATACCCAGAGAAAACCATAATTCAAAAGGACACATGCACCCGAATGTTCATTGCAGCATAGTTTACAATAACCAGGTTATGGAAGCAACCTAAATGCCCATCGACAGATGAATGGATAAAGAAGATGTGGTACATATATAGAATGGAATATTACTCAGCCATAAAAAGGAATGAATATGGGTCATTTGTTGAGACGTGGATGGATCTAGAGACTGTCATACAGAGTGAAGTAAGTCATAAAGAGAAAAACAAATATTGTATATTCATGCACATATGTGGAACCTAGAAAAATGGTACAGATGAACTGGTTTCCAGGGCAGAAATAGAGACACAGATGTAGAGAACAAATGTATGGACACCAAGGGGGGAAAGCGCCAGGGGGGTGGTGGTGGTGGGATGAATTGGGTGATTGGGATTGACATGTATACACTGATGTGGATAAAATGGATAACTAATGAGAACCTGCTGTATAAAAAAAATATATATTATTCAAGTTATCCAATGAAATAAATAAATAAAAATAAATAAAAATAAAAAAATGAATCAATTAATTAATGCACACCTACATATGTGGCAAACAGTGTTGTAAGCTTTACAGGATGGACAAGGGTGGAGAGACTAGTGCTTGCCTTCAAGGAGCTTTCAATTTCATAGGGCAGATAAAGCATATGCATCAATAGCTGTAACAAAAGTTAAGATGAGATATTGCTGTTCTAGGAGTATGAAAACAAAATCCCATGGGTGGTCAGAGGGAGGATGAATCACTTTCAGATGGGGTTTGGAGAAACGTCTTTGGGAGAAGTTGTATTTCAACTGGTGATCACTTACTCTTCTTTCAAGAGTCCTCTGAAAGGCATACTCTTTTTGGGAAGGCTTCCCCAATTCCCAAGACAAATGGATGTTTCTTACCTTGTGTTTCCATAAAAGCCATACCTAACACTTTTTGAACACTTAATATGGGTCAGACATGCACTGGCTTAAGCTCCAAGAAGGTATTATTGCTTGATCTTCACAGTAACCCTATGAAGTTGATCCTATTATCCCCCATCAAGGAGGAAGCAGAGTATAAATAACTTGCTTTATTGATAGTAAAAGTGCCCCAGATTCTGATAGTAAAAGTGTCCTAGATTCTGATCTAAGTGATCTGACTCCAGAACTTGTGCACTGACCTATCGCATCTGACTGCTTTTCCAATAAAGTCTATTTACATTTTCATTAAAGAACTTTACTATATGGTTATTATTTATATATAGACCTGTCTCCTTTGGGTTAGTTTTGTAAGGTATTATTCAACTTTGCAAACAGTCTTCAGCCCAGTGTTTGGTCCTAGTAGTTCCTCAATGAATGTTTTCTGAGTGAATGAATATGGTTACTTTCATAGTACTTGGCACTGTAGGAGGGAAATTACATAAGGGTTCCACCGAGGAGACTCAAAAATCAGGGGAGTGTATGTTGCACGCATTCTTCAACCAGGACAACAGAAATCATTAAATATTTAGAACAGAGGGAATTTAATGCAGAGAATTGGTTACACAGGTTTTGGAGGGGCTAGAAAGTCAAAGGATAATGTGACAGCCTTTAGATTAGCAATGGCAGGAAGCCCTTACTGGGCAGAAGGGACACATGGAGGAGGTGGAGACTGAAAATCATGTCAGATGTGTGCACAGGAGAACTTGCTGCTGGACATGCAGCCTGAGGCAGAGAGGGAGGGTGATGTCTACCGTGCTTCTCTTTTCTACCACCTTCTAATCCCTTTTCATTATCTTGTACTGGCTTTCACAGGTGTCTGGAAGTAGCCTGCAAGAGTCAATGTCCATGTAATACAGAGCAGAGCAGAGTGTGGGTTAGGACTAGATCTGAGGCCAAACAAATCCAGGCGTGGTGCACATAGTCGGTTTTGGCATCGGCAGAATGTGGGTTGAAGCTGTGGTAGACTGTAAAAATGATCTCTCAAGAGGTACAGTCTTTCTCTCCTCTCGACTTGAATCTGGGCTGATTTTGAGCCTGGGTTTGACCAATGGAGAGTAGTAAATGGAATGCAAGCAGACGACCCAAAACGGTATGCACATTAGGACTTATCCTCTCTTGCAGTGCATAGAGCTCGAGGCTGCCAGGTGAATGAGCCTAAGCTAGCCTCTGGATAACGGGAAGCTGCATGGATGAGAGCCCAGGTCCCCCAGCCAGCCCCCAACTGCCCCAACAGCTGACGCAGCAGCCAACTGCAGACACATCAGTGAGGCCTAGCTGAAATCAGTTATGCTCAGCCCAAATCTCTGACCTACAATTTATGAACTAAATAAATGATTGTTGCTTTGAGCCACTAAGTTTTGGCATAGTTTGTTATGCAGCAAAGCTAACTGATAGATAAACCCAGTTCTTCTACTTACATAGCTATATGACTTTGTGCAAATTGCTTCATCTTGAAGCCTCATTTTCTTCCTTTGTGACATGGGATAATGACAATACATATCACCGGACAATTGGGAAGATTTAATGAAAAATGCATGTAAAATGGAGACACGATGCTGGGCGCATCGTGAGTGCTCAGTAATCTGCAGCTTTTATGAGGATGATTTCAGGCCTTTCCAGCCTGTCTGCTTTGTCTAATTGTTGACTGTATGTGGGAAAACGAGGAGGAGGTTATTGCTTAACAGGGCACAGCTCGACACAAATGTTTTATTAAGAAGCTGTCTTAATTTCCTGCTGGCATGAGGCAAATGAAGAGGGCAGATATTTTGTTAATTAAAAATTTAAAAGTACATAATTCTCTCTTTGGCATAAGTGTATATGTAAGTCTGCAAAGCTAAATCTCTGAAACAGAGGGTATTCACAAAGGTGTGTCTTGAATAGCAATTGTGATTCACGCAGAATGTATATTTGTGTTAGAGATGTTGTGGATAAGATTATGTCAAAAAGCGCAGGATAATAAATTGCTGAAACTCATTAATTCACATAACATCGACGTGCATTGCCATATTCCAGATGCTTGATTGCAATTCTTTAATATAATGAGTTGCCAATTCCTTTTCTCTAGAGAAGGATTGGCAGATTGTAATGCAATCTGTTGGTGTTCTTTGATGGTGATTCTCAGTCACTGCCACCACTGCTAAGGAGCTGGAATCCTAAACACAGAGGCTTTGCTGAGGGAACTGTGTGTCAGTGCTGGGTGTTGCAGCCATTCCCATTGATATTAGGAAATATAAACTATCAGCTAAAGAGTGAGATTTGAGGAGCTTCAAAAAAGGAGCAGAAACTGGCTAAGAATGTCACACAGAGGAGCCAACAATTAAATTACAGTGTGTGTTTTACAGAACAAGGTGTCTTCACAGGAGACAAAGGAAAGCTGATAAAAATGAATTATAGGGAGATTAAAAGACCATAAAACCTCGAGTTTTTTGAAGCTTGTATCTTTAAATCTTGGGACAGAAATGAGGCTGGGGAGAAGAGGTTTGGTGTGGCTAGGAAGGTAAGATTGCCTTTGAGATGTGTAAGGAAGATCACAAGGGAGGAATAAGCTCTCAAGTCATAATGCTATTGATTTCTGGTTAGCAAATCTAGTTGCTTTCAGTTGATTTTTAGAAATTATTTACTCAAATTATAAACTAGTACATGTTCATAGCCAGAAGTATGGCACAGTGGTTAAGATCCGGAGTCAGCCTGCCTGTTCTCAAATCCTTTACAATTGTGGGATTTGGAGAAAGTTAGTTCACCTCTTTAAGCCTTATGTATATAACAGGGATATGGATTTACTTCATATGCTTCTTTTGAGGATAAAATGAGATAAAGCATGGAAAGTGCTTAGAACAGTGCCTGCCAAATAGTAAGCACCCCACAAGTATTAGTTATTGGAGAAAATTTGGAAAAGACAGCAAAGATAATAAATAAGAAAAAATATCACCTATCACCAGAAAGCAATTACCATTAATATTTTGATGTATTTTCTTTTGAAATCCATGTCTTTTAAAAAGGATATTGGTAACTCATACAAACTCAGAGAAGACTGGCATCTCTATTACTTAGGAGAATTTCTTTGGGAGAAAATGGAAAATGAGATCGGCTAATTCAAATGAAAACAATTTGTATATTATAGCAGGTAGGGTTTTAAGAGAAGGCTATAAATTCAGAAGATTCATTGGGAATGAAAAATAGTTTCTATAAGCTCATAGAAAAGCTGGATTTGGACGTCTACCGTATTGCAGAATGTGAAGAGTTTGGTAATATCCAGTGTGGGTGAGAGTGTGGGAAAAGGATGTCTTTAAACACTGCTTTTGAGAGTGCAAATTGATATAGCCCTTTGGCAGGACTCTTTGGCAATGTCTAATTACATTTTTGAATGTACATACTCTTAAGACCCAGCAATATCATGCTTGAATCTCTTCAAAACAGGGCATGCCCAAGAATATTCATAAAGATTAGAAACAATCTAAATGTCTATCAAAAAGTGAGTAGAAATGATAAGTAATGAATTTCCATGTTACGGAATACTGTGCAGAAATTAGAAATAGCAAGGTATATCTACATATAATGACCTCATAAGAATACTATAACATATTAAGGGACAAAGGCCAACTGCAGAATAGTACATATGATAACATTTATGTTAGAAATAAAAACAAAATTATAAATTTCTATGAGTAGATGATGTGAAATTGATTAGAAAACAACAACAACAACAACTGAAAAGTGTTTGCCTGAAAACAAACTGATAGTCCTTGCCCTCAAGTCAGGGAGGGGTGGAGGTAGGGAATAGGAACTCAGAGAGGGCTTCACTTTGTCTGTGTTGTATTATTTACAAGGAGAAGGCAGTCAAGTATTTCTTCTTGGTATCATTATTAATAAATTGAAAAGATTAAAAATTTAAACAAATGTCAGTGTAAATTTATAGGATTTTTAAGGGGGGAGATGGCACTTTTGATTGTTAGGACTTATTTTCAGAGAAAAGTCTAATGTTGTAAAAAGCATTATAAAACATATTCAGCACAATTTGGCAAGTTTATTTATGAATAAACAGAAAAGCACCCAAATGTAAGATTGATTTTTTTTCAGTTCTTTTTCAGACATTCTACTCTATCTTCATTAAGAAGTTTGTTTATTTATTTATTTAAACATTTTTTAAAGGGTCAGAATTCCTGACTTTCTTAAATTTTTTGCAGGCAGAAGATTTTCAAGATTTTAATAACAGTTATTTGGAGGTTGAGCATGTGGTGAGCTCTTCCTTGAGAAGTAGTACAAGGGACACATGGGTACTTTCCAGCTGGGCTGTTGCCTTGCTCATCTGGTTTGCCAATTTCTTTCAGGAATTTCTAGGAATCCACTAGGATACACTTATATATTGTCAAATGATTATCACTATAGCATTAGCTAACACCTGTATCATGTCACATAATTACCATTTCTTTTTTGTGGTGAGGAATTTGAGATCTACTCTCTTAGCAGTTTTCAAGTATACAGTATGGTATTATTACCTGTAATCACTATGGTATAAACTAGATCCCCAGAACTTGATCATCTTACAACTGAAAGTTTTTTACTCTTTGACCAACATCTCCCTTTTCCCCTACCCCACAGCCCCTGGTAACCACCATTCCAGTCTCTGTTTCAATGAGTTGGGCTTTTTTAGATGCCACATATGATTGCTATCATACAGTATTTGTCTTTCTTCGTCTGACTTATTTCACTTAGCATAATGCCCTCAAGTTTCATCCATGTTGTGGCAAATGGCAGGATGTCCTTCGTTCTCATGGCTGAATAATATTCCATTGTGTGTGTGTGTACACACACACACACACACACATATATGTGTACACACACACACACCCCATCTTCTTTATCCATTCATCGGTTGATGGACACTTAGGTTGTTTCCATATCTTGGCTATTTTGAATAATGCTGCAAAGAACACGGGAACAGATCTTTTTGAGATCCTGATTTCATTTCTTTTGGATATATATTCAGAGGTAGGATTGCTGGATCATATGGTAGTCCTATTTTTTAATTTTTGAGGAAATGTAGACCAGTGGTTCTTGTTTTATGTATTTTATTTTATTTATATTTTATACAGCAGGTTCTTATTAGTTATCTATTTTATACACATTAGTGTATATATGTCACCACCACCACCACCTGCACTTTCCCCCCTTGGTGACCATACGTTTGTTCTCTACATCTGTGTCTCTATTTCTGCCCTGCAAATCGGTTCATCTGTACCATTTATCTAGGTTCCACATATATGCGTTAATATACGATATTTGTTCTTCTCTTTCTGACTTAATTCACTCTGTATGACAGTCTCTAGGTCCATCCATGTCTCTACAAATGACCCAATTTCGTTCCTTTTTATGGCTGAGTAATATTTCATTGTATATATGTACCACATCTTCTTTATCCATTTGTCTGTCAGTGGGCATTTAGGTTGCTTCCATGACCTGGCTATTGTAAATAGTGCTGCAATGAACATTGGAATGCATGTGTCTTTTTGAATTATGGCTTTCTCTGGGTATATGCCCAGTAGTGGGATTGCTGGCTCATATGGTAATTCTATTTTTAGTTTTTTAAGGAACCTCCATACTGTTCTCCATAGTGGCTGTATCAATTTACATTCCCACCAACAGTCCAAGAGGGTTCCCTTTTCTCCACACCCTCTCTAGCATTTGTTGTTTGTAGATTTTCTGAGGATGCCCATTCTAACTGGTGTGAGGTGATACCTCATTGTAGTTTTGATTTGCATTTCTCTAATAATTAGTGATGTTGAGCAGCTTTTCATGTGCTTCTTGGCCATCTGTATGTCTTCTTTGGAGAGATGTCTATTTAGGTCTTCTGCCCATTTTTTGATTGGGTTGTTTGTTTTTTTAATATTGGGCTGCATGAGCTGTTTATATATTTTGGCGATTAATCCTTTGTCCATTGATTTGTTTGCAAATATTTTCTCTCATTCTGAGGGTAGTCTTTTCGTCTTGTTTAAAGTTTCCTTTGCTGTGCAGAAGCTTTTAAGTTTCATTAGGTCCCATTTATTTATTTTTGTTTTTATTTCCGTTACTCTAGGAGGTGGGTCAAAAAAAGATCTTGCTGTGATTTATGTCAAAGAGTGTTCTTCCTACGTTTTCCTCTAAGAGTTTTATAGTGTCCAGTCTTACATTTAGGTCTGTAATCCATTTTGAGTTTATTTTTGTGTATGGTGTTAGGGAGTGTTCTAATTTCATTCTTTTACATGTAGCGGTCCAGTTTTCCCAGCACCACTTATTGAAGAGACTGTCTTTTCTCCATTTTATATCCTTGCTTTCTTTGTTATAGATTAGTTGACCACAGGTGCTTGGGTTTCTCTCTGGGCTTTCTATCCTGTTCCATTGATCTATATTTCTGTTTTTGTGCCAGTACCATATTGTCTTGATTACTGTAGTTTTGTAGTATAGTGTGAATTCAGGGAGTCTGATTCCTCCAGCTCTGTTTTTTTCCCTCAAGATTGCTTTGGCTATTCGGGGTCTTTTGTGTCTCCATACAAATTTTAAGATTTTTTGTTCTAGTTCTATAAAAAAATGCCATTGGTAATTTGATAGGGGTTGCACTGAATCTGTAGATTGCTTTGGGTAGTAGAGTCATTTTCACAATATTGATTCTTCCAATCTGAGAACATATACCAGTGGTTCTTAAAGTGTGCTCCCCAAAAGAACATCTACACCACCTGGAACTGTCTGAGAAATGCCAATTCTCAGTCCCCTCCTCAAAGCTGACTTAGATGCACACTGAAGTATGAAAACCATTGTCATAGATAGTAAACCCTTTGAAGGTAGGAGCCATTTCATTGCCTGGACCCTTGCTTAGGCCTTAGGATATGATAGGTGCTACATTTATTCAGTGAATGAGCAAGTTTGGGAGGTGTGGGTATAGCAGGAGAGGTATTTGTAAGCTACAGAGGTCAATGTGGTGAACAACCAACCATAGGGGTACTGAAGAGCACGTACTCATTGGGAGGTAAACAGAAAGCAGGGCAATAAGCTCTCTGTTTTCATCAAATGTATAGTCTACCTGGGAGGGAAAAAATAAATATATGTGGAATTTTCAGAGGCCAATAAAGGTACTGATTTTCTTGTTTCTGATGTTAAGTTTAGAAAAATAGGAGTTTTTGATCAGCTGAATCTGAATCAGTCATTCTTTGGCCTATTTACTGAATTATAGATATGTGGACTAATATATTGCTTCTAGGAAGCCAATAAAGGTTAAATAAAATTAACATATTTTAAAACACCAATTTGACTACCATTATCCTGCTTCAAGTTTTTTGGAACTATATGCCCATTTTAACAGTGATTTTGAGCATTAGAATTTAAAACTACAAACTTCCCTTCAATTACTCATTTGTTCATTTTTTCACAAGTATATTTGAGAATTTATCATGTGTCAGGCAAATAATAATTTTCCAAATGTGAATAATAGTCCTCAAAGTGCTGAATTTAAAAAATGTGAATGCTATGTAATAAAATCCTTCTTTGCCTCAAGTGAAATTGCTCACTCATACAGTCAGTCCCATTATGTAGTGAAGATTTGGTGGTTATTTAATAAATTTAAATCATAAGGTCAAGTGGGATAGCTGATGCTGCAGAGTTGGCTTCTTGGATCCAAGGATCTGATTTTGCTATCCACAAAGATCAAATAAATGGAGAACTGCCAGATATCTACTTCATTTTGTGTTGGGTAGACACAGCCAGAGATGGGCAAGAAAGCTGAGTTTTAAAAGGCAGGATTATTTCAAAGGCAGGAATGGTACTGGAGAAATGAATGCAGTGTCATGTGGAAAAGCATTGATTATACAAGGGCAGAAGGAACTGGGGAGACCAACTATCTGAGATTCTGAGATGGTTAAGGGGCCTGCTGGGAAGTGGCATGGAGGACACCTGCCAAATGGTTAGACTTTGGGAAAAGGTCCTCCATCACGCCATCATAAAATGTCTGTAGTATGCTGCTGAAACCTGCAGATTCGGTATTAGACAAGGTGAGTAGATTAAAGTGAACCTTCTGTGATCTCAGCTTTGACACTTTTTAATTGTCATCTAGTTAGTGTTTGGGAATCCTGGCCTTGGATTTTACTAGGGATGGAGAATCCAGGACCATTTTTAGGAGGAGAGATGGGACAGAAATCCCAGATTGTTCAGGATTCCAGACTGTGATCTCCTTTAGTGTAGGGTTTATGTCCAGCTCACCTCTGCATCCAGGGGCCTGGCCTGAACCCAGCTTGGTGAGGGTCACTAAATTTGTTGGATGCCTGCATCTCTTGTTTCATTATTGCTCTTCAGATAAAGGCCCTTCCTGAGAGAGCTCTCCACAGAGCTGGAAAGACCAAGATAATCTGAGAAAAGGCACTTGTTTCTACAGAGATATTTTCATCTTGAAAAATCAGAGCAGAAATAAATGAAATAGAAATGAAAAAAGAATAGCAAAGATCAGTAAAACTAAAAACTGGTTCTTTGAGAAGATAAACAAAATTGATAAACCTTTAGCCAGACTCATCAAGAAAAAAAGTGAGAGGACTCAAATCAATAAAATTAGAAGTGAAAAAGAAGTTACAACTGACACTGCAGAAATACAAAGGATCATAAGAGACTACTACAAGCAACTATATGCCAATAAAATGGACAACCTGGAAGAAATGGACACATTCTTAGAAAGGTACAACCTTACAAGACTGAACCAGGAAAAAATAGAAAATATGAACAGACCAATCACAAGTCATGAAATTGAAACTGTGATTAAAAATCTTCCAACAAACAAAAGTCCAGGACCAGATGCCTTCACAGGCGAATTCTATCAAACATTTAGAGAAGAGCTAACACCTATCCTTCTCAAACTCCTCCAAAAAATTGCAGAGGGAGGAACACTCCCAAACTCATTCTATGAGGCCACCATCACCCTGATACCAAAACCAGACAAAGATATCAAACACACACAAAAAATTACAGGCCAATATCACTGATGAATAGAGATGCAAAAATTCTCAACAAAATACCAGCAAACAGAATCCAACAGCACATTAAAAGGATCATACACCATGATCAAGTGGGACTTATCCCAGGGATGCAAGGATTCTTCAATATGCGCAAATCAATCAATGTGATACACCATATTAACAAATTGAAGAATAAAAATCATCTTTAAAATTCAATAACTTACCCCTGATCATTGGAGCAATAGGTTTTAAAGACTTTTAAAGAGTTTTTTGTTTGTTTTTTTAAAAATAAATATAGCTTATTGTGAGGTGCACACTGATTTATTTAATATCTATTAAAGTCATAAAATATATTTTTTTTAATTTTAAGAAAAATTGGGGAAAATCAGATTATATCATATAAGCTCCACTCCCCCCACCCCCTTCAAATACTCTGATGCCAACTTGGAGTGTGGTGTCGGGAGGAGAAGATCTGAAAGACTGGAAATTGTTTTGAATCATACAAGAAGGCACTAAGATATCCAAAGAAAATGTCAAACAAATCTCTCTCTTTCACTTTCTCTTTTTCATTCTCTTTGTCTCTCTTTCACACACACACACACACACACACACACACACACACACCACGCACAATCTTTAAATGATAGGATGGGGGAACCTGGCCTGTGCTCCTTGGATGGGCTTGAGTCAGTTAAGTAGGAAGTTTGTCTTCACCTTTTTCAGCTCTAACTCCCCATCTTTTTCTCTACCCTTCTCCCTATCAGAAAGACCAGACTATTGAGGCATGAGGCTGTAGAAGGGGCGTAAATGTCCCACAATAGACTATACTGTGCCGTCTCAGTATAGGTAGCTTAAAAGAATTGCCTGTTCTTTCTCTTATCCTTCTTCTGCACATCCTTTTTCAAGACTCAGCTCGTATGTCACCTCTCCTAGAAACCTTTACTCCCTTAGACAGAATTTCCCTTCTGGGCACATTGTATTATAATGAGGTGTCTTCATGTCTAACTTCATGACTCCATGTGAGTCTGTAAAGACATCACTTTTTTTTTTTTTTTTTTTTTTTTAAACATCTTTATTGAAGTATAATTGCTTTACAATGGTGTGCTAGCTTCTGCTTTACAACAAAGTGAATCAGTTACACATATACATATGTTGCCATATCTCTTCCCTCTTGTATCTCCCTCCCTCCCACCCTCCCTATCCCACCCCTCTAGGTGGTCACAAAGCACCGAGCTGATCTCCCTGTGCTATGCGGCTGCTTCCCACTAGTTATCTATTTTACATTTGGTAGTGTATATATGTCCATGACACTCTCTCACCCTGTCACATCTCACCCCTCCCCCTCCCCATATCCTCAAGTCCATTCTCTAGTAGGTCTGTGTCTTTATTCCCATCTTGCCACTAGGTTCTTCATGACCTCTTTTTTTTTTTTTTTTTTTTTCCCTTAGATTCCATATATATGTGTTAGCATACTGTATTTGTTTTTCTCTTTCTGACTTACTTCACTCTGTATGACAGACTCTAACTCCATCCACCTCATTACAAAAACCTCCATTTCATTTCTTTTTATGGCTGAGTAATATTCCATTGTATATATGTGCCACATCTTCTTTATCCATTCATCCGATGATGGACACCTAGGTTGCTTCCATGTCCTGGCTATTGTAAACAGAGCTGCAATGAATATTTTGGTACATGACTCTTTCTGAATTATGGTTTTCTCAGGGTATATGCCCAGTAGTGGGATTGCTGGGTCATATGGTAGTTCTATTTTTAGTTTTTTAAGGAACCTCCATACTGTTCTCCATAGTGGCTGTATCAATTTACATTCCCACCAACAGTGCAAGAGTGTTCCCTTTTCTCCACACCCTCTCCAGCATTTATTGTTTCTAGATTTTTTGATGATGGCCGTTCTGACCGGTGTGAGATGATACCTCATTGTAGTTTTGATTTGCATTTCTCTAATGATTAATGATGTTGAGCATTCTTTCATGTGTCTGTTGGCAATCTGTATCTCTTCTTTGGAGAAATGTCTATTTAGGTCTTCTGCCCATTTTTGGATTGGGTTGTTTGTTTTTTTGTTATTGAGCTGCATGAGCTGCTTGTAAATCTTGGAGATTAATCCTTTGTCCGTTGCTTCATTTGCAAATATTTTCTCCCATTCTGAGGGTTGTCTTTTGGTCTTGTTTATGGTTTCCTTTGCTGTGCAAAAGCTTTTAAGTTTCATTAGGTCCCATTTGTTTATTTGTGTTTTTATTTCCATTTCTCTAGGACCTGGGTCAAAAAGGATCTTGCTGTGACTTATGTCATACAGTGTTCTGCCTATGTTTTCCTCTAAGAGTTTGATAGTGTCTGGCCTTACACTTAGGTCTTTAATCCATTTTGAGTTTATTTTTGACATCACTTTTTGATTTACTGTTTCATCTCCAGTGACAAGTAAGTGTCTGACCTATAGAAAGTGTTCAATATGTTCAATGACTAAATTACTCATACCTTGAAGTATCTGCATTGGGAACTGTGACTCTTCAAGCTTTGACTCTGAAAGGGGCATTCCAACCACAGGATGAAAGATCCATGGCATGTGAAGATCTTGCCATTATTCCTGGAATATGTCTTGAGCCTAACGGCTGAATGGAGATCAGTCTAGTTTAAAGAGCTCCACAAAAGCTTTGAACAACTGCTCCAAAAGAGACTACTAAAAGTGACTCTAACATACTGAGTGCAGAGGAAACATTGCTTCTGGCTACTGCCCCATTATCTTGGGATAGTTGAGTGAGTAAGAAATCTAATAACATATTTACACAGTGCTTTATAATTTATGAGTCTTTTCTCTAGGTGATTTCACTTGATACTCATAAAAACTGTGAAGTAGGTATAGATTTTTATTCCCATTTTAGAGATGTAAAAACTTAAGGTCAGAGGTGATAAATGACTTGCCTAGGTCACAGAGACCAGTGCTTTCTTCATTCCTCTTAAGCTCTGAAGAGATGCCATCTTGTTATCTGTCTGAGCAGAGCCACCATATTGCTCCTATGGTAAATAATAAGAGCTAACAGTGATCAAGTTGCTATTTTGTGCCAGACGCTGGGTTAAGCACTATGCACTGATTTACTTAAAACTTATAAAATGCATTAATACTATCCCCATTTCATAGACGTGGAAACCAAGGCATAGAGATGTTAATCAATTCCATGATCACATATCTGCTAAGTAGCGGTGCTGGATTGAGAATTCAGGCAGTCTGACTTCAGAGAATACATGCTTAACCAGTAATACATTGTTTTGCAATAATACAGGTTCTGAAATTAGACCATCAAGGCTAAAATAATGGCTGCTACTCTTGTTAACTGGGTAGCCTTGGCCAAGAAACATGGCCTCGCCAAGCCTGAGTTTTCTGATTTATAAAATAAGATTAAAAGTAGAGCTAGGAATAAAAGAATGAAATATGCCACAGTGCCTGGTACATAGTAAATGCTCCACAAATGTTAGTTGTTATTTTGGTAGAAGATATTCTGTTATCCATCCCTAGATGACTTGATGGTAGGCAGTCATAGGAAGTCATTGCTAGAACTTTGAGAGTTTGATTAATGAAATCAGAACATAACAGATGAGAACAGAGCCATGTAATTCACTTCAAAAGAGACAGTGACTCCCAGGCTACCAAAATCTGATCATAGCTTAACCAACAGGATGCCAGAATATGAGGATGGAAGAGCAAAGTTCAGCAAGGAAAGACCAACAAAAAAAAAGAGAAAGGTTTTGAGATGCAAGATTTGTGTGTATGCATCCAGTACTGTCCACAGGAGAGGATGACCTTGCCTGGCTATGATCCTATCTGGGTGCTTGAAGGGTATATCAATTCAAGATTAAATATGACTGCATAAAATAGGAATAGGACGCCCATGGATTAACCTGGTGGAGGATTTGTTTTTCTCTCATATTAAGTTTGGTGATAGATCATCTGGGGCTGCTACCACCAGAGACCCTGGCTCCTTCCATGTTTCTGCTCTGCCATTCTCCACTGTCATCCTCATGGTAACATGGTTGCTCTTCCTCTGTCCTCTCATCTGTATTCAGGTAGGAAGAAGAAGGCAGAAGGCATAAGAAAGAAGGAATGGCATCTACATTTGGAAAGGAAAATTCTTCCAAAAATTCCAAGCAGACTTCTGCTTATATATCATTGACCAAAACTGTATCACTAGGAGCTATTAAAAAGGAAAAAAACATGGCAAATAGATATCGAGTAAGCAATTTTGTCCCCCTAGATCCACTCTCCAATCTACTCTGTCCCTTCAGCCCTGGAAGCTGACCTATATGGATTATATCAAGTTCCTGGAATTTTGGCTTCCAGTTTGGTTTGGCCAGTGGGAGCCCAGGCAGGAGGCTGGAGGGAATGAAGGGAGGGGGGTCAGGGTATATTTATTTCCTCAGTTGCCTTCTTAAGAAATTACCCAGAGGTATCTGTGTTCTTGACCAAAGATCACAGCTCCTCTAAAATGGCCCTCTATACAAACTTATTTTCTGGGTCCCAGTGGCCATTCCCTCCTCCATGTCTTTAGGCTTATTGTGTTCTAACAGCCCCAGGATCATGCACTTTCCCTACATCATGTCCACACATTTGTAAATAATGCTTTTATTAAACCCTCTTTAAATCATCCTAATTTGCACGTGTGCCGTTAGCTTCCTGATGGAAACTGACTGAGAATAATCATCAGTGTCTGCCTCCTCGGGGCATATTCCTATGGTAGGAAGGAGTGCGTTAAAGCCTTATGATGAATGCCATCATTTATTTAGCCAATATTTATTGAGCATCAATGTACCAAAACACAATGCTAGATAAAAATCCAATTCCTTGCCCTCAAGTAGCTCACAGTTATTTAAACCTTTACATCACTCGACTCACTCCTCTTAGTCTCCAAGCTTGTCAAGTCGATACTAAATTGCAATTTGGCTTTCTGTGTAGCATTCCCACAGGGATAAAATTCACTTTTCATGCTATTTCAAGATCCAGTTGACTATTAATGATATTCTTTGTGAAAATGAAGATGTATAGAATAGTGCCAGATAGCATGGATTTTGGAGTCAGGCAGATTGACATTCAAAGCTCACCCGATGTATAACTTTGGACAAGTTATATAATCTCCATGGCCCTGAGTCATTTTTCTTATACATGGGGCTAAATTGCATTTATGTCCTCTGACTGCTGTAAAGACAGAAGGAGATCATGTCCACAAAGCTCTTAGCTCAGCGTCTGGTTCACTAAAGAAATGGCAGCTATTCTAGTTTATACATTACTTTCTTGTGAGTATGTTTAGTACAAGCTGTTCTTAAATGAATGGTCATCTCTTGAGAGAATGACTGCTGTTTCTTACATGCAAAATTTAGGAACAGTCCCTGGTCTGTGGTGACTTCACTCAGAAAATATTACCAAGGAAGGCTCTCTCTGGGCAGCTTGCAAGTTAGTCTCAGTCCTTTACTTGAGGAGGCGATCCACATTGACAAGAAAGTCCCAGTCCTCGGGAGTCCAGGCTCTGGACCAGTCAGGCACTCTGGTTCCAGCGGGTGAGAAGTAGAATATCCAGGGTGAGGACAGGTTGGCAGGACCAGCAGAAGGTCTAGGGCCAGACAGGCTACAGGCAGGGGGCTATTTGAGTTCAGGTGAGGCAGGAAATGAGGAGCGTAGATGAACTCTATCCAGGGCATGGGAACTCAAAGGTTTAGGAAAAATGCAGCCGGAGAGGAGACACCAAAGTGGAATCCTGATGACCTGCTCTCTGCAATCTTTTATGTTTTCTGTGCTGGCATAGGCAGGCATGTTTAAATATGTGTGATTTTAGCCAGAGGAACAGAATTGAGAAGGTAGGGTTAGAGTCTGATCAAAGCAGGGAGAGAAGGTTTGGGAATTCCAGAATTTCTCCCACTAAGGCCTTGATTGGTTAAGACTCTGTTTTGAAAGAATCTAGAAAGAGTTTCTTCCTGTTTGGCTATTGAATTCATGTAATAAAAAAGCTGGAAATAATTCTAAGAGTCTCTCATCATTAGGGATCCCCAGAATAAACAGCATTATACTACTACTCTCTTATGTGGTTCTGATTATACATTGTTTTTAACTTAATGATACCTTATGATTCCATAGCACATTACAGTTTTCAAAATGTTTTTACTTGGATGATCTAATTTAATCCTCATAGTAATAATGTGAGGTAGTTATTATTATCTATTATTATCGCTCTGTTGTAGATTCAGCTCAGCTCAAGTCCATGGAACATTTATTGAGCACCTACTTTGTGCCTGGCACTCTGCTAGGTGTTGGGGTATAACGTCCTTCACACATAACTGAAGACTTTCAGAGCTTGCTTTAGCAAAGGAATCAGCACCATCACTTGTGTTTGGCAGAACTAAAAGGCAAGCAGAGGAGTGGGAAAGTTTTACAGTGAAAACAGGGGAAGGTTTCAGCTATGCCCTGATTGGAGGCTGCTGTCATGGGGAACTGGAGATGAGCTATCTACATGCAGGGCAACCTGTGTTATCGATTGGTGGAGCATAATTGACTTTTTCTAGTTGGTTCTAAGTTGGAAGTGGGGCCAAAACTTAGGGAAGCTGCCAGTAATTGATCAAGTTCTTACTATTGTGGGCGGATTGCTACAGAGGTTGTGGTTTAACGTTTTTGGACTGGTTGCTACGGAACTTGTCGATCAGTGTACTGTTGCTATCGATGGTCTGTTTGTATATTCAGTCTCTCAACAGTATGGGTGACAAACACATAACAACATGAGAGTATGAATTTTGGAGTCAGACAGATGAACATTCAAATGAACTCCGTAGATGTGTAACCTGGAGCAAATTACGTCATCTCTGTGGACCTGAGTAGCCTTACCTGAGGCTACTCATCTTCCTGAGGGGATGAAGAAACAGGGGCAACCAGATCTTTAACCAACTCTCCTGGAGTCATGAAAAGTGGGATGAAGAACTGGAGTTTAACCTGGGTTTTCCAATTCTGTTCAGGGCTCTTCCTGGTTACGACTTTTGGAGTTTATAATTCACTTTGGGGAAGAGGTAAGCACAGATCTTTCTTTTAGTACAGTAGCAGTGCACTTCTGAGCATGAGTAAACATCTCCCCTTGCATCTTTTATCTGTGTAGCTGTAGATGGTGATCAGTGAACACCTTCTTTATTTGCACTAAAAATTTGACAAGAGAAGACTGGTACAATAGCAAAGATGCTGTAGAGCCCAGAATCAGGTCTCCAATTTACCAGTTCTTGGCTTCCTTTTGGGGGCTATGTGACTGTTTTCTGTTCTCCTGGGGATTATCACCATTATATGCTAACCTCCCAGACAGATTCTCATTTCCTTTTTGTTTTTAATGTCTGTTTCACATCATACTCCATACCCCTGCTCCCTCAGCCATCCTTGGAAAGGTTGACAACTGTGCTGACCACTCTTCCAATATTATGGCTTCACACTTTTTATTGTCATCCTTTTTTTTCAATGTGCAAAATTTACTAGGCAATGACTAGGTGTCAGGGACTGTTCTAGGTGTGGGGAATACAGAGGGGAAAAGACAGTAAAAGTTCCTGCCCTTGTAGTGCTAACACTCCAGTGGGGAAGCAGACAAGACACAGATGAGTAAACAAATAAATATGTCAGATAGTGATAAGTGCTAAAGCCGGTCAAAGGAGGTAGAGTATGGTGTGTGTGCATATAGTGGCTGCAGCTGCTTTTTAGGTAAGGTGGTCAAAGAAGGTCTCTCCAAGGAGGTGACCTTTAAGCTGAAGCTGGGATGGAGAGAGGGCGTGAACTAAGGAAGTTCTAGAGGGATATCATTCCAGGTAGCAAGAATAGCAAGTGCCATATCCTAGAGGCACCGGTGTATCTGAGGGATAGCAAGAAGTCCTGTCAGGCTAGACTGGGGTTAGTGAAGGAACTTGTGCAGCTATAGTTTACTAACTACATTTTTAACTTGCGGAATAAATGTCAGTAAAGGCAGAAGGAAAATATTTGTTTGCTACTTCCATTGGTTAAAGGAAACATATACAACATGCCCATTTTCTTTTTTAGTATCAAGTCTGTATGTGGCTCTCCAGCCCATTGCTATCCCTTTCTGTCAGGGATATCATGATGTGTTTTTGCCTTAACAAGCTTTGAGGAGAGTCATCTTTTATTTTTGTTTTATTGTGTTGTGTTTTTCCGTCTAATCCTTGGCCTTGCCTTTACTTGCGTAATGCTCATGTACAATATATTCAATAGAGAAAGAGTGAGGGGCACAGGGAGGAATATGACATGAGTGTGGGACGTGCAATAGACACTATTGGTTTGCCTGCCCACCACTACTTCTTCCTTCTCCTTCTAATAGCACTATCCTCCCCTTTCACCTGAGAAATGCTCCTTACTCCACATCAACTATGGAGTTTGAATAAGAGCTGCCATCTTTTTATGGAAGTTCCCCCCTCCCCCCCCCGCACCCACCTTCAATTTCACAATGCTGTATTGACTTTTCAGCACAGTTGATGATCTCAGGATGGACAGTTGACTTAAGCTGAGCAAAAGGAGAATTTTCATAGATATTTTTGGGCTAGAGCTTGAGAATAGGATTTATATCCTCTTGGATGGCAAAAACCTACAGATGAGTGGGTGGGGGGTGCTGAGATCTGCTGGTAGCTATGTTCTTTGACTTGTGGTGGTTCCTGGTCAGAGAGAATGAAGCAGACACAGCAACACAATAGCAAAGATGAGTGGGTGTGGTGGCATTTTATCTCCGGTCCCATTCCAGGTTCTCTGTGTCCTGGCTAAGTGCTTATTCTTCCCTTAGTTATCTGAAACTTCAAATACACTTCTCTTTTAAATTTAAGAAGGTTTGAGTTGCTACTTTCAATGGAGAGAGTTGTGAAAAATGCAAAATACATTTAAAAATATGCCATTATATTTTACATTCAAAATTGTGGTTATAAGTGATCCTACAAGTACTTGATACAATTCTTACAGTCAACTAGAGCAGTGCTTCTCAAACTTTAAAGGGCACACAACTCACCAGGGAATCTTGTGAAAATGTGGATTATGATTTGGTAGGTCAGTGTGTGTTCAGGGAGTCTGCATTTCCAGTGAGCTCCCAGGGGATGCTGCAGGTTTGAAGACCACAATTTGAGAAGCATGGGACTGGACAGCATATGTAAAGCTTCTAGCACACTGGGCTGGTGGTCGTAGATGTCAGCTATTAAATACATACCTATTGAGCTGAGTGAAAACTTTCAGATACACATTGTTCTGTTGAGGTTGGATAATTAAATGATGCTGAAAATTGGGAAGGCAGTTTAATACAAGGCATTATGAGGTTTACTCACCAGAAAAACACACTCCTATTTTTTTTAAGATTTGAAAATGTGAATAACACATTTAAAAAATCCTTTGACAGACTGAGACCCAGTCTTTTAGAGAGATTGCATGGTGGAGTGGAAAGAATGATTCTTCCTGAAGCCACACAGCCTGGGACTGGAAATATGTTTTGTTCATTTCCAACTTTGTGTACCAAAAAAGTCTTAGTTCTTTCATTCATGTGTAGTAGGTAATTTTATGGTCAAGTGTGTAAATATAACATTTTCTGTTTCTCTAATAACTGAACAAGTGTATATCTTTTTGGCCTCTCTGTTCCCCTTAGAGCAGAAAATTCAATCTTACCAAATCTCAGTAAACTCAAACACATTTCCCTTAGTCCCTTCGGATAAACTTTACTCAGTTCAAGATTTCTCCACCTCATTTATTTTCCTTTTCTCTTCAGGGATGTCTCAGTTCTGGAGGGCTCACGTGTGGTCCAGGTATTGGCGGGAGGCAGCCTTTACTTCTCATCCTTGGTCTTTCTCATTTCTGTACTGGTATCTGAAGCTCCTGTATTTATGGATTTGTTCCTTGTCAGTCTCTTTCTAGGTCTTATCTGCTGCTAAATCTTCTATAGCCCCCTGTCTCCAGGTCCTTGCAGACCATTTTGCATCCTTCTTGTCCATTGGACAACCTCCCTAGGTCAACTGACCAATTCTCAGGCACTTCTGAATCCCTCTTGGGGTCATGGGAAACATAGAAACTCTCAAGTTTCTCAAGGATGCATCTTATCCATCTTTAATGCAATTATTCAACAAATACCAAGTGTCTCCTATGTAACAAGCACAGTTCTGGACACTGGCACCAATATTCTTTACCCTAACATAGTGCTTAGCTTACAATAGATGTTTAATAAAAGTTTATTGAACAAATGGATATTTCTTAAAATGAAAAACTTTAGAAATGGAAATACTTGGATAGATACATGTTTCTCAAAATAACAACCAGTCATTCATGAAAATAAGTAGAAATGTTTCAGACTATTTTATTTAATACAGTCTAATCTCTCCAAGGGTGGAGTGAAATTGTCCTTTGGTATCATAACAGGGCACTGAGATGCACCTTTAGAATATATTTGATGTTCTAAAGATGTGAGACTATAGGCAGAATGTTCCATAGTACTCAATTGTGGTATCATTGATTTACCTAATTGGATTCTTGATTTACTTAAACCTTGACTTGTTTTTTAAAGTGTCACTAATTCTATTACTTGGTTATTCAAGAATGTGATAGTTCTTACTACAGCTCATTTCCTGCCCCATCTCCCCTACCTGGGCTGTTCAATTTCTGTGTGTGCATTTTGTGATTTAGCAGCATTACTGATGGTCAGTAAATATGGAACATGTCTAATTGTGTTGGTCTGATGTTTCTGTCCTACAGTGTTTTGGGGTCTTGGAGGCTTTCGCGTGGGGGGAGGATTGGAGCTACTTAAATTTTCTTTTCCTAAACATAGCCTTTCAACTCTACTTTGGCTTGATCGTAGATCCTTGATTTTAGAGTATGTGATGATTTAGGAAGAGGGCTTCATTTGGAAGGGACTTACAGATGGCCTCTGCTCAGCAAACACCTCAACCTCCATGGGGTTTTATCAGCTTTCCCTGGGCCTTGGCTGGAGGTGGGCAGAAGGATTCGTTAATCCTTAGCCATTACCTACAATCCAGTCTTATTCCTTCTAAGTTTCTCCCCTCCACTAGCTTTTTGTAATTTAATGTTGTTTTATTGAGAGGAAAAAAGGCTTACACAATGTAATTTATTCTTTTCTTTTCCGAGGTTGATGTTATCAACTTTCTTTTTCTAAGCTTTCTAAGCCAATAGCTTTTTAAAGTTCAAACCCCATTTTCTTTCTTTAAAGTCTAGCTTAGGTAACTTTAGCTTTCAAAACTATTTTCTAAGCTCTGAATTAAAAACAAAAAAAACCAAAACAACAATCCATTCAGAGACTCATTTGCCTTCCTGGCTGATATTTATATTTCCTCTCCCTGCAAAGTGATGAAATCCCTCATTCAAAAGCTGGTGGATCACAGGGCAACAGGAATACTGAGGGAAAGAGAAACCTCATTCGCTCTCTCAGAATTTTATCCCTTCATCTGTAAGAGGGGGAAAGGGTCATGAGATAGCCAGACGTGGAACAGGGATGACTTTCTTCAACAGGAACATTGGTATTTCTTGGGCTCCCAGAGATGTACCACACAGCATGGAGAGCAAAAGAATAAAGGCAGCAGATAGACACATAGGTGGACTACCAATTTTACTTGTATTGTTTTTGGTGCTTTTCTGCCATTAGGTGTGTGCAGGGAATGCCTTCTAGAAGCGCTGGGTTTAGGGAATTGTTCTAAACTGCTTGGTTCTGTATTAAGACTTAATTCTCCCCTTTCTCTCAAATGAAATCTTCAATCTTTATCAAATGGCTAGAGCCCAATGTGTCTGGAGAGGGAGCTGGCTGTGCTACAAGAATTCATGTTTCCATCCTCCTAAGTCCCATCTGTGCCCTGGATGTCACCTGGAGAGACTGTTTTCGGAACAGTAGATCAGGGACAGGCCAAGGACAAAACGTGGATGAGTCAGTCAGGAGCCTTCACTAAGGGGGCAAGGCTTCTTCCTTGCCTTCTTGCATTGTTCCCTATAGTGGGGGTTGTTTATTTTAACGTCCCTTTCCTGTGCTCTTAAAGGCTGCTGTCTGACATTGTGAGAGCTTCCTGAGACCTTTAGAAATTCTGCATGTTTACCTATCTCTGAGCCCTTTTGAGGTAGAATACTGAGATATTTGCTTCTCTCCCCAGGATTAAATTTATAATTTGAAGGTTATTTCTAATGAACCAAGGCTGAGAAGAAACAGAAAAAAATTTTTTCATGGAGTTCCCCTCCCCCACTCAACATAAACACACACACAGACACACACACAGACACACACACACACACACACACACACACATACATACGCTGCAAATGGGAAAAGTGTTCGAAATAGAGGCAGACTAATTATCCAGGTTGGAATAGGGCCAGGATATTGGTCATCGGATTCTCTCTCTTCCCCAGTTTCTTTTCCTCTCCCTTCTGTCATCTTTCCTCAACCATCAGGTGGGTGGGTGGGTTGCTGGCTGGCTGCTGGTTGGCAAACAGAAATAGTTTAGGAGCAAGTGTTCTTGGGGTATGTTCACTGAAGGATGAACCAGAGCAACAAAGAGTGATTTTTCTCTCCACATTCAGCCAATTTAAATACAAGGAGAGCAGGTGGGGAGATGTAATTCGTAAAAGACTGTAGACACAGAGATTTAAATCTGAGGATGTGATAGATTTTCCAAAGTGAAGAAATAAGAGTGTGAGGGGAAGTGTTTTACCCAAAGAGCAGTAAGTAAGGGATGTACATATCCATCACAGCAGACAATAAGTTACTCCATTCTGAGGGGTGCACGAATGAATGTGGGTGCCTTGAAAGAGAATGGATTCCAATGTGAATTGGACAAGAGGGTAATTAAAACCCATGAACCTGAAGACACCAGAAGTCGAGCAGCTTAAATGGGCCAGGTATGTTTAATGAACTAGCTTTTTCCTGGTTTGTGATGTGTCCTTAAGTTAGCAACATCGCATTGTTTGTACAAGGAAACTGTGCTCACAGATTAATTCAGTCATCAAAGATACACCCAAAGAGTGCTACAATTTGTAATCTGGATTTCAAAGGTGCAGACTGTCGATGTTCAGACAGTTTAAGAGGATTTGTTCAATAAGCAGAGATTTGTCTTGCAACGAGCCTGTCTGGGCCACCTACAGAAGAAAGCAAGCTAAACTCCACAGACTTGCCTTTGAAACACTCTAGCAACTTCTTTTGGGCTACATGATCCTTTTGCTCTGACCAGGCTGGTGTCCTCACCACCAAAAGCACCTGTCTGCCTGATTCCGGGCAGTGTATTTTGGCTGATGCTCTTTCCTTCACCTAAAAAGCTTTTTTCTTCTCCTTGGTCCATCTGGGTACATAATTTTTCTTTGGGTCGCTCCCCTTTGGATGCAAATCCTACAAAACACCTTCATTCTGTGATGACAGAACCTCCTGCTTGGGAGAGAGGAATCTCAAATATTATCTGCTGGAATCAGTATTCATTGCACAGTGTGGTGAGAAGGACACAGCCTTTAGAGCATGAGCTCCACTTGGTAACAGTTGCTATACACTTTAGGCCCTGCATTAAGTCATCATATTTATTTCTCATAGAAATACACTAGGAGAAAAGTGAAGCACAGAAAGATTAAATAACTTGTCAGGGCTATACACTGAGTAATTAGTTGATTTGGAATTATAACCAAAATCTCTCTGACTCCCATGCCCAGTGCATACTGCTACTACGATCTCCCTGGCGTGGGCAAGTTATTTGCATTTCCACTGCCTTCCATCTATCGTTTGTGGGTAAAGATGAGAGATTATGTACATTCAACACCTAGTACAATGCCTGACAATATTAAATGCTTCCTACATGGTAATTAGGTTATTATTAATAATCAGGTGATTGTTGCACCCCTTGCTATTTAGAGTTTGGTCTGTGGATCAGAGCATCAGCTCTATGTGGGAGCTTGTTAGAAATGCAGAATCTTGGACTTCAGACCTCCTGAATCAGAATCTGCATTTTAATAAGATCCCCAGGTGATCTGTATACAATTTAAAGTTTAAGAAACACTCCACTACCCTTACACTTGCATACCCACAGAGAATGAAACTTGTTACCTTTTTTCTTTTTCTTTACTCTTTATTTAGAAATATTTCCACACTTCCAAAAATATAACAAGGATAACAAAGAACTTGTTCCTTTTAGTGGGGAATGGTATTTAGAAATTAAGATCCATGTGCCAGGTGTGCTCAAAACCACAGAATGCCTTCTGGCTTTCCCACTTTTCATATTTGTAACTCCTTTTTCTGATGGTGAAAAACCTGGGATATCCATTATCCCCAATATGTTTATGTATTTGCCTGTTCCCTTTGTATGTAACCAAAACCAATTTCCTGCTCTGCCCATCTTCCATTTGACAGTCTTCCTGGTATGGGTCCTGACCCCCACCAGGTTACCACTAGTCCTGGTGGCTTATTTGTTATTCCCTGAGGCAGCTCCTTCTAGCCCAGAATAGCTCCTACCAAGAGAAGTTTCTTTCTTATATTGAACTAAAGTCATATTCTTGTAGCTTCCTCTCATCTCTTTTCCTGCTTGGGAATAAGAAGTGTAAGTGTGCTCAGATGTAGTGTGATGTGGTTGGAAAGGGCATGGCCTGGAGTATGAGACATTGTTCTACACTTGCTTCCTGTGAGAACTGTTCACGTTATGTGACCTCTCCTTGCCTCAGTTTTTTCATTTGCAAAACTGGGGACAGCATACTTACTTACAGGTAATTGAGGACCAAATGAGACAATAATATAAATGGCTTAGCAGACTGCCTGGTCCATATTAAAGGCAAAATGACATGAGCTCCTTCCTCCATTCATTCCCTCCCTCTCTCTCTTCCTCCCTCCTTTCCTTTCTTTCTTACTTCTTTCCTTTAATAAAACATTTGCTAAGTCCCTAAGCTGTGTTGCACCGTAGTAAACAAAATAGACATGGTTTCTTCTCCCACAGAGCTTACAGGATAGAGGTAAATAGATATATTTAAAAAATTACCTAAATATGCAATTAGAGGCTGTAACAAGTATACGCTCTAGGTACTGGGATACAGAAGTAAGCTAGATAGAGAAGGGCCCCACTTTTATGGAGGTTATATTCTAGGGGACAAGAGAAAAAATAAACAAGAAACAAGTAAGTAAACGCATAAGATAATATCAGATGATGGTGAGTACTGTGAAGAAGCACAAGCAGAATGATGTAATTATGATGGGACAAGGGGAGCCTCTTTGGACTGCATGGTCATGGAAGGCTTCTCTGAGGAGGTGGCCTTTGGATTGAGCCCCAAGAAGCAAGGATTCAGCTACATGAAGATACGAGGAAGAATGTTCTAGGAAAATGGAGTGGCTGGAGAGAATGAATTCGTGTGTTTGAGGAGCAGAAGGAAGGCCCCTGTGACTGGAGCTCAGTGAGTGCGGGGTGGGTGGTGTGAGATGGGGCTAGAAAGGGGGGTCCAGTGGGTCACATAGAGCCTTGGAGGCCACAGTGGGCTGTTCTGTGCCATATCACTATAGACAAGAAGTTCACTCTTTTGAGGGCCCTATCTGTAAAAGGGGGACACTAATATTCTCCAGGCTGACTTCATGAGGTTTGTTGTGAATATAAATCAAGGAGAAATATAAGAATTTTATAAAGCTCGATGTGATTGTTGTTGTCTAGTAGGCATTCTATGGAACTCTTGGTGAATGGAGAAACAAAAGAATAAGATAACAAAGATGCAAAAGACGGCCAACTATGCTGTCTGTCTTTGTCATTCCTAAAAGGAAGGATCAAGAGGCACTTGGAAAAGGGCTGCAAATTTGAGATCACAATAGAAAAAGCTTTTTTAGTGGAGACGTGATGAATTTTTAGAATGTATTTTCAGGGAGGCAGGTAGATAGCATTTAAATGGCCTGACAAAACCACTTTCTTTAAAATACACAAGTGAAAAGGTTAACAATTTGAATCTATCTTGACATTTCCTATAGTCAGCGCCAGGGCTATTTTCTTCCTTGCTTAGGATCATCATTTTCACATATACTTGAGATTGTTATTTCCTGGGCTGGACCGCCCACCGTGGAGTGGAGGCTCAGCATGCATGTAAATAGGAGTAGTTATTGGGCAGCATCCACACCACCTGTGCGTTTCTCTCCTTTACCTTTCTCCTCATCCCATGTTTTTGTAACCTGGTCATCATGTGGATCATGGTGGTCTCATCCCATATTATTGTGGTCTGGTGGTCATGTGGACTACTGTGGTCTTGGACTGAAGCCCATCCTTACATTTGCCATAAAAACACTTGCCAAATTGAATAGATCCTGTGTTTGATAGACAACTATATTGCTCTCCAAGGGGCTTGGAAACCAGCATATCCAGTGATCTTGATGAGTTGGATGGTTTTAGGGAAAACCAGGAAGAAGGCAAGGTATGTCTTTTATGATTTTGTCCCCTGCACCCCCCCCCCTTTTTTTTTAAACCAGTGCAATGCTGGATATTTTCCTTCCTCCTGATACCCTCTCCATTCTCTTTTTCCCTGTTCTCCACCTTGGGAGACTGACTTACATGGGCTACATCAGCAAGGCTGCTTTTGGCTTCTAGTTGGGCTGACTAATTGGCCCCTGGCAGGAGATGAGAGGGCGAGAGGGGAGTGAAGTTGGGATATTTTACCTTCCATGTAAGATCTCTTTAGACTGAGTGTGCCCAGGGTGGAAGGTCACTGACTCTCATGAGGGAATTAACCCTGGGGCTAAACTTATATGACTTCTTCCTTCTGAAGATTCTGGTGATCATACCCTTCCCTGGTCTCTTTGGGCGTAGGAGTGCTAATAGCTCAGTTGCCACAATGAGGTCCAGCTTATTGGATTATCCCTTAGGGTTACCACACAGCCACACTTTGTAAACAGCCGCTTTGTTAGATAAACCTTTTTCAAATCATCCTATTGTGAATGTCCTATCTGTGTGAGATCCTGACTAGTACAGGTACTATAGGTGTTGGCTGACAAACCCTGTAAGCATGGCCTGTGCTTAGAGGCAACACAGTATAGTAGAAAGAGCTTTGAGTTCAACTGGACAGTGTTTGAGTTCAGTTTTGTTACTTCCACATTTGTAACTGTGCGCAAAGTTTATGTCTCAAAGTTTATAATGTTTATAATTGAGGTCCTCAATTATAAAAACAAGAAAATAATATCTTTTTTTAGAGTTTTGATGCTTGTGTAAAATGTCTGCTCATAGTAGAGCCTCAATCCCTATTTTCACAAATATTCTTTCATGTAAGAAAAAAGGCCAGATGAGATTAGGAGAGGGACAGGCAAGCTGGTAAAAAGTTGAGTTAGGCCAAGCCCTGAAACTTTCTTCAACCAGTCCCAGCATTTGTTTCTGTCCCAGCAGGCCCCTCTGTGGAAAGGGGAACTAAGAGAGGGTGTGTTTCTCTCCAAGTCAGTGACACTCTGGTTCTCACTGGAGAAGTCCTTCTCAAACAGCTGAGCAGAGCAGGGCTCAGCCAGCCCCACTAGTGTCCCCCAGATAGGGAGAGCCCGAGGCTCCCGGTGCTCAGCAGAGGGTGGCAATGATGACAGGGTGACTGGCTCAGCCAATGGCGACAATGGCAGGAGAATGATTGGGTCCAAATATGTCTCCTAGACTAGGAATCGTGTTGAACTTTCATCCAGCAGCCCCTCAGATGCCACTCTCACTGTGTTTTTGCCAAGCTCTCCCTTACCCTAGCTGTCATTTTTTGCCCCACAGAAGATATACTCTCCATGGTAATCAAGAGTCTGCTTTTTAAGAGTAAGGTCAAAGGAAACTTGGAGTAGGGAGGGGCCATGATAGGTCCCTCCCATATTAATCTCTATCTGCAAATCCATTCCAAATCAACACGCAATTTAAGAAAAAACTGAAATCTTATACAAATTCAAGACACATTTTCTGGCACCACTTGAGTGTGCTCCCTCTAAGTGCTTCCCACAGGGAAATTCTGGAGCCCCTACTGCTGCTCTCCACTCTTCCTCAACGCTACCCTGAGGCCCACCCTCTGACACCAGTGCCCACCCAGGGCATCCCCTGGGCTCCCTAATTTAAACGCAATCACACATTTAAATAGCTTAGTCCTGAGTGTCTGATACAGAGCTTATATTTCATTTCTCTCTTTCCTGCAAGCTTCCAGAAAGCTGTACACAACCGGATTCATGTTGGGAGCTTTAGGGGTCATCTATCCGTCTTCTCCTTTCCTCTTTACTGGCTAAGATGACTTCTCCTCACTCAAAATGATTTGCAGACCCTCCAAAAATAGCTGTTTTATACTTTTCCACCTCCCCAACAAACACATTTTTGTCCTGCATAATGATTAGTATTCACATGTATGGGCACACGTTGATTCATCACTTACATTTAATAAAGGTATTTCAAGCACCTAATATATCAGGTTCTGTTTTAGACACTGGGGGCTATAGCAGTCAATGAAGCAGATAGGGCCTTACCCTTTAAGGGCTTCTATTCCCAGATATTATCTCTCCCTCAGATCCCCAGGTAGCAGCAAAGCAAAGCAAAGCAAAAACAAAACAAAATAAAAACACAGAGAAGTATCAGCCTTTTTTTGATGATAGGGGAAGGGAACCCAATAATTGCAAGTGATGGCTGGAGTGTAAAGATTAAATGCTCAGATTCTGGAGCAAGACCACCTGGGTTCATATCCAGGATCCATCACTTACTAGCTGTGTGACCTTAGGCAAATTATAATATTTAACCCTTCCGTGCTTCTGTTTTCGAATCTGCAAAATGGAGGTATCTATAGCACCTATAAGGAGTTGTGAGGATTTATGGTGCCAGCATGTAGAAGCCGTCCATAAAGCTTGTAACTGAAGCCCAAGAACAAAGATTCCATGGCTAATGGCCAATACTACCTTCCAAGTATAGTTGTAAACACCTTATACGTACTGAAGCTCTCATAACAACCTTATAGATCAGGACTAGTGTTACTATGCTTATTTTAATGAAGAATTGAAAACACAGGAAGGTGAGATAACTTGCCCAAGATCACACAGCTAACGTGCCCAAGTTGGGCCTTGAACTTGGGCCATGTGGGTCTAGAGTCTCCTCTCCTCTTCATTACACTATGCAGTTAAGATGCTGGGCATTAGCTCAGTTAAGACAGGCTTTGGATTATTTGTACCTTTTCGTTTTTCAATCAGGAGACACCAGAAGGCAAATTAGTGAGCATGGCCTTAGCATTTTCAATTGTGACCTCCCTAAGACCTTTCCCCTTTCCTTCTAGAGCAGACATATTGGGACCCCTACTGAGGGTTTCAAAGGCTCTGGGATCCATGTTGGGTAAAGAAAGAAAATTGGACTGACTCAAATGAACGTGCACAGCACATGCATCTTATTGGTTTTTCTGTCTTATGTTTCCCTCTGGGATAATTTCAGATCTTTATGCTGGTATCTCTTCATCATTAGTGTGAATTTGTGAGGTCTGGGATATGTAGCTCTGTCCCTCTCTCCTCCCCTGGAGAGAGGGACAGAACTACATATGGGCAAAGTCACTTTCATCTCATATTGTGGGGACATTCTCCTTATTTCTGCCACATTCACAGGCCTTCAGTAATCTTGTTGCCCTTCAATGGACCTTTGCATTTCCTGTTACCTCCAAAAGTATCTGTCCTTGGAGGTAAAGTGACATAGCTGAATGCATTATACATAAAAGTGAGGATGCTCCATTGGCTTATGTTAACAGCTTTATGGCATTTTCCATACTATCTATTCACTTAATATAGTCTAATGTGTGTACTTTCTGACTGCCACTCTGGATTCTGCAAATATCTTTATTGGGCTGTTCTTAACAATGCCTAGATCTACTTCCTATGTGGTGGCAATTAATTTAGATTTATCAGTATATGGGAGCATTCTATAGTCTCGTCTTCACAGTTCTCCTATCAAAATAGGAATGTGGAAGATTAACACATTTAATTAATAGACAAGATATTCATTTGTTCCTAAGGCCATCTACTCAAAAGGGAGATGAGCATTTTACAAGATATAATTCTAATTATGGGATGAGTTTTAGTGGTATTTCTCTATAATGTATATAAGCATGGTGTGACAATTTGAGATGGTATTATTCCATAAAGCAATTCCATAAGGATGTGTTATGAATGAATCAAACAGTGTCTGTCTTTCTCTTTGTCTCTCAGTCACACACGTAATGCATATGCATAAGGTCAGACATACCTTGTTATAATACACAAGAGTACCTACACTTGCACTTGTACCCACACTCATAGAATGCTACTGACCCAAACTCAGTAGAGTGGGTGAGTTTTCCTACCCCTGCTGATAAATCTTTACTGATTTATCCATGCCATTGTCCCCAGTAGCTGTGATTACCTTTCTCTGTACCGTGTTTCCTTCTTCTCTCTTCGTATAGAGATCCTTTCCTTCCTAAAGCCCAGATCAGATCCCACCTTTTCCACAAAGCCTGCCCTGATTAGTCCAGCTCACTTTGTTTTCTACCTTGTTTCTATTCATATAGGATTCATGGTCAGTAACATACAATCTGAGATTACAGTTATTATCTAATTGCTTTGGGTGAATTATGTTTCCCCAGTAAGATTAGGGACCCTTGAGGAATCCTGATGAGATGTATCCAACTGTGCCTCGAATAGTGTAGGTTTTCAAAAATTTTAGTTGCTTCCAAAGTGAAATATTAAAATCTTTTGTATTCTTCATAAACATGTAATACAATATTGGAGCAGTAATTGACATCAGTAAATTTCTTTGTGTAATGCATATATAGGTAAACACAATAGCCTGTGTTAAAATAGCAGGTTTTAAAAAATCAAAGCATGTTTAGCATGAGATAATTGTTTTTTCGTAGAACAGGAAGTTTTTCATCAATGTAGTTTTCATGAAGTTACACGTGCAGGAGTAGCCTTTGCGGTTGTTTAGAAAAAAATTTGTTTCTGAGGAGCTCTTAGAAAGTTGGCTTGAAGTCAACATCGCTTCTGGCTTATCCTCAGCAGGCAGAAACTGATGAATGCAAAGGGCTGGATGCTGCAAAGGCTGGGAAGCCGAGTGTAAAGGAGAGCATGTGGATTTCTGCCTTAATGTAAAGACTGTCTTCCTCAGTGGCTCGAGTAGTGCCTGGCCCCAGTAGGTACTCAGTAAATATTCATTGGATTAATTTAGATATACTTTATGAATACTGATGTCAAGCAAGTTTTGTGATTTCTTAGTCTGTTGATCACAAATATTCATGCCAGACAGTATTTCTGGAAGGAATTACATCAGCATAATGCAAAGCCCAAGACAGTCTTTGGATAACCAGCTGGCTACATTTTTGGTGTTAAGCACTGACATGCCCTATAGATTATTTTAGGGGGCCAAATGATTTACTTTCCCAGTTTCAGTACCAGTTAGGAACTTGATTAAAATGTACCAGAATCAGGACCTGTCTCTCCCTATCAGTTGGTGATTCCTGTTTATTGCTTACATAACTTACCATTTTGCCTAGAGAAAAGACTTCGAATGCGGGGAAGCTTGTAACAGGTGTAGTGTATGTTCTTGTTTTTCCTAGTAGCAGATGGTGCTGAAAGAAGATCATCTCTGTGGGACCATTACAGGATAATGCAGAGGAGTAAATAAGCACAATGATAGGTCTCAGCAAAGGCAGCCTGGTCTCAGGGCTGGTCCCACATTTGGAAATGGTACAAGTACTATGAGCAGGTTTATCTATAAGCTCAGAAAAGCTTATTTAAAACTCTAGTTCTTTCCTTTTTATTTTCCTCCGTATAACATTTCCTCCCACAAATGAAACCACCCTGCTTCTCACTTGAATTATAGGTAGTGTATTAAAAAAGATCTAAATAAAGTGAAGTTCTTTGAACAGTGCTTTGTACTGCAAGGGAAGAGGTGATTTTCCTTGGAGTTCCTCCCCAGCTCCCAACAACTTCTGTTTTTATTTTAATGGATTTGATGGGACCTGGTCTTTGATCTTGGCCTCTTAAAAACCAAAGGAGCAAAGGAAGGTTAATTCCAGCAATTCTATCATAATGCACCTCTGCTATTCTGCATGATGGACACTGCACTAATATAATTTAACCTGGTAGTGGACTGAGGATATAATTATTTTCTCTTGTACAAACATAATTTTCATCTTTCCTGGAAAAAATGAGCCCCCTTAATATAAATTATATATATATAATACGTATATGTATATGTATACACACACATATGTCTTTTCAGCAGATACACTCTTATATTTCTCATATTTAAAAACATTTAAATTTGACAATGCCAGGGCAGTATTTCAGCAGGACCTAGGGTCATCTTTTCCCTCTCCTTGTTTAAATTTTATTCCTTAATATCCCAGCCTCAGCAGTATTTGAAGAATATTGTTCCCTTGGCCTAATGCAATTTTTTCCACATGATGTATTCTTAGCCTGTCCCTTATCTTCCCTTCACTTGCTGACACTACTGTTTAGTCCATTTGGGGCTAAAATGCACTGAAAGCAAATACGTACTATTTTAACATTCTGCCTGATTCTTGTTCATTAGCAAGAGATTCTCTCTAACAGGTTGGTTAAATGGCCTTCACCCCTTTTAAGAAAAAAGAGCAAAGAATTCTGTTATGTCTTTGAATAACAGAAGTGGTGCATAGATACAAGCTTTTCAAAAATAATAACATCTCCCAAAGCATCTGAGTGTGTATATGTGTGTAGCATGCATGTGGGTTTATACATATAATCGTGTATCCACAACTAGAGTCATCTTTCTTATTTCTCAGCAGCATAATTATTGATGCTTTCTGAAATCTCATTATGCATCTAGATCTAAGACCTACTGAAATGCTTCCTTTCCTATATTAAAAAAATCATATTTAATGTAAGTATTTAAAATGTGGCCTTTGTATGGCTAACGTCTACATGAATACAGGCATTTGAAGTATGGTTAACCTCTGCAGTGCAAATGTCTGTGGGCCAGAGTGGGTTAATTTTTGATTGCCTTTTCTACCTGCATCCTCGGAACTGAAAGAAGCATGCACGAGAAAGAACAAAAACAGACCGTCTTTGTGATGTCACATGCATCTGCCTCTAAATTTTAGTATAGAACATAAATGGCAATAAGAATTGAAAGAGAAAACAGGAGAGAGATTGCTCTTGAACTGGAATTATTCCATTTTAAAGCTCTAAATTAATTATCTCTTCAGTTTTTGTGATTTCTCAAACATGGAGTTCATGTATATGAGTGGTGATGGGATGTGCAGGGCAAGAGAGGACTCATAAAAATTGGCTATATCTGAAGAAATCCTTTGTCATCCGCCTACCCCCTGACTGCTGTTTGGCTAAATTGCCAAATAGTAACAATGACTAGGATATAAACAAAGTTAAGAGAATGATCTTTTTTTGGTCAAGGCCTTGTGTTTAATAGTAATGAACACGTAGAGAAGGCAAAATAATTGTAAGGCTGATCATGTAGACTAAGCTTGTTAAATGAAAACAATACATTCTACAACTGAGAATCACACAAAAGAAAATCTCTGCTTTAGTTGGACAACTTAATATGAATTCCTTTTACTGTTTACCACGTCTAATTAGCCTTAGCTCCATTTCATAGGCAATATTTAATTATTAGTATTTTTTATTTACCTTTTTAAAATATTATCATCTTACCTCGAGTACAATGATCCATTCCAGTCTAGTAGGAATAAATTTGCTCAGGAGTTACTGCAAGATAAACAATGCTTAGAAACCATAACTTTTCTGTTGTATTTGTCTAGTTAATAAAGGGAGGCATTTTATTTTCCCCCAGTGACCACTTGTACTTTGTTCAGTAATTAAGGAAGTAAGCTCCTACATTTTAGCCTTTCTATAACCTCTTCAGGTCTGTCTGGGATGCCAGAGCCAGTTGTATTCCGGTGTTGGGTAGTAATGGAAAAGCCTGGGATGAAACGGGAGAGGATTCTAATAGTAACACCTTAAATTAGTATCAATAATTTGATCAATATTAAATATATCAAATACGTTCTGCCTGAGAATAATCTGCAAGCTCCTTTTCAGCCTGTATGTTTCAGAGTTTTCAGAAATAGCTCTTCAGCTGCAATGGAATGCTTTAAAAAATACGTGTCATCTCTATATTTTTATGTGTACACTTGCTCACAGGAGAAGCTGCATTTTTGCTGTCAGATGAGGGTTTGAATCCTGGCTCTACCACTAATTAGTTGCATGATCTTGGGCAAATTACTTAGCCTCTTTAAGATTTTGCTTTCTCATCTATAGAATGAAAATAGCAATATTGCTTACTTCATAGTATTAATGTGAAGATGAAATGAGGCAATGTATATGAGGCATTATATGGCGCTAAATACATAAAAGAGTTCAATAAATATTTTAATTATTTATTGTTAAAGTATATTTATGTATAGACCGTGTGTTGGGTTATAAAGTTGTGATGCTGATTTTTGGATGAAGTTCATGAAATCATTCTGCTCACTTTCTTTTTCATTTATCAGTACAAAGCACAGTTATAAGCACTGCTCATGAAGTACACTTTCTTGTTTTGTTCTACTCATGCTTCAAGTCTCCACCCAGATGTTTCCTCTTCATGGAAGCTTCTCCTCACTCCACTCCATTCAGCTGGAACCTTTTATTCTGTGTGGCACAGCACTCTGAACCCATCTCCGTGAAGGCTTGGTCATTATATGTGCATTATAATCATCGCTTTCCATGTCTTCTTCTCCAGAAGGTGAACCTCATGTCCTGTTTATCTTGGCAGTCACACTGCCTTGTGCACATGTGGTCGTAGCAAGAGATCAATAAAGGTTTCTTCAATAAGTAAATGAAATAGAAAACACTGTTGTTTACGTATGCAAACAAATAGTGATCTTTTTTCAATGATGTCCTTCCTTATATTATTTTCCCCTTATATTATCTTTAACCATGTTTTTGGTTTTTATTCAAGTCATCTTCAGAACTTGTGATACATCATGCAGCATTTAGGAGAATTTCATGTCATTTTACTTAATCCCGCAGGATCCCATGATGTAGCTACTTAGCTGGGTGGGGAAGCAACCTTTTTTGAAACCATTACATTTTTAACTGTTTTATGTATGTTGACTTGCCAGTTGTTAAGGCTAAAATGAAAAGAGACTAGAGGAAGTGACATGAAAGTGAAATTGTCATCCAGGGACGGCATTGTTTATGGAGTTTGATTGCTGCTTACCAGTAGCACAGGTGCCAAAACTCCAAATCTGACCCATGAACAGACTTGCTACCTCAGGGCAAAATCCAGCTGTATCCCTTCCTGGCTCTAGGGCTAGGTTTGGTTAGTTTGCTTATCAACATCTAAGGCTCTGAGTGATCGTGTACATGCTCAGGATTGCACACGAAGCATGGGATGCTTGTGATTCAAGCCAAGGCTTTTCTGACTCTAGTCAGAATGCAAGCTTTCTCTGCACAACATCTTCAGGGTTGAAGTTACCACTTCATTTGCTGGTGGGGTCAGTTTGACCACCCCCTGCGTGCCTGACTGGCCACTGTCTGAAGAACCCATATAATGCTGTTGCATCACCAAGCCTGACCCCAGGCGACACAGCCCTACAGAGAGAAGCTCTACTATCTTGAGTGGGAAGGTCAGCAGGGGGCAGAAGCAGGGTTGGGTAAAGGGGCAGCAGTTGCAGAGCTGCCAGAGGTGCTGACCTAAAAAAGGGGCAAACGTGTCTGGAATAAATTAGCAAAATATAATATTTTCTCTCTTGTCAAAATACACAATAAACCCTGTGTGTGTTTATTTGTGTATACATATATGTGTGTGTGTTTATCATGATCTGTCTTCTCAGATGCGTATACAATAACAGTGACTTAAAGTCTACAGACTTAAAAATTCTGAAACTAAAAAGGCACGCTTAATGCCATTTACCAGGAATCAGAGTTCTATGTTATTATCTAAATTTCAAACCCTTAAATATATATCCTAAGAAGTTTCCTAGTTTTCACCTTCCAAACAAATTTAAAAAGTGGAGAGAGAACAAGTATTACACAAAAGTGGGAAATGTTTCACGCCCCACCTGTTTTTTCCTAGCTATTGTCTGCTTTGGCTGTGGTAGTAAATTAGTAAGTAAATATATTTCTTTATATAATTTTATTAATTAAAATGAGTTTCTCCTGCTTCCACCAAACAACTAAATAATTGGCTGCTTGGCACTTTATCCCCGGCACGTATGTTGTTGGTGGTGTTGAATGTGGTGGGTTGGCCGGCGTTAAAGCCTTCAGGATCAGGTTGATAACTTTTGTCAACACTATGGGCACACTACATCTTCTGCTCCTCTACCCCGCCACGCTCTGTCGTACACTGCTCCCTTTTCTGATCCTTAATTTCTTATGAGCAACTCTACCCTTGTCTGATTGGGAGGGCTCCATCACAGGCACAAAGACATGGGAACACCCTGTGTCACTATAATGTCCCTGTATACACTTGGAATTCTTTGGTACTGTTATTTTATCAAATTCTGCATATACCTTCAAACTTAATAAGATACATGCTTTTCTTCTGGCCAGAATATTGAAGCTTATTCCTTAGCATAAAGGCTGTCATACAGAGTGAAGTAAGTCAGAAAGAGAAAAACAAACACCGTATGCTAACACATATGTATGGAATCTAAAACAAAAAAAAGGTTCTGAAGAACCTAGGGGCAGGACAGGAATAAAGACGCAGACGTAGAGAATGGACTTGAGGACATGGGGAGGGGGAAGGGTAAGCTGGGACGAAGTGAGAGAGTGGCATGGACATATATACCCTACCAAGTGTAAGATAGCTAGTGGGAAGCAGCCGCATAGCACAGGGAGATCAGCTCGGTGCTTTGTGTCCACCTAGAGGGGTGGGGTAGGGAGGGTGGGAGGGAGGCTCAAGAGGGAGGGGATATGGGGATGTATGTATACATATAGCTGATTCACTTTGTTATACAGCAGAAACTAACACACCATTGTAAAGCACTTATACTCCAATAAAGATGTTAAAAAAACAAAACAAAACAAAACAAAAAACTTACATTCCACTTGCAAGTAATTAAACATAGAACATTTTATCTTCACAAAGGACCTGCAGGGTCTTTCCCCCAGTATAAATGTCAGCATGCTATTGATGCTGAAGTCTCTGGAAAACCTAGCATCTTATAAAATGTGGCCCAAATTAGGTAATTACTTGAGACCTCTCTGTTCCAAATAATATATGAAACCAAGAAAAAGGAATTATTTGTTTTAACCACAGGTAAGCCTTTAATGCGTGTACACATTGATTTGAAAGATTAACCTCTCTGAAAGTTAAAAAAAAAAAACAAAACCCTAATGGTAACTGATTAGATATCTCAACTACAGGGAGAAAAACAAATGCTTAAGGGTAGATTTTATGTAATTTATATAACTTTGATTATTTGTACTTTAGATTTCCTTAAATAACTCACCAAGAACAGTTGAAAACACCCTCTCTTTTCCAGAGAAAATTTCTTAGTTTGTGGAAGGGCTTGATCTCTAACATATTGTAGGTGATATTTTGTGTGACAGCAAAAATATGTGAAACTCTTTATTAGTACATTATATTTTGAAAATTAGCTGTAAATAAGGAATGATGATTCCTCAGCTGCTATTTTACTTTTATAGAGATAATATTAATGACTATCGTATTAAGAGCTAAAGTGCAATACTCTGGGCTTAGCAATAAGGTTACCTTTTTGCTTTTATTTAGTATGCCCTCATTTAACATTCATTCACCTCTGTTATGGACTGGGCACAGGGAACACAAAGATGACTGGGGCATGGCCCATATGCTCAAATTGCTTATGAATCCAGTACAGGAAGGAAGAAAAATATCCAAATAACTACAACACGAGGCAGAGCTTCATAAGCACACTAGGAGAGTTACTGGGTTGTGGGCAAGTTTGGAGCTCTGAGAGACCTTATAGGTTTGGGAGGATTTGGGAAGGTTTCTTGGAGATGATGAACTTAGAACTAGGTCACAAAATATAGGTAGGTCCTTGCCAGAGGCAGAAGGACAGAAAGAGATGGGAGGGTATGTCATGCAGAGGAAATGGTAGGAACCAGTTGTGGAAAGGACACTTTGTGGGGTACTGTCTGAAGCCCCAGGGCATGTGCATTTGGCTAGAGTAAGAGACGCACAGGAGAAGACTGGGAGAAATTATAGGTTGTCCCTGATCATGAAGGAACTTGACCTCATGGTTAAGGAGTTTGGAATTTGTTCTGAGGGTATAATCACAAGAAGTGGCTACTCAGAAGAGGGGCAGGATTGGCCATGCCTCAGGGTAGTTCCTCTGGTAGTGTGTGCAGCTCTCCCATTGATGTTGGGATAAAGTCACAAATCCTTAACATAGTTTATGAGCCCCTGAGTAATCTAGCCCCCCTTCTGCCTCTCCAGCCTGCTCTTTCCGGGCCCGCACCAGGCCCACTCGGGTTCTCTTAGCCTGGGCGGGTGGTAAGCAAGCTGCTTCTTGCTTCTCCCACATCCCCTCCATAACCAGTTAGTACTCACCTCTTCTTTCACAACTTAGCTAAATGTCACATCCTCAGGGAAAACATCCCTGACCACCAAGCATCTTTCCTTTTTCTTTGTATTTATCACTTTATCTCAATAGTGGAATTAATAGTTACTGTGTCTCTCTGCCTGTTACAGATGAGAAATTCAAGCTCAGAGAGGTTTTCTTCCCCTCCCCCCAACAGAAGAGCAAAGAAGGAGGAGAACAAACTAGGGCTCTGAGTAGTATTTACCCCAGAATAAATAAAGAGAAACATTTCCAGTACTTAGTTGATGTTATGCAATGACTTCCTGCTTGTAGTCCTTGAACTAGAAAATATCAATTTGTCCTCTTCCATAGTAACTAACCGTTACGGGGCTTTATAATTTTCATATCCACATGAATGTGATCTTTGTGTCTCACTTGACCTCATAACAATCCTGGGAAGTGTGCAGAGCCGGTGTTACCTAGTTTTACAGATAGTGCAGTCCAGGGCAGAGAGGTGACTGGCCCAAGGGCATGGCTATTAAATGACAAACTCGGACTTTATCCCCTTCAACTTTGAATTCTGGTCTTTTTGATGGAGTCATTTTTTCCCTCTGAAATAGAATATTACGAAGAGATATTAATATAAGTGCAAAAAATGCTGTGTAATGTGTGGCATAAACATCCAGTATTCAATTAACGTATGGAGAAATGGCGGGAGAGCAGGGAGCCCACTAAAAGAACGGAATGGAGTCAGATTAGGGCACTGATGCACTTCCAACGTGTTAGAGAGCATTTCTTTAAGTCAATTTGAAAAATTGGCTAGGAAAAAGTATTTAAATCCTGCCTAAATGACCTCAATTTCTATTCCAATAAATTACTGGTCTTTTTTGCAATTAGTCATTCAGCTTGTCAACCATATGAGCAGAGGATTTATTTTCTGTTTCAGGCAGTTCTGTTGAGCAGATGGGCAGGCTGCCATGTTGGACCCTGGCTGTGCTTCCAGGTAATTGGGGGGGGGTGGGTGCCGGTGGAGGGGAGGGACGCAGAAGCTGGGATTATCATCTGGAGAAATCCTCTCATTGTTCAGTCAGCTCTGAGATGATATTCAGGCTTTGTTCTAAAATCTCGTTTTAGATGTGTGGTTTGGAAGTTGAGAGACTTTTTCCTATTGTTGTGTCTGGCTCAAGGCCAGCTGGGCAGAGGGGAAACCAGAATGTGTGCAGGTTTAGTCCTAGAAAGCATTGAGGGAGTGTTGCTTAGTTCATCATCCGCAAGGCGGGATCTTGAGTGGCAGCCAGATTTAATTACTTGGAGGTCCCTGGAAGGTGCTGTGATCTGAAGCAGGAGGGGAGCTGCAGATCAGAGCCTGGGGAAACAGAGAAACAGAAGACCGAAATGTAGGAAGAAGTGGACACAGAGTGATGACTGATCCTGCCAGAGGATGTTGCTCTTGCCCAGGATTAAGTCACTGGATTGTTGCAGAGATATGCCTTCCTGCCCACTGGGCAAGTGTCTATGGGCAACACAGTCAAGGTTTCAATCTGGCCTTTTATTTATTTAGATTTTTTTTTTTTTTGATGTGGACCATTTTTAAAGTCTTTATTGAATTTGTTACACTATTGCTTCTGTTGTTTTTATGTTTTGGTTTTTTTGGCGGCGAGGCATGTGGGAACTTAGCTCCCCAACCAGGGATTGAACCCGCACCCCCTGCATTGGAAGGCGAAGTCTTAACCACTGGACTGCCAGGCCACCTGGCCTTTCCTTTTAGATTAATGCAGTAACCTCCTAACAGGTCTCCCTGTTTCTACCCTTGCTTTGCTTCAGGGATATGTCAATATGACAGAGTGATTTTGTTAAAATATAAGTCATATCCTATCGTTTCTTTGTTCAAAACCCTTAGATGACTTCCCTTTTTACTCAGAGTAAAAGCCAAAGTCCTTAAGATATTTACCCTCCTGGTGCTTACTTACGGATCTTATCATCCATTGTTGCTCTTACCTCACTCACCGGATCTGACCCTACTGGCATCTTTGTAGCTACTCAAATGCACCAGACATATTCCCACGCCAGGGCCTTTGCACTTGCTCTTCTCTGTTCTTGGATCCTCTTCTGCCCTGCATGTGTCTCTTCTTTATTACCTTCAAACCTTTGTGAGCAATTGCCTTATCAGAGAGTCCTTTCCCAGCTACCTTCTTAAAAGTGCACCTCTTGCCTCACCATCTTCCTTCCATGCTTTATTTTTCTAACATACCATATCCTTTACTTAATGAGTTTATTGTCTTGCTCCTCCCTAATATAAAGTTCCATTAGGGAAGGAATTTTTGTCTGTTTTTAAAAGTTTTAATTTGTTAACTCTTGTATCCCCAGTGCCTAGAACTATGCCAGACATACAGTAGGCATTCAATTACTATTCAATAAATAAATAACCTTATGTTGGGCTGGGTTCTGTATTTTTTTTTTTTTTTCATCCATCCATCCATTCATCCAGCCAGCCACCCATCCAGTCATTTATGACCCAGTCACTCATCACTTCCTCTGATACTGCTTTCCCCTCTGTTCATTATTCTCCAATTTCACTTACTTTCTTTTTGCTTCCTAATCAGTCCAAATTGGTTCCCTTCTGAAAGCCTTTGCACTTGCTCTTCCTTTTGCCTGGAAGGCTTTTCCTCCAGATCATCTCATGTCACTCAGATCTCAGCTCAAATGTCACCTCCTTAGAGAAGTCTTCCCTGACCACCCTGCCTAAATCCTCCCCTGTCCCCCATCCCAATAACTCCATTCACTGTCTTGTTACCCTATTTTGGTATCATGTTTGGGATTAAATATGACCATTTAAAATTATCTTGTTTATATATTTGTTTGTTTGTTTACTCTTTCTGTCTTGCCTCCTGGTAGAATGTAAGTTCCATTAGAGCAAAGATCATGCTGGTTTTGTTTCCCATTGTATACCCAGTATCTAGACCAAAGCCTGGAGCATGTTGGATGCTTAATAAATATTTGTTGGTTGTATGATTAAGATTACATTTCCTGGAGTTAAATCTATCTGTATTGAAATCCCAGCTTCACCACTGACTATGCCTATGGCTTGGGGACAGTGTTTGACTTTCCTATGCCTAAGTTTCTTATCTGTATATGGGTATGGTAATAGTAAATCTCTCATGTGATTATTGTGGGGATCAGTGCTAATGATAATGATAATGATAATAATAGTGATAGCTACCATTATTGGTCAGTTACTATAGACCAAGCACTGTATTAAACTCTACCTATATTTAGTTAATCTTCCTCATAACTCTATGAATTGGGCATTATTTTAATTCCCATATTTCACATGACTCAAGTTTTAGAAAGGCAAATAACATGTAGTTACAAATAGGTGGAAAAGGGATTGAAGCCAAGGAAGTTTGGCTCAGATTCTGTGCTTTTACATGTGCTCGGGACATAGTAATCATTCAGTAAATGTCAGCCATTATTATTATTAACTACATATTTGTAAATGAATACACAGTAAATCCTATTATTTTCCCAAAGATATCAGCTGTGAAACTGGCAGCTTCGTATTAGATTCCAGTAAAAGCAAGAGGAAATTCACACTGATGTTAGACTATAATTCAAAAATACAAATCCTTTTGTTACATAGGGAGTAATCAAAATACATAAAAAGGAATATATTTTATTTAATTTGAGCATTAAATTTATTGAAGATATAACATGTGCTATATTATACTGGCAACTGACATCTGTTAAAACAAGCTTCCAGAATGTCAGTTTGGCTTAGGTAATTTTGTGAAAGAGGTTCAATATCTGTGTTCTGGATAATTCCCCAAAGAAAATATCTTGGCAAACTACAACATACAGGCTTTCAAACTTGCTTTTGAATAGTTAAAACTGAGCTCCAAATCTTCAAATGTCAAAGGAATACTGTGTTTTTTTTGTTGTTTTCTACTTTGTAATTTTCATTATGGACATTTGTATACTTGTCAGTATTTACTAGGCTGCAATATTTTTTGAGACCAGGTATTATATGTTTTTATTTTTTCACACTATATTTATGCCAGCACCTTGCATTTTTTGTAGGGAGTTAAAAACTTTTACCACTCATAGATAACCATTGTTAACTTGTGCATATTTGGATTTTATATTTCATATTCAGGGAAACTGTTTTTCCTGGAGTTAGGTGATGACGTTGAGTGATTAAGTGTATATACACGTCAACTCTGGTTTATAGGAGATACAGCATCTCTGTTCAAATGGAAGATTTGTGTTTAGACCTTCTATAAGGGTAGCGGGTGTACCCAGTGAAGGCATTTAGATAATAATAGGATTTTAGAGCTGGAAAGAACATTGGGACCCTATAATCTAATTTCTTCCTTTTATAGATGTGAAAACTGAAAACCAGGGAGAATAAGTGACCTGTCTAAAATAACACAGCTAGTTAGTACTAGAACTAGAGCTAGGACACAGGTGTTCTAATTCCTCTTTTAATGCATTGTCAGAGGGAAGAAATAATATGCTCCAGGAATTTTGCTTTCCTATTGTAGACAGTTACCCACCATTTTGCCACTCTTAGACAACCATTGTTAATTTATGGATGTTTGGTTTTTGTATTTCATGTAATATATGTGTGTACATGTATGTGTGTATAAAATATATAATTATATATAGTATAGTTTATATCTAAACGTATATTACATATTAATATATATCAATACAAGCCTCTATTATTATATGTAATAAATAACATATTCTATAGTTTTATATACATATAATTAACATTTTCTTATTTGGGATCATATGAAACTTTTTTTTTTTCATCAGAAAATAAGCCTTTATTTGACACTTCTCTTACACAGCAGGAGTTGAGCAGGATTGCTTCTCCTCTTGCTTTATGTGAAGAAGTTCAGCCTCGAGATCACCTGCAAGCTTGATGGTTTGGTAACAGTTGCTGCATTGTTTCACCTGAACTATGAAACATTATTTTAAAATTTAAAAATGTGTTGGAGAATGTTCTCTCTTTTCTTATCCTTGAGTTTTTTTAACTTTAGAATTACTTCACTATTTGGTAAAACTCACTTTGGGCATAATGATTTTGGGGAGGGGTAGATTTTAAACTTACTTAGTATTTCTGTTTCTTCTTGAATCATTTTTGATATGTGATAGTTTCCAAATATATTGGCGTAAATTTGTTCATAATATTCTAGAATTGAAATGTTTTGTCTTTAGTTTCGTCCCATTTTCATTCTTAATATCTTTAAGTTTTTTGTCTTCTTTATCTTTACTTTTCGATCAAGCTTATCAGCTGAAAGTCAGTATTATCAGATATTTCAAAGAACCAGCTCTGGTGGACACAGACCTGTGCCACCCAGATCCTTCTTTTAGGATGTCTTTTTTGCCCCAGCTGCTGGAAATGCTTTCACCTACAGGGAACCTAAACTACAGGGTACCACCTAGTCCAAGGCCACACCGTTATCATGGGGCAGCTCACATACAAAGACTGACTGAGGCAGGGGTATAAAGGCCAGTTATTTTGGTCCAGTGGGGCAATTTTAATGGGTCAGTTCAGCTTCAGAGCCCCCCATAGAGTCTGCTGAAGTTCTTTGGCTTGCATTGCAAACCATCTTCCCCCTCGGTTTCCTCTTCCTCTCTTCTACAGGTGTTAATCCCAAGAACAAGTCCTAATAAACATCCTGAATGCTAAACTCTGTCTCAGAAACCTCTTCTTGAAGGACACAAACTTCAGCATTTGGTACCAGGAGGAGGCCAAGAAACTGGCAATAAGATGGAGTTTTGGACTTGTATCATTCACTGCCCAGTTGGTAGTGAGGATCCCATCACTTGGTGGCAGGAAGAACACAGATAGCGCCTGGCAAAAGGTGATGGTCCAGTCATGAAAACTTTCATTGGTGGTGATTTGGGATATTTTCTAGAAGCAGTGCCTTAACTAGTGTGAAGCATTAGGCATTTGTAAACCATGATGGAAATAGTAAGTAAAAGGACAGTGGGATTAGATAGCTATTTCTATGCTCTGTTCTAGAAAAAGATGATGAAAGACTGAAAATGAATAGCAGGCAATTAAAAGCCAAATGTGAAAGACTGAGGGCCCCTTTGGGAGTCTTTAAAGAGGACTGTATGTTTTGTAATGGGAGGAAGAGAAAGCTGAGGACCAGGGGCTCCATCAAAGAGTATTTGAGCTCCAAAGTGGTTAAACTTCCAACCAAGGCACGTCTGCTACACCAAGGTCAGGGCCCCAGGTGGGAAAGAATGAGCAAAGATAATAGAAAAAAGAGCAAGAACCACATTAAAGGATAGACTGAACAAACGGGAATTGTCAGGAAAGTGTTATAGAGATGTAGCCAGTTAATCAGTCAAAGTATGTTAGTTTTGTGGCTTTGTAATTTGTTGTGATTTCTTTTTTTTTAATTTATAATTTGTTATGATTTCTTTTCTCCACCTAAATAAATATTCACTTTGTACCAAAAAAAAAAAAAAAAGCAAGAGGCTGAACGTGTAATTTCATAGAACAGAAAACAAGAACCACTCTTAAATCTGTGTAAAACTCACTAGTAATCAGAGAAATGCAAGTTAAAACCACAACTAGATGACATATTTTATATTTTAAATGGACGGCAGTTTGGAGACATAAAGAGACTTTAGTCTATAGCGATGCAAACAAATCAAAATGGACTATTATTCATTTCTGATTTTGAGTCCTTTGGCACAACTAGCATATGGATTTCTCATTGGTTCACTTCACAAGGTCCATTTGCTATTTGTGTTGTTCTGCTCTCTCTTCTATGCTTTTTACTACCACCTACATTTCTGTTTGTTTCTAAGGCAGAGAAGATTAGCATTCTCAATATATTTTTCCAACTCTTCCTCTCAAGGTCTGTTCTTGTTTGGGCAAGCTTTATAGAACACTTTCCTCATCAAAAATACTTCTCTCCTTAAGAGAAAGCTGATATTAGCCACTCATGCATCAATATTAACTCAAATGTCACCTCTTTTGGTAAGTCTTCTCTTATCTTCCTAGGCAATTTATATCTCATTCCACTGTGTGCCCATAGCTTATAGCACTTATTACACCATAATTATTTTCTTTCGTTTTTGTCTTTCCCATTTAACTTGTGAGCATTGCTAGGGAGGAAAGAAATCTTATTTTTTATAAAACCAATGTGTTATTTATGCCTAGTCCAGAGTGAGTATCAACTGATGATTATTGAATGAATGCATGCCTGCAGGATCCAAGCAGTATCTTGAAACAATTAGAGGGCCCACAGAATTGGCCTGATTCCTTTTCTCAAAGCTTAGAGTTCCTCAAATTTATGGCTGACCCAGGTAGGAAGTCTTGCCTGTTCTTTTTGTCCTTTAGCCCACTTGTATTATTTAATAAACATAGGTGTCAGCAACTTTATATGTGTTATTTCACACCATCCTTAAAACGGTCCAGCTGTGGGATATTAGTATCCCTATTTTAAAGATGTCAAAGTTGAGGCTAAGTAACTTGCTCAAGATTATGTAGTTACAGAATGTTAGAACCAGGATTCAAACCCGAGCTTGTCTCTAAAGCTCAGGCTCATTCCACTGCATCACATTCTTCACACGCCTGAGCTCTGCAACTTTGATGTGATCACTTGGCTTCTTTTGGAGAGTAGACTGAGGAATGAGGAGGCTCAATTATGATACACCAAAGGGTTGGTGCCATGATGTTCAAGAGTTGCTGATGACTGCTGCTGTCAAGATGATCGGTGACCACTTTGAAGAAAGGCCAGGCTGCTGGATACCTCTTGGGTTAGCAGAACATTGCTTTTTCTTAAAATAACACAGCGAGCCTGGTTGTTTGAAGTGGTGCTTTGGTCTGTCTTTATAGCTTTCCTTCTGTCTGCCTTGCTTATGACTTCGTACTCTCACCTACCATTCAGTGATACTTTACACATCCCATAGTGGCCAGTGCAACAGTAGGTCCCACCTACCTGGAGGATATTGGCAGCTTTTTTCACTGGCAAATGCTCCTGCTGTATTGACTGTACTGGAGGGGACCTTAACTAATGTTTCATGATGCTAATGAAGTTGTTCTTGCTTGAATGATTGGAGCTGCACTATTGCAAGATCAATCTGACGGCCTGGGAAAAGATAGATGGGAGTTGGGGGATAACAGGTAGACAAGCCAATCAGAACATTAAAACTGTCTGGGAGGAAAAGGATTAGACGCTCAACTAGAGTAGCAGTGGAGACATAAAGTAAAAGGCAAATGCAAAAGACACTGGGGACATATATGAGGTGATAGTTGAGGCAGTTCCAAATCTCCTAAGCATATAGAAGTCAGAGCATTGCTACTTCCTTATAGCTCTTTGGTCTCAAATTTGATAGACCATGAATTCAATTAAATTCAACAACTATTTGTTGAGCACATGCTATATGCCAGGCATGCTATTAGAAGTTGTGAGACCTGCCCTCAAACATCTTACAATGTAGTAGGTTATATAGATAAAATGGTGAAATATGGTTCACTTGAATTGTGAGAACTGGGGAAAAGTTTTATGAAACTGTTGGCAGTTAAGATAGGTTTGATAGATGGATGTGGTTTTTAACAGGTGGTGATAGGGGAGGAGAGAGAAGGTATTCCAGATGGAAAGAGATTGTATGGGGGGAGGGTGACACACGGCCCCCCGCCGCCGTCTTGAATTGCAGTGTTGTGCGTGGCGCTTCTGCACATGCCCCGGAGCTGAGGTGTTGGTGCAGCCATTTTGCACCAGGAACTCTGGTCTGAAGGGCCAGGTGTGAGGCCTCTGCCTGCGGCCGCCTCTAAGCAAGTGAAACCAGACTAAGCACCAAGGAAAATAAAAAAGGGCCCTTCATCAGGAGGGAAGCATCATCCTCAAGGATAGGAGTCCTTGAATCTGGCATCAGAGTCATTTTGGAGAACTGGTTAAAAACACTGCCCCGTTTCCTCTGGACTCAGCCCCATTGGGAGAGATAATTACTCCAGCAACCTCACTCAATTCTGTTGCAGCCGTGTGCCTGACAGGGTCTTGGTGCTCCGGCCTGGTGTCAGGCCTGAGCCTCCGAGGTGGGAGAGCCGAATTCAGGACATTGGACCACCAGAGACCTCCCGGCCCCACGTAATATCAGTCGGCGAGAGCTCTCCCAGAGATCTCCGTCTCAACACTAAGACCCAGATCCACCCAGCGGTCAGCAAGCTCCAGTGCTGGGTGCCCCATGCCAAACAACTAGCAAGACAGGAACACAACACCACCCATTAGCAGAGAGGCTGCCTAAAGTCATACTAAGTTCACGGACACCCCAAAGCACACCACTGGACGTGGCCCTGCCCACCAGAAAGACAAGATCCAGCCCCACCCACCAGAACACAGGCACAAGTCCCCTCCACCAGGAAGCCTGCACAAGCCACTGAACCAACCTCACCCACTGGGGGCAGACACCAAAAACAACGGGAACTACAAACCTGCAGCCTGCGAAAAGGAGACCTCAAACACAGTAAGATAAACAAAATGAGAAGGCAGAGAAATATGCAGCAGAGGAAGGAGCAAGGTAAGAACCCACCAGACCAAACAAATGAAGAGGAAATAGGCAGTCTCTCTGAAAAAGAATTCAGAGTAATGATAGTAAAGATGATCCAAAATCTTGGAAATAGAATGGAGAAAATATAAGAAACGTTTAACAAGGACCTAGAAGAACTAAAGAGCAAACAAACAATGATGAACAACACAATAAATGAAGTTAAAAATTCTCTAGAGATTGTATGGGGGTAAAAGAGGTGTCAAATTTGGAGTAAAGGAGTCCACAGGAGATAAAACTAGAATCTGGGCTTTAGCCATATTTGTAGGGTAAGGAATTTTATTCCACTTAGTAATAGAGAGCCATTGAAGAGTTTTATGCTAAATGCCATAATGTGAGCTTGATTTTAGGAAATTAGAATCTGACAAACGTGAAGTGACAAGCTATTAGAAAAAGAATACTGGGGCTTCCCTGGTGGCACAGTGGTTGAGAATCCGCCTGCCAACGCAGGGGACACGGGTTTGAGCCCTGTCTGGGAAGATCCCACATGCCGCAGAGCAACTAAGCCCATGCGCCACAACGGCTGAGCCTGTGCTGTAGAGCCTGTGAGCCACCACTACTGAAGCCCACGCACCTAGAGCCCGTGCTCTGCAACAAGAGAAACCACTGCAATGAGAAGTCCGTGCACTGCAATGAAGAGTAGCCCCCAGTTGCTGCAACTAGAGAAAAGCCCATGCGCAGCAACAAAGACCCAACACAGCCAAAAATAAATAAATAAATTAATTAATTAATTAAAAAAAAGAAAAAGGAAAAGAATACTGAACTTAAGAGGTGGTATACTTGAGTCCGTGGTCTAACTATTTTATTTACTAGGTAAGCTGCCTTAGACTGGTCATTTAGTTTTTCTGAATTAAGATTTCTTCATGAACAAGGGCAGATAATAATCTCTGAGTTCCTCAACCGTTGTTGTGAGCACCAAATGAGAAGTGGGTGAAAAGATTTAATAATCAAGTAAGACTCAATCAAGTTATTTTTAAAGTTGGGAATAGGGTTATGAGTTTAGAGAATATGATCACTGAGGTGATAAAGAATAAGGAGAGTATCTACAAAAAAAGAAAATTACAGACCAATATCACTGATGAATATAGATGCAAAAATCCTCAACAAAATACTAGCAAACAGAATCCAACAACACATTAAAAGGATCATACAAGTGGGATTTATCCCAGAGATGCGGGGATTCTTCAGTATACGCAAATCAATCAATGTGATACACCATATTAACAAATTGAAGAATAAAAACCATATGATCATCTCAATAGATGCAGAAAAAGCTTTTGACAAAATTCAACACCATTTATGATAAAAACTCTCCTGAAAGTGGGCATAGAGGGAACCTACCTCAACATAATAAAGGCCATATACAACAAACCCACAGCAAACATCATTCTCAATGGTGAAAAACTGAAAGCATTTCCTCTAAGATCAGGAACAAGGCAAGGATGTCCACTCTCACCACTATTATTCAACATAGTTTTGGAAGTCCTAGCCATGGCAATCAGAGAAGAAAAAGAAACAAAAGGAACCCAAATTGGAAAAGAAGAAGTAAAACTGTCACTGTTTGCAGATGACATGATACTATACATAGAGAATCCTAAAGATGCCACCAGGAAACTACTAGAGCTAATCAATGATTTTGGTAAAGTTGCAGGATACAAAATTAATGCACAGAAATCTCTTGCATTCCTATACACTAACAACGAAAGATCAGAAAGATAAATTAAGGAAACAATCCCATTCACCACTGCAACAAAAAGAATAAAATACCTAGGAATAAACCTACCTAAAGAGGTAAAAGACCTGTACTCAGAAAACTGTAAGACACTGATGAAAGAAATCAAAGATGACACAAATAGATGGAGAGATATACCATGTTCTTGGATTGGAAGAATCAATATTGTGAAAATGACTACCCAAAGCAATCTACAGATTCAATGCAATCCCTATCAAATTACCAGTGGCATTTTTTACAGGACTAGAACAAAAAATCTTAAAATTTGTATGGAGACACAAAAGACCCCGAATAGCCAAAGCAGTCTTGAGGGAAAAAAGCAAAGCTGGAGGAATCAGACTCTCTGACTTCAGACTATACTATAAAGCTACAGTAATCAAGACAATATGGTACTGGCACAAAAACAGAAATACAGATCAGTGGAACAGGATGGAAAGGCTAGAGATAAACCCACACATCTATGGTCAACTAATCTATGACAAAGGAGGCAAGGATATACAATGGAGAAAAGACAGCCTCTTCAATAAGTGGTGCTGGGAAAACTGGACAGCTACATGTAAAAGAATGAAATTAGAACACTCTGTAACACCATACACAAAAATAAACTCAAAATGGATTAGAGACCTAAATGTAAGACCGGACACTATAAAACTCTTAGAGGAAAACATAGGAAGAACACTCTTTGACATAAATCACAGCAAGATTTTGTTTGATCCACCTCCTAGAGTAATGGAAATAAAAACAAAAATAAACAAATGGGACCTAATGAAACTTAAAAGCTTTTGCAAAGCAAAGGAAACTACTAACAAGATGAAAAGACAACCCTCAGAATGGGAGAAAATGTTTGCAAACGAATCAACAGACCAAGGATTAATCTCCAAAATATATAATCAGCTCATGCAGCTCAGTATTAAAAAAACAAACAGCCCAAACCAAAAATGGGCAGAAGACCTAAATAGACATTTCTCCAAAGAAGACATACAGATGGCCAAGAGGCACGTGAAACGCTGTTCAACATCACTACTTATTAGAGAAATGCAAATCAAAACTACAATGAGGTATCACCTCACACCAGTTAGAATGGGCATCATCAGAAAACCTACAAACAACAAATGCCGGAGAGGGTGTGGAGAAAAGGGAACCCTCTTGCACTGTTGGTGGGGAATGTAAATTGATACAGCCACTATGGAGAACAGTATGGAGGTTCCTTACAAAACTAAAAATAGAATTACCATATGACCCAGCAATCCCACTACTGGGCATATACCCAGAGAAAGCCATAATTCAAAAAGACACATGCACCTCAATGTTCATTGCAGCGCTATTTACAATAGCCAGGTCATGGAGGCAACCTAAATGCCCATTGACAGATGAATGGATAAAGAAGATGTGGTACATATATACAATGGAATATTACTCAGCCATAAAAAGGAACGAAACTGGGTCATTTGTAGAGACATGGATGGATCTAGAGACTGTCATACACAGTGAAGTTAAGTCAGAAAGAGAAAAATATTGTATATTAACGCATATATGTGGAATCTAGAAAAATGGTTTGCAGGGCAGAAATAGAGACACAGATGTAGAGAACAAACATGGACACCAAGGGGGGAAAGTGGTGGGGGGAGGGTGGTGGGATGAACTGGGAGATTGGGATTGACATATATATGTTAATATGTATAAAATAGATAACTAATAAGAACCTGCTGTATAAAAAATAAATAAAATAAAATTCAAAAATTCAGAAAAAAAAAGAATAAGGGGAGTATCAACTGAAGTGAAAGTATAGGAAATGGAAGCAAACAATTTAAAAATAATAACTAACACCTTCGAAGTACTTACTAAAAGATGTTCTTCCAAGCACTTTGTATACATTAATCCAATAACCCCCTGAGGTAGGAACTATTATTATCTTTACAGTAAGGTTAAAAATTTTGCCCAAGTTCATTCCATTGAAAATGGCTGAGATTTGAACCCAGGCAGGTTGACTCTAGAACTTCTATTTTCACTGTTATAATACTAACCTTCAACGTTGTAGAGGAAGCTTTGGTTAGCTTAGAGTTTCTGTATTAGTTTTGCTGTTGACCCTTGAGTAGGTAGGAAGATACTGAACAATGATTCAGTGTTTAGATCTGCCATCAGTATGGGTTTACATTCCAGCCCAGCTAGATTTCTTAGCTCTCTGGTCCTTGGTTTTTCCACCTATAAAATGGGGATTTGTTTAATGCTTAACTTATAGGGTTGTTGTGAAAATGATTACAGATAATCTGGTGAAGCACCTGGTATAAAATAATTATTTTTTAATTTCTGAACCTGCTTCTCAAAGCATTACTCCATTCAGGGTTATGCTCCCTGGTTCATCTTTTTGTTGTCTTTGTGTGTTCCAGTTCCACAGCATCCTTAGCAGCTGAGTTTTATCGAGAGCTGCACTGTTCAGTAAAAGCCCCACACTGCTTTTGAAGCACGATCGTCTTTGATTTATTGTGTGACTTTCGGTTGTGCACTTAACCTTTGTGGGTTTCAGGTGGCTCCTCTAGGAAATGTTGCTTACTCTTCCACAGAAAACTCAGTTCAATGAAATGGAGTCAAGGTGGTTTAATCCTGGATGAGAACGGTGTCAGAAGGGTTATGAAAGTGGTAGGAGACTTTGATTCCAACTAAGAGGGAATGACAGATGGATTGGTCTATCTCATTTAGGGTTTCAGGCCTACAGGAAAAAAGGTACTGGTTATGAGGGAAATGAGCACGGTGTATGGTTAGGAGCTTTGGATAGTGAAAAGAGGCTTTGGGATCACGTAAACCTGAGTTTGAGTCCTAGTTTTGCGCTTACTTTGTGAGCCTGTGACTTGATCTCTCTGGCCCTCAGTTACCTTTTTTTTTAAAATCATAAGACTAATTATAATTTCATGAGGTAACTGTGAGGATTAAATGAGATAAAGTATAGTGGGTCAAAAAAAAAATGCTATAATTGATTTCCATGTCTGGGCTCTTGAATGAGGAAGGAACGTATCATCATGTTTCTTCACTTTTTCTGAATGACCCCAAAAGTCATAACTTTGTCCACTGAAATGGGAGACAAGTTTGAGAGCCCTTACTGTTCAAAGGTAACTAGAATCTCTGAGGCCGTTCATCTTAATTTCAATTAAGAAAAGTTATCTTGCAGAGATAGAGCAATTACCTCCTAACCAAGTGACCAAACAGTACCACTAATAGTGGGGGCACCCTGACATCATGGGTCTCCTGATGTGATGCAACAGTTCACGAAATTGCCTAGGAAGTGTTCTTACTAAAAAAGTTTAAGCTGAATCTAATGAAATCTCTATAACTAACTTCAGTTTACATGAAATATAGAGGATAGAGGATCAAGATATATGACATTGTAAGGAGACAGTCCAGAATGTGGGACATTCTATAAGACAACTGGTTTGGACTCTTTAAAAAGTCAATGTCATAAGAGAAGAAAAGGCAGAGTATTTTAGCTTAAAAGAGATCACAGATTAACAATTAAATGCAAGGTATGGACTGAAACAGGGTCCTCAAGTGGAAGATAAAGGAAAACAGGAATAAAATACATTTTGGGACAGTTGGTGAAATTGAATAATTACAAATTGAATGTTGAGAAAAAATGCTTGACATCCCACCTTCCCATCCCCCTCCCATCCCTCATTTTCCCTATCTCCCCCACCTCTGCCCCTATATTTTGAATCAGTCATTTAGTTGGTCTGTGACGGGACCAGGGCATCAGTAGCTAGTGAAAATTCAGCAGGTGATTTTAATGAGAACCATAGCCTTAAAATAACGCTTGCACCTGTGCACCAGGAGACACATACAAGATAGTTCATAGCAGCATTGCTTGTAATATCACAGAATGGAAGCCACCCACATGCCTATCAACAGTAGAATGGCTAAACTGTGCTGTTTATAACAAAGGACTATGATTGTTTTAATGCCTATGAATATCTGATAGTCAACATTTTGGTCTCCTCAAGTTGAATTCCCAGTTTCCATTTTAATCTACCCTCTTCTACCCCAGCTTTAGTTGTATATTATAATAAGGACATTCCTAGACATTGCCTTAGAAGCTGTCTTTACCCCTTACTTTCTGCAGATTTCACTCACTGGTTATCAGCTTCTCTAGGGTGAATTTTTCTATTCTGCTGAGATATGTAATTCCCAGATTCCAGTTTGTGGTTTGTAGAGAACGGGAACTGGCTTGCTTCTTTAAAAGCCATTTGCAGTAGTCTGCCTGGAATTTAAAATTTTATGTCTTATTCCATCAGTCCATGTATTATTACCCCATCTGAATTTAGCTAACTGAACTAATGCATAATTAGCATTTCTCTCTGCTCATACCTGTGCCTCCCTAATGAATTGGAAATTATGTTTTCACAGTGTGTACTGGGAAGGAAGACATGTCTGGAATGACTTTCTGAGGTGATATTTCCTCTCTCTTCCCTGTAAACTCCCACTTTGCTATTTTTATTACTATTTTTAAAAAGTTTTCCTACAGCTGATGGAAATATTATTTAATAAACTTAACAGGTTTGCGATTTCTCATAAACCCAAGTTCCTGGCATTCTCACCTTCACTATTAATTAACTGGGCCTCTCCTAGTGAAAGTAACAGTGTTTTATTTCTTACTGTTGAGATGTGTTAATGACTCATCAGCAGGGTATTAAGGTTCATTTTCATCCAACAAGAACTGAAGATACACCTTTCACAGTTTATTAATTTTAAGGTTCCCTGGATTAAAATGATCTGTGAGGGTTAGAACCCTCTTAAAAATTGTAATGCACTTATTTGGTTTACGATATTTGGAGCCCATGTTTGTTTTGACAAAGGGAGGTATATTAGTCCATGAAGGGATGATGGTGTATGATCAGGGTAAACAACTTTGTGAGCTTCCAAGATAATTCCAGAAGCTGTCACTAATTATAAATCTAAGTTTCAGGTACACTTACCTCTGTGAAAAAGGGATCTGTGGTAAGAACCTTTGGATTTCATTTTTAAAACATTACAGGTGATAATACTGTGGCCTAAAAGAGCATTGTCTTCATTTTCCTAAGGCTTTTTTTGAGTACAGTGCCAAAACCTTTCAGTTAGTGGATGTATTAGTTTTTACTTTGTGATGAACCACCCTAACATTTAATGGTTTAAAATGACGATCCTTTCTTTCCTGCACAGTTCTGTGGGTTGGCAGTTTGGGCTGGGCTGAGCTGGGTGGTTCTTTTGCTGGTCTCAAATGGAACTCACTCACATGTCATTGGTCAGTTACCAGGTTGGCTTGGGGCTGGTTGGTCTAGGAGAGACCTCAGATGGGATGGCTGGTGTTTGCTCCCTGCTCTCTCACAGCGTCCAGGAGTCTAGTTTGGGCTTCTTTACGTGTGGTGGTTACAAGGGACCTAGAGGCCTCAGGAGAGGGCAAGCCCAGAGACACATGCACTTTTTAAGTCTCTGCTTGAATCATGTGTTTGGTTTTGTCTTATTGGCTAAAGCGAGTCCCACAACCAAGTCCAGAATCAGTGTGTGTGTGTGTGTGTGTGTGTGTGTGCAGGAGGGAGTTACTAAGGGCAGGGATACAGTGAGGTGTGAACGGATCAGGGCTACTACTACTATAATCCTCCAGAGTGAGGTAGAAGAAAGATTATTTGTCTAAATTACTATAGACCAACATTTCCCAAGTAGATCCTCAGACATATTCAGGGAAAATGTCTACATGGTATTGAAAGAGGAGTTCTGGAGTTAAGTAAGTTTGGGCAACATTGGATTAAGCAAAGTGAAAGAGGTTTCTTTATTGCAAGACTTCTTATGGTTGTTAATACGCTAACGTTCATTGTGAATCTTTAATAGTAGGTACAGAATTTCCCAAACTTAGTTGACTATAGAACTTTTTCTTTCCCCTCTCCTGCCACGGATTTTCTTTAGAGATAAGTGTTCTTTAAAATATATTAAAAATACTACATCACCTTAGTGTATTTTTTGTTTTTAACCTATTCCCCTAGTATTAAAACAGTAGCAAGTAAATTTTGCTATCAATTTTCTCAGGAAGAAAACTAAACAAAACAGTTAGGATTGAAGAACGGTTTTGTGATAAAGCTGGCTGTATTCTCCATTGGTGTCTCAGGAATCCATTTGCATGCAATTTTACTATGATTAGATTTTGAATACAGAGACTTTTCTATAGTTTGAAGCTTTATTCTGACACTTTTCTCCTGATATCAACTAGGAGTCAAGATTCAGGAGTAAATAATCTCCATATTTAATCTTTGGGAGGAATTAGCAGTATGTTTTCCATCATTTAATCCAGCATACAGACAGTTTATTCCACTAGTGATGAAACAGGGAGAAAAACATGGATGTTGAAGTCTCCATTTAAATCTTGGGCTAGTCCCTCTCCAGCTGTATGGCTTTGAGCATGTTTCTCAACTGCACTGAGATTCAGTTTCCTTAGATATAAAATGACTATGACAGTATTTAACTTTTAGTATTTAACTTTTTGAGGATTCAGTGAGATAATGTGAGTACAGTTTTTTTAAATCACAGTCCTTGGAATACAGCAGATGCTTAATATGGTAGAGATTGCTATTGAGGAAGGAATCTTGCTTTTGAGGAAGGGATGGCAAAAGCTTGGGGCCTTATTGTGGATTGGGTTCAGCCTAAAGCTCTGAATTTGCAGGATTATGATAGAGAGATTCTCTTTCTAGCCCTCAAGACAGGCCAAAGCTTGCTTTCACCCCAGGGCCTTTGAAATTTGTGCACCTTCTTCCTGAGATGATGCTCTTTCAAAGGCTTGTGCATGGCTTTTGCATGCCATTTAAGTATCATTTCAAAAGTTGGATCCTCAGCCCTTTTCTGACCACACTAACAAAAGCAGCCCTTTCCTTCACTTAATTGCTCCCTCCCCAGTCTGAATCCCATTACACAACTGCTTTATCTTATAACACTTAGCACTTTCTGATATGACTCTATGCATTGATTTGTATATATGTTTGTCTGCCCCTGTCCAGCTAGAAATTAACCTCCGTGAGAGCAGAAACCTTATATGCTCAGGACCTAGAACATGGTCTGGCCCATAGCATTGGCTCGGTAAATATTTGTGATTGGACATGGAATAAGAGAGCAGACAGAAAGTTCATCTTGTGAACCTGGCAGTGAAGGTGTCACAAGGGGCAGCCCTGGAGTTCAGCCATCCTCCCTGTGGTTCTGGATTTTAGTGCTGGAAGCTTGACCACGTGCGGCCTCTCCAGCTGAGGGAGAGGAGATCTCTGATACACATCACATTACACTGAGTGTCAGCTCCACCTGGAGCAAGTGGAGACCTCTAGGTAGAGGTGGACATATCTTTGGAGATCCAGGGACAGCAGAGATGGGGGGAGGCAACATGGAGGAATGTCCTACATTCCCCCGAGCAGACCAGGCTGTTTCATGGCTCAGTGCCTTCGCTCAGGAAGCAACCTCCTTTTTCTTTGCAAGGTGCAGCAAGCACCTACTTATTAAGACTCAGTTCAAGCGTAAAGGAGCCTTTCCTGATTTTCCCTTCCATAGACAGAATTAGCTGCTCTCTTCCTTCATGTCTTCCCATGTTCTTCTGCACATGCCTCCCTAACATGTAACACCTTTTGCACTTTGGTGTGTGTATAGCTGTAGAGGATGTATACAGTTTTTATCTGGACAGCATCCGTTTCTCTTTTGTTTGGTAACAGCACCTTGAATTTTTGATTCATGTTCTCAGTTCATGTGGTTTAAGAAGACCTGACCACTCTCCCTGCTTGGTGAGTAGTGGGGGATATAAGTGGTCCACTGGCAATGCCATCTCCTTGACCACAGTGAATGGTTCAGAAAAAGATGCATATCACAAGCCTGATGAGCCAAGTTCAGTACTTTTGGTAGAATTATTGGAAAAGAGACTCTCCCTATCCACTGGTTTTGCAAGACTAGTCGGATATAAGCCTGGAGTGGCAGAAGGCGACTGTGCCACCAAAAGTGTAGAAACTGACAGTAACAGAAATTAACATGGAAGAAAGCAGAGCTTTTGATGAAGAGAGACAAAATTTTATTGGATGTTTGAATATCTGAATCCAGAAGTACCTGAAGCAATTGAACTTTCCAACGAGATAACCATTTCTTTTTGCTTGTTCGTTTAGGTCATTTGGGGTTGAAATTAGCCCCTTTTGTAATGTCAGTGTCCTGGCTAGTGCAATACTTTTTTTCCACCACCAGAGCCAGAGCTCCTTGAGAGCTGGGATGGTCTCTTTGTCATCTTGGCATCCCGCTGTCTGCTCAGCATCTGTCTCCTGACTTGGCTTGAGTGATTTAATGAATTAGTGAATGAGATTAGTAGGCAACTGGTCACATCTTTAATGACAAACTCAGGATTTGGGATTTTTGTCATTCTTGGTTTTCTCAAATAAGTCACTGTGTCCTGGCCCCATGTCAGCAACTGGAAGTATTATTTTTTTTTCTTGCTTCTTTAAAATGTCCATTAGCTTGTTTCAGTGTCATTTGATTCTTTCTCTTTGTGCTGAAGTGCAGGGGAAACAAATTCCCTTTAATTGAGGGTTCTTATTATTAGGATTTGCATTATTGCATCTTTTTAACAAACACGATATTACAGAAACTGGTGATTAATGTGATAGGAAGGAGTGTACACACTATATGAGTCATTACATTAGACCCAACATGTTTAATGGTCTGTTATGCTGAGCAGAGAGCAGCAAGGAGCCTGCTGGGGGAAAGACAAGCCAAAAAGCTCAGAGACTCATTTTTTTCAAATTGTCTAACTTGCAAGCAGAGAGCTGTCACCATTCTCTGGACTGCAAATGAAGCAGCAACTCTGAGGACTTTCTTTTCGTCCTTTGACCAATGAGTGTGGGATGTGAGTTGAGCCATGTTGTTGAGGGATGTTCTGAAGTGATATGTTGAAGGTAGTGATGGTCGACTCTTGTGACCAGATAAATTCAGTGATGCATTAACATCTGCTTTCATGCCTCGACAATGGAAAAGTAAGAGAGTTCAAGTTTATAAAGTCATAATGAAAACCCACTGGGCTTGTTAAAAGGTTTGTTTTTAGCGGGGTAACATGCTAATTAAAGTACAAACGCATTGCACTGGGAGTCAGGAATCTTGGCTCTAGTTTTGGCTCAGCTTCTGTTTGGATGAACCACTTCTGTCAAGATAGTTAACATAAACTAAGTTCAGCCTTAGTTTTCTCATCTGCCTAAAAGGCTTAGTAATTTCTATATCACAAGGTGATGGTGAATATTGATAAAGGTTTGTGAAATGCAAGCAATGGCAAATGTAAGGAAATTTGGTTATTGAGTAGTAGTATTATTGATAATAATACTGTAGGTCCCATGAGATGCCTAGAATTATGAAAGTATGTTCTCAGATGTTTTCCAGGAAAGTAAATGAAATTTCCCTCCACACCCACCCTTGGCACCTCCAGCCTATTCTTCACACTGAAGCCAAAGTGATCTTCAAAAAAAATTGAAATCTGCTGATTTCACTCCCAATGCTTGGTGGCCTCCAGTGGATTCCCTCCAGTGGGGAGGGACTAGAGGGAATCCTCCAGTCACTGTTAGGACCGCAGCCAATGTTCTCAACATGACTAACAAGACTGTATACCATCTGGCCCATTTTTACGTCTCTCTTTTCATCTCACAACATCTCTTCTTTTGCTGTCTAGGTTCTACCTACATTGCCTTCTTTCAGGAGCTCAGTGTACTGTACTCCTTCTCATCTCAGAACCATTGTACATGCTGTTCCTTTACCCTAGAATGCTCTTCCCCCTCTACTTCTTAACTCTCACCTCATGTGGTAGGCTGAGTAACGAACTCTCCCCTGCCCCCGAAGATGTCCACGTCCTAAACTCCAGAAGCTGTGAATATGTTAGCTTACATAGTAAAAGGGACTTTACAGATGTGATTAAAGATCTTGAGATGGAGAGATTACTCTCATTATCCAGGTGGAATCCAGTGTAATCACAAGGGTCCTTATAAGAGTGAAGAATGGGAATCACAGTGGTAACAGATGTGACTAGGGAGGCAAGAGGTTGGAGTGAGTGTAAACAGTTACTATAGCATGAGGCAGTTTGCCAGTGGAGCACATGGGGAGAGCATCTGGGCCATTCTTGAGAATGCAGTCAGTGGAAGCTTCTTACAGAAAACGACTCAAGTGGAGCTCTGATGTTTGCCTGAAGAGGTGGGGGCAGAGAATGTTCAAAGTTGCAGGGACAGCATGGGCATACATTCCTCAGGCAAAAGCTGTGAAGAGCACAGAATTCTGATGCGTGCAAATATTGATGCTTGAGAGTGGAGAAGAAATCAAGGGCCTTATGAGAAATTTAGTGCTGTGGAAGGGGCTGTGGAAGGATTTTAAGCAGGGGAGAGAAATGAGATTTTAATTATTGGGGGCAAGTGAGAGAAAAGGAGACAGTGGCTCTTTCAATATTTGGCAAAGGGAAGACCTTTGGTCTGAGAAGGGAAGTGGCAGTGAGAATGAAGCGAATTGACAGGTCCTGGCAGTATTTAGGAGGTAGCCTCAGCAGGACTTGGACTGATTGGAGATAGGGAGAGAGGGAGCCAAGGATTCCTCCTAGATTATTAATTTGGAAGACTGAGGAGACTGTTGGTGATGCCATTGAAATAAGGAACAGGGGAGGAGGAATGCGCTAAAAAGAAAAGTTATCTACTCAAAATGTCTGTAGTAAATAGGTACTTTTTAAAGAGGTTGCGGATTCAGCTTTAAGATAGACTTGCTAACCTGGATGGTAGTTGGTAGCAGGGATTCTTGGTTGTGAATATGGTGTGGAGGGGTTAGATTCAGAGGATGGGACACTTCTGAGAAGGTTAAAATAGAATCAGGATAATTATATCATGCACTTAAGTTTCCAAATTTATCTGCATTGTATTGGCTCAAGGAGATATAATTTCCTAGTACACATAAAATGTATCTTACATGTTTTAGCTGAACACAAACCCTGTAATGTTATGTAATTTCTACAAAAATAATATTGGAGACATAACATTTAAAATGAACAAGAAGATGTTGCTACTCTACCCTGAGCTGCTCAGTCCACTTCTCGAGTATTATATTCAGTTCTGGATGCCACAGATGAACAATAACATGGATAATCTTGAGAATATTCACAGGAGAGTATAAAGGATGGTGAAGCAATTTTAAGCCATTGATGGAAAGAGATTTTTTGAGTAATTGGGATGTTTGCTGCAAAGAGAGACTTTCTGTTTGTAGGGGTATTGGGGAAGATGCGTAATTATACCAAGACTGTCATCTGAAAGAAGGATTAATCTTATTCTATATTATACCAAGGAATAGAAGTGGAATTAATAGAAAAAGTTGAGGTGGTCAAGGGGTTGAGAAGCTTTAAATAGATTGTCTTGAGTAGATTTTTGTGGAAGATTTGAAATAAGTATTGAATAGAGTGGCAGAGTTCTATTGCACATAAAGGAAGACGACCAGTGAAATAATTAGTTTTTACAAAGGTGAAAGAGGTTGCCTCAATTCAATACCCTTGGAGGTTCATAAGTGGAAGTTTATGTTCAGTATCCGAAGGCTGATTGGACTAAATGACTTGATGTCTCTTTTGTCCCTGAAGGCCACTAGTTATGTTGAGGATGAGGATCTGGGTATACCAGTCTGCTCAGACAGGGGTTCTCAGGACTGGGGGCAGGGGTGAGGAAATAGCGATGGCTGCCAAGTCCATGCATCCACAACTCTTATCTTGTCTCTACTAGAAGCCAAAGGGGAATGGGGGGTGGCAGTGTCCATCAATGTGTCTGCTTGCCATCTGTAGTTGAGCTGAGTGAGCTATGACCATGTGCTGAATAGTTATGTGGGAGGAAGGATGATAGAGCTGAGCAGCCTGGGGTGGATGAGTCCCAGGGATGGTCTTGATTGATCCCTCTCATCACTTAAAAAAATGGAGTATCCTGGAATCTTAACGATGGAAAGTACCTTACCTTAGAGGTCAGCTTCCCAGGTGACTTCTGATCCAGACTCTGCTGGGAATGACAGTGGCTTCCCAGAGGTAGGAGGTACTGAAATAACTCAGTATGATTGAAGAGTCTTGAATTTTAAAAATGCTGTTATGCTTTGGATAAAATTTCAGTATGTACACAATTATTTTAAAGTCAGTCAGGAAATACCTTTCCTGTTTTGTGGAATGTATGACACATATATAGACACAGTCCCTGTGTGCTTAGTAATACAAAAACATTTGCATCTTTAAATGTATTTGCTTGATTTGTATGGACTTTCCTTGGTTTCTGTCAGCCCCCTAAAATAATATTTTACCAGGAGAAACTGGGGAGCAGATGCAGAGATTTTTCTCCTCCCTGGACCCTGGAAACAATGCATCGTTCCACAAAAGACAGTATTGAATTTATTGTCTGTTGCTGAAGGGATCAGCCATTTCTTTCTAAGAGCTGCCATGGTGACATATTTCCCCTCATTTATACTGGAAAATGGGACATTTCCTTGTAAGAGAGGTTGAAAACAATTGATCTGGCATTTTGAAAAAGGTGGAAAATGAACTAACCTCTCTCCCTCCCTCCCTCCCTTCCCCTTGCCCTCCCTTCTTCCTGCATTTTGACAGTTTGTATGTAGGTAAGGAATATTGCAGCATTAGGGAGGCTAATTAAAACCAATTATAGCCTGACTGACCTGTCACCACAATTGAATTACCAAAAGAACAGTGGAGCATATTTGGAAACAGTTTCTTCTAGAGCACATAAGCCCGATTTGGCCACATTTTATTTTAAGGATCTCAGTACAGTAATCACTTAGCTGCATTGTCACTTAGTTGTACCTCATCTCTTAATATATTTATTTTTCTACAGTAGGATCCTGCTGTTAGAAAATTTAAAAGGAAGTGAGGAAGGCATAAGGAACAAAAGGGAAGGGAAGATAGGGAAGTCAGAGATGCCTTAGATTGATTGGGATTGCATAGATTTTTATAGGGCTTACCTTTCATTATTATTCTTTTTATCATGTAGTTTGGAGAGTCTTCAAATTCATTAGCATGACATAAGGAACCCTTGTCTCATTGTTGTCTCATATTTCTCCAGCCCCATTCCTCAACATCACACAGCTCATTCAAGCCACACCAATACTATTTCTATACTAGTTCATAAAAATTCTCCAGACCAACTGGTATAGCTTTTCCCCCCATTCTTCTTGATTGCTACATAATAGTCCATGATGTGAATGCTCCACAATTTATTCAATTATTCCCTTATTAATGGGTGTTTGATTTCAGTTTTTGTCACTACAAACAAAACTGCAGGAAGCATCCTTCTACACGTATAATTATGCATTTGTGGTTCTAGACAATTCCAGGAGTGGGGTTTCTGGGCATAGGATATGTGAATTTTTACTTTTAACAGATATTGTCACCTCACTTTCCAAAAACTGGTAACATTTCATGAAACACAAACAATTTAATAAAGCATGATCTCCTTCATGTTATCACCAAAAATAATTATTGTAGCTCTTGTCAATTTTTGTCAGCTTGATAAGGGTATAAAGTGAATTAATCTACATTTTCCTGGGTTTTAGGAAATTTGACTATTTTTATAACTTTTTTGCCATTTGGATTTGCTTTTTAGTGAAATACGTATTCAAGTCCTTTGCCTGTTTTTGTACTGAATTTTCTTTTTCTTGTCAGTTTATAAGAGTTATTTGTATATGATAGATATTACCTCTACATTATAAATTTTCCCAATCGTTTGTCAACTGGATGTTTACATTATCTTTTGCCATACAAATTAAAAAAAAATTTCTATATAGACAATTATTTCTCTATTTTTCTTCTTAATTTTTATTAAAGTATAGTTGACATACAATATTATATTAGTTTCAGGTGTACAACAGTGATTCAGCATTTATATACCTTACAAATTTGTCACCATGGTAAGTTTAGTAACGCTCTGTGATCATGCTAAGTCATTGCAATATTATTGACTATATTCCCAATGTTGTACAGTATATTCCCGTGACATTTATTTTATAATTGGATGTTTGTACCTCTTAATCCCCTTTACCTATTTCACCCAACCCCCCCATGCCCCTCCCCTCTGGCAACCACCCATTTGTTCTCTGTATCTATGAGTCTGTTTCTGTTTTGTTTGTTCATTTGTTCTATTTTTTAGATTCCACATATAAGTGAAATCATATGGTATTTGTCTTTGTCTGACTTATTTCACTTAGCATGATACCCTCTAGGTCCATCCATATTGTCGCAAATGGCAAAATTTCATTCTTTTTTATGGTAATATTCCATTGTATATATATACCACATCTTCTTTATCGATTCATCTGTTGATGGACACTTAGGTTGCTTTCACATCTGGCTATTGTAAATAATGCTGCAGTGAACATAAGGGTGGGCATATCTTTTCAAGGTAGGATTTTTGTTTTCTTCAGACAAATACTGAGGAGTGGGATTGCTTTATCATATGGCAGTTCTATTTTTAATATTTTGAGGCCCCTCTATACTGTTTTTCATGGTGGATGCACCAGTTTACACTTCCACCAACAGTGCATGAGGGTTCTCTATTCTTCACATCCTCACCAACATTTGTTTATTGTTGTCTTTTTGATAATAGCCATTTTAACACGTGTGAGGTGGTATCTCATTGTGCTTTTGATTTGTACTTCCCTAATGATGAGTGATATTGAGCATCTTTTCATGTGTCTGTTGGCCATTTGTATGTTTTCCTTGGAAAAAACTCTATTCAGCTACTCTGACCATTTTTAGATCAGATTCTTTGTTTTTTTAATATTGAGTTATGTGAGTTCTTTATGTATTTTGGATATTAACCCCTTATCAGATATATCATTTGCAAATACCCTCTCCCATTAGGTAGGTTGCCTTTTTGTTCTGCTCATGGTTTCCTTTGCTGTGCAAAAGTTTTTAAGTTTAATTGGGTCCCATTTGTTTATCTTTGTTTTTATTTTTGTTACACTAGGAGATGGATTCAAAAAGATATTGCTGTGATTTATGCCAAAGAATGTTCTCCCTGTGTTTTCCTCTAGAAGTTTTACAGTATCCGCTCTTACATTTACATCTTTAATCCAATCTGAGTTTATTTTTGTGTGGTGTAAGAGAATATTCTAATTTCATTCTTTTACCTGTAGCTGACCAGTTTTCCCAGCACCACGTATTGAAGAGGCTGTCTTTTCTCCATTGTATATTCTTGCCTCCTTTGTTGTAGATTAATTGACTGTAGATGCCTGGGTTTATTTCTGGGCTTTGTAGCCTGTTCCATTGATCTATGTGTCTGTTTTTGTGCCAGTACTGTACTATTTTGATGACTATAGTTTTGTAGTATAGTCTGAAGTCAGGGAGCCTGATTCCTCCAACTCCATTTTTCTTTCTCAAGATTGCTTTGGCTATTTGGGGTCTTTCATGTTTCCATACAAATTGTAAAATTTTCTGTTCCAGTTCTGTGAAAAATACCATTGGTAATTTCATAGGGATTGCATTGTATCTGTAGATTACTTTGGGCAGTATAGGCATTTTGACAATATGATTCTTCCAATCCAAGAACACAGTATATCTTTCCATCTGTTTGTGTCATCTTTGATTTCTTTCATCAGAGTCTTATAGTTTTTGGAGTGCAGACCTTTTGCCTACTTAGGTAGGTTTATTCCTAGGTATTTTATTCTTTTTGATGTGATGGTAAATGGGATTGTTTCCTTAATTTCTCTTTCTGATCTTTCATTGTTAGTGTATAGAAATACAACAGATTTCTGTGTATTTATACTGTATCCTGCAACTTCACCGAATTCATTGATGACCTCTAGTAGTTTTCTAGTAGCATCTTTAGGATTTTCTATGTATAGTATCATGTCATCTGCAAACAGTGACAGTTTTACTTCTTTTCCAATTTGTATTCCTTTTATTTCTTTTTCTTCTCTGATTGGCTAGGACTTCCAAGACTATGTTGAATAAAAGTGGTGAAAGTGGATATCCTTGTCTTATTCCTGATCTTAGAGGAAATGCTTTCAGCTTTTCACTGTTGAGTATGATGTTAACTGTGGGTTTGTCATATATGGCCTTTATTATGTTGAGGTAGGCTCCCTCTATGCTCACTTTCTGGAGTTTTTATCATGAATGGATGTTGAATTTTGTCAAATTTTTTTTCTGCATTTATCGAGATAATCATATGATTTTTATTCTTTGTTTTGTTAATGTGGCGTTTTATGTTGATTGATTTGCACATATTGAATCATCCCTGCATCCCTGGAATAAATCTCACTTGGTCATGGTGTATTTAATATATTGTTGAATTTGGTTTGCTAGTATTTTGTTGAGGATTTTTGCATCTATGTTCATCAGTGATATTGGACTGTAATTTTCTTTTTTTTGTAGTGTCTTTATCTGGTTTTGGTATTAAGGTAATGCTGGCCTTGTAGAATGACTTTGGGAGCATTCCTTTCTCTTTTTTTTTTTTGAAATAGTTTGAGAGGGATAAGTATTAAGTCTTTAAATGTTTGGTATAATTCACCTGTGAAGTCATGTGGTCCTGGACTTTTGTTTGTTGGGAGTTTGTTGATTACTGATGCAATTTCATTACTAGTAATCAGTCTGTTCAGATTTTCTATTTCTTCCTGATTCAGTCTTGGGAGATTGCATGTTTCTAGGAATTTACCCATTTTTTTAAGTTGTCCAATTCATTGGCACATAATTATTTGTATAATCTCTTATGATCCTTTGTATTTCTGTGGTATAATTTATAACTTCTCTTTCATTTCTGATTTTATTTATTTGGATCTCTCTCTTTTATTCTTGATGAATTTGCTAAAGGTTGATCAATTTTGTTTATCTTTTCAAGGAACCAGCTCTCAGTTTCATTCATCTTTTCTATTGGTTTTAGTCTTTATTTAGTTTATTTCCACTCTGCGCTTTATTATTTCTTTTCTTCTGTTAACTTTGGACTTTGTTAGTTCTTCTTTTTCTAGTGTTTTTAGGTTTCGGGTTAGATTCTTTATTTGAGATTTTGTTGTTGTTTTCTGAGGTAGGGCTGTATTGCTATAACCTTCTGTCTTAGAAGTTCTTTTTCTGTATCCCTTAGATTTTGGAACACTGCATTTCCATTTTCATTTGTCTCAAGATTTTTTTCATTTTCTCTTTGTTTTCTTTGTTGACCCATTGATTGTTTAGTAGCATGTTGTTTAGCTAACATGTGTTTGTGCTTTTTGTAGTTTTTTTTCTTATAGTTGATTTCTAGTCCTCTATTCTGCTGTTGATTCCCTCTTGTGTTTTTTAATTCACTTATTGTATTCCTCAGTTCTGATTGGTTCTTTTTTATATTTCCTATCTCCTTGTTGAAGTTCTCACTGAGCTCATTCTTCTCCCAAGTTGGACAAGTTTATTTATGACTATTACTTTGAACTCTTTATCTGGTAAATTGCTTATCTACATTTCACTTAGTTCTTTTATGAGGATTTTGTCTTGTTCGTTCATCTGGAAGGTATTCCTTTGTCTCCTTTTCTTAACTCTCTGTGTTTGGTTCTTTGAAGTAGGTATATTAGCTATGTGTCCTGGTGTTAAAAGAGTGGCCTTATATAGAAGGTGTCCTGTGGAGCCCAGTGGTGCAGTCACCCATCACCTCCAGATCCAGGTGCTCCAGGGGTATGCCGTGTGGGCTGCATGTACCCTCCTATTGTGGTTGGGCCATGATTGCTGCAGGCGTGCTGGTGGGCAGGGTTTGTTCCAGATCAACTAGCTGTGGAGGCCTGGCTGTGACTGCTGCAGATGCCCTGGTGGGCAGGATTAGTTCCTTGCCTGGCTGTCTATGAGGCCTGGCTGTGACTGCTATGGGCATGCTGGTGGGCAGGGATGACTCGACCTGGCTGGCTGGGAGGTCTGGCAGTGACTGCTGCAGGCATGCTGATGTGCAGCGCTTGCCTCCTGAAAAGGAAGATGGTTTGGAGGGGTACTGGTGCCTGCTGAGGCCACCTGCTGGGTGGGGTGGGGTTGGCCCCCTAGGGAGGGAGCTGCTTTGGGAGGGCACTGGTGCCAGCTACCTCTGTCTTTTCTTTCCTTTAAAAATGTCTTCCAGCTTTTAAATCTTGATTAAAAGTCTTCCCTTGCTCTTAATTTGACCATGTAGCTTACTAGATATTCTTGCAATATTTTTGTCTATCTTCTTAGCCAGTTTTGCCAGTTTAATTTGTTAGGCAAACTTCATTATCTCCAATGAATTAAATAGTATATTTATCATGTATTAAATTTTTATGTATCCTGGAATTATTCTCTATTGCTATGCCAGTGTCATTCAGATTTGATTAAAGTTTTGGGCTTTATGATATTTTCTGATATCTGTTTGGGTCAGTCTTCTCTCAGTGTTAATCATGTTACATTTGTATGTTAATTTTAAGATGCTTAATGGTTTTAACTCTTCTCATCCAAGAGTGATGATGTGTTTTTAAAATATATTCAGATCTTGTTTTAAGTACTTTAGTAATGTTTTATTATTTTATTCACATGGATCCTGTCTTTCTTGCTAAATATATTCCTATACATTTTAAAGGAAATGGAATATTTTTGTTTCTATTTTCGTTTATTGGCACTTATTATAATAAGATTATTTTCTGAAAATATATATTTATCTTATACCCATCCATAAAATTAAAAAAATAATTCTAGGAGTTTTTAAAAAATGAAATATCTTATTTTTGTCCTTGACTGATAATTTGACCTATTACATAATTCTGCTCACCTTGGACTACCTGCAGCGGGAGAGCAAGTTCTTTGAGCACTTCATTGAGGGTGGGTGGACCATCAAGGACTTCTGCCAGCAGGAGGTGGAGCCCACCTGCAAGGAGAGCGACCACATCCACATCATCGTGCTGGCCCAGGTGCTCAGTGTCTCCATCCAGGTGCAGTACATGGACCGTGGCGAGGGTGGCACCATGAACCCCCACATCTTCCCCGAGGGCTCCGAGCCCAAGGTCTACCTTCTCTACCAGCCTGGACACAACGATATCCTCTACAAATACTCTTCGTTGCAGCGCGCAGGCTTCTCATTGCGGTGGCTTCTCTTGTTGTGGAGCACAGGCTCTAGGTGCATGGGCTTCAGTAGTTGTGGCATGGGCTCAGTAGCTGTGGCTCACGGGCTCTAGAGCGCAGGCTCAGTAGTTGTGGTGCACGGGCTTAGATGCTCTGCGGCATGTGGGATCTTTCTGGACCAGGGATCGAACCCATGTCCCCTGCATTGGCAGGCAGATTCTTAACCACTGCGCCACCAGGGAAGCCTCCTCTTTCTTTTTTTTTTTTTTTTTTTTTAATTTGACCTATTACAGAATTCTAGATTGGAATTACTTTTCCTTGTAACTTTGATGGTCTTTGTTCTTTTGTCTTCAAGCACTCAATGTTGCTGATAAACCTGATTACCAGTCGGATTCTCATTTCTTCATAGGTAAATTTTATTTTTTCTCTGAGAAAACTTTTCAGGTATTTCCCTTTATCTGTAGTGTTCTGGAATTTTATAGGTTTTGATAGGTCATTTATTTTGCTGGAAATGGATCATTTCAATTTAGAAATTTCTCTTTTTCTTCAGCTCTATAAATTTTCTTTTTTAAAAAGGTATTTTGTCATGTCCTCCATCTTTTTATTGTTCTTATTGTTCTTATATTCTTGAACTATTCTTAGTCTAACTTTAAGTCTCCTGAGTTGATTTCCTATGTCTGTATATTTTTTTTTCTTTTCTATTTTCTAGAAACATGAATCTGGGCATAGCCACCTGAGCCAAACACTTGCATAGCCACCCTGCCTCCCTCATGTAACATAAGCAAGAATACATGTTTATTGTAAACCACTGAGATTTAGGGGTTGTTTGTCACATAGCAAAAGATGAATAAGATAATCTATACATTTCTGTGTCTTTTTACAATATATACTGATAGGTTCATTACCTTTTAAATTCTTTAATATAGTTTTCTATTTTTTGAATTGCTTCTTTTTTCATAATAGTCTGTGTTTTTATTTCTGTGGATTTCTTTAGTTTCTCTGAGGACACTAATTAGATTTTTAAAGTTCATCTTTTTGTGAATTATATCCATTTGTCTCGTGGTCTTCAGTTCTGACAGTTTATAAATATACAAATAGAGTTGAAAGTAAAAGGATTAAAAAAGATAGAGCATGAAAACTGTAAGCATAAGAAAGTGAATGTGGCCATATCAATACCAGACAAAGTAGATTTCAACCCCAGAGTACTGTCAGAGATAAAGGAGACATTTCATCACGATAAAAAGGTCCACCCGAAGATATGATAGAGAGATATTTTTTTTCCACACTCTCTGGCAAGAGATGGATACTTTGTTTTCCTAATCTGACCTTTCACTAAGGATGGTACGTGCCCCTTCACAGCTATGACAGGTACTGCTTTGGGTTTATTTATAGGCCTAAGGTCTCTTCTCTGTGTTACCATTAGTCCTGGTTTTTCTACATTCCCTCCATTACCACTTGCTGGCCGGAAGTGCCAACTTTTGCATTTATTTACCACTCATTTTACAGTATAGGGCTAAATTTTGTGGTCTTTGTGAAATTCCCTTGCTTTCTTTTGAGACCGTATTTTTTGTAATTCATCTAACGTCAATATAGTTTTCAGTGGGAAGGGTTTTCAGAATATTTAGTTTAGTACACTGCCTTAAGGGAAAGTCCTATCTTGCCTTTTAAACTCCAGTTTCACCATTTACCGGTGACCTTGGACGAATTCATCTCGATGATTTTTAACTTCTTCACCTATGAAAGAGGACGGTAATATCTACCTCGTAGTTTTGTGTCAGAGGTACTATAGTATGTATTAAAAATGTTTAGCAAAGTGTATGACACATAACAAGTACCCTGTAAGTGGTAGTTATTCTTTTTTCTCCTTTGGTTTACGTTATAAGTAAAAATGAGGGGTTCAGTAAATCTATATTGAATAAAGTGGAATCATGAAACATTCTGCTATAGGAGTTGGCAAATGACTGTTTGCAGGCTGGACACCCGTGTTTTTGATTTTGGTTTTTTAAAATTACTTAATTAATTAATTAATTTGGCTGTGTTGGGTCTTCGTTTCTGTGTGAGGGCTTTCTCTAGTTGCGGCGAGCGGGGGCCACTCTTCATCGTGGTGCGCAGGCCTCTCACTGATCGCGGCCTCTCTTGTTGCAGAGCACAGGCTCCAGACGCGCAGGCTCAGTAGTTGTGGCTCACGGGCCCAGTTGCTCTGCGGCATGTGGGATCTTCCCAGACCAGGGCTCGAACCTGTGTCCCCTGCATTGGCAGGCAGATTCTCAACCACTGCACCACCAGGGAAGCCCAACACCTGTGTTTTTAATTAAAGTTTTATTGGAACATAGTCATGCCCATTAGTGTATTGTCTAGCATTGCTATTGCATTACAATGGCAGATCGAATAGTTGCAACAGAGACCAACGCAAGCTTAAAATACTTACAATCTGTGTTTGAAGAAGTTTGCCTGTCCTTGTAGTATTTAGGAACAATGACTTTTCAAGACTGAGTTCACTGCTAAGCCTCCTAAAGACTTGTGTATATCTGCATTAGATCTTCTATTATACTATCTGGCATTTACTTTTTAAACTAATTACCATAATTACTTCCCCCTCATTCCCTCATTAGCCTCCAAGCTTTCAATTGTCCTAAACCCTCTATATCCCACCAACTCCTCAAATACTGGGTTGGCTAAAATGTTCGTTCGGGTTTTTCTGTAAGATGTTATGGAAAAACCTGAACGAACTTTTTGGCCAACCCATAGAACACTTCTCAACTATCCTTTTGTATCCTCCAAGGTTAACTGCTTTTTTTTTTGCTAGACCTCTTCTTTTAAATTATCATATTATCTTTATATCTTTTATTTCTTCTCCTTTATTTTACTTTTTTTGCTTCAAACAAAAACAAAATTCCCCAAATAAAATAATACACGTGTCCAACCAGTTTCCTAATTGTGTCAAGTCTTTTCTAAGTTGGCTGTCATTCTTGAATCTGTTGACCTCCTTTTTATTTTTACTGCTACTGCCCTAGCTTACATATTTGTTTCTTCATGTTTGGATGTTTTTCCTAATCTGGGCTCACATTTCCGTTTCATCCTTATTTCCCACTATACTCTTCATATACTTTAAGCTCTTTATTACTGAGTTTATACAAACACTTCCTTGCCCTCCATACCTCCTTGCCTTTATTTGCATGATTGAACCTGGAGGTCTGTCAACCTTTTCATTCCTCTGTCCATCCCTGCTCATCCCTCAAGGCTTAACTCAAACTCTCTTTCTTCCTAGATTTATTTCACTAACTCTCCAAGCAGAATTTCCTTCCTGCTTTCAATAACCAGTGCTCCTCTAATACATTAGAGTGCTGACCCTATTCTTAATAAGTTTTTTAAACGTATGTCTCTATACCACTAGATTATAATACACTTGAGGGTAAGTCTGACATCTCTCTTATCTTTGTGCTTAGTGTGGTGCCTGGCACAGAAGCATATCCAATAAAGGTTTGTTAAATAAAGGAGCAAATTTAAATACATTCTAAATAACTTCAATCAAATTGTGGACAATTGCTCAGGCATACTTTTTGGGTTTCATGACACAGAAGAACAACCACAGCCACCCACACAAACACTCCGGATGCTTGGACAGAGCTATTGCCGACCTTGGATGGCAAATTTTTATATCCATAATAATCCTGAGCAAGCTGCTCTTTGAAAATTTCTTTCTTCTTTAGGGAGTGAGTAAGCCAAAGATACTAATTGTGATAATGCAGAGAAAAGTCATAATCTGTAGAATGATGGTTTAAAAATCTCGAACTTCGGCTAAAAATAAGTAGTTTACTCAGAAACAGTTTTTTTCTACTCATCTTGAATTGTATAAAAACCTCATGATCAAAGAGTCAGCTAATCATTGTCCCCTGAAGAGTACATGGCATTTGGTTATATATCACATATCATCTTTACAAAGAACGTGTCTATAAACACCATGGGTCAATCTAATACCCATAAACATTGAAAAAAAAAGTCTAGATCTTATAGGAAGTCTGTAGGAATGAAGGTTACACAAAACTCATTTCCTGTATCAGCTACTCTGACTGTAAAAATAACTTCACGAGCTCTCACTAGAGGGCTGGAAAACAAACAGTGGAGGCTCTGGAAGTGGTGGGCATGAGAAACAATACAGTATTTGTGTTTCTGGCTACCAGACTCCTAAGAGCTCCAGCCAGGACACCATGCCCAGGAGAGACTGTGGCTTTGGGTAAGCTTCCTGGGGAAGGTGAGCTGAGTTTAGGGTGGGCTGATAGACCCCACCGTGAAGCCTAGTTCTTTGGGGATGCATGGATGACCTTCTGGTTGGTTTTTGGTTTGAGCTCACTGGAACTAATCTGACCTCAGTGTACTATGATCAGTAACTACAATAAAGTATGATTAAGTATAAAAGTAAAGTCATTTGTAAAATGCAATGAGAATGCTAAACTCATTTTTTCAGTTGAGGAAATCAAGGCTGAGTATCTTTCCAGGGTGATCTAGCTAATAAATGTCAGGGCCAGGATTTGAACACAGTTCTGTTTTACTTATACATGTGTTTTTAATCAGTATGTTAGTCCACATTTCTGAGACATCTGTCTATCTATATATGTATGTGGTGTATATATCACATATATAAACACGTATGTGTTTGTATACATATACACGCACACATATACATTATTTGCAATATGTGGTAAAAATTTAAGGGGCTCTGCACACATGGGGAACTCAGGAAACTTTGATCTATAGTTATGGTTAAGGAGTCTGTATTATTTGACTATTGCCATGTAACAAATTACCCCAAAACTTAATGGCTTAAAACAGCAACCATTTATCATTTCATAGTTTCTTTGGGTCAGAAATCTGGGAATGGCTTAATCAGATACTTCTGGCTCAAGATTTCTCATGAGATTGCGGTCAAGCTTTTGATTGGGGTTGTGATCTTGTCTAGAGTATGGCATGGGAGGGGCTTCTGCTTCCAGCTCACTTGTGTGGTTGTTGGCAAGCTGCAGTCTTTCACCACATAGCTCTCTTCACAGGGTTGCTCCACTACATGACAGTCTGGCAAGCAATCTAAGAAAAAGCAAGTGAGAGCACCCCAAGACAATCTTTGGAAGTGGCATACTATTATTTCTGCTATAATCTATTCATTAGAAGTGAGTTATTAAGTCCAACCCTCACTCAAGGGGAGGAGAATTACTTAAAAGCATGAATAGCAGGAGGTGTGGATTATTGGGTCATCTTGCATGCTTACCATAGGAGATGTTTCTTAGTCTTTTTTGTTGTTGTTTTGTTTTGTTTTCAATTCTGTTTATTTTTTCAAGTCTGTCTTGAAAGTACAACCAGTGTGATTAATTGTGCCTTAAACAAAATCAGTGTCTAAACAAATTCAATATCTAAATACATCTTCACCAATGAAGTTAGGGAAAAGGGAAGGAATTTCAAAACACAGACCAGGAAACAATCACAAAATATAGGTTTAATTACTACTGTTAAACTTAAAAAAAAAAAAAAAATTAAAAAAAAAACTACCAAGAAAACAAACATAAGTACTTGAGTAAGTCTTGCTATTCTGAATAATGTAACATCTTTTCTAAATTGTATAAACACAGTAGAAGTTTTAGAACAAACAGACACTTAGGAAAAGAAAGGCTAGTTCCTTGGGAATGACTATCCAGTATGATACAATTACTTCAGGATAACAGAAGCGGAAACTTCCTTGCAATTAGATTTTATCATCAGCCTTTTCTAAGACCATGTTCAGGCTCCTGGGCTCAGTGTTAGGGTATTGTGTATAGGGTATTGAGGAATCACTACTGCAGGTATCAGACATAAATCAATGCAATATGGCCTTGCATCTTATCATTTTAGGCAATCCTCACAGCTATTATTTGTTTCTGGTGATGGATCTGTAAGTGTAAAGCATTCCATTAGGATCAGTAAATTAGGTCATAGTTATTACAATTGCCTTTGGCAAGAACAGAGGCACAATAATATTTACCTATTCATTACACTTAATGAGGTGTTAAATAATATGTATCCATATGTCCAATAGATATTATTAAGGGCAAAATTTACAATAAGAAAGTAAGTAACGTGTGCATGGATTAGGAGACTGGGACCTAGATCTTGTCCTTGTGTGGACGTATTATTTAATCTCTCTGGTTCTCAATTTCCTTATCTGTAAAATGAGGTAACTGAGCAAGAATATGAGTTGACAACTCAAAAGCCTTCAGGGATCAGGCAAATAATGTGAGAGAGTGAAGAGACCAGGTGTAAGACAGCAATGAGCAATGGGACTATGACAACTGGAGAGGGCGCAGACTATCTCCAGGAGGGACCCTTATTGCCCCTGGGAGGTATAGGCACAATGTTGCCAGATCTTTTGACTTTTCAAAAGAACTCAGAAATCAAGGCTTTTTGTAACATTTTCCTATTTTTATAAACTCTGTATAGGCCAAACACTATTTATCTTGTGGGTGGTCAGTTTGAAATCCCTGAATGAGTATATTTTTAAGACCTCTCCAGTTTAAAAAATTATGTTTCTATTGTTCATTTAAAAATGTCAACTTAGGAATACTGTAATTTAGGACATATTTGTTGCATACATTGGAAAAAACATCTCTCCTACAGTACCATTGTTATAGGTACGAATAAAAATATTCCATGTCTTCCTTTAGGTGGTTTGTCTTTCTAACACTTCAGTTGCTTTAGAAAGATCTACATTTCTGCTCCAAGGAATCAATAAAGAACAGTTAATGGGAAAGACACTTCTCATTTCATTTATATCTGACCCTTAGTGCTGCTGGAAAAATAGAACAGGAATTACAAAATGAGAAATTTAAATGAATCTTGATGCTATCTGATAGGAATCTTTACCACCTCAGGTCATGGACTCAGTGATAACATCTATCTAATACTTGTTAAAATTAAGTCATAAATTGTATTCATAAAGATTTTTATAAATAACCTCACACAGGGTCAATGTCAACAGAAGAAATTAAAAAAGCAATTGAGGAGTCCTGATGCATGAGCTTGTGGGCCGTAGAATCCACTGTGTGATTGTCAGGACCCAGTTTTTACCTAATAAACACGCAAATGCCATCGTTAATATTGACACAGGGAAGTTAAATGGAGATATTCTCCATGATAAAAATGTCATTTTGGAAGAATTAATGTGAATATCATGAATTTAAATACACTGAGTAGACATGAAATGGAAAATTCTGGGTCCTGTTAGTTGTAGAAGTGATAACTGGGAGGGAGCTATTTCTAGAAGATTCTATGAAATTCTTTTTAATCGGTTAGGTGAAAGGGACTGCTATTGTGCTAATTTCAGGGAAGCTATTGCCTTCACCGATATAAGGCTTCAGAGAGAGCACACCAAACCCCAGTGAAATATTTTACCATTTCGGCTTTTACATCAGCCAGCAGGCCCCTGACTTCTGGCCCTGCAGGGAGTTTAGTACCCAGCATAGACTTAGTGATTTGTGCTCCAGGATCAGAGTTTGCTAATCATCCTCCTGAACTCTGGCTCCTGCCAAACTGACTACATAGCCCTGTTGGTTTTGAGGCCATCTAGCCAAGAGATGCTCAGCATAGACTTTGCACTGAGACGTCCTGGGTTTGCCTCCTGTTTAAATCATCTACTTGTTAACTCTGTGACCTTCGGCAAGTTGGTTAACATCTCTCTGCCTTGGTTTTCTCATCTATCAAATGGGGATAATCCTAGTACATGGGATTGAGAATTAAATTAGTTGATGCATATAAATAGTAGAAAATTCTCATAACACACAGTATGTCTTAAATCAGTTTTAGCTATTACTGTTATTATTGTTGTTCCCTAAGTCCTTTGCCAACCTCATAGGCCTTCTCCCCTTGTTTGCTATGCCTGCTATGTCTATTGCCAATTTCTGGTGCCAAGCTTACTTAAGGTTCCTATCTGTGATTAGATGTTCTCTCTGGTCATCCTTTTCAAAATCATCAGTGGGTCTGAATTTCTTACAGATGACGGGTACCTGAATCATACTTAATAGAAAGAAGTGTTCCTGGATGTTTTTCCAGGGAACTGGTCTACTGCAGAGCTCTGTATGTGGACCCCAAGATTCTTGTAATAGGTGCCACCATTGAAGTGGATCTTAGTATTAAACGTTTTTCAGTAAGGTTTCAATCTCCTCCCTTATTTTTTTAATAAGGAAGCAACACTCACTTCTCTTTCTAGATTTAGCTCATTTATCACAATCTTTCAAAATGTTTTGAGCGCCATTGTTCCCCATGTAGAAGAGGCCACTTCATCCTTGGGGCTGCCACTGTATCCTGCACCAACTTTTTATCCTGGGAACCACACCATTTTAGTGCAACTTCTGTGTCCATGTCTGATCTCTACTTATGAGTCCTTTGAAGGTATCTCCACTGAAAACAGGCCTGGCATACAATAGACCCTTTAAAAAATGCTTTTTGATTAAGGATGAGGAGCAGGTTGGCTGCCAGGAAAATGGCTTTTGTTGGTGAAGACCTTTGAGGGAGGAACATCTGTTTTTTCATTCAGACAGGATCAGCCTCTGTTCAGACATTTTTTAAGGAAGACGGGTGACTTGAGCCATATGTCTGAACACAAAAAGAGTGATTCCCAAGAAGGTTACTGAACCTGGACTTGGTATAGCTACCTTTAGCAATGCTTGAGTGGGCTTATATAACTTAGTACTTTGTAAAGGCAATTAAAAGAATTTTTTTTGAGCATGGTACCCAAATTGTGGGATGAACTTGTGCTGTTATTAATATTCACTGTGAGCATAAAATCACACGCACACGCACAATAATGCACAGATATATCTAATGTAGAAGAGTATTGGGGTGTGGTGTTAAACTATCAAACTCTTTTACTAAAGTATGTTGAACTCCTTAACCAGGAAGGTAGTATTTCTTCTGGCCTTATTAAAGTCTTCTCATCTTTGGAGCCCTTTGTTTTGGGTCTCTAACTCACTTGATCCCCTTCTGCATCTCATGTTGGTCCTCTGGTCTAGCATCTTCCTTGTGTCCAAGCTAATATATTTAATGTGGACAGGTCTCAGCCACTTGGTCAATAATGCTTGGATATAAATTCTTCTAGGTTTTCTGATTTGATTATATTGAGTATGGCAACCACATTTCAATGGTCATTGCTATTTCTATATCCAATAGGTACTACACAATTAAGTTAAAATAGTTAAGAAGCAGTAACTCTTTCTAAAGCCTTTAAATGACCTAGAGTGTCTTCGGCATAAATATACCTTGTGATTTCCGTTGGGAATGAAAAATATTGTTTCCATTATTTAAATACCCTTCTTTCCACTCTGTTTTCTGTCTATCACTACAAATGTCTCCTGATGACATAGCTAAGGTCAAAGCCATCAGCAAAGGTGTCTGTTATAATATCCTGACTGAAGATGACGTGGTTGGACCTTTGTGAGTTAACAGTTTCATGCCAGCCACGTGTGGTAACAGAGTTTTAGTTTAAACTTGGCATTTAACCAGGCAATTTTCCAGTGGTAGCTTTCACTATCTGGGTGAAGCAAGGAGATTAAGAGAAGAAAGTGGAAAGGCAGCATGGTGCCATAGAAAGAGTGAATTTGGAATCAGGCACTCCTGGCTTCCAATTCCAGGCCTACCACTTATAAACCATGTTATATTGGGCAAGTTACTTAACCTCTATTAGCCTTAGGATTCTTATCAAAGATGAGTGATTACTAAATATTGCCTGTCTCATAGAGTTGTAGTGAGTATTAAATGAGATTGTATGAAATCTCAGTGTTAGCTTAAAAAATAAAACCCAGTCAGTTATTGAGGCCTTTGAGTTAGATGATCAGTTCCTTTCCTCTCTGCGAGCAAGTCTGAAGTAGTTTTGAATAAGGAGGCAAGTGGGAGAAAGGTCTAGAGACTGCAGTGACATTGAAGGGCAGAGGAGACTTTAAGACACAGAGTGCCATGAAAGAAAGAAAAAATAATAGAGCATTGCTAATCTGTCACAGACCTGAAGCAAGACTGTTTACCCATATTGTCTCACTCCATTTTTACAACCTTTTGAGTTATACATTCAGACCATTGTGAAAATGAAAAAATTGGGGCTCTCTCAGAGAGAGGGGAAGGGACTTGGGGATTATGTAGTAGGGAAGTAACAAAGCTTCATTGACTGAATAGAGATTGATCTGAAGTTCATGGTCTGGGCCATAGTTCTTCTCCAGGGAAAGAAATGAGGGGAGGGCTGTGGTGGGGTTAGGGGGTTGGTCTATACCAGCTTAATTCTCATCGTTTCAAAGATAGTAGTCTATATGTAGTGATGTGATAGTATTTGTCCCCTTCTTGAGGAATCCAGAGAAAAATTCCCACAATCTTTCCAAGTGTTTTACAAAATAGATGATTTCTTAGATGATTTAAGAGACAATATTCCATTGGTTTCTAGGTTGTTTTTTTTTTTTTCAAAATTGGTCAAAAGGAAAATGTCAGGCTAAGATGTACTCAGGCACTTGGTCCTTTAAAATAGCTTGATGCCAGCCCCACAACTCACCAGAATGCTATTCAAATTAATGAGTCCCTACTATGGGCCAAGCACTGTGCTAGGCCCTGGAAATATACATGTGAAGAAGGCAGCATGGTCTTTGCCCCCATAGAACTTTCATTCTAGACGGGAAGACAGACACTAAATAATTACGCAGAAAAGTCTTTAACAGCAATAATGAGAAGAGCTGTGGAAGAAGAGTAAAGGTCATTAAGGTATTATAAGAGGATGAATAACTATGTAGAGGTGAGGAGGGAATTGTCATCGAAATCTGTCCCAAGGCTGTGATATTTCAGCTGAGCCCTGCAAGATGAGTAGAATTTATCCAGTTAAATAGGAGGGAACTCTCCAGGCAGAGCACATACTTGTCTGTCATCTGGCATGCTGATTCCTTATTTTTCTTGAACACCTGCTCTTGCTTTGATCTTGGTACCAATCTCACTCTACTCTGGGCATATTCTATTTCAGATAGAAGGTGATTGGCTTGGGCTTCGACTAGTCACTCTCCCTTGCCTTTCTCACTGGCTTTGGAACTGGTTCACAGCTTCTTCTGTATTGCCTTCTCTATGCCTCTTGGTTTTTGCTTTCTTCTGCTTGCTTTGTGCTTACACGTTAAAATCAAAGAGGAAGAGATTTTAGAAAAATACATTTTTCGTTTCAGAAAATGATAGTTGTTTTGAAGAGTGGTTCCCTGAGATGCAGAGCAAATTTAAATTGCATCTCTTATTTGATACGACTGCTGGTGAACATAAGAAAATAGCATCCATTTATTAAGGAAGCCATGTGCAAATGCAGGGCATGTTTGCAAAGGCTTATTATAGTACAAGAGGCAATTGCTGCTTTGTTTATTTGGTTTGTGGCTAAGTCATTACAATGCTCCTCTTCTAAGAAAGAAAATGCACATAGACTCAGATGTCCTCTGGCAGCACAATTGCTTCCATTTTATTTAAAGATAACCCAAAATTTAAAAACCATTGTTGTAGTGGACATTGCTTATTTTGGGCTGTCCAACATCCATTTGCCCAATATTCTTTGTAGTATTGTATTAGTTAAAGTGATAATGACTGTTGTAATAAATAAATGGGAAATTTTTAATGCCCAAGTGTTATAAAATATACTTCCTACTCATGTCATTGTCTGATGCAGGTGGTCCTAATAAAGTGGCTTCTACTTCCTCATATGGAGATCTCCACTCCTTCCATCTTCTTGGCTCTGCTCTCCTCTAAATTTTTAGAGTCCTATTTTTAGCAGACAGGTGGGAAAATATAGAGAGTATCACATGTGGAAGGTTGTTATGGGCAAAGTTTTCATACCATTAGCCACAGTTGAGTCACATGAACACATCTAGCTGCAAGAATAGTCGGGAAATGCATTCCAGTTTCCTGTGTGGGAGGAAAAGGAACTAGCAGTTTATGCTGCAGATATCTGCCCCTTCCCCATGTTTCAGAGGTTGCTGGCTCCACCTGAAAAAGATATAGCGTATATCTCAGCTCTCAAGTATTCTGCTCAGGGATGGACATATGACCTAAGCTAGTTCAGTCACACTGGACTCCAGATTTTTGTTGTGATTGAATGGCATACTCTTTCTTGATGGAGATAAGCAAGGAATGTAGTCCTATGGCAGCCATCCTGAGATGGGATGTGGGATGGGGGAGGTGCCTTAGAGATTGAAGCCAACACCCAAAAGCGCATCCAGAAATGGAGACAGAGAAACCAGTTTCTGGTCATTGTCTTAGCTGTTGGATCAAGTCTTTCCTGAAGTCTTATCTAGTTTTCCAGAGGAGCCAGTTAGTTCTCTACTTTTGTTTAATTCAGTTTGTGTTGTAGTTTCTGTTCTTGAAAATTTGCAGTCTTGCCAATGGTATCATAAGTGATACAATTACACAAAGACTTTGGGAATGTATACTGTTTATGTGACTTTGGGAAAGTATACTGTTTATGTGACTTTGGGGAATTATTTAATTGGAGAAATGGGATGTTTCTTAATTTAATGCATTGTAATTACATCTGATTACACACTTGCTAGTTCAACAAAGGCTTTATAATATGCACCTATTATGCTTTTTAACCTCACCTGAGGCAGTTTACATTATAAACACTGAGTTCCCTGCTGGCCAGCTTGGACTTCCCCCTTATTGGTAATATTGGTCATTTCAATGGTTACACTGTTTAAACTCATATCTCTAAATACATTAGATCTCAAACAGAAGCCAAGGTAGGGCAGGGATCAAACTTTCCCAATGGTTACACATGTGTGGGTGATCGCATTCATCATTTTCATTTAACACTTCCTGAGAACTAACAATTAGTGCAATGGTGTGTCCAAATCTGTTTATAAATGCATGGTAAAACACAGAACTTTAGAAGTTCCAATGTTATGGTAACAAAGGGAGCTTTCAGGATTTCTTTGAGATGAAAGAGTAAGCAACCAGCTAGAGGAGGCATGGGCTACTTTATTAGTTAGGATTTAGATTTAGCTGTAACAATAAAAAATGTTTTAAACAAAAGAGAATTTTATTTCTCTTTCCTAGAGAAATTTGAGCTAGTATTATGGCCCTGCTCTGAGAATTCTTCGGAGACACAGGTTCCTTTCCTTTTGTTGCTCTTGTATCACTATGATCTTGTTCATATGATCCAAGGTGGCTCACCATCATTCTGAGTATCAGATAGGATGAAGATGGAGAGGGAAAGGGGAGGGAGTTTAGTTGGAATAGGTTAGATTGTGCTATGGTAATAATCATCTTCAAAATATTAGTGGCTTATTTTTTGCTTATGTGATTTGTTTATCATGGATCACAAGTGATTCTGCCTCATGTTACTGTCACTCAGGGACAACAGAGGATGGATCTGCACCATTTGGAGCATTGCTAGGGCCTGTGGCAGGAGAAGGGCAAGCTGGATAGTCTTGCATCAGCAGTTAAAAGACTTTGCCCTTCAGCTATTGGCCAGAACTGGTGACAAGGCCACACCTAACATCAAAGAGTCAGAAATTAAAATCTTACAGTAGAATGTAGGTGAACAATCTTAATGACTATTACAGACAACATGCCCCTTCAAAGCCTGACCTGAAAGTTGCACATATCTGTTCTTCTCATATCCTATTAGTCAGGACACTGGCATATGGTTACACCTAGCTGAAAAGGAAGCTGGTAAATGTTAGTCTTCATTTCTGTTATAGTGGTTAGGATTTCTAGCATTTCCTTTTGATTTTTTTCATAGAGTTTCCATCTCTCTGCTTACATTACATCTGTTCTTCCGTGTTGTCCACTTTTTCCACTAGAGGCTTAAGATATTAATCATAGTTATTTTGCCTGGTCTGATAATTCCAAAATATCTGTCATATCTGAGTCTGGTTCTGTTGCTTGCTTTGTATCTTAAGATTGTGTTCTTTTTTGCCTATAAGGCATTAGCCTACCTTGTAATTTTTTGTTGAAAGCCAGACATGGTGCGTTGGGTAATAGGAACTGAGGCAAATAGGCCTTTAGTGTGAGGTTTTATGTTTATCTTACTAGGAGATGTGCTCTGTTTACCAGCTGTAGGTGTCTGAAGCTCTGGCTTTCTCTAGCATCCTTATTTTTGTCTTCTGGGTTGTCTTTGTGTTTCCCTAGGAACTCCTTCTTCAACAGAGTCTTAGCCTTGAAGTTTCTTCAGTTGAAATTTTCTGTTATTATCCTGGAACTCTGTTGTGGTGGTAAGGTGTGGGAGGAGGAGGGAAAGCGTTCTATACTCCTATGATTCACTCTCAGTCTTTTAGTGAGAGTCACTGGACTGCGACCTTCACAAGTGCTTCTCAACTTTTAATTTTTCGTACTTAGGTGAGACAGGAAAGTTAGAGTGGGGGCTGAAGTTGGGTATTTTCTTTCTCGCACATGAGTTAGGCTCTATAAAGTAGTTTCCCTTAAGGGCATTTCTCGCACATGAGTTAGGCTCTATAAAGTAGTTTTCCATAAGGGCAGATGAAGAAGAGAAAGCTTTGTGTGTTCTCTATTACGATTCTCTGTTTGCCTGTTTGTCTTTCCAGTTTCCAGGGCATTGGTTTGCCCTATGAACTCATTTCTCCAATGAACTTAAGCAGAGTTGTTGATTTTCATCTTCTTCAGATTTTCTTTTGTTGTGAGGAACATAGTGTGACTTCCAAGTTCTTTACATGTCCAAGCAGAAGCTGGTTGTTAAAAGAGTTTTCATCATTAAAGTACTGTCAGCTGGTGAATGTGGTCTTTATGCCTGGAGGTCGTGTGTCCAGTTAATAATCAGGATTCCATCACTATGTAATAAACAGGGGAGAATGGATATTGGGGGAAATGTTAGTCTCTGACACACACATTAATGGAACTGCAGATGAGAACACTGCAGGGCTTAGGTATCTCTGAAGAAACCACAAAAGCATCCCTAGAGAACATACCAGCATTTGGAATCTGTTAAGCACAAAGAATCCCAATGCTAAATTTATAACTGTGTTGGTAAAGTTGGAACTTTCTGTCCTCCATCTCTCTCCTTCTCCAGCTGTGACACTGGAGAGCCATTGGTGGTCTAAAATGAGGCAAGAGGAGTGGAGGTGAGGCAATACAGAAGCTAACTTTGTCCTACTTTCTAGTACACGTGGGGAAGATTTTAATTGGATGAGGGTTTGGAGTTTTAGTATTATAATGGACAAAGTCTTTTATTATCTGACTGTGTCCAGAAGACAGCTGAATTGCTGGAAGAGCTAAGGGAGCTGTGGCAGAAACTGTCAGTTGCCTGTCCCTTCTCCCCTCTTTACTTTGTAAGAAACCTGGATTTTCAACGAGGCATGTTGTGTCCTACCTAAAAACGACCTTAAACAGCCTTCTGGACAATAAACTGCAAACAAAAGTGTTGTGTTGTACCTATAGTAAGTCTCCTTAAGCATTCCTTTCCTTTCTTTTTCCTTTATCCCACTCCTTGGAATGTGAATCTCCAGCAGCCATTTTGGACTCTGAAGATGGGGGAGGGGTGTCACACTTTAGATTTGAGGGAGCAGTGAGCTAGAAAGAACTTGACTCCCTGAGGAACATGAAGCTGCAATACCAGTCCTGCACATTTCACTCCAAACTCATTTTATATGAGATATTTATAAATATATTTCTATCTTATTTAAGCCACTCATTTTCAGGGTTCTATTTCTCCTAATAAAACGTAATTCTAACTGATATAAAACCCACCCAGTATTCTATCCATGGAGAGAAAAATGGGACCATGGGGCCGGTTTGCGGGTCTGTAATGGTTAGAAAGAATTAACTTGATTTCTGTAGAGTCTAACTCATTCAATAAACCAGTTAGAAAATAAGAAACTCACAGCTGAGCAAAGTCTCCTACCCAAACCAAGAAAGAGGAGGGTAGCTGTGTAAGCTCGGGTCCTTCAAAGAGCAGACATCAACGTGAGATTAAATATGCAAGAATCTTATTAGGAAAAACACCTGAATGAAAGTAATGAGGGAGGCTGGGTAAGGCCGGGAGAGCCATCAGACTGCTATGCAAGTATGACCCCATGTGAAGAGAGAGAGGGAGAACTTTGGGTGGAAGCATGGCAGACTGTCATGCAGTTGAAGGAAGGTTGTGCAAAGCCATCAGGGAGACCGAGAGCCCAAGCTCACCCTTGGAGAAATACCATATGTTCCAGAGATGGGTCTGTCTTAATATCCCTGCCACACTCAGTCTGTGGCTGGGGGCAGCCTATGCAAGGCATGGCCTCACCAAATCCTGCTGAGAATTTCAGAGCTCGGCAGGTAGGGCCCTTGTCAGTTACACTCCCTAAACTGGGGGCTCTGTGAAATGCATTCTCACGGCCACAACAGAAGCTGAGTAGGCAGCTCCAGACAATGGATACCTAGGTGTGCCCAGTGATCTCTGTGCAAGAGGAATAGACTCACGGCAGAATCGCAGGATCACCCCGCATCCGACAGGGTCAGGTGCCACACCGGGGTTACCTGTGGGAGGCAAGGAAGAATGTCAGTAATGTCAACTCAGTGCCACCTTGAAGCAGATGCAAAGACCTTGATGTTGATGAACACATGGACTACCAGGCCCTGGGCAGGGATCAAACTGCACTCAGCATCAGCTGCAGTACAAGGCTCACTGCAGGTTCAGTTCCACATAAGACATCAAAACCATCACCTCATTTGCCAAGATTTTGGAAGTGCATGGGAGAGTTCCACTATCATAAAGGGGAGATGACTTGAAAAATCATCTGAGAGGTTTCCCAAAGTGTTGTGTGTATAACAGTGGTAATATATATTAATTAGGAGATTCATAGATAAAATTAGTTTGATAGTTGTAACTTTACTTTTAGGGTTCGTGGATAGTGATACATTGCCAATTATATGATGATTTAAAGTTTTTAATTTAAATTTTAATGTATTAATATTTAATTTTATTTAAATTTAAAGAAAAATATGAAATACAAGCAGATGACTTATGGATAAGGCAAAAAAATTATAAAGTGAGGAGGTTATCTAGTATGCTGACATAGCTGGCAGATGACAGGGCCGTGGCAAGAAGCAAGACCTTTTGACTCTTTCTAAAACATTTTGTTTTCTCTCCAAGAATGACTGGCTTTCAGAAAAGGAAAGCTGCCTATAGCATGATCTGGGTGACACGTCTTTTAGAGAGGCAGGTCCACTGTGGAGTAATATTGAAGGTTTACAGAGTGTCCTAACTGCCAGTTCTATGTGCATATTCAGGAAAGTCAAATGTGAGGAGGGAAAACGTTATTCAAACAATATCCCAGCGAAAACTGAGACTGAAATTCATGAAAAGAAGTGGAAAGCACTCTCTACGAAGTAGGAAAGAGTCTGGAGGCATCAGGACAGAGCTAAGTGGACCTGAGAAGACAGAGCAGGAGAGAACATTGGCTGGAATCCTGTCATGACTACTTTTTGTAGGGCATCTTTAACTTGTCAGTGGCTGGGAGAGGGAGACTATATAAGGGACAGGCCACTTCTGATAGGGACAATAACCTTGCAGGGAGGCTTTAAAGGTTTATTTTTTGTTTCTGCTTTAAACTTTGAGAAGGTACGTAGAAAAATTTAAACTATATTTTAATCATGATCCCTACTAGTGGGTAGGAGTTGTGTCTTCTTGAACTTGCTATGTACATAGGTGTAGAATAAATGTTTAGAAGAAATAATGGAATGTTAGGTGTCATTCCTCGTCAGCAAGCAGAAATAAATACTTTGGGAACGTGCCTCTTTGCCATAGAATCTCTTTCCTCCTTTTGTTTTTATGCTCTCCTGTGATGACTGCGTGAACTAGAAGGACCTGTCTTGAGAGATGCCTGGATTGAATGTCGTGGAAATCAGGAGAGAGAGCACGAGTCAGAGGAGAATGAGAAGATAATGACAAGGTGAGCAGGTCTAGTGCTGTCAGATTTACTCTTTATTTAGGATTGTCCAATAATTTAGAACCTTGTCTTATGACTGAGTTCATGCTGCCCGTTGGTTCTCGTCCTGTAAAGGAATCTAGGGAATGAGATGTCTATGACTTGTATAGTGTCTTTATGTTTTGGTTCTGCCAGAGGTTTGGTAGTCCCACTTGCTTTCAGGCAGTCTGTTGGGCAAATGGTGTGCAGATCCCCCCAATTCTCAGATCCCCCCAATTCTCAGATTCCCCCCGCCACATCCCTATCAGTAAAGATATGCTGTCTATGTTCTCCAAGGATTCTGGCAGGTCCATTGTATCAACTCTATCATTGAAATAATAGAAAATTCTACCACAAAATACTGATTTATCTTTATGGTAACTACTAAAAGGTATTTGGCCCATTGTAGATATTTAATAAGTATCTGTTAATTAAATGAATAAGAGAATGTGTCTTACTCCAATTGTTATAAATTGATTTTTATATGTATTTTCAATTATGACAGTTATTCAAAACCCCCTATAGTTTGTTAATTTCTTTGAAGGCAAGGGCTGGGTACAGTTAGTACAGTAAATTCAAAGAAGTAATATACTCCAGGAGTTAAGAAAGAAAGCACTAGATGAGACATCAGAAATCATGAGTTTCTTGGCTCCATCAAGAATAGTTATTGTAATTAACATTTCTTGCGTGCTTATGATATGCTAGGCACTTTACACATCCTATCAAAATTGTCACAATAAAGCTCTGCACCCCTACAGCAGAGGTGCCTAGTTTTCCACCAGGATTCAGTGTTGTGTTTTTTCCTTCTTTGGCACACCTCTAGACCATACTTCCAAGCCCTCTTGCTTGTGGGAGTGGGTATATGACAGTTCTCAGCCATGGAGTGGGAATACAAGTGATGTGAGTCACCTCTGGGTTGAGATGAACAGAGTTCGTGTGTTTTCTCCACACACTTTCTTCCCCATCCACTATCTGAGGCAGAGATGGGGTCCTAAAAAAGTAGCAGAGCCATATAATGAAAGTTATCATTATTATCTCCATTTCACAGCAGAGGAAACTGAGGCTAGAGAGATCAAGTAGCTTACACAGAGTAGGCAAGTGGCAAAGTCGGAATTTGAATCAGTAGTTTAACTCAGCATGTCTTCATAACCACTGAGTGTACAGCTAGTCATGTAAACTCAAACCACTGCAGCTTTCAAGTCTCAATTTCCTCAGCTATAAACGGAGGCATTAAGACTGTCTTATAGGCATGTTATTGGGATTAATGAGCTAACACATTAAAAAGCTAGTAAGAAAATAGCACAAAATAACTAAAAACTGGGATTTGTGTGTGTTTGTGTTTGCATGCACACATGCATGTGCGCACATGCTAGGAACTCTGTCACATCAAGGCTACTTTTTAATAATGGTCCAGGGCTGAAGCCTGAGAATCTTTTTATCACTCAAGGATTTCTGTTCAGTGACATTTGTTGGATAGGATTTGACCTGTTGTATGAATTATGCTCTCCATCTAAGGAAACTGTTTGGATACTAATTTGCTCTCTTGCTTCTAAGCAACCATGGATAGGGAGAGGGTCAGGCAGCTCCTCAAACTGTTTCAGGGCAGCATCTGTTACTGGGTCCTAGAGGAAGGTGTGTTCATCCCTCCTGAGAAGGAAAGGCAGCCAGGTTTAGGAAAACAGTGTGGGTGGTTAGCAAATGTGCAGCAGTGCAGGCTCTTCTGAGCTTCAGGAAAATGAAGTCAGGATCACAATTCAGAGATAAGATTGTTTTGATTTTTATTTTCAAAAATAAAAAACATTTTGAGGCAACATGGTGAGAGAACTAAGAGTCAGAAAAGTAGGATTCGAGCCTTTAATTAACTAATCTTTGGACTTTCATGTGCTTAATAATTTCTCAAAGTTTCAGATTTTTATGTACAGAATGAGGATGACATTGACTCTGACTACCTTCCTGGAATTGTTCTGAAGACAGAATGCAGTTGTGCCCAGGAAGGTGATCTGCAAATGCTGAACAACTGTACAAATGTAAGTCCTTGTTGCTGTGACATTTTTGTGATTTCGTTGCATTTGTAGTTTCCAGCATCTGAAAGAGAAAAAAAAAACACCTTGTTTTCAATATGGAAGAAATGATGTGTCCGTTCACCAGCCCTGACTGTATGACTGTTTCTTTTGGCTCTCTTCATTGTTAATGGGTCTGTACCCGGGGTAGACCCATGGAGGGTACAGATGTTGCCATGTGAACTTAACTAAAAAGGTCAGGAAAGATCCATTGATTAATTAATTAATTAGCTAGCTTGTTTGTTAATTCAACAGTTATTAAGAGCCTGCTAAGTGTGTTGTGTACTGGGGGTACAAAAGTGGAATGAGACAGAGTCTCGGTCTGGCTGCCAAGTTACAGAATAGCAAGAAAAACATACATCTTAATGGATATTATACAGTGATGTAGCAGATGCAATGAGAGAATTAAGAACAGGGTACAGTGGAAGAACAGAGGAGGGGTACTTAATGTATCCTGTGAGTTGGATGTGGAGGTCAGGGGAGGCTTCCTACAAAGGGTGACTTCTCCAGTCTTGAAGCGTGAACCAAAAGTACTCAGGTAAAGTGATCTGGTGAAGGTGGGAACAGAAGGCATTATGGGTAGGGGAGACTACCATGATCAAAGTTACAAAAACAAGAAATAGCACAGTGTAGTATAAGCAGTTTAATGTTCCTCTGTGTGTGTGTGCGCGTGCGCACGTGCGCATAAGGGTGAGAGAAATATGTTAAGAACATTTTATCCTGAATGGAAACATCAAAGGATTTTAAGCAGGTGGTGGTTGAGGATGGGGTGGAGTTGTTCGCATCTAAGACAGGAGAAATACCATTACAGTAACTTCTGTGCTAGATGATGGGAATCTGAAGTATGGCTATGGTAGTTGAGATTGAAGTTAAAAAAAAAAGGAATGAAGAGATAATAACCTGGGTGGAAAATTCAGCAGCCCTGCAAGAGGGAAGAGTTTTGGTTGAATTCCAATTTGGTTTCTAGCTTGGGTTATGGGTTGACGGACAGTTTTACCACCAACTGAGATGGCGAATGCAGGAAGAAATTCAGATATAGAAGACAGCAAATTCAATACGGTACTTGTTGAGTGTGAAAGAATTTCAGGTCACCCAGGTGGGATGGTAGCAGGCATTTGGAAGCCAGATAGCGCCGAGTCAGAGGGAGCTTGTGACTTCCTGGGCATGCGTGGGTGGATTAGACACATTTAGGGGCAGGTCAGTAGTAACTAAGTGGGGGAATTTCATTCTTTTAGCAGACACTGCTCCTTGCTCTCTATGGCAGCTGTAATCTAAATGTCTTCTCTTGAAGGCTCTACCCTTAATTCTAAGTAATAGCCCTTGGGCTCTCCTGACTAAAAAGTGATAAATCAAATGCATCCCATAGTGGCAAAGAGCTCTGGGAAGGGAGTTGGGAGTCTAGAGGTCAGTTCCTATTCTGCCTCTAGGTAAGTCAGTTCACTTCTTGAGCCTCTCCTTCCTTATCTTTTAAAGGATGAAATGGGAATTGTTGGCTTCCAAATTTCATTGAAGTCTTGAGGTTCTGCGACCTATCTATACTGCTTTTCTGTTTTACAGTGCTGACTTTTAATTCTGAAATTAGTAAAATATTAAGCAGTAGACTCTCTTAAATAAAAAGTAAAGGTGCAAAATCTTCTAAATTACTGAGTTCCTGGAAACTGGTCATAAATCTGTGCATAGTACCTCCTCTGCTACCTGGATTTCCATTAACCCAGAGCTCTATTAACAAGTTCTGCACACGCAGTGTAATCTCAGAGTGGGGCTCTAAGTTTATGCCCTTTGTATGCTGATGATTGATATTCATTGCGGTTGCCTTGAGGCAATGTGAAAATCCAAAGTCATCAAAGACAGAGGAAATTATGTCCAGCCTAGTTTCAAAGGTGAACTGTATTGCTTTCGCATGATTTGAAAGTCATTAATCTATGTGTGGTGTATATCAGTGCTCCCTGACCTTTTTGTGGGGAGAATTTTTTTAATTTCCGTGAGACAGATTCTTTGATTAACTAGAATTTCCCTTTTCCCTGAATATATTAGATAAGAGGGTTTCATATTTACTTACAAGATCCATTGCTCTATTCATCTTAATTTTATGCTCATTTGATGTTAAACACAAGTGAAGATGAATCTGATCTTTGAGGTACAGTGGAAAAACCTCTGGATTAAAAGTCAGGAGCCCCAAGTTGAAGTCCTAGCTGTGTCACTAATGAGTTGTGTGAACTTGGACAAATCACTACATTCTCTGGGCTTCGGTTTCACCATCTATAAAATTAGAAGGTTGTAGTAGGTAATCTTTAAGGTTCTTGAGGTTCTAAATTGGCATACATATCTATGTTCCAAGTGCTTCAGTTAAATGCAACATTAATTGACTATACTATGGTATTTTTCTAGTCAAGATAACATTAGCTTTATTTTATAACTAAGGAAACTGGGATCTAGGGAGAATAAATACCTTGTTAATGGAAGAGCCAGAGTTTGAGTTCAACTATTTGGTTTTCAAGCCCAGTGCTCTTTCCTACACACACTTTGCTGTGCCTCTCATGAGAGCAGAGCGGGCTGGTACCTGTGAAAACTGGGGACTTTGAGGGCGAGACGCTTTGCTCTTGAGAAGATGATGTATATTTCACTGTCTTTCTCAGTTTAAGAAATGCTCTGCACTGCTTTTTCGTGGCTCCTGATTGTTGCTTTCAATCTCTCTTGGATCAAATCATGTCTCTTGGCAGCTGCGATACTGTAATATGAGGATCAGATCTGCCTGCCTGTCTCAATAGCTGTCAGTTTAATCTCTGGGTATTTTTAGGTGCCTCAGATAAAGGTAATATAAATATAATGAAAGAATGAATTTCTTTCTGACACTTTGTACCATTTGTATAAAAGAAAGGAAATCTCCTTTAAAAATACTGTTTTTCTCAAAATGTGTTCTCTGCATGGTGTTACAAAACCATAAAAACATTTTAGTGGCCAGATGAATTTAGGAAACCTTTCTTAATATTGTGAGAATTCTCGGAGCCTTTAAGACAATAATGCTCATTGTGAATTTAAAGGAGGGAGAAAGCATATGCTCTTCTCCAACCATAGTTAACTACAAATTGTCCCCCAGCCTGTCTCCCCACTCCAACAGCAGAATGTTACAGGACTCATTTTCTGGAATTGTCTTTGTACAGGGAGTGGTACACACTCCCTGTGTGCCAAAAGGGAGGGTAACTGTAATTTATTAAACACCTACTATGTGCCAAGGATTTTTATAAAAGTTATTTTATTTACTTTTTTCAACTCTATGGGGTGGTCTTTTGATCCATATTTATTCGGTGAAGAACTTGAGGCTCAGATAGGTTAAGGAACACAGTTTGTGAAAGCAGAGCCTGGATTCAAACCTACATCTAACTGTCAAGTCCCGGTTGTTTATGACATTTCACTATGTATTTTAGGGTGAGATAGCGACAGTCCAAACACCTGGGCTGAGGGAGCAATGTTCTCTACTGTGGGATCATTCTCACTGCACTCAGATCTGTGCAGAGCCAGCTAAAGGCAACTTGCAGCTTATCTCCAGTGATAGCTTTCCCATCCATTGCCCTTTCCCTCCCTCTGCAGTGGTTTCCCCAATCTTCTGGGAAAAGGGTTATTTCTGGGTATATGAACAAGACAGACCTTATGGGGTTACTGTTTAGGGTTAGGCCTGATTCAGAACACTATATCTTCCAATATTTGGCTCTACTTTTGGAATGGGAAATTTCCCAGCAGAGAGGAGAAGCCTAACCGTATGGCACGTTTGACAGGAAGTTGCTATTCATCCACATCTTTGATGCATTTCCATGACATCTGATTGATTTGGAGTGTTTTGTTTATGCTGTTCATTTTGTGACAGAGTCAGTGGGATCATCTGGAAAGAACTAGGGGCATTGGAGTCTGGCAGTCCTTGGGGTGAATTTCAGCTCCAACACCTGTTTGCTGCAGGCCTTGGATGTGTTACTTTATGTTCCTAACCCTCATCTACCTTGCAAGGTGCTTGGAGGATTCAATTAGGCAATGCGTGCATGATCACTGGCGCATGGTGGGAGTTCAGTGGATGGTAACAATTATCATGACTACTATTGGTGTATTATGTATACCTGAGCCCTTTCTTTGTACCTCAGAGTAGCTGTTCTTTGCTGTCCTTGGTGAAATGGAATTCAAAAGAATATTTCTCATGATTACTCATGGTAGGGAGAGTCATCTGGTGGTCTGTAATTTCTGGATCACTTCTCTTCACAAGGGGAGGGCAAGTTCTTAACCAGGTGATACAGAGTGAGAGGCACTCCTGACACTGATCTTCCATGGACTGAGCATAACTGAAGTATGATGTAGGTTTAAGCTCTTCTGCTTAAGGATGCATATGAGTAACCTATAGTCAATTTCAGGAACCAGAAATTATGGCTTTACCTAGGTAATCTGTTTCTTGTACCTTAGATAGTAAAGGAGGGGAATATCGGGATCAGGGGAATATCAGGGGAATATCATAAGAAAAGATCTCATGGTTTAGGAAATCCCATGGGGACCATATCTCATCTTTTTAACCTTTCATCTTCCCACTGCCCCCTTCTGCACCCCCAATGTAATCTTTCCCTCACCTCTGGTGTCGCTAACACTGTCCTTGGATTCTTCCACCTTTCTGTATAAACAGATTCTCAGCTATATCTGTCTTTTCTTATTTTGCAAATGCTGCCTGAGTAGGTTTCAGCTGATTATTAAAAGGATTTTCCTTTGTGTAGTCATCTATTGCCTCCAAAGAGGTGATAGGGTAACTCTAGTCCTCTTGGTGGGAGGTTAGGAGAATGGAGTGTTTTAGCTCCAATTTCACTATTTTTCAACAAAGGTGCCTATATCTACATTTGCCCACATCACCCCCAGAGGAAAATAAAATGAACTTCTCTAGAGAGGCATTCTAAGAATCCAGCAGTCACAAAGGAAGACCAGTGAGATTTGCAAACAGAACATGTACCTGAAAAAATCTGGATGACAATATAAATAAAAAATAATGAAACACTGGATGAGATTCAAATGCAGCACGCATACATGTTTCGTCATGGAGTAACACCATCACTACAAAAAAAACCCAACAATAAAACTCCCATGATTTCCTATGTAAACAATTCTGTAGAAGAACTGAAGGAGGAGATTGTTACTGTTGAGATATAATTTATAAGAGCAAGAATTATTTCAAAGCACAAAATTAAAAAATAAAAAAGCAAAACAATAGGGAAATGATAAGGGACTTAAGGATAAATCTATGAGACTTGGATAAACATTTCAGAAGAGAAGCAATGAAACAAATCAACACCTGAAAGGGATCACTGGGTTTTAGGGTGAGTTGATGAGACAATAACCAATACATTAAGGCAAGAGAAGATAAGGAGAGGAGCAAGGGTGCAGAATCAATCTCAGTTTCTCTTTCACTCTAAAAATTAGACTGAAGAGTATAAAAACAGATTGGGAATATGTAATATAAGTGCTAAACTAGGGGTCTTAAAAGAGAAGATACATACTGATTTACTGTAAGGAACAAATCAAATAATAATATAGAACTGAAAGCAATAATCCATTTTAACAAAACTAGGGTCCTGGGGTGGAGGAAGGGGAGGAAATAGCTCTTCTTATTGGGGTGGAGCAAAGGGAGGAAATAAATTGTCTTTGTGGAGGAAATAGTTGGTATTTTGTTTTCTTATAAGAATAGAGGATTCTGTGATTATGAGAACAGGAACAAAGAAGGTGGTCACCATCAAATGCAAAATATTAGAACTTCCAAGTTAACAAGGGGAAAAATAGAATAGCAATTTGATCAAATCATCAAACACACAGGAAAATGAGGAAATAATAATGCAAAGTAAACAATCAAACTAAATTATCATGAAAAGAAGAAATCAAATCATACAGAGTATGAGCAGACTGACTTTTCCCCTTTAAAATACAAAAATTTTCAGTTGGGTTAAACACAAAACTGAGCTATATGCCTTAACAAAATCTATGTCTATAACTATATCTTTATCTATACCTAAAAAAGTGATAAAGAAAGATAGAAGATTAAGGTGGATCAGAGAGATACAAAAGCAAAAGGAAAATGCAAACAAAAAGAAAGCAGGCATGGCAGCATTATTTTATGACATAGGTGAATTCAAGGTTAAATGTAATGAAGAAAATAACAAGGGACATTATGTAAATGCAGCAGTTTATGAGGGCAATATAGTTATATTCATTTGTCCACCAAATATTTACAAAAATCAATCATTTACTTAACCATGAATTAAACCTTCAAAATAAAAAAATAGATTTTATAAGGCAAATTCAATCATCATAATTCAATGAAAATTAAAATAAATAATAAAAAGGTGACAAAATCTTATCTTTTTGGAAATTATGAAAAACTCTACTAGGTAAACTTGGGACAAAAAGGAGTTTGAAAGAGAAATTATAAACTACAAAAATAAAACCAACTTAGTGGCAAAACCTATGGGACATAGAACTATATACAGAGAACACTTTAGAGTTTTAATACCTGTATTATGTCTTCACAATTAAAGAAGAAAGAAAAATGTGAATACTTATTTTAAGAAATTACTAGAACAACAAAGTAAACAAAAAGAAACTAGGAAGAAGGAATCAAGATAAAAAATCAAATTAAATGAAATAAGAATAAACATAGTAGAAATAATAAATCAACCCAAGAGCTGATAGCTGAAAAGTCCACTAAAAATAGATAAACCCACTGTAAGTCTGATGAAAGGAAAAGAGAGACCAAACATTAAAGAGAAAGTAGATATAAACAAAGACGTAAGAGAGAGAAGAACAATCGTGGAGATTACTACACATAACCTCTAGTGGGCACTGTGGTGTGCTGCCCTGGCACCTCCTTCAGGACTAGAAGACTCATTTTCTCATTGTGGGGAGTGTTGGTGGCTAATGGCTCACAGCTGTGTCTCTTTGCAGGAATTGTTTTTGGCCAAGGGAGCTGTCTTGCCCAAGTTCCCATCCAGTGTAAATGGTCCAACATGTACTGGGGACAGCTTACATCTCAAAACTGGTTGATACAGAAACATGAAATCCCTACCCTCTTGTCTTACTTTGGGACAGCTCTGAAGGACCTTAGCTCCTAGTGGGATAGCCACTGTCACTGTTGCTCCCAGTTCAACCGCTTCATCTGCTCAATCACACCTCCTATACTTTCTTACAGGTGCTTTTGCTGAGAGCACTTCCCAATAAACCCCCTTTATACAAATCTCCATTTCAAAGTCTGTTTCAAGGAAACCTGATTTAAGGTATAGTCCTATGACAATTAAATGAAAACCTAGAGAACATGGACAGTTTCCTATGAAAAAATAAATTACGGGAATAGAGATGCAGACGTAGAGAGTGAACGTGTGGACACGGAGTGGGGAAGGGGGTGTGGGATGAACTGGGAGATTGGGATTGACATATATACACTACCATGTGTAAAACAGATAGCTAGTGGGAACCTGCTGTATAGCACAGGGAGCTCAGCTCAGTGCTCTGTGGTGACCTAGATGGGTGAGATGAGGGGTGGGGTGGGAGGGAGGTCCAAGAGGGAAGGGATATATGTATACATATAGCTGATTCACTTCGTTGTACAGCAGAAACTAACACAACATTGTAAAGTACCTATACCCCAATTAAAAATAAATAAATAAGTAAATTACTGGAAAGGGATGCTTATTTTCACCATTCTCATGTTTCCAAATAAACTTTACTGATGGGTAATTTACATTAAAAATTCTACCCATTTTAAGTCTACAGATGGATGAGTTTTGACAAACATGTACATTTCTGTAACCATCACCAAAATCAAAATATAGGGTATTTCCATCACCCCAAAATGTTGCCTTGTGTTCCCTCCAGCCAACTCCCATCTTCCTACCTCCAGCCTCAAATAACCACTAACCTGCTCTCTATCATTATAGACTAGTTTTCTAGAGTATGTATGGTATGTACTCTTTAGTGTTGCACTTTGGTTGCTTAGCACAATATTTTTGAGATTTGTCCCTATTTCTCACAGGGCTTTCTTCCTCTCTTTCCTTCCTCTCAAGGATCATAGTCCTTTACTGCTTATTGAAGGACTGCTTATTACTGAAAACAGTTGTTTCATGTATTTTGTCTAGTTTTGTCATTCTTTAAAGCATGATGGTGACTCTTGTGTCTGTACTATTCATGGGTAGAAGTGGGAAGCCCTTTCCATTCTTATTAAATATTTTCTTAAATGTTATAGAGAATTCACTATGAAAACAAAAAGGAATTAGTGGTTTAAATATAGGTAAAAAGGAGATAAAGCTCATTCCACTCGCTGATGTTTAGCTTGTTTATCTGAAAAACTTCAGGGACCTTCTAACAATATTTTACATAATAAGAGGATATGGGAATTTGCCTGAATATAGGATAAAAACATAACATTAATTGGTTTTCATTGGCCTAGTAATAAACAACTAGACAAGGAAATGGGGAAAATATATTAGCTTTAGTAGCCATAAAAATATATTAAAAATTTAAGAATAAATTTTATAAGCAAGATCAGGATTTATATGAAAAAAACCAAAATTCTTATTGGTAGATTTTTAAAAAAAATAGCTAAGCACTTACTTACTTTTATCACTACTCTGAGTACTTTACATCTATTAACTCATTTAACCTTCCCAGAAACCCTGGAAGGTGTTATTATTATTCTCATTTCATGTATGAGATAACTGAGATATAGAGAGATTAAGTAACTTGCCCAAGTTCATACAGCTTGCAGTGGATAGAGCTGATATTTGAAATCAGGGCTGAACAAATGGAAAGAAATACCCGGTTCTTCCATGAGGTTACTTCACACAAAAATATATTTTTAAAATGTGAATATGATTGTGCTACTTTCCTACTTCAAACTCTTTATTTACTGCTGCTCTTAGGATGAAGTTAAACGCTTAAGCATTTCTAAACCTCCAAAATATTTCTTCTACCCACCACTACTATTACTGTGCTAGTTCATATCCTCATCATCCACTTATTCATTCATTCAACAAGTAGATGGTCTTGGTAGCAGAGGGCAGATTTGAGGAGGCCAGGAGAGACAGGAATGAGCCCAGTTATGAGATCGTCACAGAATAGGCAGAAAATGGTGAGAAAACTAGGAGTAGATAGGACAAGGTATATTTGAAATATATTTTAAAACAAAAAAATGGCAGCACTTAAAGGCTAATTGGGTGTGAATATTGAGGGAGTTGGTCCACTCCAACGTGGCTTTCAGGATTCTAACTTAGATGAAGGATAAATACTTCCAAAGTCTTTGCCTTGTTGTTGGATTAAATGATTGAGTCCTACTCTAGTGTCCTTTAGCCAGACTGACATTAATCTATTAATAAACGTTTTTTGGTTTAACATAAAAACTAGATTTTACTCCATCAAAAGGTACAGTCATCCTTCAGAGCTTATACTTTGAAAGTCTAAGCTGTAGAAGAATATAGCAGTTGAGAAATGTGTAGGTGTGAGGGATTGGTTTGATATAATGGTTAGAATCTGGAATAGAATTGCCTGGGCCTCAGTCAAATCTCAGTTACCACTTACCAACCATACTTAACCTCTCTGTAAATCAGCTTCTCCATCAGCAAAGTGAGGATAAAGGCTATGGGGTTTTGTATAGACTTAATGAGGTAATGGATGTAAAGCTCTTAGCAAGATATCTGGCACATAGTTTAAAATTCCCCAAATTGATGGGACCTTCAAGATAGCGGAGGAGTAAGACATGGAGATCACCTTCCTCCCCATAAATACATCAAAAATACATCTACATGTGGAATAACTCCTACAGAACACCTACTGAATGCTGGCAGAAGACCTCAGGATTCCCAAAAGGCAAGAAAATCCCCATGTACCTGGGTAGGGCAAAAGAAAACAGAAAAAACAGAGACAAAAGAATAAGGATGGGACATACACCTCTGGGAGGGAGCTGTGAGGGAGGAAAAGTTTCCACAAACTAGGAAGACCCTTCACTGGGGGAGATGGGGGGTGGGCGGGAGCCATGGAGGAGAGCGCAGCAACAGGGGTGCAGAGGGCAAAGCAGAGAGATTCTTGCACAGAGGATCGGTGCCAACCAGCACTCACCAGCCTGAGACGCTTAATCTGCTCACCCACCAGGGTGGGTGGGGGCTGGGAGACGAGGCTCGGGCTTCGGAGGTCAGACCCCAGGGAGAGGACTGGGGTTGGCTGTGTGAAGACAGCCTGAAGGGGGCTAGTGTGACACAGCTAGCTGGGAGGGAGTCCGGGAAAAAGTCTGGACGTGCCTAAGAGGCAAGAGACCATTGTTTCAGGGTGTGCGAGGAGAGGGGATTCCTTCCCCATCTTCCTACAGAAGGCAGAACACCGCCTAAATGAGCTCCAGAGATGGGTGTGAGCCGCGGCTATCAGCTCGGACCCCAGAGACTGGTATGAAACACTAATGCTGCTGCGGCAGCCACCAAGAATCCTGTGTGCAAGCACAAGTCACTATTCATACCCCCCAGGAGCCTGTGCAGCATGCCACTGCCAGGGTCCCATGATCCAGGGACATGGTGTGCCTCAGGCTGTTGCAATGTCATGCTGGGCTCTGCTGATGCAGGCTCGCCCCACATTCCAATTATAACTATTGTACCCCTCCCTCCCCCTGGCCTGAATGAGCCAGAGCCCCCTAATCAGGCGCTGCTTAAACCCCATCCTGTCTGGGTGGGAACAGGTGCCTGAGGGCGACCTACACACAGTGGTGGGACCAAAACCAAAGCTGAACCCCAGGAGCTGTGCAAACAAAGAATAGAAAGGGAAATTTTTCTGTGCAGCCTCAGGAGCAGCGGATTAAATCCCCACAATCAGCTTGATGTACCCTGCATCTGTGGAATACCTGAATAGACAATAAATCAGCCCAAAATTGAGGTGGTGGACTTTAGGAACAACTGAAGATTTGGGGTCTTCTGTCTGCGACTGATTTGTTTCTGATTTTTATGTTTCTCTTAGTATAGTTTTTAGAGCTTGTTATCATTGGTGGATTTGTTTATTGGTTTGGTTGCTCTTTTTCTTTTTTTAATTACTATTTTTTGATTTTCATAATTTTTAAATTTTATTTTATTTTATTTTTTTCTTTCTTTCTTTTTTTCTCCCTTTTCTTCTGAGCCATGTGGCTGACAGGGTCTTGGTGCTCTGGCCTGGAATGAGGCCTGAGCCTCTGAGGTGGGAGAGCTGAGTTCAGGACGTTGGACCACCAGAGACCTCCCGGCCCCACGTAATATCAATTGGTGAGAGCTCTCCCAGAGATCTCCGTCTCAACGCTAAGACCCAGCTCCACCCACTGGTCAGGAAGCTCCAGTGCTGGACGCCCCATGCCAAACAACTAGCAAGACAGGAACACAACACCACCCATCAGCAAAAAGGCTGCCTAAAATCATACTAAGTTAACAGACACCCCAAAACATAACACTGGAAGTGGTCCTGTCCACCAGAAAGACAAGATCCAGCCCCAGCAACCAGAACACAGACACCAGTCCCCTCCACCAGGAAGCCAGCAAAAGCCACTGAACCAACCTCACCCACTGGGGGCAGACACTAAAGACAACGGGAACTACAAACCTGCAGCCTATGAAAAGGAGACCCCAAACACAGTAAGTTAAACAAATTGAGAAGACACAGAAACATGCAGCAGATGAAGGAGCAAGGTAAAAACCCACCAGACCAAACAAATGACAAAGAAGTAGGCAGTCTACCTGAAAAAAATTCAGAGTAATGATAGTAAAGATGATCCAAAATCTTGGAAATAGAATGGAGAAAATACAAGAAACGTTTAACAAAGACCTAGAAGAACTGAAGAGCAAACAAACAATGATGAACAACGCAATAAATGAAATTGAAAATTCTTTAGAAGGAATCAATAGCAGAATAACTGAGGCAGAAGAATGGATAAGTGACCTGGAAGATAAAATAGTGGAAATAACTACCACAGAGCAGACTAAAGAAAAAAGAATGAAAAGAATTGAGGACAGTCTCAGAGACCTCTGGGACTACCTTAAACACACCAACATTTGAATTATAGGGGTCGCAGAAGAAGAAGAGAAAAAGAAAGGGTCTGAAAAATATTTGAAGAGATTATAGTTGAAAACTTCCTTAACATGGAACAGGAAGTAGTCAATCAAGTCCAGGAAGTGCAGAGAGTCCCAAAGAAGATAAATCCAAGGAGAAACACGCCAAGACACATATTAATCAAAGTATTAAAAATTAAATACAAAGAAAAAATATTAAAAGCAGCAAGGGAAAGCAACAAATAACATACAAGGGAATCCCCATAAGGTTAACAGCTGATCTTTCAGTAGAAACTCTGCAAGCCAGAAGAGAGTGGCAGGACATATTTAAAGTGATGAAAGGGAGAAACCTACAACCAAGATTACTCTACCCAGCAAGGATCTCATTCAGATTTGATGGAGAAATTAAAACCTTTACAGACAAGCAAAAGCTAAGAGAATTCAGCACCACCAAACCAGCTTTACAACAAATGCTAAAGGAACATCTCTAGGCAGGAAACACAAGAGAAGGAGAAGACCTACAAAAACAAACCCAAAACAATTAAGAAAATGTAATAAGAACATACATATCGCTAACTTCCTTAAATGTAAATGGATTAAATGCTCCAACCAAAAGACACAGACTGGCTGAATGGATACAAAAACAAAACCCGTATATATGCTGTCTACAAGAGACCCACTTCAGACCTAAGGATACATACAGACTGAAAGTGAGGAGATGGAAAAAGATATTCCATGCAAATGGAAATCAAAAGAAAGCTGGAGTAGCAATAGTCATATCAGACAAAATAGACTTTAAAATAAAGACTATTACAAGAGACAAAGAAGGACACTACGTAATGATCAAGGGATCAAACCAAGAAGAAGATATAACAGTTGTAAATATTTATGCACCCAACATAGGAGCACCTCAATACATAAGGCAAATACTAACAGCCATAAAAAGGGAAATCAACAGTAACACAGTCATAGTAGAATAAAATACCTAGGAATAAACCTACCTAAGGAGACAACAGACCTGTATGCAGAAAACTACAGACACTGATGAAAGAATTTAAAGATGATTTAAACAGATGGAGAGATATACCATGTTTCTGGATTGGAAGAATCAACATTGCGAAAATGACTGTACTACCCAAAGCAATCTACAGATTCAATGCAATCCCTATCAAACTACCAATGGCATTTTCACAAAACTAGAGCAAAAAATTTCACAATTTGTATGGAAACACAAAAGACCTCGAACAGCCAAAGCAATCTTGAGAAAGAAAAACGGAGCTGGAGGAATCAGGCTTCCGGACTTCAGACTCTACTACAAAGCTACAGTAATCAAGACAGTATGGTACTGGCACAAAAACAGACATATAGATCAATGGAACAGGATAGAAAACCCAGAGATAAACCCACGCACATATAGTCACCTTATTTTTGATAAAGGAGGCAAGAATATATAATGTAGAACAGACAGCCTCTTCAATAAGTGGTGCTGGGAAGACTGGACAGCTACACTTAAAAGAATGAAATTAGAACGCTCCCTAACACCATACACAAAAGTAAACTCAAAATGGATTAAAGACCTAAATGTAAGGCCAGACACTATAAAACTCTTAGAGGAAAACATAAGCAGAACACTCTATTACATAAATCACAGCAAGGTCCGTTTGACCCACTTCCTAGAGAAATGGAAATAAAACAAAAATAAACAAAGGGGACATAATGAAACGTAAAAGCTTTTGCATAGCAAAGCAAAACATAAACAAGATGAAAAGACAGCTCTCAGAATGGGAGAAAGTATTTGCAGACGAAGCAACTGACAAAAGATTACAAGCAGCTCATGCAGCTCAATATCAAAAAAACAAACAACCCAATCCAAAAATGGGCAGAAGAGCTAAATAGACATTTCTCCAAAGAAGATATACAGATTGCCAACAAACACATGAAAGGATGCTCAACATCACTAATCATTAGAGAAATGCAGATCAAAACTACAATGAGGTATCACCTCACACCAGTCAGAATGGCCATCATCTGGAAATCTACAAACAATAAATGCTGGAGAGGGTGTGGAGAAAAGGGAACACTCTTGGACTGTTGGTGGGAATGTAAATTGATCCAGCCACTATGGAGAACAGTATGGAGGTTCCTTAAAAAACTAAAAACAGAACTACCATATGACCTAGCAATCCCCCTACTGGGCATATACCCTGAGAAAACCATAATTCAAAAAGAGTCATGTACCACAATGTTCATTGCAGCTCTATTTACAATAGCCAGGACATGGAAGGAGCCTAAGTGACCATCGACAGATGAATGGATAAAGAAGATGTGGCACATATATACAATGGAATATTAGCCATAAAAAGAAACGAAATTGAGTTATTTGTAGTGAGGTGGATGGACCTAGAGTCTGTCGTACAGTGTGAAGTAAGTCAGAAAGAGAAAAACAAATACTGTATGCTAACACATATATAAGGAATCTAAAAAAAAAAAAAAAAAGGTTCTCATGAACCTATTAGCCGGACAGGAATAAAGACACAGAGGTAGAGAATGGACTTGAGGACATGGGGAGGGGGAAGGGTAAGCTGGGATGAAGTGAGAGAGTACCATTGACATATATACTCTACCAAATGTAAAATAGCTAGCTAGTGGGAAGCAGCTGCATTGCATGGGGAGATCAGCTCGGTGCTTTGTGACCATCTAGAGGGGTGGGATAGGGAGGGTAGGAGGGAGGTGCAAGAGGGAAGGGATATAATGATATATGTATACATATAACTGATTCACTTTGTTATACAGCAGAAACTAGCACAAGATTTAAAGCAATTATTCTCCAATAAAGATGTTAAAAAAATTCCCCAAAATGCTAGCTATTATTATTTATAATTTATAAAAGTCTTTATTTTAATTTCCTAAAATAAAGCAGTAAATCCAGACAACCATATAAAGAGAATGTCAATGTAATTTTGTGTTTGTCAAGTTGATAAACATGAATACTGTACAATTGGTTCCTATGAGTTATTTTTTACTTGCCAGGGAATTTTTTTTAAATGGTTTTACTACTTTATTTTAGTTAATTTATTTATTAAAAAAATTTTTTTTATTGTATTTATTTATTTTTGGCTGCGTTTGGTCTTCGTTGCTGCTCGCGGGCTTTGTCTAGCTGCGGTGAGCCGGGGCTAATCTTCATTGAGGTGCGGGGGCTTCTCATTGCGGTGACTTCTCTTGTTGCGGAGCACAGCCTCTAAGCACGCGGGCCTCAGTAGTTGTGTCACGTGGGCTCAGCAGCTGTGGCTCACAGGCTCTAGAGTTCAGGCTCAGTAGTTGTGGCTCATGGGCCCAGCTGCTCTGCAGCATGTGGGATCCTCCCAGACCAGGGCTCGAACCCGTGTCCCCTGCATTGGCAGGCGGATTCTTAACCACTGAGCTACCAGGAAAGCCCCACCAGAGAAATTTTATGGTGGTAAAATATACGTAACATGAAATTTGCCATTTTTAAGTGTACAGTTTAGTGGCGTTAAGTACATTCACCTTGTTATGCAGCTATTACCATTATCTATCTCCAGAACTTTTTCATCATTCCCAACTACCAGAGAATTTTAACCATTGCCCTTCTCCAGAGTTTCAGAGAAAGTTGTGTATACATTTTGCTTTTTTGGAGATACTGCAAGTATTAAGAGTAAACATGTTCTAAGTTTGGTCTCCCTTCTAAATGTTTGATGCCTTTATGATTTTATGGTTGAAAGGTATTGACTCTCTCCCTTCCCATGAGTATTGTTGCATATAAAAGCCCAGAACCTCTGTAGCATCTCACCTCCAGCCTGAGGATGGGGCTGACACTTGGATGTAAGCTTCTCTGAAGCCAACTTTCAGTTGAGCCAATGCATTTCCATAGTTGAAGCTAGTCTGATTTGAATTCTCTTTTATTTGCTGTGGAAGTCATCTCAGCTAAAACACTGCTCCAAGGGTTAAGTTTTTAAAAATTATGTCACTTGATGGAATACACTTTAGGTATCTGAAAATTCACTTATGACAATGTACACGCTATTTTTCTATGTTTTTTCCCCTTAGGACTTTTGAATTATCCTAAATCAAGATTAATAATATAGTGACTTAGTCCTGTCTGCATCAGTTTGGGAAAGCCATCTCTTTTCCTCCTTCATATGGTTCTCAGACCAGGAGTAAGAGAATGAGTTAGTTAACCTCCTATCTAGAGCATTCTAACATGAGCTGTGGCTTGTCTTTCTCCCTTAGAATTGGAGGATAGATCTTCTGAATTTTTGATGCCTGCTTTTCAGGAGTATTTAATTGTGCTGCATATGACTTCTCATAATAGGCTTCTCATGGCTTAGCCTTGTGAATCTTCTTCCTACTTTTTCCCCAGTAGTGGTGTGTCTGCCCCTCCCATCTCCCAACTCCTCATCGTCCCAGAGGAAATGAGCTACTGGGACCATGTTGTATAGTCCTGGACTAATCCTTAATAGAGGGTATGAATGTGAACCTTAGGGATCAATTCAGAAAATTCTCAATTGTTATCCTTTAAAATATTTTTTCTCTCCCATTATCTCTATTTTTTCTTTCTGGAAGTCCAATTAGGTGTTTTTAGACTTCACCATTTTATTCTCAATATCTTTTTATTTTTCTTCATATTTTCTATCATCTCTCTCAGTGCTGTATTCTTGTAACCCCTCTTCAACTTTCAGTTCACTAGTTCTGTCTTCTGATTTATCTAAACTGTTGTTTATTGTGTCCACTGAATTCCTATTTTACACTTTAAAAAAATTGAAGTGTAGTTGATTTACAATGTTGTGTTAGTTTCAGGGGTATAGCAAAGTGATTCAGTTATACATACATATATATCTATTTTTTTCAGATTCTTTTCCCTTATAGGTTATTACAAAATATTGAGTACAGTTCCCTGTGCTATACAGTAGGTCCTTGTTGGTTATCTATTTTATATATAGTAGTGTGTGTATGTTAATCCCAGACTCCTGATTTATCCCTGCCCCTGCTTTCCTCTTTGGTAACCATAAGTTTGTTTTCTCTGCCTGTGGGTCTATTTCTGTTTTGTATATAAGTTCATTTGTATCGTTTTTTTTTAAGATTCCACATATGTGATATCATGTGGTATTTGTCTTTCTCTGTCTGGCTTACTTCATTTAGTATGATAATCTCTTGGTCTATCCATGTTGCTGCAAATGGCATTATTTCATTCTTTTTTATGGCTGAGTAGTATTCCATTGTATATATGTACCACATCTTCTTTATCCATTCATCTATCTTGGACACTTAGGTTGCTTCCATGTCTTGGCTATTGTAAATAGTGCTGCAGTGAACATTGGGATGCATGTATCTTTTCAAATTATGGTTATTTTTAGTGACCATATTTTTCATTTCTAGCAGTTTTACTTTTCTGTCTTTTTCAGCTCAGCCTGATATCTTTAAATAATAGTCTGATCCTTTTTTGTACTTTTGCTACTCTATTTTATTACTTTAAATATTTATTTTATATTTTGGTTTTATATCTCCAATATCTTTGCCTTTGCAGGTCTGATTCTGCCATCTGTTGCTTCTGCTGACTATTCACACTCACAATGGCTTGTTTCCTCATGGTTTGCCACTTCTAATTAAGTTCATATTCCTTGGAAGTTTGTCAGTAGGTTTTATTTGAATCTTGGGTTTAGAGTATGTTCTCAAGAGAAGATTCAGGTCTGTTCCTGCCTGACTGCTGGTGAGGCAAAACCCGGGAAATACTTATTTGGTTTGAGCTTTTGTTTTTTTTAGGTCACGTTAGAGTGTGAATTCTGGCCCTAAAAGCCTGTGAGTGCGGGTTTTTGGTTCATTATAAAATACATTTTTATATTATTCAGTGATTTTGAGGGTCCTATCCTGGGAGTTATCTTCTGGACATCGAATTCTCTACGATGCCTAAAATGGGAGTGCTCATTTTAATATGGCATGATCTTCCCCCAAGTTATCCCCCTTCAAATATTTTCTACCTAGAGTTTTCTGGAGAGTCTGGTTCATGAGTGATCCACAGCAAGGGCCTCAAGTTAATATTGGCCAAATGGCTTAATTCCTACTTTGCTATTTCTATGACTTGTGACCACTCAGAGATCACTTCTGTGCTTGGTGACTATTGCTGATATCCCCGCTCTATTCTTGTGGACAAAGGACTGCAACTATCCTTTTTTTTAAAAAAATACAAGTTCTGGCCAATTTTATTAAAGAAAAATTTTGCAAGATTTACTTTTTACTAGTCTGTTCTGACATGCTTCTAATGATATCAGAATCACCTAGATCAATGATACCCAGTGTGCATACTCTGTAGTTTTTTCCCACACCCTGTGCCCCATTCAATATTATTGCCACTGTAGTGATGGACACCAGTTTTGGCTAACATGGCATAGTACTCTGTTTCAGATTTCCTGAAGGTGCGGCAGCTGTTGGTAAGGATGACCAGTTTCACTTTGCCTTGTCTGATCATTCCCTTAGCTACTCCTTCTGGAGCATATACAGACTCTATCCATTTCCCCACCTCTAGGCCTGGAGATACTAGAAATAGAACACAAGTTATGCCACCACTAGAAGTAGCACCCACAGGCCCAATCTTATCCTTAGAATTCTTTACCAGGTAGGCTTTCTACCTAATCTAGACCTGTAGTCATGTGCTAGTGGCCCTTTCATCCTCTTCCACTGGGAGTACCTCATCTCTTCAGTCCTCAGAATTCAACCCAAAAAGAGCAACAGTAGTCTCACCTTTATAAGCCCTTTACCCTCACGTTTTATATCTACCTAATGCCAGCCCCATTGCTGCTCTAGGATTCATCTCTTCAAAGGAAGATTGATATGGAATACCCATTCTGGTCAGGGTTAATCCCCTCCCCTCTTTTAGGAGTGTAATCTGGCCACATCAGTCCCCAAGACAGTGAGAACGTCATTACATTTTCTAAAGCCAGGCATTCTGTGTTAAAGAGCTCTCCCATATCCCCATGTGTGATACACAAACAGTTGGGTCCAGGCTGTGCTGGGCCAAGCACAGTCCAGCCCCTTCCTCCCAGTCTGAGGTAATGAGGTAAGAGGCATGAGGTAAGAGAAGGTCAGCCCTGCATGGCCGCCTGCCATAGCCTGAGCTCTGCTTCTTAAATATGGACAAGGATATGCATAGTTTCCTAAGAACAACTAACATAATGTTGAGAGCTAGGTCTGTCTGTATCTGTATTTAGAGATAAAAACATCATTCTCTTATTATACAGAGAATCAGGAGCTTAAAGTGACTGTTTGCATGCGTGATGGTTAATTTTATGTGTCAACTTGACTGGGCCATGGTGCCCAGACATTTGGTCAAAATTGTTCTCGAAGTTTCTGTGAGGGTGTTTTTGGATGATATTTTTATTTAAATCTGTGGAATTTCAATAAAACAGATTGCCCTTCATAAAGTGGGTAGGCCTCATCCAATCATATGAGGACCTGAATAGAACAAAAGACTGGATTATAGTCTTGCCCTACCTTCTTGGGATAGCATGACTTTAAGCATTCTCCCTTTATGTTTGGTATCATGAAATTGCTCAGTTAGATTGCAAACTTTACCCAAGAGTGTGTGTAGGTAACAGTGAGTCTCAAGGGGAGATGGGTCACATCTGACAATCAGGTGTATTTGCTATTGCAGAAGGTAAGTCAGCTATAGGTAAATCTAATAAAATTAGTAGTTGTTTTAAACCTGTTATATGCTCACTATGGTAAAAAATATCAAGAGGATGTAAGGATGCATTTTCTACTATTGCTAGAGAGATAAGAGGTATAGACTGGGAAAAAAACTGTATCATGAAAGATACTTTGGCTGATAATTTATTAAGGTATTAACCTGTGTCTCTCCTACACTCTTCTCTCTCTCTCTTTCCATATATATATATAAAATATATATATAATATATATATATATATATATTGTGTGTGTGTGTGTTTGTGTGTGTGTGTGTTTTGGTACTCTAAAGGCTTCATTCTTCCAGGAGTCATTTTACTGAGGAACAAATGTTGAAATAACACTACAATTAGATGGCATGATTTGGTGACTTAGTGTTAAGAAGAATTCCAGTGTATGTTTGATGAGCCAGTTTTTCCTTTCTGAGACATAGATTAATTATGCTGTAGGCTGGAAAAGAGAATATGACAGGAAAGGGACCCTAGAGCTTGATAGCCATGAGAGAGAAGCTGTGAAGTCCACCAGAGCCAGTTCCATCCCTTGTCAGCACCGGGGGCTGCATGGGAGGCGAGCCAGGGTGAAGCTGTTCTCTGGCTGCTACCTGGTTTGGACTAACTACCAAATGTAGGGCTCGACCTATAGTGAAACGGTCATCTATGCCCTGAGATTCTGCCTTCGCCTTGTCTGACTCATCATGTGGGAATGCCCTCTTTTCCATCCAGGACCCTGGAAACTTCTTCTAGATTAGCAGGTGGGGTATTTGGACGCTTTATAAAGTGTTAGTAGTCTGAGGTCTTTGCGTCTGCCCAAAGGGAGACTACTCATAACACATTTGAAATCTCCCCCTGAGCCAGGAATGTGATGGAATACATCTCATGGGTAGTAAGTTCTCACAGGGTGAATAGTAGGTGGGTGTGAGAAGCTTAAAGATGAGACTTGGGTCTCTAATGATGTTGCTGTTGATCATGCCTTGTGCAGATGCAGCCTAGGTCTGAATCAGGTCTGAATAACCATTCAAGAGGCAGAAGACAGGGGTCTGAATCCTGATCTGACACTTACAAGGCATGAGATCTTCAGCAATTCACTTAACTTTCTGGGATTAATTTCCTTCTCTATTAAACGTGGTTAATCATTTCAAAAATTAATTATATTTGTGAAATCACTTTGGAAACTAGAAAGCACAATATAAATATGAGTTTTTACTAATTCTTTCCTCACATACAAAATTAGGATAAGAATGATTTCTATGCTTAAGGGTTGTTGTGAAGTTTAGATAAGTAAGGCAACAAGAAATAATTTCAAAAATGCTTTGTATCTAGAAGAGTTATTTTTTTAAGTACGTATATGGATTTAATTAATTTGTGCTTTAAAGTGAGGTAGTTTTTGGCCTAACTTCCTCTTTCCTACCCCTTATCCTCCACCACCCCCATCTTTTCAGTACGAGAATTTAATAATATTTTGCATGCTCCATATGGCTAATAAAGACTCTGTTTTGCTCATGTAAATAGAGTTACAGGAGACAAATCCTTTCTCTTGGTGGCTGAGTCTTACCTAAGTAGGAATTAACACATATTCATGGATATTTCTTCCTGACATTATGATATTCATGCACAAAAGCTATCCCCGGGTGGTGGTTTGTTTAACTATCATCACCATACTCCATCTATTTCACTGAAATGCACAGTGAATGTTCCTAATGCAACTCTCTGCTCAAATTGTGGTAAACTTATATCAAGCACCTCTTTAGACCAAAATAACTCCATTACTTCGTTTATATTTTAAGTGGCAGAGGCTCCTGGAATTAGCATTCATCCTTCTGATGCAGATGCTCCCTGGAGAAAAATAGTCACACCCACCATAACGTGATGAATAAATAATGATCAGACCATTGAGGGACAGTGTAATTACTCATCATATTGATACTGTTTAGTTGCTTGTAAGCATTTTGTCAAAAAATGCATCCATATAACGTAACACAAAGTAAATTTTATTTTTTCAAAATTGTTTTATAGCTACTTAAATCTTAACTGCAGACTTAGTAACTTTGTAGACAAAAAAAAAAACAAAACCCATAATTTAAAATATAGTTTGGATGTTCTCCTTGGCTCCTCATCAATCATTTTATTTTTACATAGTTATTGTCAATATATACAGAGTCTGTAAGGCTCTTTTTTCACTCATGTTTGTATCTTCATGAAGTAAGTTCTACATACCTTTTTTTTGGGTTGTTGTTTGATGTTGTTTTGTCTCATAATTTGCTTAATCATCCCCCTCTTGTGGGCCAGTTGTATTAAAACCGTTTACCTGGATATAAAAATGTCAGCTTCTCTTTATTCATTACTAATATCTCCATCTTCAAATTGTTTAAATAAGTAGTTTTCCCCATTTGATGAATATCTAAGTCACCTTTGGAGATTTGTAAAATAAAGAGATTATTTTGTCTCACGCTAAACTTACTGAATAGTATCTGTGGGGATGCTTGCTTGTGAATTTTGAGAAAGCTCTTCAGCTAATTTTGATGAAGAAAGAAGTCTATGTTGACCATATGGAGCAGATACTATATACTCTGTGGATGCAGCTAAAATAAGCTCCATAACAACCATTATCTTCTTTAGCTAACGTTTATACACACACACATGCGCACATACAATTTTTGTATAATTTTAACTTCAGTGGACATAGTCAGCTCTAGCATGATGTCACAACTGTTTTACGTAGTTCTGCCAGCTTCATGGGTTTATCTGCCTCATATCTTCTCAACTAGAGAATAAACTAAATGATTGAAAACTAAGTTTCTGTTTCCTCTATATCCCCAGAGTACTCAGCACAGGGCTGAGTGCACAGTAGGGTCTCTGGTAATATTGTCTTCTCCATTCCTAGCCCTTTAAATGAAGCCAGCTCGCCCATACTGTGAAGCAGATGGTAAAATACAGCTCCAGTCTCAGGTGTTTATCCAGGCTCACCCTGAGAGCTCAGCTCCTGTGATTCCTTTTGTTGGTTTCAGTGTTCTTAGAGATTTATTCATTTATTTGTTCATCCAAATATTCATTGAGTCCCCATGTGTCTATGCCAGATACTGAGAACACAGAGCCCATCCTATCCTATATATCCTGTCCCATCTGCCAGCAAGGATCTTATCATCTGGTGTTGCCTCTGGTTAAGAGTTCCCTTCCTCAGAGAAAGATGTCAGGCAGCTAATCGGGACCCTGTGTTTGGGTAGGAGGATACACTGCCCTAGCTGCCATGTTTTAGCTCACATTAAAATACTTGAAATTTTTCAAACTCACAGCCAACATAATACTAAATGGTGAAAAGCTGAAAGCCTACCTGCTAAATTCTGGAACAAGACAAGTATGCCCACTTTCACCACTTCTATTCAACATATTTTTGGAAGTCTTAGCCACAGCAATCAGAGAAGAAAAAGAAATTAAAAGTATCCAAATTAGAAGGGAAAAGGTAAAATTGTCATTATATGCAGTTGACATGATACTCTATATAGAAAAATGCAAAGACTCCACACAAAAACTATTAGAACTGATAAAGGAATTCAGCAAGGTAGCAGGATACAAGATAAACACACAGAAATCTGTTGCATTTCTTTACACTAACAATGAAATATAAGAAAGAGAAAGTAAAAAAAAAAGCAAACCAATCCCATTTAAAATTATATAAAAAAAAATTACCTAGGAATAAATCTAACCAAGGAGGTGAAAGACTTACATGCTGAGAACTATAAAACACTGATAAAGGAAATCAAAGATGATTCAAGGATATGGAAAGATATCCCATGCTCTTGGTTTGGAAGAATTAGTATAGTTAAAATGGCCATACTACCCAAATGAATCTACAGAGTTAACGTGATCCCTATCAAATTACCCATGACATTTTTTACAGAACTAGAACAAATAATCCTAAAATTTATATGGAACCACAAAAGACCTAGAATTGCCAAAGCAATCATGAGGAAAAAGAACTAACTCAGTCATAATCCTTCCAGACTTCAGACTATACTATAAAGCTACAGTACTGGTATTGGCACAAAAACAGACATATAGATCAATGGAACAGAATAGAGAACCCAGAAATAAACCCACACACCTGCGGTCAATCAATCTTCAACAAGGGAGGCGAGAATATACAATGGAGATGAGACAGTCTCTTCAGCAAGTGGTGTTGGGAAAGCTGGACAGCTGCATGTAAATCAATGAAGTTAGAACACTCCCTCACACCATACACAAAAATAAACTAAAAAATGGCTTAAAGACTTAAATATAAGACATGACACCATAAAACTCCTAGAAGAGAACTTGGGCAAAACATTCTCTGACATAAATCCCAGCAATATTTTCTTAGGTCAGTCTCCCAAGGCAGAAGAAAGAAAAGCAAAAATAAACAAATAGGACCCAATTAAACTATACACTTTTGCACAGTAAAAGAAACTATTAACAAAATGAAAACACAACCTATGGACTGGGATAAAATATTTGAAAATGATGCTACTGACAAAGGCTAAATTTCCAAAATATACAAATAGCTCATACAATGCAATATCAAAAAAACAAACAACCCAATCAAAAAATGGGCAGAAGACCTAAATAGACATTTCTCCAAAGAAAACATACAGATGGTCAACAGGCACATAAAAAGATACTCAACGTTGCTAATTATTAGAGAAATGCAAATCAAAACTACGATGAGGTACCACCTCACATTGCTCAGAATGGCCATCATCAAAAAGCTCACAAATAATAAATGCTGGAGAGGGTGTGGAGAAAAGGGAAAACTGTGGGTGGGAATGTAAATTGGTGCAGCCACTACAGAAAATAATATGGAGGTTGCTTAAAAAACTAGAAATAGAGTTGCCATATGATCCAGCAATCCCGCTCCTGGGCATATATCCAGAAAAGAAGAAAACTCTAATTGGAAAAGATACATGCACCTCAAATTTCATTGCAGCACTATTTACAATAGCCAAGACATGGAAGCTACCTAAATGTCCACTGACAGTTGAATGGATAAAGAAGATGTGGTATGTATATAACAATGGAATATTACTCAGCCATAAAAAAGAATGAAATAATGCCATTTGCAGCAACATGGATGAACCAAGAGATTATCATACTAAGTGAAGTAAGACAGAAGAAGACAAATATCATATGATATCACTTATATGTGGAATCTAAAGTAACGATAAAAATGAATTTATCTGCAAAACAGAGACTGAGTCACAGACATGGAGAACAAACTTATGGTTACCAAAGGGGAGGAAGGGAGGAGGGATAAATTGAGAGTACGAGATTGACAGATACACACTACTATATATTAAAATGGATAGACAGCAAGGATTTGCTGTATAGCACAGGGAACTATGTTCGATATCTTGTAATAACCTATAAGGAAAAATAATGGAAAAAGAACATATTCTTTTTTGATTCTTTTCCTTTATATATATATATATATATACACACACACATATATATACACACACACACACACACATAAAATATCCAAACCACATTGCTGTATACCTAAAACTAACACCATATTGTAGACCAGCTATACTTCAATAACAAATAAATAAATAAATAAATAAAAAATATAGCTAGATTTTTTTCTGTGGGACATATATTGATTTATGTATTAATCTTATTCCTCCAGCTAGGCTGTAAGCTTCTTGAGGAAAAAAATGTTATTTGTGTCTGTCAAAATGCGCTCACGAAACATATAATGTGTTGATTTATCAGTTTCTTATTATAATGAAGAGATGGATTGGCTATGAGACTTAGCTCATATTCCTAAATGATTTGACTTGTCTTTTACTGCTTTGCACATCTTACTTCCTTCTCCACTATCTTCAGGTTAGACCAGTTGGATCCTTTTCTTTCAACATCTTCCAACCGTTTGACTCCTAGCAGACATCCAGTCTTGGATCTAAGACTGTTTTACTGCATTACACCCTGGTGGCTGAGCCCTTTGGAGGAAAATAACTGGCACAATGATGGAGACAAAGACCCCAACAAACTCCTCATCTCTGTGTCCAGCTGGGCCTTAACTCTGGCACACACTTTTCGCTAGCTACTCTCATCCTCAATTTCTCCCTCTTGTTTGAAAGGAAGTGACTCTTCGCCTCTTCCCTTTCCTCCTAAGGCCAATCCCTCCACCTGTGCCCTTGATCCACTTCCCTCTTGCCTTTTCAGGCTCTTGTTCCATCAATTAATCAGTTTCTTTCTTGACTCATTAACCCCTCCCTCTCTACTGGCTGTTTCCTTTCAGAAGAAAATAAGACACAAATATCATCTACCCTAAAAAAAACTGTTTTTCTTTCTTGCCATAGGATGATAGATTGGACATTTTGACTGAGGTAACCTGATAGATGTGAAATACTAGAGTGAGCTATGAGACAGACCTAGAACTGGTTAGGTGACTGGCTTGCAACCAAGGTGTAAAGATGGGATCAGCCAAAATGGTGAGATCTTCCATGGAGCTCACAAGAGTGCAAGTGCCGAGACAAACTGAGCCAATTGCATGGAGGAGTCCTGACTCCAACCCTTAGCCTGGAGCCTGGATCCTACAAGTTCAGTTTGGCCCAGCCAATTGGCAGCTGGTCTGAAGACCTCTGAAACAAGAAATAAAGCTCAGTAATTGGGGAAGGTTTGTCATGGGGCGTTATTGCAGCAATAGCTGACTAATACAAGCTGGCACTTAAAAAGTGGAGAAACAAGAGTCAAAGGGTGACTCCTCTTACTTCCATGCCCAGAAGGTCCTATTTCTTTCACCCTTCTGGTTGTCAGGGGAAGAAGTTAATCTACCACAATGATGATTATCTTAATGCATTAAAGTCCTTTCTTTCTGATTTGCTTTCTTTGCTTTCATTTTTCTTCCTTTCTTCTTTCATTCTTTTCTTCTTTTATCTTCTTTTACTACTGAACCCTTACATTTGGTTGGGCCCTAGGAATACAAAACAAGTAAGATCCATCTTCTGGTTTAAATGAGGAAATGAAGTGGAAACATAATTGATCCACATGTAAGTGGTATAAAGTTGTATATAGAAGGTGGTTTTATATAGAAGGTAGAAAAAAAGGAAGAGGTCAACTCTGGGTATCGCTGCTAACAGTCACTGATCACTTGGGCCAGGCCCTGTGCTAGGAGCAGAGTTGAACAGTCCCTGCCCTTGCTCCCTTCCTTCCAACTTTTTGGAGTCTATGTCTTCACTTCTGTGATTGCACCCTGCTGTCTCTACTCTGGGTCCTCCACACACATTATTCCCTGTTCTGGAAATCTCTTCCTCTTTACCTAGCTACCAACTTTGGATCTTTTCCCACGGGAGGTCTTCTCAACATCCAGGGGTGGGCTGGATTTCCCTTCTAGAGCAATCATAGCACTTGATATGTCTCTCACTGTAATATGTGTCATATTTGAATTAAATGTCTGTATTCCTTGCTAGCTAACTAGTCCAAATCAAATCTGTCTGGTTTACTGCCTTTTCTCTGGCAACTGGTTTACTATAGGATACATAGAAGGGACTCAATAAATATTAAGTGAACTGGATGGAATTGAATCACTAAAAGTCTGATATGTGTGGCACAACAGGTGTGGGAACAGAAGAAGATTTGCAGGAAGTACCCTAAAATGATCAATTAGTTCACTTGCTAGCCTCTCGACCAAACACTCAAATTGCTACACAAATACCCAAATTGCTACCCAAGTTGATCCTTGAAGTTGGCAAAAAAGAAAAAAAAATAGAAATCCAATTTAGGTCTCCAAGAAGCTCAGCAGCACTTGCCTTGCTGAGAACTCTTGAACAGCTAGAGAATTCCACTCATGAGCAGCTGGCCTCGCTCATGGCTTGTGACGCAGGCAGTGCTTGGTGATAACATTTCCTGGAATTGATGCGTATCTGCTATGTGTGCGGCTCAAGGGCCTTGTTTTATTCACGCAAATACAAACCCCCTGGCAGTGCAGCATAGCCTTTGAATGCTGCTTATCCTGGCAGGAGAGGCCGTGGGAGGCTGTGTGGGAGGCCACTGGCTCCACCAGCTTGGGTTGGGGCCTGTGGGTGCAGAATTGCAGCATGGGGCCCTGCCTGCTCAGACACTGTCTTTTGTCTTATTGTTGAGAGGCTACTGCCTGTTCTCTGTTCTCTGTATGGTGAAATCACTCAGTTCCTTCTCCTCTTTTTATTGCTGCAAACAGTAAAAATATGAAAATTTTTACCTCCTAGAACCAGACGCCCTGTAGTATCTATGTGACAATTTGAAAAGATTGCTCAGAATGAAAAGGTCTATTTTGTACACACAAAATCATCTCCACATCCTCAATGAATTTTCACATGGCCATATGGAATCACACATAAAAATGGCAGGGTTTTCTTAAAACCAACTTCCCATCACCACCCAAAGAACAGTAGCTTTACTAATACAAGGGGGGTGGGCAAATGGCTGGAGCTAAGAATAGTCTTTACATTTTTAAATGGTTACCAAAAAGGTCAAAAGAAAAACTATGTTTCTGGAAAGGGAAAATTAGATGACATTAACATTTCAATGTCCATTAATAAAGTTTGATTGGAACGGAGCCCTGCCTGTTTGTTGAGGGCTTGTGTGGAGCTGCTTTCCTGCTCCAAGAGCAGAGGTGAAGAGTCGGAAGAGAGACCAGGTATGACTGGGAAAACCTAAAATATTTACTGTCTTGCTGTTTACAGAAAATGTTCGCTGACCCCTGCACCGGAGGTATGTGGATTTGTTAACTGACCCATCCTAAAGTTGCCGGAGACTTGCTCAAGGGCCTGCTTTGTGTTTCCAGTAGACTGAACTGAATTCCCTCTTTGAGAAAAGACGTGTGGGCACAGACAGCTCTGACTGCTCTTCAGCTGCCCTTCTCCACCCTCCTTCGTGTTAGGGTGTGTGTGTGTGATGATCATAACCCAGAGAACGGAACTGCCCCAGCAGGGACCACATCATGATTCAGCACAGAAGGTAGAACTAGTGCTCAGATCTGCTGCCTGCACGTCTAGTGAGGTCTTCTTCTTTTAACAGTGCCCTGGGTACTCAAGAAAACCCAAATAATTCTTTTTTTTTTTTCTTCTTTAAAGGGACTCAAACCTCTGGGAAGAATTATTAAGCAAAGACTCTTGTCTGGATTATCTCAATGAAACTTTGATAGGTCTTGATGCCCTCCGCTGGTCTCCTGCACCTTGTTCTTTCCTCTGCCACAGTGCATCATGCACAGAAGTAAGATTGTTGGCTTCTCCATATCTTCTAGACAGTGAGTTCCTTCAGGGCAGGTTTATACCTCTGTATTTCAAGCATATGTCAAGGGCTAGGCACACGGTAGATGCATGCAAAATGTCCAAGGAATCAACAAGCTCCATGCTTCTCACACAGAGTTACAAGTCTGGGGAATCCATGGTGGTGTGACAAGAGGTCCCTGAAGCCACAGATTACACATGGCCTATCTTTCTGGGTATTGATATAGTACTTAAAGACCTGTGGTAAAAATCCTGATTTTTAGACTTAAACAAGCATGGCTAGGTTACAGAGTAAAGACTCAGAATGTTTAAAGGTGGAGCACAGACTTCAAAGAACGTAACCTGCTTGTGGTGGCCATTTAGGTCAGGGGTCTACATCAGGTCCCTGGAGTAGGAAGGAGGGTGGCAGGTACAAATCCATTCTGTCCTACGCTCAGAGGTCTTTGGGTGGAATTGTCAGAGAAGGACTAAAATACTATATTTCTGCAAGTCCTAAACGGGGTATTATTACAGTGGGATTCAGGGCAGTCAAATCGAACCTTCTGGTTTGCGGAGGAGGCAGGAAGGTGGAACAGAGAGGCCTTTGGCCGAACATGGCCAACTCGATCAGTACTGACAGATGCATCATACCCTTTGTCAGGGATCCTCAGACATCCACGTGGATCTGTAGCCCAAGGGGTCCTTTGAGAATCTGCTAAAAGCTGTAGACTCTAAGAAACTGCACTATTAACTTGGGTGTAGAAGAATGATACCTTAACATAATGTTTATCATAATCTTTGCTGCCGGAGGTGGGGGGTACTTAATCTCAACCAATTTAGGGTTATTCCCTGGGAGTGGCTAAGGCCTCAGTAATGTGGAGAAGGGTAAAAAGTGAGTTAACGTCTAGTGGGGCATATGGTCTGAATTGTTATCCTAGATGACATTGTCCTTGATTCCTTCTGGTCTTCAGTGGTTTTTCCAGCAGTTCACTCATAAGCTGTCCGTCACAAGCAGTCTCTCACTCCTGTCTGTCCTCTCCCTCTGTGCTAATCCTTTAAGGTTTTTTGTTCTTCCCCTTATGCACTGGGCCACTGGCCACTAGAATGTGGATGGATCTGGCTACAGCCCTTCCCCACTTCCCTGTTAATCTTGGGGGCATTAGGGATCGTGCAACACACACCAAGCTTTTGCATACAATTCTGTTGTGTCCATGGATCTCAGGTTAGTAACCCCTGCCCAAGTCTAAGTCTGAAAAAGGAGGTCTACTATTTTCAGGGTGAGTGGAGGTGAGGAAGAGAGAATGAGATGAACCAGGAGGTTCTCTACTGTTGTCGAATTCCTGGCAAGGGAAAGAAGGGGAGAGAAGGAGTAGGCACCAGTGTGTAGAACATCACTGGCAGCAGGCGGCAGCTAACATCCAAACATAGCCACATGCCTACTGTACTGTGTAATTCTATGGCTCTTTTGGCAGTGCTTACGGGCACGCTCTCTCTGAGTGCTATTGATTTCTTGGGGAAAAGAGATCAAAAACAAGTGTTATACTTGGTGTCATGTGTTTTCTGGGGGAAGTAAATAGATTAGCCAAATTGGACAGACAAGATCGGGCAAAGAGAGAGGAGGCTCTCTGGAACTGTCTTCCCTGAAATGGGATCTCTTAAAATGATCCACAGGGGGAATAAAATGATTGGGCATGGCAGGGATTTGTCCTGCACTCAGATCGAGTGCACATTTTGTTTCCACCTCAGCTTCATGTCCTGAGACTCAAACCCCTCTGCTCTCCATTGGATTGCTGTTTGATATCAGCAATTCTGCTTACCTGTATCTTGACCATCGCCATCCCCCAAGCTGCCAGGGCTGATTGTCCCTCTGTTTCTGGATATTGCCCTATAACAGAACTGTCCAATAAAGCTTTTTGCGATGATGTAAATATTTGAACTCTGCTGTTAAATACAGTAGCCACTGGCCTCATGTGGCTTTTGAGCACTTGAAATATGGCCTAGCATGACTGTAGAACTGGATTTTTAATTTTAGTTAATTTAAATTGAAGTAGCCACATGTAGCTGTGTGCTATCATCTTGGACAGTGCAGTTTTAGATTTTGCAATACGGCTAGTGTGAATTAGTGGCATCCACACATACCACGTGGGATTGGGAGAAGTGGCATCCACACATACCACCTGGGATTGGGAGATTGTTAGAAATGTGGTACCTTGGGCCTCACCCCAGATCTACTGAACGAGAACCTGCATTTTTAACAGTATCTCCAGGCATTAGACTGCACATTAAAGTTGGAGAAGCAGTGCTTGAAATGACTGAGTCTCAGGAAAAGACGTGGTATCAATTGGGGTAAACTGGGTTATGCTGCAGTAACAAACAATCCCCCAATCCTAGTGGCTTAAAATAAACAAGGTTTACTTCTCACTAATGCTTCTTGTTTACTGTGGACTAGAGGGGTCTCTGTTGTACGTCATTCTCATTCCAGGTCCTAGGCTAATGGACCAGTACTCTCTGTATCACTTTTCATTGCTGTGGCAGAAGGGAAAACAGAGAGCTCAATGAATTTTGTCATTTCTACTCACATTTTACTGGGCAAAGCAAATCGTATGACCACACCTAACTCTAAGGAGGCAAGGGGCAATCCTATGAACCATGTGTCCAGAAGAGGGAGAAACAGAGTATTTGGCGAACATACTTGGTGAACAGCACTAATGACTGCCACACACAACAAGCATAATTAGATCTTTTTTGTTTTGTTTTAACAACCAGTTTTAAGCATTACCATTTCAAGCCTAGACTTGCAATAGCTTTCTAATTGGTCTCTCTGCTGTCCTCCCTTCCTTTACATCTCTACCACATTAATTCTCCTAAGGCATAGCTCTAAGTATGTCATTTGTCCGCTCAAAACCCTTCAGTGACACCTCATTGTCCACCCAGTTAAGTAAATTCCCTTTAGCATGATGTAGTGGAAAGAATGCTACTAATTTATCTGTGTGACCTTGGAGAGCGTTGCTTAAATTCTCTGAATCTCAGTTTTCTTGTCATTTAACTTGGAGATAAAAATACCTACCTTCAAGGACTGCTATGAATCTTAAATAATGTGTGTAAAGTGCCTAGTGCATTAAACATTTAGTAAATAAGAGCATAATCATTATCATGAACTCTTAGGGTATACTGTGCATAGCTATATCATAACATTTACCCAAAACATATTGAAATGACCTATTGCAAGTCTCTTTCTCCTAGTACATTTGAATTCCTTAAGAGTAGGGACTGTGCCTTTGATTTTACAGCTACTGAATCTAGAGTGAAACTCTGCATGTAGAAGGTTCTTATTAAACGTCGTTTTAACTGTACATCATTCGTCAAGCATTTAGAGCTTGAATAGTAAGGTTGCCTTATGTGTGTATCCAGTGTCATAACTAAGCTGGACACTTGCTGCTCCTCTAATGAACAGCAAGCTTCTCACCTCTGAGCCTTTGTGCATGTTATTTGAGTTTCTGATATGTACTTTTCTCTTCCTCTACCTTAACCTTTCAGATGTTTACTCATCAGTCAAGGTAGTTTAAAATGGCAACTCTGCAACTAATATTTTTCTAATTCCTAAACCTGAAAGCAACATCTCCATTCTTTGAACATCTGTAGTATTCAGAGAAGACTTCACACAAGAAGGTCATGATCTGGGATTTTCTCTGAAAAAAATGACAGCCAGGGAATTCTACTAGGAAGGCAAAGTTGAGAGCATCAAACAGGGAGGACACTCCAAACAGATCAGGGAGGGATTATACATTTTTACATGGCTGAAGTGTGGGGAATATAGGGAAAGAAGGCAGAAACAAGGCCAGAGAGACAGGAAGGTGCTAGAAGAGGCTGACCTTGCAGGCCATGGTAGGGAGTTTAAATTTTATTCGGAGTCAATGGAGATGGCTTTAAGCAGGGAAGTGACATGATCATATTTATGACCTGGAAGAACCAGTTTATTGAGGATGAGGGTCTGATATGAAAATAGATGTTTAACAATTGACATCCAATTCTCTATGTTAAGTCAGTTAGCATTCTCTGTGTTTTCTGGTCATGATTTTGTTTCTCCAGTGTTTCTCCTTTACTTGTGTAATTTATTTATTCCAACTACCTACCTATTGCTGGAAGATGTGTGCATTTTCAGCCCTTTTCTTAAGCCTGCTTTCCAAGCATCATCTCATAGCTTCAGTCGTCTATCAATTAGAAATTACATTTGGGTTTTTATAAAAAGTCCCTTCTCTCACTAGTGGCTTCAATAAGATACAAGCTTAATTCTTTCATGTAAAAGAAGTCTGGAGATAGGTTTCACAGTTTTATCAGGGACTAAGGCTTGTATTTGTTTCCCCTTCCATCCTTGCTCAATGTCTTACATTCTGAAGATTACCTCTTACAAAATGGCTGCTGGAGCTCCTACCATCACATCCCGACTTCTGGCAGTAGGAGGGAAGAAGCAGGAAAGAATTAGTGCTTCCTGAGAGTTCCATATAATGCATCTGCTTGTAATTATTGGTAAACAGTCACAGGGCTACAAGGGAGATGAAAAATGTAGACTTTTATTCTAAGTGGCAATGTGCCCAGCTAAAAATTAATTTTTTTAACTAAGAAGGAAGCAGAGACTTGTGGAAGTAGGAAACTGGCAGCTTCTGATATAGTATGTTACTCCAGCCTTCATTGTAATACATATAGTTTTTGGAAGACTTTATACTTCCACTAATGTATACTTGCCAAAAATTCCATCCTACCAGATCCTACTGGTGTCTATTTGTCTTGTTGCATTTAAATGTCAATTTCAGCTTATGTATTACTTACACTCTGTGCCTTGATGCATGCACATCTGCTCATCCTGCCTATGATAATTCTTAGTCAGAGTCCATCCTTCTTAATCTTAACCTTCAGTCCTTCATTGCAACAAGGGAAAGAACAACCAAGAGGTACTGTGCAAAGTGACTGCAGACACCCCAGATATATTTGACCAGACATGCCTCTGTCAATGCCCATCTAAATGAGAAATACATTATTTTCTTTGCCCAAATTTACTTGTTCCAAATGTGCTCTGTTTGGATGGTTTGTTATCAACTTTGCATCCCTATGACCCCTTCTCGTGTTTTCTCTGTGTTGCAGAAGCAAAGTCAGGAACTACATTTATCCATGTCCCCGTTACTGTATTGCTCCGGTTTAGAATTTGCTAATGAAAGGAATTTATATAAGATTTGCAGGCAGAAGAGTGGGAGAAACCAGTGCTCTCTGGAGGCCATTGCAGACCCAGAGGAGCTTCCTGGGGAGCTTTGTGCCCTACCTACTTTAAAGCCTCAAGCTCAGCTCCAGCCACTGACCAAACAGCCCTTGGGTGGCACTTTCCTGATTGTACTGGCAGCTCCCTATGCCTCTGTTCCCCTGGATCTTCCAGTGGCTGAGTGGAATTAATTCTCTAATTCCTATATTAAATGCTTTATATTGAAATTATAGAGCAGCTTCTCTTTTCCTAAATGAGACCTGATTGATATATCCCCTCTCCTCTGAGTTATTTGGTTACAGAAATTTCAAAGGCTCTTTTCTTGGAATACTATTTATATAGTTCAGCAGGTATATTCATTTACATTGCAAAGGTCCTTTGAAACTATATAGATAAGAATATATAAGATAATAATAAGATATCTCATATGATTATATATTACAATTTATAATTTATTACATCTTATAAATGTGTTTCTCTCACCCCCCTCGAAGGTTTGATTTCCCAGAGTACTAGAGAGTACCTAATACCTATCACTTTAATAACATTATGACAAGAAGGTCTCCCATTTTGCTCTGTAGAAAGGCATTAGGAGCCAATAATGAGTTGGGTGGGGGGTGTAGCGGGGGTAGTGATGGAGTCAAAAAGTGAAGGGGTTGCTCCAAGCCTGGTGGGACTCCAACCTGAATTCCCAACTCTGCACTCCTACTTCAGTGTAGAGCTCAGCTTCCATTGCTTGGCATATGAGTGATCCACCCAAGATTTCATTTGACAGAAATTATTTCACTGCTTAAAAATAAACTTGAAAACTACTACTTTAAAACCTGAGATTTGAGATGTGTATTAGAAGTCTTAGGTCTTTCACTTAGTAGCCATGTGACTTTGGGCAGGTCATGAGAACTCTCTGAGTTCACCTTCCTCAGTGGCACAATAATACCAATGTCAAAGCATTGCTGAGAGGATGAAGAGAAATAATGCCCGCCAATGTGAAGGGCTATACCAGTCAAGGGTCATGCCCTCCAACGCCTGTAGGGGCTAGGCTGGGGACATAAATGAATGAAATAGGCCAGCATGAATGGGAAAGCATATGTCCCAATGAAAAGGGGCATCCTCAGCTTACTGTTTTGGTTAACATTTGGGAATATGATCAGATCTTTCCATTTTTGAAGAAAATCTGGAAATATGGCTTTTTGGAGGGGAATCTCAGGATTTTAAAATGTTGATACTAATTCAACTTTTAAAAGACCAGTCAGAGCACATTTGCTCATTTGTGGCTTTTTTGTATGCTCTTTAAGTTACACAGATATCAATTATTATTATTTAAAAAATTTTTTATTTTATATTGGAGTATAGTTAATTAACAATGCTGTGTTAGTTTCAGGTGAACAGCAAAGTGATTCAGTTATGCATATACATGTATCTATTATTTTTCAAATTCTTTTCCCATTTAGGTTATTACAGAATATTGAGCAGAGTTCCCTGTGCTATACAGTAGGTCCTTGTTGGTTATCTATTTTAAATATAGCAGTGTGTACGTGTCAATCCCAAACTCCCAATGAGCCTTGGAAGCTGTTGTTCTTTAGCCTTTCCTGTGAGCCTGTCTGTCTCCTTGCTTCTGGTAACATACCCTCCCCCTTGACCCAGTCTGGCTGATTGTAGTTTCCCATCTAAGGGGTGGGTATTTGACTGGGGTAGGGCTAATCAGGTTCTTTCTAGGGATCAATATGTGGACTCCATGGGAATTAGGCTATCCTTTCTCACTTGTGTTACTCAACTGGTCTGACTTAGGCCTAGAGATGCCAATGGCCATATTTCTTAGTCACTTGGTAAAAATCCAGCTGTGGGAAAGAATGAGGCCAAAAAGCAGAGGTAAAAGAGACCAAGAGTCTTGGCAACACCGAGTCAGGGAGAACTTCATTTTTTCAGCTCTTGTTTAATCCTGAGAGTTAATAAAAAGTATTCCTTTTAGCCATGAGGGCCAGCAAATTCCCTTTTGGTTTGCTTATGATAATTTGAACTGAACTTTTCTCAATAATGTCCAGCCAAAAGACTATATACTACTATTAGTAATAGTATTAGTAGAGGTAAAATTTCATTATCTATCAATTACTTTAAAAACAAGGCAAAAGTAAAATTTTGGATTTTAAAGAACTATCCTTGAACTAAAATTTAGTTTTGAAGAGTTTAAGAACTGTAGTAAGAGACTTGGTATTTGGGATAGTGCAAAGGATAAGCACAAAATGAGACTTTCTATTCTCATGGGCCGTGGTATGCACTGGCCCTTCATATATTCTCTGCAGTCTTTCATCTCTTCATAGAATCTTCCTTCTTAGGGAAGTTTCCTGGTACCATTGTGTGAATGTTTCAATAGGTTTTTATTCTCCCAGGGCAGAAACCAAGAGCACCGGTCTGGAAGAAAAGATTCAGTAGGCACCGATATTATCTGTCTGGGATAAGTACCAATTTGATGAGAAAATGAAAAATAATGCCTCAGACAGAGCACTTTCCTAGATATGTGTGATGTGCATAACTAAATAGGTGGGTTTGTCTTTTGCTAAATATAACTTAATGGCACTTAAAACCAAGCTATGAAGGGAAGAATTAGAAGGCACAGAATAATATATAGGATTCACACATGAGATAATTTAAAGGCAAAACATAATCAAAAGTTGAAATGTCTCACTTAGTATAATAGGAGTTGTAAAGCCTGGAAGTTTAGAGAATTGATACTGGTGATAGGAAAAATTATATATTAACTTTATGACACTTCATAAAGATGTAGTGATTTCTGAATGTGTACTGTTAGTTTTATTTTAAATACTGTCAAAGTGAGCAGAGAAAAACTTCCCCAGAGATAGGCAAGCATCCTGCTGGGAGCACAGTTAGGCAAATGTTCCTCAGAGCTGGCAGAAAGCCCGGCAGTGTGCTTCTAAGCATCATTTAAGGTACCTCAAACTCCTTCTTCATTCAAGCCCATGTTTTTTTGAAATAAGCCTTTACTGGGGAGGAAATCTTAGATGTCAAAACAGAGTTGAAACAGTGAATTCTGTGGGCACTTGGGTTAAGAAAAAAAACCTCTCGTGATACTGCTCCCTAATTGGGATTGTTTTTGTGAATTTAATCACATTAATCCATGTCTCAGTTAATTATGCAATAACATTTACATGCCTGGAGGCAAATTTACAATTTTTGCTCAGACTTTTTCGAAAATGTGTTGTTACACTTTGAAAAACAGTGCCAAGATACTAAATATAAATTGAATTTTGAGGAGGTTAGAATTTCTGATCTGGCTCTACTACATGTTAGAATATGAGGGGGTGGTCCCTGCCATTGTACTCATCCATGACACTAGGCTGAATTTTCTACTGAAGTTTCACATTTTATCTGCGGACTTGACTTCTGAAAAAGTTCCTTTACTCTTGTCTGTAAGATAAAGATCTAAACATTTCAACCTAGCATTAAATATGCTAGCTTCACCATTCAAGACTATGCCTCATGCTGGGCCAGAGTGACCCTCTCAATGCTGATGATAAATGCTTGTTGGAGGTGTGAAGTCTGAGCTGTGAGGCCAAGTATGATCTTCACTTCACTGAGCTACAGTGTGGCCAGGTGGAGAGTTAAGGTGTGTTTCAGTTTCCAAGTCTTTCCTTCAGAGTCTTGAGATTATAGAAGCCTACTGATTGCATAGGGGTAGATATAAACTATGCCTAAATATTCCCAAAAGTTTGTTGGTGATGCTATTAATTTTGTCTGCTATTAATTAATTAATCCACAAGTTTCTATGCTAATATATTTTGATTGATCATAACTTTGAGAATCAGAGGATTATTGAATCTGGGAAGAGTGAATCTTTAACTCATTTAGCTTTCCATCCAAGGCATAAATCTCTTCTACCATGTCTTTCATGCATTCACTCAGCCGGGAAATTCTTATTAAATGCTATGCTGAGCCAGAGATTGTGCTAGGTTTTTGTGAAAGACTCAGAGACAGGTAAAATGTGCTCTGTCCTTGGGGGGTTATAATCTCATGGCAATTGTGCTACATGTTTGTAAATATACTAGCTGATAGACAGGGATAGGTGGCTTAATAGAACTAGAGATGGAATGATAGAGGAATTTCAGGTAGAAGAGATTTGGCTGATGGAATAATGATAAAGTATTAGAGGAAGTGGGTTTTCAGCTGAGGCATAAAGAAGTGTAGTTAGGTTTGAACCTGTAGGGATGGGAGAGAAAGAAATTCCAGTTGGAAGGATAATTTGAGAAAATTAGGGGATTTTTTAAAGGTGACATGGAGAAGTTAGGTGTGGCTAGAACATAGGACATGATTAGCGGGTTAACTGGTTGGAAGCATGGTTAGAAGGATGCATAAGAAGTGGCTTTTTGCCAGGTCACTGATTCTTTTGAAAGGCAGCCAAAATATGTTGTATGCTATCCTGCAGGAACTGTGGAGGCACTGGCAGTTTTCAAGCAAAGAAATGAATTGATCAAACTGAACTATAGGAAGATGACTGTGGGTGCTGAATATCAGGTGGATTAGGGAACAAAGAGACTAGAGTCAGGGAAATGAGCTGGGGACCATTACATGGTTCAGGTAAAAAATTATTAGAGCTCTAACTAGAGAAGTAGCTGGAGTAACCATGAAAAGTGGATAGGGGTCAAACCTGTGGGATTTCATGACTGACTAGTTGTGGAGGGCAAGGGAAAGAAAGAAGTAGAAGTTACCTTAGCAGTTTTTATTCAAGTATCTGGAAAAGCGGTGATGCTGAGGAGGAAGAACAGATCTGGTGGAGGTAACAGTGGGAATTTGGATGAGTATGCATAAGAAGCTGGCAGCTTATCGAGTTGGCAATGTCCAGAAAACAATGGAAAATGTGACAGTGAAAGTAGGAAGAAGCATTAGCACTATAAGCAGAGCGTTGGGAGTACAAATGACATTTGATGACATGGAATTGTAGGAGGTCACCCAAGGAGAGTGTAGAGAGGAGGAAAAGAGGGACAAATTCAGAGAGTTACTTTGGAGAATTCATACATTAAGGGACGGGGAGTTCCACAGAGTGAGTATGAACTAGAAAAGGAACAATACCAGAGGAAGGAAGATAATCAGAAAAAACAAATGAAGTGAGAGTGTCTTAGACCCAGGGATGTGCTCAATATGAAATATCCCAAGAAGATCAACAAGGGTAAGGCTTGAGAGAAAGCCAGTATATCTCTTAGATGAAGTAGCTAGATGATCACTTAAGAGAACCCTTTTTGGAGAGCATTGTTGTCATAAATCAGCTTGTAAAGGCCTAAGAAAAGAGTTGAAACATCTGTTCAAGATGGGGCAACGAGTTCATGCTGTGTAAATACTTTTTTTTTCCCAAGCACACAATAATAGATTTATAAAAGTAAAAAAGGTTATAAAAGACTTAGTGGGAGATTCTAAATTCAAGGCCAATAAAAATACACAGTGTTGGTGACAGCTGTAGCACAAACCTACTGGGCTTTCTATTTTGAAGCTGGGAGTGGATCTTAGTTTCTGCGACTGTGCTCCTTGTGAGGTGGGGGAGCACAGCCATGCCACTGAGTGAGGCTGCACAGTCTCTACCACTTGGGAAAGGAGACTGTAATACAAAAAGTGCCTCATGATGTGTAATTGGTCATTGGCTTTAAAAAGCTGTGGGCTGTGGGGTGGGGAGGAGTTTGGGAAGTGGAAGTGGGAGCAGAGGTTCAGAGGGACAAAAACGCAGTCTCATGACTAGGAACTAGGTTCCAGTTACCAGGTGGCTTTGCACCTGTATCTGTGCATTCCCATTTTAATGGAGCAGGCTTGGATCTGACCAGTGGAGTTAACTACAAAACTTCTATACAGGAAAGGTGTGAGTGTGAAAAGCTAAAACAAGCACACACACAAAGATAGCATTTAAATTAAAAAAAAAAAAATCTGTCTACTCCAAGCAAGCTTATAAACAAAATTTTAAAAACATGAAAAATTAATGCTGAAAAGGATAATGAACAAAATTTTAAAAAATCAGAACATGAATTCACTCCAAATGAAATTGTTTAGGAACCAGTCTGGCAAAAACTTTTGTGTGTGTTTAAGGCATCAAAGCAAAAAACAAATACGTACCTTCTGTTAAAACTGAAGTATTATAAGATGAGCCAAAGAACCCAATACAAAAAAAAAACTGTACCATGTGATTCCTGTTTTATAAAGTTTAAAAACTGACAAAACTGATGTGGTTTTAGAGGTCAGGATAAGTGTAGTGTAATTTTGTAGGATGAGGAAGAGAGAGGGTACAAGGGGACATTTGAGAGAACTTTGGGATAATAATAATATTTTATATGTTGACTAGGTTGTGATAATTCATTAAGTTATATATACTTAGGATTTATGTACTTTTCTATATGTATATTATAATACAAAGAGTTTATTTAAAAAATGGGAAAAGAAATAAAGCTAGGCTAAGAACAAGTGGCTTTATAAATAACCCTTGGGGATTAAAAGTATAGCTATTGAAACTAAGAAGTAGAAAATTACGTGTGGTTTTGTGGGCTCCATAAATAATACCCCTCTTTACACCACATTTTTGAAACAAATTGAGAGGTAGATTCAGGAGCCAGATAGAGAGTAAAAGTGAGCTTTATTAAAAGGAAGAAGCCAGACACAAAAAAGCCACATGTTGTATGATTCCATTTATACAAAATGACCAGAATAGACAAATCCACAGAGATGGAAAGTAGATTAGTTGTTTCCAGGAGCTGGGAATTGGGCAGGGGTTGTGACTGCTAACGGGTACAAGGTTCGTTTTTGTCATGATGAAAATGTTCTAGAACTAAATGGTACGGTTCCACAACTTTGTGGATATATTGAAAATAAATAAAACAGTATACTTTAAAGGGGTGAATATTATGGTATGTGAATTACATCTCAATTTTTAAAAAAGTAAAAAGTGAGTTTTATCACTGCTACAAAAGCTGGGTTGGAGGACAAGGCCACACTATGCAACCAAGTGCCAAACAGGTTTGCTGATGTTTCCTGCTTGCCCTGCCTCTTATCCCCACACCACAGTCTGGATCCCACCCATGGAAAATTTGGGGGTGGCACTGCACCCAGAATTGCTCACACCAGTTCAGAATGCAGAAGGAGAAAGACTGAACTCCCAGGCTGACAGCCTTTATGATGGATTGGTTCCGTACAATCGAAGAATGTGAAGTAATGGCTGTCACTCAGCAGTCAGGTAGAAGGAGTATGGAAGGGGTGGAGCAGGAAGAAGGAACGTCCCTCCATATAGATCCTCAGGAATGGGGAATAATAAGGCTTACTCCCTAACAAAATTGTCTCTAGACTGGACACGACGGGAGAATTCGTGAATTAAAGATAGTACTGAGGAATTTGCTCTGGGTTCAACACTGTTTTCTCATTGTAGGGAAACTGCAAAATATCAGAGAGAAAGGAAAATCTTAAAGTCATGACAGAAAAGACAGAGTACCTACAAAGAATCAGCAATTAGACTCAATTAGACTCATAATAGACTTTTCAGTCAGCAAAAACAGAGGCCAGAAAACTTTTAAGTACAGTTGCAATCAAGAATAATAACCCAGCTGAATTATTATTCAAGAAAGGAGGCAAATGAATATATTTTAGGTATATAAAATTACAAGAGTTTATTAAACCAAGATTGTCAATGTAAGAATTATTAAAGATATTCTATAGAAGGTAGAAAAGTGAATGCAGAGGGAAGCCCTGGGATACAAGTACGATGGAGGGCACTGAAATTAATAAAGTACAATGGAAAATTTCATTGAGAAACAAAATTTAAAAAAACCAATTTCATGTTTTTCTTAAAACTAAGTGGGAGTGGGGAGGCATTTGATGGATATAGAGTGTGAAATCCTTGTTGTGTCTAAGAGGGAGATAAAATACTATAATCTTTAGAGTATTAGAATAATGTATAGCTAATTATGTATGCTAAACAGTTAACTAAAACCATGGAAATAAAGTCTCCATGTGGATAAAAAGGGAATGTAAAAAAACATAATCCACCTAATGGAGACAAGAAAAGAAGAAAATGTGAAGGAGCAAAGAGAAAAAAAATGCTGGCAAACTCTAAACCCAAAGTAAGATGCAGAAATAATTCCATGTATATCAGGTATTACAATATGTCTAAGTAGATTAAGGCTTCAAAAGACTGAGATTATTAGATGGCTATAAAAACAAAACAAAATCCAGCCATATGCTGCTGATGAAGGACACCACAAAAACAAAATCACACAGAGAGGTTAAAAACAAAGAGCTGGGAAAATAAACAATTAGTGTAACAGTATTAATATGACACAAAGTAGGTTTAAAGCATTACTAGAAAAAGAGGACAATTGCATAAAGAACAGTCCTCTGAGAAGATGTAACAATCATAATCCATTTGCACCTAACAGCGTATTCTTGGAAAACATAAAGTAAAAATGGACCAAAATATAAGGAGAGATGGTCAAATCAACAATTTTAGTGAGAGATTCAATCCCTGTCAGATACTTACAGAATAAGCTGAAGAAACAGTAAGAACAGAGAAAATTTAAGCAGCACAATTAAGAAGCTAACTCTAATAGATAGCATACAACTCTGAGTTGAACAAAAGGGGAATACTAGATGCCTTTCAAGTACACACGTAGCATTTACACAATGATCACATTAGGACACAGAAGAAGTCTCAATAAATTTCAAAGAATCAGTGTAATAAACTCCATGTTCTCTAACAAGAAGGCAATTAAATTTGAAATCAATAAGAAAATATTAAAAAACGACAGCAATATGTTTCAAAAATAAAATTATACTTGAAAATAATTAATGAGTTAAAGAGTAAAACCCAATGAGAATGACTAAATATTGGAAGTTTACACCAACAGTAGTACCTTAAGTGCCTTTCTTCATGAATAAATGATTGAACATAGATGAATTAACTCTTTGGTTCAGTAAGCTTATATCTATATCTACTTAAAGATCATAGGAAAAAGAAACAAAAGACAAAAAGTTAAACAGAAAATAAAGGGACTATACAAAGAACCAAGAAAATCTAAACATTGTTCTTTGACTAAAAAAACATAATAATAGGTAAGTCCTTTGCAAAACTGATAAGAATAGAAAGGTGCGAAGGAATAAAAAAGAATATGTAACCATGTATACAATAGGGCTATAAAAACATCAGAAAAATATTATAAACATATTTATGCTATAAAAATAAATTTCAACAGATAAAATATTTTTCTAGAAAAATTTGTTTAAAATACTAATTTGAGTCAGAAAGCTAGAGAACCTAAATAAAAGAGTAATCATCAAAGAAGTTGAGACAGTATTTAAAATTCTCCCTCTCTCTCCCTATTAACCCTGACTCCCATCACCCCCACCACACAAGGATTAAAGTCATTTGTCTTCTGGCCCAGATGGTTTTAACAAGTTAAGTGTTACCAGTCCTTTGCAGAACAGAAGATCCTCATTTTTAAAAACTGTTTCTAAGAATTAAAAGAGAGGGGAAGCTACTCAGGTTATTTTGTGACTATATTCTAGTGTTGATATTCAAACTAGACCAAGAAAGTGAAATAAAATTACAAATCAATTTCAGTTAGGAATACAAATGCAGAAATCCTAAATAAAATATAAGCAAATTGAACTCAGCATATGTGTGGGCTACATATATACTCTCAGGTATAAGTAGGTTATTCCAGCAATGTAAGGATAGCTCTATATGAGAAAATTGAATCATGTAATTCATTATATTAACAGATTAAAGGTAATACCATATGATCATATCAACAGATGGAGGAAAAAGTTGATAAAATTCAATACCCAGACATACTATATATTTAAAAAAATTCTCAGCCAATTGGAAATAAAAGGAAACTTCATCAAATTGATTATTTTTTAAAAAAATTTACAGCAAACTTATTAATGAATTATAATACTTTGTAAATATTCTTACTAGTGTCAGGAAAAATTAGGGAAGGCAATTTAATCATTTCTATTATCATTATATTAGAAAACATATCCAATGCAATAAATCAAAGGTAGAGAGAGATTAGGGTTTGAAAGGAGGAGAACAAATGTTTTTAATTGCAGACAATGATTGTCTCCATAGAACAATCCAATAGAATCTTGAAACAGAGATACTAGAGCTCAACAAGCTTATAAGTTATGAGATCAATGTACAAATGTTAATAGCCATCTTAAACACCAGAAGTAGCAAAGAGGAATATATAACAACATAACACTGTAAGGTATTAAGGGGTAAATTTAACATAAGGTATTTAATATCTTTATGGAGAAAATTATAAAATATTTTTGAAAGTCAAAATGACATGAATACATTGAGAGATATAGTATATGTTCATGGATAGAAAGATTATATCATAAAGCTCTCAGTCCTCCAAAGTTATTCTAGATATTCAGTGAAATTTTAACTAAAACTCTAATTTTTCATGGATTTTGAAAAGCTTGTCCTAAAAATCACATGGAAGAAGGAAAGGACAGAATCAAGTTTTAGAAAAAAAATATGATAAATTGCCTTACCATAGAATAAGAATTATTAAATTATTAAAATATCAAGAATTATTATTTAAAACCATAGTAATTAAGACATTTGGCATTGGGTAAGGGTTAGACAAATGGACCAATGCAACGAAAGAGGTCCATGATTTTGTGGAAACTTGGTATATGACACAAATGGCATTAAAAACTATTTGCCAAAAAATCATATGGCAAAAAGCTATTTGGAAAAAAATAATTAAAATCAAATCCCTACCACACACCATACAGAAAATGGCTAAAGACAGAAATGTGACAAGCAAATGTTTAAATATTTAGAAGAAAATATAGGAGAAAATCTTTATGACCTTGGGTTTGGAAAAGATTTTATAAAATTAGAAACAAAAAGCACAAACTCTATAGACAAAGAGAAATAAATTTTGAGTATATTACAGTGAAAAATTTTCAACTATAAGATAGCATAAATTTAAAAGGCAAGTCACAGATTAGGTGAAGATGTTTGCAACCCATGTAAATTTCAAAGGTTTAACCTCCAGAATCTCAATGGGAGAAAATATTTGCAAATGAAGCAACTGACAAAGGATTAATCTCCAAAATATACAAGCAGCTCATGAAGCTCAATATCAAAAAAACAAACAACCCAATCAAAAAATGGGCGGAAGACCTAAATAGACATTTCTCCAAAGAAGACATACAGATGGCCAACAAACACATGAAAGGATGCTCAATATCACTAATCATTAGAGAAATGCAAATCAAAACTACAATGAGGTATCACCTCACACCAGTTAGAATGGCCATCATCAGAAAATCTACAAACAATAAATACTGGAGAAGGTGTGGAGAAAAGGGAACCCTCTTGCACTGTTGGTGGGAATGTAAATTGATACAACCACTATGGAGAACAGTATGGAGGTTCCTTAAAAAACTAAAAATAGAACTACCATATGACCCAGCAATCCCACTACTGGGCATATACCCAGAGAAAACCATAATTCAAAAAGACACATGCACCCCAATGTTCACAGCAGCACTATTTGCAACAGCCAGGACATGGAAGCAACCATTAAATGTCCATCACAGAGGAATGGATAAAGAAGATGTGGTACATATATGCAATGGAATATTACTCAGCCAGAAAAAGGAACGAAATTGGGTCATTTTTAGAGGTGTGGATGGACCTAGAGAGTGTCATACAGAGTGAAGTAAGTCAGAAAGAGAAAAACAAGTATCATATTTTAACGCATATATGTGGAATCTAGAAAAATGGTATAGATGATCTTATTTGCAAAGCCAAAATAGAGACACGGAAGTAGAGAACAAATGTATGGATACCAAGGGGGAAAGGGGGGGGTGGGAGGAATTGGGAGATTGGGATTGACACATATACACTATTGATACTATGTATAAAATATATAACTAATGAGAACTTATTGTATAGCACAGGGAACTCTACTTAATGCACTGTGGTGACCTAAATGGGAAGGAAATCCAAAAAAGGGGATACATGTGTATGTATAGCTGAGTCATTTTTCTGTACAGTAGAAACTTAATACAAATTTGTAAAGCAGGGCTTCCCTGGTGGCTCAGTGGTTGAGAATCTGCCTGCTAATGCAGGGGACACGGGTTCGAGCCCTGGTCTGGGAAGATCCCACATGCTGCGGAGCAACTAGGCCCGTGAGCCACAGCTACTGAGCCTGCGCGTCTGGAGCCTGTGCTCCGCAACAAGAGAGGCCACGATAGTGAAGAGGCCCCCGCACCGTGACGAAGAGTGGCCCCCGCTTGCCACAACTAGAGAAAGCCCTCGCACAGAAACGAAGACCCAACACAGCCAAAAAAAAAAAAAAAAAAAAAGAAGTCTCCCATTCATATATTTATTTAAAAAAAAATTTGTAAAGCAACTATACTCCAATAAAAATTAATTAAAAAAATAAAAATAAAAAGAACTCCTACATATCAGTAAGAAAAGGCAAACACTTCAATAGGATAATGGATAAAAACAACACACAGGCAATCAGCAGAAGAGGAAATGTGAATGGCCAACAGACATAAGGAAAATGTAAAATAAAACAATGAGATACCTTTTGCACACCTGTCAGATTGAAAGAACAAAATTACATTTGGCTAACTCCAAAGTTTGAGGATGATGTAGAGACTTGGCAAATCACATGTCCCTGCTGGGGAGAGTACTACCGGTTCAAACAAATTAAGAGAGTCATTCGGCAGTATTTGGTCAGTTTGAAATGTGGCTCAATTTTGGTCAGGTCCTCCAGAAGCTGACCCTGAGGTGAGATTTGTGTACAAGTGATTAAGAAAGTGCTCTCAGAGAAAACTAGTAAGGGAGTGGGCAAGCAGGACATGGAAGGAGAGGAAGACAAGTAATGGTAAAATCTCAGGCAGAGTCCCACAGAGCTTGCCTCCCCCTGACCCCGAGGGGAGCTCTGGAATGAAAGTTATTCTGAAGAATTGTTCTCAGAGGAAGCAGGGGGAGTTGGTCTTTCCCTCTTTTCTTTAGTCCACCGTCAAGGACAGATGAGATGGGGAAATGAATGCTTGATAGTTCAGGGTCAGGTTCAGATGCTCCATGTTAGATTTCACCCCTAAGACCTGGGGTGGGGGGAGAACACAATAAATGGGGGAAAAGATTTCAGTTGGATACCAACAGTGGTAATACATATCTATACCACAGTCCAGGAATTCCACTTTCTCCTTGCTAATTGTACACCAGGAGACACATACAGGAACATTCATAGAAAACATTCATAGTAAAACACCAGAAGTAATCTGAATGAACAGGATAATAGTTAACTAAATTGTGATGTGTAAATACTACAAATACTTTATAACAGTTAAAACAAATGAACGAGACTATATGTTTCTTTATAGACACAGTTCAAACACACAAAGTAGTATAGTTAAAAAAGCAACCTGCAAGCTGAAAAATATAGTACGACATCATTTATATAAAGTTTGAAAAACCTACAGAATTCTATATTTTCGGGATGCATACATAGGCAATAGTAGTATGAGACACACAAAAGAAAAATAAATGCAAAATCAAGATAACGATTACCACTGGGGAGGCAGGAGGTAATGTGTTTGGGCAACTGTACAAAGGGAGTGTTAACATCTGTAATGTTTGGTTCTGTCTAAAAGTCTGAAGCATAACTTGATTAAACTCAGGTGATGAGTACATGGTGATTCTTAAGTGACTTAGATGGGGAGGAGGTATATTGCTTTTCAGAAGGTTGGAACAATGATAGCTTAAGAAAGTGATTTGACTGAGTAAAGAATATTATTATTATTTTTTAGAATCAGGACGCAATCTCTTGGAAAATGAGACATTGAAAATGTAATAGAAAAAGGATAATTGATGAGTTTGTTTTAAATATTTCCATATCCTTTATGTCTTCACTTGAATACTTTCTACTCACTCTTTAAGATTTATCTCAGCTGTCATCTTCTCCAGAAAGACTTCTTTGCCATTTCCAGAATGAGGTATTCCCTCAGATGCGCCCCTCTAAGAACCTGTACAGACTACTTCACTGTTGCAATATTTTATAATTGTATGCTACACACATGACTTTATTTGAGGATAATGACTGTTTTAATTACTTTTGTATTTTCAGTGCCAAGCATGGCGCCTGGCACATATAGGCATTGAATACACATTTAACTTAATAAATTAAAAATTAATTTTGTTTATCTGCCATTTGTGAGGTTGGAACTTAATTTAAATATTGGTTGACTTTTAGATAAGTGGATAGTTAGGAAACAGGGCATCTAGATGGAAATCTTTATCAGGCTTTTTGAGATGTTCAGTTTGGAGCTGTGAGAGAAGGTGAAGGCATAGGAGACTTGGAAGTCAAGGAGGCAAGAAACAGAATTTCAATATGAGAAGAAATAATTATTAATAATAAAAATAGTTATTAAAATAATTAAAATATTTATTATATTATTAAAAATAAATAATTTGCTCATGGTCACACAGCTAGGAAACGAGGTGGCCAGATTTTAAACCCAGGGCTTTTTCCCTCCAAGTCTATGCTACCAACTACAATACTGTTTTTCTAGGAAATAACCATCAATGTTCATTCTTTAAAAAAGTTTAGCTTCCTCCAATTGGTATATAAGATTAAAGAATCAATGCTAGATCCTGTGTTAGCTATATTATGTGGTTTTACCAGGAACAATGTGCTGGTCATTAAGCTATTGTTTTTCAGCTCCACACCCATGTGTCTATGCCTGACCATGGGCTGTTGAGCTGGGACTCTGAAAATTACAATTCTCCTTTGCCAGCTGGATCCCTGTAAGGGATCCATAGGAGGACTTGGGGGGAGACAGGAAAGATGGAGGACAGAAAAGGGACATGCTTCTTACTGTTTGCTATCTCTTCCTCTTAGCGTTGTCCCCAGAAGGCATTTTGTCTCAAGTCAGTGGCTTCTCTCAGCAATCCCAGAAGCAGTCCCAGTCGTACCTCTCAGAAATCCCAGTGCCAGTTGGGCACCACCCCCTCCTCAGAGATTGAGCTCCAACTCCCCTGTGTCCCTCCTCTGAGTTTCTGAGGACTGGTACCTGGCAGGCAGCACTTTCTTAGTGGTCTAAGTCCCAGCCTGGCAGGGCTCCTCCTCTGAGCTTCCAGGTTCTGAACATCTAAACTTCTTTCCTTTTATTCCCCAGTCCTGTGTATTATCTGTGTGCTCCACCTTAGTGTTTCCTTTTTGCATCTCCAGTACTTCAACCTGTTTAACCAATTCCCTATATTAAATTCTCTGCTGAAATATCTAGGGTGCTATTTGTTTTCCTGTCTAGACTCTAATCAATACAAATCGCTTGTTGAGTTTTCTCTCTCTAGGATGTTGAATAGAGGATAAACCTCATTGCTCCAGTAACTAATGAGAAGACCAGGTTTCACTTTTGGAGAAACTGAGGCTCAGGGAAATTAAGCAAAATACCCAAGGTAAAATTACAGAGAAGTTTTTAAACTCAGATACATATTATTCCAGATTCTATCTTCTCTCTATTGTCTCATACTGACTTCCTTGAATATAGCATATGTTGTTCTTCCTTTTCAATCTTGTTTTTTTCTTCACTGTGAAACTCTAGTTCATATTCATTTGGTTCCGAATAACTTTTCCTAAACTTCAGAAATTTTGATGTGAGTGCATATGAGTTTCCAGTCTTTCAGCAGAGCAGAAATAAAGGTTTTTGTAATAATGAAGTTCTGGGAAAAAGCCAAGGTAGAATAAACCTGGGTCTTGAAATTACGTTTGTCACTTTTGATGAGGAGGAAGTGGAGGTGAGAGTATGCGGGACCGACAGAGCCAAGCCTTAGTTTTATTTTATTTTATTTATTTTTTTGTTGTCACTGTTTACTCTTTATTTATTTATTTAACATATTTATTGGAGTATAATTGCTTTACAATGGTGTGTTAGTTTCTGCTTTATAGCGAAGTGAATCAGCTGTACATGTACATATATCCCCATATCTCCTCCCTCTTGTGTCTCCCTCCCACCCTCCCTATCCCACCCCTCTAGGTGGTCACAAAGAACTGAGCTGAGCTCCCTGTGCTATGCGGCTGCTTTCCACTAAAGGGACAAAATGCAAGCCTTAGTTTTAAACATCAGCTGCCATTACTGACCACCTATGAAGCACCAGGCATTGGATTACCTGCCTTTCACACTCTATCACATTTAACACCATGATGCAAGGTAGATGTAGCAGAATTGCCTCATACAATCTTATATGCATTTAACTTGGGTGCATTGCAACTTGCATGGGGGAAGGAAAGAAATAGGGAGAAAAAGCAGAAGAGGAAAAGAGGGAGAAGGAGGAAAACGGGAGGAGATAAGGGGAAGAAGGAAGGAGTTTGCACAGGATATATTTAAATAGTGCATTCAATTCTGGTTAGCCCTCTACTAATTAGTGTTTGGCTTGGAGTTACTGAGATGGGCACATGAAACCATTATTCCCTAAAATGTTCTCTGTTTCAAATGCTTCTCATTTTGTGAGCATCAGCTGTGCTGAGTGCAATTCTAAAAATTTAAATCTAAACAATTCCCATTCAACACTGCCCTCCCTCAAATGCAAGCAAACAGCTTCATCTGGTCCTTAAATGAAGAGGCAACCATTTTTTCCAACCCTGGAGGAAAACCTGGCTTTGCTGGTCTTTTATAAAATATGTAGTGGCACATGGATTCCAAAGTAGCAGAATTATCAGAGATTAAACAAAAAATCTACATGACTTTTACCTTACAGTCTGACTAGAGTCAAACCACTGAATGTGCCCCATTAGTACTGTTTTCTCTAATCCTAAAATGCTGAAACTGATGCCTCGAAAGGGTTATCCACTTCCCCAAGGTCTCACAGGGAATAAGGCCGAATTGAATTGGCTGTGTTGGGATTTGAGCCTTTTTCCCTTCCTCTAAAGCTCTGTTCTTGTCTTATCTGGGGCGTCATGCAAATTATAGAAGAACAAAGGTTGGCAGGTGTATTTTGAGTGCCAGATTGAGGAGAAACAATGCACAAGTTTTCCTGGGGTCTGATTGAAGCAAGGTGCTAGAATGACCTAACGATGCTGGATTCAAAACCAACATCACTGCAGGTAAAACTCTGAACTTTAATTTTTGCAAAACAATTTCCTTAGACAACACTATTCCCTTGATGGAGTATCTTCTAAGGGCATCTTTCTCTTCCCTTTAGGGAGGTTAGTGAATTCCCTAGAAATCAAATGGGCCTATTTTTCACTTGAAATGACCTGATGACTTAGAATAGCTCTGCTTATTTCTGCAATCTGTCTTTCCCTTGTCTTCACCATGGTCATCTGGGTTTAATATCCTGGGTGGTTGGAAATGAAAGGCAGTGTGTATTTTTCCTTGAGATTTTCAAATTTGAATTTCCTGCTGTGAGTGCTCTTGCAGCTCAGTTGAAATTAGAACAGGATGAACTTCTTGAACTGTCACCAACTTGGGCACGGCTGACTCCAGGGCCTCCTACAGGGAAAGTTCCCTGAAGGGACAGCATGAAATGTCTCTACAGGAGAGATTAAATGGTTTAATAATGTCCTATTAAACCCACAGTTTTCAAACAAAACTGAGCTTTCAATACCACTTGTCACCCCAAAGCTCCTATTGAAGTGATTTTAATCTCAGATAAGGCTTTTACTGTTAGAAAGAAGGCACTGGCAACATTATCACTTTTTAGTTTTTTGGGTGGTGAGAGATGGTGAACTTTTGTCAAATTCTCATAAAGCTTGTTAGAATGGGAGGTGGGAGGAGAAAGGAGTGAGTTTTGTGAATAAACAGGAATAAATAATAAAAATATAATGGGTGAATTAAGCACTAGTGATGACCATATACCATGAACTGAGAAGTTTGATTGCCTCAACTCTGTCCATAAATTAAAGAGAAAAACAAATAGAACAAAACAAAACAAGGAAACAAACCAGATCCCACCAGAATAGAGTACCTCTGTGTTGTTTCCTTTCCCAATGAACTAATGAAGTTTCAAAGGTAAGTGTATAATCTCATGAGGGACATCAGCGGAGAGACTCCAAATAGATTTTTGATGCTCATTGTTCCTACTTTCTTAGAGCGACTGGACATCCCAGTCTTCTTTAAAATGCCATTTGTATTCTTACTGTAGTCATGTGATTTTTTTAAAATAAGCTTTTGATTTTAGAACAATTTTAGATTTACAGAAGAATTTCAAAGATTGTACAGACTTACAATATACCCTGTGGCCTAGTTCCCCTATTATTAACAGCTTACATTGGTGTGGCATATTTGTTATACTTAATGAGCCAATATTGATACATTATTATTAACTAAAGTACGTACTTTATTCATATTTCCTTATATTTTACCTAATGTCTTCTTCTGTTCCAGTAGCTCGTCCAGGATATCACATTACATTTAGTTGTAGTTGTCATGTCTTCCTGGCTTCTCTTAGCTGTGACAGTTTCTCAGCCCTTCCTTGTTTTTGATGACTTTGACACTTTTGAGGGGTACTGATTGGATAGTTTGTATAATATACCTCCACTGGAATTTGTCTGATGTTTTTCTCATGATTAGACTGGGGTTTTGTGTCTTTTGGAATAAGATCACAGAGGTAAAGGGCCATTTTTACAACCCCCTTTTCTCTCTGTCTCTATTTCCCTATCTGTCTCTATCTCATCTCTATCTCTTGATGTATATTTATCTATCTCTATCTCTTGATGTATATTTATCTATCTATGTGTATATATATACTCATAGATATCTATACACATAGATAAGTATACACACACACACACACACACACACATATATATATGTATATATATGTATTAGAGAGAAAGAGAGAAAACAAGAGACTTTAAGGAATTGGCTTAGGCTATTGTGGAGATATAAGTCCAAAACCTGCAGGGCAGGTTGGAGTTGTAGTCTGAGTCCAAAAGGCAGTCTGTTAGCAGAATTCCTTCTTGATCAGGACAAGTCAGTCTTTGTTCTATTAAGGCACTCAACTGATTGTATGAGGCCCACCAAATTATGTAGGGTAATCTGCTTTACTCAGAGTCCTTTGATTTAAATGTTAATCTCATCCAAAATAATCTTGTCAGAAATATTCAGAATAATGTTGACTAAATATCTGAGTAATGTGGCCCAGCCAAATTGACACATGAAATTAACCATCAGAAGCAGACTCATGCAAAGATGATAATACTTTCTTCTTGTACCCCTATTCCAACCCCAGCCTTGTATTCTAAGGGCCCAAGGAAGATTTCATGGCACTTTGTTTTCATTAAGAAATGGAGCTTGATTATTTGATGAGGGGCAGAAAAAGGTCTAAGGACGAAATGTTGGAAGTTCCCTGAGTTCAGAGGCAGAGCATTGGGTTCCCCAAGACTGGGGATTTTAAGAGATAGCAGGTTTCTCAATGACACAAGTTCTGTGCCCCATGAAGTTCCTGCTGGTGGTCAGATGAGGTGCTGGTGTGGAAGGTTGTGGACTGGAAACAGGGTGCCAAGGCTTGGACACCTCTGGTAAACACTGAGAGAATAGACCATCACCCTTCTAATGGAGCACAAGGACACGGACACTGAGCATCTCCACTGCAATTAGGATGGATTGAAAACTAAAGGCCTTTCTCCATCTAGGTGCCATTCAAATCCAAGGATTTTTGTTGAACCTCAGGAGAAAAGGAGGAAGTGAAATAGGAAATTTGATTACAGTTGATTCTCTTGTTATGCCGATGGATGGAACCTTAGATTAAGCAGGTTAACTATAATTCTGAATAAGTAAAGTAATGGGCTGCACTTGGTCTCTCAGTGTGTGGAGCAAACCATTCTACTATAATAACTTTAATCTTTAAAATTGTTTCTCACAGTTTTTTGGCAACTAATTTATTTTGAAATAACTATAATTTTAAACCATAAGAAATCTGAGAAATCCTCATGTGCAAAAACCTTTCTTCAGTAATGAGTAAAGTGACTTGTTCAAGGTCACATAATAAAGAGTAAAGGCAAGACTAAAACACAGACCTCCCAATCCTTTGTCCGCATGCTTTCTCTTTATCCCAATTTTATATAAATCTGCTACTTTACATTATATAGCTCCATTATTTCATTTTTAAATATAATAAATTAGTTTTTCACTTTTAGAAACTGTTATGAACTGAATTGTGTTGCCCCCAAATTTGTATGTTGAAGTACTAATCCCCAATGTGACTGTATGTGGAGATGGGACTTTTAAAGAGGTAACTGAGGTCAAATAAAGTCAAAAGGTTGGGACCCTTAGGTCCAATAGGACTGTGTCCTTTCAAAAGAGAAAGAGACACAGGGATGTGCACACACGGAGAAAAGGTCACGTGAGGACACAGCAAGAAGATGGCTGTCTGCAGGGCAAGGAAAGAGCCCTCAAGAGATATTCAACCTGCCCATACCTTGATTTTGGACTTAAGCCTCCAGAACTGTGAGAAATAAATTTCTATTGATTAAACCTTCCAGTCTGTGTGGGCATTATGGTGGCCTTAGCAAATTAATTCAGAAATCATTTTCTTTATCCTATTTATCTTTAATACAAATTTGATTAAAGAAAAAAAATCACCTATAGGAGACCTTCAAGATGGCAGAGGAGTAAGATGTGGAGATCACCTTCCTCCCCACAGATACATCAAAAATACATCTACATGTGGAAAAACTCCTACAGAGCACCTACTGAATGCTGGCAGAAAACCACAGTCTTCCATAAAAAGTAAGAAAATCCCCACGTACCTGGGTAGGGCAAAAGAAAAAAGAAAAAAAAAAGACAAAAGCATAGGGATGGGACCTGTGCTTCTGGGAGGGAGCTGTGAAGGAGGAAAAGTTTCCACACACTTAGGAAACCCCCTCACTGGTGGGGATGGTGCGGAGTGGGGGAGCTTCAGAGCCACAGAGGAGAGCTCAGCAACAGGGGTACAGAGGGCAAAGTGGAGAGATTCCCACACAGAGGATCAGTGCTGACCAGCACTCACCAGCCTGAGAAGCTAGTCTGCTCACCCACCAGGGCAGATGGGGGCTGGGAGCTGAGGCTTGGGCTTTGGAGGTCAGACCCCAGGGAGAGGACTGGGGTTGGCTGTGTGAAAACAGCCTGAAGAGGGCTAGTGCACCACAGCTAGCCAGGATGGAGTCCGGGAAAAAGTCTGGAACTGCCAGAGAGGCAAGAGACCATTGTCTTGGGGTGCGCTAGGAGAGGGGCTTCCTGCTGCATGTGCCCACAGATGACAGAGCACTGCCTAAGTGAGTTCCAGAGATGGGTGCGAGCTGCGGCTATCATCTCAGACTCCAGAGGCGGGCAGGGAGTGCTACCACTGCCACCGCTGCCCCCAAGGATCCTGTGTGCAAACGCAGGTCACTGCCCACAGCCTCCTGGAGGCTGTGCAGCACGGCATTGCCAGGGTTCCGTGATCCAGGAGCAACTTCCCCGGGAGAACACACGGTGCACCTCAGGCTGTTGCAACGGCATGCCAGCCTCTGCCACCACAGGCATGCCCCACATTCCAATTGTCTCTACCATAAACCTCCATCTACCCAGCCTGAGTGAGGAAGAGAGCCCTAATCAGCCGCTGCTTTAACCCCCTCCTGTCTGGGTGGGGAACAGACGCCTGAGGTGACCTACATGCAGAGACAGGGCCAAAACCAAAGCTGAACCCCAGGAGCTGTGCGAACAAAGAAAAGAAAGGGAAATTTCTCTGTGCAGCTTCAGGAGCAGTGGACTAAATCCCCGCAATCGGCTTGACAAACCCTTCGTGTATGGAATACCTGAATAGACAACGGGTGTTTCCAAAATTGAAGCAGTGGACTTTGGGAGCAACTGTAGACTTGGGGTTTGCCTTCTGCGTTTGATTTGGTTTTGGTTTTACGTTTATCTTAGTTTGGTTTTTAGTGATTGTTTTCATTTGTGTGTTTGTTTATTGGTTTGGTTGCTCTCTTCCTTTTTTCTTTTTTTTCTCTTTTTGTGAGTGTGTGTGTGTATATGTTTCTTTGTGTGATTTTTGTCTGTTTAGATTTGCTTTTACCGTTTGTCCTGGGGTTCTGTCTGTGCATTTTTTTTTCTTCCTTTTCTTCTTAGCCGTGTGGCTGTCAGGGTCTAGGTGCTCTGGCTGGGTGTTGGGCCTGAGTCTCCAAGGTGGGAGAGCCGAGTCCAGGATGTTGGATCACCAGAGACCTCCCAGCCCCATGTAATGTTAATCGCCGAGAGATCTCCATCTCAGCACTAAGACCCAGCTTCACCAAATGACCAGCAAGCTCCAGTGCTGGACGCCCTATGCCAAACAACTAGCAAGACAGGAACACAACCGCACCCATTAGAGGAGAGGCTGCCTAAAGTCATACTGAGTTCACAGACACCCTAAAACACAACACTGGATGTGGCCCTGCCCACCACAGGGACAAGATCCATACACAAGCCACTGAATCAACCTCACCCACTGGGGGCAGACACCAGAAATAAGAGGAACTACGAACCTGCAGCCTGCGAAAAGGAGACGCCAAACACAGTAAGTTAAATAAAATGAGAAGACAGAGAAATATGCAGCAGATGAAGGAGCAAGGTAAAAACCCACTAGAACAAACAAATGAAGAGGAAATAGGCAGTCTACCTGAAAAAGAATTCAGAGTAATTATAGTAAAGATGACCCAAACTCTTGGAAATAGAATGGAAAAAATATAAGAAACGTTTAACAAGGATCTAGAAGAGCTAAAGAGCAAACAATGATGAACAACAAAATAAATGAAATTAAAAATTCTCTAGAAGGAATCCATAGCAGAATAACTGAGGCAGAAGAACAGATAAGTGACCTGGAAGATAGAATAGTGGGAATAACTGCCACAGAGCAGAATAAAGAAAAAAGAATGAAAAGAATTGAGGACAGTCTCAGAGACATCTGGGACAATATTAAATGCACCAACCTCCGAATTATAGGGGTCCCAGAAGAAGAAGAGAAAAAGAAAGAGTCTGAGAAAACATTTGAAGAGATTAGAGTGGAAAACGTCCCTAACATAGGAAAGGAAATAGTCAATCAATTCCATGAAGCACAGAGTCCCATACAAGATAAACCCAAGGAAAATAATCCAAGATACATATTAATCAATCTATCAAAATTAAATACAAAGAAAAAATATTAAAGGCAGCAAGGGAAAAGCAACAAGTAACATACAAGGGAACTCCATAAGGTTAACAGCTGATCTTTCAGCAGAAACTCTGCAAGCCAGAAGGGAGTGGCAGGACATATTTAAAGTGATGAAAGGGAAAAACCTACAACCAAGATTACTCTACCCAGCAAGGATATCATTCAGATGTGACGGAGAAATTAAAACCTTTACAGACAGGCAAACACTAGAGAATTGAGCACCACCAAACCAGCTTTACAACAAATGCTAAAGGAACTTCTCTAGGCAGGAAACACAAGAGAAGGAAAAGACCTACAAAAACAAACCCAAAACAATTAAGAAAATGGTAATAGGAAAATACATATTGATAACTACCTTAAATGTAAATGGATTAAATGCTCCAACCAAAAGACATAAACTGGCTGAATGGATACAAAAACAAGACCCATATATATGCTGTCTACAAGAGACCCACTTCAGACCTAGGGGTCTGAAGGGACACATACAGACTGAAAGTGAGGAGATGGAAAAAGATATTCCATGCAAATGGAAATCAAAAGAAAGCTGAAGTAGCAATTCTCATATCAGACAAAATAGACTTTAAAAGAAAGACTATTACAAGAGACAAAGAAGGACACTATATAATGATCAAGGGATCAATCCAAGAAGAAGATATAACAATTGTAAATATTTATGCACCCAACATAGGAATACCTCAGTACCTAAGGCAAGTGCTGACAGCCATAAAAGGGGAAATCAGTAAAACAATCATAGTAGGGGACTTTAACACCCCACTTTCACCAATGACAGATCATCCAAAATGAAAATAAATAAGGAAACACAAGCTTTAAATGACACATTAAACAAGAGGGGCTTAATTGATATTTACAGGACATTCCACCCAAAAACAACAGAATACACATTCTTCTCAAGTGCTCATGGAACATTCTCCAGGATAGATCGTATCTTGGTTCACAAATCAAGCCTTGGTAAATTTAAGAAAATTGAAATCGTATCAAGTATCTTTTCCGACCACAATGCTATGAGTCTAGATCTCAATTATAGGGAAAAAACTGTAAAAAATACAAACACATGGAGGCTAAAGAATGCGATGCTACTAAATAACCAAGAGATCACTGAAGAAATCAAAGAGGAAATCAAAAAATACCTAGAAACAAATAACAATCAAAACACGATGAACCAAAACTTATGGAATGCAGCAAAAGCAGTTCTAAGAGGGAAGTTTATAGCAATACAATCCTACCTCAAGAAACAAGAAAAATCTCAAGTAAACAACCTAAGCTTACACCTAAAGCAATTAGAGAAAGAAGAACCAAAAAACCCCAAAGTTAGCAGAAGGAAAGAAATCATTAAGATCAGATCAGAAATAAATGAAAAAGAATTGAAGGAAACAATGGCAAAGATCAATAAAACTAAAAGCTGGTTCTTTGAGAAGATAAACAAAATTGATAAAGCATTAGCCAGACTCATCAAGAAACAAAGGGAGAAGACTGAAATCAACAGAATTAGAAATGAAAAAGGAGAAGTAACAACTGGCACTTCAGAAATACAAAGGATCATGAGAGACTACTACAAGCAACTCTATGCCAATAAAATGGATAACCTGGAAGAAATGGACAAATTCTTAGAAAAGTACAACCTTCCAAGACTGAACCAAAAAGAAATAGAAAATATGAATAGACCAATCACAAACACTGAAATTGAAACTGTGATTAAAATTTTTCCAACAAACAAAAGCCCAGGTCAAAAAGGCTTCGCAGGTGAATTCTATCAAACATTTCCAGAAGAGCTAACGCCTATCCTTCTCAAACTCTTCCAAAATATAGCAGAGGGAAGAACACTCCCAAACTCATTCTATGAGGCCACCATCACCCTGATACCAAAACCAGACAAAGATGTCACAAAAAAGAAAACTACAGGCCATATCACTGATGAACATAGATGTGAAAATCCTCAACAAAATACTAGCAAACAGAATCCACTAGCACATTAAAAGGATCATACACCATGATCAAGTGGGGTTTATCCCAGGACTGCAAGGATTCTTCAATATACACAAATCAATCAATATGATACACCATATTAACAAATTGAAAGATAAAAACCATGTGATAATCTCAATAGATGCAGAAAAAGCTTTTGACAAAATTCAACACCCACTTATGATAAAAACACTCCAGAAAGTCGGCATAGAGGGGACCTACCTCTACATAATAAAGGCCATATATGACAAACCCACAGCCAACATCATTCTCAATGGTGAAAAACTGAAACCATTTCCTCTAAGATCACAGGAACAAGACAAGGTTGCCCACCCTCACCACTATTATTCATCATGGTTTTGGAAGTTTTAGCCATGGCAATCAGAGAAGAAAAAGAAATAAAAGAATCCAAATCAGAAAAGAAGTAAAACTGTCACTGTTAGCAGATTATATGATATTATACATAGAGAATCCTAAAGATGCTACCAGAAAACTACTAGAGCTAATCAATGAATTTGGTAAAGTAGCAGGATACAAAATTAACACACAGAAATCTCTTGCATTCCTATACACTAATGATGAAAAATCTGAAAGAGAAATTAAGGAAACACTCCCATTCACCATTGCAACAAAAAGAATAATATACCCTTGAATAAGCCTACCTAAGGAGACAAAAGACCTATAAGCAGAAAGTTAGAAGGCACTGATGAAAGAAATCAAAGATGACACACACAGATGGAGAGGTATACCATGTTCTTGGATTGGAAGAATCAACATTGTGAAAATGACTATACTACCCAAAGCTATCTACAGATTCAGTGCAATCCCTATCAAATTACAAATGGCATTTTTTACAGAACTAGAACAAAAAAATCTTAAAATTTGTATGGAGATACAAAAGACCCAGAATAGCCAGAGCAGTATTGAGGGGAAAAAATGGAGCTGGAGGAGTCAGACTCCCTCACCTCAGACTATACTACAAAGCTACAGTAATCAAGACAGTATGGTACTGACACAGAAACAAAAATATAGATCAATGGAACAGGATAGAAAGCCTAGAGATAAATCTACAAACATATGGTCACCTTATCTTTGACAAAGGAGGCCAGAATATACAATTGAGAAACGACAGCCTCTTCAGTAAGTGATGCTGGGCAAACTGGACAGCTACTTGTAAAAGAATGAAATTAGAACACTTCCTAACACCATATACAAAAATAAACTCAAAATGGATTAAAGACTTAATGTAAGGCCAGACACTATGAAATGCTTAGAGGAAAACATAGGCAAAACACTCTATGACATAAATCACAGCAAGATCCTTTTTTGACCCTCCTCCTAGAGTAATGGAAATAAAAACAAAAATAAACAAATGGGACCTAATGAAACTTAAAACTTTTGCACAGCAAAGGAAACCATAAACAAGACGAAAAGGCAACTGTCAGAATGGGAGGAAATATTTACAAATGAAGAAACTGACAAAAGATTAATCTCCAAAATATACAAGCAGCTCATGCAGCTCAGTATCAAAAAACAAACCACCCAATCCAAAAATGGGCGGAGACCTAAATAGACATTTCTTCAAAGAAATATAGATTGCCAACAACTCATGAAAGAATCCTCAACACCACTAATCATTAGAGAAATACAAATCAAAAGCACAGTGAGGTATCACCTCACACCGATCAGAATGGCCATCATCGAAAATCTACAGACAATAAATGCTGGAGAGGGTGTGGAGAAAAGGGAACCCTCTTGCACTGTTGGTGGGAATGTAAATTGCTACAGCCACTGTGGAGAACAGCATGGAGGTTCCTTAAAAAACTAAAAATAGAACTACCATATGACCCAGCAATATCACTACTGGGCATATATCCTGAGAAAACCATAATTTAAAAAGAGACATGTACCACGATGTTCATTGCAACAGTATTTACAATAACGAGGACCTGGAAGCAACTCAAGTGTCCATCGACACTTGATGAATGGATAAGGAAGATGTGGTGCACATATGCAATGGAATATTGCTTAGCCATAAAAAGAAATGAAATTGAATTATTTGTAGTAGGGTAGATGGACCTAGAGTCTGTCATACTGGAGTGAAGTAAGTCAGAAAGGGAAAAACAAATGCTGTATGCTAACACATATATATGGAATTTAAAAAAATGGTTCTGATGAACCTAGAAGAAGGACAGGAGTAAAGACGCAGACATAGAGAATGGATTTGAGGACATGGGGTGGGGGGAAGGGGAAGCTGGGGTGAAGTGAGAGAGTAACATTGACATATATATGCTACCAAATATAAAATAGATAGCTAGTGGGAAGCAGCCACATAGCACAGGGAGATCAGCTCTGTGCTCTGTGACCACCTAGAGGGATGGGATAGGGAGGGTGGGAGGGAGGCTCAACAGGGAGGGGATATGGGGATATATGTATACATACAGCTGATTCACTTTGTTATACACCAGAAACTAGCACGACCTTGTAAAGCAATTATACTCCAATAAACATGTAAAAAAAATCACCCATAAATCCATCACCATATCACAATATTTCCCCCTTTGCACATGTCCTTCTAGTACTTTCCATGTATACATATTTATACAGATAACTCACTTCTAAAACTGCTGACTTGTGGTGGACTAAAACGTTCTCAAGCGCTCCCTTTAATATTTTGGTTCTTTCAGCTGTTCTATTTTGTTAGTTTCTGCTCATGCTCTATGTTGTGTTCATTCCTCTACTGTGGACTTCTGGGAAGTGCTGTGTGTTCCCCTGCTGGCTACTTGAGACTGAGGTCCTGCTGCTGGGGTATGTTAAGAGACAGCAGCCTCACTGTCCTGGAAGGCAGAGTGATCTTAGACACATCTGATGGTTCTAGGAACACTGTTAATGAATCATAAGGAAGCTTCTTTCTTCTCTGGTTCTTCATGAACAAGAGCTGCAAATCTCACTCAGCTAGCTTCAAAACCAGAGAGGACTGAATGACCAAGTGGTTTAGCTCCCCTGTGGCTCCTGCAGGTTGAAGGAATCAGAGGATCAGCTGGTCCCCACAGTAAACTCATATAGGTACACCTAACCTCTTTGCCTGTGGATCCTTAGATCTCCCAAGTCAGGCTCTTTCCAAAATTTATCCTTTAGGTTCTTCACCTCAGAACTGGTGCCCAGCCTCTCATCTGGCCCAGAGCATAAAAATTCCCCTATATCCCTACTTTCCCCTTCTGGACCTCAGCAGAGCTGAGATATTGCTTATTTAAGGATCCCCAGCTCTGGTAGCTGGTGGGCTCAGGAAAGTTAGGTTTAGCACTTGAATTTTAAACTTAGGTGGTCATGTGAAGTATTTCAGGGAGGACAGATAGATATTGTAAAGGAGTGTGTGATATTGTGATTTTTAATAAGAAATATATAGATCTTCATCTCCTTTTCTGGCACAGAGCTCCTAAAACCCTTTGAATTTCCTATGTGATGAGAGCAATAAAAGTATCTTCAGAAAAAAAAAAAAAAAAAAAAAAAAAAAGTATCTTCAGTTATGTTAATGAGGTGACTTTTGGACCCCTCCTAAATAGGGGGCTGGTTGCCAGGAGAACCAATCATGTGAATAGGACCCCAAAATTTGTCTTTTTAACAAGCTTCCAGGTGATGCTTTTGCTCCTAGTAGGGAGCTGCATTGAGAGAACCACTGGTTTATAAAATACATTGAGCAAAATATACTGGGGGTACGTTCTCTTTCTTTCCTTTCTTCCCTCCCTCCCTCCTTTCCTCCCTGCTCCCCTGGCCCCTTGCTTCCACATTCTATCTCCTATGTATGCATGTATGTGTGTACATATGTATGCATGAAGGTGTTTCCCAGGTGGGACCGATTTGACATGGCAATTGTTGCCAATTTTTGGTAATCCTAGCTAACAGGAAAGAATGATACCATTTATTACCTCTTGTCCTGCTGGTTGCCATGGTCTCTTTACTCCTTGCCTCCCATCTTCTTTGTCGGATTCCTTCCCTACACAGGTGCCAGTAACTCTCTGAAAACAGGTCACTTCTAGAAACATCTAGTGACTTCCACTGATACTCAGGTGGAGAGGGAATTCAGACTCAGCTCTGCCTAACTTTGAAGCAAGTAGCACTTTTAACTATTAGAATATCTTGTCTTCCTCATCTGTGTGAACAGAATGGATAATTAAAACATGAGCTTTCCCATTTTAGGAAATAATTTAGACCTTATTCCTCATTAAGTTATTAAATTCTGACCTATAAAGGAATTGGTTGGTTGAAGTCTGAAAACATTTAATAAATCCCTATGATGGATCCAACATTTCGTGATGGACCCAGCATCGTGTGGATGAAGGTATCTTTCCTATTTTATATACATGCCTTTGGATTTGAATAATGGCATGACCAAACAAACCAAAAAATTCAAAGGGCAAAAATAAAATAAAATAAAAAACACCCTTCAGAAACGAAAGGCAGAACACAAGAGGGAGATGAGACAATCATTCCCTGAGATTGCAGAGTAAATGCTTTAAAAAAGACTTTCATGAAATCTGTCTCTAAAAACTCAGGCACACCTATCCAAGAAGAAACTCAGGAAAACTAGAAATTGTATAGAATTAACTTGAATTCTAGCATCAGCTCTTCTAAAAATAACCTCTGTATTTTTTATCAGTTCACTTTAAATCTCTATTCGTTTGTCTGTAAGATGAAGGACTGGGCCAGGGTTATCTTGGGAGTGCCTTGCAGCACCAGTGTTCTAGAATTGCAGTGTTCTGTGGACAAACACACACAGACAGTCTTTAATTATAAGTTTGCAAAGGCATCTAGGGGGCCAAGTCCATCTGCCCCTGAGGCCTTAAACCTTTATTAATTACTGGTTTCCCAAGGCCACCTCTGTTAGTGGGAGGGGGCAGAGAAGCAAGAGAAACCCCTTGGACCACAGGCCTTCCACTTCTGGTTTCTCACCGCAAAATATTTCCCACAACTTGGGGGCCAGATGGCAACATTTTTGAAGATGCACTAAGGATTTGAATTCTGGTTCATATTAAATATCACATGTAAATTATTAATCTGTGGCAGATGTAACTGTATATTACTACACTACATTAAACATTAATATTGCAAAGGCCAGCCTGTGGACCACATGGAGCTGCTGGGGGACCACCATTGGTCCTCCAATTAAAATCCAGATTTAGAATCTAGGTAAATTAGGCAGAAGTCTTTAGAAGGAATATTTATTACTAATGGGATATACAAACACTATGAGCATTGTTTCAAAGTAAATGATAATATCTAGCATTCATTGAGGTCTTACTATGTGCCAAGTATTCTTCTAAGAGCTTAACACATATTGATAAATTTAATTTTCCTGACAACTCTATAAGGTAAGCATTATTACTTATTATTGTTAGGGAGCAACCTTTACTAAGTACCAACTCTGTAACGGGAGCTGTTCTAGGTAGTGTGGATACAGAGGTGGGATAAGACATTGTCATGGTTTTATGGAACTACTTTCTGATGAGATGAGACAGATAATACACCCCTCCCCCCAGTAATAATTGGACACAATAATTTCAGAGAAGAATAGTGCCATGAAGTAAATACAACAGAGTTATGTGATCACAGGGGACTGGTAGAGGGTTACTATAGATTGGCTGGTCTGGAGAGTCCTCTCTGAGGAGGAGACATTTGGGCTAGTTGTTCTAGGTCAATTGGCTTAATAGCAGTTTCCTAAAAGCAACTGGTTGAATATTAGTTCTTCAGATTACCAGTGTGTTAAAATAACAATTTGCCAAAAACTTTTTTTAATAAACCACCTATCAATTGTATAGCATTTCATGTTTCTCCAAGGTCACTTAACGTACAGTGTATTTTTAAGATGACAATTTCCCAAGTAATGTGAATTTTAGCTGTTGTGCATGCTACTGATGTCAAGAATATTATTAACAGTAGTGTGGGTTTCTGTTTTCCACAGCATTTTCTTTCCAGTCTGCAGCTTTTTTTCTCTCAGTTTACATCAGTTTGGGCTATTCCATTTTAAAATTTTGCCTCAGCTTGTCTGTGAATTGTTTGAAATAGTTTGTAGAAAGAAAAACGAATATAAATTAAACAGAATAGATATACAGTCTAGAAATCGCTGCTGTCACTTTAGCCTTTCTTCAAGTCGGTCCATCTTTTCATCTCCCAGATACCACGGCCAAGAAAATGACCTTGTTATTATCTCTTGAATAGCAGCATCTTTGGAGCCCTCTGTCCTCTTTTGGGAGACCTTTTCTTTTGTCCCCTTGGCCTGCCTTAGAAACCAGTCAGTCCCTATTCCAGGTCTCCTCAATTTTTATCTCTGTTTACTTGGTAACTACTATAGATCAAAAGCTGTATGTTTGTTGCATCAAAACTCATTCTAATCCACTTGAAAATTGCTTTCCTTTATTACAGGGCCTGGAGAGCCAAAACAACCTTGTTTGAACTACTTTGTAGCTAGGGTGTAAGCACATGACCTAGGATCTATGAATTAAAAGACCCCCAGATTTGGAGGTGAAAATAAGCAAAGTGAAGGGGCAGTATGCCACAGAGAGACCAACAATCTAGGATGGTCCTTTGGTGGGCTAGAATGGTTTTTCTAGATGCATTTTACCTAACTGCATCTATCCTGGGTTATATAGCATAAATCTGGTAATTTGGGTCTCACAGAGATTGTATGAACAACATAATGTCTTTTACTAAATTACTTTATGCTTAAACTAACTGGAGTGGATTCTGTTGTCTTTGATGAAGAACTCTGATCACCACACCTGATGTGTTTACATTTTATTGAGATACTTGATGATGGTGTCTTAGTCTCTTAGGGCTGCTGTAACAACACAGACTGGGTGGCTTATAAACAATGTTTATTTCTCATAGTTCTGGAGGCTAGGAAGTCCAAGTTTATGGTGGCAGCAGATTCAGTGTTTGGTAAGGGTCTTCTAGGTAGCTGTCTTCTTGATGTGTCTTCTCTAGTGGAAGTGGCAAGGGAGTTTTCTTGGTCCTTTTTTATAGGGGCACTAATCCCATTCATGAGGGCTTCATTATAACCTAATAACCTCACAAAGGCCCCCACTTCCTCATTTCATCACCTTGTGGATTAGGATTCAACGTATGACTTTTGGGGGGACACAAACATTCAGACCATAATAGATGGAAAAGCATCATAGGAAGGATGTTATAATGATGGAATGACCAGTACTGAACTCATTTGGGAGATCTAATTCATACCATGTGGGGGGTCACTTATTCTTTACCCTCATAAATCTAGTTGCCTTTTCATTTTTCTTATATATCCCTTCTTTAACACATGCTACAGATTTTTCATTTATATGAGAATCATAACCATAACTATCTCACAGGCATGTTGTTTTAAGTAAAATGATTAGAATAGCATCTATGCATAGAAGTTTAGTAGTAAATGGTGGCTAGCATTTTTTTAGTATTAGGAGAGACTGATTAGTACTGTCTAGGATAGCATTAGAGTTGATGTCTTCAAACAAGAAATATCAAGTCTGGGAGAGGAAACCGGGAGAGGGAAAATTTCCAGAATCAGATACATAAAAGAGAAGAGCGCATTGAAGGAGCCAAAAGGGTTCTAGGTGACTAAATTCTTCTACGGTAGGATTGGAACGGTTGGAGGGGTACTCCTAGAATAAGTAGTGGGACTGGAGAGTAGGATGAGGGCTAGATCAGACACAAAAAATTATAGGCCCCTTTCATAATGGGGCAGCCATGCTCTAAGCCCCTTCATCCCAGTCCAGTCGGAAGGACTTCCTCCTTCCTCCTTTCCCAACATTAACTCAGGTAGTCACCTCCAGTTTTCAACCACATGCATATCCTTGTTAGCTACCTGAGGACAGGATCCTGATCTAATGACTGAATTCATGTCTCTGAAACGTTGAGGAGATTGGGCTAAATGCATGCTAAGGCTATGGCAGAGATAGGAAGAAGTATTTTAAAAATTCTTTGATATATATATGCTTAAAAACTTCTGGTTAATTGAGGGGTTGGATCACTTGGGTTCTGGTAAATGCCCTCATGTATTTGTGCTCTAGTAAAAAAAAAATACCAACACACTTTTGGTAAAACTATGAATTCAATAACAAAACTGAATCTTTCCAATGCAAGAGTCCAAAGGGCCAATTTTCCACTTAACAATGCATAGGGTTGGAATAATACGTTTAGAATTTCTTCTTTTTCTTTCCTACCTTCCTCCTTCTCTTCCTTCTCCTCCTTCTCCTTTTTAGTTAAACCCAAATTCTGTATTGAAGTTTAGAATTGACATCTTGGTGCTTAATCCAGAGTTACTTCCATCAGTTTCTGGAAATGGTCTCTATTTCATATGATTCACAAGGAACTGCTGATTTTATCTGAAGTTTGCACAAGTACTATTAGCACAAAGAATAGTGATTTCATATAAAATAATCAGAAAAACTTTAGTAGTCATAGGTCAGTGACAGGAAAAATAGTCATTTTTTTGGGCCAGGGCAAATCCAGCCATGATTTTTAAAATTTTGTTTTATTTTTTTAAAATGTGTTACAACTGAAAACATATTTTGTCAGCCACCTCCTCCCTTGTCTTTTCAAAGTCCATATGTTCTTCAGGGGAAAATTGAATTCAGCTTCACTTGAGTCTTTGGAAAAATTTAAAAGAACCATTTGATGTGCAAGATTTCTAGGTCTTTAGAAATCAGATCTAAAGTCAATTGCTTGGAGAAAATTCAAATTGCATTTTCTCAACACTTTAAAAAATATTTGGGTCAGATTCAAAAGTTCAGACTTCTGCTACTTAGAAGTAGACGCGCACACTGGCAGGGCATATTTACACATTGCTTATTTTTCAGTAGACTTTAAGAGGTCATAAATTTTGTCCACATTTAGTATTCAATTATCCACATTCATATTCAATAAACATGTTTTGCTTTGAACTAGCATCTGGGTGTAGTAGCTTTTGTGATTCCCATCTCTCTTGAGTAGAGTGTATTAGTTTTCTTAGTAGAAGAATACATTACTCTGTGTGTCAAGCAATGTTGAGAGAAAATAACCAATTGAGGGTTGTCAAGAGGATCTGAGCCTCCTAAAATCTATTTACACCTGCTCTGGATTGGGCACAAACCTGCTTATCACAGTGTTTGAGTCCAGATTAAGATACCATTCAAATGCGAGAAGCATGAGGGCTGAACTGGGGTTAGGAGGCAGTTGGGTGCTAATCATTTGCATTCTCATCACATGGCTGTGTGACCCCGTGAACATTTTTTTTTCTCCGTGGGCCTGAGCTTCCTTATCTAAAACGGAAGGGGATAGTGCTTTCAAACTGGGTGGGCTCTTTATAACTCTGTGGTTCCAAAAAGCTGTCTCCAGAGCTCCCTGGCTTTTACAGAATCTATATGTAAAGATTTTGCAGAAAACTGCTTTGGATTAAAAAGATTTTGTTACTACAAAACAAAGATAGAACAACCCTCAACTCTAGTATTTTAGATTTTTAAGTTTGTTCATTTTACTTTAAGTTATTTAACTTAGCATTTACTATGTCTTGTCAAGGGTTTAAAATTACCTAAAAGAAATGATATCTGGATCTGAGCTCAGGAAATAGAAATTTGGTTTTACTTGTTGACACTGATATCTTACATTCCATGGTCCACAAACCTGGAATTGCTTCTCTGCTATTTGAAACATACTGCTGGGTATTAAAAGTGGCGTACATTACAAGCACCTTGGAAAAACTGGGTGGCAATATCTCTTAGAGCTAAACATATGCATAACCTATGACCAGAGATTCCACTCCTAGATAAATGCCCAACAGAAATGTATGTAGATGTTTCCCAAAAGATGTGCACAAGAATGTTCAGAGCAGCATTATTTGTAATAACTCTAACATGGACACTCTAAATGTTCATCAACAGTGGAAAAGATAAACAAATTTGTGTTGCACTGTCATAATGGAAAATTACGCAGCAATGAGAATGATGGATCTGCAACTACACACAGCAATATAGATGAATTTCACAGGCACAAAAGAATACATAATTACAAATTCATTTATAAAATATAAGAACAGGCAAAACTAATCTATGTTGTTAAAAGTCAGGATTGTGGATACTATTGTAGGGCGAGAAGAAAAGTGGGAAGGGATCATGAGGGGGGTTTCCGGGATGCTGCTAATGGACTATTTCTTAACCTGGGTACTGGTACACATGTGTGTTCAGTTTGTGAAAATGTATTAAGCTGTCACTTATGATGTATCTTTTATATGTACATTTTATTTATTAAAATTTTAAAAAAATCCTCTAGATTGTCTTCTCAAATCTGCTACTTAAGATTAGTTAGTGCAAAAGGAAATAGAATAGACATGGTAAGTAAGCCCTATTGTCCCAGTTTACTCCTTGAAAGGGAAACTAGAACAGGGTTAGTGGCCTCACTGAGCTGAGGAGACAGAGGTTGGAGTTTGGGAGGCGGAGGCAGCTAAAATTTGAGGACAGAGAGGAGGGAGCTAGAGAAAGTGAGAGAGTGTGAGAGAGCCTGAGATCAACAGAGGGGTCCCTCTAATCTTTGATCAAGTACTAACGTGTGCATGTATGAGAGGAAAGTGCCTGAGGCTAGGGAAAGGACCACTTAAAAAAATAGGCTAAGATTTTCTGAAGCTTACAAAGGCCTAATTGTATTCCCACAAGCCATAGATTGTTATTCTAGGGCATTTGGTAAAATCTTCAGAAGGGTGTACTATTAGTAGTGGGGTTACATTAGCTCCAGCAAAGTGTCTGCTCTGGACCTGCCGTAACAAAACTTAAAAGCAAGCATTGTAAGGATTAGCTTGCTCTTCAAGTTACTTAAGTGAGTGCTATGGTAGGCTGAATAATGTCTCCCCAAAATACAAAGGTCCTAATCCTTGAAAACTAAATAGAACCTGATATTTAAAAAGAGACTTTGAAGATGTAAACATGTTAAGGGTCTTGAGACGGGAAGATTATCTTGGATTACCTGGGTGATGCCTAAGATTTCACTATAGAAGAGAAGGCAAGGTACTGATGGAAGCAGAGACTGGAGTGATGTGGTCATAAGATAAGGATTTCTGGCAGCTACCAGAAGCTAGAAGAGACAAGGAACAGATTCCTTAGGAAGAACCAGACTTGTCAACAACTTGACTTTAACTTCCTAAGACTCATTTTGGACTCTGGCCTCCAAAACTATAAGAGAATAAAGTTTTGTTGTTTTAGCCACTAAGTTTGTGGTGATTTGTTTTAGCATCAATAGGAAACTAATACAGGGACCAAAGCAAAATTCAATAGTCATTAAAGGAATAAAAAAAAAATAGCAACCAACAATGTAAAATTCACGAAGTCTGCAATTCAATAAAATATTACTAGAAATGTGAAGAAACAGAAATGTATGACACATAACTAAGAAAAAAATCAATCAATAGAAACATACCCCCTAAATGAGGCAGATGATGGATTTAGGAAAGGGCTTTAAAACAGCTACTTAAAATCTTCTAAATATGCTCAAGGATATAAAATTTTTTAAGGCTTGAATATGGTAAGCAGAGAAATGAAAGATAAAAAAGACACAAATGGAACTTTTAAACACAAAAACACAATATCTGAAATGAAATATTTACTAGATGGGATAAACGGATTTGATTAGATATTACAAAAGAAAATACCAGTGAATTTGAAGGCATAGCAATAAAACTATCTAAATTGAAGCATAATGAGAAAAGTGACTGGGGAAAAAAGCCTCAGTGAGCTGTGGGATAATATCAGGTGAGTTAACATACATGTAATTGGAATCTCAGAAGGAAGGGAGGTCAGAAAAACTATTTGCAGAAATGATGGTTGAGTACTTTCCAATTTTGATGAAAACACTAAACCTACAGATAGAAGAAGCTCAAAAATTCCTAAGAAGAAACATATTAAGAATCACACCAAACCACATCATAATCAAACTAGAGAAAACCAGTGAGAGTCTATCATATAGAGGCTGTCATACAGAGTGAAGTAAGTCAGAAAGAGAAAAACAAATACCGAATGCTAACACATATATATGGAATCTAAAAGAAAAAAAAAATGGTTCTGAAGAACCTAGGGGCAGCACAGGAATAAAGACGCAGGTGTAAAGAATGGCCTTGAGGACACAGAGAGGGGGAAGGGTAAGCTGGGACGAAGTGAGAGAGTGGCATTGACATATATACACTACCAAATGTAAAATAGATAGCTAGTGGGAAGCAGCCACATAGCACAGGGAAATCAGCTCGGTGCTTTGTGTCCACCTAGAGGGGTGGGATAGGGAGGGTGGGAGGGAGCCGCAAGAGGGAGGGGATGTGGGGATATATGTATACGTGTAGCTGATTCACTTTGTTATAAAGCAGAAACTAACACATCATTGTAAAGCAATTATACTCCAATAAAGATGTTTAAAAAAAAAACTAAAAAAAAAAGAAACATCTGCTATCTATGATTGTTGAGTCCCACCTTCTGGATAAGTGATAGCCAGTAGGCATGATGATGCCCTATATCTTTGGCAGCTGTGGAGGTGGGCGTCAAGTATGAGAGAGCAGAATGAGAAGTGGTTCCATGTTGAAGACCAGACCTGGGTAGCTTGTATGAAATGATGTCACTAAACATCACACATGACCAAGGTAGAGAGGAGCTGATGAGAGTACAGATTCAAATTGGAATTTAAATATGGGGCTCAGAAGGACTCCTGTTTAGAGGAGTAGGTAGCTATGATGACTTTTTATTTGGTTTCTATGTTCAACTTGGTGCCAGGAGAATTTAGAAGTGCACTTTCAATTCTAGGAAGTGCAAACTAATTTATGGTGATAGAAAGGAGAGATCAGTGGTTGCCTGGGGATGGCAGTGGGTGGGCAGGGAAGGATGGGAGGGAGGGATTTCAAAGGGGCATGAGGAAACTCTTAGGGGAGATGGATATGTTCATTACCTTGATTGTGGTGATGGTTTCACAGATGTGTACATATGTCAAAACTTAACAAGTTGTATACTTTAAACACACGCAGTTTATTATATGTTAATTAGATGTCAATGAAGCTGTTTGCTTTCTTATCCTCCTTGCTTAAACATATGATATTGCAGAGGTGGCTGTTGGTGCTTTCATTTCGTCTTAACTCTTCTGGAGTTAGACTTGTTATATTGAAAGTTGCAGGCATTTGAGATGGTTTACATGACACAAGAGGCAAGTCAGTAATTCAGTTTAGGAACGCCAGCAAGTTCCAGAAGGTGAGGGGAAGTTTGGTTTTAGATACATGCGGGGAGGCCACTTCTTTTGTCCAATTTTCTGCTCAGGTCTCTATCTAAGACTCTCTGGATACTCACATTCCTATATTTCTGGCACCAAGCTGTCTGGATCTCACCTTCTCAGTTTCTACCCCTGGTTGACCTAGAATGAACACATGCAAATCACACGCAAATGAAGAGTATTCACACATTTCATCATTTTCCAGTGAAATATGGATCTGTTTAATTTTTGACAAGACTATTCATTGCGGTGATAAAAATTTCCGGACTTGTATTTGAAATTTGTTATTTGCCAGAATAATATCTTACTATTGAAGCTTTTATTCAAACAAGGATGGGACTTTTAAAAATTAATATTCCTTGATTCCTTCAGAATGTGAAACATTGGAAAAGGTAGGGACTTTTAAATCAAATTAGGTAGACCTGAGTTCAAATCTTTTACAGACAAAAACGGTAATATTGGGTAAGTTGTTTAAATTTTCTACACTGCCGCTTCCTTCAGTGTAAAATGGAAATAATACTAGCTTTCTTGTAGTTTTTTTTCCCCTTTTTTTTGGTGAAGATTAGAGATAATGCTTGTAAAGTGCCTATAATAATGCCTGAATGGACACTTATTAAACAATAGTTGACTGTTTGTAAACACAACCAGATATCATGACTTTTTAAAAATCACTTTTTAATGATAAAACTAGGGCCAGATATTTAGATTCTGATTTTTTTCCCCTCTACACTCACTCCTATATGCATATGTATTATAATTTCCTCAATTCTTTTTCACTTGATGAGTGAAACATTAATTTTAGCTTTCCTGAAGTTAGTCCTTTTGTGGTGAATTCTACCCTTGTCCTCCTCTCCCATTCAGGGCTCCTTTTCCTTTGTTACCAAGCCAAGACAAAAATGTTGGCTATGGGAAACATTTATTGGGTGCCATTTAGACAAGTGTAAGAATCCGATTGAATACTCTTCACAATTGTCAGTTGAAACTAAACACAGAGTTGCCATGGATACTGGTTGCTTGGCCTCTGCTCCAACACATTAGAGCCTTTTTAGTTCAACAATGTGCAGACCACAGATGTTGCCATGCATTGTATTCATAATCAGCTTGGATATCTTAGCGGAAGAATATCTTGGGTTTGCTTTAGCAGAGAAGGATCTAAATTCTCAGAAGAAACAGAACACCCTGTGCCCTCCATTGTTTCTCCAGGTACATAGGTGGTAACCTCTGCAGACACTGTTTTTATCTTTCTCACGGTTTCATTTAATCTAGATAGACTACTCCTCTCTTGATATTTATTTGGAAATAAGAAACTCTACTGCATATTTTGTAAAACACAACAGGGACATCAGTTAGGAAAATTGCACAGCTTTGGGTATAGGACTTAAAACAAGGCATAATCGAAGGAGAGAGAATACAAGAAAATCCCCGGGTTCCTTTGAGAGCTGGAGTAGAGTCACAGCAGAGAGGTCCCAGGTTGATTCAAAAAGTACTGGCTTTGCCACCTACTAGCTGTGTGTCCTTGGGCATATTAAACAATGAAAACCTTAGTTTCCTCACTCCAATGGCTCTTCCACTTGTAAGGACCTTTGTGAGTACATGGGGCCCACCTGGACAATCCAGGGTAATCTCGATTATTTAAGGCCAGTTGATTGTCAAGCGTAATTCCATCTGCAACCTTAATTTCCCTTTGCCATGTTACATATCCACATGCTCTGGGGATCCAAAGAGGTATGTGGACATATTTGGGAGGGGGACATTGTTCTATATTGCAGTGGTGCAAAATAAATTTCTCTTTATTTAGTGCCCACACATGTCTATGAATTCCCTTTCCACTGCTCATTTAATTCCCTTTTCATTGTTAGCAAAAGGAGACAATTCTAAATATCTGTTTTCGGTTTTCTCAGCCTCTTTTGATAAATATTCAGTTTAATTCGCATCCTGGGCTGTTTGTCTCATTCTTTTCCACTCCCTCAAGTTGGTAATGGGCATCTAAAGGCTTAAGTGACTTCATGATGATGGTGTTAGCATGAGAGAGACAATGCGGAAGGAGACTGGGGAGTGCTCTCTCCCCCTCTCCTTGTACAAATACTCAACACTACTACCTTTACTCTGCTGAGGCTGCCTAGACTTATTAAAACTGAGAGACATTCTCTCTTCTAATGCATATGGTGTGTAAAAACTATTTTATATTTTTGATCATCGAATTTTAAAAAATGCTTCCATAGATAATATGCTCTTATCAACAAGGCATTGAACCCAGAAATATTTTGTGCAAGAAATATCCCCTTGCCCACTCCCTTCCAGTTGGAGCGTGATGTCTAAAGCCCACAATTACAGTCTTGTTGCCTTAAGCCGGCTCTAATCGCTGGGTATTTTATGGCTAAAACAATGATATGATTTTCCACCTTGTTGCTGAGTAGACAATTAGGCAAATAGAATTCCAAACTGAAGAGTGTTTACAGGAAAAATGGATTGTTCTGTGGTTATTATAAAGAGAAGGGACATCCAATTCCCTTTACTGAAGTCAAGTGGCCACAAGCCTACTGGAAACAACATAATCCAAGCATCTTCTCTTCCCACAAATTTCTGGTTGTCAAGAATAATTATAAGTAAGAGAGTTGTGTCAATAGCACTGTGAGCCACTCTCATGTGGTTTTCCTTCCTTTTGAGCTGCCTCACTGTGAATAGTGAGTGCATCATTTATTGTTAGCCATAGGCAGAGCTCATTGCTGAGGAGAGGTAAACTGAAATCAGATTTGTTAGTCAGCCCTGGGTAAAATATTCGGTGAGCCAAGTTTCGTGATTAGTGACCCAGCCTTTCCTACTCTGGTCTCCCACAGTGATGAGACAATGATATAATTTGAAGAAGAAAATGTAATTGTTGATCTGTAATTGTTGTTGTAATTGTTGTAATTGTTGTTCCCGCCCTGGAACAGAGTGGCCGTGATGATGGTGGCGTAGAGGTGAGAAGAGAATGGGAGCCAACCTTACTGAACCCTGAGAATGTGATGTGCTAGATTCCTTTGCAAATAAGCTTTATTTATCCTCCCTAAAATTCTGCAGGCTGGTAGTACTACTGTGGACATGGAGATAGTAACTGACTCTCCTTTTCATACTCCCCACATTCATCTATTGCAAGTTATAATGATTTCTGAACATTTCTACTTTTATCATTATAATTATAATTCAAGGCACCATTAACTCTTGTCTGAACACCTGTAATCACCCTTCAAACTATTCTCTTTCTGTACAGCTATTCTTTGCCCTCTCAATCCATTTACACATATTTATAAACATAAATTATACTGTCATGACCCTGATTAATTTCCCCAATGTCTTTTCAAAGAGCCTAGAATAAAATATCACATCAGTCAAGAAGGGTTAGTTTCTTGTGCCGTAACAAAAATAATGTTTATTTTTCTTGCATGTTGCACATCCATTGTGAGTTGTTATACTATGGACTGAATTATTTTCCTCTGCCGAAATTCATATATTGAAGCCCTAACCCAAAAGTGATAGTATTTGGAGATGGGACCTTTAAGAGGTAATTAGTATTGGATGAGGTCATGAGGATAGGGCTCTGATGATGAGATTTGTGACCTTGTAAGAAGAGACATCAGAGAGCTTGCTTCCTCTCTCTATCTCCCCACCATGTGAGGACACAGTGAGAAAGTGACCACTTGCAAGCCTGGAAGAGGGCTATCATCAGGAACTGAATCAATGTAAACCTTGATCTTAGGCTTTCCAGGCTCCAGAACAATGAGAAAAGAATATCTGTTGCTTAAGTCATCCAATTTATGGTATTTTGTTATGGCAGCCTGAGCAAATTAATATAGTCTGCTTACAGGCTCCAGTCATTATAGGCACTCAAGGACCTAGACTGATGGAGCTCTATTTTAATCCTAGGCTTCCATAATCACTGAGGCAAGGCAAACAGATTCAGTGAATCCCAGGCTGGCTCTTTAAGCTTCTGTGGGGAAGCGACCCATTTGGTTTCTTGACTTTTATTGATAAAAGCAAGAATATGACCTTACCTGCATTCAACTGGGTAGAGAACAGCTGTTATATCACGTTTCACTAAATGAGAGAACTAAAACATTGTGAACAGTCCCAATGACCACCACAGGTATAAACCTTTATCAATATTGACAAGGGTGTGTTTGATCTGTTGCTCTTCACTTGTGGATTTCATCTCCTTTTATCACGCACGTTGCTTGCTATGTGTTGAGGCATTTGTACCAGCTGTTCCCTCTGCTTGGAATGCCCTTTCCTCAATTCTTTACTTAGCTGTCTCCTACTGCTCATTAAAATCTCAGTAAAAAATGCCACATCTTTAGATGATTCAGTCTTAACAGGGCTTTCCCTCCTTTGTCTAAATTTTTACCACTATGTCACCAATTTTTGTTTTCTTTCATTTTTAATTTATTATTATTATTATTATTTTTCACAATGTGTCCTTTTGGGATTCCTCAAGTCTTATGTTCTTTTGTTAGCTTGTTCGCTAATTCATTCATTTGCTGATTTCAGTTTTTGGAGATGCAATGACAAATGACACCATGTATACTCTTAAGGAACTCACAGTCTGGGGGAGAGATCGACATAAACACAAAACATTACAAACTGGCAAAGAAAGTACTAAGCATAAGCACATAACAAGATGCTCATGACATTGTTAATAAATCAAAATCATGAGATACCACTTTACATGCACTAAGATAGCTACAACAAAAATGATAGACAATAACAAGTGCTGGTGAGAATGTAGAGAAATTGGAACCCTCATATACTGCTTGTGAAAGTGTAAAATGGTACAGACAATTTAGAAAATAGTTTGACCATTCCTCAAAAAGTTAAACATATAGTCACCATGTAATACGGCAACTCCACTCCTAGGAACATCCAAAAGAAATAAAAAACATATGTTCACACAAAGACTTGTACATGAATGTTCATAGCAGCATTATTCATAATAGCCAAAAAGTGGAAACAAGCCAAATGTTTATCAACTGATGAATGGAAAAACAAAATGTGGCATATCCATACAATGGAATGTTATTCAGCCATAAAAGGAGATGAAGTACTTTAATCCATTTTGAGTTTATTTTTGTATATGGTGTGAAGAAATGTTCTAATTTCATTGTTTTACATGTAGCTTTCCAGTTTTCCCAGCACCACTTCTTGAAGAGATTATCTTTTCTCCATTGTATATTCTTGCCTCCTTTGTTGTATGTTAATTGACCATAGGTGCATGGGTTTATTTCTGAGCTCTCTAATCTGTTCCATTAATTTATGTATTTGTTTTTGCACCAGTACCATGTTGTTTTGATTACTGTAGCTTTGTAGTATAGTCTGAAGTCTGGGAGCCTGATTCCTCCAGCTTTGTTCTTTTTTCTCAAGATTGCTTTGGCAATTCGGGGTCTTTTGTGTTTCTGTATGAATTTTAGGATTACTTGTTCTAGTTCTTTGAAAAAAGTCATGGGTCTTTTGATAGGGATTGCATTAAACCTATAGATTGCATTGGGTAGTATGGCAATTTTAACAATATTTATTCTTCCTATCCAAGAGCATGGGATATCTTTCTATTTCTTTGTATCATCTTCAGTTTCCTTCATCAGTGTTTTATAGTTTTCAGAGGATAGACCTTTCACCTCCTTGGTTAAGTTTATTCCTAGGTATTTTACTCTTTGTGATGTGATTTTAAAAGGGGTTTTTGTTTTTTTACTTTCTCTTTCTGATAGTTCATTATTAGTGTATAGAAAAGCAACATATTTTTGTATATTAATCTGGTATCCTGCAACTTTTCTGAACTCATTTGTTCTAATAGTTTTTGAGTGGAGACTGTAGAGTTTCTATATAAAGTGTCATCTGCAAATAGTGACAGTTTTACTTCTTCCTTTCCAATTTGGATGCCTTTTATTTCTTTTACTTGTCTGATTGCTGTGGCTGGGACTTCCAATACTGTGTTAAATAGAAGTGGTGAGAGAGGGCATCCTTGTCTTGTTCTTGAATTCAGAGGAAAGGCTTTCAGCTTTTCACCATTGAGTATGATGTTAGCTGTGGGTTTGTCACATATGGTCTTTTTTTAAATCTCTGTACCCACTTTGATGAGTGTTTTTATGATGAATGGATGTTGAATTTTGTCAGATGCATTTTCTGCATTTTTTTAACATGGTGTATCACATTGATTGATTTGTGAATATTGAACCATTGTTGCATCCCTGGAATAAATCCAACTTGATTGTGGTATATGATCCTTTAAATATATTGTTGGATTTGGTTTGCTAATATTTTGTTAAGAATTTTTACATCTATATTCATCAAAAATATTGGCCTGTAATTTTCCTTTTTTGTAGTGTCTTTGTCTGGTTTTGGTATCAGGGAATGGTGGTCTCATAGAATGATTTTGGGAGTGTTCTGTGTTCTTCATTTTTTTGGAATAGTTTGAGGAGGATAGATAACAACTATTCTTTATATGTTTGGTAGAATTCCTCTACAAAGCTGTCCAAGACTGCACTTTTGTTTGCTGGGAGTTTTGTTTTTATTACAAATTCAATTTCACTACTAGTGATCAGTTTAAATTGTCTGTTTCTTCTTGATACATGGTGCAGCATGGGTGAACCAGGAAAAGTTTATGCTAAGTGAAAGAAGCCAGACACGAAAGACCATGTATTGCAGTGGTCCCCAACCTTTTGGCACTAGGGACCACTTTCGTGGAAGACAGTTTTTCCATGGGCGGGGTGGGGGGGGATGGTTCAGGTGATAATGTGAGTGATGGTTCAGGTGGTAACACCTGCAATGGGGAGAGGCAGATGAAGCTTTGCTTGCTTGCCCACCGCTCACCTCTCGCTGTGTGGCCCGGTTCCTAACAGGCCGTGGGCTGGCACTGGTCCATGGCCCGGGGGTTGGGGACCCCTGAGGTATTGTATGTTCCCACTGATATGAAATATTCAAAAAAGGCAAATCCATGGAAACAGAAAATAGATTAGTGGTTGCCAGAAGCTGTGATAAGGTAGGAATAGGTAATGATTACTAATGGGTACAAGTTTTCTTCTTGGGGTGATGAAAATGTTCTGGAATTAGATAGTGGTGATGGTTGCTGTTACAGCAGGTCACTGGATGGTATATGTGACGAACCGAGTTAAGGCCTCTATATAGACTTTTAAGAATATGGTGGGTGGGTATGGAGATATGCACATCTTGCAGCCACCCAAGACAAGCTTCACGGTAAGTTCCTCACTTATTAAACCTTTCACATACCAATCTGGGGTAGTCTGTCTCTTTCTTCAGTCTCTCCTTGCCCTCTGTTGATGGGTGCCAGTTTGCAAACCAGTAGTTGCACAATTTCTGAAAATAATAAAAATTGCTGAATTATGTACACTTTGAAAAGGTGACTTTTTATGATATGTGAATTACATCTTAAAAATAAATAAATAAATAAATAAATAAATAAATAAACAGGTATGAAAAGAGGCAGGAGCAGAGTTGCTCATACCCTGAAGATTGGAGTGTAAATATCCTGGGAATCCACTTATAGCAATGCTTTGTAATGTGGAAAAATAGTCCTATGCAAAAAATGTTAACTTCATTTTAAAGGAAGCAGTATTTGCATTAGAGTAGCAGGAGGTTTATGTTTTTATTTTTTCATTTTTCCCATATTTTGTCATGAGATTGTAAAACTTTTCTAACAAAAATGCACACAATTAAAAAGACGTCTCATAGTGCAGAATGGGGTAACTGGGCCTCAGAGTATCAGGACAGGGGTGACATTTGGTCAGAATCTTAGGTGATAGGACTTGCCCAATGGGACAAAGAGAGGTAGGAGGAAGACTGGGTACTCCAGGCAGAGTGAACAGCATGTGCAAAGGGCCAGAGGTGAGATGGGCCACCATATATCTGAGCACTGAACATAGACTGGTATGATTGAGAGGCAGAGTATGAGAGAGAAGTACCAGCCAGGTGAGGTGGAAAATTAGGTGGCTTGGTCATTGGTTGGCTCACCCAGCCAGTAAGTGGTGTATCTTGGAGGGGAAGGGAAGAAAGTACGGTCAAGAGGTTATTGTAAAAAACATGCAAAAATTCCATTTAAGATCCTCCAATGACTACTCATTATCCTTAGAATAAAATCCAAACTCCTTACTCTGCCTATGAGGCTTGGGAGTGGTGACGGTTGCACAATTTTTGTGAAAATACTCAAGTCCATGGAATTGTACATTTTAAAAGGTGATTTTCTTTAAGGGGCAGTGAATGCTTTTATTATATGCTTGGAAATTAAAAAGATGAAAACAAACTGCAAAATTGTGCCCTTATTTTGTGTCCTTGAAAAAGTAAATAATGATGCCTCAGCCTTTGTTTTAAATACAGTAATAATATAAAAAAGACCATATAGTGAATTTGTAAATTAGAGCAAGGTGATGGAGGTGTTAGCTAACATGATGTTGGTAATCATATTGCAATATATAAGTCAAATCAACACGTTGTACACTTTAAAGTCACACAGTGTTATATGTCAAGTATATCTCAATAAAGTTGGGGACAAAAAACAAGGAGGTGTTTAATTTTTTGTCTTTTTCTGACTTATTTCACTAAGCATAATATTCCCTTGGTCCATCTGCATTGTTGTAAATGGCAGAATTTCATTCTGTTTTATGGCTGAGTAATATTCCATTGTGTATATATAAATATAAATCTATCTGTCTATCTACCTATCTATCTGTATCTCACATCTCCTTTATCCATTCATCTTTGATGGACACCTGGGTTGCTTTCATATCTTGTCTATTGTAAATAATGCTGCTATGAACATTGGGGTGCATATATCTTTTCAAATTAGTGTCTTTGTTTTCTTTTGATATATACCTAGGAGTGGAATTGCTGGCAACTCTATTTTTAGTTTTTTGAGGAACCTCCATGCTGTTTTCCGTAGTGGTTGCACCAATTTACACTCCTACCAACAGTGTACAAGGGTTCTCTTTTTCTCTACATCCTCTCCAACATTTGTTGTTTATAGACTTTTTGATGATAGCCATTCTGACAGGTATAGCCATCTCTAATATGTGGAATCTAAAAAAAAGATAACAAACAAATGCATATAACAAAGCAGAAACAGATTCACAGATACAGAGAGCAAACTAGTGGATTCTGGTGGGGAGAGGAAAGGGGGTAGGGACAAGATAGGGGTATGGGATTAAGAGATACAAACTACTATGTATAAAATAAACAAGCAACAAGGATATATTGCACAGCACAGAGAAACATAGCCATTACTTTGTAATAACGTTAAGTGGAGTACAGTCTATAAAAATATTGAATCACTATGGTGTACACCTGAAACAAATATATTAATTATAATATTGTAACAACTATGCTTCAATGAAAAATATAAATGTAGCAGAAAAAGAGAAAATTTAGAAAACATACACGTGAACAGAAATTCATTAAAATTATTCATCACTCCGTCATCTAGAGATAGCACCTGTTAGTATGTATCTTTTTTGCCTGTTTGCAATGGTAAATAAAATAACGAAATTGTAAAAAAATTTAATAACCTCAACATATCTAATAGCTCAAACCAAAACTAAATTACAATGCTAAAAATGGAATATTTTTCCTATCTAAATATAAAAAAGTATTAAATATTATATTGATATTCAGGCTAAATCTTTCCCTTATAAGGTGTTTGACATAAACATCTTTTAATATGTAACTCTTGGCAGTGTTTTGCATTAGGATAGTGAGATCTTTATGTTCACGTGTTTCACTTTTTCATGACAACATGTTTGTTGTCAAGAGATTAGGTCCTGCCTGTCTCCAACCTCAGCCCCTACCAGGCTCGCTCACTCCTCTTCCCATACTGTGCTGCAGCTGCCCTGACATTTATTCTGTTCCTCTGACCTCCCAGCAGGGCTTCTGGGCAGGGCTTTTCAGAAGACTCTTCCTCCAGGCCCCTTGTGTCAGACGGCTTCTCATGGTTCCGGACCTGGTTTCACTGTCACCTCCCCAGGAAGGTCTTAAAGAGCTACATACGGGAACTGTCAGCTGTCCTTATCTCTTAATCCTTGGCTCATCCTCCGGTTCTCTTCAGCACTTATCACCATCTGCAGCAGTCTTTCTCATTAGTTTATGTATTGATTTTTCATCTGCTCCTAAAAGAATATGTTTGGGGAGGGCAGTGGTTTTGCCTTTCTTGCTTACTCCTGTCTCACCAGAATCTTGAGCTCTACCCAGCACTTCAGAGGTCTCAATAAATATTTGTGGATGCAATTACTGAATAAGCTCAATTTAGAGTGTGTGCTTTTAAAAATAGACATGTCAGTCCCCTATTCTACCATTTACTTGAGGTGAGACCCTCACCCTTAGTCAATCTTAACCTCTCTGTTTCCTATATTTAAAATGGACACAAGAATAGTGCTATTGTGCTTTTTAAAAGGAACAGTATACTGTACAGTGCTCAGTACTGCACCTGCCAAAGAATAAACCTTCAAGAAGTGTTATCTGTATGGTAAATAGCATTATCCTTTTGTCATTTTCTTGTGACTTTTAGCCTTGACCAATGGGATATCTTGTTCTGCTTTGTAAAACAGCCATAGTTCACATGTAATGTATAATTTTACCAAATGTCCATCTGGGGGCTTATAAATATGATTAGAAAGTTACCTTTTTAAATATTTCCTTAAACCATAAAAAGTTTTACTTTAGTTTGAATAGAATTATTCAATTTGATTTCTCTTTTGATTAATTCAAAAGCATATTAAAAATACTAGATATAGGTGTTTACTCACTGGCTTCATCACAGTATTTTATAGCACCTAAAATTTTTCAGCTTGAAATAAATCTCTGAGATTAGACCCATGCCAAGATAGTGATAAATACCTTTTAACATATGGTTGTCTAGTTGTACATATTTTTAATACTCAAAACATTCTTTGGAAAGAATGGTGAGATGGGAGCTATTTTGAAGGGAAATAGAATTTCACATTTCTATTTGTATTAATCATTTCCCTCTAGATAAATAATGGAGAGGAGGTAACATATGCACAAAGACGAGTCTAGTTGTTGAGTGAATAGAAGAAAATGGAAGAGAAGACAAGTGGGACTTGAGCACCCAGGAGATCTGTCTGGGTGAAAACTTATTCGAGTACAGCGTCAGGAAGACCTATAGGATGCTGAAAGGAGAATAGACAGAGTATCAAAGGATGTGAAAAACTACGGGGTTATGTCTGTATCAGAGTTTCAGTCCTTTGTGAGTGCCCATCACTGCAATATTTGCAGGGAATGTACACTCACCTCATCATGAATTTATTTTCCACATTTATATGTTTTAAAAAACCATTAGAATTAATGATCTAATAATTTTTGACAATTTAATAAAGTTACCTTCTAGTTTTCTCAGGGATCACACTGAATGTGCCTGGATTCTGGGGTGGTATACACAGGGAGAATAATATTTCACTCCTTTATTTCTAAATTTTTCATAATGCTGCCTAGAATTTGCCATCTTTTGGGCTTTGTGGGTAACTGGATTTTTTTTTTTCCTGTACGAAGATATAAGCATCTTCCATTTCTCATGTTTTGCATTTGTGTCTCTTCTGTGGACTTCTTTCCCTCAGTTATTTTCGTGAATCTGTGGATCATGGTTATGTTTTATACTTGGATAAAGAGTCCTATGTAGAGAGACAGTACCCCGCAGGCGAGGAAGTCCTGCTTCATTCAGCACGGTGTAAATGTTAAGAATTCATTAACAAGGTCACACAAAAATAGAAATTTGGGAAATTTTTGAATGCAGACATGGGGAACATGTTCTTAACAGAATGCTAATGAAAAGGAGAGATGCTGGAGATGTGCCCAGCAAAGGGCGGCTCTCAGTGAAAGATAATACCTATGTTCAGAGATTGCAGACCTATCGGGCCCAGAGCAGAATTTCTTACCCTCTTTACTAGTCTAAGTGGATGCAAGAATAAATATGAATCAGCAAGGTAGTCTGTGTGAAAAAGGCAGCAGGAAGTTGGGTAGGAAATATAAGGCGTAGAGATATAATGGAAAATGTCCTGTTTTTAAAATCAAAAGACAGGGTTTAGGCCTTTGTTGCTGCCTATGATCTTGGCAGGTTACTGAATTTCTCCAAGTTCTCTTTGTAAAATGAAGAGAATAATAACTCCTATTTAATGCTCATTACAAGGCAGGCACTGTGCAAAGTTCTCATAATAGTCCTATGCAGTCTATACTATTCTTATTCCCACTTTACAGGTGGGGAAAATGAGGCTCAGAGAGGTTAAGTGACTTTCTCTAAGATACTCAGTTAATAGGTAGCTAAGCAAAGATTCTAGCCCAGCTTTTATTTTTAATTTTTGTACTTTACTATTCTACCCTGCCCAGAGAGTTGAAGAAAAAATATAATTGTATCTGAAAGGTTTTCAGACATGAAATTCAAATTATTATTAATCACTCCATTGTCCAGATCCATACCAGTAAAAGTGGTTAAAATATTAAGAAATAAGGTGCACGATCAGTAATTTCTGTTATTGTTTTGAATGTTATCAGCTTGCAGGGAAGAAAAATCTCCAGGGAAGGGACAAAGACTCTTTGGATTGGGATCATCCTCAGGTCAAACTGATCTCCATCAGTGCTTGGCAAAGAGAAATCATACGTATTCATGGTGAAGGGAAGTTCAGCGTCTCTGGAGCAGTGAGGTTCACCCAGCACAGAGACAATAACACCCAGCCTCCTTATTCAAGGGTGGGGTACAGCTTCTGCAGCAGTGGTCACTGAGCCACCAGAGCACAAAAGCCCATGAGAGGCGATGCTGTTTTCTACTTTATCCTCTGTGTGAGGCACACACACACAGAGGCGGCACCTTGCCTTGTAGTCACAGAGGAAAAAAGAGACCCTGATTTATTTCTCATCATTCTCTTGTACTCGCATGTTGGTTCACAAGGTTCTTTCCTGATTGATTATTTCATTCAGCCCTGGGCCCAACACTTAACCAGTTTTCATGAGCGCCAGCTCGGTGGCATGAAAGATAAGGCCAGACAGACCTGGGTCTCACCACTTAGGAGATGTATAATTCTTGAAAAAGACACTGAATTTATTGGAGCCGGTTTCTTCATCTTAATGTGGGCATAATACACTTCGTCTTCCTAGGTGGCTTTAAGAATTAAGTGAAATGGGGTATGAAAAGTATCTGGCACGTGGGCCAGATAGAAAATTGGAAAAATTTTCCAATAGAAAAAAATAGAAAAATTTTCCAGTAGAAAATTGATGTTTTTGGCTGCTCAACATTTAATCCTTCTTTTTATTTTGGGAAACATCCCTCATGCTCCATCTCTTCCCATGAGAGAAAACTGTCCCTCTTTCTGCTATCTGGTAGCCAGGGTTTGGGCAGGTAACCTAGCCTGAGCCAATTTGGTGCTTCCATCTAGGATTTCGAATTGGGAGCAAGTGCTGCAAAGACCAGGAGAAGTTGGGAAACATCCAAGGTGTCATGGTGATGCTCATGGTGGGAGAGGAGACACCACTCTTGCTAAGACATGATTCCGTGATTCCGTGACACCACTCTTGCTAAGATGTGGTTCTTGATTCCGTGCAGCCTCCTTCTTTCCTGTGTTAAAGAAAATTGTTCTGATACTGCTAAAAGGATAAGGAAGACTTTATTCAAGATTATTGTAATAGGAGTTAATTATGACTATTGTAATAAGGGAGAGAGATGGCGCTCAGCTCTGAATCCAACAAGGAATAGCTGGGGATTTGCAGTGAGGCGCAGGATCAGAGGGTGTCAGTGGGTAGAAAATTAACTAAAAGGAGACACAAAGGGTAGGGAGTTTCTTGCTAAACTGACCTAACAGGATTCTTGCTAAAGGCAGGCCAAGGACTTACACATCAAAGGTGAGGGATGAGGAACTTGAACAGATATGAAGGGTGACAAGATGTTAAGGCTGGGAGATTCGTACAAACTGGCTTAGCAGGGCTCTTGCTAAAACTAGGCTAGACAGGCCAAAGACAGACAGGGCCAAAGATCAAGGCCTAGTTGAGAACAGAGCTCAGAGGAGTCTAATTAAAATTTGGTCAAGGAGAGAGTCTTTGTCACCTGCTACATTCGATGTCTGGTTTTTAAGCCTCTTTTTAATTCTGTGCTTCCTTGATAAACTTCTAGTACATCTTTTCTGTTGAAGATAGCCAGTTGCTTACTGACAAGAATACAGATCCACCGTAGTCTCAAATAGTATTACATAAGTAAACTGCAGCCCGATTAATGGGGATATTTAAGGAATCAAAAATGCATTTTCTCTACTCTTGTATTCTGAAGAAAGAATTAACTGATCATACAAAAAATCCATTCCATGATTTTACTTAAGCATTATTAGTTTTTAATGAGCTGCCATCAGGGTAATTTTGGTTTGAGTATCCATTCAGACAAATCTCTTTGCTTTCTCTCTTCCAGCATGTTTGAAATACATTTCTTGGGCTGATGCCTCTTCTAATCCTGTGAGGTAGGTTCTCTGCTGATCGTCTCCATGTTTATGGATGGGGTTCCAGAGCTTGAGTGACCGGCCCAGAGTCCTATACACTTTGTGGTGAAGCTAGGATTCAAACTCAGGTTTTCTGATGGCAAACCCAAACTCTTCTAGTAATATTTTTAGTGACAAATCTAGGGCTCTGCAAATTCAAACCAAACGCCTGAAATGTGATTTGATTAGGATCATCCATTCCTTTCAGCAAGCTCGTTTAGGGGGGGGCTCTGTTACTTGAATGCCAGCTACGGAGGTGTATGTGTGATGCATTACATAATCGTGTCCAGGCTTAGATGAGGACCGCCTAAGACTGGAGTTTGGACATGGTCCTTGTCCCACACTGTATGACTGTCAGCTTAGACAAAATGAATCAGACTGGTGAAATCCTTGCTGAAGCTAATAGCTGACTGATGGCTTTCTAACCTCCTGCTCCAACCATTAACCCCGCCTAAGGGAATTTGCTCATGGAACTACAAATAAATGAGTGGCAGGTCTGGGAATAAAATGGGGACATCCATGGAACCAGGCACCCCCGGGTAATTTTTCCCATTATGGCATGACTCTGTGACAGGTGCAGGGTGAATGGGTTTTTATCTCAGTCATTTTCCGGGGACGTTCTTCTCTGTAGAGAGGAAATGTCAGACGTGCACACTCCATGGCGTGCCTGTGAGGCTGCAAAGCCAGGTTAACTGTTCCCTAAGATTTCTGTGTCAGGGTAACTCTGTTGTTTGAATTGATCCGGGAAGAAATCCCTAGTGGTGCTCTTGTTAATTCCAGCTAATCGCTCTCCAGCAGGAGAACCGAAGGCAGGCTTGTTCCCCTGGTGGGTCTTAGATCCTTAAATGCTGTGACTTCAAGTACTAATGAGCTAAAGGAAAATCTTCCCCACACAGTTTAACCTACTGCTTCTTAAATGACAATCCTCAGGGTCTTTCCTTCACATTGAATCTCTGATAAGCTATTTTACAATTTCCCGATGACAGTTAAATTGAGTCTGCTCTTTAGTGTAGTTACCCTGTGTGCTTCCAATAATTCTGCCTTAAGAAACTTCTGATGAGGAGGTTGCAGGCATGCTACCTCTAGCAATCCCTACAGGGAGGGTGGGGGGCATGTGAAAATGAAGTAGCTGGGTTTTGAAACAGAAAAGGAGGAGAAATCATTAAAAAAAAAAAAAAGCATGTCTCTAAGTGCGGGCACCATTTCCCAGGATTTTGTGTGGTTAATGAAAAGTCAGACAGCAGATGACATTTACCCTGCTAAATGTTGATGATTAAGAAGGAAAAGGTTATACCCTGCCTGCTTTTTTCCTTCTGGAGCTTCTGTACTAGGGGGTCAACATGCATTTCGCACAGAAGGAATCGCCTGTTTGTGAACAACCCGGAGCCCAACTCCAGTATTGTTGTAATTGTTCTTGATGATGGTAATTACTTTGTGTCCCCCCCTCTCCTCCCCGCCACGGGTATTCCCTTTTCTGAATCTGGCCAATTGAAAGCCTTGCTCCAGTCTCCCAGCCTCCCGTAGCCAGCTCCCTCCTGGACACATGCCAGCAGCCTATAATTAAAGTATTTTCTGGAGGGAGTGTCTCCATGTACTACCCATTGTGAAAGGCGTCCTTGGAGTCTAGATATAGTAACTGAAAAGAAATGAGACCTTTCCAATTTGTCCCTTTTTCTGCAGCCCCTGCCACGCCCCTTTCCCAGGACAAAAACATTGTGAAATGCCACACAAGAACGAAGGATCCTTTTCTGTGAATTTGAAAGCTAGAGCATAATACATCCCCTTCCCCCCACCCCCAGGAGTGGATGTTTCAAGTGTAACCTTCCTATTACAATTATTCTTGCATGATTAAATAGAAACTGTTCTCCTATTATGCTCTTTGTTGATAGATTAAATGTTCCAATGAGACATTAGACTGTATTATAATGAAGCATTTCTGGAATGTCAGATTATAAATTAGGTATGTCTTTGAAGATTACCTTCAATGAGATTTGATTATGTGACTGTTAATTCTAAAAACAATAAACATTATCAGCATTTTCATACGTATATTATCTCACTGGATATTGATAATTATTTTATGACGTAGTTAGCACTGACATTATAAATCCATTTTCACCAGTGAGAAAACCTGAACTCAGCGAAGTTAAATAGCTTTCCCTAGGTTCTCTAGCTAGTAAGTGGAACTGAGACATGAATCCAGATTTCTTGATTTCCATAGTGAGGTTCTTTTCATTGCACTATTAGATTATTTATAAAGTCAAGGTACAGAAAATATATTTCGATTCTTACAAAATTCTGCAAATTTTGTATCTCCAAATGCAAAGGGAATGAAATTGGAAAATTATAATGGTTTGCAAAAAGTAGAGTTTTGATTGAGTTGTGCTCTCTCCTACCAAGTAGCCCAAACACACAGAGGGAGAACAATTATATTACCAAACCCCATTCTCAACAATGCAACTTATATGCAAAACTTGGAAGGAAATTAAAGAGGCTTGTTGGCTTCTGTTCCACAATTAACATGGGAAAAGAGATCAGCGTTTGCTTCATGGAAACCCTAATTCAAATTTCTAATTGGGTATAATGAACAAAGGAGAATGTCCCGAATGCTTGAGAACTGTAAACAGTGCAGTGTTCTTTTAGTGATCACACACTGATTATCTTAGTGAATCTAAATTATGTGGGTCCAACTGCTGCTGTGGGAGGCATAGCTCCTTCACTGTGTTTCCAATAAACTGTGGGCTGTCATGGTGAGTGAATGTGGGGCGGGGAGGGCTTTTGCTAGCTGGCATCATGACGGAGTAGCCAGACAGGAGGATGATCACTTTTCAAAGAATTGTAATAAAGGAAAACCTGTGCTATGACTATGATTTAAGGAGGCTGTCTTTTGAAAGTTACATGTGGTGATAAGATAGTTAATGTTTAAATTAAGAGTCTCCAGAGACTAAGCCACTGATTCTAAAGATGCTCAAGATTATTTCTGGAACCTACGCTGGGGATTGTCTTTAGAATTTATTATCAACTTCCTTTAACTTCTTCAGCAGTTGCAAATCTTTGTCCATAGGAGACAACTTGATTTTGGAAAAAAAGTAATAGTATTTGGAATCAGACCAGGTCTGGACAATTAAATGAGGGGATGAGTGCGGGGGGCAAGACTATTTTGGGTCAAAGTGAAGTGTGACAAAGTATGGGGAGTCATTTTCATGTGCCTTGCCCACTATCTCTGAGGACAGTTCCAGAAGAGACATTCCTAAAATATTTTTGGTGGTAGAAACATCATGGAAATAATTCTACTCCTTAGATTTTTCAAAAATAAAATTGCTTTTCTCATAAAATTTATATATATATATATGTATACATATACATATACATATATATGTATACATATACATATGTATGTATGTAAATGCGTATATATATATACACATAGGTAAAATACTTATATATGGGGGTCTTTTTGGTAGAAAATTTAGAAAGTATAGGTATGTAGAAAGAGGAAAACAATCACCAAGATTACTGGGTAGCCTCTACCCACGTGTTGGTGCCTGCTGTCTGTTCTGAGTCTTTTCACAGACACACGTGTGTACATTAGAGAGGAAGTAGAATATGGTGGTTACAAGTTTAGCAGGGAGAACTAGGAGGTTTAAGTTCAAATCCCAACTCTGCAATTTCCTAGCTCTGTGATTTTGAACAAGTTACCCAAAATCTTCTATTCTCCTTTTTCTCACCTATAATATGGAGTTGAGTTGTGCTAACTTGACTGGATTATTATTGATCATTTATTTTTTATGTATTTATTCATTCATTAAAAAAATGTTTATTGAGCACCTATTACATACCTGACTCTGTTTTAAGTCCTGGGAACAAAAGAGGAGTGAACACAATAGGTGTCCTGGACCTCAAGGAATGTACTAGAAAGGAGACGTAGACAAAAATCTTATAGATAAATTAAAATACATAATATGGAAGGTGCTTGCATCAGTCCCTGAGCCTTAATTCTCACAGGGCAATGTCAAGAGGGCCAGATAATGCCTGCGCACATAGTGGCTTGCATTACAGGAGAATCATGAGCTTAGGGAATCTTCATCTTTTATAATGGACCGTAAGTCTGCCTGAACTTTGCCCTGCAGAGAGAGACATTATTATCTCTATTATATACAGGACAGTAAATAAACCTGCCTTTTACTATCTCCATCTTCTAAGGCTGTTCACTCTACAAATGTTCTTGAAAAGTAGTCCAGAATAAAGGAGGCCAGTGCCTCTGCTTGCAAGATGTGAAGAATTGCAAGAGACTCGTGGAGAATTATCTCATAACACTTGTCAGAAATGCAAATTCTTAAGCCTCATTTAGACCTGCTGAATCTGAGACTCTGGGGGTGGAGCTGAGCAATTTTTGTTCTAGCAGGCATCCAGGTGGTTTTGATGCAGCTAAAGTTGGAGATCCACTCTACAGGGAACAAACTGAGGATTGACTGGGAAATTTGGATAGAAGTGGATGTGAATCAGTAGGGCTGTATCCTAGGGCAGTGCCTGCAGTAGACAGACCAAGATGTACCTGGGGCTGGTTGTCATGGTAATACCTCCAGGTGGAGAGGGATGGAGGGTAGGACCTGGAGAGGCAGTATCAATAAACGTGAACTGATCTAGAAATCAGGATACTGGGTTTCTGCCATTCCTATTCCCATGTAAAGGTGAACAAATAATTCAGTTTTAAAGACTTTTTTGAATCTGAAAAAGATTTTGAAGATCCCCTAGTTCTAGGGTTTCAAATACGGATTTTCTCTTGTGACAACTCTAATCTCCTGAAACACAGGCTTAAGAAAGATTTGCAGGTATCTTCCATGGGTGAGGAATGGGATGTGGGGTTACTCTTACAGCTGACATCACTAATCTGTCCAAATGCCGTATTTTTCTTTAGGATGAGAGAAGACAAGTTATCTATCCTTTGATATTTGCTAGTCTTCTGTTCTCCATGTTCTTGTCAGGGACCACCCCAGTGCTAGTTTTCTTTCACAAGTTTAATTTATGTTATAATTTTGCATTGCTTGGGTGAATCATCATTGAGGTGAATGGAAAAGTGTAGGGCATTTGGATTCTCAGACTGTGACTTTGCACTAAAATTCAGCCCAGATTAATGACTTCTGAGGCAAAAGTCTTTGTCAATTTACTTTCTTTGAAGTGTTACTTGTTCCAAAACCAAATGGATTTTTTAGTGCACCTGCAATCAGCAACAACTAGAGAGAGAGAGAGAAAAAAAAAATGCATTTTGAAGTAGTTTCTTGGAAATCTGTTCAAAGGTTTTAGCAAGTTGGATATATTATTAACCACCATGTGAGTTCTCAAAAACAGATTTGGAATTCTTAGAATCTTGTCTATTTTTACATTTTCAAATTAAACATTTTTAGTCAGCCAAGCACATTGAAAAAAATAAAAATTTGATTTGAATAGTAGTAATTTCTTTAAGGTGAATCTTTAATTTTAAATGTGACTAATACTTCAAAATGAAATTAACATTAGTATGTAATGGTTTTGATTTGTTTCCAAGAAAAAAATAGTTCATAGCTGTGGATTTGTTACGGTACTATTAGTTATTGCACCAGCAATCACAATATTCAGAAAGCTGAGGAGAAAATATGAAACATTAATAGCAGTAGTGTGAGGACAAAAAGAGGCAAAACTAGATCGGAGAGAGGAAAGAGGAAGAAAGAAGGAGTAAGTAAGGAGAGAGAGTGAAAGTAAGAGGGAGAGACAGGCAGACAGACGCACAGGCGATAGAGAGAAGGAGTAAGAATATATGAAAGGTGGTGGCCAGCCTCTGCTCCCTCTACCCCGCCCTTGCTAAAATTGTGTCATTTCCAAGGGATGAGCAGCTACTTTTCAGTTTTAAGCTAATGCTTTCCCAGAAAATGTTTTCTTTGCTCCCTAAATTATTGATTGGGCTATTAAGGGTCTAAAATGAAAATTTAATTCATTGTTAGAGTCTTCCCAAAGTGTGACCTCCTGGAACACACTGATTGAGCTACACTGCCGTCTGACTAATTGAAGAGAGAGGATGGAAGTGCATGAGAGCAGAAAGTAAATGCCTGTTGGCAGCAGTGGCAGACCCTCTGCAGTGGCCCCTCTGCAGGCCTGAGTTTGTGGGGATGGAGAGACCAATAAGAGGATGGGAATTGTTCTACATTGTCCTTACTGAGAAGGAGTATAGGATCCTCCTGCCAGTCCCAATTAGCAGGGTTGAAACTGTCATTGGACTCTGCTTAGAGGTCAAGAGCACCTACACCAACCCATCTGTCACACCTGACCACTGAGAAATTGGCGACCCAGAGGCAGAGGGTACCCAGTCAGGGCATGGAAAGGTTCTGAGAGTCTGGGAGGTGCAGTGGAATAGCTGTGGAAAGGGCAGTATTTGGCATCATAAAACCCTGGATTTAAATCTTTCCTCTGCCTCTTCGTGACAGTAATCTTGGAAAAGGCAGTGTCTGTTTCTGAGTGTCCTCATCTGTACAATGGAGATGATGATAAAACAATAAGGCCAACATGTGGAGAAAAGGACGTAATGTAAATAAAATGTTTAGCATCGTTCCTGGGAAGCATCTCCTTAAATTTTAACTGTCATTCTATTTGCAATTACATTTATGTTGTCATCAATTCTATCGTGGTCAGAGGCAGGAAGATAAGAGCCAGATTGGGGTGTTAGTTCATCAGAACAGGAGCAAGTCAAAGGATCTGCGAGCAGGGATGTGTACAAGGGGCAAAATCAAGCAGGTCTTAGGAAAAAGACGGGCAGAGTATGGAGATCTAAAACTTAAGCGAACGCCTAACTAGTATATTACTAACACTAGTACCTATCATTTGTACCTTATCTGCCAAGTGCTACTCGCTTTCTCTTGTATTATGCTATTGTTTCTATCCTCATGTCTATTCTATAGGAAAAGAGAGTATTATTTTCCCGTTTTCACTGGTGAGGAACAAAGAGCTCAGAACACTTACATAGCAACTGAGAACGCAAGTCCTCATCCCAAGGCCTGTACTCTTTCCGTTGCGCTCACACTTCAGATGACTGCTGTCTGGGCCATTGGAAATATCTGTAGGTTCTGGTCTCTTTTCTGCTTTTTTCATTTTATGTTGTAATTGCTAGAATTTTGGGCCCCAGAGGAAAATGGAGAGGTCTGCTCCTCACCCATGTCTTTTTCTTCTCATCTCCCTTTAATTTCCTGGCTCCTGTTTTATTTTGTGTTGTTGTTGGATCTTATTGTACTTCTGGTTTTATTATGAACAAAACATTTCAGAGTAAAGAGTATATCAGCTCTATATTGTGTGTAACAAGTCAGCCCCCAACAACCATTTGTTATTTCTCACAGTCTGTGAGTTGGCTGGGGGTTGGTTGGTCTAGGCTGGGCTTGGCTGCAGGTGGCTCTGCTCCAAATGTCTCATTCTCCTTCTAGGACCATCAGGCCAGCCCCAGAATGGTCTTGGCATGCAAATGGCAGAGGTGCAAGAGAGCATGTAGAAGCACACGAGTCTTCTTAAAGCTTAAATTCAGCACTGGCACACCTTGTTTCCACCTCATTCTGTTGGTCAAAGCAAATCAGATGGCTGAGCCCAAAGTCAAGAAGCAGGGAGTGCCCTCACTTACAGTGGAGGACACTAGAGAGTATATTTGTATACTTCCAAAGTATATATTTCCTATTTATATATTCACAAAAGTATGTATTTCCAAAGGATAGGGAAATAGGAAGGAGGGGCAGAGAATTGGGGCCATTGACACAATTTATCACAGAGATGTGTCAACCAAGCAACCATTTTGCAACCTACTGTTGCCTGTTGGTTTCTCTTCCTCTATCTGACTCTGACTTGAGGGTTAGCTCTCTTTCAAGTCCTGACAACAACCGTGGGATTCAGATGTATTCCTTGGAGTGGTTGACATTGTGTTGCTTTTTCCCTGCTCCCTCTCCACCACATGAAATTGTAAGTCCCAGAGTAGAAGCAGGGTCTTCACGCTCTTGCATCACCAAGTAGGACACATTTGTGAAGTAACAGAGATTTTTTTCTTTGAATCTCCAAACATCTTTTTTGAAAGTCTCAATTTCCTTTAATAAGTTTAGGGACAACACAAGTGGGTAATTCATACTATAGTCTGATATTCTTGTATTTTACATGTATTTTACATACCTCTATTGCTTTTCCTAGTATTATTGTATTTTCACTGAAACTTTGCAAGACACAGTACCTTTTGTTCAATAATGGTAGAATTTCAAGCAAGAAACATGCTGATTGGATAGTAGAGGGGCTCTGAAATTGAAATGACTTCCTGTACTTGGGCATGAATCCTGATTATTGCATAGAATGGATGCTCAAACATGACACTAATGGACTACATGAATAAAACTCTCTCTCTCTTTTTTTGGCTCTGCAAAATTCTATCCTTCCAAGGTTGGAATCTGAAACTTTTTGACCAAGTTCTTAGGAGGGGTTATAACATGCCATTTAAATCACTATTAACCTGGCCTCCAAAACCATGTATAATCTGGCCCTCTCATTCTTTGCATCTTGCACTCTTCCTCTCCCTTTCCGACAACATTCTTACCACACAAACCTTTCTGCTTCTTAAATGCCAAGTTACTTCGTGCCTCATATCTTTGCACCACTCCATTCCCTCTGCCTGGAATGTTCTTCCCTCAGCCATCTATCCTTCACCTGGTTAAATTCCTGCATGTCCTTCAAGATTCAGTTAACTCCTAACTTATTTGAGAAGCTGTCTTGACTTCACAGTTGAGATTATCCAATCTGTTACCCTGTCCTAACACTCTCCATCTTTCTTCCTGGAACATTTCACATTTCTAGTGAGTGAATGAATAATTGTATAGCTTTTGTTTCATGTCTATTTTCCTCTTCAGTCTCTCAGCTCCTTGAGGATAAGAACCATTTCAATATCATATCCTTTGCATCCATGGCCGTTAACCTGTAGCCTTTGGCACAGAGTCAGTGTTTTGTTCACTTGTTGAATGAATGAATGAACAAATGAAGCTTTGCAGAGACATAGATGCTCAAATCTGGAACAGACTCTTGACACAGCTCACGTTATGAGCTCCACAACAGCCCTCCTGGTCTCCAGGTAGCTGACTGCCTCTGCTTGAACCTTCCCCCAACTGGGAACTCACTCTTCTTGAGGCTGACAATTCCATCTTTCTAACAGTTACAAAATTTCTATGTCCATTAAACTAAAGTTTGTCATTCCATAACTCATCCATTAATTTTATGTCTTGCCCCTTGGGATTTTACAAAACAACCCTAATCTACCTTTTATTTGGCAATATTTTGGAATTTTAAAACAGCGATTGTAACTCCCAAGCATTCTTTACTGAATACCCACTGTTTGATATGCACACGTTATCACCATTATCTCATTTAATTCTCAACACAGTCCTCAGTGTGTTGGTATTATTGTCCCCATTTTACAGATAAATTTAAACAATTAGCCAACAGCATGGAGCTAGTAAGTGGTGGCACCTGGATTTCAAACCAGGGGCCATAATTTGTGCAACCTAGATTCTTGTATGTCCAGAGGACTAATATAGATAATACGTTCAACAAATATGAAGGACTCTACAAAACTTAACACATTGGGTGGTTGTTCCTTTCTTATTTTTGAACCTTTATATTCTTTTGTATAGTTCTACAAAATTCTTTTGTCCGTACTTCCTTAGTGTTGGTGATATTTGATTCCTTTCTGCATTCACCTAATGGACAACTATATATATACTTCATGCAGCCCTGGGGAACAACTTGAAATAATCTCTGTATCAATTTAGCTACATTATGCTGCTATAATAAACAATGCCCAAGTCTTAGTGGCTTACACAGCAAAGGTTTATTTCTAAATCATGCTAAATGTCTTTGATGGGTTAATAAGCAGGCTATTTATCATAGTGCATCAGAGACCCAGGCTAATAGAGCAACCACCATCTTGAACATGAATAAACAATGAAAGAGCCATGACATTTCTCACCAACAATGGAATGTTCGGCCTGAAAGTGACACTAGTTACATGGCTCCACCCATTCATAAGGGGCCAGAGTGTACAATCCTGCCATGTGTGCAGACACTGGGGGACTAAGAAATATTTGGTTTATATTCGATAACTTCTATAAGACTAAGATATGTCAGAGATAATTTGATTGTATTAAATAGAAACCTACTCAATATAGCTCAAGTAAAGTGATAATTTATTATAAGGAATCAGGGAGTTTAATGGAATCCAAGGGTTAAAATACAGTAACTGTGTACTTCATAAACTCCAAAGTACATAAACTGTAGATATCCACAATTATCATAAACTGTGAATATTGAGAACTGGAAGGCTTCCAAAGACTAGCCAAGAAATTCCCTTACTGTCTTTGTCTTTAGGAACAAATGGCCTCCTATCTCTGTTTTCTTGCACATTTGAGTCATTCTTCTTCTTCTTCTTTTTTTTTTTTTTTTTCCTGTGCAAACTAGCCTTCTCTGTTTATTTCTTAGCACGTGTCCTTAAAGTTGATCAGCCCAAAATGGGAGATGTAACTGTTGAGTCTATTTGACTTTACAGTTTCAGGGCCTGCATCTGGCTAACTCAGACTTTCTTGGATCCTTGTGTCAGTATCCTCCCATAGTCCAGTTAATAATGACTATTGGCAAGGGCAAAGATGATGGCAGATGGTAGTTAGTAGTCCTGTCTCTAGGGAGCACAGAGGAGGAATTGATAGGCATCTTTATCACATTAGCCTTTCCTAGCACCAGCTTAAATGACCAATAATTTACAGTTCCTGAAAAAGGAATTAGTTATCATCTTCCCAAATAGTGTGGAACATTAGGCAAGCCTCAGTGTTCTTCTTTTGTCTTGTCTTTTCCAGCTGACTTCTGAAATTCTACCTTATCATTGTATCTCTTAAATATTAAGATTTAATTCTCACTTAAATTTAACATTCTCTCTCCCAACCACTTCATATAGTCTCATCAACTAACTGATAATTAAACAAATGATTATCGAATGGCTAGTATGTAGGGAGTATACTTTGTGTTGGATATAACCACAAGGGACTGCCCTCAAATTGCTTACAATCAAGTATTGACAGGTTTATGTGAATTGAGATTCTAAAATCATGTTTCTGCGGCCAACAGATGACAGACATCTGAGGATGGAGGGACAAGAACTGACTTTTACAGAATATCCACTATGTGCCATGTACCATGCGCTGGGCGCTCAATGAATAATTTCTTATAAATCCTTACATTACACCAACAGAGACAGACATCATCAGTCTAATTTAAAGAGAAGCAAGATTTTAGATTCCAAAGCCAGTTTTTCTTCCTAGTTCAAGCTCCCTCTAAGAATGCAGTGGTGATATTGACCAGAGTTGACTAAACTGGGTAGGTCTTTGACTCTGCTCATTCTTTCTGGCTTGTAGCACTACATTTAGAATCTTTCTTCTAAATCACTTTATGAGAAAACTTGCTTCTCATAGTCAATAAATAACTGGGTGGTTTTTGATTTGGGTTCTTTGTTATTTATTATATTTACATTCAAATTCAAGTAAAGCTTCATGATAAGATGAAAAGGCCAAATGAGTGTGTTGATCATTAAAGCTGGAAGTGATGATTTCTGACACTGTCATGGTGGGAAATAAATTCTTATCAGAAACTGAGTTAACAACTGACCAGGTTGTCCCTGCATGAATGCCTGTCTTCATGAGGAAGCTGACCCTTGGGGAGGGTGTAAGACCTGTTTGCACTGTTTTATCTCGGAGTAGATAATTGTCTTTTCTATTTCAGAGGCTCATCCAGCAGTTTATTAAATGGTGCCCTCATGGCCTCAAAGAGCTCTGTCTTCTTCTATGAATTACCATCGCATTCTGGGGAAATTGCTTAAGTCCTGGTGGAATACTGCAAACTGTAAAACTTCTTGACTTTCTCTACTCTAAAGGGTATTCACTAACAATGGATAAATTAAGGAAAGGCACAGTGGAATGGTGGAAAAAGCGTAAAGCAAGGCAGACCTGGGTTTTAATCCTGGCTCCTCTACTTAGTAACTATGTAGATATGGGTAAGTTATTTAACCTCACTGCTAGTTAGTTTCCAGATCTGGATAAAAAAGGGTAACAAAATCTACCTCAGAGGCATGTTGCAGGGCTTAAATGAGGTAAAGCATGTAGAAGATGTTCAATGCAATCATGCAATTGTAATGTATTTATACAAGCGTGCCATGAATGACTATGTAGACTGGGCACTGTATGACTCTAAGGAGTGCTATTCACATGTGGTCAGTACTGTGTAGTGGCCAACTTTTAGAACCATAGTCATCGTACTGAAGGACTGAGCATACTGCCCAGTGCAAAGAAAGCATTTTTTAAAAAGCAGTCGTTATTATTACTCCTCCCATGGAATTTTCCCACCTGGTACTCTCTCTTGACATCTTACTTTTGGATCATTGGTTCTATTGAGCAACCTACCTAACTTCAGTTTTTTCACTCTGGCTGGGCATTGCTTCTTCAATAACCCACTTCCATTTTGGACGCAGCAGACTGTGACCTGGAATCTTGGAGTACTTTTCCCCATCCTTGAGCTAGAGATTAGCTTTTCTGTTTGCCTGGAAGGTGGAATCAGAGACCACGAATAGCATGAGCTCGGTTTGGAGACAGAGGACCTGCTTTTGTGACTGAGGGTTGTAGCTTCAAACTGTTGGCACTTGAAATTGAAAATTGTGGTTCTTTTCTTGAACTTTTATTTCATTATCACAGAAGCACAAAAAGACCTTTGAAAGTGGTGACGAAAAGAGTTAAAGGATCAGTAGAACTCTGTGAGTAGGAATTTGGCACTTTTTTTTTTTTTTTTAAATATTTATTTATTTATTTATGGCTGTGTTGGGTCTTCGTTTCTGTGCGAGGGCTTTCTCTAGTTGTGGCAAGCGGGGGCCACTCTTAATCGCGGTGCGCGGGCCTCTCACTATCGCGGCCTCTCTTGTTGCGGAGCACAGGCTCCAGACGCGCAGGCTCAGTAATTGTGGCTCACGGGCCCAGTTGCTCCACGGCATGTGGGATCTTCCCAGACCAGGGCTCGAACCCGTGTCCCCTGCATTGGCAGGCAGATTCTCAACCACTGCGCCACCAGGGAAGCCCTTGGCACTTCTTTAGAGAATATCTGTGGGAGGCAAAATTTGCAACTGGGTCGTCAGGCATTAATACAAATTTATGAATACTGAACCTTAGGTGCAACCAAATTCCATTGTTAACTGGAGGGAAAGCATTTTATGAATCTTAAAACGCATTGCTTTTGAATAGCTTGGCATCATATTCCCATTTTTAACATGCTGATTACAAGGTGACATCTTACTCAAATTGATGCCATTTGCTCTATTCCTTCGGAAGTGCATCAGGAGAAAGAAAAGGGAAGAGAAAAATGAGAAATTAACACCCCCTTGGGAATCACAAGAAGCCTTGGTTTTTATCCTTCCTATGTAAGTGAATTCATTTGAACTAAACTTTTTGTAGGTTGAAATTTGTACTGCTCAATAGAAGGGGAGTGGGTATGTGGTGGGTGAAGAATGAAGGATGGAACAATTAATATTTGTAAGGTCTACTCTGATCCAAATTCTCTCCATATTTGTTTAATCCTCATAATATCTCCATGAGGCTGGGGTTATTGTTTCATTTAACAATGAGAAAAACCAGGTTCAGAGCAGATACTTTGCTCGATATCACATCTTTATCACAGCTTTCGTGTTTTCAGAGTTTGGGTTTTAACCCATACCTGCTGACTCCAAGTCAATTCTCTTTCCTTTAGAGCAGGTCAGCAAACATTTTCGGGAAAGGGCTATAGTGTAAATAAGTTCTGTGGGCCATATGGTTTCTGTTGCAACCACACAACCTGCTCGTGTAGTACAAAACCAACCATTGACAATATTTGAACACATGAGTACTGCTGTGTTCCAATAAAGCTTTATTTATAAAAACAGGCAGTGAGTGGGATTTGGTCTGCAAGCCTAGTTTGTCAAGCCCTGCAAGCCTCAGAATAAAAACCAAATTGACAGACCCTCAAACCAAGAGAACAGAAAAGAGCTAAATGAAAGTAGAGTTTGGAGGGGGACACTTTGTAAAGGGCATCATAAAAAATATATATTCTTTTCCGCATATTTGAGAAGAAAGGCCATTTCATATACACTGTGTGACTGTATCAGTTGTTTGATTGTGTCAGTCTCTGGAAGGCAACCAAACTCTTCCTTAAATATATACATGACTAGAATTTCAAATGTTACATCTTAGTTAACCACAAAAGACTAGGTCAGAGTATTCCCCAACACACACAAACTGTCACAGTTCCTCTCCCTTTGGGTGGCTCGTTCCTTCTCTTCTTGTCATTGACTGAATTTTAATGTAATCCTTAAATTCCATTATACAAACAGATAACCATGTTGTTGAAACAATTCTAATATACATCCAGACAGATAAAATTTACTTTTAAGGTAAAACTATAATGTTATTTTCTCTACTGAAAATACCATGGATAAAAGATGTCTAAAAAAATATTTCTTTGACATTTGTTTATTTATCTTTACATGCTAAACAGATAGAGACTGGGGGGCCCAAAACAAGATGCTAACTAAAATATGGTGAAAAAAATATTTCTTTACAAACACCAATGTAAGTATATGAAAAATGTGAAAAGAACAACTTCTTAACTCTCACTAAATTCCATAGGAAATCACCAACTTGGTCCCCTATAAAAATATGCAGGACATGTGATAGTCTAAAATTACCTAGTGCAATAACTAAACCAAATAATGTAACTGAGGAATACGAAAGACTCAAAGCCATTTTGCAATGGGTTTCAGGTTCAGTGGCTTAATATTCTGGTTCAGGAATCCTATTGCAGTTGTTCAGACTAGAAAGGATGAAAGTCTGAGTTGCAACAGTAACTCTTACTGTGCAAGGAAAGAGGAATATGAGAAGTTTTTGTATGTAGAATTGATGAAATGTAGTGTATTAGTTTAAAGTCAGTATAGTTGATGATGATGATGATGATGATTATGACGATTTTTGGTGGCAGGTAACAGAAACTGGCCGGTGAACGTACGCAGAAATGGTGACTTATTGGCAGGATTCTGGGTAGCTCACATAATTGAAGAAAGATAGTGTACATAATTGGTCAAATCTTGGGAAGGCAGAAATCAGGGAATCTCTAGGAATGTTAACATTGAGGCTCCATATATCTTCTTTCTGGGGTGCTGTCTTACGGTTATTGACTTCCAATCTGTGGTTGGTTAGTTGTGTTAATGGTCCCAATTAAAGACCTCATTGTATCCATGCCCTTTGCTCTGTAACTCTATAGTCCCATCTCATTCTGATTCTGAAACTGGCCCTGGACCAGTAGCAAATGTGATGTAATCAGAAACTTGAATAAGCACTTACAGATTTCTGCTTCCTTGCTTGCTCCTTGTCTTTGCCATGAGAATGTGTCCAAGCTAGCCTACAGGATGATGTGGCACATGGAGAAGAGCTGAATCATCCCAGCTATCTGAACTGAGCCACCAGCTATGGCAGAAATCTCATTTGAGAACTGCGTATCCCACCAGCAGCAGACTGATATGCAACAGTAAGCCCCACCAAACCTAGTGCAGATCAGCAGAACTGTCCACCTGCCCCATAGACTCATGAGAAAAAATGAATTGTTGTTTTAAGTTAATTTTGTGAGTGTTTGTTACACAGCAACAGCTGACTGATACACCACCTCTGTGTCTCTTGATTCAAGTTTCATTTTCTTGAATAAGAGTGTCTGTTTGATTCAGCTTGGTTCTTGTGTTATACTCCTGAGTCATTTAGCTGTGACCAGAGGGTAGGTGGCATGGTTAACAGGAGAGACATTGTGAGCTGGAGAAATACCCTAACTGGTAATTTATACATGGGGGAGGGACCAAGATAAAGGTGGAGAGTAAAAAACTCCTGGAATATTTGTAAACATTCTCAGGGTTTCACCAAACTCTTGAGAAGAAGGGCTTTTAGATTTGCACTGATGTAGTTGTGAATCAGCTTTGGGGAAATTGCTTGTTCATAAGAAGCCAAGAAATGATTGATCAAATCTATGAAGAAGCTGATTGAATGGAGAACGTAAAAGGGACTTGCTTTTCATCTTTGCATCCTCAGTGCCTAGCAAAATATGGCACATAGAAAGCAATATTTGTTTAGAGAGGGGCCAAACATCAAAAGAATTGTCCAGAATAAAGTATGAACTGTTGATATTGAAAAAAGAGTGACCAAATTATGCTGGTTTTAGATATATCAGTACATGATGCCTACACAATATTAATTATAAAAAAGTAATAATTTGTGCCAGAAACAAAAACATTGATGTTATCATATAATAAAAAAATGCATTTTTCCAGCAATCAGCCCATGGAACCACCTGCTTGTGGTATTTATGGCTGTGCTTTTCTTCTTTGCCATAATCTTGGAATTTTAGAACTGGAGGGGAACTGAAACCCTCTGGTCTAGAGAGCCTACCGCAGAGTCTGGGTGCCTGGCTGTCAAATCGGTGCCTTCCCACTGCCGCACATGTTCTTCCCTCATGGAAGGTTCTCATTGGCTTGTTAGAGCTCCCATTCACGAAGTCACTCAATCAGCACATAGTTACTGAGCTCCAGCCATGTGCCTATGCTTATGTCCCAGGAGTCATGTGCTTCCGACTACTGGTCAGTCTGTCATTAACGGGATCCTAATCACAAGGAAAGCATTCATTTCCCCCATTTTTATTTCCCATACATTATAACCCTCTGCATGCACATTTGGGCTAAGTCCCTGTTACCCTGGCAGCTGAGCTGAGGGGAATGCATAGAGAAGAGCGGCATGTAGGAGCACTTTTCCTTATGAGTTCTTGCAGTTAGTTACATTTTAACTATCATTCCCTTCCTTCCTCCCTCTCTCCTTCGTTCCTTCCATCCTCCCTTTCCTTTCCCTTTGAACAAAAAAAGGTGTAAATTCTGGTTTTTAAAAAGTGGTATGTAGAACTAAAGACACCTTTGCTAACCTCAAGTTGTCCACACTCCAGCTTATGTTGTAAAAAAAAAAAGGAAAAAAGCAGAGAAAAAATAAAAGCAGAGGATTTAATCAGATCTAAGAAGGAAGCTAACAATTGTGGACAACTATGGTTCTTATGTCATTCTGGATGTTGACATAAAATATCTCATTTAATCCATACAGCTACTCTATAAACTAGGTATTCTTATCTTTATTAGTAGATAAAGAAGATACGGATCATACTGTTAGGTAATTTTCTCAAAGTCACACAACTAAGGCACAGTAGAACTAGGATTTGAATCCTAGTTCTTCGAGTTGTTCCTGCAAAACCTGTGCTTCTTTCTCTGCACGTTGCCATAGCTCCATCACCCTTCAGCCAAATTTCCTCTCAGCAAAGGAAACATAGTCCTTGTATTATTTAACTATTACTGTAATATTGCTGTGTAACAAACAACCCCCAAACTCACTGGCTTTTAGCAACAGCATTTATTTTTCTCATTGATGAGCCTGCAAGTTGACTAGGCTTTGGCTGATCTCAGGTGAGCCTAGATGGATATATCTGGGTTTGGCTCTCCATGCACGTTGGATGCAGGTCTACTCCAAATGTCTTCTCAAATTCCATCTACCAGATCCTTGGGTATCTTCTCATGGTGAATGGTAGGAGTGCAAGAGAGCCATTCAAGACATACAAACCCTCTAAAGCTACTGCTCACATTATGTTCATTAACATTTCATTGGACAAAGGGAGTTACATGGTCAGCCAAACCTCAAGGTGGCAAGGAGTTATAGGCAAACATCAAGGAGTCAGGGAATTATAGCCCACCCACGGTGGGAGGAACTATAAAGTTATATGACAAAGCGTTCAGATGCATTAATTCTATAACACAGTGCAGGTGAAAAATTGGGAACAATAATTCAGTCTACCATAGTCCCAAACCAGCAAGATGGCCAAGCAGGTGTGTGTTAGTGATCTATCTTTTAGTGACAGAGTTTGAAATTCTGTCACTTCCTGACCATGAAGCATTTGGCCTATCAACCCTTCTGAGCCCTCGCCTGTTCTGAGATGGTCATCGTAATCCCTGTCCCATATTCCTCATAGACTTACTGTATATATCTAAGAGAGCAAATGTGAACATCTTTATAAACTTTACTGCAGTATTCAAAGTTAATTGTTAGTAATGTTATTTATTATTTTTTTATCAATATTATTACACCTTAATTAGAGTATTCTTGAAGTCTCTTTGGGGACCACCTGATAATCCACAGTTGGAGAACCAGGTGGTCTGTGGGCTGTGGCATCAGTGTTTGTTTATTTTATTGTTATATCTATGGCTTGGTTACTGGTATTATTAAGTCAGTTGCTTATAATATTTAATAAAAGCAGTCATTGTCTGGTCTGCAGCCCATCAGAGGCAGTACCAGCCTTTCATTTCCTGGGGTGTGGTTTCCATTTGGGGAAGCCTCAAGTGGGAATGAGGATCGTTGGTGGCTCGTGGGCATCCTCCATTTCACCAAAGTGGTCTGCAGTCTGCAGGAGATTGAGAGCCCTACTTCCCATAAGTGCACTGACTCTTGAGTTGAAAGCATTCACACAATTTCTGTTGCTTCATAATGGGCTGAATTCTGTCTTCATCAGACAAACACAAATAGTGCTTGAGGTGAGCAAGAAAGAGCAGGAGGTAGCCTCTGCCAGAACCAACTAGCTGTAAGTATAGACACAAAATAATATTTCCCTGAAGAAAGAAACATTAGCAATGAGGGGAGGAGGGAGAGGCAGAAGTTGCTATTATAAACCAAATAGAATATTCCTAAGATAAACCTAAACATATTTTTACAAGGCTTGCGTGTTTGTTCAGTTCAACTCAAATCTATGAAATTCAGTTCTCTACAGTTCAATTCAATCAATATTTCTAGAGATTATAGGGCCAACAATCCAGGGATAGGCTCTAACTCAGAGATGAATGAAATATAAACTCTGCTGTAAAAAAACTCCAGCTAGTGGTGAACATACACCCACGTAAGAGAAGTTAGGAGATAGTTGCTAGAGTTTGGAGTTAGGCAGGGCTTGATTAGAATCCTGGAGCAAGGTCCTGACCTTGTTTAAGTCTTAGTTTCCTCATCCGTTAAAAGGGGACAATAATGAATAAGTCTCTGTTTTGAGTCAGGGGATATGGTAGCCTTCAAGGAGCCAACAGGCTTACATGGAAGGCAGATAATTAACAATAATTTTAAAAAGTTCTGCCAAAATCAAATTCAAGATACGTGGGATCTGGGGTAATGGAAGAGTAGGGTACAGGGTATGGGGTGTTTAGGGGACTTAGGCTAGACAGTCATGGACTGCTTCCCTTTTAAATAGAAGGAGAAAGGATGCTTGTGACTTGGCAAGGCACAAATGTGTATGTTCATGCACACACACATTTCATATGTTAGGGTTGGAGGAGCAGAATATTTCAGGGAGAAGGAACGACATATGAGAAGACTTTTTGGTGAAAGGGAGAACAACACCCCAGGAAGTAAGAGAAGTGGTGGGAGTGGAGTGAGAGGGTTGAAGAGATTGAAGAGACTGAGGCCATGTGCATAGAAATCATAGTAAGGGTTTGGACTTTGTTCTAGGAGCAATGTGAAGCTATTATAGGGATTTAAATGGTGGTAGTGGTGATGGCTAGAATTAGATGTGCTTCAGTGAGGGCAGTGGTTGGAAAGAAGGCAAAGACAGATGTGGGGAGGCCAGTTGTTAGTCTACTTCAGTCTTCTAGGAGAGAGGTAATATTAGCCTCCTAGCTGGTGGGAGTAGAGAAGAAGAAAAAGACAGTGTAGAAACAATCTTAGAAGGTCACCAGTGTCAAGGTCACGATTGATCTCCATGTTGCCAAATTCGATATTCAATTCTCTGCCCTAATCTTGCTCTACATTTGACACAATTGATCATGCCCTTATTGAATCCTCTTCTTCCCTTTGTTTCTGGGATGCCACCCTCCCTTGGATCTCCCCTAATGCACCAGTCACTTCTTAGTCTGCTTTCTTGCATCTCTCTAATCTTCAAGGCTTATAAATTATTTTCCCTTCTGCAATGGACTGAATGTTTGTGTCCCTCAACCCCCAAATTCATATATTGAAATCCTAACCCCCAGTGTAGAGGTATTAGGAGATGGGGCCTTTGGGAGATGATTAGTTCATGAGGGTGGAGCCTCCCTTCATGAATGGGGTTAATGCTCTTATAAAGGGGACATCAGAGAGCTCTCTAGCTCTCTTCCTGCTGTATGAGAACATAATAAGTCTGCAAACCAGGAAGAGGGCTCTCAACAGAACCCAACCAAACTGGCACCTTGATCTCAGACTTCCAGTCTCCAGGACTGTTAAGAAATAAATTTCTGTTGTTTATAAGCCACCCAGTCTATGGTACTTTGTTATAGCAGCCTGAACTAGGATTTCTCCTTTTAGTCAATCCCTTACAAATTATTATTTCCAGCCGAACTCCACCATGACTTCTATATCCAGTTGATATCTCCACTTAGGTATCTAATAGTCTTACAAGGTACCAAATCCAAAATGGAACTGTTAATTCTACCCCTTGTCTTCTATATTTTATGACTCTATTTTTCCAGTTACTTAGAGCAAAAGCACTTGGAGTCATCAGTGCTTTTCTCATAATTCATATCTAGTCCCTTAGCACATCCTGGATACTTGTTGTAGGTTAACTGCCTTAATGAACTCAGTTAATGACATCCTTGTATCCATATCCTTTGCAATGTGACCTTGCAACTTCTTCCATAAAAATATAGAGTCTATTTCCCCACCCTTGAATGTAAACTAATTTTGTGATTTGTCTTGTCAATAGAATGAGAGACTGTAGAATAGAGGCAGACAATGGCCAGACTATGTATAAAAGCAGAACTCTGACCCACAGCCTGCAGCAACCAGACCACAGAGCCAACCTTCAGTAACCAAGAAGTCAAACCACTATCCAGAGCAACCAGACTAGGAAGTCAAACAATAGTCTCTGTAACAATTGGCCCCAAATGGCCAGGACTTGATTAGTAACTGACAGCTTTCCTAATTTTTGACCCCACTTCCAAATGAGAACCAACCAAAGAAAGCTAAATAGACACCCCTAACCAATCACATGGGATGACCCCCTTCTAGTTAGCCCGGCTCCAGCTTTTTCAAGCCAACAGCCTCCAATCAGGACATACCTGAAGCCTTCCCCTTTTCCACTATAATGCTTTTTTACTCCTCTGCCTGCCTTTGAGTCTCTGCCAAATGCAAGTGATGGTTGCTGACTCCCTTGCTATACCAATCCCTGAATAAGTAGCCTTGGCTTGGTCTCATTTGGGTGGTCTTCATTTATTTCCGCAAGAATATAGTAGAAGTAACAATGTGGCCATTCCACGTCTACATCTCCAGAGGCCTTTCTCTTGCTTTTCTGCTTTCACCATGAGAACAAGCCTGGGCTGGACTCCTGGGAGTTCAAGGGCCTCTCACAGCTCAGGTGTTCTTTTGAAATAGAGTATACTTGGCAATAAAGTAAGAAGCCAAAATAAGGAAGCAGAGAAACATAGTTGTTTGGGGTTTATTTGGATGATGTGAGGGGAGGTGAAGGATTTAACTTTTCAGTCAAGTAACAAACAAGCTGTCTGGGAATAGTGCTAACTTGGGTGGCTCTTTGATGACTACAGGAAGTTAATGAGGAGGCAGGCTCATTTGGAGGCTGAGCTATGATGCTGCTCCCAGTAACCACTGAGCCAATCAGCTTCTACTTCACCCTGACCTCTTGAGGGTAGAAACCTCTCAGAAAGTAGCATAAACAAAGCAACCGTATTTCCTGGGGCATTTTAAACATAGCTTAAATAAGAAATACTGTTTTTTACAGAGCTGTGAGTGAAGACTGTGTGTGTTTATTAATGCTTAACAAGTATTATGAAAAAGAAAAACAGAGGCACATTTAGCCTGGGAAATTTGCTGGTGTGATGAGCTTAACACACCCCCCTAGGTTGGAGTTTCTGTTGTGGGGAAGTAATGCAAATCAGTCCTTCTGAGCACTCTCAAAAGGTTTGCAAAAAGGCCATGGTTTGCATTAACTAGACCACAGCTTATACGTTGCCGAGAATACAACAACCAAAGAAATATTAATGAAATGGAATTTGAACCACACGGGCTAGGTTTTCAGTTGCCCAGGTTTTTCTTTTTTTTCTTTTTCCCTTTGTACAAAGGATACTTTGATTTCTTTCAGGACATTTCTTTTTCTTTGTGATTTGTACCAAACACAGGCCCCTTATACATGTATTGTGTTTGGGGTCCAAAAGTTTCTAATCTCTTTACAAATCAGGCCCCAAGGACAATGCAGCGAGCCCCCCATGAAAGCAGGAGCTATTTTCCCCTAAGAAGTTCACTAAGAAATACCCCAAGGTCTGTCTGTGGTTCATTGTTTATTCAATAGGGTCTGAGTGGAACTCTGCCTCTGGCCTGTGGGTCCAACCCCAGCATTGTTTCTGGTGAGTTCACAACAAGTTGGGGATCATTGAAGCCTTGCTTTTAGTTTCCTCTCTAGAAATTGAACATGCTAGAGACAATCTTGATGTTATGTGAAAGGCTTTATGTTGACTTTTATTGTTTTATTATTAAACAACTATGTCTAAGAGTCTGTGGGCATATATACAAAATAACTAGGTGTAGCAAAGAACATACCAGGAATTCTAGGTTTAATTCCTAGCTGGGTGACTCAGGGCAGGTCATTGGCTATCATTTCTTCAGCTATGAAGAGACATGGTCTCCAGTCTTTCCACTTAACATTGGATAACTTCAACTATATGCAAATTCTAAAATCTGAATAAATTCTAAATCTCATTTATTGTGTACTTATTACATCATCATGTGATTTTAAGACATCCATTGAACAAGCATTAGTTGCCCCCTCCTATGTACCAAGCATCCTTCCAGGTGCTGGGATGGAGCAGTGCAGAAGACAGAAATGGTTCCTGCAATCCTGGAACAAATGTCCTAGTGTTAAAACTGGCCTAAAGTTCCTCTGTGATAAACTCAGATTTGAACCTAGGTCTGTGTGACTCCAACATACTTGTTTTTAATTCCCTAAGCTCTCTTGTCTCCTAACAATAGAAAGACTGAGACTTGGAGCTCCTGGCTTTGTCTTGTAGGGACACACAGTGGTGGTTAGGAGGTTTTTAATCATTCTAGAAGTTCAAACCAACGATCAACAATATGCTCATCAAAAGAATAATTCTGGGAATACAGCAAATTGTGGCATGACACTTTGTATTTCTCTTCATACCTGCCTCATAAAGATGTACAGTTAATATTGAGCCTTATTCTCCCAAGTCTTAAGGTACTTCCTCTGTACTTCAACTCTGCAATAGGTTTGCTGTGAGGATAAGTGAGAACATGAAGAATTCCTCTAAAAGGATAGCCTGTATAAAATTAAATATTTCTTCTACTTAGTATCAGATCAACCTGGGCTTCAGCAAAGACTTTAAACTCAGAATAAAAACAAACAAAAATAACAAATAGATAGAACTCAGCACTATACTAGCTGTGTGACTTTGGCTCACTTAACTTCTCTGATCTCCTGTCAGAGGATTTTTATGTGTATCTACCTCAAGTGAGACCTAACCTGTTAAGTGCTGGGCATAGTGTCTGAACCCATTATAGGTATTCAGTAAATATTGGTTCCTTACTTTCTCTAGAAGTGAATACATGTCTACACATGTTAGTATCACCAACTTGGCAATAGCACCTGGAGGCTTAGCACTAGAAGGGCTTAGCTGAGTGAAGCCTGCAGCCTAAGGGAATAGCTAGGTAAAGTTAATAGTTGTTTAACTTCAGGGTGATGATCTTCTATCCATTTATTCATATCTTTATGTTACACCTATGTTACATATAGGGAAAACTAAGAAACAGTGGAAATTAATTCCTCTTGATAGGGCTAAAATTAAACCCTAGAGTTTAATTGGATGAAAGGTTTTATAGCTATCATTGCTGCTTTCTTCATTGTAGGCAGACATGAAGGGAAAATGTGTTTATCCTGAACTTACCTTCCTTCCACTGGAGAGGATAGCCAGAAGGCTATTGACAGTTCCTCAGAAAACAAGTACTAACAGAGTAGGACTACCTCTTTCCTCCATCAAAGGTCAAAGGGCAGGTGTGATATCTATGATTCAGACTTTTGATTTCTCTCCACACTATTGGCAAACGTGGTTTATTTGTTATTATTTTTAATAAACAGCTTTATGAGGTGTAAATGATATACAAAAAGCTGCCCATGTTTAGTGTCTGCAATTTGGTGGGTTTGAACTTATGCAGACACTTGTGGAACTAACACCACAAATCAAGTCAATACAACACGTAGCCAGAATGGTTTAGACTGTGGAAAAAGGACATTTGCTGAAATAGACACCAGCCCTCAGCATATGTCATCTATGTTCATCCATTCCTTCACTCATTCAGACACTTAAACTTTGATCACTAGCTTTTGGCCAGCACTATGCTAGACACAAGTGGGACCCATAGATGAACTGGACACATGCCTCATTCTCATGGAGCTGAGAGCTAAGCAGAGAAATGAAGCCGTTTGCTTATATAGCTCTGAGATAAAGTATGATGTGACAAGTGGAGAGGCATAAACACACTTTCCCAGCATTGCCAAGGGAAGAGAGTCGAGAGCTGTGGGAATTGTGGGCTAAAAGGCTGAGGCAGGCTTGAGAAATGTTAAACTTCTCAACTTGCCTGGGGTTTAAGGTGCTTTACTAACTACAAATTATTGGACATTTAGTATGTCTCAGACAACAGGTTATACTTTATTCCGTTCAATCAGAGCAACTATGTAGTAGATGTTAATACTCTCTTTTGCAAATGATCAAATTCTAATGAAGAGAGGCCAATTAATAGTTCAGGGTCAATCAGGAAGTGAGTGGTAGAGTAAGGATTCCTTAATTCATTAATTCAATGAGTAGTATTGATGGCCAACCGGCTGGGTGCCAGGCTCTCTGCTAGGTTCTGGGAAGACATGGCTTCTTCTGGTCTGGAAGCCTGTGCTGTCTATTGCTCCTTCATGCTGATTCTCCCATGATGGGGGTGGGGAAGGAAGCCAGGTTGAGAATGATCTCTTAGTTTCATCCATTAGGCAATAGGGAACCACAGAAGATGGGGAGGGAGTGTAGCCCTTCTGGTCAGCATTAGGTTTTGGGAAAGGATGGAATTTATGAGAGGTTTGAAGAGGACAAAATGATAAGAAGGAAGTTTGTATCTTACCAAATACAAAGTGAGTAAAGAGGGAGGTAGATACTTAAACAAGAGGTCAGTTGAAACTCCTTGTAAACAAAGCATTTCTATAGCTGACAGGCTGTGGTTGAGAAGGGATGGTGCACTGGCCACAGTGGCTTTTGGTCTCCTCAGGCTGCTATAGCAAAGTACCATAGATTAGGTGGCTTAAATAACACACGTTATTTCTCCCAGTTCTGGAGGCTGGGAATTCCAGGGTTAGAGGGACAGTGATTTGGTTCCTGGTGAAGGCCCTCTTCCTGGCTTGCAGATAGCCACCTTCTCACTGTGTCCTCGCATGGCAGAGACTGGAAACTCTGGTCTCTTCTGCTTCTTATAAGGGCACTAATCCCATCATGAGGCCCTACCCTGATGACCTCAGCTAATCCTAATTACCTCCCAAAGGCCTCACCTTTTAATATCATTATATTGGGGGTTAGGACTTCAATATAGGAATTTGGGGAGACATAAACATTCAGCCCATAACAGTGGCTTATTCAGTGTTTTAGATTTCTTGGAACACCAGGCAGGTGTGTCCAGCTTACACTTTGTCATTAGTTGGTTTATTATTGATTTGGATTTGAAGAGCATCAAGAAGGTTGTTAGGTTTTGGTGATTAATTTGGATTGTAATTCAGCCTAGATGGCAATAAGTAGTTTATATTTATTTAGTTCTTTATGCCTAGCAAAGCACTTTTATGCATGATATTTAAGATCCATTCTATGGAAGAGGAAGCTGAGGCTCTGAAAAGTTATGTAAATTTCCAAAGTTCACATGGTTACTAAAAAGCTGGAAAGGAAATAGAATTCAGAGTTTACGACTAAATCCTGCATTCTTTCGGGGCTACCAAAAACTTCTCTAGTGACCTCAAACTCCAAGGGTGTAAACAGTATCCCTAAAACATAAAATGTTTACGCTAAAAGGGAATGCAGGGATCATCTAGTCCCAGCTCTTTGTTTTGAGGTCCAGAGAAATTACATGATTTGATATATTCCAAATTTAGGACATAATAGAGTTGAGATGAGAACTTTTGTCTTTCAATAAGTGATCCAAGATTCTCTTGACCCTAGAACATATCTACCAATTTTCACTCTACCAAGCACCTTCCCTTAAATTATTACCTTTACTTATCAAAACAGTCTTATGAAACAAGTCAAATGTCAGCCCATTTTACGATGAGAAAACAGAGGCTTTGAAAGATTAGGAAACTTGTCTCATATTATCCAGCTGGTAAGAGGTGAACTAAGTATTATGAACCTCCTTTTGAGGATGGGTTTACTAATTTCCGATAAGTTAAGTCATGTGTCCATTAAGTCAGGCATGAAGCCAGACCTTATGATTGCAAATCAAGTGCAATTGCACCCCTTTTGCTCTGTGCCCCTCTTTCTCCCTAAGGCAGAGAGAGGATGTCCCCTCCAGTTTTTGCCTGTCATTGTCTGAGTCTGATTGCTTCCCTGGAGTTGTAGTAGCAGCGTGGCTGCAAGCTCACTCTCCTCACCCTCAGATACCTGTTAACACTCTGACCTTCCCCACAGATTTGCTCCATGGATCACTTTCCACCCAGACAATCCGTTTATAGAAGGAGGACATCTCCTTATTGCCTGCGTCATAAACTGCTGGCTATGTCCCATCCTCTTTCACTCCTCATCTGTCATGTGGGCTTGTGTCAGAAGCAGGGTCAATTAACTTCCTATAGAGAGGTTAACTTGGCAGATACAACTTGATTGATTTGTTTTAATCTGACCAATTTTTGCAGTCAGCATCCCAGGTGGCAGGGATAGCCAAGCCTGGGAGCTGGGTGAATATCAAGATTGACTGCTCTGTTATTTTAGAAGAAACACAAAGTAAATAGTAGATTGGGGCAGATGGCAGATTTGTCTGATAGATTGGTGTCATCCAAAGCTTGAATGGATTGCTTCCTTTTTACAGTATTCCTGCTTCACAGCATCAACTTCCACTTCTCCATGTCATCATCTTTCTCTTTAAGAGCACCTGCTCTACCTTGGGTACTGTCTTTGCTATTCATCTAATGGCTCAATCCAGAAACCAGTAAGCATCCTTATCAACCTCCTTACCCTCCCTCACCTAATCTAGATGGTCATTATATCCTAACCCACTTAATCTAATTTAGGCTGCCATCTTTTCTCAAGTGATAGTTGCCATCTCCTCCTAACTGTTCCTCCAGTCTTAACTTCTCCAGTCCATTTTCCAATCTACTCTTGACTGGTGAGCATATTTGATTATATTACTTCCCTGCTTAAAAGCCTCAGTGACTTGCACTGTTGTGAATGAATTCACAACATTTATGCATTTCACATAAAGCTCTCCATTGTATGACCCCTGCACACCCCTTCAGTCTTATGTCCATCCATTTCCATCTTTGAAGTAATGCCAAACTCCTGCATTTCCAGAAATTTGCTATGATGTTTCACATAGTTCTATCTCTGTACATAACTCCCTTTGTCTGAAAGAATCTTTCCCTTTTTTTTGTCCATTGGACAACTCATTCATCTTTAAGAACAAGTTCATATATCACAGCTTTAGATCAGTCTTCCTTTATGCTTAGGTTGAATTGAATGGCACCACTGTACCTTATACTAGACCTCTATTATAGCAAGTATCCCACTGACTGACAATTATTTTTTCATATGTTTGTTTCTCCTACTCGTTTTGAACTCTTCAGGAAGAGGAACCATGTCTTATAGCATTGTATCTCTATCACTTTGCAAGATGGTGGCATAATAAATTCTCACTAAATGTTTTGGAATTATATGCAATGATTGCTCCCAAATCCTACTGCCAGCAAAGACATAATGAGAGCTCTTTAGATGCAAAGCACAGTTACTCCTTCCCACTATGATATTTTATATTTCTGGTGTTTTGCATGTGCTTCCTCTGCTTGAGGTGACCTTATCACATTGTCACCTAAAACACGTTATGTACTCCTTAAATCTCAGCTCTACCCTCAGTCACATCTTCCACACTTGACCTGTACTCTCTATCCATGGTATACTCCTTGAGACTCTTCATCCGATAACTCTGTGTTGAGTGTCAGATAATGAGTCAAGGCATACCACTGGGTGCTTAGCCACATGTTAAGTCAAACATATGGGATTCTAACTTAAAATCTCGTGTGCAGAGATGTTCTGCAGGCAATAGATTCAAACACAAGAGGGAAATTGAAAAATGCTGCATGAGAGGTTAAAATCAAATAGTTTGTATGTAGGTGTATACTTAATTCGCCCCTGCCCACAAAGTGTCTGGCAGGCAGTGGGAACTCAGTAATACTGTAGGTAAATCCAGTAAGGTTACTTTGGATTTAAAAAGGTAGTTTTGTTCAGTAGTCTCATGTGTACTTTGTCCAAGGCAGTGAAGAGATAAAATAACCATGAATCTCAAAGGATTGCAAAAGGTCCCAATAACCTAGTGTGGAGAGTAGAGCCATTGTCTGAAAGTGGTGAAGAGACTCAGTTGAGATTGAGAATGTGTGTTGTGTCCTTGCACTGTTTGATTCGATCTCTACAGAGTGGATGATATTCCATTTAGTTTTATATTTACAGTTTACAGTCACTTTGTGTCCACGGATTCAATCAACTATGGATTGAAAATATTTTTTTAAAAATCCAGAAAATCCCCAAAAGCAAAACTTAAATTTCCTGTGCACTGGCAACTATTCACATACCATTTACATTGTATTTACAGCCATTTATATATCATTTATCATTGCGTTGGGTATTATAAGTAATCTAGAGATGATTTAAAGTGTACAGGAGGATGTGCATAGGTTATATGCAAATATTATGCCATTTTTTACAATGAACTGGAGCATCCAAGGATTTTAGTATCTGTGGGGGGTCCTGGAACCAATCCCCCAAGGGTACCAAGGGACATCTTCAACCTGCACTGTCCATTAAAGTAGCCACTAATGACAATGGCTAGTGAGAACTTGAAATGTGGCCATTTTGAATTGAGATGTGTTGTTAAGTGTAAAGGATACACTGGATTTCAAAGATTAGCCTGAAAAAGGAAGGCGAACATCTCGCTAACATTTTTATGTTGATTGCATGTTAAAATGATAATATTGCACATTCAGTGGGTTAACTAAAGCATTGTTAAAACTAATTTCACCTGTTTCTTTTTTTCTTTTAGGTAGCTACTAGAAAGTTTAAAATTGCCTGTGTGGCTCACATTATATTTTTGTTGGACAGTGCTCCCTTAGAGTATGGTTTTCAAAGGCCACACACAGTTATGGAGCACATGTAATGTGCTGAGCCTTTGGCATGTTACCGGTGATTAAAAGATAAATGAGATTAAACTCATGGACTTGAGAGAGAATAAGCACTTACCTGATACAGAGTAATGAGTGTTGGACTTGGGCAGCAATATTGTGTGGAAAAAAGTTAATAGATTTGAGTCATATTGGGCTGGATTTGAATTATACTTCTTCTATCTGCTGGTTGAATACGTTCATTTGCACCTCTAATTCTCAGTCTCCTTACCTGTATAATGGTAATCCTTATATTTACCTTATTTTTTGTGTGTAGTATATGCATAGCTTGTAGTAGGTGTTTAATAAATGAGAGTTAATATCATTCAATTTTATGATCGAAGTTCTATGATGCTACGGTAGAAAATGAAGTGTCTTTTATGCCTAATGGTGATAAAGTGCAGGAGGTGAGGTTTGTAGAAAAGTGCCCTTTGACAAGAGTCACTGAGGTCCCTAAGAGTGTGCCAAGTGGACAAGAGATGGCAAGAATCAGTGATAACAGTAAAAGCTAATACATACTGCTCACTGTGTACTGGGCACTGTTCTAAGCATTGCACCTGTAATAGCTCATTAAGAAATGCTATTTCTTAATGTGGGCAATTTCATTATATTCCCATTTTGCAGATGTGAAGAATGGGCACAAAGAAGTTAAGTAACTTCTCCAAGTTCACACAGCTAAGAAGAGACATAGATGAGGTTGGACCCAGGTGCTTAGGCTCCAGAATCCATGCTTTTAAGCACTCTGCTGCCCAAACAGAAACTATCAAGAGCAGGGTCATGGGAGGACCTGGCGGACCTTCTACCATGGCTGGAAGGTAGCATATAGGAGGGTAGGGGCTGGAAGTATGAGGGTTGCAACTGCCTAGCAGTGAGGCTGAAGAAGTTAGTGAGGGTTTACTGGTGAAGAACTTTGATTGCCTCACTAAGGAATCTAGATTTTATTCTATAAACAGGGGGAAGCCATGGAGGATTTCTAAGTTGGAAATGATATGACCAGAGTTTTAGTGTAGAAAGAGAATTCTAGTGACATGGTAGAGAGTGAGCAGGAGCAGATAGAGGCCAGAAGCAAGGAGACTACTTATGAGGATACAAGAGGACTGCACCAGTCCAAGCAAGGAATGTTGATGGCTTGAGCTAGGGTAGAGGCAGCAGGGATACACCCAAGAGGTAGAGTTCATGGACTTGGTGGTAGGAATCACATTGTGTAAATCATTATGTCATTTTATTATTTCCCATCTCCCCAGTTGTCCTTGCTTGTTTTTACCTGGCATATGCTTCCGAGTTGGTCCAGATAAAGGTTTTTTCTTTTTCTGTTTTTTTTCCTGGCTTTTTCTTTCTCTCTTTCAAATGACCTTTACACTGTTATTTATATTGTGGAGATTATAGCACATGATAATTATTGTGCTTCAGGTTATAGCTCTATGTAAAATACAGTGTGATTATTGTCCATCTGTATTTTTTCCTTAATGCTTAATGGTATACCAGGAACCAATAGTCATCTAATTGCTATGTAGTTATTGAAATCAGATATAATGCTCTGTTAAAGATTACCCTGATTATGAGGCAAATTTATAAGATAGATCCTTTCATTGCCTAGTTTTAGGCCTGCAAAATTTTTAAGAAGCAGAAGGTTGAATAAGGCATTGAAATCTCAATACTCTCCCATTCAGTGCCTATCTCATTTGGCTGTTAGGGCAACCTTTATATACAAACGGGGCAACTCTGGTCACACTCACTGCTTTGATGAGACCTGGCACCATGAGAACCTGTAATAATGCCCTGAAGCATTCTGTGAAAACCATTGTTGCCTAAAATGAGGGCTGTCTGAGAGGACATAAGACACTTATGCTTTTGTTTCTAGCTAGATTTTCAACCATTATTAAAATATTTTCTCTCCTCTATTCACTATTTGTATGGTCTTGTTCTGATGTACACCCCATGGGTTTCTTTTTTTTTTTTTTAAATAATTCTACTTAATTAGGTTTTTGCTAATATTTCTGACATGATAACAGCAGTTTAACTTTCCAGTTATTAAGCAAAAATTTAAATGTAACTTCATCAGTGGAAAAAATGTGTAAGTGTAAGAAGGAAATGCACCCCAGCTTGAGCCAAGCAAATGCTCCATCCCCACTCACTCCACATCACAGCTCAGCACTGGATCTGGGGTGGCCACTACTAGGCAGAAGACTTGGTCATGGGATGCAGAGGTGACCAAGTCCTGGAGCCTGGGTTGGGATGTGGCAGCCATTGCTGGCACTTAAATAGTGCATCAGAAGCAGCCCAGATCTCTGACAGTGACTGCTCCACCACAGTTCACACCCTGATATATGCCAAGAATCCACATGGGCCCATACTGCCCTGCAGTGTGACTCCATAATAGGGGAGGGGCAGAGGTGGCTGGGGGCAGTGATAGGCTATGAGGGACAAAGAGGACTTGCACCTGAGGCTGCGTCTGAGCAGAGCAAGGAAAGCAATTTCAGGTTTCTGCACAGGAAGTACATCAGAGACAGCTCAAACCTCTGTCTGTGGCTGACAGGAGCCAAGAGCCCACCTGTGCCCCCTTTATTTCAGCACTCCCCACCTCTGAGGCAAGGGTCCTGGTGCTGGGAAAGTGGAAAAAACACACTTAAAGAGAACAAAGCCAGCTCAGGCCTGATCCTCATGGCTTTTGCTCCAGCAACTTGGGATCAGACCCTACCTCTGATAGGGCAGTGATTGCCACTGAGCAGAGGGGAAGCCCTGTCTCATACCCCATGCTAGCTCTATCCAGTCCATCTTCAGCCCCGCTCCATACGAAGGTGATAGCTGCCAGCATACCCTGAGGAAAGACATGACTTTTGTCCATGTCAAATCCAGCTCTCCCACCAAAGGCACTGGGCACACACAGTCTGTATACGGACACTCCCACATAAGGACACCCTTTCAACACCACAATAGGTAACTGTTTCACCTAAATTTATAGAGTCAGAGGAAGTTAAACAAAATGAAAAGGCAGAGGAACTGCTCTCAGTTTAAAGAGCAAGAGAAAACCCCTGAAAAAATAAATAATAAAACAGAAATAAACCATCTGTAAAGGTACAGAATTCAAAGCATTGGTAATAAGAATGTTAACTGAATTAGGGTAAATCATAGATGAACACAGTGAAATTTTTAACAAGGAACTAGAAAATATAAAAAAGGCCCAATCATAAATGAAGAATTCAGTAACTGAAATAAAAAACAGACTAGAAAGAATGAAGAGCAGACTAAGTGATACAGAAGAATGCATAATTGATCTGGAAGACAGAATAATGTAAATCACTCAATCAGAACAGCAAAAAGAAAAACAAATTAAAAAATGAAAACAGTTTAAGAGATCCCTAGAATAACATTAAATGTACTAACATTCATATTATAGGGGTCCCAGAAGGAGAAGGGAGAGAGAGGGGATTGAAAATGTATTTGAGGGAATTATGGCTGAAAAATTCCCAAACCTGAAGAAGGAAACAGATATCCAGATACAGGAAGCACAGAGAGTCCCAAAGAAGATGAACTCAAATAAACCCACACCAAGACATATCATAATTAAAATGGCAAAAGTTAAAGAGAGAATTCTAAAGGTGGAAAGAGAAAAATAGGCATATACAAGGGAATTCCCATAAGGCTATTAGCTGATTTCTCTGCAGAAACTTTGCAGGTCAGAAGGGAGTGGCATGGTATATTCAAAAAGCTGAAAGGGAAAAACTTACAACCTAAGATACTCTACTCAGCAAGATTATCATTTAGAATAGAAGGAGACATAAAGGACTTCTCAGATAAGCAAGTGCTAAAAGAGTTCATCAATATTAAACCTACCCTAAAAAAAATGTTAAAGGCTCTTCTCTAAGTGGAAAAGAAGTAAGAATCTGTAGGAAGGGAAAATCCCACTAGGAAAGGCAAATAAATAGTAAGGAATGAAGATCAACCACTTAAATAAGCCAGTACAAAGATTAAAAGACAAGAAATTGTAAAGGCAACAATAATTACAATAAACAGTTAAGGGGTAAGCATGAAGATTTAAAATGTGACATCAAAACCCCAAGATGGGGGGGGGAAGAGGATAAAAATATAGATCTTTTAGAATATGTTTGAACTTAAATGACTACCAGTTTAAAACAAGTAGTTATAGTTATAGGCCAACATATATGAACCCCATAGTAACCACAAATCAAAAACCTACAATAGATACACAAAAACTAAAAAGAAAGGAACACAAGCATACTGCTAAAGGAAATCATCAAACCACAGGTGAAGAAACAAAAAGAAGAAGAAGTGAACAGAGAAGAACTACAAAAACAACCAGAAAACAAGTAATAAAATGGCAACAAGCACACACCTATCAATCATTACTTTAAATGTCAATAGATTAAATGCTGATTGGAAAAAAAAACAAGAGCCTTCTATAAGCTGCCTACAAGAGACTCACTTCAGAGCTAAAGACACACACAGACTGAAAGTGAGGTGATAGAAAAAGATATTTGATGTATATGGAAACAACAAGAAAATGGGAGTAGCAGTACTCATATCAGACAAAACAGACTTTAAAAAAAGCTGTAACAAAAGACAAAGATGAGCATTATGTAATGATAAAAAGATAAATACAAGAAGTAGATATTACACATTTTTAACATGTATGCACCCAATATAGGAGCACCTAAATATATAAAGCAAATACTAATGGATATAAAGGGAGAAACTGACAATAATAGAACAACAGTAGACTGACATCAATGGACAGATAATCCAGACAGAAAATCAACAAAGCAACAGTGGTCTTAAATGACAAAACATACAGTAGGACTTAATAAATATCTACAGGACATTACGTCCCAAAACAGCAGAATACACATTCTTTTCAAGGGCACATGGAATGTTCTCCAGGATAGATCACATGCTTGGCCACAAAATAAGCCTCAACAAATTTAAGAAGATAGAAATACCAAGTATTTTTTCTGACCACAATAGTATGAAACTAGAAATCAATTACAGAAAAGAAATGGGAGAAGAACCAACACGTGGAGACTAAACAACATGCTACTAAAAAACCAATGGGTCAATGAGGAAATTAAAGGGGAAATCATAAAATACATTGAGACAAATGAAAATGGAAACACAACTTTCCAGAATCTATGGGATGCAGTAAAAGCAGTTCTAAGAGAAGTTCATAGTGATACAACCCTTCCTCCGGAAATAAGAGAAATCTCAAATAAACAACCTAATTGACCACCTAAAAGAATTGGAAATAGAAGAACAAATAAAGCTCAAGTCAGCAGAAATAAGAAAATAAAGATAAGAGAAGAAAGAAATAAAATAGAGATAAAAAGTAGAAAAGATCAATGAAACCAAGAGCTGGTTTTCTAAAAAGATAAATAAAATTGATAAACCTTTAACCAGGCTCGCCAAGAACAAAAGAGACTGGATCCAAATAAAGAAAATGAGAAATGAAGGAGGAAAAATAACAACCAATATCATGGACATACAAAAAAAAATCATAAGAAAATACTACAAACAGCTATAAGCCAAAAAATTGGACATCCTAGAAGAAATAGACAAATTTCTAGAAACATACAACCTGTCAAGACTGAATCAAGAAGAAACAGAAAATTTTAGAAGACTGAACACTACTAGTGAAATTGAATTTGTAATTTAAAAACTCCCAGCAAGCAAAAGTCCAGGTCTGGATGGCTTCACAGGGGAATTCTACCAAGCATATAAAGAAAAGCTACTACCTGTTCTTCTCAAACTATTCCAAAATAATGAAGAGGATAGAACACTCCCAAATTCATTCAAAACCAAACAAAGACACTAAAAAAGAGAAAATTATAGGCCAGTATCTTTGATGAGTATAGATGTAAAAACCCTCTACAAAATGTTAGCAAACCATACCCAACAATATATAAAAAAGATCATACACATTGATTAAGTTCGATTTATTCCAGGGATGCAAGGATGGCTCAATATTCACAAATCAATCAATGTGCTATACCAGATTAACAAAAAGAAGGATAAAAACCACATGATCATCTCAATAGACTCAGAAAAAGCATTTAACAAAATTCAGCATCCATTTATGATGAAAACTATCATCAAAGTGGGCATAGAGGTAACATAACTCAATGTGATAAAGGCCGTTTATGACAAACCAACAGCTATCATCACACTCAACAGTGAAAAGCTGAAAGCCTTTCCTCTAAATTCAGGAGAAAGACAAGGATGCCCACTCTCACCACCTCTATTTAATATAGTGTTGGAAGTCCTAGCCACAGCAATCAAACAAGACAAAGAAATAAAAGGCATCCAAACTGGAAGTAAAGAAGGAAAACTGTCACTACTTGCAAACGACATGATACTTTATACAGAAAACCATAAACTCTCCACCCCAAAACTATTAGAACTAATAAACGAATTCAGCAAAGCTGCAGGTTACAAGATTAATATACAGAAATCTATTGCTTTTGTATGTACTAATAATGAACTATCAGAAAGAGAAAGTAAAAAAAAATCCCTTTAAAATCACATCAAAAAGAATAAAATACTTAGGAATAAACTTAACCAAGGAGGTGAAAGACTTATCCTTTGAAAACTATAAAACATTGATGAAGGAAATTGAAGATGATACAAAGAAATGGAAAGAAATGCCATGCTCTTGGATTGGAAGAATTCATAGTGTTGAAATTGCCATACTACCCAAAGCAATCTACATATTTAATGCAATCCCTATCAAAATATCCATGACTTTCTTCAAAGAACTAGAATTAGAAATAATTCTAAAATTCATATGGAACCAAAAAGACCCTGAACTACCAAAGCAATCTTGAGAAAAAAGAACAAGTCTGGAGGTATCATCCTCCCAGACTTCAGACTGTATTACAAAGTTAACAGTACCAAAAACAGCATGATGCTGGCACAGAAAAAGACACACAGATCAATGGAACAGAATAGATAGCCCAGAAATAAACCCATACACTTATGGTCAATTAATCTATGACAAAGGAGGCAAGAATATACAGTGGAGAAAAGACCGTCTCTTCAATAAGTGGTGCTGTGAAAACTGGACAGCTATATGTAAAAGAATGAAATTAGAACATTCTCTAACACAATATACAAAAATAAACTCAAAAAGGATTGAAAGCCTAAATGTAAGTCCTGAAACCAGAAGACTCTTAGAGGAAAACATAGGCAGAACACTCTTTAACATAAATCAGAGCAATATTTTTTGTATCTGTCTCCTAAAGCAAAAGAAATAAAAGCCTAAGTGAACAAATAGGACTTAATTAGACTTAATAGACTTTGCACAGCAAACGAAACCATTGACAAAATGAAAAGACAGCATATGAATGGGAGAAAATATTTGCAAATGATACGACTGAAAATGGGTTAATATAAAAATATAAACAGTTCATACAACTTGATATCAAAGACAACCCAGTCAAAAAATGTGCAAAAGACCTGAATAGACATTTTTCCAAAGACATACAGATGGCTAACAGGCACATGAAAATGTGCTCAACACTAATTATTAGAGAAATGCAAATTAAACCTCGTACCTGTCATAATGGCTATAATCAAAATGTCTACAAATAAAATATGTTGCTGAGGGTGTGGAGAAAAGGGAACCTGTGTGCATTGTTGGTGGGAATGGACATTGGTGCAACCACTGAGGAAAACATATGGAAGTTCCTCACAAAACTAAAAATAGAACTGCCATATGACCCAGTAATTCCACTCCTGGTAATATACCTGGAAAAAAAGAAAACAACTGATTTGGAAAGATACATGCCTCCCAATGTTCATAGCAGCACTATGTACAATAGCCAAGATATGGAAACAACCTAACAGTTCATGAGCAGATGAGTAGATAAAGATGTAGTATATACACACAATGGGATATTACTCAGTAATAAGAAAATTAAAATCTGCTATTTGCAGCATCATGTATGGACCTAGAAAATGTTATGCTTAGTGAAATAAGTAAGACAGAGACAGACAAATACTGTATGATTCACTTATATGTGGAATCTGAAAAATAAAACAAATGAAACTATTTAGCAAAACAGAAACAGACTCACAGATATAGAAAACAAACTAGCGGTTACCAGTTGGGAGAGGGAAGTGGGGAGGAGCAAGTTAGGAGTATGGGATTAAGAGATACAAGCTACTATGTATAAAATAGATAAGCAACAAGGATACAGCACAGGGAATTATAAACATTATCTTGTAATAACTTTTAATAGAGTATAATCTGTAAAAATACTGAATTACTATGCAGTACACCTGAAACTAATATAATATTGTAAATCAACTATACTTCAATTAAAAAAAAGAATATAGTTGGAAAGGTTAGCCTGTGAAGAGATGAAGGATACATCTTCTTCTGGGACAAGAGGGGAGGAGGCAAGCATGAGTAAACCCGAAACCATCTTAAAGTTACGAGGATCATGTGGATAAGGGCAGAGGCGATGAAGATATATTGAAGTGGGGAAGCTTCAACTTTCTTAGAAATAGTAGATGAAGTCATCTGCTAAATGTAAAAAGGTGCCATTTGGAGCTGGAGAATTGTGAAAAAAGAAACTGCAGATCTGGTAAATGTCAATGCATGATGAGGAGTAACTTGAAGTGTAAAGATGTGAGGTCTTGGTGTGACCTTGTTAAGTAAAAATTGGATCCTGTCACTCTCTTGATTTAAATGCTACAATGAGCTCCCATTGCTCTTTGGGATGAAGATCAAAATTCTTAACATGATGCACAGTCCCTTCATGATCTTGCCTGCTTTCCTCAGTAGCCTCACCTGTTCCTGACTCCACTGTGCTAAATGCCCTATGTTTAGTCCCACTAACACACCATGTGCTTCGTGCTTCAAGGCTCTGCCCGGAATGTGCTTCTCCCAGCTCTTGGCCTCCTTAGTATCCACTCATCCTTCAGAACCCAGAAGAAATCTGACCCTCTTAAGGAGGCTTCCCTAACTCCTCAGACTACGCATTCCCATAGCACTCTTCTTTTTCTTTATAATATTTCCCTCCAAATATAATTAAATAACTCATTGCACAAATCAGTCAACAGAAGGTTGCTTTGAAATTAGAATGAGTTTATGTGAGCTCAGCACTGGCAGTATAATTTGTGGGGCGCAGTGCAAAATGAAAATGCAAGCACCTTGTTCAAAAATTATTAAGAATTTCAAGACAGTGACAGCAGAGCATTAAACCAAGCAGGGAGCCCTTCTGAATATGGTGCCTGGTGCAGCTGTATAAGTCATCCACTCATGAAGCTGCCCTGTGAGAGGTTCTCCTGCAGGGAAAAGGGTCTATGAACTCTGGATTTATGATTCCAATGGAAGTTTGAGGGGTGACACTCTACAGTGCTAGAGAGGGCAGTGCTGAAATGATGAACCACTGTGTTTAGAACAGAATGGGCTACAAAAAGAAGTCCAAATGAGGCTGATGGGCTGGTTGAGTAGGGAGGAGCAGAATGTCATTGCAGTGAAATTTGGTGGGTGGTGACAGATGATATAATTGAATGTTCATGCATTATTTATTAATGCATCAAGTCAACATTTAATAGTTTAGCTCTTATTTTATGTTGATGGAAAGAGTGATTGAATTTTTCAGTCTCCCCAGAAAGAAGACCTTGAGAAATTTTAGAGGGGGAAGGTATGGAGTCTGAGTGATTTAAAGAACAGGTTCTAGAGCCAGAGAGCCTGTGTTTCAAGCTCATGTTTACCAGTTATAAGCTCTGTGACCTTGACAGTTACAAGCTTCTCTGTGCTTTAGTTTTGGGAGGGAGGATATAAACTGGAATAATGTTAATATCTCCTGTGAGTGTTTAAGGAACAAATGAGTGAATTAATAGTGCCTGGTTCATAGTAAGTTCTTATAATTTCGCACTAGTGAACTCTTAGTTTCCTCTTCAATGCTATTTTCTTTCAGTGAGGTAGTTGAACTCAGTCACAGTACTGCCATGTGATATAAACAGCTCAACTTCATTAATGGACTTAGGTGAATGCAAAGAATTTATTAGCATGCTTTGTGAAACTTGTAATGGGATCCATTTAAGCAAAAGGAACATAATATACAAGATAACCCATCTTCATTATAGTGCAGTATGTGCTAAACACATGTCTAGAATGCATTAACATACTAATGCATGATATATTTCAACGAACTCCAGCATTTTATATTTGTATCTTTAAAGTCAGAGAGCCTTCTTTTGGGGACCTTAGTGTGATGACCAACTGTTAGAAATTGTGGACAACAAACTGGATTTAATGTCTCCTGTTTTGGTAATTCCTTTGAAATTGTTCAGTATCTAGTATTATTGAGCAGATAGTATAATATTTTTTTTAATTGTTAGGATGGCATTTTATTTTAGGTTGCTCTGCTCTGGAGAATGTTCTGATCAATTCCTGCATCATTATCCCAGGTATTTTCATTGTATGTAGGGCCATCAACAAGGTCATCTGTGGGCGAACCTATAACCACCAATGGCTTCCTGACCTACATCTCCAGCCTACCTCTCTCTTGTGAGTTCCAGGTCGGAATCTACAATTATACACTGAACATTTTCACCTGGATATACCCCAACACCTCGAACTTTCTTTTCGCCAAGCCAAATTTACTATCTTTTCTGAAAACCCAACTTCTTTACTTAACTGATTTGTAGAATCCAACTTCTATATAATTCCTGAATTCATACTCATCTTTTTATTCCTTTTGCCATTGGCCTAGTTCAGATCCTCATCATGTTTGTCTGGCCACTGTGGTAGCCTGTTAACCACCTCTTACTTTTCAGTCTTCCTTTCCTTGAATCTACTCTACTCGCAGATTAATCAGAACAATTTTTTCTAAACTACATTTTTCTGATCATACTTTCAGTTATTTCCTCATTGTTCACTAGGTAAATTCCAAATGTTGTAGTATGAAATATAGAGACTTGCGCAATCTATACCTAACACTTCTTTCTGCCCACATCTTCTGCCACTTCATTGATCTTAGACAGATACAACAGGTATCACCAGAGCACATCAAAATGCACCTTACACCAGTGGAGAGTCTCCTTAGAGGACATGACATCTGTGTTGAGTTAGCCAGGTAAACACGAGAGAATCCCTGTAATGAGATATATACTACAAATTATAATTACTTATTTACATGGGCAAATACTATCCATGCTAGGAAGCCTCAATTTTTTCCACCTTTGTTGAGGTATAATTGGTATACAAAAAACTGCATGTAATTAATGAATACAATTTGGTGAGTTGGAACATAAGTATACACTTGTGTTACCATCCCCATAATCAAAGTAATAATCATACCCATTACCTTTAGAAGTTTGCTTGTGTCAATTTTTTTTTTTGTGGTAAGAACACTTAACATGAAATCTACCCTCTTAACAGATTTTGAAGTGCACGATTATACACCTTATTGTTAACTATAGGCAGACACAATGTTAAACAGCAGATCTCTGAAATTTATTTATTTTGCATAACTGTAACTTTATGCCCATTGACAACAACTCTTCATATCCTGCTCTCCCATCCCCTGGTAACTACCTTTCTATTGTCTACTTGTATATGTTTGACTATTTTAGATATTCATATACGAGGAATCATGTAGTATTTGTCCTTCTGTGACTGACTTGTGGAGAAATTCGAACTCTCGTACACTGTTGGTAGGAATGTAAAATGGTGCAGCCATTATGGAAAATGTATGGGGGGGGTCCTCAGAAAATTAAAAGTAAAACTACCATGTAATCTAGCAATCCTGTTTCTGAGTATATATCCAAAAAATTGAAATCAGGATCTTGAAGAGATACCTGCACTCCCATGTTCATTGCAGCATTATTCACAATAGTCAATTTATGGAAACAGCCCAAATATCCATTGACAGATGAATGGATAAAGAAAATATGGCATATACATATAAGAAGAAAGAAAGCCTACCATTTGTGATAACATGGATGGACCTGGAAGGAAGCTTTACTTTTCTGATATTTCCTAAGTTTCATAAATATTCATTTTAGTTGCATTTTCTCTCTGGCTGTCAGACTGTCCCAATTTTATCTGCCTTGGAGATTCTCTCTAGTCTAGTGGGACTCTCTTTGTGGGACATAGGTCTTTAGTCTTAGAACCCAAGTTGTGTTATCTGTTAATTCAACACATAGTTGCTGTGTACTTAAAAGTTCCATGCACTGTATTACTTGCTAAGGATATAATGGAAAATAAAACTGCCATCGTCCCTGCCTTAATGGAACTTATATTCTATGTGGAGAGGATATTAAGAGTCCAAGGTAAAGAATGCTAGGTGATAACAAATTTTGCCTAATGTAGTGGACACAAGAGGCTTCTCTGAAGAGGTGGTGTTGAACCTGAGATCTGAAGAATGAGAACTGTGTGTGGAGAGAAACATTCCAACTGGAGGGATTAACATATATTAAGGTTTAGGGGAGGAGAATATGGTGTGTTTGATGAGGAATGGAAGCCAGTATGACTTAAGTATAGTGAGTAGGGGAGAGAAATAGAGGCAGAAAATAAGGTTTTGGAAAAAAATCCATGTCTGTAGGCTGTGGCATGGTAAGGAGTTTGGTCTTTGTTCTCAGAGCAATGGAAAGCCAACAAGAGGTTTTAAGCAAGCATGATGGGGAGAGGGAGATGCAGTGGGGAAGTGTTGGTGGAATGATCTTCACTTTTAGCAGCTCTTTCTGGCTACTGCATTCAGATTAGATAAATGGAAGACAAGCATGGTAACAGGAAGGTTGTTGTAATTGTCTAGGTTAGAATTGATAGTGGACTAGCTAATTCGGTCTTTAATGAAACACTTAACATCTACTTTGTCTCAGGCCTTTTGCTAGGGGTTGACATAGGACAAGATACCATCACTACACATAAAGAACAAATCCTTTAGTAGAGGAGAAAGATTCAAAAACATTTCTTATAGGATTCACACATGCTGTATTAGCAGTATGAAAAATGAGCTGAGGCAACTAAGAGAAGAGAATAACCATCCCTGCTGTAGCTACAATCAGTAGGCTTCACAGAGGAGACAGCAGTAGCTGGGTCATGGTCACCAAGGTTGATACAAGTTCGCAGGTGGCAAAGAGGTATGAAGCACATTCCCTGCTGTTGTCCTCTGTGGTAGGTGATGGGAATTGAGGGCAAGTTCTTAGATCTTGGTTCTGAAGAACTGGAAGCAGGGAGCAAAAGTATGCAAAATACAGCCAGGTGTATGTCTTTCACAGCCTAATTCTTATCAGCTTCAAGAGTAACAATTTTTGCCTGCCTTCTGATCTTTTCCATTTTCCTTGCTTGACATAGTCATTGGCAAAGAGACTACTGCTAATGAAGTGGAGCTGACTTCATAACCCCTGATGATTCGGTGTGCTATTTTATGGCTGAAGTTTCCACTTTGATTGGATGAGACCCAAAACAAAGAGTTGACTACTTCTGGTGATTAAAATCTCCCTTGATAATTTTTTAAAGGGATTGTTCAAAGCTTTTAGTGCCACTGAGTAGGGAATTACACTTGGCTTCCCTAAAACTCCTCCAGCAATTGCACATGGACGTGGCAGACTTTCTTTCCTGCTGTCCAACACTGCAGAGAATTTCCTTTTAAGAGTAGTGGCCTTTTAGTAGGAGGTTAAGTGATCCCTGTATATATAATTTATAAGGCACTCTGAGCTTTTTGTATGAAAGCACATTGGAAATGTAAAATTATTATTACTTATATTGTTATTAGCTTATTTTCTCCTGTCCTCGTATGAGACATTTGTTTCTGAGCTAAGGATTCAGAGCAGAACTGTTGATCATAAAGATGAGAAAGAATAGATTGGACAACCATGAAAATTAGGGCTGAGCAGCCAAAGCAGATAAAGATGAGTAGTGTATAACGTTTGTTTTTCCTTGAATGATACTTTTTGATAAGTGTTGTGTAAACATTTTTTCTCAGGTTTTTTTTTTAACATCTTTATTGGAGTATAATTGCTTTACAATGGTGTGTTAGTTTCTGCTGTATAACAAAGTGAATCAGCTATACATATACATATATCCCCATATCCCCTCTCTCTTGGAACTCCCTCCTACCCTCCCTATCCCACCCCTCTAGGTGGTCACAGAGCACCGAGCTGATCTCCCTGTGCTATGCGGCTGCTTCCCACTAGCTATCTATTTTACGTTTGGTAGTGTATATATGTCCATGCCACTCTCTCACGTCGTCCCAGCTTACCCTTCCCCCTCCCTGTGTCCTCAAATCCATTCTCTACGTCTGCATCTTTATTCCTGTCCTGCCCCTAGGTTCATCGAAGGTCCTGCAAGTGGTGAGTTTCACACACACACACACACACACACACACACACACACAATACCTAAACCTCAAATTATTTGAAACCTCTATTTCACTTCTGCCTCCATGCATCGGACAAATAAACAGCTGAATTACATAATTGGAATTGTAATGCTTTTAATTAAGATACAGAAAAGGAAATATGAATTTTTTTTTATTAATTAATTAATTTATTTATTTATTTTTGGCTGTGTTGGGTCTTCGTTTCTGTGCGAGGGTTTTCTCTAGTTGCGGCGAGTGGGGGCCACGCTTCATCGCGGTGCGCGGGCCTCTCACTATCGCGGCCTCTCTTGTTGCGGAGCACAGGCTCCAGACGCGCAGGCTCAGTAGTTGTGGCTCACGGGCCCAATTGCTCCGCGGCATGTGGGATCTTCCCAGACCAGGGCTCGAACCTGTGTCCCCTGCATTGGCAGGCAGATTCTCAACCACTGCGCCACCAGGGAAGCCCGGAAATATGAATTTTGCCTCTCTGCCTCCCTTCAAAGTGCTTGTCCTAGATATTGGTACCTTGTCCAGCTTTAGAAATTTAATATGCCCAGGGGGTAGGAATGAGAATGGGAGCATAATATAAAGTTTGATGAATGTTTCAATCTCTTTAGGATAAAAGAAATCATGGGTTAAATCAGTCTTTTTTTTTTCAATTATTGTCACGTTAATTAAAACATTCTAAGGTCTTTTAGATATATATTTTGTATATTTATGTTAGGATTAGATGTGACTGTATACAACAGAAAAACACGAAATAACAGGGACTCAAGTAAGAAAGAAGTTTATTTTTAAATTAAAGTAGTATTGGATGTAGGTAGGACTACAACCCTACCTAGTTATTAGGGCTTCCTGATTATTAGGGATCCAGGCTCCTTCTATCTTGTTGCTCTGCCATCCATAGCATCCATTGCCTCCAGGTCCAAAATGGACATCAAAGTTTCAGCCAATATATTAACATTCCTGTTTATATTTCACTGGCCAGAAATTAGTCACATAATGGGGAGCCAGCTGAAAGGGATACTGGGCAATACAGTTTTTGTGACAACGTACCTGGCTAAAAACTTATTTTCTTATATCTAAGGAACATAGGGAGAATGTATATCAGAAGCCAGTTTGCAATTTCTGCCATAGTACTTACTTCAGCTTGATTTGAATCATATTTTTTTCCCTGAAGATGGAGAATTTGACTTGGTTTAAAATTTGGTTGATTTTATTGGGTGTAAAGGGTGTGGTGTGGTGCAGTGGAATGAGTACTGGAGTACTAGATTCTGATTCCAGCCTAATATGACATTTGGCTTCAGTATCTCACACTAAATAAGGGGGTTTTTATTATAGGCCCTTTAAGAATTCTTTCAATTCTTATTCCCTTATCTGGTTCCCAAAGTTTTACAACAAAGGTAGGTGTGTATGTTTATGTACACACATATATAACTATATGATGCAGAATTTAAAAACCTATTTCTATAAAAATAAAGGATGTACACATATGACCACATTAACAGAGTGACTTGATTAATATTTTTTCAGTTTTCACATCCCTTGCTCTTAATGAAAGCAACTGAAACTTGCATGGAAGTTGAAAAGCTGAGAGATTGAAGTTGGAACTTAACTGTCCTCTTCCAAACTAGAAGTCAACTTTTCATCACGAAGAACAGGCCCTTCTTACATTTTTCATGTTTCTATTACTATTGTGTTTCACCCATCACTATTTGTAGAAACCTATGAGCTGGCAGAATTGGAATTTGTGTCCTAAATATGTGATGTGACAGAGTCCCTGGTACTTTGGAACGCCTGGGTATATGAATGCTTGTCTTCTTAGGAAATAATAATATGGATAATAGCATTCTCTCTGTTTCTTATTTCCTACTTGGTTTCAGTTGATTGTGATTCTTTGTCCTGGGGCAGTTGCTATGCAGCACTAGGTAAACTCTTTCACGGGGCATTGCTTTGTGCTACTTGGTGGCTACACAAGTCACACAGGTGTCCCTGTTAGGACACCAGACAGCTATGCCCTTTCTAAAGTGTCCCAATATGTTTTTATCAGAGGGAATAATTCTGATGACACTAATGAGTCTAAAGAGAGCTAATAGAAAAAGCAAAACAAAACAACAATAACAAAAAAATATTACTTGCATTTTCTTCCTAACTGTTGTAATGTTAGGAAGGGGTGGCGGGGAGTGGGGAACCATAGAATGCCATCATCCCTTTCAAATCCTATATGGAATAAGGTGAAGGTACAAACAAACAAAATGAATAAAACTACCTTTCTGTGTAGTTGAAGTAAAAAGATTATTGATCAGTTAGGTAGTTTAGATTGAATCATATGAAACTGCTATTTTTGTAGATCCAAAGTGTTCGGATACAGGCAGTTTCTAATGGTTCAACCTAGTAGTGGTTTCTATTCTGTCTACACAATAGAAATTACCTTAAAACTAACACCATTCGAAGTTACTCCTTAGCAACATGTCTCCATTGTAAAAGCATCTGTTTATTTGGAGATATTTTTAAATTCAAGGAAATATATATTTATTATTGGTATTAAATTAATGTAATTTAAAAAATCCATCCATAACCCCGCTGTTCTTAAATAACTATTTTATTTTCTATGTTTCTTTCCCAACTTTATCCACATATTATAACTGATATCTTCCAAGGTGAAGAATTTAAAAATTTAAATCATACTTTCAAAAAGACTGCATAGATTTTTAAAAAATCCAAAGAAAGCTTGCCTGATCCTTACATTTCTAAATCTATAAGTGCACACACAATACAGTGGAGCTGAAACAAAGCCTTTGCATAATGAAATCTGTGACGAACTGTATTGTGGAAAACGACACCCTCTTATAGCCTCCAGTACTCTCCAAAGGCAAAAATATTTTTACAAATTATCTTAATGAGGTGAGGGACATACATTTCCATCAGGAATGACTGAACATCCACACAGTCAAGCCTGAGCTATTTGGGAGGAAACAAGATTCCTTCTCCCTCTCTGCTTGTAGATGACCCCCTCCAGTGCCCTTGTTCATGGTCTTGAAGGCCTCAAGCAATTCTTCAGCCTGGGTCACCTCTCTCCAGGGTCAAGGAAGATAATGGGTACAGTACAAAAAGTGACAGGTAGGGCCAGGATGGAATAATTGAAGGGCTCATTGTGACTTGTTATTTCTCGACACTCCAGGGAACACTGGCTGTGTCTACCTTGCATGGCCCTGATTTTTTTTGGCTGTAGAGGTACTGAAACCACCAGCTAGCTACCTGCTGGCTCCAGGGGGCTGAAACCTTGTAAGGTAAATGCTAAGTGCTCCAGTTAGCCAACGGCTGACCTGCGTGGTTACTAAGAAACCATCTGCCCAGCTGGTTACTAAGAGAGGGAGGAGGAAAGAGGAAGAAAATCAGCCTAGGATGCAGAGCCCCTCCCCCCTCACTCTCCCTTCATTATGCTTTAAAATTTTAGACTCAGACCTGAGAAGAGAAACAATTCCCTAAAAACTAGGAATCCTCTGGATGTAAAAAAATGTCCTTAATGGCATTTTAGGTTTTTTTCCTGAATTGACATGCAAATTTCTAATTTACTTAAAGCACACTGTCATGCATTATAATAAAGTCTAATACATGCTTCCACGTAATTAGGCGTAATAACCAATGATCAGTGGGAGGAGGGAAGGGGAGAAGGGAATTGTGTTTCCAGCTGGCCCTCCACACCTGCAAATAACAGACAACTCCTTTCAGTGTAGAGGAAACAAGATAATGACAGTATGATATTAAACACAAACATTAATTCTTAGGAACAAAGCATAAGGAAAAGGTCTGTCAATTAAGATGTGTGATAGTGAGCAACTTAAATTATATTCTGCACCATCTTAAAGAAAAATAAGGACCAATCAGAATGAAAACCTTAATTTGTTATTTACTGAAATACTCCCAATGCCATTATTTTTGTTTTCTTTTTAGAAGGAATGTATGTGGGCCACTCGAATCCTATGTTGAGTCCCACTGTTCATGCTCATTTGGTGTGATTTAAGAATCAAGTTGCAATAATGTTCTGTCTCTCTCTGTCTCTGAAAGGACAAGTCAGATCTTAGAAAAATCTTAGGAGCCAGTGGGGCCTCAAGTTCTGGGGAAACAAAGCAATATAAGGAAATGCTTTGTGAACAGGAAAGTTCAAACCTAATGTGAGAGACTATTATTGTCCTGGCTGCTGTCAATGCAAGTTTTGTTATATGAGAGGTGTGTAAAGCCTTTTGCAGAAAGAATTTCTTGACATCTAAACATACATTTTCACGTGTCAGGCAGTTTAACATAGTGATTAGGATCTTCGTAGTCTTTCCGGCTTGGTTTTCTTCCTATTAGCGGTGTGATGTTGGGCGTGTTATTTAAGCTTCTCTAAGCCTCAGTTTCCATGTCTGTAAAATGGGAGTAAAAATAATTCAACCACTCGATGGCATTTTAATCAAATGAAATAACATACCTATTGTATACTAGGCTTAATTCCTGGGACCCGTAGATGGTGCTTGTAAATAAATAATTTATTTGTAAATAAAGACTCAATTTTACAAGAGTAATCATTTATATCAGAATGCAGGTTCACCACATTGGTTTATATGCATCAAAAGAAATGGTGGATCAATAGAATCCATGGGCTGCAAAAGTTTCTGGTAACTGTTTTGTGTGTATTGTGGTGTAGAGTAGTCAAGAATGAGCGTTCACATAGAGAAGGAGAGGAGCCAGGAGTAAAGGGTTTAATTCCAGCCTTTCCACTTACTAACTCTATGGTCTTGGGCAAGTTGGTTAACTTCTCTGGGTTACTCAGAGAAGACTGTCCCTTTGGAATATGTATCTGATATATACAAAATGTATCAGATCCACAAGCTACCTTTTACTGCTGTTCACTTATGTGGGAATGAAAGCACAGTCACCTTCCAGTTCCTGGGACAATAGATAGGCATTTCCCCTGATTCCATCCCTCCTTAGCCCCACACAGAGCAGCAGGATCTTTTGTCTCTCTCTCTGGGAGGCCATTAAGTTCCACTAGGGGGAGAAATGTATACCTTTTGGTATTGTAGTGTTGATAAGAGACAGAGAAGAGGCATGAAAGGACAAGATATGGGAAAGTAAAGGGAAGAATGGAGATTTAGAAACTTGAACTCCATAGAGCCAAGTCTCCTAAAGTGCTAAGGTCAGTGGACCATGGATAGTGCTACCAGGAGTGTGTTGTGGGAAGTTCTAGAAATCGATGGATTTCTGAATGCATCCCATCACAATACCCTGGGGAACAGGTCACTTCAGGAGTAGAATTCTTGCTTGGTTTTAAGGACTTCGCTATTAATGCCTTGCCTCTGTGTAAATTTAATCTGTGCTGTGATTGTGCTTCAAGTTTCACCCTACAAGTCTTTGATGACCGAATAAGAAAACATCTCAGTACCCAGGACACTGGACAGCTTCTGGACATTAAGATACCAAAAGGGATGGGAAAGATTAACTGTGGTAAAATTAGCCCTAGATTAAAGGCTTCTCTAATGTTGCTAAATAAGATTGAAAGCAAGGTTTGACGAGATCAAATAATTTAAAGGTAACTTGACTGTGTCCCAGAACAAACTTCAAGAATGAAAAAAAAAATGACATAACAGAATGTTCATCCCGTTGGAAAATTCACAAAATCTGGCATCCAAAATTATAATCAAATTGCTTAGAACTAGTGATAAAGAGAAAATCTTAAAACAGCTATAGAAAAAGACGTTATGTATAGAAGAACAACTAAGAATAGTAACAGACCCTGCAATGGTAATAATGTGGGCATGAAGGCAGTGGAACAACCTCTTTCAGTACTGAAAGAAAAACCCTACTAACCTAGAATTCTTACCCAGTGAAAGTATCTTTCAAAAGAGAGGGGGGGGTGGAAAAAGACTTTTTCAGACATATGAAAAATAAAAGAATTTATCACCAGCAGTCTTGTACTATGAGAAATAGTAAAGAACATCTTTCACTTCACGTCAAAAAGAATAAAATACCTAGGAATAAACCTACCAAAGGAGGTAAAAGATCTGTGCTTGGAAAACTATAAGACACTGATGAAAGAAATAGAAGATAACACAGAGGGAAAGATATACCATGTTCTTGGGTTGGAAGATTAATATTGTTAAAATAACTATACTACCCAAGGCAATCTACAGATTTAATGCAATCCCTATCAAAATATCAATGGTATTTTTCATAGAACTAAAACAAATAATTTTAAAATGTGTAAGGAAACAGAAGAGACCCAATAGCCAGAACAATCTTGAGGAAGAAGAACAGAGCTGGAGGAATCATGCTCCCTGACTTCAGACTATACTACAAAGCTACAATAATCAAAATAGTATGGTACAGGTGTAAAACCAGACATAATAGATCAGTGAAAAGAATAGAAAACCCAGAAATAAACCCATGTCAATTAATCTATGACAAAGGAGGCAAGAATATACAATGGAGAAAAGACAGTCTTTTCAATAAGTGGTGCTGGGAAAACTGGACAGCTACATGTAAAAGAATGAAATTAGAACATTCTATAGCACCATATACAAAAATAAACTCAAAATAGATTAAAGATCTAAATGTAAGACCAGAAGCCATAAAACCCCTAGAGGAAAACATAGGCAGAACTCTTTGATGTAAATCATATCAATATTTTTATTTTTGGATCTGTCTCCTAAAGCAAAGGAAATAAAATCGAAAATAAACAAATGAGACCTAATTAAACTTAAAAGCTTTTGAACAGCAAAGGACACCATTGACAAAATGAAAAGACAACCTACAGAATGGGAGAAAATATTTGCAAATATGACTGATAAGAGGTTAATATCCAAAATATACAAACAGCTCATACAACTCAACATCAAAGGATAAGCAACCCAATTAAAAAATGGGCAGAAGAACGGAACAGACATTTTTCCAAAGAGGACATGCAGATGGCCAACAGGCACATGAAAATATGCTCAACAGTGCTAATTGTCAGGGAAATGCAAATCAAAACCACAGTGAGATATCACCTTACACCAGTCAGAATGGCTATTATCAAAAAGAACACAAATAACAAATGTTGGTGAGGATGTGGAGAAAAGGGAACCCTTGCACACTGTTGGTGGGAATGTAAATTGGTTCAGCCACTGTGGAAAATAGTATGGGAGTTTCTCAAAAAACTAAAAATAAAACTGCCATAAAACCCAGAAATTCCACTCCTGGGTATATAGACAAAAGAAACAAAAACACTAATTTGAAAAGATAAATGCACCCCAGTGTTCATAGCTGCATTATTTACAATTGCTTAGACATGGAAACAACCTAAGTGCCCCTTGACAGATGAATGAATAAAGAAGATGTGGTATGCATAAGTGTGTTTGTGTATATGTGTGTGTGTGTGTGTGTGTGTGTATATATACACACACACACACAATGGAATACTACTCAGCCATAAAAAGAAGGAAATTTTGCCATTTGCTACAACATGGATGGACTTGGAGGGTATTATGATAAGTGAAATAAGTCAGACAGAGAAAGACAAATACTGTATGATATCAATTATGTGGAATCTAAAAAATACAACAAACTAGTGAATATAACAAAAAAAGAAACAGACTCACAGATATAGAAATCAAATTAGTGATTACCAACGGGGAGAGGGAAAAGAGGAAGGGTGATATAGAGGTAGGGGATTAAAAGGTACAAACTATTATGTATAAAATAAGCTACAAGGATATATTGTACAACACAGGGAATATATACAATATTCTATAATAACTATAATTGGAGTATAACCTTTAAAAATTGTGAATCACTGTATTGCACAACTGTAACTTATATAATATTGTACATTAATTGTACTTCAATTAAAAAATGAAAGAAAATCTTTCAGGCAGAAGAAAAATAATATCAACAGAAATCTGTATCTACAAAATGTAACAAAGAGCACCAGAAATGGTAAGTATGTCAGTAAGTATATAGCGTTTTCTTATATTTTAAATCACTCTGAAAGATAATTGACCATTTGAAGGAAAAATCATTACAATGTATTGCAGTGTTTATAACAAATGTAAAAGTAAAATGTACGACACCTTTACAAAATGAGAAAAACTGAAGGAGAAATGGAAATACAGTATTGTAAGGTTATAATACTATGTATGAAGTTACATAATATTATTTAGGTCACATTTAAGTTAAATTTGTATAATAAAACACTAAAATACTACTAAAAAATGTGTAGATTATAAGCCAAAAGGGAGAAAAATGGAATCATAAAAAATACATAGTCCATAGGATACAAAGAAAAAAAGAGAGGACAAAGAATAGATGGGACAAATAAAAAATAGATATCAAGATTTTAGATTTAAATACAATTATATCAATAATCACATTAAAGGAACTAAACCTTAAAAGGGAAAATTTCAGATTGAATAAAACGCAAGACCCAACTATATACTGCCTGCAATATATATACTGTAAATATAAAGACACAAATAAGTTAAAAGAATAATGATGGAAACAAATATATCAGGCTAAAGTAATCAAAAGAAAACTGTTTAGTGTTTGACTAAGTAGATTTCAAAGCAAATAGAATGAGCAGAGATAAAGAGCTTAGTTTAATAAACATAAAGAGATGAATTTTTCAAAAGGACATACATATGCTAAACATATTGAGGGCATAAATATGCTAAGCATATTGTGCTTCAAAAACATGAAACAAAAACTGATAAACTATAATAAGAAACAATCAAACTCACAAATATAGTGGAGATTTCAATACCCCTTTCTCAATAATTGACAGATTGCTGCAAATCAGTAAGCATATAGAAGACTTTATCATCACTATCAACAACTTGATCATATTGACGTTTATAAAATATCACACTCATAAAAGCAGAATATACATTCTTTTCAAGTATACATGGAACATTTACCAAGACAGAATATATTATGGACTGTCAACCCAATCTGAATAAATGTAAATTTATTCAAGTCACATAAAGCATGTTTTCTGACCATGTGGACTTTAGAAATCAGTAACACAAAACTCTGGAAAATCCTCAAGTATTTTTATTTTATTATTATTTTTTTGGGTAACATTTTTTTTTTAACATCTTTATTAGAGTATAATTGCTTTACAATGGTGTGTTAGTTTCTGCTTTATAACAAAGTGAATCAGCTATACATATACATATATCCTCATATCCCCTCCCTCTTGTGTCTCCCTCCCACCCTTCCTATCCCACCCCTCTAAGTGGTCACAAAGCACCGAGCTGATCTTCCTGTGCTATGCGGCTGCTTTAAAACCAACATACTTTAAAATAACTCACAAGCAAAATTAAAAGTATTTTAGACTGAATGAAAATAAGCCCCAACATTTCAAAATTTAGGGAATGCAGATAAAGCAGTGATTACAGGGACATTTATAGCACTAAACATCTACATTAGAGCAGAAATAAATAAAATAGAAATGAGAAAAATTGAGAAAAAAAATCACTAAAACCAAAGGATGGTTCTTTGGGAAGATCAGTAATATCGATAGACTCTAGCTAAATTGATCAAGAAAAAAGAGAGAAGACATAAGTCACCAATATCAGGAATGAGAGGGGGGATATTAGTATAGACACTATGAACAACAAAGGGATAATTAGGGATTATTAATATTAACTTTATCCCAATAAATTTGATAACTTAAGATAACCAAATTCCTTGAAAAACACAAACTATTCAAGCTTACTCAAAGAGAATTTGATAAACTTGAATATCCCTATATCTAGGAAATTTTATATTTGTTGTTAAATCTTTCTCTGGAAGAAAACTTAAGCCCAGATGGCTTCATGAGTGAATTTAACTGAACATTCAATTAAGAAATAATAGAAAATCTATATAAAGTATATCAGAAAAATTAAGAGGAGGGAACACTTCCTAACACATTCTATGAGGCCATCATTACCCTGATACCAAAACCAAGTAAAGATATTATGAGAAAGGAAAATCAATGTCTCTCATGAACACAGCACATGCAAAAATTCTTAACAAAACTTCAACAAAATGAATCCAGCAATAAATAGAAGGGATAATATATCATGACCAAGTTTTGTTTAACTCAAGAATACAATGCTGGTTCAGTATTCTAAAATCAGTCAATAAAATTCACATCAACAGATTAAAAAAAACCCTTATGATCATTTAAAAATGCAGAAAAATCATTTAACATAATTCAACATAACATTCATGAAAGAAACTTTAAGCAAACTAGGAATAGAAGGGAATTTCCTTAACCTGATTTAGGACATCTATCTAAAATCTGCAGATAATATATTCAATGTGGAAAGACGGAATGCTTTTCTTCTACGAATAAACAAGGGTAAACACTCTCACTGCTGCTATTCCACATGGTACTGGAAGTCTTAGCATAATAAGGCAAGAGAAAGAAATATAATGCTTAGCGATTGGATAGGAAGTTAAGACAGTCTCTATTTGCAGATGGCATGATCATTTACATAGAAAAATCTGAAAGAATCTATATAAAAGCTTTCTATAAATAATAAATGAGTTTAGCAAGGACACAGGATATAAAGTCAATATATAAGATCAACTGTATTTCTGTATACTTGTAATGGACAATTGGAAAAAGAAATTTTTAAAAAAGTTCCATTTACAATAGTATCCCACAACTGTGAAATACTTGGGTACGCATCTAACAAATTACACAAAAGATCTGATGTTTAAAACCAGAAAAACACCAGAATTTGATAAGCCTATTCAAAAATTTATATAGAAAACTAAAGAAACTAGAATAGCCAAAACAATATTGAAAAAGAACAAAGTTGGAGGATTCACACTATCTGATTTAATGACTTAGTATAAGGCTACAATAATCAAGAAGGTGTGGATATTAGCAAGAGGATAGATATATTGATTAGTGGAACAAAATAAATATTACAGGAAGACACCCATGCATATGTGGTCAGTTGATTTTTGTTGCAGGTGAAAAGACAATTCAATAATAAAGAATAATCTTTTGAATGAATAATGCTGGACTCATTGAATATACACATGTAAAAACAATGACTCAACTTCTTGCCGCTTACAAAACTTAACTCAAAATGTATCTCAGACCAAACTGTAAAAAATATGAAATGTAAAATATTTAACTTGTGGAAGAAAACTTACGGGAAATTCTTTGGGCCTTGAGTTAAGCAAAGATTGCTTAGATAAGACAACAAAAGTATGACTTATAAAACAAAATATTTTTATATTAGATTTCATTCTGTGCTCTCATAAAAAGTTTTAAAATAATGACTTAACAAGCCATAGACTGGGAAAAAATATTTGCAAATACCATATTTGATAAAGTTACAATTTTTTTTCAGAATATATAAAGAACTCTAAAATTTCAGTAATAAGAAAACAGACACTTCACCACAAAATATATAGGGATTGGGCTTCCCTGGTGGCGCAGTGGTTAAGAATCCGCCTGCCAATGCAAGGGACACGAGTTCAAGCCCTGGTCCGGGAAGATCCCACATGCAGCGGAGCAACTAAGCCTGTGCGCCACAGCTACTGAGCCTGTGCTCTAGAGCCCACGAGCCACAACTACTGAGCCCACATGCCACAACTACTGAAGCCTGTGCTCCTAGAGCCCATGCTCTGCAACAAGAGAAGCCACCGCAATGAGAAGCCCTCACACCGCAACAAAGAGTAGCCCCTGCTCGCTGCAACTAGAGAAAGCCCGCGCACAGCAACGAAGACCCAATGCAGCCAAAAATAAATAAATAAATAAAATAATTTAAAATATATATATATATATATACGGATATAAAATAAACATATGAAAATCTTCTCAACACCATTAGTCATTAGGGAGATGCAAATTAAAGCCACAATGAGATAATACTGTACACCTAGTAGAATGGATAAAATTTTAAGAAGAAACTGAAAATGCCAAGTACTGGTGAGGAGTCATTGTTAATTCTGAAATGGGGGTTGTATAAATGATAAGACAATTCCCTCTTTATTAAGAGGGGGGATTAAAGACCATAATTAAAATTGTTCTATTTGACAAGTAGGGACATGACAGGGCACTGTAAAGAGGTCGCGGCCCTTCTGAGCAAAGTAAGAGTGGGTATCCTGGAAGGCTTTCTTTCTGGAGGAAAAGAGGATAACTAGCACCACTTGCATTTATTAGAAATCTTTCCATCTCCTTCAGTTCTTTAAAATGCCTTGGCTTATTCCTCACTATTAGCCTGAAAGGAAATAAACCTTACACTACCTTTTTCACAGATAGGGAAGATGGACTTCCTTTTTGTCCTTTCATGAAGGCTTCTGTTTCTATTCCATCCAGTATTCATGAGGGAAGCTGCCAGAAACAGCGGAATGATCCTGAAACAGTATGTTGACATTGGTAAAGACTGATTTTGACATATTCTTCTGACAACCTTTTGATTAATTTTCTGCTTCATTAAAACCCTTAATTAAATTAACATGGAGTGTAGCAATATCCTTGACAGATTTTGTGTATTAGCAAACAAGGCCTCCAATTTCAAAGACAGTGGCAGTGCAGGGCCCCTGAAGCCAGGTTAGTAGTTTCTGGGAACCTGTGGTCATAAAGAGACTGAACTTGTTGTTTGTCCAAAAGCCCAGCTGGATTTGGGCAGTGAAGCTGATGAGAACACAGAGGAAGTCCTGTGTGGATTGGTTTCACCATGCTGAGACCCCAGCCTTCCACCGTTGCCTGTCCTCCATCCACGCCTCCCTTGCCTGCGTCTGTTCTACTTCACACAAGGCATTACAGCTGAGTACAGTTAAACTCCTGAGCAGATAATTCACCCTACCAAGTTTAATCCTTGATGTGTCCCCTTAAGACGTACAGATATAGCTTTGTAGGCATGCTTTTTAATGTGAGTGTTGAAAATGAAGTGCCAGGACTCATATCTTGAAAAATTCTAAAAATGATAAGTTGATCATTTTTAAAGTTCCTCTTTCACCTCTCCCCATATGTTGGATTTAGCAGCACATATGCTACCGTTGGCATGATAATGATCCCTGCATTGTGTAGAACTTCAAACATGAGGGTGGGGGAAGGTAATAAAAATCAAAAGCATATAAAAGTAGCTAAAATTATTAATACTTATAAATTCATAAATTTATTCCTTAAGTCAGATTATTTTTTAAATGAAATATATTGACATTCAAATTTCATTGAGAAAAATTTTTAATTTTCCAACAGATTTTTTTCTAATATAACTACCTAACAGAGACAGGTTGTGGGTTGTTCACAGTCTCCTATATTCGTGTATGAGTGGGATTAACACCCTTTTTACCATTGTAATCACTGACATAAGCCAGATGCAGGCTTACATATGTTTTGATGAGCAAGAAAAGTTTACCACTTTTCTTCACTCGGTAGCATAAAAACACAATGATATGCTTCCTACCTTTTGGAGGAGCATCACGTGGGTTAGTTTATGAATTTCCATGTGAATGTACCTGTTTTGAATGAGTTTAGTTGAGTTTCATCCACTTGTTCATTCATTCGGCATAGGAGAATTTAATGTCTACTATGTGTCAAGCATGACCTGGAAATACAGAGACGAAAAACAGTTTCTGTCCTGAAAAATGTCGCAGGTCAATTCACCAAGTGTAGTGATTGAGGTTAGCACATGGGGATATGGGCATGTTTAGGAAACCAGATTCAGTGGGGTTGGGGATGTGGTCAGCAAAGTCATCCTAGGGTCCCCAGTGCCGGTGCTGGGTCTTGATGGATGAGAAGAAGGTATTCAAGTTTAAGAGCCTTGGTGAAGTATTGGGGGAGTGTCAGGAAGAAGAGCATCATGCAAAGATGTAGCTATACATCCAAAGCAGAGAGATGCGAAGCAGCAAGTAAGAACCAGGGATGAAGGACATATAATGCAGTGTGGTCAAGGGCCTGCAGATTAGGAAAATGGTACAAGGTGAAACTAGAGAGGAAAGCAAAAGACAATTCAAGAAGGCTTGTGTGTGTCAAACTAAGAAACGTGAACTTACCTTGGGAACTTTGAGGAGCTACTGGAATATTTTATGGAAGGATCTGATCTGGTTGGGTTGTGCTTACCATAAAGGTAGCACTGGTAGCAGTGTAGAAGAAAGGGATAAATTTGGGATGGAGGGTTAGGGACAGGAGGCAGTGGAACAAGGTAGGAGGAGGCTGAAAAAAAAAACAACAACCAAGTTAGAAACAATGAGAGCTTGAACCAGGAAGAAAGAGAAGAGGGGGGTGTTCAATAAAAGCTGTTGAATTTAATTGAATGAACAAAAGGAGAGCTGCCGTCAGCACTAGTCAAGGATGTACACCTCATTGAAAGGCTTTTAAAGAACGATATCTCCTAAAGATAAAATATAAAACCATCACCATGGTTACAACACACAGTCTTGTACTGGGTGATCCATATCACTGAACATATTGTTTTACCTTGAACACTTTATTTTTACACACGCTAGAGTTGTTTGGCTCGAGAGAGAGCTGCAAAAGGGATCTCAGAATGTTTGGTTCCTGTGTGGGAGATGTTAGGTGCTGTGCTAAGTGTGGAGCACTGGGCATTAACTCTTCTAATTTTGACAAAAGTCTTTTGAAGTAGTGCTCTTGTCAAAGCCATGTAAAATTTAAGGAGACTTGGACACAGAACGATTTAGTAACTTGACTGAGATCACACAGCTAGCAAGGGGAAGAACCAGAATTCCATCTTAAATCCTCATCTCTTTTTTTTTTTTTTCACCTTCTCTCATGATGCTTTGCTGTCTTTCTCTCCTGTTTTTCCACTGGCCTCCTGATTTCATGATTCTATAGCTATTATACAACCTGGATAATAAAACAGATATAAAATCTTTAAGAAGATCTTTCAAGAATCAGCATGGCAGAGTAATTATGAATGAGGGCCCTGGAGCCTGAATACCTGAGTTCATATTCTGCCTCTAGCATTTACTAGCTGTGTAATTTGGGGTTCTATGCCTCAGCTAACTCATTTATAAAATGGAAATAACAGTATCTTCATTTTAGGGTTTTGGGGAAGATTAAATAAGTTTATGTGTGAAAAACATCTATAAACACAACAGTGCTTGATGCATAGTAGGTACTTAATAAATATTATCCTTTATTATTCTTTTGTTATTATTCAGCCACTGTTTATTGAACCTAATGAAATAAAGGGTCTCTGGGTTGATACCAAAGAGGACAACTATTTTCCTCTAAGAAAGATGCCTTGAATGCCAATGGGGTAAACTTGTGTGATCTTACTCTGCATCAGAAGCTCAGCTTCATGCAATAGGAAGATCAGGAACATGGATGGTATCAGCAACCATGGCGGTTCCCCAAAGGCATTGGGAAAGGTGCTAAGACTCTCTAAGCCTAGGTTTCTTTACCTTTCAAATGATTTGTGAATATATCTTCAATAGCAATTATAAAGATTCAGACATAGAAAATTAACCTTTGTTATAGAAGTTCCAGAGCCACAAGGGATTCCAGATGTCCTCAGGTGCAATGATTTTTCACTAGGGGTTGAGGGGAGGAAATTTAAAAATGACTTGTGGAGTTTTTCAAAGCTCAGAGACTTTTCCTCCTTCTCTTTGTGTCGCCTCTACCCCCTATAGACGGCTCTCAAAATGAGCCATTGTTTCAGGTAAGAATGTTGTGGATCTCAGGTATGTCAGATTGAAACAAAGGTTGGAAAGCATTGTTTTAGCCCAACACCTTCAGCTTACAAATAAGACAGGAGACCCAGAGAGCTTTAGGAAACTGCACAAGATAGCAGAGCAAGTAAATAATAGATTCGGGGCTGGTAACCAGGTTTTCTTCAAACTTGTTTAATGTTCCACAACATTGTGTTGCCTCTCTCCTTACCATCAATCTCCCTAAAGTTTCTGAATTCAACTGCCTAAGTTTAAAGAGTAAGTTAATGTAGATAAATCATTTTTTGATTTATTTACGTTTGACTGAGAACAAAAGATTAGGGCCAAATTAAAACCCTTAGAAGATTCAAGCTCTGAACTGATTATGCTGTCATGTCCTCCCTAAAGATGATTCAAAAAGAAAATCAATATCAAACCGTAATCTAAATGTACGAAAATCCAAAAAAAAGTTGTAATTTCCGATGATGAATGGCTCCCGTACCTTTTTTTCAAGCATCAATGCAAAATTCTTTTAAAAAACAAATCAGGATGCTTGGATGTGTTGTTGCTCTAGGTATGTTCATACCTGCAGACTAGATCTATCTCTACCAAAGGAAAGAGACACAATGTCACTTGAACCCAAGACATAGCCTGGATATCATACATGAATTCATCCTGCCTATATTCACTTATTTCAATGTCTTTCTCTAAATGTATGTAGCACACCAAAAGCATCCAGCCACAGAGCTTCTGATCAATAAATTAAACACACTACCTATTACCTTAAAAGACTTCTTTAGCCAAATTTCTGGGTAACTAATAAAGGGCCACACTCATATAGTTCATTCTCAGAGTGGCAATGTGATCAAAGAAGCATGATTCAGCAGCAAAGAAAGACACTTCAAAGAAACTCTGATTCCTAACTGCATTTCTCAATCCCCATAAAGAGGCCAGAAGGTACTCTCAGAATCCTTTTATCCTTCTTTCACCTCCTTCTTCTCTCACATACCCAACTGTTCCTGCCCCTCTTTTTCATCTAAGCTTCCTTGAAGAATTCCTATCCAGCCTTAGCTTACATACTTGTATCCTTACCCTACACATCACATCCCTACATGATCATTGCAACACAAAATCCAAGAGAAACCCCCCTGGCAAAAAAAGATTATCCTCAGAAGGTGAAGAGGGAAAGAACATTAGCAGAGAAAGAGACTCCTTTTTAGTTGACTTGGAAAGAAAACCTTGGGAGCGCTCAATCATTAATGATGTTTTGTTCCATCCTGCTGTTGCCTTCTTTCCTCTTAGATTCACAGCAAGATGTACGATGATAGGGGTTGCTTTTAATTTAATATTAATCTTGTTTGTGTTACCCCCTCAGTACCTAACACCAGATTGCTTTTAGGGAGCTCCCAATGGTTGTCCTTAACCACTTGAGGAAAAGAGGTTCTTGAAGAAATCCAGAGATTTTATACACATTTGTCCCTGATTTTGACATTGTCTTCTACAGTCAGACTACATTTTCTGATTTGTCTTTGGCAGACTTTTTCCCCATATCCTGAGGTGAAAGCCAGCAGTGACAAAGTGTATGTAGATCATGAGAAGCTACACCCTTGACTTTGCAAAGAGTGTGAATGCATAGCTTTAAGGTATATGTTCTGGCTGCTTTGGAAGAGATTTTGGCTCCAGTCTTTGGAGCCAAAGTCTTTAGCTTTTCATACTAAGGGACACCTTATTATTGGCAATCTGTTTCTTTGACTAATAATAAGCTGGTAAAAGTTATTCTCATTGACAGTCAGGTTGTATTGCTTAGGTCAGGGATACAAATAGCTGAACAGAGGAGCAGTAGATTCAGGGAGACTTCTGCTTAATTTCTGCATTTGGGAAGTTTATTTATTATTATGAAAAAAAGACATATATTCTCATGTTTTCAACTTTGGGAAACATTTAAAAATAGATTTTGTACTGAGTTTATGGCCTGATCTCTCTATAAATTGACATGTCTTTGTAGATTTTTTTCTGGAGGTTGCATATAATTCAAACTTTAATAAAACAGAATCATTATTAAGTGAATCGTTATTACATTCTTTAAAATGGAAACATGCAAATTGTTACAAAACAGAGATAATGTGTAGGGGTTGAAAGAATTTTTATTAAAAGCAATATTGTGGTCAAGTCATTAATAATGTGACAAAAACACTAATATTTATCCTCTCCTTAGGCAAAGAGAACTGGGTGCTGAGTCAGAAGACCTCAGCCCCCAAGTAGCCAGGTCATCTTGAGCAAGTCATGGTCTTTTATTTAGTCTAATAAAATTTACAGGACTAGATTCTATAATAAACTGCCCTTAGCATTCCTCCAAAACTCCGATCAGAATAAAAGTTCAAGGAATATTGTCCAATAAAATCACTGGAAGAAACTCATTGAGGGGGTGGAGATGATAGAAAATGGAAAGAATCAGGCAGGAGTACTTTCAAAATCTATGCCATGTAGTAGCTATGTAGACTCAGACTTGGTTAATTTATTTAATCTCCAAACCTCCGCACAGGGTTCTCTCCCTTAAAACAATAATAACAAACAAACAAACCCAACTGCCATTCTTTGAGCATCTACTATGTTAGATATGTCCCACAAATATTCTTTCAGAGAAATTCTGGGGAATCTGTATTATTTATATACAAATTTAAAAACTTGAATCTCAGAGATGTTAAATAATTTGTCACAGGCAACATAACTAGTAAGCAGCAGGTTGGGGGTTCAAATACAGGTCTGCTTGATTCCAAAGATTATGGTCCTGTTTGGCCACCCCATTCTCCCTCTTGTAAGGAATGAAAGCAGCTCACATTTGTAAACATTTTCAGGAAGAGAAACCCTAACACATATATAGAATCATTTCACAAGGGAGAGTGGTAATGCAAGCCACTGGATCACCTCATTGGAGCTCAGGGAAGTCACGAACTGCACAGAACACTAAGTGACCTCACAGCTGTGGAACCAACCACTTAAGACTTTGTAAATGCAGAGATTCCATAGCCTGGGGAGGGATCATCTGTTCATTGTTTTGAAGGAGGTGATGATCATTTAAGAATAGGTCAGAGGTGAGCCACTAAACAGACACTCACAGATTCCAATATCCTTAGTAGAAATTCTTTTCATTTTCTCAGCGAACAAGCTCTTTTGGTCCTCTTGTACCTAAATACGATTCTGAAACTTTCAAGTACAATATTATTAAGCACAGAGAATAGTATCCTAGAACCTTGGACTGAGTAGGGCATTTAGACATCACCTGATTCAATATTCTCGTTTTGTTGATTAGGACATTGAGGTTCAGAAAGATTAAGGGACTCATCCTGACTTAAACACACACTTAAATATATGTATTTTGGCTCAAGTGGCCTAGTTACTGATATCATCCAATGCCTCCTCCCTGTGATGAGCTGACAAAATACTTGAGGACAGAGACTACACTATAGGCTTTATTTTAATCTCACAGTCTTGGGCACAGGACTGGATCTATGGTAGATATATAATATAAAGTAGTAGACTCAGATGGAAGACGTATATCATATATCAGTGAGAGCTTCAGGTCCTCTTTTTTGAGGATAAGCAGGACAAGAAAAAACTATTGCTAAACAAGGAGGGTTACTGTCTCTGCCAAAGCATGTCAGATATGGTTATGTTCTGGTTTAGAGATTAAATGGAGCATGACTGGGTGTCACCCTAAGAAAAAACAACCTGTATAAAGAGATTTTTAACCAGATTATGTTCTTATTTTAGCTAAATGTCCTGTATCTTTCCTTTCATTCCTTCTTTCTTTTGACACCAGAATGATTCTGTCACCCGTACTATTTATCCAATCAGAATATTTTTATCTCTGAACTGATATCCAAAAATGCTTTTTGTTCCTAGCCCATGTTGTCATAAACTGCAGATGCTTCACTCTGCCCTGCGGCATCTGGCTGTTGCTTTGTTTCTGATTTGACTTCCACAACTTACTCCAGCCCTGCTTTGCAGACTAGCCAAGCGGGGGGTGGGGTGGGGGGAGGGTAGCCTTTGTCCCAGGCTGAGCAGTTGAGAAGACTGTAATTAGAAGAGAGTTATCTCTTCTATTAAAACAAACAAACAAACAAACAGCAAGGAACAGCCCAGTAAACTCACCAGAAGGACAGGAATACAAGTAGGGGTGGTATTTTTCATTAGTTTATTTAATAAATATTTACTGACCCACACAATTATTGTTGGTGATATGTTGGTGGGATTGATAAGAAAGTCCTGTCTCCTCAAGGAGCTCAAAGTAGAGTAAGCAAACAACCACTGTGGCAGGGATTGACTAGATGTTCAGCAATCTTATTTCTGTTCCACGAAACTCAGGAAAACTACACATCTCTGCTTCCTTTATACTCTTGAGTTAGGACCATGTGGCTAGTTCTGGCTAATGAAATGTTGACAGACATGATTTTTAGGCCTGGTCTTAAAATATAGCATTCTCTTTACAGTTTATGTATCTGATCATGTGATGATGTGATCACATGATCATATGATGATGAACTCACATGATAGGAGGTACTTGGATCCCTGAGTCATTTCTTGGAAGTGAGCTACCCAAGAGGGCCACCCAATTTTATTGGATTGTCACTTGAGTGAGAAGGAAAACTTTGCTGTGTTAAACCACTGGAATTTGGTTTATTTGTTACTGCAGCATAATCTATACTACACATGATTATAAAACAATGGAATTGCTTACCATTGAATTTTTTCCACAATATTATGCTGTCATCAAGAGATCACCTCTGTTATCCTGGGGAATTACTGGATGCTTTTTATAAGAAGAGATGTGCTCGATGATTTGTGATGAACTAGAGGGGTGGGATAAGGAGGGTGGGAGGGAGGCTCAAGAAGGAGGGGATATGGTGATATATGTATACACATAGCTGATTCACTTTGTTATACAGTAGAAACTAACACAGCATTGTAAAGCAATTATACTCCAATAAAGATGTAAAAGAAAAAAATTGAAAAATAAAAAAAAAAGAAGAGATATGTAAGATAAGTTTTTTTTTTTTTTAGGCTGCACAGCATGGCATGTGGGATCTTAGTTCCCTGACCAGGGATTGAACCCGTGCCCCCTGCAATGGAAGCACAGAGTGGAAGCACTTAACCGCTGGACCAGAAGGGAAGCCCCTAAGGTAAGTTTTAAAAGATTTGATTCCCTTCCATTTTCACCTTTCTTTTTTGAATTTTCCCTTTATATATCCGAGTTCCTCTAATTGAAAAAGAAAGAGGAATTTTCAAAGTAGGAAAAGATAGCATGTGAATTAATGTTTTGGCCTTGTTTCAGGAATGAATTCAGGAAGTCTAAGAGTCCACTTTCATGTGGAAGGAAATTAGGTGATAATTATTACGTGGAGACAAAGATCTGAAAAGGAATGGCATCAGCTAGAACACCTCTGGAAATTATATCTGTTCTTTGGAGCTGGAATAAAGTTAGGGTAAAAAACCTGTGCTTCAGAAATTTTAAAAATTTGCTCTGAGTCTTATGTGTTTTCCTTAAGAATGTTTATACACAAGGAACAGTTTTAAGGGCACTGGCAACTGGACTCGCTTGATTGGAGCAGACCTCCTGTTATAGCAGTTGGATGGTGCAAGATGGGTCTAGTTTGAATTACTTATTTATTTTTTGAATATAATAAGCCCTGATATTCCAGTTCTAAGCACTTTTCAAATATTAACTTACTTAATACTCGTAAATACCCTATGAAGTATTTGTTAGTATAATTCTCACATTGAAGATGAGGAAACTGAGGTATAGAGAGTTTAAGATTACACATTTCCCAAGATTACACATCTAGTAAGTGATGGAACCAGGATGTGAACCCAGGTTTTCTGGCTCTAGATCCCAAACATGTCACTGCTTTGCTATGATGAATTGCTTTTGCTGATTAATAATAGCACCAACCAACATCCACTATTTATTGAGCTTACTAAATGCCAGGCACTGTTCTAAATTAACTACATGTATTGTCTTTTTAATGCTCAAAACCATACTCTGAGTAGGCAGTACTATTACTGTCACCATACAGATACGGAAACAGGAAGCAAAAGAGAAAAAACCAGGACGTGTTTAGTGACAAGAAGAGGCAGAAGCTGTGCTGGAATTCAGGCAGACTTGAGTCCAGAGCCTGAGTACTTTGCTGATACAACACGTATCCTTTCCATTTCAATAGTTGGGGTGCAGGATTTTTCTGGCTTTGGATGCCAGAAAATTCCCTTGAAACCAAGAACCAGAAGTCTTCTGCTCTTTCCTCTTTCTCCTTCTAGGTTGGTTAGGAAAGGGTTAAGTCTTCGATATTTTCTTGGTTTAGAGTAATTTTCTCTCTTTCCTCACTCATTGCACCTCTTGACAATTACTGGATTATCAATACAAGTCCAACTGAAAAACCAGATTTTCAGTGAAAGCATTTTCATTCCCTTAAGTTATAACAATGGATTTCCTTTTTCTCTGATGTCTCATTGGAAATATAACATTGAGAAATTATCAAAAATATATTCTTATGGATGCTTTACTAGAACGAATTTTTAATGGCAACATGACATCTTTATTTTTTGCTTTGTTTTCTGGGTTTTAGCTCTAGCCACAGGAGACAATTTTAAACAGCTGGCACTGCATAGTAAACATTTGATAATATGTACAAAACAGAAGACTCTGGTACTCTGGTGATAACTTTTAACCTAGAGATAAGAAGAAAATATTAGAAGTATTATGCACGTAAAATTGGTTAAAATTAAGTTATTGCAGATGGGACATTCATTATGCTGCAGTATAGAAAATACTTTTTTCCTTAGAAATTAGTAATTGCGTATATCAATTTTTTGGGTAATTTTACCACATTTTGTTCCTGGAATTTAATAAGAATCTTTGAAACATGCATAGCCTCATCACATATGATAATTGCCTAAAATAAACTAAAGTCAACAACAGAACAACACACACAATGAAAACAATTCAAAACACAGCTTACTTTTAAAGAGAACTTGTAGAAACGTCTATGGAACCATTACTCTCATTATAACTCTGAATAATTCATTCAGCCTCTCCCCGCCTGTTTTTTATTCTGTAAAAAGGAGGAAATCATAGCCATTTAACAAAGATTAGATGGAATTATTTATATGAAAATATTAAGCACAGTGCATGACAAAGTAGAAGCTGTATTCAACTTCCCTCATTCCCTCCTTCTTCATTTCCTCCCATTCTCCCATCTTCCCCCTTTCTCTTCTTTTCTTCTTCTCTGCGCTTGCAAGAAGTCTTCAGCGCACACTGAACAACAAGGAGAAGAAAAAGAGAGGAGGAGAAAGTGAAATGAGGCTTGTTTAGATAAGACTGGAATTATATTGCCAAGTGGACTTCTTAAACGGTGATGCTCCTTAGCTGCTTCAGCACCAAGAGGAAGAGTGACAGATCTCACAGAGGAAGCAACACAGTGCTCAGCGTTCTGTGCGATGGTGGATTTATTCTCAGCTTAGACTCCCAACACGAAGTAACTTTACTTGGCAAAGAAGATTAAGGCATCCTTCTTCTAACCATAGCAGATATACTAATACTGATAATGCCAGAAGGAAAAAAAGATTGAAATAATGTAGCTGGCTAAGATTAATGAGGTAGAGTACTAGATCCAAAAGCCATTTTTGTTAATAAGTAAAGCAGATAATCAGCAATAAGTACTACATACTGGAAGGTGGCAAATCCTTCCACAGAAATAGTTTAATGAAGACTCAGACCTCAAAAACTACTTTGAACAAGCACATAATCAAAATCATGGACTTTCTGTCATCAATAATAACTAAAGGAAAGTGTGGACACCCTGGCAAATGACAGTGTGGACAATAAGATCAATCCTGCACCAGAAGTGCTGCCTTAGGCCCTATATTAGTTTTCTATTGCTGTGTAACAAGTAAGCACAGATTAGTTGCTTAAAACAACACACATTTATTATCTTGAAGTTTCCCTGGGGTCAAGAGTCTGGGCACAGCTTAGCTGGGTCTTTTGCTCAGTCTCACAAGGCTCCAATCAAGGTATCAGTCAGGCTATATTCTCATACAGAGGCCTGATGGGGGAAGAATCTTCTCATCTCATTTATGTTGTTGGCAGAATTCACTTCTTTGTGGCTTATGACTAAGACCCCATTTTTTGCTGTGTGTAGGATGGAGACTGCCCATGTGGACTTCCTCAACATGGCTGCTTACTTCCTCAAGCTAGCAAGAAGAATCTCTCCCCTGAGGAAGGACCCAGTCTCTCTTATTAGGACTCTCACCTGATTAAGTCAGACCCACCCAGATAATTTCCCTTTTGATTAACTCCAAATAACTTATCTGGGACTTTAATTACATCTGCAAATCCTTTCACCTTTGCCGTATAATATCACCTAATCAAGGGAGTGACATAGTCCCTTTGACTATAGTCCTTTGGTTAGAGGCACGTGGCAGGTCCCACCCATACCCAAAGAGAAGGGATATGATTTCCAGGGGGCAGGAAACAGAATCTGTCATAGGATCTGTCCACTACAGCCAAATTGGTTGAGGTTTATTGCTGGTTAAGAGCAATTAGAGATAGGCATAAGAATTCTTACGTTCTCTTCACATTTGTGTAACTTCATTCAATAAACTATATAACTTATGTAATTTCACTCAACAAACTGTGTCTGGTACAAAATGTAGTATAGGCTTGATCATTACCAATTAACCCTTTCTCATCTTTACATAGACTTAAGTTAATGGAACCCCTCAAGGATCTGTGTGTATTTATTTATTGATTCATTCAACAAATATTTGATGAGCATCAACTATGATCTAGACATTATTTAGGTGCTGGGGGTATTACAGCAAACAAAAAGATTTAAAATAATCCATACCTTCATGAACTGTATATGTCAGCGAAGCAGGTATACAATAAGCAAGATGAGTTAGTAAAATATACATTATGTTTAGTAGTGGAAAGTGCTAAGAAAAGAGAGTGGGCGGGTTGATATTTTCAAAAGTTTGGGCAGGGAAGGTATCTCTAAGAAGGTAACATGTGAATAAAGACATGAAGAAATAAGGGTAGAAGTCCTGTGAGCATTTGAGGGATGAGCATTCCAAGCAGGGAGAAGAAGTGCAAGGCTGTGATATTGAAAATGTGCCCCGTGGGTTTGAGGCACAACAAAGAGTTTGGAATGGCTGCAGCTGAGAGAGCCAGGGAAACATTCAGGTGTTGGAGTGAGAGAGGAAAACGGAGACCGAATCAAGCAGGGTTCTGTAGGTCTTTGTAAGAAATCTGTTGTTTACTCTGGGATGGGAGCCATTGGAGCATTTTGAACAGAGCAGGGACTTGATCTGACCTGTGTTTTAACAGGGTCACTCTGGCAGCTGTGTTGAGAATAGACTGAGGGCATCAAGAGTGAAACAGGGAAACCATTAAGTAGACTACAGTAGTACAATGATTCAGGTGAGAGATAATGATGGTTTGAACCAGTGATGGAGGTCGTGAAAATGGATTCATCTGAAGGTAAAACTGAAAAAATTTGCCAGCACTTCACATGTAGGTTGAAAGAGAAGGGCAGAAGTCCAGGATGACTGTCTATATCCACATCTGTATGTGTATTTATAGCTTACCACTTATCTAACTACTATACATCCTATGTGAATGAGTGTATATACATTTGTGTATACTATGGGGATGCATTGAGCTTACGCTAATTCAGTTGTGTTTGGTAAAATAAAGAAACCCTGTAGAATGAAATTTTGTGAACATATTCCTTACATACATTACATACATTATTAAATACATTACACATTCACATACACATGTTACTTCGTTGAGTTAAATACACAAAACAGTGTAAACTGTGCTTTATGGGCAATTTAAGAGATTTATCAAGCATAATTTTTATTACCTGCAATTTTCACCTTTCAAATCGATCTTAGAGTCCTACTCCTGAGGGAGAATTTCCTTTGTTTTGAACTGAGTGACCCTTCCTTGATTTTAGCATCCACAGTTCTGGTGCCCAGGACTTAAAATGTAGTTGAGCAGCATTTCTTTGAGTATTCTGTCTTCCTGCGGCTTGCTTAGCCCCTCTGTGTGTGCTGCCGAGCTGAGTTGGGATGGAAGGATAATATTCATCAAGAGGAAGGGCCTGCTTTCGAGAACAGGAATCTGGGCAGGTGTTCTGAGGTTTTTGCTAGGACCCTAGCACAGAGTTCTGTGTCATTGTTACCAATTAGCTTTTTGTAATAAAATTTGAGAGTTTCACTGTTTCAGCAGTTGTCTTTTTAAAATCTCTGTCTCTCTCTAGTGTTGGTTTTCTATTGCTGCTGCAACAATTTGCCATATACATACTTAGAGGCTTAAAACAACACAAATTTATTATCTTAAAGTTTTATTGGTCAGAATTCCATCACCCGTCATACTGAGCTACAATCAAGGTGCTGGCTGGGCTGCATTTCTTTCTGGAGGTTCTAGGGGACAACCTGTTTCTTTACTCATTCAGGTTGTGGGCATAGTCCCATTCCTTGCAGTCGTGCAACTGAGATCCTGTTTTTTTGCCGGCTGTTAGCTGAGGGTGGTTCCCTGTTTTTAGAAGCCATCATGTTCCTTGGCTTGTGGCCCTTTCATCCATCTTCAAAGCCAGCAACAGCAGGTTTAGTCCTTCTCACACCACATCTCTAACCCAGCGTGGAAAGGGTCTCCAAGCTTAAGGACTTGTGTGATTAGATAGTACCTACCTGAATAGTCCAGGAAAATCTTACCATTTTAGTGGTCAGCTGATAAGCCACAGTAATTTCATCTGCAACTGAACAGAAAAAATCATGTAACATGATTTTGCCATGTAACAGAATGTATTCACACATTTGGGGACTAGGACGTGGACATCTTAGGGGGCTGTTATTCTTTCTATCCCCACCACACACACAACTGGCTCACATTGATTTTTTATCTCTTTCTCCCTTAACTATTAAAATTATTAATTTCATAAACCAATTCTTAATTTAAAATATGGATGAAACTCTTAGCCAGGAGTTGTTAAAGTGAATTCCTGCTTTGGTACAGTCTCAATTTCCTTTGATTATTATTCTGGAATGTTATCATTGTAATTTACATAAGCTTTTCGTGAACTGGCCACTGATTATATCAGGAATTACATCCTATTGTAAAAAATGTGAACTGTCTTCTTTCTGTAGTGTTGTAGTTTTGAGAGTGTAAAAATAAATTCTAGGTTAAGTGCTATCTCAAATCATTAAAAACATAAACAATCCAAAGGTGCTTCCTGGCTCACACTGGCAACTGTTCTTCCAAGTTTCTCGTGGTTGAGATTTTGCTTTTCAAACTATTTCATGCCTATTTTCGTGTTCACTTTGACCACATCACTTCCCGTTTAGAGCTCTAAATCAACTTTGAATTGCAAATTGCATTCTATCTATTCACTGAGTTAAAGTGCTTACTCAATTGCTTAGAAAAAAATGTTTCTTTGAACTGCTCAAACCCTAATAATCTTTGGCCAATACCCACCATAATTAGAAAGTCTATATATTATGCTTGATACTCACGTTCACTCAAGATAGTGATCAGTAATGTTTTGGGGGTGGTACCATGTGCCATGTATTTTGCATGCACTCTCTGCTTAAATTCCCATAACATCACTACAGGGGTATGTGCTATTGTTAACTCTGTTTTATAGACAAAGAAATAAAAACAAGGGGGGTGAAGTCACTTGTCCAAGGCCATATAGTTGTGAAGTGTCAGCACTGAAAGTTTAGCTGACTGACGAGAATGTCTCTGCCCTTAATCATTAAGCTGTAAATGCCCCATGAAATGTACTCCCTTTTAAAGTGGCTATTTTACTGTTAGTATGAGGGCATGTGTGGATCAAATATCACTATTGCTTTACTGACAGGAAATTGAGTATTATAGTTGCCCTAGTCAGATGTCTAATAGTCATAATTGCATCCTTCTATTTCCTCCTTCTATAAAAGCTGTATCATGTCAGGTAACCAATTTTTATAGATTATCATAGCCTATACTTTTTGTTTCAGCTAATAGGGTTTATTTTTTTCACCTGTTAGACCACACTTTAGAGTGTCTCCTATGGTTGATTAGGGAAAAATGTTTCTCTATTGCCTCCTCAAAATTAGGGATAGCTCTGGGAAATATTTAAGAAGATATATAAATTTAATATGTAAGACAGGCCTTTTTATACTCAAATAAAAATAATCATCTGTGCCACATTCTGGTGTTAGCATCATAGAATACATTTATTTGGAGCCAATTTTAAAGCTGAAGGTATCAAAGAAACTGATAAGAATAAAAAAATGAGTTCATTTGATTTCCCAAGATTCTTTAGGTAGGCTCTTCCAGTTTTCCTTTATTCTGCAGGTCTTTTCAGCCAAAAATAAGCTACAGTAACATCCTATGATCCTTCTAAACAATTCCCAGCTCCTGGAAATAGATGCCAAGGCTTTATTATATGTGCAGAAGAAGGGTAGCTGGGAAACTATTACATAATTAATCTGCTAGAGGGTCCACACCCTGGATTTCACAGTCTGGCATTCAGAATCTCACCCCCACTCACAGGGAGATACTACAGGCCCTTGCATACCTCAGTCTAGGAGAATAAGAACTAAAAATGTATCATGTAGAAATCATGAGACATGTAAGGAGAACAAGCCCTAGGAAGGAAAGGCACAAATAGAACATACATAAAAGAGGATGTAGAATTAATGGAACACATACAGCAAAGGTTTAAAGTAAACATAGTCTGTGCTATCAGAGAGATAACAGAGCATGGGAAACATGAAGTAGACCAGGTAGTTATGAAGCAACAGCTGGAGGAATTGGATTTGAATATTGTTCAAATCCAATTGGATATTCTTGGAATTGGATATTGTTAAACTAAATTACTGCATGGATATGTTGAATAATAAACTTAATATAGCTGAAGAACAAACAAGTGAACTGTACTATCAAGGTGAAGAACTCTCCTGGAAGATGTCAAGAAATGACAAATAATGGAAAGAGTGAAAGAAAGATTAAGAGAGAGGATAGAAGTAGAAGTATCAATGGCTAGCTAAAAGGACTTTCAGAAGGAGAGCAAAGAATAAATGGAGGAGAGAAAGTAACAGAAGAAATAATGAATAAGTACTAATGAATTAGAAGAAATAATGAATAAGAATTGGACAAAGATATAAATTCTTAGGAGCTAATAGAATTAATAAGAAAAAGCTACATTTAGACCCATTATATTGACTTTTGAGGACATAAAAGACAGCAATAGCTTCCAAATGCTTCAGCCAGGAAGAACCAGATACCTACAAAGTAAGTGATGATATCAGTCTTTTCAACAGTAATACTGGATGCAAGAAGACAGTGATAAAATATCTCCAAATAGTTGATGGAAAATAACTTTGAACCTATGTCCATTGAACGTACTGTTTCAAGTTATCAAGCATATCAAGGTCGCACAAAGTTCACTAAACAAGAGGGCCTTAATAAATTCCAAAAACCCAATATCATTTAGAACATGAAATATGTTCTGAATTTAAGAAAATTGGAAATCAACAACAAAGCCTAAAGTTTAGACAGCATACTAAACACAGTATTCATACTATTAAATAAAAAAGAGAAAACAATGAGGGAAACTATAAAATATTTATGTTAAATGGCAATGAAAACACTACATGTTAACACCTGTGGGAGGCAGATGAGAAGGAAATTAATAAATTTGAAACATTTATCAGAGAAAAAAAGAACGATTAAAATAAATTAGCTCAACATTCAAATTAAGAAGTGAGGTAAAGAGCAGCAGAGTAAATCCTAAGAAACAAGAAGAAAAGAAATAATAAAGGTAAAGGTAGAATTGAATAAAATATGATTGCATAAAAAATTAGAGAGGATACACAGCTCCTGAAACTTGTTCTTTCAAAAGATAAATAGGTAAAACAATGGCAGGACCTATAAGAACAAATGATAGGATATTTAAATAAGCAAAATGCAGAGTGAAAAGTTGGAGTAAATATACATATAATACATAATTAATATAAATACTTTATGATGTCACTTATATGTGAAATCTAAAAAAGTCACACTTGTAGAAACAGAGTAGAATGGTGATTACTAGGGGCTGAGGTGTGGGGGAACTGGGGAGATATTTGTCAGAGTACAAACTCTTGGCTAGAAGATGAACAAGTTTTGAGGATTTAATGCACAGCAATGTGATTATAATTAGCAATACTCTATTATGTAGTTAAAAGCTGCTAAGTGAGTAGATCTTAAATATTCTCACTGCAGGAAAAAATGGTAATTTTGTGACATGATAGAGGTATTAGCTAACACTACAGTGATGATTATATAGCAATATGAAAGTATGTTAAATCAACACATTGTATGCCTTAAACTTACATGCAATGTTATATGTCAGTTATATCTCAGTGAAGCTGAACAATAAAAGAATATTTTGCAAATAATACCTGAATAAATTTTAAAATAAGTAATGTAAGAGATAAGTTTCTCCTCAAGTGGCAAAAAAGACAAAAATAAGGGAAAACTAGAATAGCCACTAAAGTAATTGAAATGGATTTTCAAAATTTCCCTCGTCCCCAGTCCCTGATAGTTTTACATATGAATTCAATCAAGCTGTCAAGGATGAGATAATTTATTTCTTACACACATTACTGCAGAAAAAAAAAGTTAAAAGGGAAAGTTTGTGCAACTTTAAGTTAATCAACTTAATAAACTATTAAGTTTATAGTCCAGTTCCACTAATGAACATAGATGTGAATATCCGAAAGAACATATTAGCTAAGCAAGTAGAGCAGGTCATGAAAATTGTATTATAATGTAATTGTATCTGTCCCCAAAATGCCAGGATGATTCAACTCAGAACAAAATCTATCATCTTGACAGGTGTAGACAGAGAAGTGGATAAATGTCAACAATTATTCATGCTTAAAATGGTTAGAAAACAAGCAATAGAAATTAACATTTAACTTAAAAAGAGACTATTAAAAAATAACCCTATCTATATATAAAATAGATAACTAATAAGGACCTACTGTATAGCACAAGAAACTCTACTCAATACTCTGTAATGGCTTATATGGGGAAAGAATCTAAAAAAGAGTGGATATATGTATATGTATAACTGATTTACTTTGCTGTACCTGAAACTAACACAACATTGTAAATTATACTCCAATAAAAATTACAAAAAAACCCTATAGGGAATAGGATTTCCTATTTAATGGAAATCATTAGCCACATTACCTTTAATGCAGGGAACAAGATAGTGATTCCCATTCTTTCTGCTACTATTCAACCAGTTCCTACAGGCAGGTAATCAAGTCATCCTGGTTTGCCCAGGATTTTCCCAGTTTTAGCACGACAACCTAGGAAACTCCTCAGTCCTGAGAAACCTGAGTGGTTTGGCTGGACAGTTATAGTATTAAAAGTGAAGTAGCTCAGTCCTAGAAACCTTCTCAGACACAGGCAAACTTGGACAATTGGTCAACCGTCTTGACCAAAGCAATAACACAAGAAAAAGATACATGAAATATAAAGATTGGAAAGAAAGATATAGAATTTTTATTATTTAAAAAGATATTATTTACATACAAAACTCAAAAGATTATCAAAGTGCTAAAACCAAGAAAATAATGCAAAAAAATTCTGGATCTAAAATCAGCAATAAAAATCAGTGGGAAAAAAAAAAAAATCAGTGGGACTCATCAATAAATATCTAGAAATGTAGACTAATACCATTTATAAAAGCAACAAAAATTGTGAAGTATCTAGGGATTGTCTAACAAAGTGTACAAAAAAGATTATGGAGAAAATGTTAAAGTTACTTTAAAGTACCTATAAAAAGAATCAAATGGTGAAACGCTCCATGTTCATGAAGAAGGTGATTTTTCATTTTCAACATATAAATTCCCTTCAAATTAATCAGTAAATTCAAGGCAATTCTAATCAAAATTCTTGCATGTTTTTGGGGGGAGGGATGACTTGGAAAATTAAAATTTTACACAGAAGAATAAATTCCTCAAATGGTAAGATGATTTTGAAAAATAAAGAAAAAATAGACAGGTAGACAGGGGGAGACCAGTCCCACATTTTAAGACAACATACAAAATTTACACTAACGGAGCTTTTGGGTTCAGGATGGTGGAGTAGAAGGACGTGCGCTCACTGCCTCTTGCAAGAGCACCAGAATCACAACTAACTGCTGAACAATCATCAGCAGGAAGACACTGGAATTCACCAAAAAGGATAACCCACATCCCAAAAAAAGGAAAGCTGCAATGAGACAGTAGGAGGGATGCAATCACAATAAAATCAAATCCCATAACTGCTGGGTGGGTGACTCACAAACTGGAGAACACTTATACCACAGAAGTCCACCCACTGGAGTGAAGGTTCTGAGCCCCATGTCAGGCTTCCCAACATGTGGGTCCGGCAACGGGAGGAGGAATTCTTAGAGAATCAGACTTCGAAGTCTAGTGGGATTTGGTTGCAGGACTTCTACAGCACTGGGGGAAACAGAGACTCCACTCATGGAGGGCACACACAAAGTAGTGTGCACACTGGGACACAAGGAAGGGAGCAGTGACCCCATAGGAGACTGAACCAGACCTACCTGCTAGTGTTGGAGGGTCTCCTGCAGAGATGGGGGGTGGCTATGGCTCACCGTGGGGACAAGGATACTGGCAGCAGAAGTTCTGGGAAATACTCTTGGCATGAGCCCTCCCAGAGTTCGCCATTAGCCCCACCAAAGAGCCAGGTAGGCTTCAGTGCTGGGTCGCCTCAGGCCAAACAACCAACAGGGAGGGAACCTAGCCCCACCCATCAGCAGACAAGCGGTTTAAAGTTTTACTGAGCTCTGCCCATCAGAGCAACACCCAGCTCTACCCATCACCAGTCCCTCCCATCAGGAAACTTGCACAAGCCACTTAGATAGCCTCATCCATGAGAGGGCAGACAGCAGAAGCAAGAAGAACTACAATCCTGCAGCCTGTGGAAGGAAAACCACATTCACAGAAAGTTAGACAAAATGAAAAGGCAGAGGACTATGTACCAGATGAAGGAACAAGATAAAACCCCAGAAAAACAACTAAATGAAGTGGAGATAGGCAACCTTCCAGAAAAAGAATTCAGAATAATGATAGTGAAGATGATCCAGAACCTCAGAAAAAGAATGGAGGCAAAGATCAAGAAGATGCAAGAGATGTTTAACAAAGACCTAGAAGAATTAAAGAATAAAAAAACAGAGATGAACAGTATAATAACTGAAATGGAGAATACACTAGAAGGAATCAATAGCAGAATAACTGAGGCAGAAGAATGGATAAGTGACCTAGAACTCAGAATGGTAGAACTCACTGCCGTGGAACAGAATAAAGAAAAAAGAATGAAAAGAAATGAAGACAACTCTGGGACAACATTAAACACAACAACATTAGCATTATAGGGGTCCCAGAAGGAGAAGAGAGAGAGAAAGGACCTGAGAAAATATTTGAAGAGATTATAGTCAAAAATTTCCCTAACATGGGAAAGGAAATAGCCACCCAAGTCCAGGAAGCACAGAGAGTCCCAGGCAGAATAAACCCAAGGAGAAACACACCGAGACACATAGGAATCAAATTGACAAAAATTAAAGACAAAGAAAAATTATTGAAAGCAACAAGGGGAAAACGACAAATAACATACATGGGAACTCCCATACGGTTAACAGCTGATTTCTCAGCAGAAACTCTACAAGCCAGAAGGGAGTGGCATGATATATTTAAAGTGATGAAAGGGAAGAACCTACAACCAAGATGACTCTACCCTGCAAGGATCTCATTCAGATTCGACGGAGAAATCAAAACCTTTACAGACAAGCAAAAGCTAAGAGAATTCAGCACCACCAAACCAGCTCTACAACAAATGCTAAAGGAACTTCTCTAAGTGGGAAACACAAGAGAAGAAAAGGACCTACAAAACAAACCCTTAACAATTAAGGAAATGGTAATAGGAGTATACATATCAATAATTACCTTAAATGTGAATGGATTCCAACCAAAAGACACAGGCTCACTGAATGGATACAAAAACAAGATCCATATATATGCTGTCTACAGGAGACCCACTTCAGACCTAGGGACACATACAGACTGAAAGTGAAGGGATGGAAAAAGATATTCCATGCAAATGGAAATCAAAAGAAAGCTGGAGTAGCAATACTCGTATCAGATAAAATAGACTTTAAAATAAAGACTGTTACAAGAGATAATGAGGGACAATAGATACTGATCAAAGGATCAATCCAAGAAGAAGATTTAACAATTACAAATGTTTATGCACCCAACATAGGAGCACCTCAATACATAAGGCAACTGCTAACAGCTATAAAAGAGGAAATCGACAGTAACACAATAAGAGTGGGGAAGTTTAACACCTCACTTACACCAATGGACAGATCATCCAGACAGAAAATTAATAAGGAAACACAAGCTTTAAATGACACAATAGACCAGATAGATTTAATTGATATTTATAGCATTCCATCCAAAAAGAGCTGATTACACTTTCTTCTCAAGTGCACCTGGCACATTCTCCAGAATAGATCACATCTTGGGTCACAAATCAAGCCTCAGTAAATTTAAGAAAATTGAAATCATATCAAGCATCTTTTCCGACCACAACACTATGAGATTAGAAATCAATTACAGGGAATAAAGCATAAAAACACCAACACGTGGATGTTAAACAGTACGTTACTAAATAACCAAGAGATCACTGAAGAAATCAAAGAGGAAATAAAAAAATACCTAGAGACAAATGATAATGAAAACATGATGATCCAAAACCTATGGGATGCAGCAAAAGCAGTTCTAAGGGAAGTTTACAGCAATACAATCCTACCTCAAGAAACAAGAAAAATCTCAAATAAACAATCTAACCTTACACTTAAAGGAACTAGAGAAAGAAGAACAAACAAAACCCAAAGTTAGTAGAAGGAAAGAAATCATAAACATCAGAGCAGAAATAAATGAAATAGAAACAAAGAAAACAATAGCAAAGGTCAAAAAAACTAAAAGCTGGTTCTTTGAGAAGATAAACAAAATTGATAAACCTTTAGCCAGACTCATCAAGAAAAAGAGGGAGAGGACTCAAATCAATAAAATTAGAAATGAAAAAGGAGAAGTTGAAATGGACACAGCAGAAATACAAAGCATCATAAGAGACTACTACAAGCAACTCTATGCCAATAAAATGGACAACCTGGAAGAAATGGACAAATTCTTAGAAAGGTATAACCTTCCAAGACTGGACCAGGAAGAAATAGAAAATATGAACAGACCAATCACAAGTAATGAAATTGAAACTGTGATTAAAAATCTTCCAACAAACAAAAGTCCAGGACCAGATGGCTTCACAGGTGAATTCTATCAAACATTTAGAGAAGAGCTAACACCCATTCTTCTCAAACTCTTCCACAAAATTGCAGAAGAAGGAACACTCCCAAACTCATTCTATAAGGCCACCATCACCCTGATACCAAAACCAAAGATACTACAAAAAAAGAAAATAACAGACCAATATCACTGATGAACATACATGCAAAAATCCTCAACAAAATACTAGTAAACAGAATCCAACAGCACATTAAAAGGATCATACACCATGATCAAGTGGGATTTATCCCAGGGATACAAGGATTCTTCAATATACGCAAATCAATCAATGTGATACACCATATTAACAAACTGAAGAATAAAAACCATGTGATCATCTCAATAGATGCAGAAAAAGCTTTTGACAAAATTCAACACCCATTTATGATAAAAACTCTCCAGAAAGTGGGCATAGAGGGAACTTACCTCAGCATAATAAAGGCCATATATGACAAACCCACAGCAAACATCATTCTCAATGGTGAAAAGCTAAAACCATTTCCTCTAAGATCAGGAACAAAACAAGGATGTCCACTCTCTCCACTATTATTCAACATAGTTTTGGAAGTCCTAGCCACAACAATCAGAGAAGAAAAAGAAATAAAAGAAATAGAAATTGGAAAAGAAGAAGTAAAACAGTCATTGTTTGCAGATGACATGATACTATACATAGAGAATCCTAAAGATGCCACCAGAAAACTACTAGAGCTAATCAATGAATCTGGTAAAGTTGCAGGTTACAAAATTAATGCACAGAAATCTCTTGCATTCCTATACACTAACAACGAAAGATCAGAAAGATAAGGAAACAATCCCATTCACCATTGCAACAAAAAGAATAAAATACCTAGGAATAAACCTACCTGAGGAGGTAAAAGACCTGTACTCAGAAAACTATAAGACACTGATGAAAGAAATCAAAGATAACACAAACAGATGGAGTGATATACCATGTTCTTGGATTGGAAGAATCAATATTGTGAAAATGACTATACTACCCAAAGCAATCTACAGATTCAATGCAATCCCTATCAAATTACCAGTGGCATTTTTTACAGAACTAGAACAAAACATCTTAAAATTTGTATGGAGACACAAAAGACCCTGAATAGCCAAAGCAGTCTTGAGGGAAAAAAACGGAGCTGGAGGAATCAGGTTCCCTGACTTCAGAGTATACTACAAAGCCACAGTAATCAAGACAATATGGTACTGACACAAAAGCAGAAATATAGATCAATAGAACAGGATAGAAAGCCCAGAGATAAACCCTGGCACCTATGGTCAGCTAATCTATGACAAAGAGGCAAGGATATACAGTGGAGAAAAGGCAGTCTCTTTAATAAGTGGTGCTGGGAAAACTGGACAGCTACATGTAAAAGAATGAAATTAGAACACTCCCTAACACCATACACAAAAATAAATTCAAAATGTATTAGACACCTAAATGTAAGACCGGACACTATAAAACCCTTAGAGGAAAACATAGGAAGAACACCCTTTGACATAAATCCCAGCAAGATCTTTTTTGATCCACCTCCTAGAGTAATGGAAATAAAAACAAAAATAAACAAATGGTACCTAATGAAACTTAAAAGCTTTTGCAAAGCAATGGAAACTACAAACAAGAAGAAAGTACAGCCCTCAGAATGGGAGAAAATATTTGCAAATGAATCAACAGACAAAGGATTAATCTCCAAAATATATAAACAGGTCATGCATCTCAATATTAAGAAAACAGCCCAATCCAAAAATAGGCAGAAGACCTAAATAGACATTTCTCCAAAGAAGACATACAGATGACCAAGAAGCACGTGAAAAGCTGCTCAACATGACTAATTATTAGAGAAATGCAAATCAAAACTACAATGCGGTATCACCTCACACTAGTTAGAATGGGCATCATCAGAAAATCTACAAACAACAAATGCTGGAGAGGGTCTGGGGAAAAGGGAACCCTCTTGCACTGTTAGTGGGAATGTAAATTGATACAGCCACTATGGAGAACAGTATGGAGGTTCCTTTAAAAACTAAAAATAGAATTACCATATGACCCAGCAATCCCACTGCTGGACATATAACCACAGAAAACCATAATTCAAAAAGACACATGCACCCCAATGTTCATTGCAGCACTATTTACAATAGCCATGTCATGGAAGCAACGTACATACCCATCGACAGACGAATGGATAAGGAAGATGTGGTTCATGTATACAATCGAATATTATTACTCAGCCGTAAAAAGGAATGAAATTGGGTCATTTGTGCAGACATGGATGGATCTAGAGACTGTCATACAGAGTGAAGTAAGTTAGAAAAACAAATATCGTATATGAACGCATATATGTGGAACCTAGAAAAATGGTACAGATGAACCGGTTTGCAGGGCAGAAATAGAGACACAGATGTAGAGAACAAACGTATGGACATCAAGGGGAGAAAGTGGTGGGGAGGGTGGTGGTGGGATGAACTGGGAGATTGGGATTGACATATATACACTAATACGTATAAAATAGATAACTTATAAAAACCTGCTGTATAAAAAATAAAAAAAATTCAAAAAAAAATTACACTAACAAAATAATGTAGTAGTACAGTGACAGACAAGGAGTCAAAAGAAACAAAACAGACAGCCCAGAGACAAGCTCACGTTTAAATAATTGGTAACTAATAGTAATGGAAATACAAATATATAGAGAATTGATGAGATAATTGACTATGCTATAGGAAAAAAATTAGGTTGATTTGCTGTCCTCTACCAAATAAATTTTTTTTTTTTCCAAATGCAACACTGAGGATTGTTATTGCTCCAGAGACTCAACTGTCCAGGTACACTAACCCTCCTCATATGGACAGTTCTCCTCACATGTTCACGGTGGAATCAAAAGTAAGTGGTTTTTGACTTTCCAATTTATGCCAGTTACCTAAATAGCCATATATTTGAACAGCAGCATAACTATTGAATTAAAAATTAGATAGAGGGCACACATATTAAATTGGTGAAAATCCATAAAACTGTCAATACCAATGGCTAATGAGAACACAGAGCTACAAGAACTCTGTTAATTGCTAGTGGGAATGCAAAATCGTACAGTCACTTTAGAAGACAGTACAGCAGTTTCCTACAGAGCAACACGTAATCTTATGATATGGTCGAGGTTAAGCAACCATATGTCTAGGTATTTGCCCAAGTGATTTGAAAACTTATGTCCACACAGAAACCTGCATGTGAATGTTTACAGCTGCTTTAGCCATAATCATCAGAAACTGGAAACAACTGAGATGTCCTTCATAGGTAAACAGATAAAAAGATTGTGATACATTCATACAAAAGAGTAGTATTCCATGATAAGAAATGAACTAGTAACAATTAGATACGAATGAATCTTAAACACATATTGCTAAGTGAAAGAAACCAGTCTGAAAAGGCTACATGCTGTGTGATTTCAGTTACATGATAATCTGGAAAGGGCAAAACTATAAAGATGATACAAAAGATCAATGACTACTGTGAGTTTGGGGGGAGGATGGAGGGTTGAATGGGTGAAGCAAAGGGTATTTTTTAAGGTGGTGAAATTATTATATATGGTACTATAATGGATACATGACACTATGCATTTGTCAAAACCCATAGAAGTGTACTGCACATTAGTGAACTTTAACGTATACACATTTAAAAATCATTTCAGAGGTTGGGAGATTCCATGATAGAATGCAGGGTATGGCAAAATAGAAAATAGTCTAACTGTATTTCAGATTATAAAACAACCTACTGAAGGGGTAAGGAGGAAAGGTACTGACCTAGGTAACTTTAGAATTGAGTCCAGTCCATAAGATGAAAGGAAAAAGAAGTGGTACATATCGCCATATTCTAGTTGATAAAGTAGTTTATGACAAGGGTACAGGTTAACAATTCTGGTACAGCTATACATTTATATTTGGAGTAAGACAATTAAGTAAATGGTGGGTGGTGGTGGCCAGATTGTTCACTATTGGAATGGGAGTTCACATATAAGCATGAGTAGGAGGCTAGTAGAATGATATATGTGGTAATGGATTAGATTTGGAACATTAGTGTAAACTTATGTTTAGCTCAATATTGATACAAATGGCTACAAATAGAAATACTTATATTGTATATACACTAGTTAGTATACACACCTATTTCTTGGCTTTGTACACTAAGAAAGTCTAGAGGCAGCAACACCCCAGGAACAATGAGCACCCCTAGAACCCAGAATTTTGTTTCTAATACCATTCTTCAACAAAAGGAACCAGGATTCATTGGAGCAGTGGCTAATTCTAATACTGAAGCAGGATATACACAAGATGAACCTGGGGCAACTCATAGTGTCAGAAAGTTAGGAAGTGCTCAAAAAACCCCACAAAAATCCACAGTCATTGGAGTATTATGTCAAAGGGATCAAGAGGCAACTGAAAGAGTTCCCAATGCCCAAAGCTGAAAACAATTTAAGCAGCAAATAAAAATTTTAAGCAGTGAAAAAAAAAAAAAGGAATAAAAATAATTGAATTACAATACGGGTGTAAAATACATAGTTATGAGTCCATACCAATATAAATAAATGATTGAATAAATAAATAAATGAGGAAGAAGAGAAAAATTCCCCATGCAGAGGAGTTTCCAATGATTTATGTAGGTACTTCACCCTTATAGAGGTGGAGCATAGCTTTCCAATTCTTAAGTGTGGGTGGTGGATGGTAGCATCCTTCTAAATAGTATAATGGAAAGGGAGAAAACAAGAGTAATTTTGAGTGGAGAAACCTAACAAATATTAACTCAGGCAGTTGATGAACTTTATTATCAGCTGGGTGATGAAGTAGTAAGTCATGCTGATAGTGTGTACTCTTGATGTGATGAAAATGGCACTTAACTTCTGTGGTCTTAATCCCCCAAACACATAACCTCATTCTAATCAGAAAAATCATCAGACAAATTCCAACTGAAGGACATTCTACAAAGCAGCAGCTCAGTACTCCTCAACACTGTCAAAGTTATCAAAAACAAGGAAAGGCTAAGAAACTGTCACAGCCAAGAGGATCTTAAGGAGACATGATGTCTAAATTTAATGTGGTATCCTGGATGGAATCCTGAAACAGAAAAGTAACATTAAGTAAAAAAAAAAAAAAAAAAAAAAAAGTAAAGAGCCAAAAAAACCAATTAAGGAAATCTGAAAAAAATGTATAAACTTTAGTTAGTGATAATATATTAATATTGGTTCATTAATTGTAACAAATGTACCATAGTGATGTAAGATATTAATAATAGGGGGAACTGGTTGTGGTGGTATATGAGAATTCTCTGTACTGTTTTCACAATTTTCTTGAAAAGCTAAAACTATTCTAAAATAAAACATTCATTAAAATATAAAGTTAATGGTTTTCTCACCACTATCCTGAGAACTTGTACTTGTCAGCTTATGTTCACTGAGTGTGAATCCTGATGTATTTATCCAGAAGCTTCTTTTAAAGGCTTTTCCTTTTTCTGTGGGCTATTGAGAGTTTATATTAATTTCAGAATTTCAGGGGCATGACAGCTCCCTTAAAGCTTTTGGTAAGCTATTTCTGGGAGAAAGATAAGAACCAGGGCATATGGATGGAAGTTAAAGGGAGGTAAACTTTAATTTTTTGGAAGAAAATACATACTAGTGATTAGAATGGGATATAGATGAAATGGCCTGCCTCAAGTTGGCTTCTCATGTCTGGAAAATTTTTAAACAGAGACCTCTTTTCAGATCTATTACGCATGGAGGTATAGATGAAATGCTGAATAAGAAGGTTAGAAGTCTTTTTTTACTATGATATTCTGGGTCTCTAGTGAGTTGACAATCTACTCCTGCAACCCAGCCTCACTTTTCATTCACTTATTTACTCATCCAACAGATATTTGTGAATCACCTACCAAATGGCTGATACTTCTCCAAGCCCTAGGTATATGGCATTGAACAAATAGAATTATGTCCTTCTCTAGTCCACTGAGAGCAAAGTTTTATTCTGTGGAACAGATCAGGGATGGTTCATAAAAGCCCTTTGTCAGTTAGTTTCAAAGACCACTATTATTCTCTTTAGAGAACCATCTAAAAGGAATAAAATCCTAAGAGTTATTGACTATAAACACTATGAAAATACTCCAAGGACATACTTTACTCTTATTAAATGTTTTTGGGTGGAGGCAGGAGGAATCTGGTTTTGTTGGTCAGTATCTTTCTTTGCCTAACCTAGGTCATCATTCTCCCCAAGATAGATATAAGAAACTAAGAACAGCTGTGCTGAAGACAAAAATGTGTATAATTTAAAGAGAAGCAGGTCATTTAAAATTCTCATCTTCCTTGTGCCTATAAATATCATATAATTTAGAGAAAATCATTCCTTTTAGTTCTGTTTTGGGGCTAATAATTCTCCTTTACGAATAACCACAGATGTTCTCAAATGAAACTGTTATATAAAGTTCAAATGAATGTAGGTATTTCAAGAGTTTTGCTTAGATATTCATTAATTTAGGAATCAAAAAAGGTCAACCCATATAAAAAAGGGAGGCAATATTTTATCCAGTGCCTACTATGTAAACTTTTTTTTTTTTATGATTTACTTCACTACCTACAACAACACTTGGAGGCTCAAAGAGTTTAAATAATTTACTCATTTAGACTAGCTAACTGAACTGCTAAGTGGAGGAGCTAGGCATCAAGCCTACTTGGAAACCTGAGTTCTTTCCCCAAAACCAGACTTCTGGAAGTGATGAAAGACAGCAGGAACTCTATTTCACAAGGTTGCCTTGGCCTTCTAAGACAGATTTATTTATTTTCTCTACAGATATTTCTTGGAACATCTACCATGTTTCTGATGTTATACTAGGTGATTGGGACACATTCCTGAATAAAATAGACATGGTTCTTGCAGTGTGGAACTTAGAGCCTGGTAGTAGAGTCAAACAGTAAACAAGTAAATAAATTTAATAAAACTATGTAACAATCAAGAGATAAGGGCTTAAGTAAGATGAACAGGTTGTTATGACAGAAATCAGTGAGGATGGGGAGAGGGTTTCACTTAAATGAATTGGTGAAAGTCCCTCTGGGCAATGGTATTTAAGCTGGTATTTAAAGATGAGCAATTGTCAGCAGTGAAAGGTCAGGGAGCAGAGTATTGTAGGAATATCTGAAGGTCCAAATATGTTTGACATTTTATTCTGTAATACATTTTGAGTTAAATTTTGTTTAAGGTATGAGGCTTAGGTTCATTTTTTTCCTATAGATAACCAATTACTCCAGACCCATTTGAGGAAAAGATTATCTTTCCTCCATTGAATTGCTTTTGCTCCAAGTCAGTTGGACTGATTTCTGGGTGTTGCATTGTGTTGAATTGATCTATGTGTCTGTGCCCTCACCAATTCCACATAGTCTTGATTACTATAGCTACGTAATAAACCTTGATATTGAGTAGACTGATTCCTTCCACTTTGTTCTTTTTCAAAATTATTTTAGCGATTCTACTTCCTTTGCCTTTCCATATACATTTTTGAATAATCTTGTCTATGTCTACAAAAAATACTGCTGGAATTTTAGTGGGAATTGTGTGAAATTTGCATATCAATTTGAAGGAGAATTGATATATTTGTTATATTTAGTCTTCCAATCTATAAACACAGTGTATCTCCCCATTTATTTAGATCTTCTTTGATTTCTTTCATCAACATTTTGTAATTTTCAGCAAACAAATCCTGTACATTTTTTGTTAGATTTGTATCTAAATATTTCCTTTTTTGAGTGATGGTAAATGGTACTGTATTTTAAATTTTGGTTTCCATATGTTCATTGCTAGTATATAGAAATACAATTGAATACAATTTTGTAGATTTCTTTTATCTTGCAACCTTGCTGAACTCATTTGTTAGTTCTAGGAGTATTTTTGTAGACTCCTTGGGTTTTCTACATAGGCTATCATGTCATTTGCAAATAAGGATTATTTTATTCTTCCTTTCTGATAGGCATAAATTTTATTTTCTTGCTTTAATGCATTGGCTAGAACTTCCTGCACAATGTTGAATAAGGGTAGTGAGAGCAGACTTCCTTGCCTTGTTCCCCCTCTTAATGGAAAAACATTCAGTCATTTACCATTAAGTATAATGTTAGCTGTAGGTTTTCTGTAGATGTTGTTTATCAAGTTGGAGAAGTTTCCTTCTGTTTCTATTTCTCTGAGAGTTTTTTTAAATGAATGGGTATTGAATTTTGCCAAATGTTTTTTCTGCATTAATTGGTGGGATCATGACTTTTTTTCTTTAACCTGTTAATATGGTGGATTAAATTGATTGATTTTGTAATATTAAATCAACCTTGCACCCCTTGAATAAATCCCATGTGATCATTGTTTATAATTATTTTTATTTATTGCCAGGTACTATTAGCTAATATTTTAAGAATTTTTGTATCTATACTCTTGAAGGATGTTGATATATAGTTTTCATTTTTAATACTCTCTGCCTGGTTTTGGTATCAAGGAATACCTGATACTAGTTTCATAAAATGAGAGTATTTTTTTCTATTTTCTGTTAGAGATTGTGTAGAATTGGAGTTAATTCTTCTTTAGGTGCTTGCTAAATTTTTCTGGTGAAATCATCTGGGCCTAGAGATTTCTTTTATGAGAGTTTTAAAGTTATGAATTCAAAGTCCTTAATAGTGACAGGCCTAATTAATATTGGGTGAGTTGTGGTAGATTGTGTGATTTTTTTTTGGAGGAATTAGTATATTTCATTTGAGCTATTAATATCATGTAGGTAGAATTGTTCATTGTATTCCCTTATTATCCTATTGTTGCCTGAAGCATCTTTAGTGATATCTCCTCTTTCATTCTTGATATTGGTAATTTGTGTCATCTTCCTTTTTTCTTTGACAGGCTTTGATTTTCTCTATTTTTCCTGTTTTTAATGTCCTTGATTTCTACTGTTATCTTTATTGTTCCCTTCCTTCTGCTTTCTCTAGGTATATTTTGCTTTTCTTTTTCTAGATTCTTGAGGTAAAAGCTTAAACTATTGATTTAAGACTTCCCTTTCTAATGTATGAATTTAATGCCACAAATTTCTCTCTCAGCACTAGGTTCCACAAATTTTGGTACATTATATTTTAATTTTCATTCTATTCAGTATATTTTTGATTTCCCTTGAGACTTCCTCTTTGGCCCACGGATTATATAGAATTATTTTATTTAGTATTTGAGTATTTGGAGAGTTTCATTTCTTTCCACTTTTATTGATTTCTAATTTGATTCCATTGTGGTCAGCAAACAAACAGTGTATGATTTCAATTCTTTTAAATTTGTTGAGGTTTAATTTATTGCCCAAGATATGGTATCTTGTTATATGTTCTATGGTTATTTGAAAATAATGTATATTCTTTTCTTGTTGGGTGAAGTATTTTATAAATGCTGATTAGACCTTGTTAGTTGGTGTTGTTGAGTTCTATATGCTTGCTGATTTCCTGTAGAGTTGTTCTATCAATTGCTAAGAGGAGTGTTGAAGACTCCAACTATAATTATAGATTTGTCTATTTGTACTTTCAATTTTATCAGTGTTTCTTCACATAATTTGCAGCTGTGTTGTTTGGTGCATACACATTTAGGATTGCTATATCTTCTTGGTGTATTGACTCTTATCATTATCTAATGTCCCACTTTGTCTCTGTTAATTTTCCTTGCTGAAGTCTATCTTACATGATATTACTATAGTAAATCCTGCTTTCCTTTGATTAATGTTTGCCTATCTTTTTTATTTTACTTTCAACCTCCCTATATCTTTACGTTTGAATTGAGTTTTTTGTACATACTATATAGCTTGGTCATGTTTTAAAATATAACCTGTTAATTCTGTCATTTAACTTTTGTATTTAGACTATTTTCACTTATTGTAATTATTGATGTCTTAGAGATTAAGCCTGCCATTTGTTTTCATTTTTTAATTTTTTCTCTCTGCTTTTTGTTTCTCTGTTTCTTTTTCCTGGCTTCTTATTGTTTACTTGGAACAATTTTTAGAATTTATCTTTAATCTATAGTGTTTTTGAATGTATCCCTTTGTATAACTTTTTTAGTGGTTACTCTAGGTATCATATACACAAAATTTATGGGGTGATCATTTAACTAGTTTGGGTGGCGTATAGAATCTTACCTCCCTTTACATCCCTTTAGTGTCTCCTTTTAACTGTCTTAAATAATTCCTCTACATATATTTGGGACTACATTAGTGTTATAGTTTTGCTTCAAAGAACAAACATAATTTAGAAAAGTCAAAAAATGAGGAAAGTCTATTATATTTACCCATGTGTTTGTTTATTATTTTCCCCTTTCCCTCCTTCCTACCAGTCTTCCTTCTGTCATTCCCTTCTTCCTTTTTGGTGTTCCAAGGTTTATTCTTTAATAGTTTCCTTTCTGTTTAGAGAATTTCTTTAACCATTCTATTAGGGTGGGTCTGCTGCCAACAAATTCTTTTAATTTTTCATAATTTGAGAATGTCTTCATTTCCTCTTCTTTCTCAAAGTGTACTTTTGCTGGATATAGGATTCTGGTTTGACAGTTTTATATTTCATCACTGGAAAAATGCTATGCCACTTCCTTCTGGCCTCCAAGGTTTCTGATGAAAAATCTGCCATCATTTAAATTTCTTTCTCTTTATAGGTAAAGTTTCATTTCTTTCTTGATCTTTTCAAGTCTTTTTCTGTGTCTTTATCTTTTGGAATTTTGACTTTGATGTGTCTTGGTGTGATTTACTTGAGTTTGTACTCTTTGGGATTTTCTTAACTTCTTAAATCTGTAGGTTAATGACTTTTTTCAAACTTGGGATGTTTCAGCCATTACTTTTTCAAGTATTTTTTCAGTTCTGCTCTCTTTCTTCTCTCCCTCTATGAATCTGATGACAAAAATGTTAAATATTTTGTCATAGTCCCAAAAGGCCCTGAGGCTCTGTTTATTTTCTTTCTCTCTATTGTTTAGATTGGATCATTTTTATTGTTCTGTCTTCAAGTTCACTGATTCTTTCCCCTGTCACTCCATTCTGTTGCTGAGCTCACCCACTGAGGGTGTTTTTTTTTTAAATATACTGATCAATGTATTTTTCAGTTTTAAAATTTTGATTTGGTTCTTCTGTACATTTTCTTTTTCTACTGAGATTTTTTTTATTTGAAGAATATTCATAATTGCTCATTGAAGCATTTTTTTCTGTGACTGCTTTAAAATATTTGTTAGTTAATTCTAACATTTTTGTCTTCTCAGGGTTGGCACGTATTGATTGTCTTTTTTCATTCAGTGAGTGGTCTTCTCAGTTCTTGGTGTAATTAGTGATTTTGGTTTGAAACGTGGCCATTTTGGATATTATGTTATAAGACTCTGGATCTTATTTAAGGATCTATTTTAGCTAGTTTTGTTGTATACTGCTTTGGGAAGCAAAGGGTGGGGGGATCTGCTTCATTACCATCAAGTGATGGTAGAATTCCAGGTTCCTATTGATACATCTGAAGGTGAGGACTCCTCATTACTGCTGGGTGGGGTGGGAGTTCTGGCTCCCCAGTAAGCCTCCACTGATGTCTCTCTGGCTTGGAGTGTCTGGGGTGCCTTGTTACTAATTCCCATGTGGCCTCTATTGACACCATGGTGGGGGTAACTTCATGGCTGGGTTGTGATAAAAATCCTGAGTGTTCACTAGGTCTCTTTAGACACACCCTCACCCAGTGGGGAGGGTGAGGAATGCCTTATTACTGTGGGATGGTAATGGAAGTCCAAACTTCCCACTGATACTATAGTGGGGCTTTTGTAAACACCCAACAGGTCCATATGCAAAAATGAACTTTGATCTCTACATACCTCACATCATATACTAAAAGTAACTCAAAATGGATCAGAGATTTAAATGTAAACACTAAAATTATAAAATTTCTAGAAGAAAAGTGATATAGTTGTTTATAGCATTTATCACTATCTAAAGTTACTTTATTATCTATTTCCATGCTTCCTTATCTATTAATTTTCTACTTATTATTGAATGTCTCTTTCCTAGTAAAATGTACATTCCGTATATATAGATCCAATAAAACATCTCAAGTAGGAAGCGTTCAATAAATATTTCTTGAGTGAATGAATGGAACTCAGACCAAAATGAGCTGTCTCCTAAGAAGCAATGCTGTATGCAGATGTAGCAAACTGGAAGGGAGCTGATGCAAGCTAAAGAAAAAAGGCATTCTTAGTCAACATTTTCATTTAAAATTAAATGATCAAAACTAAATGGCTTTTATAAAAAACTCACATTAATCACATGTGTAGAAAATGCACAAGTAGCAAACTCACATACCCCAGTGCGGGTGCCTCTCAAATCACCCAATATTCAACTTTTAGCCTTAAAAATACTTTGCTATGTCAAAAGGTTTAGTGCCAAAAAAATTTGTCAGATTCTTGGTTTTCTGTGGCTTTGCTATCAAATTGGCTCTATTCTCATTCAACTGTGTTTACTTTTACTGCAGAGGTGTTATCAGGTTGACTAACCATTTACACATATTTGTGTTTGTATACATGGCATGTGTATATCTGTGTGTCCTCTCTCATCAGAAAAATTTCTTCTAGGTGGCTGAGACAGAATTTCTAACTATATAAGACAACAACATTAATTGGAATGCCAATAGGGTAAATGATTTTTGCATGTAGATGCTAACTGTATAGTGATATTTTTCTACTGTAGTGGGATCATGAATTATATTCCCTCCCTCTAAACTACTGTATTTAATTAAAAGTAATTTCTTCTCTCTTTTTGGTCTCTTACTCCCCTCTTCACACCTTACATTTAGTCTAAGATAGGAGAAATCACAACCCTTTTCTCTCATATATCCATTGTTCTTACTGAGGCCAGAAAATGACTGAGTGTACAGGGACACAGAAAGGAGCTATTTTGTGATATTTTCCTTCTGTTCTTAATGATTAATGAAACATCCTTTTGAAGAAAACATATAAACTTATAGTATGTTAGAGCCAGAAAAAAAAAACTTTTAAGTTATACTATTATTACTACAACTATGCTTTATGGTATATACATTGTACATATGATGTACATAAATTACTGCATTTAATACTCACAACAATTTGCACAAGAATTTAATACTCACAACAATTTGTACAAGAATTATCCTTATTTTGCAGATGAGGATATTGAAGCTCAGAGGGGTTAAGTAATTGCCCAAGGTCATACTGTGTATGTAGCATTTGACCCTTATCTCCCTGGTCCCAAATTCCATAGTCTTAATCATAATACTATACCACTTCACCAATTCCTATACCTTTACTTAAAAATATGGGGAAGGGACTTCCCTGGTGGTGCAGTGGTTAAGAATATGTCTGCCAATGCAGGGGACAGGGGTTCGATCCCCGATCTGGGAAGATCTCACATGCTCTAGAGCAACTAAGCCCCTGCACCACAACTACTGAGCCTGCGCTCTAGAGCCTGCAAGCCACAACTACTGAGCCCGAGTGCTGCAACTACTGAAGCCCGTGTGCCTAGAGCCTGTGCACCACAAAAGAGAAGCCACCACAATGAGAAGCCTGCACACCGCAACGAAGAGCAGCCCTCGCTCCCACAACTAGAAAAAAGCCTGAGCGAATCAATGAAGACCCAACGCAGCCAAAATAAATAAATAAATAAGGGGAAACTGATACATGGAGATAGAGGCTGAGTTATCCAAGGCCACAGGAACATTTCATTCATTTATTTATTTAATAAATGTTTAATGCAAACACTTTGCAACAGATGGTGTTAATCACTGAAATGTATGTAGGCAAAGAGGAATAAATTATAGTCTTGTTCTCCCTGTCTAAACTCTAACTTATAATTTTATTGGGAGAGGTGAATACACGCGAAATTAGGGAAAGGAAATGAATAAAGTGGGAGGAGTGGAGAAATTCCGGGTGTGGGGTGAATACAGCAATAACCCAAATTTTAAAATGCGAAAAGTGGGCCATTGCATGTTCCATGATTTAATTCTCATCACAATGGTGTCACTGTGGCAGTCTTAAAAGTCACTCAGGTTGAAGTCAGCTAAGCCTACAGACCAAGGGGCTTGCTCTTATATCTGTTCTTAGTAGCCCAGTTGGCTGTAGACATTAGTTAGCAGGCAACTGTAACCTCAATAAGAGCTTGAGAAAGCCTTAGACATATCTTCCAAATCATGCTAAAGAAAATCCACAAAATTGTTGATCATTTAAAGGCATGGGAAAATACCTTTGTGGGTAGCAAGATAATAAAGAGATATTTCCTTTGGAGGGATATTGGTGACCACACTCATCTCTACTAACAGTTGCTGAGCAAAATTGTTTTATCTCTCAGATTACAAACTCTTTTATCCTAGTTGAAAGAATAAAAAATTTAGGCATCATAGCAAAAAAGACACAGTTTTGAAGGGAGATTTTTTTTTTCATTAGGAGTTTAATTCTATCCATCAAACCATTTTCCAACCTTCAGATGCTTTGCTGTATGCGTGTTCTTTGAGTAGCTATACTTGATTCTGTACAAGTATTAAAACAGCTCAATTTTTAATTATTTTAAGAGCCAATTCTTCTGACTCCAGATCTCATGCTCTGCCCACTTTGCCACATTGTCTCATCTCATAACTGAGTAGGAGTTCTACCCACTTTTCGCATTCCATCCTTGTGGGTCTACTGAAGGCACAAAAAGATTTTTGTTGGAGCACAATTCTCTCCTAGTCCAGCTTATTTGTGGTACTATTTGCTATGACCAAAAGGCTGTTTTCCAACAAAAATCGATAAGAAAGTGTTTGAAAAGTCAACCTTATGAATAATTCCATTTTTTTTGTGCTGATGGGGCTCGTGGCATTTCTGTGCAAAGTGTCAGTGGCTGGCCTTACTTCCATTTCCTGCAAATTTATCTTGTCTACAGTATTTTGATCTTTTTAGCCGGAATAGAAAAAAATCTTCATAGCAAAACACTATAACACTAGAGGCTGATTTGATTTCAGGTTCTTGTGAAGATATTTTACCTCTGTGTTGATGGAGGCCTTTGTTGGCATTTACAGGCAATTTTACAATCTTTGCTTCACATGGAAAGTAGGTGATCTAGAAAAAATATTTTAAAAAATCTTGTTGAAGTTAATGCTTCCATAACTTTATGTTTCTTAACAGAAAAAAAATATTTACAGAGACTTAATCAAGAGGTAACACTGGAAGATTTAAGGTAACTGGCAATCAAACAGGCATTCAGGTTTCCAGGCAGAGTCCTTTGAAAGTTGACCTGCATAACATCCATGAAATTTGAGTCCCAGCTCTGCCATATACCAACTGTGTGACCTTGAGCAAATCACTTCACTTCTCTGAGCCTAGGGAAAATTTGAGATAGAAGTATTGCCTGACCAATCTCAGGGGGTAGCTGAGAGATTCAGATGAGATAATAAATGTGAAAATGCCTAGCTGACTATAAATTGCCTTGAAAATAAGCAGGCCAAGATTAATAATAAAATTTAAATATAAATATATCAGATGTATCAATATGAGACCTGAATAGAAGAGGTTAGTTTTGCTAACAATGATTATAACTTCATCAGAATAATAATATTGGGTTGGACGTTATGGAGGCAATAATAAAATGTCTCCCTTTGTTTTACTATTGTTCCTTGTCAAATGAATCCTTTAAAAAGTGATATTTTCTTTTGTATGTGAATGACTTTGTACCTCTCCTGACTCAAACCTTGATTGTTCCTAAAGATGTGGCGGGGTGAACACAAGCATGATCTTGAGACTGAAACAGAGGCAAGAAGAGGAGAAGAGTCGGGAGCAGGTGACTGGGGAAGAGAGTGGGAGCAAGTGACTGGGGAAGAGAGTGAAGCCAGGCTCCAGTGTTTTCATTATAACTAAACAAACATAAATGACATCTCTCAAATGAATTTAAACATTAACAGAAAAGACAGGTGTTTCAATTTGATAAGCAACAGAACAGGTAGGTTAACTATTAGCCTGAGAAAACCTTTTAATATTTTGAGCCATACCAACCTCCAACAGCTGATTTATAGGCAACTTAACTGCTCCCCTCCAAATTACAATAGTAATTTTAAAATATATATAACCTCCGCGATTTTCAAAACACTTTCACATGCTTACCTTGCTTGTTTCTCACAACACTGTAAGGTGAGCAAGGGGAGCAGGAACGGGGCAGAAACTTGTCTGAAGTCACATAGAAGACAGATATCCTATGGTATTTCCAAAGAAAGAAACATGTATTGGATTCTTGATCCAAGAAAGGTATAAGGATAGCATATATCTAAATATTTTTACTTGACCTGACTTTGTCTTCAAAAAAATGGAAGTTCTAAGTTATAAAAATCACCACAGTAAGGAAATTTCACAAACACCATAAATTGAAAACTCAAAAAGTTTTATTACCAAATCCATTGACATGAAATCTCAATTATACATAGATTTACTAAAATTTCAGTGCAGATATTTGCTTCCTACAAATGAATCTCCCACCTCTTTCCTACTTTTTCTGAATCCAGCTTAATTCAACAGTTCAAGCATACTTATTGAACATCTGCTGTATATGAGAGAACACACTAGGCTTTATGGATTACAATTGACTAGATTTTGAAAGAAGACTCTACATCAGTGCTGTCCAATACAACTTTTTATGATAATGACAATCTGTTTATCTATAGGTCTGTGCTGTCCAATATGGTAGCCACTAGATGCATGTAGCTATTGGGTGCTTGACAACTATAGTCAGGAGTAAGGAACCGAATTATAATTTTTTTAAAATTTTAGTTAATTTAAATTTAGATTAAATAGTCGCATGTGGCTAGTGGTATCATAGTGGGCTCTGTAGCTCTAGATCTTTATCTAGATCTAGATAAAGACTGTGCTGGTGATGTTTTCTATGGAAAGCCTTAAAGAAATTTCATTTTTAGATACATTTTATATGGAAGTGAGGGCACTGAAAAACATTTTACCCACCTTTTTCTCTAGCATACATATCCTTGTTTTTACTTTGTTATTGCGGTTCTTCCTCCCCTCCTCCTTCTCCTTTCTCTCTTCCTCCTTTTTCAAATCAGCTTTGAATGTCTGCTGATCTAGTTTGGCATTACCATCACAGTTGTCCTGCTCTCTCCTCATTAATTACCTGGGTTGAGAGCTTCTTGTAGGTGGATTATTTGTACTTCATGGGAACTCAGTGAAGAAACATCCTATGTAAGATTCTACTGAAATCCATCTTTTAACACAGTTTCATTCTTTACATGATACTCCCTCTTATTCTTTTGGTGATGTATTAACAACTTGACTTTATCGAACTTTTTCTGATTCCTCTGTGAGAATCATCCCTTTCCAACATGAGAACACAATGGCTGTTATAATAATAAAATCCATAATCATATCTTGGCCCCCAAGGTTTTGCATCGTTTGGTATGTGACTGGGGAAAGCTGACATTTAGCTCCTGTTCTTCTACTTCTTATCTAGGTGGCCTTGGCCCAATTGCATAATCCTTGTGGACCTCAATTTCCTTACCTGTGAAATGGGACAGGCAAACAAGGCAGTCATCATAGGATTGTTATGGGGATTAGGGGCCATACCTGGCCTGAAGGGCCCTCAGTGAATGTTTCCTCCTATCTTCCCTTCCTCTGTTTAACATACCCCTTCAACTAGGAAGAAGATAAGTTTTGCAATAATTGAGTTAGACTCCAAATACTCATAACTCTACTGAAATGCATTTTTGTCAGAGTAAATTGAGGGCTTACCCTGTTTCACATAGAGGCATTTATGTTTGAAATGGAAGACTGTATTTTGGCTGGCACATCTCAACTCTTAGAAAATGGGAGTATTTACCAGGGATATGGGGTTTCCCAGAGCTTAGTAATGCTTTAATATTAGGAGATGTAAATGTTTTGTGAGGTCAAAGCAGCAAAAGGTGGGTATCTCTGTTTTATCCCTTAGGTTTCTGGGAATTGAACTAAACACTGACGCTACCTCTTGAATTCTTGGACAGATGTTTCATGCTAAAACAAGATGTTATTTTTTTGAGTAAACTCTTTCTCCCCTTAGAGATGTTGGCTTATAATGCTTAAATCTCCATCAAAGAGGGAGAATCAGTTTTACATACTAAATGTAGAGAGAACATAATACAGCAGTTCCCCCTTATCCATGGGAATACATTTCTAAGACCCCCAGTGGATGCCTAAAGCCACATATAGTACTGGACCCTATATATAGTATGTTTTTTCCTATACATATATACCTATAATAATGTTTAATTTATACATTTGGCACAGTAAGAGATTAACAACAATTACTACTAATAAAATAGAACAATAAACTGTAATAAAATTTATGTGAATGTGGTCTTTCCCTCTCTCAAAATATCTTACTGTACTCATCCTTTTTCTTCTTGTGATGACATGAAGTGATAAAATTCCTAAATGATGAGATGAAGTGAAGTGAATGACATATGCATTGTGACATAGCATTAGGCTACTACTGACCTTCTGACCATACATCAGAAAAAGGGTCAGCTGCTTTGGGTGATCCTGGATCATCGAGACATGATGAGGTCGATGACTGGATGTAAGGAGCAGATGATGTTGATGGTTGGGGATCCCAGGCTGGATGGAGCTGGACGGCTCAAGATTTTCATCATGCTACTCAGAACAGCACATAATTTTAAACTTATGGATTGTTTATTTCTGGGATATTTCCATGTAATATTTTTGGACCGTTCCATTTCTGGTTCTGCTCTCAATCTATTGTAGAGATTTACCAGAAATTATTCAATCAGTTCCCCATTTTAGAGTTATTTCAATTGCTTACAAATTTCAAGGTTACTTTAATTCTTAAAGGTGTATTTTAATTTTGTGAAATCTTGAGGACGGTGGTCTTGTCCTGTTTATTCATTTTATCCGGTGCAATAGCTATTAAAATACCTTTTTAACAGATGAGAAAACTGAAACTCTGAGGAATTAAGGAATTTGCCAATAGTCATACGGTTGGAAAATAGTTGAACTGAACACTAAACCCAAGTATGACTGAAAAATCTGTTACTTCAGTTACATCTGCATTTGATGGGTGAACAGAAAATGATTTTCCCCTTAACTCCCTCTGTCTTTTCAATATGATTTCTAATACTATTTCAACACCAAGGCTACCTGGGCTGGGCCCACCTTCAGAGGCCAGGCTTAATTTCCAGGCTTATTCAGCCTCAGCCTCAGCAGAGGTGTGAAAGAGTGCTGGGTTCAGGGAACAATGAGCTACTCCTTGTGTATGGGCTATCTGGGGAGAGATAGGAGCTCAACCTGTAGCTGTTGTTTGGACATGCAGAGGTCTCTGGAAGATTATGCTTACGGTGTTTGTAAATTGACCTCCTGGTTGAGGGGCATGCATGGTCCATTAGTTTACATGTGGAGTTCTAATGGGGAATCCAGTTAGGCCGGGCGCCTAATTGCTGTGCTTTGAGATACTCAAATCACCAGAGTATAGAAAGTGTTATTTCACTCACACACACTTCTTACACAAACTCTGAGGCCTTTGTTACATACTGATTAAATAAATAGTCCTCCTTATGTTTCAAGGCTACCCTTTATATATGTTGGGTTTGATTGTCTTTTAATTAATTTTTATTTTACTGACCATAAATTAAAAAAAATTTTGACTCTTCTTATAAATAGTGCCTTAATGGAAGACTCAACTTTTTAGCCAAGTAGACCCGGTCAGGTTACTTACAGCCTTTGAGTCCTAGATTGCTCCTGTAGAAAATGGAGATAATATACTTAACATTTGCTGTGATGAGTAAATGAGAAAATAAATGCACATAAATGCTGACTTATAAGAGGCACTCAATAGTATCATTATTGGTGTTATTTCAGTAGAAGCTCTCTTGTGCTGTGATATCAGGACTAGAAGGAGATGGCTTATTGGTTTATTGGCATTTTCGTTCATTATTCTTCCATTCAACATATATTTATTGAATATTTTCTGTGTGCCAAATTCATTGAGCTTGTGCTCTGTGAGGAGACACGTATTAGTTTTCAATGGTTGCTGTAACAAATTACCACAGCCTCAGTAGCTTAAAATAACTCAAGTTTATTAGCCTAAGATCTGTAAGTCATAAGTGTAAAATGGGGATCACTGGGCTAAAATCAGGATTCCAGCAGGGCTACATTAATTACTAGCAGCTCTATGGAAGAGTCCACTTCCATGTCTTTTCCATCATCTAGAGGTTGCTCCCATTCCTTGGCTCATGGCCTACTTCCATCTTCCAAGCCAGCAATGTTTCATCTTTCTGACTATTCTTCCATTCCACATCTCTGATGCAGACCTCAGTCAGAAAAGTTTCTTTTAAGGGCTCATGTGATTAAGTTAGGCCCACATGGGTACTCTCCCCATCTCAAAGTCTTTAACCTTAATCACATCTGCGAAGTACCTTTTTCCATGTAAGGCAACACATAGCCACAGTTTCCAGGGATTAGGATGTGGACCTCTTTGGGGGAGTATTATTCTGACTACCACAGGACACACACTGGAAACAAAACAACATGAGTGAATAAATGTGAATATGGAGTGTGATTTATTGATAAATGTTAAGGACTAAAGTGGAGCAGGCTAAAGGGAATAGGGAGTTCCAGAGAAGGGAAGAGGTTTCCACTTTGTATGAAGTTGTCAGGGAAAGTCCTTACTGATAAGGCGACATTTGAGCAGACATTTGAATTTGTTTACAGCAGAAATTTTTAAACAAATAAACCTACATTTTACACATTTTTATTAAATGTATGATGCATAAATGATATCTAATCACTAACCCTCTAACAGAGTCAAGCCAGATGGGACACTAATCAAGCATCATCTACGTTTTCCCATTTAATTTTCTTTCACATGGACCAAGAGCCTAAAGACACTGATTAAAACAATTTGAATTCATAATCTTATGGATTTTGACAATTTCTCCCCACTATTTTATAGTTATTTCCATGGCAAATTTTTTTTATTAACTTGCCTCTTTTCACATTCATACTTTATTATTTTATATAAATATACTAGTAAATTATATAATTACAGTAACAGATACAACTGTGAATTGGGAATAAGTACAATTGACTTCTGATAAGCATACCATTAAAATGATGGGAGAAGTATATGGATGTAGTGAAGAGTGAGGGTACAATAGGTGATGGCTCATTTTATGGAGGAAATGGGGAGAAGAATTGTTTTATCTAATGTCTTAATTAAGTGGTGATCTTTTAAGAAAGCTCCTGTGGTATTACTAAGTTGAATTCAGTCAGGCATAATATCCTGTAAGGTCATAATTTTAAAATTATGGTAAGACTGTTTAGTAAGTATTAGAGTTAGAGTTAAGAGTTTTTGTAGTTTAATATAGGCAAGAAATAAAGGGCAAAGGGCAAGTCATAAATCTGTATACACCAATAATAGAGCTTTAAAATACATGAGACAAAAGTTAATAGAATAGAGAAATCCACGGTCATAATTGAGATTTTAACAGACATCTCTCAATAGTTGATTTAAAATAACAAACAAAAATCTGTACCCTACTTTGTTTTCAGTTTTCAGTGTAGAATTATCTGTTATATGGTCATTCAGATTCTTGTTAAATACTTTTTTATGACACTCATTACTTGTTGAGGTAGTCCAATCCATTTCCAGAGAGCTCTGATCTAACTAGTGACTCAGATATTATTAGTAGTAGTTTCTGGAAACTAATGCACAACAATAATATGTGTCCTGCTTGAGAACATCCAGTTACTTAGTGGCAGGTCTGGGTCATGAATCCTGGTCTTAAGACTCAAATTTTTTCAAAATAAATGATAAATCTTATCTGACTGTGTTGAAAACTCCTTGAAGGTGGGGACTTTCTCTTGTCCTTTTTACAATATATATCTTTAGAAAACTCACACGTCACTGAAGCCATGGGTGTTGGTGGTGAGGGAGTATCAGGTCAAAACCCACTGCCTTTGTACCCAGGGGGCATTCAAAGTGCTGCTTACTCACTGTGTAGTCTGGAGAAACCTGCCCAAATTTTCTGAGCCTGGCTTTTCTCAACTTAAATGTGGCTAATTCGTAGTGAATTGTATTCTGAGGTTGAAAAGCTATGCTGTATTTAAAGAGCTGGTATGGTACAGGAATGCAATGTGTGTTAAATACGCAGTGCTCGATTAGTACTTAATGTTTAAGTAAGAGGCCTATGAAGGGTTACTGATTTAGTTATCAAACAAAAAAGGCTTTGAAACCTTTCAGTGAGGAAGATTGTACAAGCCTATGTAGCAGGCCAAACTATACTAATTCAACACCATTGTTATTTATTAGAAAACAGCATCAAGTTTCATAACAGTAGCCCATTATGAACACAACGCATTTTTTACCTAAATGATTTTTAGGCTGACCTTTATTCATTTATTCTTTAATGCTGTAAAATTTTCCTCTTACTTATTCAAAGTTTGAATGGCTCACAATGAAACCATTAATAAACTCCCTCTGTTAGAGTGGTTTTTCAGCTCTTCCTGTCCAGAAAGCAGAGAAAGATATGATAATAAGTGGGAACACAAACATATTCTCTTTGCGATATATCTCTGGTCATAGGACAGGCTCATTAATGTTGTCATGACAACCATGCCCTCACAGGTTACATGCTTGTAAGTTTCTACTAAGATGCAAATCTAGCTTAAACAAAGCAAGCTTCTGAAGTGGCATGTCAACTTTCAAGGGGGAGGGCGATGCTCCCAAGGATTTTATTTTTTCCATATTCAGTGTACTATTTAAAGAGCTTACTTCCTTGCTTTGTCTCACACAGTAGTTTTTATTTTGTCCAAAAGAGAAAAGATAAGTTAAAATGGAATCTAAATAAAAGCTCTCCTTTCACATTTATTTGCTTCCTGATATCACCTGTCTTATCATCCCTTGATGAGCCAAGGCAGATTGAAATGTCCAGAAGTCAGTCAAAAAATATTCAACCTAAATTCACTCTGGAAGCCTTCTTCTCATCTTGGATCCTTTTTTTTTTTTCTTCCCCGCACACAGTGTCTCTGCTGACTACAGTTCCATTACTAGCATTATACTCCCCAAAGTGAAGAAGTTAGGATGAGAAAACCTACTTTGAGTCAGTTCCTTGGTGTTGGAGGTGGACCCTCTCTCTTTTAATCTATACAGCTTGGCCCTGGCCCACAGATGTTGATGCATCTCTTCCCTCTCCTCGTAGAGGAGTATTGGAGGGAACACTTTACTTATTTTTTTTTTTCCAAGAAAAGAGAAACAGCTAATTCATTTAGTCACAGCCTGATCTTCATTGGGATTATCTCCCTAGTTGGTGCCTTTGATGTGACTCTAAAGCCAAGCCATGCCTCGCCTCACACTTCCCCTTTCATTTCCCCCTCAAGATGAGGTGTGGAAGGCATTCATCCTTCTTTCCTGCTCCTTCACTTCCTCTCTCCAAGTGTAGCAGATTCCTCTCCATCTGATTCTTGTCTTTATTCAGTCCAGTCAGTGTTCCCAGTTAGATGCCTGTACCTGGCTTTTTAACTAGCTTTTTCTGTCCTAAATGTGGCAGAGTGTATAAGGCTGGCCTGTGATCTTCATCTGTGAAGCTGATTCGGCATGAGAACTGCTCTGAAAGCTTGAGATTTGGCATCAAGATAAAGCCATATGCTTGAACACAACTTAATAAACTGGAGAGTCAGCAAATATTTGATTGCCTATTAAGAGAGACAGTGTTCTAGGCACAGGGCGTACCCTAGTGAACAGACAGTCATTGCCTTCAAAGAACTTGTATTCTAGTCAGGAGAGAAATGAACATGAAAATTTTTTTTTAAATAGTTAAATTTCAGAAGTAATAAGTGTTATATCAGTCAGTATAGGCATGGTTATGTTTTGGTAATAAAGACTTCCCTAAATCACAGAGGCTTTAAACCACAAAAGCTTATCTCTGGAGAGGAAGATGGAGTTATATCATATTGGACCTTGTAGGATATGGTAAAGAATTTGGAATGTAATGAAAAGCCATTTGTGAGATTTAAGCATGTGAGTAGTATGATCTGAGTTACACTTTTGAAAGGTCTCTAGGTCTAGTGTCTAAGTGGAAGATGTATTACAGGTAAGCAAATTGATAGAAATTGAAGAGAAAGCTCTATAAGTCAGCTTTCTTGTATATTTATAAATGTGATAAATACATGAGAACATCTGTTATTGCATTAGTTTACTGTATTATTTATTATGATCCTAGTGGATGGCCTAAATAAACACTTTTTTTTTTTTCTTTAAAAAAAATGAAGAGGTTAATGCAGTGGTCTAGGCAATGTAAGATATTGGCTTGGATTAGCAGTGAAAATGAAGAGAAGTAGGCAGATTTTGGATATATTTTGGAAGGTGAGTCAATGGTGTTGCTATTGGACAATAAGTGGGTGGTGAGTGAAAAAGGACTCAAAGATATTCCTTGGACTTTGTACTTAGTGACTTGGTGGATGGTCGTAATACATTCTAAAATAGGGAAGGCTTAGAAGAGGAGCAGATTTTGGGGAATAAGTAATTGTTCTGTTTTGATCATGTTATGTTTAAGATTTCTGTTATATATTCAAATAGAGAAGTTGAAAGCAGTTATATATGAGATCCTTGAGCTCACAGAAAAGCCTGAGCCTATAGATATTAATTTGAAAGTCATCCATGTACAGAGGACCTTTTTAAAAATTGTTTTTTTGCTATAGAAAACTTCCATTTCAAATATACACAAAAGTAGATACACTAGTATATTTGTTTGCTAGGGCTGTCATGACAAAATACCACAGATTGGGTGGCTTAAACAACAGAAATCATTTTCTCACAGTACTTGAACGTGGAAGTCTAAGATCAAGGTGTTGGCAGGTTTGGTTTCTTCTGTGGCCTTTCTCCTTGGCTTGTGAAGACTGCCTTTTTGCTGAATCCTTGCATGAGTTTTTCTCTGTGAGCACATGTTCTTGGAGTCTCTCTCTTCTTATAAGGGCACAAGTTCTATAGAATTATAGCCCCCATCTTTATGATCTCATTTAACTTTAATCACTTTCTTAAAGGCCCCATTTGCAAATACAGTCACGTTGGGGATAGGGCTTCAACCTATGGATTTGGGGAGCACAATTTAGTTCATAACTTCTGGTCTAAAGAAGAAAGTGTTCCATAGAGAAAGTGAGGTCAACAGTGTCAAATGCCCCTGAGAATTTGGGTAAGATGAGGTCAGAGAATTGGCTGCTGGTTATGGTAAAACATGGGTCATAATAACCTTTGATGAGAGTCATTTCAGTAGAGTCATAGAGATGAAAGTCTGATTTGAATAAGACTTTACTGAGGAGAGAATGATAGGTGAGGAAGTGAAGACAGTGAGTATAGATATCTCTTTTTAAGAGTTGTGCTGGACATAGAAAACAAACTTATGGTTACCAAAGGGGAAGGGGTGGGGAGGGATAAATTAGGAATTTGAGATTAACAGATATACACTACTATATATAAAATAGATTAAACAGCAAGGACTTACCATATAACACTGGGAACTATATTCAATATCTTGTAATAACCTATAATGGAAAAGAACCTGAAAAAGAAAATATGAGTGTGTGTGTGTGTGTGTGTGTGTGTGTGTATACCTGAATCACTTTGTTGCACACCTGAAACATTGTAAATCAACTATACTTCAATTTAAAACAAAGAGAGTTGGGCTGCGAGAAGAAGCAAGATAATGGAATAGTAGTTGGAGGAAATGTGGGGTACAAAGAATTTTTTGATGAGAGATTTTAAGGCACACTTGTGTTCTGCTGGGAATGAGCCAGTGTAAAAGAAGAAATCAATAATGCTGGAGAGATGGGAGATAATGGCAGAAGTACGGACTTTGAGATGGTGAGAGGGGATGGGATCCAGGCACATTGACAAGGGGATTTAATAGGAGTGGGGATGTTTTTTTCATTTCAATATGAAGGGAGGCAGATTCAGATAGGAATAATGGAGAAAAAATTAAGGTACTTGTTAGTGTTTATTTGCTCTATAAAAATTTGCAAGTCATTTCAAGACAATAATAATATGGGAGAGTTATTGGGGATTTGGGAAGAAAGAAGGTGGAAAATGATGCTGCAAAGTGGGGAATTGAAATCATGAGAGGAGCACAGCAGATACGGGCAATACTGAGGGCTCATTTGAGACTCATGTCCATAAATTTGAAGTGAGCTTGGTCAGTAATGGTGTGTTTTCTCCAACAAATTTTTGCCAGTCAGGTGAAGACACAGCTAGAAGATCCAAGTAGGGTTGTAGTTTTGGCAGTTTAGTGTGATTCAAGGTTCCAGTGGGGTAAAAGAAAAGTTTGAGTTAATTACTACAGGGAATGAGTTGAAAAGATAAGAAGTGCTGTTTGAAGAGTGGATGTTGAGAATGAGTTTATGGAGGGGGTGCAGTTTTTGGTAAGCACACGGTCAAGAATGTACAGATGGGAGTAGACGGCTGAAGCGGAATGTGGTAATAGAGCAAATCAGGTCAAAGAACTTGACCAGGGCCTTTTATAGATAATTTACACCATTGTTGAAGTTTCCAAATATAAAAATAGAAGTTAGTGACAGAAAGGGAGATAGTAAGCCAGATGCTGAAGTCAACAATAAATTAAGGGAAGTGGTTGGGTATCAGGAGAGCACAAAGAAGGGTATCAAGTGGGAAAATGGAAAGATATGCTTCAAAGGAGATCGGTTTTGTGAAGGAAGGTAGGAGAGACAGTTATAATGAGGCAAAGGGAAGCAAGATGAACATTTCTCTGACCTCTAGTCCAGCTCTGAGAAGGGAATCATTTAGAACATCATGAGGATAGATGATGATAGATGATCTGGGGTACTTGGTCCTCTGATGGAGACTGAGATGACAGCTACATGTGGTGGGCTGCATGGAGATCTCAGGTGGGACTCACCTGAGACTGGGTGTGTTGTGGTACTCTACAACATGCAGTCATTGAACTTCTGAGGATGCCTGCTCTTGCCTGAGAATGGGATACATACAATATTGTAAGGTTTGCATTGTGGAGGTTTATACAGTTTTTGCCAGTTGTGTGTTTTTCATTGCCAGAATCCTAAAAGGGAATGAGTGCTGAATGGTAAATCTTGGCATCCTGTATCCAAACTCTTTTTTACTGATGTGACCTTGTGTCATTTAATTGTTATAACCCTCAGGGAATATAATATCCCTCATTTCACAGGTGAAGAAACCGAAGATCAAAAAATTAAATAACCCAAGTCCACGTAATTTAAAAGATTTAGGAATTTCTATTATGCCACAGTATTTTACAATCATTAGTAATTACCTTTAATATTATTAAGCCAGATAACTCTTACCCTTCCATTCCTAAATCCATCTTTCACTCCCCTAAATTAATGTTATTGGAACTCTGCTTTATTTACAGCATTCCAAAGCAAATGAACATTAAATATACCTCATTTTGTTTCAATGCTGTTCGGTTCAGTTCATCTCATTAACCAGGCATGTAGTGCCTCTATGTACAAGGCACTCACTAGGTACTGGGGTTAAACAGAGCTGAATGAGATTTGTATCCTGCTCTTAAAAGCTTATAATCTAGTGGAAGAAATGGAACTTCAGGTAATTAAATAATCAACAAATATTGTCGCCATTTGATAAAAAAACTAAAGCTTAGAGAATTAAATGCTCCAGGTCACCCACTCCTGTATGAATTGCCCTACCTCCTTTTAGTAGAGAGTTTTAGCCAACAGAGCATTAGACTGAAAATCAGGACATCTAGGTCTTAGATCCTTGTCTATTGTAATTAATTAAATGAGTGACCTTTAGCAAAAAAGTCTTCCCTTTGCCTTAGTTTCTTTACCTATACTATGGAGATAATAATTTATGCTGCGCCTCATATAAATTCAGGGAATCAAATATTGATGCACGTGAGAGTGCTTTGGAAATAAATTCCTAATGAGGTGGTATAATCATCTTGTTTCTCTCTTGTTCATCGGATGAGCATTATGAATAATATCTGCTTTTGTTCATATGCTTCATGAATAACTGCCATCCACATCATGTTTGGAATACTGTATTGACCAAATGATGCATGGTTGGCTATTGTTTTGGGGACATTAGTCTGGTGGTAAAGGTTTTAAAGACACAGTATCATGTAAAATCTCCAAAAAAGAAGACCAGATTTGAGGGCCGAAGACCTGAGTTTGTAGTCCAGCTCTGCTATTTCCTAGTTTGGGCAAGTCATTTAATTTCTTTGCACCTCAGTATATTTGCCTGTGAAGTAGATGTTAATACCTTCTCTGCCTTTCTTGTAGGAATATTGTGAAAATCAAATATAATGGATATGAAAGTTTTTTGTGAACAATGAAAAAAACCATTTCTACTGGAATCTAATGAGGTCCAGAGCTAGAAGCCATGACTGATTCATTTTATAACCTTAGTGACTAATAGGCAGCTTGTTACACAGCAGGAGTTCAATAGATTCCTGTAGAAATGAATCCTGACTCTGACTTGGTATTTGAGTTCCTCTTCTTTCTCTGTTTCCAGAGAAAGACAGGCTTAGCTCCAGGTCCAATCACAAAATCTACAATGTGAACTTCATTCTGCTTCAAGACCTTTGTGCTCTCCAAAGCTATTCTTCACTTGCCTCCCTTCCTTCTCCACCCTTATCCTGCCATTCTCACACTTCAAGGCCCAAATGAAGTTGGGACTCTTTATCCAATGTCGCTCTCAAAATATCCTAATTATGATCACATCACTGAAAACGTCTGCTGAGACCTTCTTATCCCATTGTAAATGTGTGACGAATTGATACTAAACGGGCTGGCAGGAGATGGGCCTAGTTCCCAAGGTGGATTTCATTTCTTTAAATCAATTTTTAAACATCCTTTCTGTTAAATATTATCCCCAAAGTTATTTGGTTTGGATAAGATACTTATATGGAGAGAGATTTTTGCAATTTTAATCTCTGTATTAAAGATATATTTTTGGTCAAAAAGGCAATTTTCCCCCCTATAAAATCAATAGAAAATACAGTAGCTACAAGCAGATTTTGTCCTGTCTAGACCTCTTTGAAGGAAAGTGCTGTTTTGAGTTCACTCTAGGAAAGGAAATACAGAGGCACATAAGAGGTGAACTGGGGAAGGGAAGTGAACCTTTTTCACATGACAAAAGTTACGTCTGTATACGAGCAAGTGTCACTTACCTAGAGAGTGGAGGAGGGAAGCCAAGGTTACAAACGGGAACATGTGAAAAGCAACATATGGGAGATGTGGGGCAAAGATAGTTTGAGCAACCAAGGACCTGGAGCTGGGCTCAGCCACAATTCAGATATCAGTGGGCTTGAGTAATGTATTCAGGCTCTGTGGTTATTTACAAATATGCCTCTTAGAAGGCCTTGCTTTTGCTTCATTAGTTCCCTCGTCTGTAACCAACTTGGAGACAGCACTCTGTATTGGCCCCTTACCTTGCACAGGGACATGATTCATTGGAGAGTTGAGGCTCCTCTTTCCTCTGAGACTGACTACAGGAAGACTCATGGGAGTTTGTATTGCTGTTCTATTGATACACTATTAGTATTCTCCCTCCCTCTCTTATCATACCTTTTTCTTTGCCTTCACCACTGCCATCTCTTCCTCCTCCTCTGTCTCCTCCTCTCTCTCCTCCCCTTTCTTCTCCCTAACTGCTCCTCTTCTTCCCCCTCCTCTTCTTTTTTTCCTCCTCCTCCTCCTCTTTATTCTCCTTCTCTTCTTTTGGGAGTAAAGCAGCAGTAGAAGAATTCAAAGGAGTTTGAGGCAATAGCAAAACCTTTTATTTTCATAATCGGGGTAAATGTATGTCATGTGGCTCTGATATGGGAAAACATTGACAAATGACCAAGATAATGTAAAAAGACCAATTTAGGAAACTACTCTGAAGTCCTAGGGGATGGAAATAAAAGAAGAATTAAGCAAATAAGTCTAATAAAAGATTATATACATGGTTAGAACTCCAAATTCTTTAAAAATTTTTATTATTTAGGGAAGAAAATAATTTTTGCATCACTTAATTTTAGCTGCAAATAACAGAAAAATGTGACTCAATTGTGTTAAATAAAATAATGTATTTTCTTACACAGAAAGAAGTCCCAATGTAAGATAGTGCCAAAGAAAAATTGCATCAGAGGTAAAAAGGCAAGACAGGTTTTATTCAAGACTATTGCAACAGGGGAGAGAGATTGAACTCAACTCCACTGAAACAAAAGGCAGGAGAGGTTATAAGCCCTGGGGTGAGCTAGTAGAAAAGTAGTAGATGATATTGGTGGGGGAGGATTGGTCAACGTGATTGGGTCATCCTGTTTGCTAATTGATACTTATCAAAGCTAGGCTCCTACCTTCTCACAGAAACTGGTAGATAGGGGATTATCTTTCTTGATGATTTCATTTCAAAGGTATGGCTCCCGAGTCCTTGAGAAAGGTATTCCTGGGTTGTAAAACACAAGAGGCTGAAAGGTGATTTACATCTCAAAGGAGTAGAGGAAGAATTTACAATTGTAAGTTTTCTAAAGTAACATCCTAAGAAAAGGGAAGTCAGAGACCTGTAGTAAGGAAGAAACGTGTAAAGTTTAGTCAAGCTGAGAATAATGTCAAAGCCATCTTGCTGAATAGTACAGGGGTCAAACTTGATTCAGAGTGTGAATGACAACCTTAAGGAGCCAGAGTGTTTCTACCTTTGCTCAAATTCACCTGAGAGCCTCAACTAGTTGATTGTTCATATAACTGAAAGTCAAGGGGAATTGGCATCAGGTATTGTTGAACTTAGTTGCTTAAATTTCATTGAAAATCTGTTTTTATTTTCCATCTTTTAATGCATAGTTTGTTTCGCCCTAGTTCAATCTCAGGCAGGTTTTTCCACTCATGGTAGCAAGATAGCCCTACCAATTCTATACCTACATTCTTTCAGTCCAGCATAACAACAGAAAGAAAGTGTTTTATTCTCAATAATTTCACAAAAAAATCCCTAATATAATTCACTGTTCAACTTGAATTAGGTATCCAGCTTTGAATCTATCTCTTAGGCCAGGGGAATAGGATATACTCATTTTCTCAGGCTGGGTATTACACATCCCTTAAACCAGAAAGTGAGTTCTTTCCCAACCAGATGGTGGTTTCCAAAGGGAAAACCACTGTGCTTTACCAGAAAAAGGTGAAATGCATGCCAGAAAGGCTAAAACAATATAGGACTATGCTATTGTTTTTCAAGTCCTCTTCTTACTTTTGTTCAGGGAACAAGCAGAGTGGGGCTATGCTGAAGGTAGGAACTTAAAATGTGAAACAAAGGGCCAGATAACCTGCATAGTTCTATCATTATTGACAGATAATGTTACCGAAAGATGAGTTACTAGCACTGCATATTTTGAGGTGTATTGCAGTTCTTTCTATACTAGGAAGGCTACATCAAGCTAACCTGGTGGCTCTGGCATAATGGTTCTCCTCTCTTTATATTTATTAAGACTTCATGCACCCCAAGTTTCTCTCTGCTGATAGTTTTGTTCCCATGCTGACTTTTCTGAAAGAAAGAAATTGTGATCTTAGCTGCCTCTTCTCAGAAATTCCTACCTGGCTCTTGCCCACTAAGTCAGCTGCTTGTCTTTAGTCTTGAGGTTTACTCTATATGTGGCTCTCTACATTATTTTGAACACTCCCTCCTCACCATTTTTTGGCTTCTTTCTGTTTGGCTTTCTACTAGGGCTCCCTCTTTTTGCTTTGCCTTAGATTGCCAACTTCCTACAGAATGGACTATTCAGATATGATCTTGTATACTCCAAGACACTGCTTCTCAACTCTTACCTTGGTCCTCTGTATTGAAATTTATAGGAAAATATAGTGTAACTCAGACCTTCAGAATATTCATCTCAACCAGGTCTACATGACCCCAGGTTTTTATTTTCTGAGAATTGAGATAAGAGAATGCAATGAGGAGTTGAAATCAGTATTCTAATTTGTTTGGCAATATATTTCCCACTATAAAGGCAAAAGTTGGATTTCTACTTTATATGTTACCGTCTGTGAAGTTGTGTTGGTACAGTCACTCTGGGTTCAGGAGTAAAGGAGAGTCTCTTGACAGAGGCATAATGGCTTTGGAGCTGGACCCATTTGAGTTCCAATGTAAAACTGCACATGTGCAAATTACTCAACCTCTCTGAGCTTAAGTTTCTTTATATTCTAGCTACAAATGATGAAGGCTACTTCTCAATGTTGCAGGGATTAATGAGACTTGTGATCTATAATATACTCAATGGTAGGCTCTTCACATGGTAGTATACTGCATTATAAGAGCCTAAGAAAAATGTAGGCTCAGATTCTGTAGCATGGTGATAGCTCAAAGATGATTCTACCATGTAGGACTCTGCTTGAGTTGCCTTCTTTTCTTTCAAAACTTCCCAACCAATGTACCATGGCCTGATGGTATGCTATGAATGGACAGCAAATGCCTTGAGTTATCAATCCTCTTTGACCTCCAGGCAGCTGAGCAGGTCCTGGGGGTGGCTGAATTTCCTTGGGTGATTATCATCATTCAAAAACAACCTCACCCATTCCCTTGATTGTGCCATACAAATATTTTCAGTTACTATATGTGTCATGGTGTAAAATAGTTTGGAAAGTAATACTCTATTTTTCTTTAGATGCAGCAATCTTATATGTGAGATGAATGACACATAGTATCAATAAATGTCATGGGAAAATGAATGCTAAAGGACAGAAAGCTTAGTAAATTGGTGAAGATTGAGCTAATTCTTGAAAAACAAGGAAGATTTAGCATACTAGGAAGTAGAAGAAAAGAACCAAAGCAGAAAAATTTAAAGTGAGGAACAGATACATTTACTGGCTGTGCCATCAGGGCACTTAACACTAGCTGACCTGGTGGATTGACTGTGTCTGTTTTTGCTCATACTAGGTCTGGTGTAAATTAGGTAGCCCTCCTCCATCTTTTAGCCATGCCATCTGGAACATGTGGCCTCTAAAGTTGCATGAACAGTGAAGAGAGGTTGGAAGATATCAGGGGAGGTGTAAATAGCTAGGCCTACTTATGTCATCTCTACCACCAGAACTCATTCATATCACTCACTCTAACTCTGTGGAAGTTTGGAAAATGTAGACTTCCTATGTGATCAGAGAAAGAAGATGGTCATTGTCTTTGCCATAATAACTTCTAGGGACATCTATGTAGGAATACTAATTATCAGCAGAGATTGATTGAGGAGCAAGTTATCATGAGAAAGAGAATGATCTGGGGAGGTCTCAATGTCATATCCATAAATTAATACAGCCTAATGTATTCTTCACCATTAAAGCTTATAAATGATGAGAATCCAATGTCATCTGGTCAAAGCACTGATGGAGACACTCGACAGTCTTGATTGGTTCCCACTACCTGTTCTTGCTTCTACTGGTCAGCTATTGCTTCTATTTAAATCCTATCATATTTATGCCCTTAGTAAAGGTGGGAATTGGTGTCATAGAAATTCTGGATGTTAGGGAGCTTGATGCTTCCTCAAGAGAATATGAGGTGAGCTTGGAGCACCTTTATGGAGAATTCTTTATAAAGTTATAGGAGAGAAGGCTGAAACAGTAGCTAATATCTTGATTTGAAGGGATAGACTTTTCATGTCAGGGTAAAGAGTATCATCTTATCATCTTCATTCTTATATTGTGGGGAGTAACTGAAAAATTTTGAGCAGGGTTGTCAACTTGTTTATCAAACTATGCCTTAGGAAGATTAATCTGGCGTTCCCTGATGCCCACTGCAAGCTAGGTTAATACGTCCCTTTTCTGTGACTCCATTTCTCTCTGTAATTCTGCCTATGATTCCACTTACAACTTTCTTATGCTAAGATCTGTTTGGTGTTTCCCTCATCCACTCTAATGAGCTCATCTTGGACTCAGGCTAACCTGATTTGTTTTATTGTCTCAGTGTTTCACATATTGCCTTATAGCAACCCATTTATGGAGCACACATTCTCAAAAGCTGTTTATAAGGTCACCTCCTCCATCCACCTCATCAAACCAATCTGGTTAATTGGCAGTTCAACTCTTCTGAGAAATGGATATTCCCAAACCTAAGCCCTGAAAGAAACTAAGTAACCCCTGAATCATCAAAGAGATTCAATCATACTCAACTTATGTTTTAATGATTGATATGTTCATTATATAAAATTATTGGAAAGTTGTTCCTCTGTACACAGGATGTTTTATTAAGTAAGACATCCTGTTTCTCAACTATTATTATCTCTTTATGTTGATTTAAATAATCTATTTGAATAGGTGAGCAGGCCATAGAGAAACCTCATGATTTCAATAGTTTTATGAATATTGAGATTTACAAACAAAAATGGAGTATGGTGACTGACCATATATCTGTTTTTCTAGGAGTATGCTAAGTCTTATAGGATCCAGTGGGATATGGAAAGGAACTAAAATTGTTGCAGGAAGGGAACCCCCTTCCAGGGCCCAAGAGTGGGCTTTTGTCTAACACTCAGAAATGAATTGTCTGAGGAAACACACATACTGACAAAGCAAAAGACTGTTTTGGGAAGGGGCGCCTGGGCAGAGAGCAATAGGGTAAGGAAACCCAGGAGAACTGCTCTGCCACGTTGCTCGCAGTCTCAAGTTTTATGGTAATGGGGTTAGTTTCCGGGTTGTCTCTGGCCAATCATCTTGCTTGGCCCATATTTGGTCTGACTCAGTGTCCTTCCTGGTGGCATGCACATCTCTCAGCCAAGGTGGATTTCAGCACGAAGGATTCTGGGAGGGTGGTAGGCTGGCATCTCCTCTCTCCTTTTGGTCCCTCCTGAACACTTCCAGTTAGTTTTACAAGTTATATCATGGGCTGGAGTTTCCTCCCTCTTTTTGGCCCCTCCCAAATTTTCCCGGTTAGTTTTCGGGGGCAGCACCATGCTCCTTATTGGGACCTCCTGTTGTGAGACAACTCGTGCAAGTGGTTATTATCCTGCCTGGCCAAGGAGGGCGGTTTTGATCAACAGTTCCCCAACAAAATCTTTTGAGCATCTGCTGCAATACTTTGGGAAATATGCTAGATATTTTACATATATTTTCTCTTTTAAATCTCCTAATAACCTGCAGAGTTAGCATCAATAGCCCCATTTTGCATATGAGTAAATTAAATCTCAGAGAGGTTAGATCTACTGTCCAAGGCAAACGTTCAGTAAATGATCTGTAAGATCCCCAGACTTGCAAACCAGCATTCCATGTGGTGAAAACAGATCTGAGTCTTTAGCATGGTTAAGACAACCATGGTGTACATATCTGAAACTAACTTTTTCATAATGCAGTAGCCATTTTTCTGCACGTTCCCACCCCCTTCCTATTCTTCTGATTCTTCTACACTGTTCTAATTAATTGACATTGAGTGAGTCTGTCCCTTGGGGATTTGCTTCACCTTAGATAGCCTGTATGCAAAACACCTCTCAGCATAGAAAGATCAACTTACAAATGCTTCTATGGCAACCATGAACTCCCAAAGACTGCTTAGACACTCCTTTTGCCATGCATCTGAAAGCCAGCAAAATGCATGCTTTTTAAAGTTTTATTTTAAAGCAAAGTCCTCTTACCAATGGTCAGCCACTATTTTTTTTTTTTAGTATAATTAGTTATGCAACTCCTGCTGATTGTTGCCAACCTAAATCAAGCAGCTTTGAGCTGCCCCCTTCCCTCAACACCTAGCTCCTTGTCAATAGATCTTTTTTTCACTTTATTTTCTCCTGGAGGGGCCCTACTGACATGGTTTTTATATGCAATTGAGAAAATAAGATGCAATCATGTATTTCAAATAAAATCATATTCTCACTAAGACTTGACATATCTTCGTCCCAACAACCAGAGTATTTTGAGTGGTATCAATGCTGTATAACACAATTGAGCACATTTTTTTCTTTGAAAAATTTTTTGGAAAAGAAAGTGGGAAAATATTTTTAAACAGCCTTCTCTCTCTTTTTACTTGACAAATAATATAATGCTTATCTAGTGGTAGATTCATGGAGTAGTTGCGCTCAAAGTTGTAAGTTAAAAAAAGAGAGCCAACAAAACTTGAAAATTTCTTGTTCTCATAATGATTTAAAATACAATGATTATGTTTTTCTGAACAAAATATTGGGACGAATTGTCTCACACATTGTGTGGCAATGGGAGAAAATGTTGGCAATGAAGGTTGTCTAGGAAAATCTCATGAGTAGGGTTGGTCTCTTCTAACTGGAGAAGAAAGGAGAGATGATAATAAGCTCTGAATTAACTTCCTGGAAGAATTATTCAGAGACACAGGCAGGTGATTTGCAGGTAAGCCTCCATGGACCTGTTAAATTTACCCTCCTATGGTCTCAGTTCTGTGCTACATGCTGTGGGATATTTAAAAAGAAGTATTAAAAAACAATGTTGTCTTTGAGAGATTTACAATCCACTTGAGAATGCAAGGCGAACACACCTAAAGCCATCAGCAAACAATGAATAACAGAGGGGAGTGGGTAATTATGAATGATGCTGTAATGTCCTAAAAAGCTGCCTGTAGGGGGGAAAAGTAACGTTCTCTTTCTACAACTGAACCTAATTTCCTTCATCCAATGGCAGAAACCTTGATATTTTTCATCTATCCTACATTTTCTCAGTCACTTGGAGCCTAGCTCTGTCATTTTAGGTCTTTCCCTCCTCCTCCTCCTCCTCCCCTTCTCCTTTATTGGTGTTAAGAGAGACCTTTTGTAAAGTCGTGACACTGAAAGAGTGTAGGAGAAGGAGACTGATACATGTTGGTTTCAAAGCAGAGCTGGCATCTGCTAGGGTTCACTGTCTTGTTTGTTCTTGGGTACCATGACCCTTCATGTCTCCCTTTTCTGGCCAAAGTATATTTGGCTTCTGGTCATGTAATTTATGCTGCCTTAATGCTTACTCCCACTGACAAACCATTTTCGGAGTGAATTCTCTTATTTTTGTCTCTCTCTCTGTCTCTCTTTCTCTGTCTCTGTCTCTCTTTCTCTCTCCATCCATGAGAGTAACGGTCCAAACTTGGACTAGAAAAACTGGACAAAAATATAACATAATTGTTTTCAGACACTGGACAACAGGCCTCATAGGACTTAGGGTCCCTGAGAGAAGAGACACATACAGGATGAACTCTACCATGCCCCAGCTTTCTGCCCAGAGGTAGTTTTCAGTGTGTAGTGCAGGCAGGGCAAACACAAGCAGAGCACAATGGACTTGCTGGTTGAGGAAACAGATGTTTGGAGTCTGGGGAGACTTAGGTGAATAGAATTTTCAGGACAGAATTCTGAAGAGAAATGAACATAGTAAAGAAAGAGTTTCCAAAATCTTCATAGGAGTCCTCTTGAGTCTTTGACTGAATACCATTCTGTGAATGTATTGGGTGAAATTCCACAAGTATGGACATAAGACAACTTCTGAAGGAAAACAAATTTCCTGAGAGTTGTAAGCTGAATAATTTCCAGAGTCCCATGGATCAGGAATAATTTGACTTTCACATTCAGAATACAGAGAACATATTAAGTATATGGGACAATTATTAGAAACCCTAGAAGACTTATGTCTTAGTAGTGGTACTAAATTCTACCTATAGGTAAGTCTACCATAGATTACCCCTAAAACAGCTTGAAAACAATACTCAGAAGGAACAAATTATTGAGCAAAGTAATTGCTTGCTGTAACAAAGTTCAAAGCTCTCTCATAGATTACACCAAAATTTAGTACTCAGCTATGTAACATTCACAATGCCTGGCATCCAATCAAGAAATCTGAGACATGTGAAGAAGGAAGAAACTGTGACCCATAACCAGGAGAAAAAAATAAGACGATAGAAAAATAGGCCCATAAATAACAGAGATGAAACAAGTAGTAGACAGAGATCTTAAAAGAGCTTTTATAAATATGCTCAAGCTTTTAAAGAAACATGAAGCTAAAGGGGAAAGACATGGGAGAAATATTTCAAAAACAAATGTAGACTCTAAAGATGGAAAATAAGATATATGAAATAAAATTTTTACTGAATGCTCTTAAAACATATTAGACACTTCAGAAGAAAAGATCAGTGAACTTGAAACACGACAACAGAAACTATTCAAAATGAAGAATAAGAGGAAAAGAATAAACAAAAACAAAGTCTAAGTCACTTGAGAATAAAATATCAAGCTGTCTAACACACATACTCTGTAACTGGAGTCCCAGAATCTAAATTTTTCTGTAAATCTCAAACTGTTCCAAAAAATAAAGTTTTTCTAAAAAAATAATTAAAGGATGAAATAAGATATTCCATGATACCACTAGTTATGAGACAGTTGGGATGAGCTACGTTAATGCCAGACACAGTAAATTTCTGGGTACTGACTATTGTCAGAGATAAACAGTGACATTTTATAATGACAAAAAGATGGATTCATTATGAAGACATAACCAATCTAAATGTGTATGTATCTCAAAGCAGTTACTCAAAATACACAAAGCAAAAATTAGCAGAAATATAGAAGAATAGAGAATAGAGAAATAGAAGAAATAGAAAGAAATAGAGAAGGGAGAAATTTACAAATGTAGTTGGAAATCTCAACATTCCTCTTTCACTAACTGATACAATACTAGTCAGAAAATCAATAGGGATATAGAAGAAACTATCAAACGACTTGACCTAGTTGATATTTATAGAACTCTCCACTGATCTGCTGAAGAACATAAATTCTTTTATTTACCAATGTAGACCATTTTTTGTACCACAAAACAAGTCGCAGTTCTTTGGTCCACAGTGGAATCAACTTAGAAATCAGCGATAGAAAAATATCTGGAAAATTCCTACATATCTGGAAATTAAACAAAATGCTTCTAAATAACCCATGGGTCAAAGAAGAAATCACAAGAGAAATTGAAAGTATTTAACTGAAATAAAATAAAAACGAGAAAATTGTGGGATGCAGTGTTTTAATGTCCTTGGCTGCTGTAACAAAATACCATAGTCTGGGTGGCTTAAATAGCAGAGATTTATTTCTCACAGTTCTGGAGGCTGGGAATTCCAAGATCAAGGTGCCAGCCGATTCAGTTCCTGTTGACAGCTTTCTTTCTGGCTTGCAGAGGGCCAAAGTCTCACTATGTCCTCACATGGCCTTTCTGTGGTATGTGCAAGAGGGATCTGAGAGTGAGAGATCTCTTTCTTCCTCTTCTTAAAAAGCCACTAATTTCATCATGAGAGGCCAACCCTCATTACCTAATCTAACCCTAATTATTTTGCAAAGATCTCATCTTTAAATACCATGTTATTGAGGGTTAGATCTTCAATATATGAATTTGGGGGGCCACAAACACTGAGTGCATTAAATGTAGCCAAAACATTGTTTAGTTCTCAAAAAAAAAAAAATCTCCAGAACTTTTTCATTCTCCCGTACTGGAACTCTGTTCTCATTAAACAATAATTCCCTATCTGCCTTCCCCTAGTCCCTGGTAACCACTGTTCTACTTTCTGTTTCTAAGAATTTGACTATTCTAAGTACCTCACATAAGTATAATCACACAATATTTGTCCTATTGTGTCTGATTTATTTCACTTAGTGTAATGTCTTTAAGTTTCATCCATGTTTTATCAGAATCCCAATCATTTTTAAGGCTGAATAATATTTCATTGCATATACACACCACCTTTTGTTTATCTGTTCGTCTATCAGTGGACATTTGGATTATGCCCACCTTTTGGCTATTGTGAATAATGCTGCTTTGAACACTTAAGTATAAATATCTGTTTGAGTCCCTGATTTCAGTTCTTTTGGGTACACACACAGAGGTGGAATTGCTGGATCACATGTTTCATATGTTTAATTTTTTGAGAATATCTTTAATTTTTTGAGAAACTACCTTAATGTTTTCCATAGTGGCTGCAACATTTTACATTCCCACCAGCAATGCACCAGGGTCCCAGTTTTTTCGTAACACTTGTTTTCTGTTTTTTTGATAATAGCCACACTAATGGGTGTGAAGTAGTGTCTCACTGGAGTTTTGATTTGCATTTCTATAATAATTAGTGATTTTGAGCACCATTTCATGTGCTTATGGCCATTTGTATGTCTTCTTTCAAGAAATGCTTATTCAAGTCTTTTACTCATTTTTGAATTTTTAAATTTTCAGATTAGAAATAAGAAAGGTTTATAATCAATGATCTTAAGTGACCTTAAGAAGCTAGAAAAAGAGCAAAGTAAACTCAAAATGAGTATATGGAAGGAAATAATAAGTGTGGAAATCAATGAAATAAAAACCAGAAACATAGAGAAAATTGATTAAACTTCCAACCAATTAGCAAGTCTTCTTGATTCCTACCTCCTGAATATTTCTTCAGTCTATTACTCTTCCAAAGTCTAGGCCCTTAAATACCATATTACAATGCCCTGTGTAATATGAAGTTACTTAACTATTGTGCAAAATTGAGGAGAAGGATGGACCATGTTGTTTTTATCTTGGTATCTCCAGTGTCTGGCATAGTACCTTCTTAATAATATGTGTTCGAAGATTACTTGACTAATTAATTCACAATTTTCCCTCACAAATTCAAAATGATAAGATAGTGAGGACAAGGCAAATACGCATAAACAACATAGAACAATGTAGGAAAGTACAGTGGAAAGGGCACAACGTTTAGAATTTAAAAAGTCACCTCTTAACAGTGTTTCTCTACACAAATCCTGTGGTTCTTTGGATCCTCATCTATAAAGTGGGTGCAATTCAAATAGTAAATATTACAAGAAACTTGGGATTTCCATTCACTAAAAATGATTTCATTGATTCAGACTGATGGCTAAACTTGGTCTGGTCCAGGTAAATCCTGCTCTATTCCATGGTAGAATTGTGCAGTGTCTCCATGCATGCCTCTTCATGTACTATCTAAAAAGTCACCCTTCTTTTGTGTTATCTTCTTTGAAGTGTAATCCCAGTCTAAATCACTAGATACAGGATTGCTGAGAGCAGGTACAATGACTTTCATCTTTGTCTCCCTGGAACCTTACAAGTTCCTGGCTAGAGAGGGGCATAATAAATCATTGTTAAATAGTGGAGTAGAAGAGTAGGAAAGATCTCAGAGCCTAGAGAAAAGGAAATTGCTAATACTTTATTTCTATAAGGAGCTAACCTGGGATCCACTGCCCAACAGCTCTAATTTCTCCATGTAACACTTGTCACTTGAAATGCCAAGGATGAGGTTAAATATTTGGTTCTGTGCAGACATTTTCCAGGACCTCATTGATACCAGACTCCAAATTGTTTTCAGACTATTTGGCAAATCTCTGCTCTTTTCTATAAGCATGGAGAGCTTTTCTCTCTGGTACAGGATTTCCATAGATTACTTTCTTCATCAACCGACACTTGTGGAATTTGTCCATGCTCTGAAAGCAAAATACAAACAGTGAACAGAAAAAAGAAAACTGTAAACTTGACTGCAAACTAGCAAAGGAAGAAAACTTTGGTGCTGGAAGTTTCTGAAAGTCAGTCCACAGTCAAGTCACAAGACTTTGTCACAACAGATTTCTGTCTCCTCTCTCTGTCCAAACTACATACATCATTTCAGGCCCCATTCCAATCCCACCTCCGTTTATGATCAGACTGTTACCCACTGCCCTCTGCATTATTTGTATTTCTGTAGCATTTATAAATGGAGCCAAAAAATCTAGCACCTATTTTAAATACGTTCTGTAGAAATAATTATGTCTGTACTGCATAATATTTTTGAAATGCTTTTAAATTTCCCTCATTTGGTCTTTGCAATTCTTTGGAGAGGGTATTGGTGTTAATGCACCCATTTTACAGGTCAGAGTCAGAGTGCCTCAGGGACTTATATGAGGTTATGTACCTAAAGGTAAGTTTTCTGATTTCAAACACGTTCACTGACTTACTGGTTTATGCATACTTTCTTTGTCTTCCCAACAGAGCCTAGTGGAATACTAGGCACAAAGCAACAAGCTTAATAATGGCTATTTTTTCATTTCAGAACATATGTTGGTACAAAGTTCCCATTTGTCCTAAAACATCCTATTTCTGTTCTTTTGTTATGTTAAACATTCCTTGCTTCAGATTTTAGCCTAGCTTCTTAGGTACTTTTTTGTAGTGAGGCCTAGAATAGTAGAAAATAGAAAAAACAAGTTGTAAAGAATCTTGAGATCATATAACCTACCAGCCTTCTTCTTTTCCAGCCTGACATCAATTCCTCCTTCTGATAACAGACCCACCAACTTTGCTGGAGAACCAGTTCAATGTGGCTCTGTTGGAGGTGGGCTCTTCCTTCTTCTCTACCTCCCATAGGTCTGGACACATGACTCAGATCCAGACAAACACCCAATACCCTGGTCAAGGTTATTGGTTCAGCAATAGACACATGATTTGAGAACAGCCAGTCAGAGTTCTCCCTGAGATCTATTTCTTTTTGCCAGTGCTATGGGGAAAGGGACTCTTCCAGTGGTAGAATATGAGTCCTAGATTCTGAGACTCCATCACACCCATTACATGGAGATAGTCTACCTGAGAAAAATGGAGCCCCAATTATATCATTTGAGTCCTTTGTCCTAGTCACCCCTAAGCTTAACACCAAACCTGGTCTTCACAGTTCAGTTAATAATTCTCTTTAATATTTAAGCTAGTTCAAGTTGTATTTTTTTTTTAATTTTATTTATTTATTTATTATTATTATTATTTTTTTGGCTGAGTTGGGTCGTTTCTGTGCGAGGGCTTTCTCTAGTTGCGGCGAGCGGGGGCCACTCTTCATCGCGGTGCGCAGGCCTCTCACTGTCGCGGCCTCTCTTGTTGCAGAGCACAGGCTCCAGATGCGCAGGCTCAGTAGTTGTGGCTCACGGGCCCAGTTGCTCCGCGGCCTGTGGGATCTTCCCAGACCAGGGCTCGAACCCGTGTCCCCTGCATTGGCAGGCAGATTCTCAACCACTGCGCCACCAGGGAAGCCCTCAAGTTGTATTTTTGTTACTTAAAAATTAAAAGAGTATAAACTGATACAACTGTCACTCTACGGAAGAGAAAATTCATGTCTAGAAATGACTTACTGAAAAAACACAAGTCTAGTTAGTGATAATGTCTGAAAAGAATTAATACAGATCACTATCATTTTAGTGTAAGACTTTTTCTAGTTTACTAAATTTTAGTATACAACTTTTTACTTTTTTGGGCGATATACTGCCTTTATACCATAAGACTGCATACATGTATAGTCACTGTTACACTTACGAATTTTAATATATTTTACCATCTAAGATTAAGCCCATTCTTGTTCTAAAGTTCTGTGATTCATTAATGTCTGCTGTTCATGGGTTGTGGTGTAATATTTGGTTTATGTATAGTACATGTTTAGAATACTTTTTAGAGATGTACTGGTAATGGAGGGTCAGAAAAGCTGTATAAATTGCTCAATATTACACAGGGAATAAGGGACAAAGTTAGCATTCAAATTCAGCTCTGTTTGACTTTAACCTATGATCTTTTCTCTGTACCAGAGACCTTCATGCTTCTCTGCACTGATCTGAGTTTTTCATTTTATTGATGAGAATCCAGAGCTCAGAAAATTTTACCACTTGTTCAAGATCATGCAGTGGCAGAACCGGAACCTATTCACCCAACACCAAAAATCTAGACAATGTTGTGAGTGCTGAAGATAAACACTCACAGATACTACATGGTTTTGTTTTTTGTTTTTTTTTTTACTCTAGAACATGGATATTGAGTATATATATTTTTAACATCTTTATTGGAGTATAATTGCTTTACAATGTTGTGTTAGTTTCTGCTGTATAACAAAGTGAATCAGCTATATGTATACATATATCCCCATATCCCCTCCCTCTTGACTCTCCCTCCCACCCTCCCTATCCCACCTCTCTGGGTGGTCACAAAGCACCAAGCTGATCTCCCTGTGCTATGCAGTTGCTTCCCACTAGCTATCTATTTTACATTTGTATACAATAAATATACATTTGTATATTTATATTTTACATTGTTATATTTGTATATTCCTACATGGTTTTTGTGTTAACAGAATATAGCTGACAGTGGAATTATTCACTTCCCATTACAACTGAGTTGGCATTGCTAGTCCCTAAATTCTCAGGTTTCTGGACTCCAGCTTTGAAGAAAATGCCTTTTAAATACAAAGGTATTCCAGCCTCTGATAAGGGGTTTATTAGTGGGGTTCTTCAGAGAAACAGAACCAAAAGGATAGATGTAGATATAGATATATCAATAGTATAGATACAGACATAGAGATATAGACAGATTTATTGTGAGGAATTGGTTTATGCGATTACATGGGCTGAGAAGTGCCATAGTCTGGTATCTGCTATCTGGAAGCCCAGGAAAGCTAGTGGTGTAGTTCTAGTGCAGAGCTGAAGGCTTGAGGATCCGGGGAGCTGATATGTAAGTCCAAGTCCAAAGGCCTAAGAACCAGGAACTCTGATGTTTGAGGGCAGGAGAAGATGATTGTCCCAGCTCAAGCAGAGAGCAAGTTTTCCCTTCCTCTGCCTTTTTGTCTAATACAGGCCCTCAATGGAATGAATGATTCCCTGCCACACTGGAGAGGATGGATCTTCTTTACTCAGTCTACTGATTCAAATACTAATCTGTTCCAGAACGCTCTCACAGACACACCGAGAAATGTTGGGCATCCATTAGCCTAGCCAAGTTGACAAATAAAACTAACCATCACAAAGGGGGTAGGGCTACCTAGCAAATGTGCTTTCCTCATGGATCTGTGCCAGGCAGGTGTTACAGCCCAGGGGGACACTAAGGGCAACGGCAAGGAGAGACTTCAGAAGGCAAGGATAAAACCATGTCAGGAGAGTTCTTGTGGTTACAGTGAAAGAAGCCAAATCTATTGCCATGTTCCAAGGACAAATCTGGAGCTGAGGATGAAAAAGAAAACCAAGAAGTGAAGTTCTAAGTAGCACAGGAATATAGTGGGTGCTAAGGAACAAAGGCAAGAATAAGGTGAGAGCGTCTAGGATTTTATGTTATGTGGCACAAGGATGCTGATGTTATTGGCCTTCACTGCATGGTGCTTTTGTAGATGCAGCCTGAATTTTAGGAAAATGTTGGACAAATTTTAGGAGAATTTAGGAATTCCATTTCAAAATGTATATGGTGTGGAAGCTGCCTAGCTGTGGAAGAACAGTGGATGTTTTTTCTGGTTGGATCCATTGCAAAACTGCTCTTTTCCCCAACTTACACAAACTCCACACTGAAGTACTTACAGATTAAAAGCATTTCCCAAAAGCACTTGGAACACTTCACAGTTTTCATTCTTTAATTCTTATATATAGGTACACTTAAAAATATTATAGAAAACTACTCCACCATGCAGAACTGAAGAAAGCCTCAGAAAGATAGGAAAGCTTTTTGTGTTGATTTTAAGACCATGTGTATATAATTACTTGGAGATTTCAGACTTGAAGTTTTCTCAATTGAGATAAGGCAAATGACCATTTGACACCACAAAGCAAAAAAAGCAAATCTGGGTGGGAACCTTGTCACTTTTGGAAGAGAAGCAGCTTCTTTTGGAGAGCTAAGATTTCACTTCTCACTCTTTGGCTGCAAGTGTTTTACACTGAAGTTGGCAACTGTTACAGAAAGGAAGCTTTTTGACAATTTAGTAGTTTTCTTTTTCTCTTTTTGAACCTCAGAAATTTCATGCTAACATTTTCAGATTTCCCATAATTTTCTTTATTCAAAGAAGGTGCAACTCTTTTTGAACCTGATGAAAATACACATTTAACTCAAAAATTATGTGCTATTTATTGCTCTTATTTAAAGTGATGATATCAAGTTGACTTTAGAAAAGTTGGAATATACAGTAAACATATTAAAAAAGAGCTGTAATTCTACTACCCTGAGATAATTACTGTTCCTATTTTGATGTTTGTCTTTCCAGGTATTTTCTGTGCTAATCGATATTTTATGATAATGATTCATGTTTCACACACTAAATTGTCATCTAGTTTTTATCTTTTTACATCAAAAATTAGACTCTTCAAAATGGATGTGCCATCATTTATTTAACTAATCACCACTAGTAGATGTTTAGGTTGTTGCTGTATCTTCCCTATCACAAACAACTCTGGATTAAGCATCTTTGCAGATAAATCAATGTGCATATCCATGATGATTTCCTTACTATCAATACAATTCTAGAATTGAAATGTATTCCTGGATCTCAGAGTAATATCTTGGCATTTTACCTCTTTATCATTAGTTTGTAATAGAAATATTGGTTCAATTCAACTTTTAAGGTGTCAAGGTTAAGCCTGATTGGTTGATAGGCAAGTAGGTCAAAATTGAGACTGGGTATCAGGGACTGCAGCTTGATTGGATTTGGTAGTTATTCAGGGAAGCTGAGAAAGTGGGAGCCCAAGGTAAGTTGGTTAAGTGGAGATATAATCTTGGTTTAAGAGTGCCCATGTGACTGAACACTGTGCTTCATACTGTACACAAAATTCCTCTAAACTTTAAAGCCTCTAATGCAGGTATTTACCACCATTATTTTGGAAACACAGCAACTGAGGCTCAGAGAACTTAGCTGAATATCTTTCCTACGGTTATCCCTCTAGGTCAAAGTCCCTCAACCTTGATACTATTGACATGTTGGGCTAGATAGTTGTTACAGTGGGCTGTCCTATGCATTGTAGGATGCTTAGCAACACCTTTGTCCCCTACCCAATAGCACCCTATCCCCAGCTATGACAACCAAGAATGTTTCCAGATATTGCCACATGTCCCTTGGGGTGGGGGAATGGGAAAAATCATCCCTGGTTGAGAATCATCACTACTGTAGGTAGTATTGAAGACAAAATTATTCAAAATTTAAACTGTGTGATTCCATAGTGTATGTTCTTTTCCCTATAGCATTTCCTGAAAGCACTTGGAATTGCCTCTTTCCTGAATAGTAATCAAGATCTTCTCTCAGGTCCTTGCTGGTACCAGACCTGATTTCTCACCATGCTGTTGATGGCTTTTCCACTCTCTGAAAGTTTTATGACCCCACTCTCAGCAAACAATTCCACCCTCATTTGATTGAAAAGATTGAAGTCATTCAATGTTCCCTTGTCTTCCCATTTGTTCCCCACTCTTCCCCACACCACTCCAAATAAACTTATCTTCATTCCACTCCTCTCTCCACCTGTCTGAAGGAAAAGGGAATTTCTTGGACAGGTGTAGTGGATAGAGCTAGGCTTTGGAGTAAGAGAGCTCTGGGTTTGAATCTAGACTCTTATACTTACTACTGTGTGATCTTCAACAAGTTACTTAGCCATTCTAAACCCACTGTTCTTCGTATAGAAAATGAGGATTAAAAATAACACATGTACAGTAATATTTTGATGAATAAATGAGTTAATGTACTTGAAAGTACCTAACAGAATGATGGCACAGAGAACTTAGGAACCTCATTTTCCCCCCAGTAGTAAATCTTTGCTGGAACGATCCATTCCCTTCTCTTCTAGGAACGTGCTTCACTTACACTATTCTCTTTTGTTGTCTCTCTCAAAACAACATAAATCAGAGTAGAATTATGTATAAGATAAAAAAAAATTAAAAGAAAAGTCAATGAAAATCCCATCAGCTTTGAAAACTTTTAGTTTTTGGCCCTATGTATAGTCATATACTGCTTGTGGTCATGTACATGTAAAATTTTGCAATTCTGCCTCTTAATACTATATCGACACAACATAGACACACTGCTATGTAGCATTCTTCTTGTGTTAAAGACAACTAAATTGACAGTCTCATTGTTTATTTAACTATTCGCCTACTTTCCAATAGTTAGATTGCTTTTGACCTGGGGCTGCTATCAACAATAATGTCATGCCTGTTTTCAGCATATAACTTTTTATTTCCTTTGGTTCTTTATGGCTTTTATACATTTAGAAACTAGTTTCCAGAAAGGTAGCTCTAGTTTGTATCAACACTAACAATGAACTTGTGCAAAGTTTTGACCTTGGGATTACTGAGAATTTGATTTCCCCTCCCTCCACTGCAAACATAGTCATCAGCTTTCTAGGTGCTGATTTAATAGATGAGATGTTTTGTTGTTATGTAATTTGCATTGTTTTTTATTTACAGCCTATTGATTAAGCCATACTATTTTTGCATATGTTTATTGGTCCTATTTTCTTATACTGTTCTCCATATTCTGATTTTAATCATTTTATCACCTTAGCCTACAGATGAAAATCAAGGTTTAACTTTCCTAAAGCAAACTTTCCCCTGAGTTTTCTCCTTAAACTCTAAGCTTGTTTCTCTTCTTTTAATCATTTGCTAAATTTAAAATAATTTTTAGTATCAAAATGATAATATTCTGAAAGTAATAATAGTGAAAATTTTAAAGAAAACATAAAACATTGGAGAATAAAAAGTAATTGTAGATTAATCACCTTATTTTAAAATTCATTATATTATCATAAAGTTTTATTGTATAAATATACACAAAAATCAGGATGATATTGAATGTAGCTTAGTATTCTAATCTTTTATTTTACTCAAGATTATGTCATTAGTATTTTCTGATAGCCTTAGTCTCTCAAAATATTAATTTAAATAGTTAAACTATATTTCATAAAAGAGATATATCATCGTGTATTTAACTGTTGCCCTATTATACACTAGGCTAGAAACATTTCTCCTACCATTATAATTAATATTGCATTAAGTATACTTGTACACAAATATATGTACTCATGTTGACTATTCAGGATGTATTTCTGGAAGATTACTGATTCCATAGATACAAATTTTCTAAAGACCCTCAGTTTACCTCACCAAATTGCAGTTCAATCAAGTTGTGCCAATCTATCCTTCCTTGTCATAATGGGTGAGTGCCTGTCTAATGCATCCTTGCCAGCACTAGGATTATCCTTGAAAAATCTTTGCTACTTTAATACTTGAAAAATATTAGCCATTAAAATCATATTTATTTGATTATTCGGGAAGCTGATCATTTTTTCATATGTCCACACTTGTCATTTTACTTATGTGAATTATTTACTAATTTCCTTTGCCTATTTTTAATTTTTTTAATGATTTGTAAACATTCTATATAGATGAAGAATATTATCCTATTATAAGCATATTTCATAGAGTTTTCTTGATAAGTAATTTTCAAGAAATTTAAAGTTTTTTATGATTATGTTTAATGTAGCGATGTCTTTTCATTCACTACTTTTAAGCTTAGAAAGCTTGTCTCTATCACAAGATCCTTAAGATCCTTGAACTATTATCTACCAGTTCTATTATTTATTTAACACTTTACAGATAAATTAATCTGTACTTTGTTCTGTTTTATGTTCTGTAGTAAAAAGCCAAAAATTTCTTCCTATATGGACAAATTCTTGGATAATGTCTGTTGAATAAATCCATCTCTTAACCTGTTGAATGTGATGCTTCCTTTATCATATATTAAATATTGCATTTACTAGCAATTGTTTCAGGCTTATTCTGCTTACTTACTTTAATGACTAGCTTTGCAGTGTTGCTTAATATGTGGTGAGGTTAGTTTTCATTTTTATTTCACTTTATTTATAAAATTATAATTCCCACCATTATCTGTTTATTATTTTCTATAAATCTCAGAATTGTTTAGTCAGTTTCCCCAGATGTGGTATTGGAATTGCATGGAAACAGTTTTGGTCCCCACCCTTGTGGAATGTAATCCACAAAGGGAGAAGAGACAGTAACCATATAAACAAACAAGTGAATATCTAATTTCGGATAATAATACATGAACTGAAAGCAGTGAGTAGAGTTTGGTGATTGAGAATAAGTGTCTGTGAGATTTGGAAGGCTGGGAGAGAAGCTACCAACATTGTGTGTTTTAGGAAGACCTTTCTAAAGAACGGTCTTTGAAGCTGAGGTTTGAAGAATGGGAAGGATCCAAAGAGTAAGAAACAAGGACATGCAAGGCAACCAGAAAGAACATGCAAAGGCCCTAAGGTGAGAATATCTGGGCATATATGAGAAGCTTAAACAATGTGAAGGGGTCTGAAGCATCACAAGCAAGGGACAGAGGCAGGTGATGAGGCTGAGTGGGGCGGCGAGACCAGAGTTATGGATTTGGATTGTATTTAAGATGCAGTGGAAGTCATTGAAGGATATGAAGATAGCCATGATCAGATTTGTTTTAAAATGATTATTCTAGCTATTTCATGGAAAATAGATTATAGGGGGTATGAGCAAGAGGAGGAAAAGCTATGAGAGGCTATTGTGGTGGAGTTGGTGAGACACAATGCTATTAATTTTTGAATATTTATTTTGTATTCAGTTACTTTATTAAAAATCCTCTTTATTATAATTCTGGAAGCTTACTTGGTTTATTGAGATTTATAGATATATAATTATTATTTTAAATTAATAATATTTTTCTCATTATTTATAATAGTCACACCCGTTGTACCAGTTTCACATCCTATAGCACTGTTTAGATGTTCCAGAGAAGAAATCATCAACAGTCAATGTGTCAGTCGTTGTTTTCTCCTTCCTTTGATTTTAACGGCAATGCCTTGTGTGTGCCATGGTTAAACATGATGATGAGTTTTGGCTCACACTGCTATTTATTATGTTATATTTTTAACACATTTTATCTGTAATAGATATTTGATTGCATCAATGTCATTTTTGGCATCTATATGATAATCACATTGTGCTTCTCTTTTGATTATTAAGTGGGCTTACCTCTTCTCATGGCTACAACTTTTGAATCTATGGCATTTTTTTTTTAATTTTTAAAAAAAATTTATTTATTTATTTATTTATGTTTGGCTGTGTTGGGTCTTCATTGCTGCGCGAGGGCTTTCTCTAGTTGTGGTGAGCTGGGGCTACTCTTCGTTGCGGTGTGCGGTCTTCTCATTGTGGTGACTTCTCTTGTTGAGGAGCACGGGCTCTAAGGTGCACGGGCTTCAGTAGTTGTGTCACGTGGGCTTCAGTAGTTGTGACTCGCGGGGTCTAGATCACAGGCTCAGTAGTTGTGGCACAGGAGCTTAGTTGCTCTGCGGCGTGAGGGATCTTCCCGGACCAGGGATGGAACCCGTGTCCCCTGCATTGGCAGGTGAATTCTTAACCACTGAGCCGCCAGGGAAGCCCTGACTCTATGGTATTAATCTCATTTTAGAAACTTAGCTTGGGAGACTCCATGGCAGGTGATACCATTTACTAAAATAAGGAGCCCCAGATGAGAGATTTACTTGCTTTCCATAGTCACATCTGATTCTAGGACTGATTATCTGATTCTACGCCTTTCAAGTCTTTGCAAATGCATCTTTAAACATATCATCTCCTTGAACTCATTTGCTAGTTTTTATGTGGTGAACTTTGGTTCTGTGTGAAGAAAAGCCTAGAAAGAATAGAAAGAAAAAAACCAGGGAGACAATGTTGTGTGATCAAAGATGCAAAGATTTGGGGGGCTCTTCATTGCATGGTTCAAATGCCACCTTGATCTTTAGCAATTGTGCAGCTCCTGGCAGGATATGGGACCCTTAGGGATGAGAATATCAGCTTGCTTTGCAGGAGGGCTGTGAGGATTGGATGATAAAATTTAAGTAAGGAATTTAGCACAGGGGCAGGCCTAGAGATTTTAAGATGAGCCTTGCACTGTGCTAAGAACGGTTTTGTGCTAAAATTCTAACTCTTTCAATTTTCCCAAAAGCCCTATGAATATTATCATTATACCAGTTTTACAAAGGGGGGAATGAAAGTAGGCTGTGGTCCCACTGCAAGTCAGTGGCAGCACCAAGATATGAACTCGGCAGCATGGCTCAAGTCCCTACTCTTCACCACTACTGGGGACATGTCCTCTTGATATAAGTAGTGTGTGTGAATCCTCTAGTCGCTAAGCCTACAAGTCCTTGGAAATCAAGAAGTACAACTACTCCATTTTACAGCTGAGGAAACTGAGACCCAGAGAGGTAAATGATGTTCCCAGGTCATAAAACAAAGGGATGCCAACAACTGCACTAAAATTCTGATCTCATTCCATTTTCCAACTTTTGCAAGTAGAAGGACCTTCTAGTATCTCTACTTTGGAACATTTTAGGCTTGCCCTCAAGTTCTTGGGTGAACTTCAGGTCTTGTAAAGTGACGAGAGGCTTTTATCTGCATTGCATCGTTGCTTTCAACAAATTTTTTGAAACTTTTCCTTTAGGTTAGAGATAATCATTTCAAGGGCTATAATTATAAGCCTTTGTGGATCTTCATAATAGTACTACAAGTGAATTATATTTATTACCTTTTTAAATGTGGGAGAAAGCATGAATGAAAAGCAAAAACTGAACAAAAAAAATTCTGAGAATATATCTATGCATATAAGTTTGTAAGTTTACTTAAGGCTTAATTCACCTAGCCTAACTTGAATTTCTGGCTGAGCTCCAATAAATGCAAACAGTGCCATGCTTCAGATACCAAAATGGATTCATTCCTAATGTGGATAAAGCAACACCTAAACACTGATCCTGGTTTTCTAATTGACCAATGTGATAATATCAGAAATATGTTCCAGTGAGGGAAATCTTCCCTAGTAGACTTAGCTGATAATATTTGATGAGGAAATGAGGAATAAGTTGAAGAACTTAGATCCTAGGGGTAATATCTACTAGCAGTTAACTGTTGGAAGTCTTCACAATAATTTCCTTCTTTGTTCCTTTAGCTTTCCATGTTGTAGTTATGGAACCCCAGCAATTTTTTTTCTGCGTGCTTTTCCAGTTGTTGTTGGATTGAACCTAAGTATCATCACGCATCAGGTTAGTGGGATGGCATCACAAGAATTTGATAATTCTTCCCCTGCATGGCTTTGGCCATATCTTGGAATGAATCTAAAATCCAGGAATTGGAAAGGACAGCTCCATATCTCATAAGACTCCATTAAATAGCGTTTGTAATGGCCACTTATTTCCAACTTGATTGCTTCTAGAGACAGGGAACTCATCACATCTTCACCATCATTATGATGATCTAAATATCATTTGTTGAGAACTTACCATGGGCTGAGTGCTTTCCACATATGACATCTTTAACCCTTTCAACAACTTTGTGGGGTATTATCACTCAGAGTTTATAGAAGAAACAATGAAAGCTCAAAAAAAATTAGCTCACAGTTTCACAATAGTTGAGATAAAATTGAACCCAATTCTTTACTGGTTTTGAGCTAAGACTCTTATAGCCAGCCTCTGCCCACTAATTGAGAAGCCACACTTACCAGGTTGTATCATTGCCACTTAAGGATCAAAAGGAGGAAGTTCTCTTTCTTCCTCCATATCTCAGCACTTCATCGCTGATTTAACCCAATTCCTTTATCATACCATGCTGAGAATACCATGACTTTTCTGGGTCCTGAAAATCTTATGATTATAATTAGTGAGTCTATTACATCACTATTTTCCATTCTATTTTAGAGGTACAGTGGAGTGTACTGGCTAAGAGCATAGACTGTGGTGTCATGCTGCTTGCATTCAAAGATAAGTTCTCCAACCAACTAGCTGTATGATGCTGGGCAAATTCCTTAACCTCTCTGTTTTCTCATCTGTAAGATGGGAATTTTGTGAAGATTTAAATAGTTAATCAGTGTAAAACACTTAGAGCACTACCTGACACTTGGTAAATGCTGTATGAACATGTTTTCTATTAGTATCATTGTTATATATCAGCCTAGCCTGAATCCCAGCCTCTGTATTTCTCCTTCTTGGAGAGCTGGGGATGGCTTGGACAGCCTCTGTTGAGGCTGAATGTGTTTCAGTAGCACTTCACTCACATTTTGGGGCTCATTTCAGTTTCACCCAGAACCTATCTTTCTTTCCCATCACTTGATCCATTTCCACACTGCTCCTGGCTTTTTTGGTGTTACTTCCCTGCTTACAACCCAGGATGGCTGCCCATGGTGGGTCCACACTTTACCAGAGTACGCAGAAGTGGATTTAACTCTACCTGCCCATCCTCATCACCTGCCACTTTCCTTACTATGTCCTGTGCTCCAGCCTCTTGCCCACCCCTGAACACTCCTTCCAGGCATTTTTACCATTCCATTCCTTCCATCCAGAAAGCTCTATCTCTTATCGAGAGGAAAAAAATCCCACTCATCATTCCAGATGCAGCTAAAAATGTTTTCTTCTTTGAGAAATAGTCTTAGACCTCTAATGATCTTCCCTCTCTGGACTACCAAGACTTTATATGTTTGCTATCTGTTAGCTTGTGTGACATTTGTGTGCTGTGATTTACCAGTATGTCTTCTCTGTCATCTCTGCTCTGGGAGGTCAATGAGGGCAGGGGTAGAGCCTAGCGAGTTGAGAAGCCGTGTGGTACAGTGAATTGGAGTATGAGTTCTGCAGCCAGATTTCCTGGACTTAAACTCTAATTTGCCAGCTCCCTAACTGTGTGACTGTGAGCAAGTCACAGTGTCTCTCTCCTTGCCTCAGTTTTCTCATAAGTAAATTGGGAGTAATAATAGAAATTGCCTCATAGATTATAGTGAGGTTAAAATGAATTCATGTACACAAAAAACATGGAAAATAATTAGGCATATTGTAAGCATTCAAAAAATATTGGCTGTTATTTCTAGCCATTTATTATTATATATTGTATTATATTATATTATATTATATTATATTATATTATATTATATTATATTATATTATATTATATTATATTATATTATATTATATTATATATATTCCTTGTTTCCTATCCCAGTACATGGCATGGCCCATAGATATACTCAACCACTATTTGGTGGTTGGGTAGATGAATTCTCAATTTAAAAAATCTTAGTTTCCATACAAATTCTCACTTTATGTCATAGCTTTTAAAAAAAAAAGCAAACAAGAAAAACTCACTTTGGTTTCTGTCTAAAACTTTTTTCGTGTGCTTAGTAAACCAAGGCCCTTAAACCCAAAACCTTTCTTCTGACTGCTTTATTCTTCCCAGGAACTGGAGGCGGGTCCTCAAACTTGGTCTGGGACCTGGGTCTCTAGCAGCTGCCAGTCCGAGCTCTTTGCTTTGAATCCTGATTGCCCCTGCCTGGATTCCTTTCCCTTCTAGGCCTTGCCCTTTCTCCCTCTCTTGCATGCCTGTCTCTCTGCCCGTTGTTTATTCCTTGCCTGGGCTGTGCTCCACGGTTGCCTATCTGTTTGGGAACCCGTTATCTCCCTGGCCTGATCTGGCCTTGTTCCACCCACTCTGGCCACATCCCTTGTAACTCAGCCTGGTTCAAGTCCCTGACCGCGCCCATCTGTCCTGTCCTCAGGATTCACTGGGTTACACCTAAACACATCTCAAAGCAAAACAGCAAAGCTGGGGAAGAGCCAGTTCGGCCTGTAATTTGGATATCATCAGCTTTTTCGCATCATTAAAAGATTTATAAAATGCTGAGTGCACCTATTTTCCTTTGAGAGTGTCCTTGTGGTGAACTAGGCAATGTATACAAAGGGTAAAGCAGAGGGAGATACTCAAAATATTTAACAATGTACTATGAGCACCCTCAAATCAGCGTGAGTGCTGGAAATACACAATCAGTTTAGGTGTACCCACTGAATCAGCAGTCAGTAACGGAAGCTGCTATTATGACACTCTCTTCTGGGCTCCTACTAGGGACCAAAATATCTTTTTTCATATTTCCTTTCTATACAGATCCTTTGCTGTTAATGTTGCCAGATTAAATACTGGACACCCAGTTAAATTTGAATTTCAGGTAAACAATGAATCTTTTAGAATATGTCTCAAATAAGACATGGGGCATACTTAAAGTTAAACGATACATTGTTCATCTGAAATTCAAAGTTAGCTGGGCATCCTTTTTGTTTGCAAAATCTGGAAACCCTATTTACTGTGTCTCACACCAGATTGACCTAAATGTTGTGTCCACCTTCATCACCATAAAGTTGAAATTCTCTGCTTTCTGTGCATTCTAGCACAGTGCTTGGCACACAGTAGGTGCTCAAGAAGTATTTGCTAAATTTTGTTTTATTTGAAGGAGAGTGATAGAAATCACAAAATGAAAAGCAAATACAGGGAAAGCAGCAAAGCGACATAAAAGAAAGAAAATCTGAGGACTCTTGTTTTCCTTAGACAATAAGGCTGGTCTCCTGATGGACTGAGACTTGTGTACATCAGTTGCTCGCCCCAGTGAGATGACCCATGTGAGTTTGATTTATCTCATATGCTGTAAAGGAACAAATTGCATATCTAGAGATACTGAGATGCAGCATCATGGGCAGCCTCTGGAAAAGCTAGCTGATGGCAGGTGCTGTGCTGCTGTAACTCTAGGGAATGTATTGCCTTTTCTGTTTGATAGAACTTGGGCCATTGCTTAATAAGCATTTCCAGGAGCCACAGTCCCAAGCCCTCACTTTCCCACAGTGCTCAGATCTCTCTCACTGGCGCTGTTAACACCAATGAGGGAGAACACAGTGCCGTTCTGAACCACTTGGGATCTCGCCTCAGTGCCTGGGATGTGAAGTCCCAAATCCTTAGCACGGCATTCCAGGCAATTGCTGCTGCTCCCATCCCAATGCCTCTCCTAATTCCCTGCATCTCAGACACACCAGGGACCCTCACTGCTCCTGAAGAGCCTTGTTTTCTCATACCTCCACGCCTTCACTGCTGCCTTTACTCCTGCCTGAGATGTTTTTCTCCTTTGCTTCTAGACAGATCTTAAGCCTCCTTACAAGTTACACTTTAAAAGTTTCCAGTGCTTTATAAAGCCTGTCCGAGCTTCTTATCGTCCTTTCCAAATCCTAGCACAATTCTACCTTTGCTTCTGCCCAGAGGGAAAAAAAAAAGACTCCCTCTTTTGGGCTGCAAATGAGTCAGTGATCTTTATGTGTTGGGAATTGCATTCAGCCATGAATTATAGGAACTTGCCCCAAATGGCTCAAACCAATTGGGAGTTTTATTTTTCTACTTAAATGTTGACTGGAGGTTGGCATTTCAGAGCTGATATGGTGGTTCTGCCGGAGACTAGGCTCTATTTTTCTGATGAGCTTTCCTTGACATTGTATCCTGACCCAGGGAATGTTTATTTCTGAGAGATCTTCAAGGGCAGGGGCTACATCATTAATTCATCTGACATTTTTTAAATTGCTCATATCCTTGTGACTATGCAATAAATGCTCATCAAATGAATGGTAAATAAATGAATCATTAATGAGATAATTTCTCACTTGGAGATAAAGAAAAATGCATATTTCATTATACTAACCACAACCTCAGAGCCATGATCTATAGAATTTAAGAACATTCAGTGCTTCTCCTTATTTGCCTCAGATATCATGCTTTGGTTTATCTGAGAAAACACCAATTTTTCAGGGTCTTAGTGCCTTGATCTGAAAAAAATGAACTTAGAAATTAAGCAGCCTCCGAATTAGACTGTAATGTATTCTTTTTTTTTTTTAACATTTTTATTGGAGTATAATTGCTTTACAATGGTGTGTTAGTTTCTGCTTTATAACAAAGTGAATCAGTTATACATATACATATTGAAGTGGTATGTGCTTCTTGTGGAAACAATGTTATAATTGACACATATTTTTAACCAAGGATTTGTCAACAAATAAATCATAGAAATGATGGTTAGTATGTCATAAAAACACAAAGCCACAACAATAATTAAAAAGTGTAAAATTATGCCTTATGTCCTAGAAAATGAACATACACTTACAGTAAGTATTTATGAAACAGAGATCCAAATGTACCATAAATTGTGTATATTACACATAAAATGCAACTCTATTGTGCCATAAACAAGACTTAAAAATAACATGCTAGTGATAATAATGCTTTAAAGCTTTGGACTAGATACACTTGATCTTGTAACCTCAGGGCTCACCACAATGCCTATCGTATGGAAGATACTCAACAAATGCTTGTGAATTTAATTAAATGGAATCTATGCAGAGCTCATAAAGCACTCTCACATGCATTGTTTTTTTACTCTGTCAATAATTGCCCTGTGTGTTTAGTAGCATAGAGAGTATCCCATTTGCAGAAAACTGAGGCTCATAACAGTTAAGTGATTCATTTTCTCAAGGTCAGAAAGTTAAGTTGTGGTGCTAAATCCCTTACCTAGTTTTTCCAACTAAGTTTGAAATGTTTTGATGTTGCCTCATACAAACATCTATGATTCACATGGCTTAGGTCTGCAGATAGAAGCTTAAAAAGCCACATCCTTTTTCTCTTAATAAGTTTTCTCTAAATGGAATAGGAACATTCAAAACCATTTTATTTATCTTAGTTCTGTTATCTTAGTTCTATTTATCTTAATGTAAAATAATACATGAGAAGAATAAATTTGCTGTTGATGAGTATGATAGAAATGGTGTTTTTCTCACCAAATGATAGTTTTGACAGGGAAGTCTGGCCTAAAATTTATCCCTGGTTCTTCTTCTACAGCAGTTATTTTTATTAAGAACTACAATTTGCTATTAGGACAAAAGGCCACTACATAACACTAAGCAATGACTTCCGTCTACTTGGCCTTTGTGTATGGGACTTAAAGTAGTTCCCATTTCATGGAAAACTACACACAATGATTACTACTGAAATAGCTTATAATTTTATATGGCACTCCAATGCATCTATCAAATATTGCTAAAACAGGAAGACAATGGTATGCCGACAGAGTGTCCTCTGCTGGACGGTGGGTGTGTGGCAGTGTTCAAAATCATGACTCTGACATCAGACTGCGCATTCCATTCCCTTCTTTGCTTCTTACTAGTAAAGTAATCTTGGAAAGTTACTGAACTCTCTGTGGTGTAGTTTTCTTGTCTGAAAAATGGGGATGAGAATAGTACCTACTTCGTATGATTGTTGTGAAGGTTAAATGTATGAAAGTATGTAAAGCATTGATAACAATGCTTGCCAGGAAGCAAGCGTTTAATGAATGGTAGCAAGTACCGTTATTGGTTTTATATTTTTGAACAATGGTGGGAACCTCTCATTGTCTGCCTAAAATGTACTGAGGGTTAGGAAACCAGATAATTATGCTTATTATGGATGTTAGTAAAATAGAAATTAATGGCATCTGTCTGTAGATTGAACGACTATCACACCGTAAAGTGCTAGTTCTTCTGTTTACAAGGATTCTGAAATTCACAATTGGAGTCAAAGCTATGCTTACCACCAGATTTTAAACTGTCAGAACGAGGAGATCCTCTCTGTTTCAGTCCCATCTGTTCCTCAAACAATTGGCACATTGGAGGTGTTCAACAAATATTTCTGCAATGAGTGAGTAAATAAATAGATAAAAGAATTAATAGCATTTCCATGTATACCTGAAACTAACACAACATTGTAAATCAATTTTACCCTAATAAAAAAATAATTAACATTTCCAGCAGTGTGACTTGTGACTACAGTGTGACTTGTGACTAAGTTACCCTGTAACTACCCAACACATTAAGTAGCCTCTGTAGAAGTTGACCATCTTGATTTTTCTATGGAATGTAAATGTACTCTCATGAAATATAGTATTTTTTGAGTTTATAAAGATATGAATGTGCTATAAATTTTATCAGTGTTGTTAGTCTTCCAATTACTGCAATCCCAATTTCTCCACATTACTTCTGCTCTTTTAATTACATAAATCATAATGGAAAAGAGAGGCTATAATTTAATGCACTTAAATTTTCCATGATGGAAACGACATCCGTAACTGTTCAGTAGGAGCTAAATGTTGAAGGCTGTGTTTAAATGTGATCTCTGCAAAGTGAGATGACTTTTCTGAATAGAGAGTCGTCTTAGTTTATGTTCTGCCTTTGTCTTGAAGATTTGGCTGCTGAGCAACCATTAATAATTTACAAGTAACTTAAGGAGTAGTGTGTAGGGGTCATTTTGTGAGGTGCCCTTCTGTTTGGTTTACTGACTTTGGGGAAGATTAAAGAAGTGTTTATTCCCTTCCTGAGGGCTTGGTAAAACTTGGGAACTACTTTCACGACCTAGGGATTTCTAAACTTCTGTTAGAATATTGATACAAAGATAGGAATAAGTATATGTTAGTTGAATCACATGTTGAAGTGTATAATTCTACTTGTGTTGGCAGAGTCTGTGAACATAGGGTGCTCTCTGGCCTCCAAATTTTATTTGCTTATTGGCTGTTGGGAACTTGACACTTTGCCACATAAACAATGCTAACGGATGAGACTGAGAAACCAATACCCCCCCTTTCACACGCCCTCACAACCTGTGCATTATAACCATTGTTTCTGTGAAACATCTCATTCCAAATTCCACCTCCTCTTTGTGCCTAATTCTTTGCTTAAAAGGAAACACGTACTCATTAAGTGTTGCATGACCAAGTTATGTCAAAAAGAGCTCTCTGGAGCAGCCCTAGAATTGGGGGGCTGTCAGCTGCTTCTGACCCTTTCTTTATGGCCTCAAATGCCAAGGAAAAACATCACATGCATTAGCATCAACAGCAGGAGAAGAATGGACAAGAAGAAGCCCCTAAATCCTAAGAATCTGTGAGTGGAAGGTAGGAATAAAATATTAATATTCTTGATAATGGAAGCTACTCTTCATGGAAGGCTCATTATGTGCCAGGAACTGTGGACAACACCTTAATTCTCAGAAAGCTTGTTTGATGAGTGAGGAGTCTAAGGCTGAGAGTAAGTAGTCCATGATCACAGAGCTACACATGCCCAAACCGGAGTGTGCTGGCTCCTGTTTTCATTTCTTTTTCTCTTTCTGCCCAGCCGCCCAAACCGTTCTGCCTGATGACTGGTGTGTCCCTGCAGAGGAGGCCAGACACAGTGCTGGTGCTCTGCTGAGACCTGGTAAGTTCAGTGGGGGAAAGAGAATTAGGAAGCCCCCTGTCTGTGGGTCCAGGCCACAGTAACCTCACCCGCTCCTGCACAAGCAAATACTTTGTTCTCTGTCTGTGACTCCTATGTCTATTCCTAATTTTTTCTAAGTTCAGGGACGGAAAAATACACTTAAATATAACCTTCACACCTAGTGTAAGCATACTGTTGTGATACTGTTTTACATTTGTTTGTTTCTCTTTGGTTGGTGTTTTAGAGGTCCTCTTTTGTGACTACCGATCTTGCTGCAAACAGCAATATATCAGCAAGAAGATCAATTAAATACAGGGGAAAAAGTCTAAACTAACGCTTACCCCCTGGGAACAGAGCCTCAGATTTCTACACTTAAGCCTGCCTTAAGCCACCCTTGCAGTGCGCTGGCTGGAGAAAGTGACATTTACACAGAAATGCCCTGAAGGAAAAAGAAACAAGAGTTGAAAGAGAGCCACCAGAAACATTACGGTTCATAAACCTGAAAACAGGAAGGGTGACCTTTCGAAAGGCTAGAAATGTACTTTTCAGCCTCTAAAATTCAAACCATTTTTGGTGTCAAAATGTCCTCAAGCTCCAACTTGCTGTTTCCGTAAGCATGGCTGAGTTGAAAACTGTTGTAGCTGAAACTTTAGGTCTTCAAATGAAACCAGCACGGGGTCTGGGCAGGGAAATGTTTCCCTGGAGGTTGTGTGGACTGGCCAATGGGCCTTTCTGAAAATCCTTTGTCACAGTTTATTCTTTTTGCAGTTGATAGATGGAAAACTGCAGAAATTAATAGCCAACGCTTTTAACATTTGCTCTCTAAAAGGCTCACCTCAGTGTCATTCCTCGGCCAGGGAAACCTTTCTAAAGTACCACTTTTTTCAAGAGATGATAGACCAGCAACAACTCAGTATTGCTTAGGTTTCCCAAGGTTTGGGTGCCACCTTGGTGTGTCAAGAGAACTAGGAAAGTTTAATGGAAAGACTAGGAGACTTGGCGGTGAGGGGTGTATGCAATGGCATGCAAGGCTCTTACAAGGAAGAGAGGTGTAGTGGACACTTGGTATCCATTCTTTTTTTTTATTATTATTATTTATTTATTTATTTTTGGCTGCATTGGGTCTTCATTGCTGTGCACGGGTTTTCTCTAGTTGCGGCGAGCGGGGGCTACTCTTCTTTGCTGTGTGTGGGCTTCTCATTGCGGTGGCTTCTCTTGTTGCGGAGCACCGGCTCTAGGCGCACAGGCTTCAGTAGTTGTGGCACGTGAGCTCAGTAGTTGTGGCTCACGGGCTCTAGAGCGCAGGCTCAGTAGTTGTGGCACACAGGCTTAGTTGCTCTGTGGCATGTGGGATCTTCCCGGACCAGGGCTCGAACCCATGTCCCCTGCGTTAGCAGGCGGATTCTTAACCACTGCGCCACCAGGGAAGTCCCTTGGTATCCATTCTGATGTGCTCAGATCCCTTTGCCATTTCTGTGATCTCCTCCCCTGGCTTCCCTGTGCTTTTGCTTTCAAAGATGCATACCTGCAATCTTCCTTCAGATGACTTCTCAGGCTACTGAGCTGCTTTGCCAACAGACACAGAGAGACAGAAGTGCAGAGGGTTTATGGCTCCAGGGAGACCCTTTGTTCAATGACTGAATCATGGTGGAGTATGAGAGCCTCAGCTTCCTTGCCCCAAATAAGGATAAAGTTGGGAGATGTAACTTATACTCTAGAGAGCTCCCCTGCAGGATCAGGTTGAAGCTACCCTTCAAGGGACTTTGCCTGACCTTGTACCTTCCCTGGCTTCTTCCCTTTTTCTGTGCTCCTTTCCCAACTCCCTGACAAGTTCTCCTGGGAGCACTCCCAAAATGAATCACTGGCAGAAAAATCCTTCCTCAAGGTCTGCTTCTAGGTAAGATTTATTCTGTTGGTTCTGGAAAATAAGATTAGGCCTAGTGGATAATAGAGGGAAGAAGACTTTGATTCACTGCAAGGAGAAACTCTTTACAAATAGAATTTCTCAAATACAGTCTGTGAGAAACTACCTAGAAATATTTAAATAGAGACTGGGTGAATAATGATTGGCACTGTGCTTTGTGGGAGTTCAGGCACTAAGTGTGAGGTTGCTTGTAAGATTCCAGTCCAGTGCCTTACCCCTGGACTATCATAGTATGCAAATGAGCCTTAAAGCTTCACAGGTTAGCTGCCAACTTTGAACAGTATTCAATGTGGATTTGCACAGTGCTTGTGTACTATTCAAACTATTATAAGACTCTCTCTTTATGTCAAGCAAGGAACGTAGCTGAATGGACAGCACAGTTAACTGGGGACAACTATTGTAGGTGAAGGCTTAGCACCAAGTTGGCTCCAAGTTAAAAATTTGTGGCATGTAAGATGAGAACCTCACCTTGCAAGAATATGAAAGGCTGATTAAAGCAGAAAATATGCTTAAAAAGAAAGAAGGCAGAGAGCTGCCTGGTGACTGAATGAATGGTGAATGGTACACAGCAGAGAATGAAACACAGTGATTGTTCAGGCATCACAAGAGACTGATGGACTGAGGCAATGACTGGGCTCAGTTTTGTTGACTTGCTGGTGGTGTTTTGAATCCTTTAATTCTCTAGGATGGCCACCAAATTCTAGTGTTTGAAATCCCACTGACACACAAAAAATCAACAACTGTTTTTCAACATCATTCCTCATCACCACCCCCGCCCCTGAAACCGTCAGTGGCTCCCCTCTGCCTAGAGGTGAAAACTTCTATTTCGTGGCTGGGCAGGCACAGACTCTCACACAGCCCTGGAACAGGTTTTCTGGTATCAGAGAGAGAATTTTGGTCTTGTGCGGATCTAGAGAGAGGAAGAAGTGGTCTCATATTGGGTGTAGTTCAAAGGTGACGAGGAAGTATGACATTAGGAGAGGGTAGGGTGCAGGTCAGAGACTGCATCAGGAAAGAGAAAAGCAAAAAGTCATGAAAATCCGAGTTAAGAAAAAGAAAAAAACCCTACAGCTAAAATGTTGAAAAAGAACACTACAGTTGCACTAAGGGGAACTAATAGAGGTGGGTGTGAAATATTTTACAAAGCAGAATTGAAGAAAGTTCTGCCAAATGGCACCTTCCCAGAAGTACAGGGTGGCTGGGAACTTTGATACCTCCACTTCCTGGCCTCAGTCTAACTACATAAAATCTAGACTTATTTCTAATTACTTTGTACTGCTCTAGTTTCTCTGCTTTACTCCAAATCATTTATTCATTGATTTTACTCATGCAATTGTCCCCATCTCAGCCAAACCAAATCTTATCCACCCTAATGACCAAGCTTTGGACTCTTCTCCACTATGGAGTTTTCCACAGTTTTTCCAGCCTGTAGAACTCTTAATATCTGTTGACACCAAAAGACATTACTCATACCAATTATTTGGCTCTTGTCATGAAATATTTTCTGAAATTTTCTCTTGCTTTTGTATATGAGGCCTTGCATGTGGAATATTTGTATGTTTATCTCTTGCATGATATATTAAATTGCTTATGCCTTGACTTTCCAAATTGATCTCAGTCCAGATAGCCACATACCATATATGCAAATTACATCTATTTGGGTTGTAAGAGTTGCAAATGAGAAAATAAATGCTCCATGTTGAGAGTTTAGGAAAGATTGCTGAGGACTGGCGTGGGTTAGGAAGTCTTGATGGAGGTGGGGGACATGAACTCAGCAGTTGAAGGATGTAATCTTCAGAGTCAAAATCTTTCAGCATCAGTGTGTAGCCTCTGTAGGAGAAAAACCCCTAGTAACAGCAATAATTGGTAGTGTTTATTGAGCGCTGTGCTAAGTGCTTTATGTTATCTCATTTAATCCTTCAACAGTAAATTAAAATTTTGTGGTAGGTATTATCATTCTCATTTTAAAGTTGAGGAAATTGAGACTTAAAAATGATAATTAATTTGTCCAAAGTCACATACCCTATTAAGTAGGAGTGACCAGATTCCAAAGTTATTTTAACTATGTTGTACTTTGTCCCAATAACAGTGGCATCATGTATGAGATTTGCATTTTCAAAGGAATGTGAAAATTGGTTTCTTGAGCTTTACCTGCTCTATTAGGAAGATTTGGGAACTATAATACCAGGACAGAGCAGAGACTACAATTTATGATGTAACTGCTCAATTTTGTTTCTCATTTTCACATCTTGTTCAGACACTTTGCATTCCCTCTGAATGTCCACATGGGGGATGTTTCTTTAGAGTATCATTTACCAGTTGTCCTCTGGCTTCTCTGATTACAAAGAGTGACTTGAAATAGTGGAAAAGGACCTGAAGACAGAAATCTAGTCCTGCTCCTACCACTCAGAATTGTGGGCAACTGAGATTGGAGGTCAAGGTGACTCCTGCTTTATCTGAACTATTTAATTATGTAAAATAACATAGAACTATACCAAACAATACATTATTGATAATTATTCATTAAAATTTGAGAAATATAAGCATTTATTACATTATTCTGCATACTTTTTCACATTTTTATTTTATACAATGATGTATATATTTAATTATGGTATTTGTTGTAGAGTCTATTTTTTTACTTTAACAAGTAAAAAAAAGCAAAAATAAAAATGACAACAACAAAAAAACTATAATACTTTTGGCCTCTACTATCATGGCATAAAGGAGAAGATATTTTAACACCAATAAAATACAGATAGCATAATTTCAGAATTAAGATGGGTCGTTTAGCTTCTGAAAACCTCACTTGATGCTCTTCATTTTCTGCTTCTTTTCCTTGGTGTGGTGAGAACTTTGTCATAGCCTGTACTTATCTACTCACTGGCATTTGGGCACCACTGAAGTGTATAATGCCAAATAATTCAAGATTTCTGCCTCAGTTCTCCACCTCCTCTCAAGTTTGGTGCATTAATCACAAATGAAAAAGTCTATGTACATATATGACCAACACAACCAGAATGCATGGAAATGTAGTGAATCCATGCACTCAGTGGCCTAGGGATTTGTTGAAGGAAGAAAAACATTAGGGTCAGCTCTGTTGGCATCTCTCACGCCTGCCACAAGTTAGTTCATTAACTTTCTGTAAGACTGCATCTCCCACCTGACCTTTCTGATTGTTCTAAAAAGCAAACCATGACAGGGGTAGCAGGTTTTGCTCAGCTGGGGATTCTCTGTTGTGAACTTTCCCTTGTCGGCCATCACAGCTTGGGTTTGGCAATTATTAGAAGGCATGGCATGAAGCAGTGACTCCCTGTGATTCAATGGAAAGTGGGGCTTTGTACTGGACAAAGCAGGAGATCTGGTGATGGCTCTGAAATCTGTGGAGATTTATTGTTGTGAGTTAGTGGTGTCAAGTTTGGTTCTGTTGCCATGGTGTTTGGCTACTTGGATTGTTTGTTTTAGCTTTTGTAAATGTGCCCAGATATGGGATATGCATTCAGTCAACTGAAAGGAAGCTGAAGAAGCAGGGTGAAAGAGGAAATAATTACATTCTGGTTTGGGAATGAGTCAGAATCCCAAGGTATTATTTATTACTTGGGTTCATATAAATGTGCTCCGCAGCTTCCTTTTCAGAAATGAATTTCTGCTTTCATTTCATGGCAATCAATATTTGCAGCCCCGATCCCTGCAATCAAACAAGGAACTCAGATTAACATTCAAACTAACAATATTTAAACAGGAAATTTGAACTTGATCTGTGGATTACAGTCTTTACCCTTCAAACAAGACAAGGTTTACACAATCAGCCTTCATAATATTTTTTGCCAGTGTCTGACATTTTCCCCTGGTTTTAGCCTTTCTACTTTCAATGTGATGTTCCAAGCAAAAATTATTACCATGTAAGCAACATTCCCTCCCATTTCTTCATCTAAAACTTGTAAAAGATGGCTTGCTCCTCAGTTTTGTAACCAGAAACACAATGGCTGTGTCTATGTGGATCTTATGAAATAAGTGGGGCCTCCGTGCACCTCTATGAGCCCTGACTGTTCCTAATTGCCTAAAATCCTATGTGAAGTGCTTTTCAGAATACCGACCACTCAGTTTTCCTAAAGAGCAAATTTCAACAAACCAGGTGGACCAAATTAAGTGTCCTGGTGCAGATGGCCGGTGTAGATCTTTATTTGTTTATTCATTCATGTATGCATCTATTCTTTCATTCTTGCTTTCATACATTTTGTAATGCATACATTCATTTGTTTGTTCACTAGATATTCACTATGCATTCAACAGAAATTGAATGGTACTTACTTACCAGGCACTAAGTAAAGGGGGTAAAGTGGGAGAATTAGAGATAAATAAGACTTACCTTGAAGGAACACACTATGTAACTGAAGGAAAGACTTATGTCCATCTAGTAACAGTGTGGTGTATGACGTGAGGTGTTAAGAGCTCTGAAAAAGAAATGGTTCATGTTGACTTGTGTGTTGGTGAAGACAGCTGGAAAAGGCTTCATGGAGGGAATGGACCTCCAGCTAGAACTTGAAGATGATTTAGTTTTATCTGGGAGACAAACAAGTTGTAGAGAACTTCAGGCATCAGGAACAAGGGGGCAAAGTTCACGGTTTCTAGTAAAAAATGATTGGATTCAGAAATTTCACAAGTTGAGATTCACCCATGTCCCATTTAAATGATGCCTAATAACTGGCTACACTGAATATTTCAATGATCTACCGGTTGCCTTGGCACATTAGAGCCATGGGGAGATAAGTGATCTACCTGTATCTACTTTTTAAATCTTAGATACCCAGTGGAACTGAAGGTATGAACCAATTTTTCTGACTTGTAGACTTCATATGCTACTTAGCATTCTCGTTGTTTTACAAGTTAATAATAGACACTGCAATTTTGGTTTGTAGTAGATTGAAATCCATACCTAAAATTAGCTTTAACATAATATGTTGCTGTAAACATTTAACATTTTCATTGCTTCACAAATCAATGAAATATTGATGACTCTTACCTAACACCAAAGCCCAGATTATCTCCTTACTGCCCATCCTGAATTGCTTCCTAGACATCTCCCCAGAAATGTGCCACAGAAACCACGAATTTTCAAAGCTAAACAATGCATCTTCTATTTTCTGTCTTAGAGTCACCACTGGGAATACATGGTAGAAACATCAGAGTTACTCTGATGTAGCTGGTGTAGATCTTCATTTATTTATTCATTCATGCATGCATTTATTCTTTCATTCTTGTTCTGTTCTTTTCTCCTTGACTGCTCCATGCTGCCATCCAAGCTATGTCTTATCAATTCTAATCACATGTAGTGCTGTGGTCTCTCTGCCTCTAGTCTCAACCCACTCCAATCTACCTTTCATGTTGTACACCAGATGCAAATTTGGTTATGTCATTCTCTTCATTAAAAGCCTGCAAGAGCTCACAATTGTGTATAGTAGTAGAGGTTAATGAGTATCCAGAAAAGATAGCTAAAAGAAGGAAAGAAGGAAGGAATGAAGAAGGAAGGAATGAAGAAGGAAGGAAGGGAGGGAGGGAGGGAGGATGTATGTGAGGAGGGGGGCAGTTTTGTTCCATGATAAAATGAGTTAGGAAATGTTAGGTCGAACTATGTTAAATAGATTTTTTCCTCCAAGATTTGCCTGTCTTTAACATCTAGTAAATTTGAGTCCCCCAGATTGGGAATTATAGCACTCACTATTTCCCAAGCTTATTTGACTGCAAAACTGATGTTTCTGAGGAACGCCAATTAACATCTTGTGGACTCCTGGTGTCTTGGAAAAGCTTCTGCACCACAGTGATTCCTCGTTAAAGAATTCAGAGCCCTTTTATTTGGCCACGATCTCTGGTTCTTTGAATATTGATGTTTTGAATTGCCAGTCAACTTGCTGATCCCCTCCGAACATCATCTCTTTCTTTATAATCTCTTCAATTTACTTCCTTTTCTCCTGGGAAATAGACCTGAAGTACCTCCTCTGTGATACCTCTGTGACACCCTCAAAATTGTTTTTCTTGTTTATTCGACCCATATGTTGTCTGTGCTTCTATGAGAAAACATGAAATGGCAACCAACATTTTGTTTATGAGCAATCATTTATTGTTCATCTTGTGTTCTCTCAAATTATTAATGCAATGCTTGTGATATTTTAGTGTGAACAACTGCAAAATCTATGGTACTCTTTTGCTGGATATTGCACATTGCCATGAATACAAGAAGATGCCAATGAATTCCACAGGGACAAGAAACTTACATCTGTGGAATCTTTAAACTAGCGCATCTCTTTTTAGTTTTGAAGTTTTAACCATTTTTAATTGAAGTAAAGTTACTTTACAATGTCGTGTTAGTTTCAGGTGTACAGCAAAGTGATTCAGTTAATACATAGCTGTTTATATATTCTTTTCCATTATAGGTAATTATAAGATATTGAATATGGTTCCCTGTGCTATACAGTAGGTCCTTATTGTACATCTGTTTTATATATAATAGTGTCTATATGTCCCAAACTCCTAATTTATCTTTCCCCTCACCCCCTGCTGTCCCCTTTGGTAACCATATATTTGTTTTCTATGTCTGTGAGTTTGTTTTTGTTTTGTAAATAAGTTCATTTGTATCATTTCTTTATATTCCACACAAGTGATACCATATAATATTTGTCTTTGTCTGATTTACTTCACTTAACATGATAATCTCTAGGTCCATCCATGTTGCTGGAAATGGCATTATTTCATTCTTTTTTATTGCTGAGTTATATTCCATTGCGTATATATATTCCATTGTGTGTGGTGGAATATTCCATTCCACCACATCTTCTTTATCCATTTATCTGTGGATGGACATTTAGGTTGCTTCCAAGTCTTGGCTATTATAAATAGAGCTGCTGTGAACATTGGGGTGCATATATCTTTTCAAATTAGTAAACTAGTGCATCTTCTAAACCAGCTCATATTCTGTCCTGTGCATTTAAATTTAGTACAGAAGTTCCTTTGGGAGAAAGAGGGGAAAGTCTAGCTAAATTCACTAAGGCCAATTCCAAAAAAGATAAGTTTCTGTATGGTTAAAACATTTACAACTTCTAGAGTCTCATTTTGCACTATTTACTCCAAAAATCAGAGCCAGACCTGTTTTAATCTCAATTTTAAAGTGTCCTGGAAATGGTTGATATTGAAGATCTTTTTTTAATAAAATAATATTGGAAGCATTAGATAATATTATTACTATTGACTCTGAGAGTCACCCTATCCCAAATCTTGTATTTCAAAGTTTAAAAAAATTAGGTTTAGGTCATTTAAAAAAATTTCTGAATGAAATTGTGCTATTTAATTATTTAATTCTGACTTTTGGGAGCCTGATGATGGACCTAGGTCTTTGAATTTGAGATTGAAATCCAATCTCAAATCTCATCTTAAAAGGAATCAAGTGAAATTTTTGCTCCAGTCTTATTTGGCAGAGCTTCTCTGCCTCCATTTTCTCTTTGTCAGATGAGCTTTATCAATAAACTGTGAAGTTCCTAGAAAAGTATTGTTATTAATTTCATGCATACTTATTAGCCACTTAGATAATGGGAAAGTTTGGATGCAGATTCAATGATCAAATCCCCCCATATTTTCAACAGCATCTGAATCAAGAATGGTCCATTAATTACCTCTATTGTCAAGGGAGTGACTTGGGAGACTTTGGAACAAAAAGAGTATTCATTAGTGGAAAAAGAAAATGGATGGAGCTTGAGTTCTTCATTTCTTGGTTCCATGCCAACTTTGAAAATGGTCTAGCTTCAACTCTTAGCAATGGATTCCTGTAATTGCAAAGGATTCAATAATGTGTTTAGAACGCCAGGATATGGTTTGCATTATTACCCACAAATGCAGCTTCTGGTTGGATTTCTGCTGTGGGGCACCCTTTCTTGTGCTAGGAAAACTTGTACATCTTGAAGTTACTTTCTGATCCAACTTCTTTGTAACTGGGCCCAAACCCAAGCTAACAGGGAAACAGAAAAAAGTTGTCTCCTTTTGGCCTGCACTACACAGCTATCTCCTTTGGGTATCCAGAGCCTTCCGTGTAGCAACAGGTGCTTACCTTGGCTTATGATGATAAAGGAGGATCTTTCCAATATGTGGTGGTTTCTGGAATGGTTTCTGGAATGCTGAAGTTCTTGAAATCATATAGCTCATGCCATATGCTTTGATTTATGAAAATTCTTCAACAAGGTCAAAGTCCTTTATTCTACCAATCTTTCACTAACTTATCAAATACTTATTGAGTGTTCCAGTGTGTCAGGACACAGCGAGTACTGAGAAATGCCCCTGACTCCAAGACACTTAAAATATAGGTGACAAAGGCAAGTAAAAACACTGGTGCAGCAACTTCAGTTCTCTTTGGTGCTGTTTAGTCGTGTCCCTCAGTTTGTAGATGAATAAATTGAGGAACAGGCAATACAGCTAGCTAAGTACTAGGAAGTGCTAGAATTTAAAATATGGTGGTCTGAATATAGAGCACAAGATCTTACTGAGTCATAAATTTATTCCAGTTATTGCACTTATAGCATTGTTTTGAGGAGTAAATGAAATAATGCATATAAAGTTGCATAGAACTTATCATGTGCTAAATGCCCAACTAAATGTTAACTGACCTAATTGTTATTTTATTTATGATCACCCTATCACTCAATGTTGGAAGAACATAGTGGTAAAGCATGCTCTGTTCCTTACAGACTGCAATCAAATCCTAACTTGGAAGTTAAAAATGTGTGTGACCTTTGGCAGGGTACTTAACTCCTTCACACTTCAGTTTCCTAGAAAATTGAGATTATAGTGGTAGCTCTCAGTAGAAAGTAACCTTCAAGGGAGCAGTGATATTTCCTGTCTTGCTCCTTGGCTGTAACCTTAGCTAATATGCCTCTGCCTGCCACAAAGGAGGAGCTCAATAAATATTTGTTGAAAGAATGAATGAAAATCTAGAATTATTCTAAGGTCTAAATAAGCTAATAAATATAAAGTGCTTAGGGAAATGCCTGGAATGATATGTGTTTAACTTGATTTAGCCCTATGTTAACTTGATTTTATTTCTATTATCACCATTACTGTTATTATTATCAAGTGCCACTTCCCTCATGAAGCCCTCACTGATTGTTTCAGTAGCACATGATCTCTTTCTTCCCTGGACATTTAAATGTATTTCTTGGATCTGTCTTAAGACACAGGTTTTTTTGTATCCTTTTTCTGTTTTTTTGGTTTTCTTTTTTGGCCGCACCGCGCAGCATGCGGGATCTCAGTTCCCCAACCCGGGATGGAAACTGCGCCCCCTGCAGTTGAAGCGCAGAGTCTTAACCACTGGACCGCCAGAGAAGTCCCCACAGTTTCTTTTTTGAGCTGTAATTTTTCACATGTTTTACCTCCTTTAGGAGACTGAAAACTCTGTGAGAACAGGCATTGCTTATACATCTTCGTGGTTAGCACAACATGGTAGCGAGCTGCTACTCTGACAACTCAGTCTTTATTTCTTGCTTAATTTTGCTCCTATATTTTTGTACTAAAGTTTTGTTTCTTTGTTTCTTAAGTCAGATATACAAGGTCAGTAGAGAGACAGAAAACAAGTCAGATCTGTGGTGTCGCAGCTTTCCAGGAAAGACATTAGACATTGCATCAGCCACGTTCCTCCCTTCTCATATGTGCCTTCCTCCTCCAGGTTCTACTTAGAGGTGTCTGATGGAGGAATGAAGGGATGGATGGGAGATGGCACATGCTTACTTTCCTTGACTTATAACGACCTAGGGTAGACACAAGTATTTCCTGAAAACAGATGCTATTTAAAGGGAGAATGGAAAAAATGACTCTCTCAAGTAACAGCTATATGTGTAGAGAGCTTTCGAGCTACATGCAGGATTTTCAGAAGGTCTGTGCGTGGGTAGAGGATGTGGAATGACAGGAGAGGTTAAGTCTAAGTGAGAGGTGTTCAGATACGGGAGAGAGCTCATTCCCTTAGGATGGGTTTGGGGTAAGGCATTAAGATTGCCCCGTTTAATGCATGCCATTTGGAAATAAATACCTTAGTAAGTAGTTCCCAAAGGAATGGTTCCACCAAATGGTAGGATGCTGTGGTGGAAAGCAAAACAAGACAAAACAAAACAAAACAAAACAAAACAAAACAAAACAAAACAAAACAAAACAAAACAGAACATGCTTTGGAGCCAGACAGACAGCAGTTCTAATCCAGGCTCTGCTGGATAATCTCGGAAACATTGCTTCCACTTTCTGAGACCCAGCAGCATTATTTGTAGAGAGGTAATGTGAATGTGGTAGTGGATGTTGTTGGTTTACCATATCCTTCTGGGCACACAGAAGACCGCACTTCTCAGCCCCTTTGGAGCCTGGTCAACCAATATGAATAATTTTGGACAATGAGTTGTGAGCAGAAGTGACATAGATCACTTCCAGCCTAAAGCAGTGAAAAGCCACAACGCAATTCTTCAATCTCTCTTTCCTGTGAGCAGCCTGAAGGAAACCTTGTGTTGAGATGGCAGAACCACAAGGTGAAAGCATCCTGGACGCCAACCACTGCACTGAGGACGGTTGTCCCAGAAAGTTAGCCTATGAGCTCGTCTACATTTTCCTATTCATAGTCTCAACAAAGATAGATAAACAATATAGCATGATGCATGGCACATTGTAAGCACTAACTGAATTAGCTCTCCCCCTTCGGGAGTCTCACCGAGTGATGATAGGGAGATGGTTTGGAGTAAGAGAAGTGTAGGAACATTTGAGTCCATGTAGGTTACACCAGTTTCACCCCTGTGTGAAGAAAGGCTAACCCATATCTGACACTATTACTTTTATCCTGCATTATGACTCCGTATGCCTGAAAGTACCTTATATAAAAATGGTTCTCAGTGAAGTTTTGCTGAATAAGAGAGGCGTAGGGGTCTGAGATTAATTATTGGGTGTTCTAAATGAAATGCTGCTATTGGGTGGGATATGTTGGTTGGACTCACCAGACAGATACGGGTAAAAATTCCTTACATTTGCTTAGTGATTTAAAGCTAGCAACTCAATTTCAGAGATGCCATTTGCATGATCTCATTTAATGAATAGTATTATACTGACTTTAGTTCTCTACCAAAGCCTTCACCCTTCTAAAATAGGACAGGTTGGCCCTCACTTCCAAAGTAGGATTATTTGATATAGAATTATGTTTTGACAGAAAATGACTTAACAGTATGCACAGAGCTGCTACTCTCAGTTTTGTAGTGTATGCACTGCTCAAAGGTGGTAGTCTCCGTGGGCCAAGCCATGTGCCCTGGCTCAAGGATGCATTTTCCAAGGAAGGGATACTTTTTTTTGACTTGGGTGCATCTGGGTTGCATCTGATCAGTGGGGTGATACTTTTTCTAATTTGCCCAAAGTGAGTTAGTATCAGCTTGTGGTACACGTATGTAGACAGACTGTTGTGGTAGCCAGCCTTCCAAAACAGTTCCAGATGATATCCACCTCCTGATCACCATGACCCTGTACAATACCCTCCCTTTGAGGTGGACATAGTGACTTGCCTTAAATGAATAGAATATATTAAAAGTGATGGGCTATCACTTCCTAGATTCATGTACAAAAGGCTGTGACTTTTGTCGTGCTAGCACTCTCTCTCTGGCTGGTTCTACTTCTCCTGACCTCTCACTTGCTCACTCTGGGGAAGCCAGCTTCTATATGGAGAGGCCAAAGTGGCAAGAAACTGAAGGTGGCCTCTGACCAACAGCCAGTGAGGAACTGAGTCCCTTAGTCCAATAGCCCCAGAGAACTAAACCCTGCCAACACCTAAGGACGGAGCTTGGAAATCTATATTCCTTCAACTGAGCCTTGAGATGAATGAGTACCTGGCTGACAGTTGATTCTAGGCTTTTGAGAGACTCTGAGCTGGATGATCCATCTAAGCCAGGCCCGAATCTCTGACATTCAGCAACTCTAGGATGGGTGTTGCGTATGCTGCTAAATTTTGAAGTAATCTGTTATAGGGCAATGGAAAAGCAATCCACCTTGTAAAATGCCTGTTTGACTGCTCACCTATTTTTTCCTCCTCAAATGTTCCTTAGGTTGCAGGTTCATCCCTAAGTGTCAGCCTTTTTGTCCAGGGGTTTTAGGGTACTCTGACCAGCAGTGCATGTTGCATGCCCATCTTCATTCCTACAAAGGCAGGGAAATATTATCTAGAGAATCAACTAGAATTGGGGGAAAGTATTTCTCAAACAGAGAGGCAGCCAGACAGAGAGGAACAGATGACCAGTACAAGAGGTGAGGTGGGCAAGTAGTACATCCTTGGGGTTTCATACAAAGACTGTCATGGTTGGCCTGCCTACCCATAGCATCCCTGAGCAGCTACCTAGAAGATCTATCAACACAGGTTCCCTTTCAGGGATGAAACAATTCAGATGTCTCTCTGTTCAAGTAAATGATAATTTATCCAAGGGCAAATGTAGATTCTGGGTCCAACACACAAATATATGTGTAAATGCTTTGATCACTAAATATCTTTAATAACACCTGAGAGAAGAAGATACGAATCAGAGCATCCCTTGAAAACTAACATAAAGCAGCACAATCAGTTCCCCCATTCTTCTTGACAAGCCCTTTATGAAGTGTCAGTGTTGGTAGATGGACCCTGGGCTCCACAGACTGACTCAGGGCAGCAGCCTCTGTGTCCTAAGTCACCATCCCCACACTGTAGATACCAATCAGCTAGACTGATTAAAATCTGGACCGAAGTCCATGTAAACCTGTTCAGATGGCAGTCCTTGATGGTACTTTGGTGAGCTCAGTTGCAAAATGGTTCAAGTCAGTAAAACAACAAAAAAAATTGAATTAAACTGAATTGAACATGCAGTTGATTAAGAGCTTACCCCGTGGAGAGGAAAGACCACAGGATTTGGGTCAGCAGTCCAGGCTTTATGAGCATTAAGTAATTAAGCGGTCGGGGGTACACACTGCAACCTGATGTGGCTGAGCATTCGCTCAGTAAAATGATACTTGCCGCACTTAAAAATAACAGCCCTGAAGGAAACCTTGTGATTTTTTACAACAACAAAGAAGAGATTTATGATTTCTAGTAGTAATTTTATACAATAACATTCTTAGAAATATATACATAGTGGTTAGGAGCAGAAGTTTTAGGGACAAATATCTTAATCAAACCTGGCTCCACCTCTTACTAACTATGTGGCATTGGGCAAGTTAGTCTAACTCTTTGCCTCAGTTTCCTCATTTGTCAAATAAATGTATCTACTGATAGTACCTAATTCATGAGGTTGCAGTATGAATTATAACAGCTCCAGGGATATCAAATTGAAAAGCAGATTAGTTTAGTGGTTGTGCCTATGGACCCTGGAACCAGACTACCAAGATTTGAAGGTCAGCCCCACTACTTCCTTGATGGTTGCTAATGAAATAACCTTGCATACTCTTAAATCTCTCTGTGCTTCAGTTTCTCACTTGTAAAAGGAGATGATAATAATTGTGCTTATGAAGTTAGGTGGTAGTGAGAATTGAACTGTTCATTTAAAGGAAAATACTGGTTAAGCTTCTATTATAATCCAGCCACCATTATCAATATGCTAAAAATTAAAAATCACTGCCTTGGTGTTTACCCTCTGGTAGAGTGAGAGAGAAAATAAATAAACATTTTAGGAAGGAGAAGAAGATTAGGAGTGCCAGCCAGGGAGAATGGCCGGGGATGCCAGAGGAGGGAGAAGAGTTGGGAGTTCTAGGAAGTGGGTAGGCTTGTTGTAGCTGCAATAGATAGGGTGTTCAGAGTTGGCCTCATTAACGTGAAGAATATGAGCAAAGACTTGAAAGAAATGAAAGGGTTATCCATGCAGGTATCTGGGAAGAAGTCCTCCAAGCAAAACGCCCATATAGACCAAAGCACTAAGCTCAGAGTATGCCTGACATATATGAAGAATAGGAAGAATTCAATGTGGCTGAAACAGAGTAGGAACCTGGGGGAGAAGTGGAACGTGGGAGGAGATGGCTAATAGGGGTTTCTGATGTTGCAGAGCCTTGTGGGCCACTCTTAGGATCTTTGGCTTCAAGTCTGAGTAAAGTGGGATATCCCAGGATTCTAAGTAGAGGAGTGACATTACCTAATTTATGTTTTAAGATCACTCTGGCTGTTGTGTTGAGAATAGATGTAGAGAGGCAAGCATAAAAGTGGGGAGGACTTTTGTGGGAGATATTCTGTACTATGTGTTCCTCTATGTTTTCCAGGATCCCTGTCAGCTAACCTTACCAGGTGACTGAGCTCCAGTCAATGCAGTGTGACAACAGGAGATTGTCACTTCTTATAGAGGCCCTGAGGTCCTAGGAATTATAGAGCCATCATATGGAAGAGGTCTGGGGTTTCTATAGTACAGCTAGGAGGAGAGTATTCCAGAAGAACCACCAGACCAGGAACATCTGCTTTCAACTTTGCATGAGATAAACATAAACTTTTATTGTGTTAGGCCACTCATATCTGGGAATTGTTTTTTATAGCAGTTAACTTATTTGATCAATACAACTTGTTGGATGGCTATTGCCAGTAACTCAGAAAGAAATAATGGTATCTCGTATTAGTGTGGTAGCAATGCAAGTGGTTGAGAAAGTAGAGCCTGTGGATTGGTTTGGGATATAAAGAAAGAATGTTGAGCAGGATAATTGAGTTATGAACCATAGAGCTGAAAGTATCTATGAAAGATCATTTGTGCCAACCACCCATGTTCAGTCAGGTGAACGATATCCATGTAGAACATGACTTTTAGGATGGAGACTCCAAAATGTGCCTATTCTAGTGTTTTGTCATTCTTATGGCTAAGATCTTTTTCTTTTATCTCTTAACTTTACTCATTTCTCGTTTTATCATAGTTTAACACTGCATTAAATATTTTTACCTGATATATTTATAAACACTACTAATTGTAGTTTCACCTATTTTTCTGAGCATGTAAATGAAGAAAGGAAAAATCCGAAGAAACAAGAATTTAACCTATGCCTGGTATTTCTTCAACCTTTCTTTTTAAACCTGCTGTCCTCATTCAGATCAGAAGTCAGCATTATACTTAATTGCCTTCTGATAACCCAAGTTGCAACTTATAACTCTGAGAGTCAGGGGGAAGAGCAGAAACTCAGAAAAGAGACGGAGAAGGAAGGATCAGTGAGGAGGGGAAAACAAAGGGAGTGTGATAACTTGGAAGGCAAGAAAGCTTATCAAAGAGAAGGAAGTGATCGATCATATTAAAAATGCAGGTAAAATGACGAGGTCATTGTTGACCTTGATAGACCTTTTTCAGTGGAGGGGTGGGGAGTGACAAATTGATTAGAATGGGCTTAAGAGAATGGGAAGAGAAAAACTGGGGATAGCAATTCCAGACAACTCTTTTTCAGGGAGTTTTTCTGCAATGAGAGTGAAGAAAATTTGGAATTCTTGTACACTGTTGCTGGGAATGTAAGTTGGTGCAGCCATTATAGAAAACAGTACTGAGTTTCCTCAAAAATTAAAAATAGAATTACCATATGATTCAGCAATCCTACCTCTTGGTATTTATCCAAAGGAATTGAAATCATGATCTTAAAGATATATCTTCACTCCCATGCTCATAGTGGCATTATTCACAATAGCTAAGACATGGAAGCAAACAAAATGTCCATTGATGAATGAATGGATAAAGAAAATGTGATATATGCATGCAATAGAATATTATTTGCTCTTAGAAAAGTAGGAAATCCCACCATTTGTGACAACATGGATGAACGTGGAAGGCATTATGGTAAATGACATAAGGCAGACACAGAAGGACAAATACTACATGATACCACTTAGATGAGGGATCTAAAATAGTCACACTTATAGGGATGTAGAGTAGAATAGTAATTTCCAGGGGCTGATGGAGGTGGGGACGTGGAGATATTAGTTAAAAGGTACTAAGTTTCAGTTATACAAGATAAGTCCTAGAGATCTACTGTATAGCACAGTGCCTGTACTTAACTGTATTGTATACTTTAAAACTTTCTAAGAGAATGGATCTTAGGTGTTCCTATCTCAAAAATAATAGTAAATAAAGAGGATGGGAAGAAATTTTTGGAGGTGATAGATATGTTTATGGCATAGATCATGGAGATGATTTCACCACATGTATACTTATCTTCAAACTCATCAAGTTGTATACATTAAATATGTATAGCTTTTTGTATATAATTTATAACTCAGTAAAGTGGTTTAACAAAATAGGGATGAGTGGGGTTAAAATATTTTTTAAGTATAGAAGAAATAAAAATACATTTATATAAATGCAAATTATTCAGTATAGAGGGGAATTCTGATTATGCAGGAGAGTGCAGATTGTTTTAATTATTACCTTTAGAAAGCTTTTCCCCTATTCTATTGGTCTATTTATTATATTTGCTACTGTAAAAAATTAATAATCAGATATCTCAATTAAATGGATTTGGAAGGAGTCCTCATGCCCTGTGATGATAGCAGAGCCCAACAGGAAGAAGAAAGGCTCCTCTTCTTTCCTGGCAACAACTCAGTCAAAGAAATGTCATGGACTCTTTGTTTACTTTAACCCTTCCAACTTCCTTTTCTCCTCTATAAAAGAGTTTTCCTTCCCTTACTGTGTGGGCACTTACATATGGCTTCTCATGGTTGCGGACCCCAAAGGGCAATTTTCTGCTGATCCTGAATAAATCTATTTTTTTTTTTTTTGCGGGAGAAATAATTGGAAGTCTGTTTGTTTTATGTCAACATTTTGGTGGCCCATATAAGGACCAGAGAAGATCCCTGATGGCTCTGAGAAGTCGGGTGCAGTACCTAAAATTGAGCTCATTGTCACTCACTGCTTTTCTAACCGACTCTAAAGTTTGAAGGTATGTCTTTCTCCTGAATCCCAGCTATCAACCTCGTTGCATTTTGAAACTCTCCAGGCTTTATTTCGGATCTATTTTAAGGTTTCTTTCTTTCTGGTTAAGGCCTTGTTTTGTATGTGATTACTCATTTGGTACTTCAGTCTGATTTTGACCATTTCAATTGAAACTGGCTTGCCTTTGGCCATTCCTTTGGGAACAGGGGCTGTTTCATTGAAATGGTGCCATTTTCAGCCTTCGGCTCATTCTTTTGGAATAGGAATGTTGTATGAGAACTAACCTGAAAAGCCTTCAGCCTGGCTCCTCTAGGACAATCTTTTCCTTTAAAAGTGGCTAGTATTAAGCCTACAGTTTATTGAGATATTTGAGATGTTCAAGTTGTTTGATCTATTTGAGTCTTCAGCTGTTTGAGCTAGAAGATTTTTAGGCTGTTTGAAAATTATTCTTCTACTCTAGAAAAATCCTGAGGAAAAACTCTGAGAAATGGGATTCCCCTTTATCTATTTTGAGGGCACCCCCCTACAGGGACTCTGGCCAATTTTATGTTTAAAAACCATGATCCTTCTTCATGCACATTTCTAACTAAATGAACTGACCTCACCAAAGGCAATTTAGAATATCAATGGCCATTATCCGGAAGTTTTTTTTTTTTAATTAATTTATTTATTTTTGGCTGTGTTGGGTCTTCGTTTCTGTGCGAGGGCTTTCTCTAGTTGCGGCGAGCGGGGGCCACTCTTCATCGCAGTGCGCGGGCCTCTCACTATCGCGGCCTCCCTTGTTGCGGAGCACAGGCTCCAGACGCGCAGGCTCAGTAGTTGTGGCTCACGGGCGTAGTCGCTCCGCGGCATGTGGGATCTTCCCAGACCAGGGCTCGAACCCGTGTCCCCTGCATTGGCAGGCAGATTCTCAACCACTGCGCCACCAGGGAAGCCCTATCCGGAAGTTTTGAAATCCCTAAACTTAATTTTCTTACAACTGAATTGGATCACTATAACTCTAAAATTACCAGGATTGAATGGAATGCCTATTTCAGCTGGTATTTTGAGGCTTCCAAAATTTATGAGAAGCCTAAAATTGCCTCTCTGAAAAATAAGATTTTAAGATTAACTGAGGCAAACAAACAATGCCAGAAGTATAAAACGGCTCCTGAAGCCGCAGTCTCCTCCTCCTTGGCTTTTTTTTGTCTCAGGCTCCACATCCAGTGCCATCTTCCCCCTTCCCGTCTATGTAGCCAACACCTTCTCTATAACCGTAGTTCCCCATACTAATTCTGTCACCAAACTTCCTTTTTCCCTGAAACCCTCCCCACTCCCTTTTCCTCTGAACTTACTAGAATCTGTCCCTTTAAAATTAAGCCTTTGGAGGAGCCAGAAACTGAACCCTTAGTTTCTTATATTCCTGGCCTGAAGCTGAACTGCAAGCCATAGTCAAAGATTTTCCCAAAGTAACTGAAGATCCTCACAGATTTGCTGAGGAATTTAATGTAGCCTTTCAAACTTATCAACCTGGTTTCTCTGACTTACATCAGCTAGTTCATATACTTGTTGGCCGGATGCAAATCACTAATTGGGAAAATGCTGAAAGGTCTCAAGAATTACAACCAAGAGACCAGCCCACTGACTTATATACACATTCCGGCTCAGGCAATCACTAGGTGACTTCATCGAGCAGTTCCTAGGACTTTTTCAAAGCCTGTTGATTGGAACAAAATTCGGGCTTGCATGCAAAACTATGATGAACCATGGCTATTACAATCAACTTCAGATTATTTTTAAAGAAAATTCTGGTCTTCCCTCAGATGTTGATTCCACCTGAGTAGCTTTTAACTCTATGTTTATTAACCAGAACCTTTCCCTTTTAGTAAAAAGGACCATGATGGAATGGGAAACTACGTCTACTTCATATTTAGTTAATCTGGCAAACCAGCTCTCTCGCACTCCAGATGAGTCACTTAAAAGGAAGATGACCAAAATTCTTAATCTTCAACTCCAGCAATTGAAAACCACTACATAAAACCAAGCCTTCCTAGTTTCTGCTGTAAAGGCAAAGAGCCAGGGCATTAGAAAATAGATTGTTACAAATTCAAGCACATCAGGGGCCTTCAGCCTTCTAACCACCATTTCCACTCTCCTCCCAATTCTCAGTGACAGGGTTCTAAGGAACTCAGGGGCTCTTCCAAATCCTCCCTTTTAATCAGCTTGGAGAAACATTTCTTCAGATTGGGGATGAATTTCTTCCAGTCCGAATTTATGTTCAACCCCACTACTATAAAGCAGCCCCTGCCTTGGAATACTAAAACAGTTCAAATAGTGGGGATCGCTAATAAACCTCAAGAGGTACTTGTCTCTGAATCTATTCCCTTTTGTTTAGTACCTAAGAAGTACAAACCCTTTTCTCCTTAGTGACCCTGCTTCTATCCATTTATTAGGCTAAGTATCATAATGGAATTTCTTTCTCCCAAGAGGGCGAAATAATTCTAGAGCCTGAGGAAGTCATCAAAGCAGGCAACCAGGTGAATTAAATGACCCGTTGACGTCTTTTATGTGCTGTGTCTCTGACAGTACTAGAGCTGGTTCTGGAAAAACTGATCATTTGTCCTTATTGAATCAGCTACCACCCTCCCTATGGACAAAATCTCCAACTGAAGTTGGCAAAATTCACAGTGTACTTCCCATTATTCATATAGATCCCTCAAAACCTCTTCCCAGAATTCATCAATATCCTATAAGTGAAGAAGTCTTTCAAGGCATGGAGCCCATAATAGAAGATTACAAGGCTCAAGGCCTCATGATCCCTTGTATTTGTCCCTGTAATACACCTATTTTGCTGGTGAGAAAACCTAAAGGCTGAAAGTAGAGTTTTGTCCAGCAATAAACAACATTATTATCCTCAATACCCTATTGCTCCTAACTCTCATATGTTACTAACATCTTTTCCCACTGGAAGCAAATTCTTCACTGTAATTTATGTATGCGGTGTATTCTTTAGTATTCCAGTTGATGAAGCTAGCCAATACCTTTCTGCCTTCACTTGGGAAGAAAAACAATTCACCTTGACAGTAATGCCTCAGGGTTTTACTGATAGTCCTTCTTACTTCTCACAAATCCTGAAGGCTGATTTGGATGATATAAAGTTCCCTAGAGGTTCTACTTTGTTGCAATATGTGGATGATTTGCTTTTTTGCTCTCCTTCTCAAATCTCCTCACAGGAAGGTATCAACCATTTGCTGAAGCTTTTAACCTTAAAGGGACATAAGGTTACCAAAGAAAAATTGCAGTTTGTTCAAACCCAGGTTTGATATTTAAGGCATCTTATATCAGAATAAGGGCTACGCTAAGATCCATGGTGTCCTAAGCTTCTCAAAACCCAAAACTAAGCACCAAATGTGAGGTTTTCTCAGGCTAGTTGGCTATTGCTGACACTGGATTTTAAATTTCTTTCTTATGGCCAAACCTTTGTATGTTTTACTAAAGAATAAAAACCCTAACCCAATTTTACGGGAAGAACCAGACAACATAGCCTTTAAAGCCTTAAAGGAGAGTTTGATGAACACACCTTCCCTTCGGCATCTCAATTATCAGATTCCCTTTTTCCTTTTGTATATGAAAAGAAAGGGGATGCCCATGGGGTTCTTACCCAAAAACACAGAAATCAGCATCAACCCATAGGTTATTATAGCCAGCAACTGGATCCTGTGGGATGGGGATACCCCCCTTTAACTTAGAGCATTTACTGTCACTGTTCTCTTGGTTAAGGCCACCAAGAAAATTATTGTGGGACCCCCTTTAACCATTTTTGTACCTCATACAGTAGAAATGCTCCTGAATTCTCATCACACTCACATTACTGTTAGCCATGTTACTTCTTATGAAGTCCTTTTGGTAACTGCCCCTCACATTATTCTTTCATGTTGTAATTACCTTAATCCTGCTACTCTTCTCCCCTCCATCACTGACAAAGTCTCTCATGACAGCTTAATGCTGATGTACCACCTCCTGACTCCTTGTGATGCTCTGCAGGAAATTCTTTGGGGGTAACGCTGAATTCTCATTGTTCACTGATGGTTCTTATTTAAATGGTAGCAATGGCAGATATTGTGCTGTATATGCTATTGCAATTCTTTTTGATGTTGTTGAAGCAGCATCTTTACCTATGGTTATGTCAGCCCAACAGGCTGAATTATACACTCTTACGTGGGCTTGTACTTTAGCCAAGGACAAGACTGCCAATATTTATACTAATAGTAGATATGCTTTTGGAGTAGCTCATGATATGGGAATGTTGTGGAAGCAATGTGGCTTCCTTACTTTCAGCAAAAATAAAATTAAAATGGCTCCTATGTTCAGAAGTTATTGGATGCAATACTTTTACCTGCTGCTTTAGCTATCATTAAGATTCTGGGGCATTCTAAACTTGACTTTCTGGAAGCTAAGGGAAATCACCTTGCTGACATTTCTGCAAGAAGTGCTGCCCTTAAATGGACCAACAGTAGTCAAGCCTCTGTCATGTCCAAAGGGCTATTTCCCCAAATGATAACGTTGAAAAACTAGCTAGAGAAATGGGATCAAGATGACAGTAAGAAGACCCTCATCACACCTGCTCCCACAGACACACCAAAACTACAACTATATGTAGAAAAGACTGTCTCTGAGAACGGCCTGAAGACTAGCACAGAATGGCTTTACTACAACTAAGGATTAAAAGAAAAAGACCACACCAAGATGAATAGGTGGGAAAGAGAATTGATCTAGTCAGGACCCACTCACTCAGTGGGTGACCCAAAAGAAGAAGGGGCTATCACAACTCTGAGTTCCTCCTTAAGGAGTGAGGGGTTTAAGCCCCACACTGGGTACCCCAGCCCTGGGGTCTGGCACTGAGAAGACAAGCAAGCCCCTTTAACTGGTTGTGAAAACCGGTGGGGCTTATGACTAAGATAACTAGAAGGCTTTAAGAAACTGAGATTCCACTCTTAAAGGGTACACACTAAAACTTACATGCTCCCAGTCCCAGTACAGAGGCAGCAGATTGCAAATTGTCTAATGCTTTAGCTGTCCTGCCAAGACTGCCCCAGCATACCCACTGGCCTGCACCAGCCTCTGGCACCAACCACCCCAACCAAGGTGGCAGCCCTCAAGCACCCCTGAAAAAGCCCTGGCCCATACTATTCTCTAGCTCCAGCACCACCCCCTTCAAGGCAATGTCCATCAGAATGCCTCAGGAGAAACCCTGGCCTGTACCAGTCACCAACTCTATCTGCTTTGGCTCCAGCCACCCTGCCAAAGTGGTGGCTGCCAGCATGCCCTGGGAGAAGCCCTGGCCCGTGCCCATGCTAGTTTCAGCTCCAGCCCTCTTTCAAAAGCTACTGGGCAGAAGCAAACTGCATATGGACACTTCTACACAAGGATACACCTTCAAGGCTAGGATAGGTAACTGTTTTGCCTAATTTCGTAGAGACAAACAAAAAAAATCAAGCAAAATGAGAGGGTAGAGGAACATGTTCCAAATAAAAGAACAATAACCCCCCCCCGCAAAATAAAAAAAAACTCTTAATGAAACAGAGATAAGTAGTTTGAAAGAGTTCAGAGCAACAGTCATAAAAATGCTCACTGAACTGAGGAGAAGAATAGAGGAACACAGTGAGAATTTCAATAAAGAAATTAGAAAATATAAAAAGAAACAATCAAAACTAATTACAATAAATTAAATGAAAAATACACTAGAAGGAATCAACGGCGGATTAGGTGTTACCGTAGAATGTATAAGCAACCTGGAAGAAAGAATAGTGGAAATCACCCAATCAGAACAGCAAAGAGAAAAAAAAAAAAAAGAATGAGGATAGCTTAAAGGAACCTCTGGGACAACATCAAGCATACTAACATTTGCAATATAGGGGTCCTGGAAGGAGGAGCGAGAGAGAGAGAAGGGCAAAATACATATTTGATAAAATAATGGCTGAAAACTTCCCTAACCTGTGGAAGGAAATAGATACCCGAGTCCAGAAAGCACAGGGGGTCCTAAACAAGATGAACCCAAAGAGAGCCACACCTCATAATTAAAATGACAAAAGTTAAAGATAAAACAAAAAAAATTAAAGGCAGAAAGAAAAAAACAAAGAGTCACATACAAGGGAACCCATAAGACTATCAGCTGATTTTTCAGCAGAAATTTTGCAGGCCAGAAGGGAGTGGCATGATATATGTAAAGTGTGGAAAGGAAAAAAGCCTACAACCAAGGGTACTCTACATGACAAGGTTATCATTCAGAATTGCAGGAGAGGTAAAGAGGTTGTCAGACAAGCAAAACCTGAGTTCATTACCACTAAACAGGCCTTACAAAAAATGTTAAAGGATCTTCTTTAAGCAAAAAAGAAAAAACCATAACACAAAATAAGAAAATATATGAAGGAAAAAAATCTCACTGGTGAAGGCAAATACATAGTAAAGGCAGTGGATAGACCATGTAAAAAGCTAGTATGAAGGTTAAAAGCCAAAAGTTGGGGCTTCCCTGGTGGTGCAGTGGTTGAGAATCTGCCTGCCAATGCAGGGGACACGGGTTCGAGCCCTGGTCTGGGAAGATCCCACATGCCACGGAGCAACTAGGCCCGTGAGCCACAACAACTGAGCCTGCGCGTCTGGAGCCTGTGCTCCGCAACAAGAGAGGCCGCGATAATGAGAGAGGCCCGTGCACCGCGATGAACAGTGGCCCCCGCTCGCCACAACTGGAGAGGGCCCTCGCACAGAAGCGAGGACCCAACACAGCCATAAATAAATAAATAAAAAAAAAAAAAAAAAAAAAAAAGCCAAAAGTTGTAAAATCAACTGTAACTACAATAAACAGTTAAGGGATACACATGAAGATGTAAAATATGACATCAAAAACATAAAACAAAAAAGACACCTCCAGAAAGATGCTTTTCAACCTCACTGGAGAGGACCCTGCCATGTACTGCTAACAAACCTTTGTGCCACCAAACTTCAGGGAATATACTCGGGTTCATATGACATACCTAAAGAAAATACTGACCCTTAACTGGACCTGCACATCATTTAGTAACCTGAAAGTAAAGATTTCCCAGAATTGAGGCAGACAGTATCTGATGAGATAGCTCTTCTAAGATATCAGGGCCAGGCCTGTTTTTAAGTTTGTCACCAAAGTTTTGATGATGACATAGTGCTTTAGATGATTTCCAGTGTTTATGGTCTTGACAACATATGTATTTTAGATAAAATGTGACTGAGAGTTCTCTCTCCTACCCCTTCTTGTTACTTGAATGTGATCTCAATAGGTTTCCAATCTGTGTACTTTCCCTCTGATGTGAGACACTACCCCCAGGAAAGGTCCTTCCTGGCATTGAGGGACAAAAAGCCATTGAAACTGAACAACCTGACTCTTGGTCAGTGATGCTTTTAGAGAAAGATCTTGATCAAAAGGGGGAAGTGTAAAAAATTAATAAACAGAAACCTCAATTAAATAAAGTTCGGAGAACAGAAAGGGGAGCTCTCACAGTCTGTGATGATAGCAGAACCCAATAGGAAGAAGAAAGCCTTCTCTTCTTTCCTGGCAGCAACTCAGCCAATGTAAAGCCATGGGATCTTTATTAACTAAAGCCCTTCCAACTAACTTTTCCCCTCTGTAAAAGAATTATCCTTCCCTTACTGTGTGAGGACTTACATGTGACTCATCATGGTTGCAGATCCCAAATTGCAATTCTCTGCTGATTTTGAATAAATCTATTTTTTTTTTTTGCTGGAGAAATACTGTTTTTAAGGTCAACACTCCAATGTATATTGTTCTAAATTATCTATATAGTATGTCTTGCTATCTAATAAATTAAACTTTTGTGTTCTCCATCATTTTTCTACTCATTCTCTTACTATGATCATCCTCCAAGGTTATCATGGCTAGGCTAGGCTCTATATTCTTCTATATAAATTCTATAATCAGCTACTGAGGTGATAATACACACACACACACTCACTCACTCACACAAATGGGTGTTGAGACTGAATACAATTTCATGGAATATACAGATTTATTTAATGAAAATTATTACTTTTATAAGATTGAGATTTCCTCTCCATGAATGATATATATTTTCATTAATGTTTTTCAATAAAGTCTGATAAATTATTTTGGACATTCTTGAACATTTTTGAAAACTTGCTTCTGAGTACTTATAGGTTTCTTTCTTCTCTGTCATATTGAATTATTATTTAAATAAAATAAAATTCATGGATCTTAAGTGTTCAATTTAAGAAGTTTTGGTAGTTGTATAAATTTTTGTATATCCCAAACAAAATATAGATCATTTTCACTACCCCAAACAGTTTTTCATGATGCTTTCCTATCAAATTTTCACTTACCACCCAAATAAGTACTTTGTGATTTCTATCATTAGTTTAACCTATTCATGTACTTCATATAAATCAGATTGTACAGTCTGTACTTTTTTTGTGTCTGGCTCATCCTCAGCATGTTTTAGGGTTCTTCTGTGTTGTTGCATGAGCAGCATTTTATTTGATTTTACTGTCTGTAATATTCTCTTACATGATTATTCTACTATGCACTTATAGACATTTGGGTTGTTCCAGGTTTTGCCTATTATGAGCAAATCTCCTAAGAATTCCTAAGAAAATTGTGCAATTCTCTTTGTGGTTAGATGCATTTCCTTCTCTCTGGGGTGAATACCTGGAATAGAATTGCCAAGTCGTAAGGTAGATATGTAACTTTTTAATAGGTTGCCAAACGGTTCTCCAAAGTGAAGGAATCATTTTACACTCCCACACACCTTATAGTTTTTCTTCCCTTGTAAAAAAAATTGTCTTTTAAAAAACTTGTACGTTATATTTGTTTATTGCTGGTATATTAGCAATAAAAGTGATCTTTTAATATTGCTGTTGTATCAAGTATATATGGTGAACTTTTTCATTATTAAGACTTTATAAATCAATCTTGAATTTTCTGTGTCTGTTGGTTAATTCCTATCAGATACAAATATGCTGACCAGTCTCTGTCATCTAAGTGTCTACAATTTAATTTTGCATATAGGAACAGAGTATGATAATTCTCATCATATGTTCCTCCACATTTCCCATCTTCAATTTGGATGGGGTCAGTGTCACTAGTTCTTGCCAATTCTTAACTCTTGAGACAGTTAACGTGTTTGGCATCTCCATTGTCTTGATATATTTCTCTCTGTCTCTCTGTCTCTTTGTCTCTCTCCCCTGACCCTATTTATCCTGTGCATTTAGCTGGAAGCAAAGTTTTCTGAATAGAGGAGCTGAGGATAGGAGCAGCCTGAGTCCCTTAATGGGTTCTTAGATAAGAGTGTTGTTATAGGACCACCCAGTCTACACTGGATGGTGATTTAAGTGAAAATACAGATTTGTTCAGCTACTGAAATTTGGGAGTTTACTTGCTCCTGAAGCTTAACTGAGCCTATCCTGCTATAAAAAGAAATTAATTACAAAACAATTAGTGCTAGCTTAAGGTCAAACTCAAGGTGCCAGGGAAACACAGAGGAGGATACCTGACTCAGTTGTAGAAGTTAGAGAGTGGTTTCTAAAGGATTTACAGTCTAAAATGAGACTGTGAAAATTAACAGGCTTTATTGTGTTCCAGCACAGTTTCTAGAACATGGTCATTCCAAAATGCTTTCTGAATGAATCAGTGAGCTCTATCAACTATCAGAATAGAGGTGTGTTTCTGAACATGTCTGTAAAGGGTTTCTGATTAATCTAACCCTTGAAAATATGACATTCTGTCTGGGCTAGTCTTAGAGGCTAGGACTTTTTGGAAAACAACTCCATGTGTTCCAGTTGTAGATTGATGACCAGAAATGAAAACCTGTCTTCTCAACTGTCTCACACCATAGCATTGATGCAGTTGCTATCCCCTTGGCTTCTTCTCCTTGCTGTTTATGTTCCTATAGTCTGACAGTATTTACATTTCAGGCAATTCTAGGAGGCTTCTCAGAAACAGAGGAAGCCAGAGCTCGGAGAAGGTAATTAAAAGCAAAACCAGGAGAGAGAACAAAGGTATTTGCTTGTCTTTAGAAGGCTTACAAGGCCACAGGCTGCAGGGTGAGGGTGGGCAGAGATAGAGAGTGAGACTGAAAGCAAATTGGCCCAGTGACAATAGTGACCGAATGATTCAGAAGTAAATCCATGGTAACTTGGGGGTAACTACCTGAAAGGAAACAGCTGCTGGGGAAGGAACATTTTCACTTTGGATGGAAAACACTGGAAAGAAAACTTAAACATGCTCATTATCTTTAATCTTAGCACAGTGGTAGAACCTGGTCATCACATTAAGACACTGGAGATCACTTATACTAATTAGTCAATTCTTCCACAAAAGAGATGAGGATTTTATTAAAAAGAAGGACGCCTAAGAGCTTTGTTTCAACACTTGAGGGGACAAAGTGAATGCTCTTTTAATTGATTTCTATGTTTTCCCTGATGGATGTTAAATACTCATATAATCAAGTCAAAAGCATTTTTATTTTCATTGTAAGAAGAGCTCTCTAAGCAATGACAGATAGTATTAGGTATAACATGTTCTGCGAGGGTTGCCATGGTAAGAGTTCATCTGCTGTTTTCCTCCCATCTTTCCATAAATAACAAGTGGAAGAGTGCAGAAAGCCTGTACAGAAAAGATGTCTGGGACCAGAGTAATTAGTGCTCTGCCATGCAGAAGGGTCACTAGGTTTTATGTTAAATATATTTCGTACTAAAAGTGCTCTCTCTCTCTTTCCCTCTCTCTCTCTTTCTGTTTTGGGTAGGTGGCTTGATTTTCGACATTAGACAGCTCCAAGCACTACCACCAAACACTGGCGGATTTAAGCTATTTAATGAAGCAGCAATGTGGTGTGTGTGTGTGTGTGTGTATGTGTGTGTGTGAATGCAGTTGAATTTCAGTAGCAGTTCACTCCTTGTAGATGCCAACTCTGTCTTAATTATATGAGATTCAGTAGTCATCTGATTTTTTACAGTGGAGTTTCAAACACAGCTTTTTGTTTCCTTTCTAGGAAGGAAAACTCAGTTAATACTTGTATGCCTACTGAAAATTTCTAATGTATTTTCATGGAATTCTTAAGCAATTCTCTCTTGTGGAGTGGATCACCATGAGGTGACATGAAAACTTTTCTTCTTCTGCTGAACAGATCAACCTTTGATGTTCAGTTTAGCAAATGCTCATTTAGTGCCTATTTTGTGCTCTGGGATTTTCTGGGGAGTCAGAGATAATTAGGATGTGGTCCTTGTCCTCCAGGAGTTCTTATTCTTCTGGTTTGTTTTCGGAACATTAGTCTTGGGTTTAGAAGGTCTTCTTTGCAGGCTGGAGAGATGGTGTTCTGGGGGCAGATGACAAAATGTACAGGTGGGAAGCTATGTCGATTGAGGCCATAGTTCTGGGTAACTTAGAAGAGCGTGAGCAGCTCCATTGTCCAGAGGCAGAGCGACGGTAGGAAGAGCCACTGCTCTTGCTTATTCAATCCTCAGCGGCTCCTAGAAGACCACAGCAACCACAGGGCTGAGGTCTGAGCAATCAGGAGAGACATGTGGCCAGAGTTATTGTCTCTTGCCAAGAGGCTTCTGCTACCTTTTTTTTTTTTTTTAATTTATTTATTTTTTTAAATCATTTGTGCAATTCACAGCACTTTTTTTTTTTTTTATAGCTACTTTTATTTATTTATTTATTTATTTTTGGCTGTGTTGGGTCTTCGTTTCATGCGAGGGCTTTCTCTAGTTGCGGCGAGCGGGGGCCACTCTTCATCGCAGTGCAGGGGGTCACTCTTCATCGCGCTGCGCGGGCCTTTCACTATCGCGGCCCCTCCCGTTGCGGGGCACAGGCTCCAGACGCGCAGGCTCAGTAGTTGTGGCTCACGGGCCCAGTTGCTTCGCGGCATGTGGGATCTTTCCAGACCAGGGCTCGAACCCGTGTCCCCTGCATTAGCAGGCAGATTCTCAACCACTGCGCCACCAGGGAAGCCCTTCTGCTACCTTTTAAGCCAGAGTAGCTCTGGAGTTTCTGCTCAGTTCCGTCCTTTCTAGTTGGGCCCCCGGACTTAAAGGGCAATTGTCGAACTGGGATGACACAGTGCCTCTGTGTGCATATCCTGACATGAACATGCACTTTGGATATTCAGGGTTTTGGCTGAAGAAGGGGCCCACTACCTGGCTAAGCACAGGGAAGTGATTAGAGTAGCACATTATCACAAGATTATTATACAATAAACCTTAAAATATAGTTTTGATTTTGTTTTCATGTAATAGACAAAAAATAGCCAGTACATCAAATCTACAATAGAGGATAAAGTAAATAATGCCATGATATATAATTTTAAGAAAAAAGTAGATGTATTCATATAAAAATATTAAGTATAAATGGTTTATCATGTATCAGTCAGGGAAGACTAGCTGCTATAATAAATAATCCCTATGTCTCAGAGCTTAATTAGTAAAGGTTTTTCCTGCATGTCACACTCCAGTGTAAATTGGCCTCATAGCTCCGCCCCATATAGTCATGGAGGCCCCAGGCTCTTTCCAACTAGCTGCTCCAATATCCACTGAGCTTTGAGTCTTCCATTAGATCATCTGAATATGGTTAGGAGAGGAGGTAATAGGGAGAGCTTGGAGGACTGCATAGAAAGTTCCAATGGGTCGGGTCTGGGGATGATGTTATGACACCCACCACATTCCTTTGACCAGATTTCAGTCACGTGGCCACACAACTTTAAGGGAGCCTGGAAACTGTGGTCTAGCTAAGTGCCCAGGTAGGAGAGAAATTCAGTCTGATAAACAACTGAACTCTGGCCTACAGCAATATAACCAAGTTACTAAGATTAAACACGAAGGAGTGACTTATGTGAACACTGATGGAATAGGAAAAGAGTGAGCATTGGAGGTTTCTGTTTTGGTGTTTTAATCACAGTACTGATTTTTTTTTTATGTCTCAACATTGCCGTTTATTAGTGAGGAGATCATAGCCACTTTACTCAATATGTCTGGGGCTCAAAGGCCCTTTGTGTGGATTGAGGAGATCTATCTCAAGGGTTTTGGGGAGAATGATAGGAGCTCACACGTGTTTAGCATCATGGACAATACTTGGCATGAAGTAGACGCTCACCAACTACATGTTAATTCCCTTCCCCTAATATCCCTTTCTTCTTCAGCTTTCTCTTTAAAATTTTTGAGAGAGACATTTGTTATAGAGGCACACTTGTCCGCAATTAAAGAGTTAAAATATTTCTCCCCCAGGAAGAAGGATATCTTCTCTTTTCCTGTATTGGCATGCTTTCAATTTCAATTTCATAGTTTAAATTGTGCACACATCCTAAGAATTGTTTAAGTCGTCAGGTGTGTTTACTTTTTTAAAAATTTACAAAGCAATCACATTTGGCCTACCTAGATTAAACTAAAAAGAATTAAATAAAGTTTTCATAATAAAAGCTTCTCTACAGTAGCCCCAAATAACCTTCTTGGTGGGTCAGAAAACCTTGTTTTTAGCTATGTCTTTTGGGTTGGCGCTTTCGTTGCAGGTCTGTCCTTTGACATTTAGATAGGACAAAGATGAGATTTGAAGTCACATAAAGGAGGCAATTGTCCTTTAATTTTTCCTTCAACCTGAGGGAAGAATTTCTGAAACCTTTTCAGGTTTACAGGGTTAAGTTTTATATTCATTTTCACATTTTCTTATTCGTGTACAGTCATCAAATTCCCTTAATCTACTGAGAAGTTCCTACTGTAACATATAAGGATCTCAACCTAAATTAGATTCTAAAATTAATGAAATTTAGCAAATCTATAACAGTAGCCAAATAATATTCTCCCCTCAGTGAGCACAGGAAAGTCCCATTTTATTATGAATAAAGAAAGCCTATGGATAATGGGTGGAAAATTAATCATAACACAAATACCAGTAACTTATGTCTTTACATTTTCCCCACTGAGACATCTGCTGGGGAATTTGTTTTTCCCTAAGGCAGAGAAATCTCACAGGTAACATAATCAGATGAAGCTGCCCCAAGATTTCTGAGTCAGTTAAAACTATCTAGTGTACTGAGAAACATAAAAATGTATGTTAATGGTAATAATAAAATCTGTCATTTATTTGGCACTTAATATGTACTAGGCCCTGAGTAGTGCTTCACAACTGGTGGAGATGAGGTTTCAACCCCAGCTTGTGTGACTTCAAAGGTTCTTACTCCTATACTAGCCCAGCTCCAGAGACAGAGCAAGACAAAGGATCACTAGTCCTTTGGAATCAAAGGATTCCATAGCAGTGGTCTACCCACTTCCTGTGAGACTGTAGGAAATCAGTTAAACTCTCCAGACCTTCTGCTTCTCATTTCTAAAGAAACGATTAAAAACACTTGGAAAATTATAATTTTCCTATCTCTGTAGGTTGTTATGCATAGTACAGGTTCCTTTGGGGCTCTAGAGAAATTGAATGGCTGAAAAGTCTTTACAAATAAATCATTTGGCTCAGATATATTTCCTCTGCTTTAATGAACCAGGTTACATGTTAGTGAGGTTGAATGCCATTTGGAATCCATTAAATTTCTTTCCATGAGTTATAGATTAATTAATCTAACCTAACATTTACTGAGAACCTACAGTGGGCAAAAACTCATCCCAATGTTTCATAGGAGCCACAGATATAAATAAGCTGTGGTCTTGGTCAGCAGGAGATTCTAGATTGCAACTAAACAGTCATAATAATAGTAGTAGTCGTCGTAGTAGTAATAATAATAATACATGGATTGGCTTCCCTAACTGAAAATCAAGGGGTGTCCATACAAGTGGTCAGTGATGCCATCAGGAGTTTGTTTCTCTCCATCTCTCAGCTCTGCTTTCCTCTGAGTTGGGTGTTCTCATAGGTAAGATGGTATCTTGTAGCTCTTGACTCACAATCATCTCGTTAACAACTACCTTAACAACTCCAGCTTAAAAGGAAATTTTCTTTCTGAACGTATCTGAACTAATCCCAGACGTCATTCTCATCAGTCTATACTGGGTCACATGCCTACCCCTAAACTAATCCCTGAAGCGAAGGGGATACCATACTCTCTTAGATGTGAACTAGGTACTCTTGTACCTATTTTTTTGGCCAAGGAGTGGCATATGCAGCTATACCAGAAGAGGTGTAGAAAAGATGCTCCTTAAAGGAGCATGAAGCAAAGCAGAAACCCAGATGTTCACAACAGAGAGCACTTTGGCTTGGCTCTGACGGAAGTGTAGGGGTTTGACATAGGGAGAAGGGGATGAGGTGTATTCCAGGCAGAGAATCCAGCATGAGTGTGATGCCCAGATACTTGGTAAAACATTATTTCTGGGTATGTCTGTGAGGGTGTTTCTAGAAGTTAGCATTTGAATCTGTAGAGTGAGTAAAGAAGATCACCCTTGCCAGTGTGGGCGGGCACCCTCCAATCCACTGAGAGCCTAAATAAAACAAAAAGGTGGAGGAAGGGAGAATTTGCTCTCGGAGCTGGGACATTCATCCTCTTCTGCCTTCAAATACAGATACACCTGCTCCTTAGACTTTAGACTCAGACTGAATTAACCACCAGCTTTCCTGGTTGTCTACTTGCAGATGGCAGATCATGGGACTTCTCAGCCTCTATAATTGTGTGAGCCAATTTTTATAATAAATCTCTTCTTATTGGTTCTGTTTCTCTGGAGAATCGTGACTAATACAATGAAATGACACCGACATGGGAAATTTTGTTTGATTGGAAACATAGATTACATAAGGAAGTTCAGTGGGCGATAGGGTGAGGTCCTACAGTGGAGTATTTTAAATGCAGAATGAAGAATTTTATTTTCTGGGCAATGAGAAGTCTCTGATCACTTTGGTAATGGACGTATGATATAGTAAGATATTTCCCACTTCACAGTGAGTCCCTTCAGAGCCAAAAGGTATCTTTTTTTCCACCTTCACTCTTAGCACAGATAGAGAGCCTAGTACACTGCTGGGTCTCTTTAAATACTTGTTGAAGAAATATCCATTTTATTATCAAACATCTAGTGATAGTTGACACTTGCTGGAGGCTTTTATGTATTGGACACTATAAGTGCTATGCACATATCTCATGGGCTATCACAGAAACCTTATGAGGGAAATGTTATATGTATCCCATTTTACAGATATGGACTGTGTCACTTATAAAGGTCAGGTGGTAAAACGAGGACTTAAACTAAGGTCCTGTGCATTCAAATCATATACTCACACAGCACATCAGCGAGACTCCACGTAATGTTTGTGGAACACCTTAGAGCACATAAAGAGCCTCCCATATATACAGTGTTTTACTATATTTCCATGAGGTAGGTGTTATTATCATTTCCATTTTATGACCAATAAGATGAAATCCAGAGAGGAGAAGTAACTCAACCAGAATCACAGGACTAGTAAGTTGAGGTGCTTGACTTGTATTTGGCAACCCTGTGTTCAAAATTCATTCATTTCCCCTGTACCAACTAGTTTCCCCAGAAGCTGCCAGACCATAAAGTGAGTGTGGTGGGCAAGATGATCTGTTAGTTTGTGTATGTGTTATGTCAACTCTAATGTTCAAAGATTCTAGTCTTCCAACAAAAAATTAAATGTGCATAGCACTTGTTTCAACTCTTTCAAATATTATAAGATGTGAGCTGAGCGATGCAGACTAAAATAAAAAGGTCACTGGAATAAGATTTTTATTCATAATTTTAGTTGAAATGTCACTGTTTAAATCTCACGAAAAGGGGCTTGGTTAGCTTTCTTTTGTTGTTTTTCTCTGCCATACAAATACCCACAAGTTCTCTGCACTAAAAATCTATGTACATTCCACTGGGCATTGAGGGTGACCCATTCCATGAAAGTGCTAACTTTTCCACTAGGGACACTTGGCAAAGCAAACTGGCTTATAAACCACTTCTGAACTTGTAACCTGAACTTTGATGCAACAAATGATATATTCAAAGCATCTCATAGGATCAAACCCTTGCATGAATTAGGGATGGATATGACCTATTTTTATTTCATTTGACTCTGAAAATAAAAAGAGAACTAGGATGCTTTCGCATTTGGTCCATATGCTGGAAGGATGGCATGCAGCAAGGTGATAACAAATGACAATTACAATGTTAAAGAAACTGAGTACTGTACCAAGCAATGTATATGGAAATCTGACCTTTAGCATAAACACTTAACTTGCTTTTGTCTTTAGGTCATAGGTCTCTTTTTCCTGGGAGAGAGGACTTTGGTGGGTCTTTCAATCTTATTGATATTAGACTAGCCCACATCCATTGTTCTTGGCAAGGACCCAATTGACAGTGGAATTACCCAAACACAGAAGCTGCTGATGGCAGTATTAAGTCGTTTGTTTAGTAATTTACATTGGACATAGGTTTCATGTACCTGAAAACTGTGCAAGGTATTTTTTTCCCTAAATTTTGGTTTCAATTTCTCTATGTCTAAATATTATTTTTCGTTATAGGAAAATGTTAGCATGTTTTTTTTTTTGCCTAAGCGTTTGCTCCCAGGAGATGGAGAGTGGAGGGCAGACCACGCATAGGGATGTGTTGGCTTGATATCATCCTCACCCAGCATTGGAGGAAGGGCTGGGAAAAAGAATTGAGATCAACTTGGACTAGCACAACACAACTCTGGCACAACACAACTGGTGTCTTGTATACAGGACTGACTAACCCTAAATAAACAAGCATTTCAGGAATGGACTGTCAGATCATGATGATTGCCAGGACCCTGGGACCAGATCACACCTGTGGGGAGAGATGGATTTTCCGGGGATGGGCAAGAATATTGTCCCTGGCAGGGTTGTGGGAAGAGATTAGTCCCAGGCCGGGATATGAGATGGTGCTTAAATAAAGGGTAAGAGAGGTAGAGAGTAATATGTTCTTCTTTATCCTCTTTCCCTCTGGGGCTGGTAGGACATGAGATGGACATAGGTTCTAGGTAGAATATTTGTGGGGAATTAGGCAAGAACTCAGAGACAGATTCTGGTTTGAGTAGCCAATTCTAAAAAAGTAGCTGCTTCTAGGTAGCCATGAAGGAAATCACTTATGGCAGATCAGCAACTCCTCTGCAGGGCAGGGTGGGCGAAGTCCCCAACATAGGACAGCTGTCTCTTCAAGAGAGAAAATTTGACATATCAACTGGTGACAGAGGTTGCAGGCTGCTAGGAAGATGAAGAGAGTGGAGGAGAATAATAATAACAAGGATATGAGCAAACATTTGATGAACACTCATTGAATACTTACTGTCTCATTCACTGTGCTAAGCTATAGCTTTAAGCACAAAAGATTTCTAGCCTGTGAGATGCTCACACTCTGAAAGGCAGAGGGGAACTAGGGCTAAATATGGCAACGGCAGATTCACACCTCCCTTCTCACCAAGAAAGAACTACCAGTTATTGAAAGTGGAATTTCATATAATGTTGAACTGTTATTCCTTCTCTTGCTTTCTCTATATTTCTGTCTCTGGACAAGAGCTTACAGTTGAATGCTTATAAGTTAAATGTGGATGTTGATTACAGTACTTGCATTATTTCATTTAATCTTTATAACAATCTGACAAGGTAGGTAGGTAGCAGCTATTATTCTCCTCATATTATACCTAGAGAAACAGGATAGTGAGGTTGAGAGACTTACCCAAAGTCATATGGATACAAGTGGGGTATCTGGCACTTAGACACAGGGAGGAGAGGGGTAAAGATAACAGTAATGAAGGGGCACATATTCTATGCCCCTTTGCTGGTATCCAGGCCATAATTCATTTTCAGAGTTTCATGACCTTCTATTGTAAAACTCACCAATTGATTGTACAATCTAAATTCTCTCACCTGTTCTCCACTCTTGTTCATCCTCTGCTGTAGACCAAGCATTGGTGTTCCCCCCAAATTCATGTGTTTAAACTTATTCTCCAGTGTGATGGTATTAGGAGGTGGGGCTTCTGAGGGGTGATTAAGTCATCAGGGTAGAGCCCTCATAAATGGGATTAGTGCCTGTATGAGAGACCCCAGAGAGCTCCTTTACCTCTTCCACCATGTGAAGACAGCCATCTATGAACAAGGAAGATGGACCTCACCAGACAAGGAATCTTCTAGTGCCTTGAACTTGGACTTCTCAGTCTGCAGAACGGTGAGAAATAAATTTCTGTTCTTTATAAACCATCCAGTCTGTAGTATTTTGTTATAGCAGCCCAAACAAAGATACCCTCTAAATGGCTCCCAGTTCATATTGAATTTCTTACTATCCTAAAGCATGGTAGTCCCTTTCACATCTCCTTTTTGACTTTGCATCTCCTCTCCTTTTTGCCCAGGGTACTCTTTTTCCTTCTATAGTTGATAAAAAGCACCTTATCAAAAATTAGGCCAGCATCAAGTCTTCCAGAAAAAATGTTTAGCATAGTGTTCAAAAGCATGGTCCAAGGTTCTACCACTTAGCATCTTCAGGAATTCGCTAAGCTTTAGTTAATGTTCTCATTTCTAAAATGGGGCCAGCAGTACTACCTGCAACATAAGATTATTAAAAGTATTAAATATAAAGGGCTTTGCATGGATCCTGACACACAGCAAATGCTGAATAAGTGTTGTTACCTTAGTTCTCCTTGAAGACATCCCTGAATCTTCAAGTACATTCAACCACCTTCTCAGATGGGTCGTAGAGTAGATATTGTTCATATCGCTATTTTAGAATTTATTCTGTTATCTTGTAGTTATCTGTTTAAATATCTCTTCTTGTATTGTCCTATCTCCTGCCCCATAAATATTTCCTGTCGATAATGGTGCAGATTCTGCCTTGTGGGAACTCCATGCTATGCCAATTGGGATCGGGAAAAGCCCTAGAAAGCAGACCTCAAGAATCTGTTTTGGAGTTGTGTTACTTGGGGTCTGATGGCAATATGGGACCCATACTGTTGGTAATTAGTCAGGTAATAACCCCTGGCATGTAGTGGCATTACAATCACTAATGTTTTCCCCTACAATTAATTGGGATGAGGTGAAAGGAGTAGGTGAAACAGTATTTATGGAAAGTCTCTGCTGAATAAACAGTTTGGGGAAAATGCTAATTATGAAAATATTGGAGTAGATTAACTGCATCGCAGTCCTTGACAAAAGAAAATGATAGACTCCGAGAAGTAAACTGCCAACCTGAACATGCTGTGAAAGTCAGAGGGGTTCTGTGGCTGCTTTGAACAGCGATGAGATCTGTTATCGCTCTGCATCAGATGATGCAGGAAATCAGGGGATGCGGCAGTAGAAGAGAGCAAACGCACAGCCATGACGGGCTTCCTTTGTTAGGATCATGAGAGAAAAAGAGGAAGGGCCTGAGAACTGGTTTTTTGGTCAGTAAGCCTGAGGACCTTGCACCTCATACGCTCTTGAATGTTCCACCCAGGAAGAAGCAGCCACCTTCCCCTTGCCAGAGGAAAGGAGCCTCTCTTTGCCTGGAGACCATGTGAAGCTCTGCCATGAAAACAGGGCCTTACAATGCTCTCCTGTTCTCCTCGAGCTCTGCCTCCACCAGTCCTCAGTTCCTCTAGACCAATATCCACGATCAGATCTTAGCACTCCCTGTCTGAACGGGGAAGTACTATCTGAGCCCCAGGAAAAAAGGGCTTATGCCCCAAAGGAATCTCAGAAGGTGACTGATATGTACTGTTAAGAACTAGGACAACATTTGTGAGAATGGAATTAAGGGGTATTGGAGCAGGTAGAGTAGACTACAAGGCTGGCTGGGGGAGAATTTTTTCATGTCAGGGCACTTACTCATGACTCTGGATAATGTTCTGGAAAAGATATCTGAGTTTTCAGGACAGGCACCTTGAAGCTGGAATATAAAGGTGAACTACAGCGGATGGGGGGCGGCAATGGCAGAACCTCCCTGGAAGCATTTTGAGGAATGGATCAGAAGGCTTGGGTAGGTGAAATATTTGAATGGCTTTACTGTGTAAGACTTCGAGAGTACCGCAGCTGACTGTGGTTCCCAGGAGAGCCCAGGGAACACGCACTTCACTAAGGGAGTAGAGGACACACTGGTGAGGAGTGCACTGGCTTTTTCAAAAGCTCAGTGGTGGCTGTTTTATATAGACTTGGTTTGACAGTGGGAGATGCGGCCATGAAACTGAGGGCTCTCACATATGGATGGCGGATTTTAGGAATGACAGAAGCCACGTGCCAGCATCTAAATGCCAGTTGCAAGATAGAAATAATGATCATAATGGGCATCAAGACCAGAGTGGCAGTTGGGGTGCCTTGTCCAACAAGGATAGGGGTGATAACTATTAAATTATGCCATTCTTTGGGGGGAGGGTAGAAAGACATGTAGAGAGACAGAGAGATGCTGGAGACAGAGAGAGAAGGGGAGAGGAGGGGAAGGAGGGGAAGGGAAGGGGAAGGGGAAAGGAAAGGGAAAGGGGAAGAGGAGAAGAGATTGAGAGCCGGAGGGCAGAAGCTTGCCACCAGTTGTCACAGTGAGAAATCATGGTCCCTTATCTGGTTTCCAGATCTATATCAGTTTACAGACCCAGAACCCAACTAACAGAAGGAGATGGCGGATCTCTTTGATGAAGATCAAAGCACTTAGTAAACATACCTCTGATCCTTCCTAGAATGCCCTGCAGCCGTTTGGCAGCAAGGAAAGAAGAAAACTCAGGTTTTTGGACAGCTGTTAGGGTTTGAGCTGATACTGATGCTAGGAGTCTTTCAGCTGGGGTGGGAGGGTCAGTGGAAGCAGGGTAATAAATGGAGTTGGGCCCAAGTCTTTCTTATTTTTATGGTTGTTCTCCAGAACCCAATGGAGTAGATAGACTTAACATCTGGTGGAAGGCACTCCTTGGCTCTCCAAACTGTGGCACAAAGACCATTGTTTTAGAAGATATGGATTGGAACCTATTGCCATGGACCTGAAGCATGAGGATAATTTTATTTCAGGAGGTTTTAGTGCTCGGGGGACAGGATAATTTGACCTGTGAAGTCAGCTGGCCTCTGTCCTTGGCCACCCCAGTGCTGCTTGCCGCAGCCTCAAGGTACCTGGCAACGCTGTTACATGATAGCTTTCTAAACCATAAAAATAATCTTTCTCTTCATTTTATCAGTTCCTTTGTAACCTAACCACCCTTGAACCATATTCAGTCTCTTATGGTTGTTGCTAAGACGTGACTTTTAAATTAAAAGAGCACTAACCGTACATGTTTCTTATTTAAGATCATAGGGAGCTGAAATTATCCATCAGTATCTGTTAATTATGATTCATCCTTGCTATGGAATATTCTATGTAAAAAAAAGATCAGCCTGCATGGGTATAGAAGGATCTCCAAGATACATGTTTAAAGGAAAAAAAAAAAAAGAAAATAGGAAAAGTTCAGAATGCTGTGAAGAGTAAGATCTCTTTAGTATTAATAAAAAATGAATGTATGGCTCTTCATGCACATGAAATGATTTAATTGATTAATTGATTTATTACTTTTGAAGTGCTGCAAACTGTGCCTGGCTAATAGTTGATGCTTTATAAGTGCAGTTTATATTGTTACATTATATATTACACTTATATTTTAAATTATTTATTATTTATTATTAGTATAGTGGTAATGTTTATACAGAGGGGTATGTGTGTGGGTCATAGAGAAGTTTTTACTTTTCATTTTGTACTTCTGGGTATGGTTGTTTTTTCTCATCAGATCAACATGTTATATTTTTCCTCCTTTTTATCTTTAAGATATCAGGGCTCATTTGGGCAATGAGTTTATCAGCTATTTCTTATTTCCGTCTTGAGATTTCTCTATTTAAACACTTAAAGATAAATTTGAATAATAACAAAATGAAAGAAAACAAATATTAATGAAAAGAGAGGGAGAAATGATTCTGAGTGTGAAATGAGTATGCTGAGAAGACAAATTGTGGGTTTATACTGAATAGATCAGGTTCTGCCCATTTACTCTGGGTGTGAACTTGAGTCAGTTCAGTTAATTTTTCTTGACTTTGCTTTCCCTATCTGTAAAATGGAAATAATGACAGCTACCATACAGAATTACTGTGAGGATAAAGTGAGATAGTCCTTTCAGTATACCAGGAAAAGGAAAAAAAACAAGCTCTCACCCTCCCATATATGAATATATGGGAGGGTGAGAGCTAGTTTCCTCCATAATAAGATAGTATGTAAGAGTAACAGGATGAAATATTTTGAATGCATGGATTTGCAAGCTGGTTGCACTGTAGATTTATTGCTAGGAAAAATGTGACTTGTACAAATTTCCCATCAAAAAGGGAAAATGCCAATATAAACATCTCTTTCCTGTTTCTTTGTTGGAAAGTCCAATAAAGAGAAAAGAGAAGACATTTTAAGCCCAGGGGCACATTTTAAGCTTGTGATTTGCCTAAAATTATAGTCCTGTTCTTTTCTTCACCCTCTTTGTGGAAGCACCTTTCTCCAAGTCCCTAGGTGTATTTGTGCCACTCAAAGTAATTGGCTCATTAGGCTGTAGTGTTGCCCCTCATCCTACACCCACATCCCTCCAGTTAAGCTGGATGGAAGAAGCAAAGCTCTTCATTCAGGGACTGCACAGCTTGCTATCTTTTTTTGCATATCTCTAAGTCAAAGAAGAGGACACAAAATGATGCTTTCCTGAGTTAACTGGCACTGCACTCTCCTGAACGGCTGAGGAGGGAAGCCTTTCAATGCCATGATAATACTGCCCCCAAGTGGTCAAATCTAGAAAATCTCTCCCAAACCCTTCAGTCAGAGCCTTAGCCTATAAAGGAGCAAAGCAATGGGCTCTTAGAGACTTCTACAGTTGTGCTAATTTCGTAGGGAAACCACTGTGATTGTTTAGATAGAACAGTTAATTAAGGCTTGCAGAGGGAGATTCAGTGCACTTGATTTTGGAGCTAGCTGTTAATTCTCCCAATGGTGTGACTGTAGTTTTAAACCATTGGTTTCTGCTCTGGGAAATAAGGGTGAAAATCCCTTTACCCCCCTATTTCATGATTTGGGGAAATAGAATAACACTGGCTTTAAATGCTTTGAAATTCTAGGTGTGATGGTATCATAAAATGTATGGGAGTAAAGTGGAATTTGCCAGCAGAAACACTGTCACTTGAATACTGCCACTTTTTAGGGGCATGAGCTGAACCAAGTTTTTAAATTTCCTGAGACTGTACTTTCTTGTTCTGAAGACGTGCTGTGAATAGTACTCCAAATACTCTTTTTAAACTGCGTTATTGTATGAACTGTTTGTTGTAAAGTTGCTTTATAAAATGCAAAATGCAATACTAATCTTAGCTTCATAATTATTAAATATTTCAATATGACCCTAAGAGCCCCTGTGGTGGAAAGTCCCCCTGGTTCTGGCTTGCTCATGAACTTTTTAGGTAAAATTGGACAAGCCAGGTGTCTAAGTATGAGGGGATCCATTTTCTCATCTCTCAAGTGTGGATAATAGTTTTGCTTTGCTTATCTCCTTGTGAATGTTACTGAAATGAGCCTTTTGGGGAGAAATTTTGAAAACTATATGTTGAACATGTTATATGCTTTTGCCTTCATTACAGTAACAAGTACTTCTTTCCTCCTATTAACAAGTAATAGGGTCATTCACAGATCACAGATTCACTTCAAAGTAAATAAATAATTCCTACAAAGTCATGCCTCATTTACTATAAATTATCATGGAGCCAGGAGCTAGAATCATTGGTAACCCTGCAGCATGTAAAGTTGAATGTCATTAGTTAGAGGATACAGTATTAGTTTCTTTGTGGCAGGTGGCAATTTAAATAGATGCTCTACCTGTGGATCCTTTTGGTTTTCCTGTGCCCTATTAAAATGCATTTTCTGAATAACTTGGCTTAAGAGAGTGAATAATTTACAAACAAAACTCTCCATCCCCCCTCCAACAGTAGCAATAAGAGCACGCCTGTTTTCCTTTAGCCCATTCCCCCATTAAAAGAATGTTTCACATCAGAAAATGCAATTCTTTTCCAACTGGCCTTTACTGAGGTCACACGGTGTGTTGAACAGAACCTTCTTCTAGTCTATTGTGATGAATAGCCAACCCACCTCTATACACCTCACTCACATCTCTTCCCAGAGGGAAGGATCAGCACAGCAGAAGTGGGGTGTCTGTGTCCTGATGCATCCCTGAGAGCAGCTTGACTTTAAGAGAATGGAAAAAATATTTACACACACACACAAACACACACACACACACACACACACCCCAATACACAGAGATTTTAAAAGAGATTAATTAGCTCTGGGGAATTTTTGATATATACAAGAAGAAACAATTAGAATCCCATTTATAATAATTTATAAATTTAATGTATGAGAATAAAGTTAAGAATTGTGTAGGATGTATATAAAGAAAACCATGAGAATTTACTGAAGGACAGGAAAGAGGCCTGGAACAGATAAAGAGACATTCCATTTAGTGGATGGGAATACACGATATTGAAGTGATGTTAATTATCCACAAATGACTTTATACATTTGTTGCAATTACAGTGAAACTCCCAATGGTATTGCTTCCTTCCCTTCCATCCCCTTCTTCCCTTCCCTTCTCACACTGGCATTATTTCTGCTCCTTGAGCTCCAGGCTCTCTCCAGGCTCGGCACTTCTGCATCAGCTGTTCCTTATGCTGAATTTCTCTTTTCCTAGATCTTCAAGAGACTGCCTCTTTCTGTCAACATGGAGCTCAGCCCAGATATCACTATCTCAGGGAAAATCTTTCAGCCACCCAAGTTAAAGTAACTTATAAGTCATAAAGTCACTCTATTACACTATTCTGCTTTCGTTTCTCCATAGCACGTGCCATAATCTGAAAATACTGTCTTTATGTATTTTTATGCATATTATCTACTTTTCCTCACTAAAATGTAAGCTCCATGAAAGCAGCGGCATTCCCTAACTTAATTCCACTGCATTCCTCCCCCCCAAAACAATGCCAGGCACAAGGAAGACACTCTATTGATTGGTTTTGTTCTTAATGAATGATCAGTTTTGCAATTTTGAGAGATCATTTGGCAATAGACTCACAATATTTAACTATTTTCCTTGAAACTTGCCCAGAGATTTATTAGACTAGTTTTAACTGTGTTTACATTGTATTAAAACCAATTCTGAGGACTTCCCTGGTGGTGCAGTGGTTAAGAATCTGCCTGCCGGGGCTTCCCTGGTGGCGCAGTGGTTGAGAATCTGCCTGCCAATGCAGGGGACATGGGTTCGAGCCCTGGTCTGGGAAGATCCCACGTGCCGCGGAGCAACTGGGCCCGTGAGCCATAATTACTGAGCCTGCGCGTCTGGAGCCTGTGCTCCGCAACAAGAGAGGCCGCGATAGTGAGAGGCCCGTGCACCGCGATGAAGAGTGGCCCCCGCTTGCCACAACTAGGGAAAGCCCTCGGGCAGAAATGAAGACCCAACACAGCCATAAATAAATAAATCAAAAAAAAAAAAGAATCTGCCTGCCAATGCAGGGGACACGGGTTCGAGCCCTGGTCCAGGAAGATCCCACATGCTGCAGAGCAACTAAGCCCGTGTGCCACAACTACTGAGCCTACACTCTGGAGCCCGTGAGCCACAACTACTGAGCCCACGTGCCACAACTACTGAAGCCCGTGCACCCCAGAGCCTGTGCTTTGCAGCAAGAGAAGCCACCGCAATGAGAAGCCCACGCACCACAACAAAGAGTAGCCCCTGCTCGCCACAACTAGAAAGACCTAACGCAGCCAAAACAAAACAAAACCTATTCTGTATTTTGCTTGAGTGCTGAGTGTGATTCTTATCTCTGCTACCTTTTAGCTTGTGAGACTTTGGGCAAGTTGCTTAACTTTTCCAAGCCTCAACTTCCTCATCTGTAAAATGGGGCTAATGGGAGTAGCAAGCTGATAGGTTTCTTGTGAATTATGAGTGAATGAATAGATAATGATAATGTCAAACATTGCCCAGCATATAGTAAACATTCAATAAATGTTGGTTATCTTTTATAGGGTAAAGAGGCTCCTTAACTTATGACTGTCTAGTTTTTGAAAGGCTCTTCATGAGTTATTCGTAAGTCCAAAGTAACACTCTACAAAGGCTAATCTGAATGTATTGGTGCAGTGTTTGGTTTCACAAGAGAACTGAGCAGGTTGATGGTATCGGTTTTGATAATCCCATTTGCACAGATAATATTCATAATTTTCTTACCACCTATTGTTTAAATGTCCTCTTTCCTTACTATCAACATTTCAGGACTTGTTGTTTAAGAAGTCTTACTGCATTTTAAAACAAACATCAGCAAAAATACATGACTGCTAATGGCATCTGTCGTGGTGGGCAGAGCTGATGCTTTTGCTTTGACAGATAACCGTTCATATCTCTTCCTTTAGCTGATATTTACGGTGTGTTCTCCTTCTACCAGGCACTGTGTAGTCTTGAGAATGACATGAAGAACAGGGCAGACTGGTCCCTGCTCCCTTATAATTTACATTTACGTGCTTATGAAAGGGTGTATATTGAAAATTTTAAGTACAGGACTTCATGCGTTTTCAGTTGGGGTTTGGCCCTTTAAAGACTCTGCAGCTCACTGTGTACTAGGGTTGTTTTCTTTCTGGGAGAATGTCACCCTTGCTTTCAACATTAGATATGGATAAGCCATATGCTAAGTGGTTTGACATTTCAGTTTGATTTAAACTGATAGACATTGACAGCTTCATGACAAACTGTGTTAATTCTTAATCAGAAATGATATCCCCTTGGACCAATGAATGTGTTTAGCGTTAATTGGCAGTGGCTTCCTGGAAGCTGTCTATGGGAAAATGTGGACAGAAAAGAAAACTCAAGCAATTTAGGGGGAAAAAAGTGTGTTTATGAAGCAGCCACATCAAAGAGAATTTATTATCTCTTTGTGTAAACTATGTTCTATTCACTGACCATTTGTGCCTTCATTTAAATCGCATTCAAGAACATCTACTATGTACTAGGAGCTCTGGGGATACAAAGGTGATGTATCCCTTAAGGAGCTCCTAGTCTGAAGGTGGAATCAGATAAGGAAAAAAATGATAAGCATGCAGTGTGATCAGTTCTCTTATGATCTACAAGAGGACTTGGTGCTACCCCCTTTGGCACAGCTGAGCTGATTCTGCAGGAGATAAAGGTTTTGACAGTAAATAGAAATTAATGTTTCTGCATATTGGGGAAATATGGTTTTTAGTCTAGAGTTCCAATTCTTTGTGAGGACTCCCCCAATCAATATATATTCAAAGGCCCTCTCCCGGCAGGGTTCAAAGAATGTGGATTTCGTGAGAGAATACAGCTGCCAATGGTGCATATTAGAGGCACAGCGAGATCAGGAGGAAGACTGATGGATATCACGCTTCTCCCAGTTTCTCAAGCCGGAAATCTGGGTGCCATTCTTGACTTCTCTCTGTCACCCTCCACATCCAATTGATCACAAGTGTTGTCAGTCTTCTCCCTCCTGCATATCTTTCTGGTGTAGAAATATCTCTCTGGTCTACTTTTAATTGGTCTGGGGTACAGCTTTGGTATCAGCAGCTTTAAATCCCCTCAAGGTGATTCTAGCATATGGCAAAGTTTGAGAACCACTGGTTTCCAAATAAATAAGAATCTCTGAGGTTAAGGCCCAGGCATTGCTACTTTGCTAATGCTTCCCAGATAATACCACGTGCCCCCAAGTTTGAGAACCACTGCTGTCATGCAGCACATCTCAAAGTTCAATGTATATACACATCACCTGAGGAACTTGTGAAAATGTGGATTCGGATTCGGTAATTCTGGGGTGGGACCGGAGATTCTGCATTTCTGAGGCCCTTCCGGGTGATGCCCATGCTGCTGGTGTGAGAATCACACTGTGAGCAGAAGACACTAGAGTCCTACAAGGAACCTTATAAATGGCCCACGTGCATTTAATACTTCCCCTCCCATGCATGTGGGACTTTGCAGCCAGTGCCATCTTTCTAAAACACATATGATCATGTCATTTCTCTCCTTAAAACCTATTATCAAATTAGTAATGTTTCCAAACTTTGTATAATGGTTTACAGGACCCTCTAAGCTCATGACCCTGCCTAACTTACCAGTTAGGGTTAGGGTTAGATCTCTAGACACTTCCTCCACCAAACATTCCAGCCAGGCCCAGACGCTTGAGTTTTATAACAACACCATGCTCCTTCTGGCATCTGGGGCTTGTGTATACTGTTCTTTCCGCTAGAGCATTCTTTATCACATCCTGACAAATTTTTATTTATTTTAGCTTATATATCACCTCTTCTAACTTCTCCACCCTCCCCCTTCTTCAGCCTGGATAAGAGATACCTTCAAATATGCTCATAATTATCCAGCTTATCATAATTTGCTAGACACTTGTATGTCTCACTCATAAAGGATAAGATGTGTTTCCCTTATTTACTCTAATTTCCTAGTTCAATATGTAACACATGACAGATGTTTCATAAATAGGTATTAAATGAATAAACAGATATCATAAAAATATGGTGAAGAGCTACAACTTTGGTAGAAATCAATACAAACAATAAATGCTGGAGAGGATGTGGAGAAAAGGGAACCCTCCTACACTGTTGGTGGGAATGTAAATTGGTACAACCACTAGGGAGAACAGTGTGGAGGTTCTTTAAAAACTAAAAAGAGAACTATCATATGATCCAGCAATCCCACTCCTGGGCATATATCCAGAGAAAAACATGGTTTGAAAGGATACATACACCCCAATGTTCATTGCAGTGCTGTTTACAATAGACATGACATGGAAGCAACCTAAATGTCCATCAATAGAGACATGGATAAGGAAGATGTGGTACATATATACAATGGAATATTATGCAGCCATAAAAAGGAATGAAATAATGTCATTTGCAGCAACATGGATGGACCTAGAAATTTTCATACTGAGTGAAGTAAGACAGAGGAAGACAAATATCATATGATATTGCTTATATGTGGAATCTAAAAAATGGTACAAATGAACTTATTTACGAAACAGAAATAGAGTCACAGATGCAGAAAACAAACTTATGGTTACAAGGGGATAAGGCAGAGGGAGGGATAAATTGGGAGACTGGTATTGACATATACAGACTACTATATATAAAATAGGTAACTAATAAGGACCTACTGTATAGCACAGGGAACTCTACTCAATACTCTGTAATGACCTATATGGGAAAAGAATCTAAAAAAGAGTGGATATGTGTATATGTATAGCTGATTCACTTTGCTGTACACCTGAAACTAACACAACATTGTAAATCAATTATACTCCAGTAAAATTTTTTTAAAAAGAAATTATTTTGAACAAATGCATAACATGGATTGCAACTTACCAATAAGCCTTTATACAGAAAGTACATCGCCTGACCAAAGAAAACATGATATGAGACCCTTATAAGAGGACACAATCTTTACAGAAAATGAAAAAACTCTCCTTCCCAAACATACCCAATTAAGGGGTATTTCTAGTCATCATGTGTGAAGGAACTGGAGACTGATAACCTACTTGTTATGTGGGTTGTCCTTTATGATTACCTGTATATAATATATACAGTAAACTTTATGTCCAAAAAAATCATTGCTGTGACTAATATTAAGAAGCTTTCTTCCTATGTTTTCTTCTAGGAGTTTTACAATTTTAGATTTTACATTCAAGTCGTTAATCCATCTTGAGTTAATTTTTGTGGGTGGTGTAAGATAGTTTCATTCTTTTGCATGTGTATATTCAGTTCTCTCAACACCACCATTTATTGAACAACCTATCCTTTTCTGATTTTGTGTTCTTGGCATCTTTGTCAAAGATTCAAAATCTGTGGGTTTATTTCTGGGTTCCATATCCTGACCCACTGGTCTATTTTTATGCTGGTACCACACTGTTTTGATTACTATAGCTTTGTAATATATTTTGAAATCAGGATGTGTTATGCCTCCAGCTTTGTTCTTTCTCAAGAATACTTTGGTTATGGGGTCTTTTGTGGTTTCATAAGAATTTTAGGGTTGTTTTTCTATTTTTGTAAAAAAATGATGTTGTAGTTTTGATAGGAATTTTATTGAATCTATAGATTGCTTTGGGTATTATGGATATTTTAACAATATTAATTCAAGAATACGGGATACCTTTCCATTTATTTGTGTCTTCTTTGGTTTCTTTCCTCAATATCTTACAGTTTTCAGGGTATGGTTATTTCACTGATTAAATTTATTCCTAAATATTTTATTGTTTTTGATCTGTTGTAAATGGGATTGTTTTATTTATTTATTTTTCAGACAATTCATTGTTAGCATATAAAAAAGCATAGGCAACAAAAGCAATAATAAACAAGTGGGACTACATCAAACTAAAAAGCTTCTGCGCAGCAATGGAAACAGTCAACAAAATGAAAAGGCAACATATGGAATGGAATAAAATATATGCAAACCACATATCTGATAAGAGATTACTGTCTAAAATATACAAGGAACTCATAAAACTCAATAGCAAAGATAAATAAATAAAAAGAAATAACCTAATTAAAAGATGGGCAAAGGACCTGAATAGACATTTTCCCAAAGAAGTCATACAAATGGCCAACAGGCACGTAAAGAGGTGCTTGACAGCACTAATCATCAAGGAAATGCAAGTCAAAACCAGAATGAGATATCACCTCATACCTATTAGAATGGCTATTATCAAAAAGACAAGAGATAACAAATGTTGGTGAGGATGTACAATAAAAGAAAAAAAAAACTGTTGGTGGGAATGTAAATTGGTGCAGCCACTATGGAAAACAGTATGGAAGTTTCTTAAGAAATTAAAAATAGAACTACCATATGAACCAGTAATCCCACTTCTGGGTATATAGCCAAAGGAAATTAAATCAATATCTTGAAGACATATCTGCAGTCCCATGTTTAGTATTAGTCACAATAGCTGAGATATGGAAGCAACCTAGGTGTCCATCGATGGATGAGTGGATAAAGAAAAAAATATATATATATATACACATATATATGTACATATATATATATATATATATATATATACATCTGCATATACAATGAACATATCTGAATTGGATAGTTCCCAATTGGATGAATGTCCAAAGTTGGGAAAATGAGTTTATTAGCTCCTTCTTCTCGAGAAGAGCATTTTCTCCAAGCTCTTCTGGCCTCTGGGCTTTGCAGCTACTGATTCTGCAGCTGAAATATCTGGGAGTGAAATATGTCACACTATGATGTAGGTTTTCACCTCATGGTTTGGGAAATTAGGCTAAATTGACTTCAGGGATCTTTTTTTCTCATCCAACTGATAAGGTTTTCATAAAGATACAATGAGATAATTTATGCAAAGAGCTTAGCAATCTGCCTGACGTCTATCAGGCACTCAATAAATAATAGCTGGTATCATAATTCTTAACAACAGTCTGATTTCTGGCCTTCTTCCATGATTCCCTTGGATAAAGTGCTTATAGGAAAAACTGTTGTAAAGTCAGCTTTAGGAGGATGAGAAGTGAAATAAGAACTTAATTATGCAAATTCAAAGGCAGCATTGAAACTGAAAATGCAAGTGTTATTTGAGATGATATTTGCTTAATTCAGAGCATGATGCAGGATTCAAATTTGACTCTGGAATCTGTGACCTTGAGAAGAAACATCCTTTTAAGAAAAAAAATGTATCTTTCAGCTTTGATACAGTCAGGAACTACCAAGAGAATTGTCAATTTTGCAGTTTGCACCCTTAGGCATCCTGGACTGAAAGAAATACTCAGTTGCTATAGCAGCACCTACTTTAGGAGTATTTTTATGCAGATAGATGTCTTTGTAAAAAATAGTAGTGGAGTGGCTATGAGTGAAATATCACTAGTAAACTTCAATTTGCAGCTCATTTTGAGTCTGGAATGAAATTTAGGTGAGATTTGTCTAGCAGTCAAGGAATCCATATATGGATATTAGAAAAGATTTTTTGCTATAAAAACAGAATCTTTTCTTCTTTTAAATATCTAGTTACAACAACTGTTTATGGTGACGAGAGTACAAAGGCTAGATGAGAATTTGTTGTCCAAAGAGAGATTTATTTTCCAGGATTTTAGAAAGGGGAGAAAAAATCCAAGAAAGGGATTCATTTAACAATGGTGGTATTGGCAGAATGTCAGCGTTTCTTAGAACTGGATCAAACTCTGAAAGCATCTTCAAATATCCCAAGAAAAATGTTATATTATATATTTTAAACTATTCAGAAATGAGTCCCTCATTCCTTTTGAGCCCCTCCCCCTAATTTCAAAGGAAATTAGGAGAAGTGAATAGACATGGGTAAGCCTAGTGAACAGGGGTTTTCCACAGATTTGGGGGAGACAGAATGTAGACAGGACAAGGGAGTCATTGCAGCATAAACACATATCAGAAGAGGATTTCAGAAGAGGTGAGGACCAGTCTGTCTGGTGCAGCTCCCAGCAAATCTTAGCTAAATGTTAAGGATTACCGCCAACACAAGTAGGCTGAAATTGGCAAAATACATTGATGATCCATCAATGGGAAAATTGCATCAACCTGGTGGCACTACCATCCTCTCGTCTTCAGAAATTTTCATGCTTCTGAAAACTGTGGTGGAGTTAGAAAGATACTTGGACAGAATTTGGACCACTCACATGTCTTTCTTTTTTAAGGTGGATCTGTACAAGTGCTAAAGTTCTAGGCTGTGACATAACCAGGAATATTGAAATTTTCAGTTTGTTTCCAATCACAAATAGTAATACCTCATAAAATATTTTTCATATAACTTTGAGTCTTTGGAAAGATGGCATAGTGCAGTGGTGAGAAGGGCAGATGTTGGTGTTGATTGCCAGTGTTCAAAACTTATCAGCTGCATTACCAGGAACAAGGTAAGCCCAGGTTGGCATCTAAGATTAAGGAAGTAGAGCAGGGGAGTTTTCTCTAACAAAATTGAAGCAAATATTTGGGGAAAGCTAACTATTCTAGTGTGAATTTCAATACCTCTGAATAAAACCCTCTTACACTAGCATTTGTCTACATCTAGGGAACCTGGCTAGATCCTTTTCCAGCAAAAAACTACTTTTGGACTTGCCTGAGCCAGTCACTGCCTGCTCCTCCTACTGTGACACTTGCCAATCATTTGACATATCTTTCCCGCCAAGAACATATCTTTCCCACACAGAAACCTCATTAAAATTCCCAGCCCAAGACCTGGTTAGAAAGAGCCCTCTTCATAGAAAGCAGAGGCAACCTACATGAGCTGGCAAGTCCTTTGTTTTAAACATGTAGAGACACCATGAATCACCAGTGATATAAAGAGGACTGGAAGTATGAAAGAAAAAAGCCACTGCAAACAGAGAAACTCATCCCAGAGGAAACAGAGATAATTCAAGGAACAGAAGGAAAGTTAATACACCCAGACTCAATTAGATATCATGTCAATAAAATAAAAATAGTATTCTCTAAAAAAGAAAATCAGAAAACAATAAGGACTAAAAATATGATTGAAAGAGTAAAAATTTCTATTCACAGACATATGTAAATTTGAAGTAATGTCTTAGATGCTAAAACAAAAAAGATAAAGATAGGGAAAATATGAGAAAATAAAAGGAGCCTACTGGAGCAATACAGGAGGTCCAACCTTTGGCCAATTAAACCTCAGAAACAGAATTTGGATTAAATGGAAAAGAGAAAATTATTAAAAGGTAAAAGAAGAGAATTTCTTAAAGATAAAGGAAGGACACAAATTTTTATATTAAAAGGACATACTAAGTTTCCAGAGCAATGAATGGGGGAAAAATGACTCATATCTGGAAATATCACTGTAAAATTTCAGAACATCAAGAATAATACAGATCATAGAAGATTCAAGAAACACTTTTTGCTGGAAAACAAAGGCTCATACTCTAAAACTTTCAGGGAGATTTAAAAAACATCTAGTCATTCTCAAGAAGTTACTTAAAAATGTACTGTAACAAAGTATTATACACAGGAAGTGAACAAATAAACACACTCACAAAAATGAAGGCATGCAGGAAATAGCAGGTCTAGACCAGTAGAGAATTAGTGGAGTCTCTACAGTGAGAGAACAGTGTGCATTGCAGAAGAAGGAGAGAGAGCTGCTGAAGGACGTTTTCAAGGAAAAAAAATAAACGGTTGAATCAACATAGATTTGCAATCAAGAGATTGATTTTTTTTAAAGTGAGGATATAATTAAGGCAAGTAATACAAGGATAAAAGAAAGTAACTACATTTTAAAAAGTCCAACTAATAAAAAAATTACAAATAGGAGGTAAAATGACATGTGTAATGATTTTCAGCAGCTTATGGAGTCCAAGAAAAGAGAATTTTCACTGTGGCATTAGTTTTGGTTGTGGAGGCCCAAGCAGCGGTGGCAGTGGAGGGAGAGATGATGGCCTTAGTTGTACTCACAGACTTCTTGCCCTCCCACTTCTCTACATACTGAATTTTTTCACAATTTATTTTAAACATTTATCCAAGTCATATGCATGTGGTAACAAATTAAATAATACAGAATATCCCCCTCATTAGGCCCAAGAGCCCAGTATGGGACCTATAGAAAAGCAAACATAATCTTAACATGCCATACTTATTAAATGCTGTTCACTGCTTTTCACACTTTATGATCAATTTAAGGACGATGCACAAGTGAAAGTGTGATGGAGATAAAGGGGGCATGAAAGTAGAGGAACAAAGAGCCTGCTGCTAAATATCCTCATTTCTTACAGTTGAAAGACCAAGAGACACTGTCAAAAGTTGGTGGAACAAGAAGTAGAGGTATAGATTGGTTAATTATCTCATGTTACAGAGAGGATCACTTGAAGAACTGGAAAAATAGTGTAAATGATAACCTTTGGGAAGAAGGGAATGGAGAAAGTGGAAGTTTAGGGAGCTAATTCATCATATTATAGAGTCATTAGTTGTGGTCCTAAGTTGATAAGTCAAGAAATGTGGTTATTAACGTGTTACTTAATAGCGGAAAGAAAACTATCAGAAGGGTTAAAACTACTAAAAGATAATGCCATTGTGTAACTAGGCTTTGTTTGGTGGAATATGCAAAAGGAGTTTTGCTTTTTTAAAAAAATTAAAGCTATTGTTTGATTTGTTACCATGTGCATATATGACTTTGATAAACACAAAAATAAATTACAAAAAAAAATATGTAAAGGGAGAAGAAAGGAAGGAAGGGAGGGAGGGAGGGAGGGAAGGAGGAAGGCAGGCAGGCAGCAGTGAGTCTGCAGAGCACTACAGTAACACCATCACCTCCAGGACCACTATCACGACCATTGCCGCCTTTTCAACTGCCACCATCACTACTGCTTGGACTGGTTGTGCATCAGACACCGGGCTAAGTGTTTTGAATGCAGTATCTAATTTTAGATTTAGTCTCCTTAGAAACGAGGATTGATAAATTCTGACTAATAACTCTGCTGAGACTAATCTCTTTCTTCCATTTTAAATCTGATTTGAGAAATAGTGGTCATCTGCGTATTTTCTATCAGATATTTAACTATACTTGGACACGGTATTTAGGAAAAAAGTATTTCAGCAGCAAGACAATATCATTCTTTAATATTTGAAGAGCTAACATGTGAAAAATATTTAGATTTGTTCTCAAATGTTAGAGAGCATGCTAATGGAGTAGACGGTACTTCAGCAGGTCTGGTACGGGGTGTGCCTTTTTACTATGCACCTCAGTGGATTCTGATCCTAGTGGTGCATGCATCGTGCACAGAGAAACATTAGTGGTGGAGGCTGTATTATTTGCTAATCTCTAGGATTTCTTCTACCACTAAGAGCCTCTGACCTTCTTAGACTGATGCCTTGCTTAGATATTAGCTTAGAAGTGCTGGATAGATAATACTTTTCTTGTGCTGTGAATAGCAATCATCCTGATGATCGATAAAAGAAAATAAATTCAATGCAAATTATTTGACTTCCAGTTTCCATCTCCTACCACTCAACTGAGGTATTATTTGTGCTGAATTTATGTATAAAAAATTTCAAATTTGAAAAGGCTATCCAAATATGAATATAAAAATACACTATGCTGGTTTGTTTAAAAAACAAAGCAGGTTAACAAATAAAACCTGTTCCAGCCTGAAAGATTGGTTTTCCAATAAGAAAGAAAATAGATTATCTCATTAAATATTTCTTTCTACTCTGAGAGGCATATATTCCCACCATCACCAAAGATGCTAAGTACAGAGAATGATGCTTCTATTTGCTGAGCTAATGGGTTTCCCTTGTTTTCTTATTGCAGTCTTGCAAAATTAAGAGAAAAACTGTTATTCCATTTTTTGGTACTTTACAAAAAATAGCATGCTTCATGAGACTTAAACTTCCAAAATTAGGAGTAATAACCAATGAAACAGTGCAGGAACAAGAAGCTTCTAGTTTTGCCAGTTTTGTTTTCTAAAATCTTTGGTTCTATATTGCCCCTTTATTTATTAAGCAGCTTCTTACGAGATATGTATGAAGGAAGTAAAGAGTCTTCAGCTAGTATATAACTGAAAATGTTTCCAAAATAATTGGTTTGGTATTTATAATTAATATTGTCCATGTTCATAAACCTTGGAATAATGAAAATGTGGTAACTTGCCTTATATGGCAAACTGCTGGGCGCATGAAGAAAATCATATTTTCCATAATTTTAGTTTCAACTTTAGAAATTAACAGTGACTCCAGTCAGTAACAATCCAAGTGATTAGTCAACTTGGTAACATTTTGTCCTCATGAGTCTAGTTAAAGGGAAATCAAGAAGGTGGAAAAGAATGTATTTAAAATTTTTTATAAAAATCTTAGCATGTTTCCAGTTGCTTGAATAAATCTTTGATCCTTTATCCTAAAGAAAATAATAAAAATGAAAGGAAACAATTATTTTTTAATCAGCAAATTTATTCTTCAGTAAATATTTAGACAGCTCCCACTGCTATTTAAAAGTTTTTGCCTGATGGAAATATAAAATACCTATTGGGGCTTCCTATGTTTTTAAAATTCCACATAACAAAAACGTACATTATTATAACAACAAATGTAAAAAATGTTCAAAGAAGTTCTTTTTTGGAAGGGGAGTGACATGAAAAGCCTTACATTATTTTACAGTATTTTGCCTTTTGGAAGCTTTCAAAGTACATTTTTTTAATGCTAGCCTTACATAATTCCTAGAAGTGTGTAAGAAACTTTGCAAAATAGTAAAAAAAAAGAAGTATTTAAATGAATTACTCAACTATTGGTGGTCAGTGTTTTGAGTTATGTAATTTTAGATAATGTGTATCTGTTACAAACTAGAAATTAGTAGTAATCTTATTTTCATAGAATTTAAGGTTTAATATACCTTCTAAGTATTCCTCTCCCCTTATTCTTTTTTTCAATGAAGATGTGGTATATTTATACAACAGAATATTACTCAGCCATAAAAAAAAGAGTGCAGCAACATGGATGGACCTAGAGATTATCATACTAAGTGAAGTAAGTCACACAGAGAAAGACAAATATCATATGATATTGCTTATATGTGGAATTAAAAAAAAGATACAAATGAACTTATATACAAGACAGAAATAGACCCACAGACATAGAAAACAAACTTATGGTTACCAAAGGGGAAAGGCGGGGGAAGGGATAAATTAGGAGTTTGGGATGAACATATGCACACTACTATACATAAAACAGATAACCAACAAGGACCCACTGTTTAGCACAGGGAACTCTACTCAATATTTTGTAGTGGGGGCTTCCCTGGTGGCACAGTGGTTGGGAATCTGCCTGCCAATGCAGGGGACACGGGTTCGAGCCCTGGTCTGGGAAGATCCCACATGCCGCGGAGCAACTGGGCCCGTGAGCCACAACTACTGAGCCTGCGCGTCTGGAGCCTGTGCTCCGCAACAAGAGAGGCCGCGATAGTGAGAGGCCCGCGCACCGCAATGAAGAGTGGCCCCCACTCGCCGCAACTGGAGAAAGCCCTCGCACAGAAACGAAGACCCAACACAGCCAAAAATAAATAAATTAATTAATTAAAAAAAATATATATATATTTTGTAGTAACCTATAAGGGAAAAGAATACATACATATATATATATATATATATATGTATATATGTATAACTGAATCACTTTGCTGTACACCTGAAACTAACACAACATTGTAAATCAACTATACCTCAATTAAAGAAAAAAGAAGGCCCTGCCAACATTTAAAAAAAAAATCATTCATCTACCGCTTATTCACAATGCATCTGATGAAAGTTTATTTTGCCTACTAAGTGTTAGGTGCTGGATTTCAGAGATAAGCAAGACTGTTTCTGTTCTGGAAGAACTCATAAACTGGTGGAGGAGAAAGAAAATCCATCAATTGTGGAAGACTGAGGACTGAAAAATGGCAACAGAAAGGCTCAACCCCTTGCCTTTGGGAAGTGGGGAGAGATAAAGAGAAGCCTTTGTGGGGTAGATGACTGCTGCTCTGGGAAGACTTGGCCAGAAATATTGAACAGGAGAAAGCATTCCAAGACAATGCATTTGAACATGAAAATTACCTGGCCCGTTCAAAGATTTACAGCTCCTTTTGGCCTAAGTAGATCAGGTTGAGTTAAGCCCACTAGCAGCCAAGAATCCTAAAAAATGCTCTCACTAATCCAGCTTCCCCTTTCCTTCTGCTAGTCTTGCATTGTATTATGATTACTTGTTATGTTGTTTTCTTCCCGACTAAAGGGTGAAGAGGGAGAGGCCATTTGTCACCACCTTTGTATCCCATAATGCTTTTAATTCATGACAAATGTACATGTAAATGCCATGGAAAGGTTAAGAATGCATGTCACCTTGTTGAACACGAGCCAGAAGATCCTATTTCTAGACTGACTGCTCCTCGCTAGCTGTGTTGCTTCTGGCAAGGCACTATGTGAATTCACGCTTTGGTTTCCTCTTGTGTATAGCAAATACATGAGATTAGATGCTCTCTAAGATCCTTTAATCTAAGTTTGGATGAGCCTGTGATTCTCCCTAATTAGGCTGTAGAGCTTCAGTGAGGTTCAGAAATGAATATTGCTTTTAAATCCTTTCAGGGCACTTAGCTCAGTGCTTTTTTTTCTTAAACATCTTTATTGAAGTATAATTGCTTTACATTGTTGTGTTAGTTTCTGCTTTATAACAAAGTGAATCAGCTATACGTATACATATATCTCCATATCCCCCCCTCTTGTGTCTCCCTCCCACACTCCCTATCCCACCCCTCTAGGTGGTCACAAAGCACCGAGCTGATCTCCCTGTGCTATGTGGCTGCTTCCCACTAGCTATCTATTTTACATTTGGTAGTGTATATATGTCCATGCCACTCTCTCACTTCGTCCCAGCTTACCCTTCCCCCCCCCCGCCACCGCGTCCTCTAGTCCATTCTCTACATCTGCATCTTTATTCCTGTCCTGCCACTAGGTTCTTCAGAACCTTTTTTGTTTTTTTAAGATTCCATATATACGTGTTAGCATATGGTATTTCTTTTTCTCTTCTTGACTTACTTCACTCTGTATGACAGACTCTAGGTCCATCCACCTCACTACGGATAACTCAATTTCGATTCTTTTTATGGCTGAGTAATATTCCATTGTATATATGTGCCACATCTTCTTTATCCATTCATCTGTTGATGGACACTTAGGTTGCTTCCATGACCTGGCTATTGTAAATATTGCTGCAGTGAACATTGTGGTACATAACTCTTCTTGAATTATGGTTTTCTCAGGGTATATACCCAGTAGTGGGATTGCTGGGTCATGTGGTAGTTCTATTTTTAGTTTTTTAAGGAACCTCCATACTGTTCTCCATAGTGGCTGTATCAATTTACATTCCCACCAACAATGCAAGAGGGTTCTCTTTTCTCCACACCCTCTCCAGCATTTATTGTTTGTAGATTTTTTGATGATGGCCCTTCTGACTGGTGTGAGGGGATACCTCATTGTAGTTTTGATTTGCACTTCTCTAATAATTAGTGATGTTGAGCCTCCTTTCATGTGTTTGTTGGCAATGTGTATATCTTCTTTAGAGAAATGTCTATTTAGGTTTTCTGCGCATTTTTGGATTGGGTTGTTTTTTTTTTTTTGATATTGAGCTGCACGAGCTCAATACAAAATATTGTATATTTTGGAGATTAATCCTTTGTCAGCTGCTTCATTTGCAGATATTCTCTTCCATTCTGAGGGTTGTCTTTTCATCTTGTTTATGGTTTCCTTTGCTGTGCAAAAGCTTTTAGGTTTCATTAGGTCCCATTTGTTTATTTTTGTTTTTATTTCCATTTCTCTAGGAGGTGGGTCAAAAAGGTTCTTGCTGTGATTTATGTCATAGAGTGTTCTGCCTATGTTTTCCTCTAAGAGTTTGATAGTGCCTGGCCTTACATTTAGGTCTTTAATCCATTTTGAGTTTATTTTTGTGTATGGTGTTAGGGAGTGTTCTAATTTCATTCTTTTACATGTAGCTGTCCAGTTTTCCCAGCACCGCTTATTGAAGTGGCTATCTTTTCTCCCTTGGATATTCTTCCTTCCTTTATCAAAGATAAGGTGACCATATGTGCGTGGATTTATCTCTGGGCTTTCTATCCTGTTCCATTGATCTATATTTCTGTTTTTGTGCCATTATCATACTGTCTTGATTACTGTAGTTTTGTAGTTTAGTCTGAAGTCCGGGACCCTGATTCCTCCAGCTCCATTTTTCTTTCTCAAGATTGCTTTGGCTATTCGGGGTCTTTTGTGTTTCCATAAAAATTGTGAAATTTTTTGTCCTAGTTCTGTGAAAAATGCCATTGGTAGTTTGATAGGGATTGCATTGAATCTGTAGATTGCTTTAGGTAGTATAGTCATTTTCACAATGTTGATTCTTCCAATCCAAGTACATGGTATATCTCTCCATCTCTTTGTATCATCTTTAATTTTTTTCATCAGTGTCTTATAGTTTTCTGCATACAAGTCTTTTGTCTCCTTAGGTAGGTTTATTCCTAGGTATTTTATTCTTTTTGTTGCAATGGTAAATGGGAGTGTTTCCTTAATTTCTCTTTCAGATTTTTCATCATTAGTGTACAGGAATGCAAGAGGTTTCTGTGCATTAATTTTGTATCTTGCTACTTTACCAAATTCATTGACTAGCTCTAGTAGTTTTCTGGTAGCATCGTTAGGATTCCCTATGTATAGTATCAAGTCATCTGCACATAATGACAGTTTTACTTCTTCTTTTCCGATTTGGATTCCTTTTATTTCTTTTTCTTCTCTGATTGCTGTGGCTAAAACTTCCAAAACTATGTTGAATAATAGTGGTGAGAGTGGGCAACCTTGTTTTGTTCCTGATCTTAGTGAAAACGGTTTCAGTTTTTCACCATTGATGATGAATGATGTTGGCTGTGGGTTTGTCATATATGGCATTTATTATATTGTGTTAAGTTCCCTCTATGCCTTCTTTCTGGAGAGTTTTTATCATAAATAGATGTTGAATTTTGTCCAAAGCTTTTTCTGCATCTATTGAGATGATCATATGGTATTTATTCTTCAATTAGTTAATATGGTGTATCACATTGATTGATTTGCATGCATTGAAGAATCCTTGCATCCCTGGGATAAACCCCACTTGATCATGGCATATGATCCTTTTAATGTTCTGCTGTATTCTGTTTGCTAGTATTTTGTTGAGGATTTTTGCATCTATGTTCATCAGTGATATTGACCTGTAGTTTTCTTTCTTTGTGACATCTTTGTCTGGTTTTGGTATAAGGGTGATGGTGGCTTCATAGAATGAGTTTGGGAGTGTTCCTCCCTCTGCTATATTTTGGAAGAGTTTGAGAAGGACAGGTGTTAGCTCTTCTCTAAATGTTTAATAGAATTCACCTGTGAATCCATCTTGTCCTGGGCTTTTGTTTGTTGGAAGATTTTAAATCACAGTTTCAATTTCAGTGCTTGTGATTGGTCTGTTTATATTTTCTATTTCTTCCTCGTTCAGTCTTGGAAGGTTGTGCTTTTCTATGAATTTGTCCATTTCTTCCAGGTTGTCCATTTTATTGGCATGTAGTTGCTTGTAGGAATGTCTCTTGATCCATTGTATTTCCACAGAGTCAGTTGTTACTTCTCCTTTTTCATTTCTAATTCTGTTGATTTGAGTCTTCTCCCTTTTTTTCTTGATGAGTCTGGCTAATGGTTTATCAATTTTATTTATCTTCTCAAAGAACCAGCTTTTAGTTTTATTGATCTTTGCTATCATTTCCTTCATTTCTTTTTCATTTATTTCTGATCTGATTTTTATGATTTCTTTCCTTCTGCTAACTTTGGATTTTTTGGTTCTTCTTTCTCTAATTGCTTTAGGTGTAAGGTTAGGTTGTTTCTTTGAGATGTTTCTTGTTTCTTGAGTAGGATTGTATTGGTATAAACTTTCCTATTAGAACTGCTTTTGCTGCATCCCATAGGTTTTGGGTAGTCGTGTTTTCATTGTCATTTGTTTCTAGGTATTTTTTGATTTCCTGTTTGATTTCTTCAGTGATCTCTTGGTTATTTAGTAGCATATTGTTTAACCTCCATGTGTTTGTATCTTTTACAGTTTTTTTCCTGTAATTGATATCTAGTCTCATAGCGTTGTGGTCAGAAAAGATACTTGATACAATTTCAATTTTCTTAAACCTACCAAGGCTTGATTTGTGTCCCAAGATATTATCTATGCTGGAGAATATTTCATGAGCACTTGAGAATAAAGTGTATTCTGTTGTTTTTTGTTGGAATGTCCTATAAATATCAATTAAGTCCATCTTGTTTAACGTGTTATTTAAAGCTTGTGTTTCCTTATTTATTTTCATTTTGGGTGATCTGTCCATTGGTGAAAGTGGGGTATTAAAGTCCCCTACTATTACTGTGTTACTGTCAATTTCCCCTTTTATGGCTGTTAGCATTTGCCTTATGTATTGAGGTGTTCCTATGTTGGGTGCGTAAATATTTACAATTGTTATATCTTCTTCTTGAATTGATCCCTTGATCATTATGTAGTGTCTTTCTTTGTCACTTGTAATAGTCTTTATTTTAAAGTCTGTTTTGTCTGATATGAGAATTGCTACTCCAGCTTTCTTTCGATTTCCATTTGCATGGAATATCTTTTTCCATCCCCTCATTTTCAGTCTGTATGTGTCCCTAGGTCTGAAGTGGGTCTCTTGTAGACAGCATATATACGGGTTTTGTTTTTGTATCCATTCAGCCAGTCTATGTCTTTTGGTCGGAGCATTTAATCCATTTACATTTAAGGTATTTATCAATATGTGTGTTCCTATTACCATTTTCTTAATTGTTTTGGGTTTGTTATTGTAGGTCTTTTCCTTCTCTTGTGTTTCCTGCCTAGAGAAGTTCCTTTAGCATTTGCTGTAAAGCTGGTTTGGTGGTGCTGAATTCTCCTACCTTTTGCTTGTCTGTAAAATTTCTCTGTTGAATCTGAATGAGACCCTTGCTAGGTAGAGTAATCTTGGTTGTAGGTTTTTCCCTTTCATCACTTTAAATATGTCCTGCCACTCCCTTCTGGCTTGCCGAGTTTCTGCTGAATGATCAGCTGTTAACCTTATGGGGATTCCCTTGTATGTTATTTGTTGCTTTTCCCTTGCTTCTTGTAATATTTTTTCTTTGTGTTTAATTTTTGATAGTTTGATTAATAGGTGTCTTGGCATGTTTCTCCTTGGATTTATCCTGTATGGGACTCTCTGCGCTTCCTGGACTTGATTGACTATTTCCTTTCCCATATTAGGGAAGTTTTCAGCTGTAATCTCTTCAAATATTTTCTCAGTCCCGTTCTTTTTCTCTTCTTCTGGTACCCCTATCATTCGAATTTTGGTGCGTTTAATGTTGTCCCAGAGGTCTCTGAGACTGTCCTCAATTCTTTTCATTCTTTTTTCTTTATTCTGCTCTGCAGTAGTTATTTCCACTATTTTATCTTCCAGGTCACTTATCTGTCCTTCTGCTTCAGTTATTCTGCTATTGATTCCTTCTAGAGAATTTTTAATTTCATTTATTGTGTTGTTCATCATTGTTTGTTTGTTCTTTAGTTCTTCTTGTTAAATGTTTATTGTATTTTCTCCATTCTATTTCCAAGATTTTGGATCATCTTTACTATCCTTACTCTGAACTCTTTTTCAGGTAGACTGCTTATTTCCTCTTCATTTGTTTGGTCTGGTGGGTTCTTACCTTGCTCCTTCATCTGCTGCATGTTTCTCTGTCTTCTCATTTTGCTTAACTTACTGTGTTTGGGGTCTCCTTTTTGCAGGCTACAGGTTTGTAGTTCCCGTTGTTTTTGGTGTCTGCCCCCAGTGGGTTAGGTTGGTTCAGTGGGTTCTGTAGGCTTCCTGGTGGAGAGAACTGGTGCCTGTGTTCTTGTGGGTGGGGCTGGATCTTGTCTTTCTGGTTGGCAGGACTGCATCCAATGGTGTGTTTTGGGGTGTCTCTGAAGTTACTATGATTTTAGGCAGCCTCTTTTCTAATGGGTGGGGTTGTGTTCCTGTCTTGCTAGTTGTTTGGCATGGGGTGTCCAGCACTGGAAGTTGCTAGTTGTTGAGTGGAGCTGGGTCTTAGTGTTGAGACAGAGATCTCTGGGAGAGCTCTCACCAATTGATATTACGTGGGTCCTGGAGGTCTCTGGTGGTCCAATGTCCTGAACTCGGCTCTCCTACCTCAGAGGCACAGGCCTGACACCCGGCCAGAGCACCAAGACCCTGTCAGCCACACGGCTGATTTATAGTGCTAATGGGTAACCTGGTACTTTGGCTGCCGATAGCCCATGAGAGCTCAGCGACTGACTTGTTGTAGCACTATATACTGCAGTACCACTGACAGACACCAGCAGGAAGAAGAGAATATGAGCTCCTTTTTTTTCTTCTCTTCTCCTTTTTGCTTAATCCAGTTTCACTTGCTCAGAGGGTGCCGCATACAGAGGTCTTGCCCTCGGCTTCAAACCAAAGGTCCTCGAGCGAAAAGCTACACCCGATACCTCAGCTCACAGAAGTGCTGTGGAAACACCACAATTCCAGCTTCCAGCTTAGTGCTTTTTATCATTGGAGTGTGTGCTTGGAAGTCAGAAAATCTTAGTTCCCAAGCCTAGCTCTGTTCAAATTTCGTCAACTTTAGCCTTTCATTTGTTACATGAAAAATATAAATTCTCCCTCTTATGTAGAGTTTTTTGAAGATTACATGAAGTAATGTGCAAAAAGGGCCAAATAAATTGCCTGGCACTTAGGTGCCAGAAAGTGTTAGCTCTCTTCTTTAGTTTACTCGGAATAATTGCTCATTAGATGTTTGTTGATTGTTTTGCCTTAGGTATTAGTCCAAAGCAGAGGGAGATGATAAAGTTAGGCTGAAACTCTGCCGTCTTCTCTCACATTACACTTGCCTGAGAGGAGAATGCAGGATGGGCTGATCTTTTTCTATTCACACGCCCCTTCCGAGGTCTAAATTTTCATTATCTATTTAATAAAACAAATTCACTGAGTATCTACTCTGTGAAAGTTATTGGGTTAGATTGTTTAGTATAAGAAGTCTGCCCAATACACTGAGAAGGGGAATGAACACAGTTTGAGATCACGTTTTCAAGCTTTCTGAAACTCAAATCAGGAAATATGACCTGACAAATACCCATGTGCTTTGAAGGGTGTTGAGATAGTCTGTATGAAATTGATTGTCATAGAAATGAGAACAGCATATATATAAGAGGGTCATTTTCTTACGGGGTTCCTGTCACATCCACTTCACCAGCCAATTCCTCCTCCTTGGTCAAATATAAGCTCTTTTCGATTGTCATTTCCTCTACCTACTGGGAAATGAAATTGTCAGCCACATACAAATACATTTAATATCAGAGCTAAAGTGATATACATGCCTGAGGAGAGCTGACGGACATATTCCTACAGGAATTCAGAGACAAAGAAGGTACCTGCAGCAGCCTGTTTGCTTTCCTTGTACACTTTTCCATAAACCCTTGCTACCCAGGGTTCTGGAAACATAAGCTTTCTCACGAGTTGGAGTGTAAGTTGGAGCAAGGTCATAGAAAAATTGTGAATAACACTGTAGATCTGAAGTGATATCACTTTTACAAATTGTCATTTTTTACAAGTGTTTGATTTAAAAACAAATGTGGTTAGAATGGGACCGCAAATATCTTTCTCCATGGTTTTCTGGTAGAAAAAAAATACATCTTAAATGCAAATATTTTCTGAATTCTTTAAAAACATTCTAATTGAACATTGGTTGATTGCACACATGCCAAGGCATCCCTCATTTTAAGTTAACCAGAATTTCAAATTAACCTGCTTTCTTAGCTGGTCTGTATTGTTTACTCAAAGGACAAAAATAAAAATAGGTTAAAATGGGTTTTTTGATAGACCTGTAACATAACATGGCAAATATAGATTTAAGACTTCTTTGGATCAGAGGTCAAATAAAGTCACTACTTGGTCCCTGTTATGGACTGAATTGTGTCCCCTCCAAATTCATATGCTGAAGACCTCCCTAACCATCATTGTGATCATATTTGGAGATAAGCTTTGGGAGATAGTTAGTTTTAGGTGAGGTCGTGAAGGTGGGACCTTCGTGATGGAATTAGTACCCTAATATGAAAACACACCAGAGAGTTTGCACGTCCTCTCTCTCTGCCACTTGAGGGTATGGTGAGAAGGTGGCATCTGAAAACCAGGACGAGGGCCCTCACCAGAACTGACCATGCTGGCACCCTGATCTCAGACTTCCAGCCTCCAGAACTGTGAGAACATAAGTTTTTTATTTTTTAAGCCACCCAGTCTCTGGTATTTTGTTATGGCAGCCTGAGCTGACTAATATAGTCACATTTTCCCTTCATGTATATATTTTAAATTTCAAATTTGAAAATAGAGTATAGAATTCTGTGGTTGAGTTGCTTTCCAGGGAGATTCATGGCAAATACTGCTGCTTTTCATACCGCTGCCCTGTTTGTCTGAACAAATGGGTGACTTGGTGTGTCATGCAAGTGATGGATGCTCTCCTCATGGCTGGAGTAAGATAGTTTCACTTAATAGTGGCCTTAAGCCAGCTCCAAGGAACTGTGGCCCAGGACTCAGAAGGACTCCACTGAAAGAAGATGCTGATTTCTTACAGCTCATGGACAGATTTAGGAGTTTGTTTTTCTTCCCCCATCCTCCAAACTTCAGTCTCTAAACTAAAGGAAATGAGATATTGATACTATGCATAAAATAGATAACTAATGAGAACATACTGTGTAGCACAGGGAACTCTACTTAATGCACTGTGGTAACCTAGATGGGAAGGAAATCCAAAAAAGAGGGGATATATGTATATGTATAGCTGATTTATTTTGCTGTACAGGAGAAACTAACACAACATTGTAAAGCAACTATACCCCAATAAAAATTAATTAAAAGAAATGACAGGGAAACAAATAAATAGCAACTAAGGTCTATTCAGTGCCTGTGTTTTTCCAGGTGCTCTGCTAGAGGCTATCTGCAGATTATGTCAAATAATTGCAATACCCAATTAATGCAGGCATTTCCCCCCTCTATTTTGAGTTGTGCAGAGTAAAGCTTATGGAGCGAAGTTGATTGACTAGGCCAGTGTCACACAGTGAGTGAGGGTGTGGCTGGGACTTCAGTTGAGGAGCATCTCTCTCATGTTTATGTCATGCTTGTGTGCTCTCAGCTAGGCTCACAATCATTTTTCTTAATTGAGACAAGAAGAGATCTTTTATCCACTGGGAGGACCCTCTCTAGTTAGCAAAGCCATGGTGCTGAAGAATTTGTGTTTGGGGAGTAAAGCAAAAAGTTCCATCTCCCATCTCAGCTATTGTTCTTGCCTTTTCCACGATGGAAAAGAGAGGGGTTTAATAACAATCCTAGAGGCAGGATTTTCCTAGGATTAGCTAGGGTTTGCTATTTTATGGAACATGCTCCCTCCTCTCTTGCATCCTTGGAAATTATTTTAAGCACAAAGTTGTAAGAAGAGGTTTAATTAACAGAAAATATTTTATGTGCTCAGTTCAAATATTGGATGGGCAGATGATATGCTGACACTGAGATGTATAAAGCAAAAATTAACAGAGAGAAATGGAGCAATTCCTCATAAGACTGATTTTTAACATATCTCTCTCAGTAATTGATAAAAATAAATCATTCAATCAACACAGTTAACACGTTTTTTCTAAGGGATATACATAGAGTCCTGCATTAAAGAATCAGAGAATACATATTATTCACACAGATTATTTACAATAATTTTAAATAATATTATTTACAATTGTTAACCATGCACTAGATTGCAAAGCAAGTCCCAATAAATTTCAGACTTGGAAATATTCAGACTATGTTGCATTCACTACAAAGACACTGAGTTAGAAATCAGTAAAAGAAGATAGTATAATCCCATTCATTTAGAAAATTGAAAAAAAACTCCTGTATAATTAATAAAAAATTCTTGTACTTATTTGATAATCTTTAAAACTTAACAATAAGGAAAATACTACATATCCAAATGTGTATATACTTTGAAAATTACATGAAGAGAAATACATAGAATTAAAAGAAAAGAAAAAAGTCTGAAAATTAATGAGCTAAGTGTCCAACCTAATAAGTTAGGAGAAGAAATACAGAAGAAAGTCAAAGGAAAAATAAGAAATTAGTAAAAAATAAGAGAAACTAATGAAATAGGAAATATGTACAGTAGTAAGAAATAACATCAAAAATTCTTTCTCTGAAGTAATTAACAAAAGAATAAAACCTGGACAATAATTAATCTAAAAAAAAAGGAGAGAAGGCACAAACAAACGATATTTGGAATGAATAAAGGAGGCCTGATCACAAGTAGAATCAATATTTAAAAGATAAAAATACAACTAATTATTTTGGATTATGGGTTTTTTTTTTCCTCTGATTTTCTTATTAAAGCACAAAACTCCATGCAATACCTAAGAAGAACAAGCCACTATCATCTAATCCCCTAGGGAGAGTCAAGAATTCTTTCTGAGTGAGGCCTTTAAGACTGATACTGAAGTCTACTGATACTGAGGTCTAGGGGAAATTCCTTAGGGGAATGCTTAGGAACCTGGAAAATGAAGGGGAGGAAAAAAAAATGTGTGTATTTTTGAATAGTCTACATTTGCACTAAACCTCTGTGTTTCTAATTCCTTTGGTCTGGATTTTGCTCAGTCACTACTCCTCCCTGCCAATGCTTTTATCAAGGTCATCATTGGTTTTCTAATTGCTCATCCAATGGCCTATTTTCTGTTTTGCCTTTTCTGCAGCATTTGCCATGCTTAACCTCCTCTTCCTCCTCCTCTTTAAGAATCCCTGCTTCTCTTGAATTTCAATTTCCACTATTTCCTCAAAGTGTCCTATAATGTCCTTTTAACTGTCCTCCTTCTCTGATACATTTACATTCATTTGAAGAGGTAGTAACGTTCTCAGTTTTCTGCTGCCTTTCTGCCTTTCTGCAGTTTTTTGTGCCTTTCTCAACAAATCTTTATCATCACTCAACATTCAATTTCCAGTATGTTTATGCTCCTGAGCAAAAAAAAATCTTTTTAAATAAAAACACCTTCTCAGTGGTTTATTTTTCTTCTCAAGATCGCTCCAGGCTCTTCTCTCTACTGTCCACTTACCCTTCTCCAGGGCTGCCATTTTGTTTGACTTCAAGCCTTGACTTATTCTCATCTCTCCTCTCTGCTGTGAGGAGGAGTTTCATGTTCTGTCTCCACAGGTTTGACTGCTGGTGCAGCTTCCAAGCCAAATATTGATAGGAGGATGACTTTCCTAGAAAAACTACAGCAAACTTCCTTTCTCCATTGTATTTTCTGGTATACCAGCTCTTTAGAATCTTCTTTCCCTCATCTGAAACGTCCTTGAAATGTCATTTTGAGTAACTCTTCCTTTCTCTCATGAGAAGTAACAGCTAAAGTCTTTCTAATTAGGTACAAGTTTCCATCTGGTCTAGCCACAGTTGCCTCCCTAGTCTCCCTTTGCTTTTGCTATTCTGCTTACTCAGCCTCAGATATACTCACTGTTCTTCAAACTCACCAAGCACAAGCCACTAGGAGCCTTTGAACTGGCCGGTCCCTCTTGCTGGACTGTTCTTCTCTCAATTGTCCAGAGGAGTCCCTCCTTTTCTTCGGAGCCTTTAATCAAATGTCACTTTTGAGCTGAGTCCTACAGAGATCACCTAGCCCACTACTCCATGCCTATTGTTTTAAAACATAGTGTGTTAATAGAAAATTTGCTGTACAATAAGGCCAACAGATGAGGAAACAATTGCCATTGACAATATAGCTCATTGTCACAGTTCCCAAGGGGAGGGGCCGTGCAGGCCGGCATCAGGGTCAGTTACTAGACAGAGGGATGGGGAGACTGTGGGCAAGAGCCTTTATTGTGGTTTCCAAGTGAAGAAATGGATGAGGCAAAGCAAGCATGTTTAGGATTAGTGAGTTTGAATAATTTCAAGAGGCTCTGGGACATAGGGGCTGTCCCTAGTTGTCTGGCACCTGGCCCTGGAGTGATTAGGGTAGGTGGATAGTGGCCTGGAGTCTGAGAACCCAGTAAGGGAACTGGCTGAAGGTGTAGGCTATGGATTGGTTGGTTTGTATTTGAAAAGCATGCCCTTGGGAGCAGTATTCTGCCCAAGGAGATGTAGAAGGCAATGAGGGAGGTAGGAGGCCAAGCATGGTGACTCAGGCATGTTATTGGGTTGTTCAGAACAAGACGTGTCCAGCCATGCATGTCAGGCAGATGTTACAGCATCAAATTTACAGAAGCTAGTAACATTGTTAATATATCTGTACTCCTAATTCCCCTTACTCTAGTTTTTTCAGTAGGATTGTATCACCTTCTAACATATCATACCACATACCCATTATGTTTATTGTTTATTACCTGTCTCTTCTTTAGACTATAAGCTTTGTGAGGATAAGAAATCTTTTATATTCTATTTTCTTAACTGATAGTACCGAGAACAATACCTAGCATATGTATGTGCTCAGTAACTATTTATTGAGTAAATGCCTTTAACTCTCCAATCTATAAACTGTTGGCATTATGTGCTATGTCCCAACCAAGATTCTGAGATGCTATACTCCGGCTCAAGATCTCTCTGGTCCCTGATTGTTCATGGAGGAGGGGACAGGGCAGTTTGGACTCTGAAACAAAATCTAACTGCTTGAGAGATCTTGGTCTTAGTCTATTTAATTTCAGTTTGTTTTTGTAGTAAAGACTCTCTGGATGGAATCTATGCAACAATATATTTAGTATTCTAAACTCAAGGTCTCACAGGCAGCTTTCTTTGTTAATGGATTCCAATGCTTCTTCTCCTGTGATCTTCAGGTATTGTGAATTCAAGTCCAGAAGTGGTATGTCTGTGCACACATATACTGTATGTGGACGTGTGGGTCACAGCTGGAAGTGGAAGAGGAGGAGGAGAGTGTACACACACTTCTGCAGACACGTCTGGGAACACAAGGCTCAGAATGCTATTCACGGCAACCTTTCATGTCTTCTTTTCCAGTAAATCTCAATGTCCCTTTACATATTTCGAGGAGTGATTACCATGGAAACTATTATAAAACTCAGAAGCATTGTGACTTTATATTCTCCACATTAGAGCCTCTAACAAAGGGGACCTCACAGATACTTAACCTCCTAGTCTTTTCTTTCTAATTGCACATTCGTGTTTAGCTTATTTTATACAGTGAAAATATAGAGACCTGTGTTGTTAATGTCATTGTTAATAGTCAATGTTGACAGTGTTGTCTTTATTACTCACAAACTCAGCTCTGGTTTTGGATTTCCAAGGGAAAATATCAAATTTGATATCTCAGTAAAATTATTATGTCACATTGGAAAATTTTCCTGAATTTAACCATATTTCTTAGTTCCTGTTTTTAAAAAGGCTTTCACTTCTATGACAGAATGAGAATAATATATTTTAAATATCTCATGTGATAGGAATAAGACTTATGACAAATGTTGTCAAAACATTATGGGGATCAGTCTATGTTAGAGGTTTTTTTTACCACCTGCTTTATTTAAAAAAATGAGAACTGCACACTGAGACAAAAATTATGAAAACACACTTGGTATGCTTGGAACTAGAGGCTTTGTCTTTAGTTGTTAAACTATATTACAAAGATGGAGTGTCTGGAGAGTTGAAATCCATTTTGCTTTTTCACTGCCGTGCATAACATGTTGAGATACAACAATTGCCAATTGGACTTCTTCCTACATTGTCTGTATTCACACAATATGCCTTCCGCTAGGCATGATAATGAATGATAAAAAATTATACCAGTTGGTGGCAATGTTGTTTTCACAGCAACGGTCACTTAGTTAAAACCACAAGTCTGTGCTTATTTTCTCCTTATTAATTCTGTTATTTTGAGTGTCTAACTTGTGCTACAAGTTATTTCTGGTTTGAAAATGAAGCCAGGTTTCTGTAACCCCCAAGTATTCATCTTGTTATCTTTAAATCTTTTTCATTACCGAAGGCAAACTAAACGTGAAGTAAAAAATAGCAGGATTGTGTGGGCTGAAAAAGCAAATTCTGAGGACCGCAGGAAACTATGTCAAACATTGCCTTGCCTCATCAAGAAATTACACATACATGCAGTGGAAAGCAATTCTGAATCCTGGCTCTCAAATGCCTTTCATCTGGTATTCTGTTTTAGAACGTATTACTTAATAGGCAGAATATGTGATATCTAGTGAAAATTTCCCTGAACATCAGTTTTTATCCAACTAAACTCAGAAAACCTTCCAAGATAAGCAATTGATAAAGTTTAACTGTCTAAATTTATTTCATGTGTAGAATCAACAGATGGGATACAAGAATACATCTGCTGGTTGGAAATTGAGCACCTCCATTCACTGGCCTAAACTTGTGCTAGAATTCTTTACTCTCTGGCTTAGATTTCAACTTGACCAAGAAATCTTGCCAAATCACGTCCCAATTTGAATTAATATTTGTGCCTCAACTGTTACCAACTTCTACAATGCCTTATTCATATATCTACTGTTGTACTTACCACATCTTGATTTACATTGATTATTTGTGCATACATGGTATTCCCATTAGATATCAATTTAATTCCACAAAGTGTACTGGACACCAAGCGTGTGCTAGCCACACTACTGAATGTTGGTATTGTGAACTTTGCAGAGTCAGTAGCTTAGTCTTGTTCAATTGTTTATCTCCCATTTTTCTTAGCATCATGACACATCAATGTGTTCGTTGACTTTGATGAGATTAGAACTTTCATCTTTAAAGGATGATGCTGGTGTAGTTCTTTCTTGAGCAACTGCAAGCGTGCAAACCCAGTGGCAAGAACCAAAGAGATGAGCCGATTAAAAGGGTGTAGACTGACACTCAAGTGCCAGGAAGAAAGCAGGGGGAGGAGCAACAAAATCGAGCAAGTGGGTTTAGCAGGGAAGATAGAGAGTGAGGGACACAATAATAGTAGAAAAAACACCACCACACTTTTGAGCTATGTACATCCTATGGATTAACGCATTTAATCCTCCCAACAATTTCCAAGGTGGGCATTAATATCACTGTCCCCCTTTCACAGGTGAGGGACCTTGTAGATGCTATTGTAGTGGCCTACCTGAATTCTGTTTCCTCTTTTTTCCTGTCTATCAGTACTTTGATTTGGTTCAGATATCCACCCTTTCCCAACACAGAGGAAATACCTCCTGGAAAATTGAAGCCATCCCCAGGTCTAGGAGAGGTCCCCATTGATTTAATGATAACTCCATCCCTTGCCAATGATTTGTTCAGGAACTCAGGCCTAAGCTGTTGAGCCCATGGCACTGCCTGGACAGAGGAATTGTTTTAGGAATAGGCAAGTGACCCAATTCAGGCTGAAAGCTTGCTAGAGGCTCCTAAGAAAATAAATCCTTCACTCTGAAGAGAGAGATCCTGGAAGCAAATCTCTCGTTTCTTCTCAATTTAACAGTGAACACATATGAAGTCAGAAACTGCTATAAACATTTTGCCACCATGACACAACCAGGGAGGACTTCAGGTTTGATGAGCCAATGCATTTACTCTCTTTACATGTCAATTTGGGTAATAGTTTTTGTTTGATTTGTTAGTTGCTGCTGAAAGCATCCTTACTGACACAAACCTGAGGCATAAAAGAGGTTAAGTGATTTTTCCAAAGTCATACTCATGGTAAGTAAAAGAACCAGCTTCAAAGTCAGATCCATTTGACCAGTTCTAAATACTTTTTAGCATTACCTCCCTGTGGCAGCCGGGGGAAATTCTACATGAATCTTCTGAGAGCGTATTTGTACTTTTGCTGAGCTAGTTTGGGTTTCCTTAATAGGTTTCAGTTACTGTCTTTATTACGCAAACTTCTCCCCAGTGTTAAAGTTCTTTTATTGGGGACATTTTATTGGCCTGATATCTCTAGCCACTTCCCTCCTCCCAACCCCATGACTGGAGCCACTTTCTTCAACTCCTGGCTAATGAGTGCAAGTCTGCTTCAACTCAGATGAATCTCTCAGGAATTGCAAAGATACACCCACTGATGAAGCTCATTCTGTTCAGACAGGGCTGTGGTCACATGTCTCCGCCACTCAGCCTCCTAAGAAATACAGTCCTGATTTGGCTAAGTGTTCATTCTTCCTGGAGACATTGTGATATGGGCTGCTGCCTTCCTTTCTCTTAGTCCCTATACGCCAGCTTCCAGGACTCTTTCTCTTGCCAACCCAGGCTTAAGATTCTATGCCTTGCAACTGAAGTGGAACTTGGCTGGGACAGAACATTTGTTATGGTCAAAGATGACCTGTGTATACCACTAGCTATCATACAAGGAACAATGTGATTAAAGAACTATAATTAATGCCTTAAAAATTCAGTTGGTGTAAAATATAGATTAATCCAAATGTCGCTGATGGGAAGATGAATAAAAGCTGAGAGAAAGTAATACAATCAATGCACGTATCGCATCTTGTTTTTAACAAGCTTCTGAGAACCCACAATAGTTAATGCTCTCCCTCTGCCCTAACCCCACCTCCTAAAGGTTTGTGCTGGCTTCTTTTAAGACTTGGAGTTTTTGCTTGGTGAATTTGAAAAATGGAGACACAAATAGCTGGTGTATTGAATTGCCTCAAGGATATAATGAAGTTATCTTGGCAGATGAATCAAATGATAGTTCTTAAGCAAAAATCAGGAAAATAAACCTAATGTTTATACAGTATTGCCAAGAGTCACATCTTTTAAAATTTCAAAGGAGAAACTAACTGCCCAGAAAACTTGATAAATGTATGTTGACATCCTAGAAAAGAGTGGCCATTCAATTATTTCCATACTCTACCAACAGAACCAGGAGATGAAAAGCACATGGTTGGAAAATGCCCCCAAGTTCATAAGGCCTTTGACTGTTTCTAAAATATTTGATATTAATATCCTTTTTGAATTGGTCTCAAAGTATTTCCTTTCAACCAAGAAATCCGAGGGGAGGATTAGCCCAAGTTAGGAATCAATTCAGATCAAATACACACATTTATTCATTCATTCATTCACTCACTCAGTTCATCATAAACTCAAACTATTTATTGGGCACTCACTTTACTACAGACTCTGTGTTAGCTCTCAGTCTTCCAAAATGAATGAGAAAAAACATTCTTTTAAGACAGTCACAGTATACCGGGGTATGAGGGAAAGGGTTAGGACCCTGCAAACACTGGTCAGACTCACTGTGTTTGGAAAGATGATGTGGGAGCAAAGAGGGGGTGAGCTAAACACTCCAGGGAAGCAGATGCCAAGAAAATGACACATGGACAGAGGCATAAAGGAAGAGTATGTCTTTACCACACAGAGAAAGAGGGAAAGAATTATAGAAGAAAGAGGTGTGGCGGCATGAAGTGGCACACGCCTTTGGTGATACTGGCTCAGTGGGCACTAGAGGGAAGGAGAGGGTATGAGGCAGGAAAGATCGATAGGGCCAGACCAGAAAGGGCCATTCGATTCTGTACTCTAATTCACTGAAAATTCATTTTAGTGAATGCTTCTTTAGAAAATTTACTTGGCAGTAGAATAGAGGATGAGGAGGAGAAAGAGGCTATGTATTCATAATACCTAGAGCAAGCATGCAATTGTGTCTATGTATCTAGTATGTCTATGTATCTCTAGGTAAAATGGTCCATTTCTTCTATCTGAAGAACCATCTCTCTACTATTTTTCTTGGACCTGATTCAGGTGGGAATGACTTTACCCTCTGGATCTGGGGGAGAGCATGAGGCCCAGGCCTGTCCAACATTACACAGCCAGTGACTCTAACAGCCTGTGTGAGCTATAGCAAATCATCAACATCATCAGCAACCTCCACTGAGAAAGGGGAAGATACTCTTCCATTCTGTACAATTTGTTTTGAAGGTAAAAGATGATAATTAATATAAAAACAATAGAGGAGCCGATACATAGTGGGTCGGCCATAGTTATTAGTTTAATTGAATTCCCTTATATTCACCATGAGGAGCAAATGAGATGATGTATATGGTGTATATGCTGTATATGGTGTATATGTATATGGTATATATGTATATGTATATGGTGTATATGCTGTATATGGTGTATATGAGATGATGTATATGCTTTTATACAGGGATATGCAATCCTTTTGTTGTTGTTGTTTTTTGTTTTGTTTTGTTTTCCTGGATAGGATTAGGGTGTCAAGAGAAGGAAAGTGGGTAAGAGGGGAGCGCAGAGATTATCTGGATTGACCTCAACCTTTTGATTAGTGTACTGTATTCATTTATACCTTAATCCATTCCAAAGATGAAATCGCATCATTTATAGATGAAGGAACTGAGGCCCTGAGGGAAGATGGTTCCAAGTAAACATGGTCTGCTAGTCAGAGAACAGCGTAACTGTCTCCTCTTAGCCCAGGCCAATGCACTTTCTCCTATACTTTCTTCTTTTAGAAGAAATTGTTATGGTAAATTATTTAGAGAAAATAATCAAAGTCTACCCTTAGAAAACAAAGCAAAGTTAAGTTTTACTTTTATTATTTTCTAATGGAGAACATATGGCGTGTGTGTGCTTGACTGTAGTGAAGGAATACTCTAGGAGATGAAAGCGTGGGGATTTGAGATTTTGTGACGAGCACAAATCTTCCTTCCTTTGTTTGTTGGAGGGAAGGAGGCAGACAGCTGAATCTCCTTTCTCTGTATCATTCACCAATATCCCTTCACTGCATTTGAAAGGAAAAATTTGATCCTAAGAAGTAGTAAAGGATCCAGGGCTTCAAGATACATTTTCTGAATTGAGGCTAGTAAATCCTCTAGACATTCCAAGTCACCTAAATTTTCTGAGAAATCATCTCTAGAGCAGTGACCTAAGGATTACACTGAAAAGAATTTTGTATTCAGTAGGAGCCTGTATTGTGTCCATTTAATTTAAAACCAAAAAATCCCACCTATCCTTGCAAAGTAATGGAAACTCAGCCTCTAATGTTGTAGTATACCACACTCCTGACAATTTCACAATTCAAAAATGTGTATGCAATTCTTCCAAGAGTCATTTTTGTGTCTGCTATTCATTCATTTTAAATATCTTTTATATTCCCTTGGTGAGTAATGAATGTTCTTCTTTGTGTCTCCACCAGCTGTTTTGTCTAATCAGCTTTCTCAGACAAGTAGACAGAAAACATTTGTTGAATAGCCTGTGATAAAAGCTGTCAGGAGTGGTTGAGAATGCCTTTCTTGCTTACTTTATGTAGCCGTGGAAGAAATTAGATATGCATGTCATACTGAGGGCATCTGATTTTGAGACTTAGCTGGTGTTTTTGAAACAATACTAATTTTCCAATTAGAGTCTACATAGACCATGGAGCTCCTTATGAATGAAAATCAAGCATGGATTGCATTTAGACGAATTCCATGAAGCAGGATTAATAAGACACAGGGTGAAGGAAACTAATGCCGGCTGTAGTCTCTTACAGATTGTTAGAGCCAGAATTTAAGATCATGTAACCAAATTCCTCACGTTACAAAGAGAGACGAGACGCAGAGAAGGAAATGGTTTCCCTAATATTGGCTCCCAACACAGTGCTCACGTCCATCCCCACGTAGATCTGTGTTTGGATTTTTATATATTCCTCCATTTTGGAGTTGATGCCAGTGTTCCATTTGACATCACTATTTATTGATTTATAGTAATGGCACAACTTGTATTTCAAGTTTTGGTTATGCAGTTGCAGTGGGGCTGTTTATTACCTTGTCATTTTCATTTCAAATTTTTTTCTTTCAGTGACTTTCTTCCCACTTTACAAAATGGACATATCACAAAATTGATGAACTGGAAATAGGATGTAAAAGTTTACTTTTATTCTCTTTATATTTTCTGGTTGTCCTAGAGACTGGGATATTGTATTACAATTGTATCATTTTTCTTTTCCCAGAACATGTCAAAACGGTCATGCTTTGTATGTGTCTCTAAATAATTCTAGTACTAAAAGGTCACTTAGGGATTATCTAAGCCCTCACCCACAGCATTTTACAATGAAGAAATTTAGACTCAGATAATTTAAATCAGGAGTCACAAATTCAAATAGTTACATGATACAGGCTGGGATTCTGGCATAAGACAACAGGACTAAACAAACTACTCAAATTTCAACCAAATTTATCTAAGTTCACATTCCATCTCAAAAAACTGAGTAGTCCAAGCATTAGCCTACCATTGTAAGGCAGTGGTGAAAAGTGAAACCTACACGTGTGTGTTGTAATGTTCAATTTAACTGTTTAGTACAGTCATGTAATAGGTTTTTTTTCCCCCCTTGAACTTGAGCTATAAGTAAATAAACCTTATGCAAATTTCAGTCAGGAAAATCCCAGTTATAGAAACTGACAGAATATTGACTCTATCAAAAACACTGCAAGTGACCAAGAGACTTGTTGGTGCCCAGACCAAAACGCTCAGTCCCTGAGTGTGTCACCCTACACGATGCTCCACTTACTTGGTAGAAAGCAAAGGAAAGGGAGGACGTGTAGTGAATGTGCCATGTTACACTGATACAATACACTTTTCACAATAAAGTTACATTTGCAGACTCTCAGCCACTCTTCATTTTCTACCAAGGATCAATAATTTGAATTTCTATAGAATTTTGCACTTTGTAAAGCTCCTTCATATACATTATGATAACCTTTCATACCAGCCACCATGTAGGTGGAGTCATCCCTACCTTACAATTATGAAGAAAAAAAGAAGTAGAAGTTCATAAAGGTGGAAATATGAAAAGCAAACATTTTTCCATCATGACTGAGGGTGTCAAGGTCATGAATGTGACAACGATTATCACAATTTCCTGAAAAATCAGAGCTTGTTAGTAGCAAAGCTAGAACTACATCAGTGGGTTTCTGGTTACCAAACTTGTATTCATTTTGTAATTCATTCAATAAGCGTTCATTAACTATTTATTGTATGACAGTCACTATCCTGAGGCTAAAAAGCTAAATAAGACATGGTCCCTGTTTTCAAGGGTCTCGTCAGGGGATACAGTAAAATATACAAGCAATTACAACATACAGTGTGGTGAGCTCTCTGAGTGATCCACGTACGGGAAGCCACTGGGAGCACAGAGAAACAGCACCTGGCACAGATTTGGGGACCAGTGACCACTTTTGAGGGAAACTACAGTTACCCAAGTTCTGAAGGACATATTGATATTTTCTAAGTACAGTAAGATTCATAAAGGCATTAAGAGCAGCAGAGAGTGCGTGCCAGGACCCAGAGGTGAGAAGGAAGGCAAACAAGAAACAGAAGGAGTGAACATGTCATCTCTGGCGACCTGGATGAAATTCAATCTTACTGGAGCATAGATGGAGAAGCACGAAGTGATGAGAGATCAGGCTGCAGATATTAACAGGGGGCCTTGTTTGCTGGACCTCTTCTCTTTCCAGCACATTTGGCTGCATCTCTGAGCATGTTATTCAGCCTGCCCCATGTTTCTAATCAGGAAAACCCTGCTGTTCTTGGTGCCTGAACGCAACCAGAGCTGCTAATGGACCTCACTTTGACCTTTGGTTTTTGCGGAGGCGAGACAGGGCCTTGAAGACTGTCAGGGGAGTCATAAACTTTGACTTACAGAGAATTAAGACTGCAATTAGGGAGGCCTGGGCATTTGGTACTGAGTTTGGCAAAGCAGAAATCCCTCTGCCAATAGGGAATAGCTCTCAAGAAGGTGTTAGCCCTCCGTTGCTTGCCAAGATTCTTTAGGCACCAGATACTATAAGGTGAAATAGCCCAGCAGGGTATCCTGCTAATTCAGTATTAGGTACAGACATGGTAATCCACTTCTAGGCTTGTTTTATTGAGACAAGCTTGTTTTATGAGAGGGATACACTTTCTAATGTTTCTGTGGCTTGACTAAAACTCGTGTTTGTTAATCTCTCAGCGAGACTCAATCAGACACAATAATCTGGATGATTAAATACAAGGTCAAGCACTATATATTACTTTAAATTGGCTCTCTCTGAGTTCCCAAGAATGCCACATATAGCTGCAGAAATCACCTTTGGCAATTCCATAGCACCTAATAAAGGGAAGCCTTATTGGGTTAGGATATTTAATACACATTTATTGATATACTTCTGTAGAGTAGCACCCTGATCCACCAGGGAAGATGAGTGACACAAGACATTTTCATGGGATGAATTAATTTTTTTCAGGGAATATTTTCACCAAAGATCAGGGGAGACTCCTTCCTTGTCAGGCCATAAATTACTTAGTACTTCCTTATAAAAGGCAGTGAATAAAAGTTTCAATTCTTTAAGTCAGATGTTAGATAAAAAAATTTTTTAAAACAAATTTCATTTGTCTTCTGTTTAAGCAAATAGAAAGAAAAGATGAGATTTTTATCCCCACTGGTGTCTCAGTCATTTTCTGGTGAGATCCTCTTTGAGAATTGCTTAAATGATATTGTGGGTTGAGTTGTAACCCCCCAAAAGATATGTTAAAGTCTTAACCCCCAGAACCTCAGAATGTGACTTTATTTGGAAATAGGGCTACAGCAGTTTTAATTAATTAAGTTGAGGTCATACTAGAGTAGGGTGGGCCCTAATCCAAAAGGACTATTGTACTTATAGGAGGAGGAGAGAAACACAGGGAGAAATCCATGTAAAGACAGAGGCAGAGATTGAAATGATGTGTCTATAAGCCAAGGAAGGTCCAAGGATTGCTAGCCCTCACCAGAAGCCAGGAAAGAGGTATGAAACAGCGTCACTCAGAGCCCTCAGAAGGAATTAACCTTCCTGGCATCTTGATTTTGAGCTTATATCCTCCAGATTTGTCAGACAATAAATTTATGTTGTTTTAAGGCACCTAGGTTATGGTACTTTGTTATGGTAGCTCTAGGGAATTAAGATAAATGGCCTGAGCAGGACTGCAAATTCCTTCCCTCCACAATCCCAAACTTGGGAAGGTGATCTTGAGCTACATGGATATGATGGGTCCCTGTTTGTTTCACCTGACATGAACTGCCCCTTCCTTTTTTTATAGGATGTTTGACAGGGTAGACATCTAATTAAAATTTCTCTTTTCACATTTGGGGCACTGAAAGATGGCTTCTGTTCTCATACAGAAATGTTCCAAAAAAGAAAGCACTCAGAAATCCTCATGATGTCATATAAGGCATAATGGCTGTAGCATATCTTTTATTAATTGTAATATATGTGAATTAGCTCCTGGGATTATTGATATTGTAGGTCTTCTCTATCATGCTGTCCTCATGACAGTTTATCAAGACCATATGTCCATAGGTGAAGGAAAAGCAATCTCATGACAAGTGGCCAAGGTCTCAGCCTCTCAGGTGGGTTTGTCTTAGGGTTTATGGCACGTTCTGTTTCTCAGTCTTCCTACTGATTGAGAGCAGATGGGCACTGAATTCTAGAAGGCATGGAGAAATCCTTGTATTTGACCATTTTCGAAAGCAAAACTAGAGACAATTATCTGTGTTAGCTTGACTTGGCAATAGCATTGGACTAGTAATATAATGACAGCCAATAGATTGTCATAAGGTTCAAGGATACCCATCTTTGGCACTAATACCCCAGCAGCTCCACCAATCACGTGTATTAATTTGACTTCTAATTTGTGTTAAATTTTGTCTTGTTGCTGGCTTCATCTAATTTCTAACTAGACAGCCCCTCTATGGTTAACTTGCTATATTTTGCTAGACAAAAATTTTCCATTTCAGTTTAATTTAGATAATGACAGTCTAAAAACTGAGATAGACCTCTATTTACCACCAATCAGATGATGTTTGTTTGTAGGGAAACAAACACCCCATGCATTCCTCCTTAAGTACAACGTTGTCTGTCAGCCAGTGGAGTGGATTTAATAATTAAGTTCTCCAAAGCTGTAGAGAACATGGCCCTCACACGACACTCATGATAACATTGCTTGGCTCAATTAAATTGTGACATCAAATCCACTGGCCTAATGTTGAAGTGGCCCAGACTTTCTACACTGTCAGAGGAATATTCTGATGTAGCACCCACTTGTCCTTAGAGCAAAACCAGCTGCTATAAAAAAAAAAAAACTCACATGGACTGTAAAGAAGCAAGTGAAACACATGCACTAAAACAAGCTTATTCAAATATGTTGGGTACCAAGGCCACAGGTTTGTTTCTTGCTTGGTTTTGGCAGGTGAACAGTTTATCCACAAAACAAGGGAATTAAGAGCAGAATGAGATTTCTTTTGGTACCTTAAACTGCAGGCAAGCCGACCATGCAGTCATGTTACAGCTCTCTGAAATAGTCTGGACTGTTGATAATGAGAGGTGATTTTCATGAGTTTGGAAAAAATTTGAGAACTATCTCCAAGGGTGTTAAAGGCTTTCATATATATGTATATTTAAAATACTTCTCTGCCTCCGTAAGCAAGGTGGGCTTTGAACACCCCCTTTGGGATTGTGTCTCTCCTTTCCCCTAAAATGCTGAAGTAAATTAAAAAGTGAAAAACCCAAACAAACAAAAAGATACGTGCACCCCAATGTCCATAGCAGCATTGCCAAGATATGGAAGCAGTCTAAGTGTCCATCAACAGATGAATGGATAAAGAAGATGTGGTGTGTGTGTATATTGACACACACACACACACACACACGATGGAATATTAGCCATAAAAAGAATGAAATTCTGCCATTTGCAGCAACATGGATGGACTTGGAGGGTGTTATGCTAAGTGAAATAAGTTAGACAGAGGAAGACAAATACTGTGTGATATCACTTATATGTGGAATATAAAAAATACAACAAACTAGTGAATATAGTTTCACTGAGATTGTAATTTTTCTTTAAATCAAAGAAAAATAAATTCTTCTTGGAAAAAATTTTTTAAAAAGGCTATCATGGACTGAATGTGTCTCCCAAAGTTCATATGTTGCAATCCTAACCCTCAAGGTGATGGGATTAGGAGGTGTGGCCTTTAAGAGGTTTAGGTCATGAGGACAGAGCCTCCCTCATGAATGGAATTGTGCCCTTATAAGAAGAGATGGATGAGCTTGCTGTAGCTCTCTACTCTCTACTGTGTGAGGACACAAGGAGAAGACAGCCATCTACAAGTCAGGAAGCAGGATCTCACCAGGCACTGGATCTGCCATCTTGGACTTCCCAGCTTCCCAAACTGTGAGAAATAAATATCTGGGGTTTAAGGCATTTTTGGTTTAAGGTATTTTTATTACATAGCAGTCCTAGCTGGCTGAGACAAAGGCATATTTTTCAAAGGATGAGGTTAAAGTTGCTGGCACTATTGAATTCATGATTTTAGAATTTCCAGTTTTTGAGCTTTACAATTTGTGTGTTCTCTCTCCTGATTAATGAGTTTTTGTTTTTATTACATCTTGCTTGCAATATCAAGGTTAGGGAAAGAGTACATTGAGTAGTTATGGTGATGCCTTCATGTGTCATACAACAGGGAATTTGTATTAGTATTAGTTTGAAAAGTATTAGCGAAAGTATTAGTTTGAATCTGACTCTGATATTTTCCAAGTGTGTGTCCTTGGGAAAGTTAACCTATGTGTGTTTCTTTTTCTTTCTGTGCAGGCAGAAGTTTTCTAGAATAAAACCTTGGTTAACTGGAATCCAAGTTCCTAGCATTGGATCCAATGTATCAGTTCTGATTGGGGTAAGCAGTAATAACTAGAAGCAGCAGGGTATAACACTGAACTTTATTACAGGTGAGAACTATGAAAACTATCTTCTATTGCAGAAAAAGGCAGACATAAGAAGGGTCAAAATCAAAAAGAACCTAAGTGCAATAAAATTGTTCTCTGGCATAGAAAACACCTTCCTTTAAGATATAATGTTTATTCACAATAAAAGCAATGGACTATAATGACACAGAAAAAGAATATTTTTTCACGTATTTTCAGTCAACCATATGATTCTTACTGTTTTATATACTCTGTTTCCTTGTCTTCTATGACGTACATTTCCTTGGTGTCATACATACCCACCGAATCTCTGCTGCTCCTTTTTTTTCATCCTTCTGAGTTTGTTTTCCTTTAACTGGCCAGTATATGGTAACGTTTCTTAGAGCTGGGCCAGTACCTTATTCTCACCCTGTGGGAAGCCTCACATACAACTACAGTTTTAATCATCACCACATGTCAAAAACTCCCAAACATAAATCCCCAACTTCTGACCTTTTGTTAGAGTTTTGGATCTGTGTATCCAGCTGTCTTTTTCACATCTCCAGTTAGATGTCTCAAAATAACCTCACATTCAATACGTCCAAAGACAAATGCTTGATTGTCATCTGCAAACCTGTTTCCTTTTTTTTTTAAGGTGCTCTCCTCAATCAGTGGTACTGCCTTCCAGCAAGTTGCATAGACAAAATGTTAAGAGTCCACTTTGGGTCTTTTTCCCCATCTTGAATCCATCAAGTTCTCTGTATTTCCAAGCTAATGTTAGGTCTCTATCCATTCTTGCCCCTTCCAATCCAATTTGGGGATTTTATAGCCAAAGTGATCATTTTAATATGTGAATCTGAATAGAAACATACATTTTGACTTCCGGTCGGTGGGTATGCCTATAGTAGAGGAATACACTTTTTTTCACTTTCATCTCATCATCCAGTTTCTTGATGGTGCCTCCCATTGGCTGGATGCACCTGGGAGCTGGAGGGTAAAGGAGCCCATTGATGGAGTTTTCAAAGTTCTGTCTTCTAAGGTATAGGGTATGGTGGAGAAGGGTGTAGAGTAGGTCTGGAGGGACACATTGAGCATGAAGATTCCCAGCCCAACTGCCAGTCCGTTCTCTGCCCCACCTCCTGCCTAATTTCATGCCATTCTTTCTAACACTCTCTGATCCCCCTACACTAGTCTTCTTCATTCAGCTACTTGAATAATCTCCCTGCTTTCCGTATGCTGATCACTCTACCTGGAAAGGCCCCTTTGCCCAATCTCTTTACTTAGATAACTTGTACTTATTTTTCATGTATTAGTTCCAACATCACTTCCACATGGAAGCCTTCCCCATACTCCCAAATTAGGTCAGGCCTCCTGTTATATACTCCTGAAATACCATGCACTTTTATTACATAGTACTCATCATATGTTTAATTTTATATTTTTCTCTGATTTTTTGATTAATGCCCAACTCCTCTGTGAAACTGTCAACTCCTTAGCATCTGACATGATGCATGGCACATGATAGCTGTTTGCACAATATTTGTCAAATGAATAAATGCACTTACTATTATATCATAGTGTGTAAGTAAAAAGAGAAAGTTTTGAATGGATGACTCACAAATCTTTACCTCAACTATCCTTCTAAATTTTAGGAAGAAAGTGAGCACTCCTTAAATATGACATGTCAATCCAGAAGTTGAACCTTACAACTTAATGGATGCAATACATAGTAATGCATATACGTAGAACAAAATTTTCAGAGGAAGAGTTGGATAGAATTAGGTAGAGAACTGTCTTATTGCAAAAGTTGTCATGGAACATTGAAAAATCACAATTCTGCCCTTTTGTTTAGGTTTTCTGGTCAAAAATCAGACAAATACATAAATGGAACACTGCTGAGCACTTTCTACAGCTTTTTTCCCCACAAGATCTTATTTGGAAAAGTGTACATACTTGCATGGCTAAAGGAAATCATCAAAGGCAAAAGTAGTGACTTTTAGTCTAGATTTGAAGTGGGAATATTTGTCTGAGGCCTTTTTAGACATCAAACTGAAGAGTGCCTCCAGTGAGGGTTCATGAGAAATTGATCTTCTGCTGGGTCTCAGATGGAAACTGAGACTTGGTATGCTTTTTCATTGTGTGTCTTGGTAGAATGGAGAAAGCCCAGATGCAAACACAAATGCACTTCAAGCCTTCAGGTATTAGGCACTTAAGTTATAAGGATTCTTCTTAAAAATACCGAGCTGTGTGGAGGATTATATTAGTGAAATATGAACCTAGCACCTGCCATTTGTGGTTCAAATTCTAGTTGGGTGGGAAATAGGTAGAATATATTTCACTGACTGATATATTTTAAAAGGTGTATATAAAACATCTTGGGAGCTTGCATCCAAATCCCTCAAACTATACACCAACAGTTTAATGGGCATTGTGGTCACCAACTTAGTGAGTATTGGTATGAATTAATTTTTATCCCATACTAGGTTCATACCATTTTTATACTATTTTTTTAGCCTAAGGGGTTAGTGAGCAGCACAATGATTAAGGGTTATTAGAAGGATACTGACACTAAACAGATAAGGCTAAGAATTTCAAGAATTTTCTATCTTTAATTTTTTATTTAGTATTTTATTTCACAAGTTTATATTAGTAATTGGCCTTCAAAACAAATCATGTACAATAAAAAGAGGCTTTCTCTTCAGTTTAACATAAATAAATTGAAATGCCAAATGACATATTGTTATGTTACTATAGAACTAATATTTATCAAAAACTATTATGTGTCATCCACAGTGTTCAGCACTGCATTGATTAGCTCTTGTAACAATAGAGCTGTATAAGAAATTATCCCAATAACAAGTGACTTAAAACAGTCATTTATTCTCCTGGATCTGCTGGTCACTTATGGTGGTTCTGCTGATCTAGGCTGGGCTCTACTGGGCAGCCCTGCTTCAAGCTGCAAATTAGCGAAGTGGCAGGAGCAACTCTGCTTCATATATCTCTCATCCTCCTTTGCCTGCAAGCTAGCTGAGACATGTTCTCATGATAATGACAGTAACACAAGAGAACAAACAAATACACAAGGCCTCTGAGAACCTAGGCTCAGAACTAGCATATTCATCATATCTACCCACATATCAGTTGACCAAAGCCAATTATATCCAATCAAAGTACCCATGATGAGGATGTGACAAAGGTGTAGATGGGGGGAGGGAGTGGACATTGGAGTGAATCATTCAATCTGCTATAGGGACACCTTAAATTCTTTACCTCATTTAATGCTCACAGCAGCTGTGAAGTATCAGTGTACATAATTTAGAGGTGAAGAAACCAAGGTTCGAGAGTTAGAGTAGCTTCTTCTGTTTTACAAAATAACTAACTGGCAAAGCTGAGATTCAACATCCAGTTTGTTTGACTTCAGAGCTTAAGCTTTTTCTATTGGAGTGTCTCTTAGTGTTATCATGTTTCTACTAAAGTTTAGGCATAAATCACTATGTAGAAAGAGGGAAAATGAATGTTTTATTGACAGAGATTTTCCTCATTTAATTTTACTCCTTTTAAAAAGCTTAGATAATATTCAAAGTAGAAAATTAAATCTATGTCAACTGATTTTTGCTTTTCCTTGTATCTTTATCTTTCTTACATGTTAGGAAAAAAAGGAAAAAGAAACATAACAAAAGGAAGAATCATACTATTTTTCAAAGAAAAAATAAAAACTTAATATTATATTTAAAATTGAAACTTAAAACTCCATTCTGATACCATTTTACCTTAAACTTCCTTGGGATTATGTTCTCATAAATTTATCTTTTCTTAAAAAAAAATTTATCTGAATCCTGATGACATAGTGGTTTCTTCTCCCTGTTTTCCAACTTTCTCAGTTTTGTGGTTCAATGTATTGAAAATTTTTTAACCTTATACAGTCAATATGCTAAAATTCTATGGTTGTAAAGACCAGTAAGAGGAATTAATAATAGCTGGCATTTATTAAATGCCAATCATGTTCTGGACACTTTACCCATCTTAACTCATTTAGCATTCACAAAAACCATGTAAGTTAAAAGGTGATTATATTATGTGCTTTGTAGATAAAAGGCTCAAAGAGGTTAAAGCACATACACTGTTTCCCATAGCTAAAGAAGGCAGATAATCAAGGTCTGTCTGAGTCCAAAACCTGTACCATTAAAAACTATATCACATTATTTCTCCACCTGGAGTGACTCATAATCTAGTGTGGGAATCTAGAGAAGCAATAACAGTAGAGAGAGAGATGGACAAGCAAACATAAAATTGCAAAGCATTGTTCTTGAAAGTATAGTTATGTGATCAGTGTAATGGAAACACAGTGGAACAAATGTTTATATCTGCCAGAAGAATTCATGAGGAAAATAATAGCAGTAGAGAAACAAAAAAAGAAGGATATTATAAGTTGTTGTAAATAAATATATACATATAAAGTTAGAAAGCAAGGACTTTCTAACATTCCTTGGAGGCTGTTTGTATGCTTATTTTTATGCTATAATAATACTGTATTATAACTAACCACAAAACCTTAGTGGTATAAAATAATAAACTTTTATTTAGCTCACAAGTCTGTGGGTTGAGTGGAGATTGACTGTTTTAGGCTAGGCTTGGCCAAGAGGCTCTGCTGATCTTGGTTGTATTCATTAACACATCAGGAGGTTAGCTGATCATGCAGGGTGCAGCTATAGAGCTGAGCTTTGTAACACATCTTTCTCTTTTAGAACCAGCTTGGGAATGTTCTTCTTATGGTGATAGCAGAGGCTCAAGAGAATGGGTTAGAAACTCACAACTTTTGTTAAGGCCAAGGCTCAGAACTGGCACAATACAACTTCTGACTTATTAGAGTTATCAAATAAAGTCAAATGACTAAAGCCAAAATCATGGTGGGGAAATATACTTCATCTCTTTCGTGGAAGGTATTATAAAGTCACATAGCAAAGGACATGAATACAGGAAGGGTGAAGAATTGAGGTAGGGGAGGATTCTGGGAGGCCTGCAGAATAGGAAGCACCAGGAATCTGTCTCTCCACCTAGACAATAATTTCACTGACAGAATCTGTCGAATGTAACTATTTTGGAATTCTGGAGCCTATTGAGGCTTGCAACTTCCAGGAAGGTTTGAAGAATAAATTATAATTAATTTCAGTTAATTCAGCTCTTAGTACTGTAGTAGCTACCCATCCCCCAACCCCAGCTATGTGGCAGGCAGCTGTGCATGTGTTCCTGGAGCAGCTTGCACACAGGGTGGGTAGAAAGAACCCTGTCCTTCAAACAGGACATGTGCTCTTATTTCAGATTGCTGTTCCTAATCACAGAAGTGCAAACAAAGAGGCAGTGGCCATTGCTGTTGCATCTCTCCCCATGTTGCAAGCCCCTCTGTCTCTGACTGAAGTGACTTCAAAGGGATGGCGCTTCTCCACCCCCCATCTTTATTTTTCTCTTTTTTCCCTCTTGAGAGCCAGACATTGGGAGCAGGACATTCAAAAGCAATTGTGTATGGGGGGAAATTAGAAAGTGACCCCACATGCTCAAGGGAAGGCACAGGCTCAGAAAAGAACTGAGGAGACCTAAAGTTTACACCTCAGGAGGATCCTCAGCACAGGGACAGCCTACAACAATCAAAACCGAGCAAAATCAAAATAGCAAACCTTGGGGAAGGGGGAGAATCTGATTTCCAGAATCACTACATTATTAGATTCAAATGTCCAGTTTTCAACGCAAAATCACAAGGCTGATATATTTAAAATGCTAAAAGAAAATAAACTGTCAACCAAGAGTCCTATATCCACCAAAACTTTCCTTCAAAAGTGAGGGAGAAATTAAGCATTTCCTGGATAAACAAAAGCTGAGGGAGTCCAGTTACCTCAGTAATGATGTATAAAGATGTAATTTTGTGACATTAACAACTGAAAAATGGAGGGGATAAAGCTGTTAAAGAAGCCGTTTTTGTAAGTTATTGAAGTTTACAAAAAGTCAACTAAACACAAAAGAAGACAGTAATGCAGGAAATGAAGGACTGAAAAGCTTATGTGTCATATAGGAAACAAGAAGCAACACGACAGAAGTAGGTTCCTCCTTATCAGTCATTACTTTAAATGTAAATGAATTAAACTCTCCAGTCAAGTCAGAGGTTGGCAGAATGAGTTTAAAAAAACCATGATCTAACTCTACACTGTCTACAAGAGACTCACTTTAGATCCAAAGAAACAAATAGATTGAAAGTGAAAGGATGGAAAAGGATATTTCATGCAAATAGTAACTAAAAGAGCAGGGGTGACCATACTAATATTAGACAAAATAGAGTTTAAGTCAATGCCTAACAGAGACAGAATGATATAAAGTGTTCTGGGTTTAGATCTCAGTTCTACAACATACAAAGCTAAATGACCCTGGACTAGTGTCTTAAATTCAGAGAGATCCAGCTTTCTTATTATATAATGAAAATTGCTTTTCACAATTATCACAAGGATTAGATATAAAATATATAAATCATATGGCGTGTATGTGTGCATGTGTACATACATGCTACTCTTTAAATGTATATAAAACTTATGTTCCATAATAGCAGTAATTGAGTCAAGCCAGAATCATCAAAACTATTAGATGAAAATTTGTTTGGCAGCAGAAAGTGATGTGATACACTGAGCCCTGAGGGACTGCTCTAGTATTAAAGGAAAACAAAAAGGCAAGACAACTAAATATAATGCATAATCCTGGATTGGATCCTGAACCAAAAATGTCACTAAAAAGGACATTATTGGGGTGGTTGGCAAAACTTGATTATGGGCTCTATGTCAGATAATAGTATTTTTTGTATATTAGATTTTTTGAATTTGGTAATTGTACTGTGGTTAGGTAAGAGAATATCTTTGTTTTAGAGGATATATACTGAATATTTAGTGGTGAAAAGTCATGATACCTATAACTTATTCTCAATGGCCCATAAGAATAATAAGATTAAGAATAAGGATTGTAATAATAAGGAGTGTGTAATTAGAGAGAGAAAATCCCAAAGCATTAAAATCTTAAAAATTTATGAATCCACATAAAGAATATATGGAGTTCATCATATTATTTTTTTCTGTAGGTTTGTAAGTCTTCAAAATAACACAAGTTGTAAAAAGGAAAGAAAAAAAAAAAAAAGAATTGAGGCCAAAAATGTGATCTACTACAGTAGATTACATAGAATATCCATCTGCAATGTCAGCAATGGATGTATGTTAATTAGCAAATGCCTAAAACTCCTGGTGAGAAATGTATTTTACATTACCTACCAGAACACATAGGTATATTCATGCATATGTACATATAAAATGGAAACAAAAACTTCAAAAAACAGTATTTATTTTCACTTATTCTGACTGATCCACTCATATATTGTCTTGTCTTCTATTTCATTCTAGTCTATTTTACTGTATTTCATTGAAAAAAAGCTTCTCTTTGCCTCAAACTGAATTGATTTCATCATGCCATAATAAGTCACAAACCATGGATTGAAAATAGCTTAATACCGTCAATTTTGAATACCTGGCAAGACATTAAGTGTAAGAGGAATTTATAGGTAGATGGAATCATACAAACTGACATACATTCACCAAGGAGAGGGAATTAAAATTGTTTCACCAAGGAAAGTACAATGTATGCCAGGGAGACTCATGTACAAGTTTGATAGTGTATTAGTCCTTCTGACCTTGGTGTTTTTAGATATCCGTATGGTAACACTACAGAGAACAGTTATACTACAGAGAATTGTTTGGTATTAATAGTTGCATAAAGAGTAAAGAATAGCTATGACTTAATTCTACTTATATGGGTTTCAGTTAGTAAGTGTTTTGATGTAAATTAAATCATTTAATTTACATGTAAATTAAATGTAAATTAAATGAATTTAACATTTGTCTGTGCATCATGGCATGGTAGTAGAGATCAGATAACAGGCACATTTCCAAAAAACTCACAATTCAGGTTTATAAAGATAACTCTAAAAATTATGTCTTCAATGATGAAGAGTACGAAAAATTTTTTGAACTTTTACTACATAGAGTCTCTGTTCCAAGTGGCTTATAAGCATCATCTCATTTAAACCAATGACAACCCTATGAGGTGATTACCATTATTCAGCTTACTTCACAATTAAAAACTGAGGCTCCCTTCCTAAGTCTGCACAGCTAGTACATGATGAAGTCAGGATCTGGACCCAAGTCTTTTCACTCCAATGCCTAAATGCAAAACTCTTAATACATGAGCTGGGAGAGGTATGAATGAAATTTCTCCTAGATCTTTTGGAGAGAGTGTGCCCCTGCTGACACCTTGATTTCAGATTTCTGGCCTCCAGAACTGTAAAGTATCATAGTTTTAAGCTACCCACTTTGGGGTAATTTGTTATGGCAGGGCTAGGAAACTAATGTAGACAGCTTGATGAAAACAGGAACATTAATATGATAATCAAGATTTTTCTACAAGTTAAGTGGAAGGACAAGTAGGGGTTTTAGAAACCAAATATGAGGTTTAGGAAGCACAGTTTTTCAAGGAAATTTACAAAGGCCAACGTTATTGAATGTCCAGGTGCAAGCTGAATATTCACTGTCCAATCCAATAAGATTTTGTTCATAATACTGATCAAGAGATATGTTTCTTTGTTGAGTTAGAGCTTCATTTCACAAGTAATTCAATAACATCATGGCCATTGATTCTCAAATAAGTTCTATAACAGAGATTAATCATAGCTTTGTTTCACATGCACTTCGGCGACCAAGGAAAAATAATTACCACAGGCCAAGTCATCAGTGTCATTGCTGTCAGGGCTCCAACAGAGACAGCGGCAAGCTGACATTGAGTCATGAGCTGGATAAGTAAGATGGAAAGGCTTGACCCTGTCCCTGGCTGTGCTCAGCTGTCCAAATCCAACACAGACACACCCAGCAAGGAGCATACACAGTACAAGAGTACTCAGTTGGTCAAATGGGATGGAGGTTTAGAATGTCAGGATCTCATGCAAGAAGTGGGATTTGGGATCATCAGATAGAATTTTTCACACACAAAAATTGTGAATCAGATTCTTTTGAAATCTGATTTTTAAGTGTTGTCAACTCTTTCAAATTAAATAGCACTGTGCAGGTTGAGTGGAGAACATCAGTGGGCTATATACATCACTATGAACCATGGCGAGTCCTCTGATTGAATAGATTTTTCTTTCCACTTTAGTCTAAGGGCAGCAGAATTCAGGGAATGAAGGTAGAGGGCAGAACTAAGTAAGGATTCTAATCTTTCTTATCTGCAGCTGGCATTCTGTGGTACAGAGCTGGGCTCCACTAGGATTCTTTAGCACAGTTTGCAAGGTAAAGAAAACAAACAAACAAACAAAAAACCAAGCAATCAAAAACAAAAATGAATAAAGAAAACAAACAAAAAAATATCCTTGGTACCAAAGATAAGATCAACAAGGACTAGTCTAATGGATAGGCCGTCTACATCCGTGAAGGTAAGGGAGGATGAGAAAACTTTCTTGCTGTGTTCCCCTGATGTATGAGAATTTAGATAGTAATAGTCCAAAGTGCTTTTATATCCATTCATTATTATGTTTGGAGATTTTAGTATCCTGCTGGAATTGTTCGTCACTAGGGTTAAATGATGCTGAAACATAGGTGACTATTATCATTATTTACAATAGAAAAAAGGGCTGACAAGTAGGGACTGGTTATTAAGATAAAATGTGGAAAACTTAGCTTTTAGAGTTGTGTTGTTGGGAACAGTACCACTATCTCCCTTTGCTTATATTCATGGTGAAGCCAGGATCTGAAGTAGCCACAAGCCACATGTAGCTATTGAGCACTTGAAATGTGGCTGGTTGAAATTGAGATGTACTTAGTATAAATGTACACCAGATTTCAAAGACTTATAAAAGGTATCATTAATATTTTTATGACAGTTATACGTTGAAATAAAGATATTTTGCATATATACAATTAAATAAAATGTTTTATTAGAATTATTTTCAACTGTTTAACAGTGAAAACTGAAGCCGAATCTGGCCTCTATCCCAACACCAAATTAATTCTCAGTGAGAGTTTTGGGTGAAGTAGAAAAGAATAGTTTTATTGCTTTGCCAGGCAAAGGGAGCCACAGCAGGCTAATGGCCTCAAAACTGTGTGCTAACTTGGAGAGGGTAGTGAGGAGTTTTATAGTAATGGTTCAGAGAGGGCGTGATCATCTCATGGACAATCTTCTGACTGGTTGGTGGTGAGGTAAGTGGGAGTCAGTATCATCAACCCTTCTGGGGATCTACCGCTTGTGGACAGCATTCCGTTTTAACTTCTCCCACCTGGTGGGGTTTTCAGTATCTGCAAAACAGCTCAAAGATATTGTTATGTATATCTCTTGGGGGGGAAGCAGGACCCTGCCCCAAGGCTGCACTATTGTTTCTTTTGACTGTTCCTCCCTTGTCTCCACATCTACTCCCTTCCCTAATTAACAACTGTTTGAATCTGCTCTTGGAACTCAGAGAAAGTCACAGAAGCTGAATGAAGCCTATTTCCTGTAATCTAGAAATGGGGGACAGAGAAGGCTTTTGTGCCCAGGAGCCCCACAGGGTCCTGCTCGGTATCAAAACTGTTTTTAATATCTCTACAGAATTTAAAATTTCATGTGTGCCCTGTATTTGTGGCTCACATTTATTTGCAAGGGATGACACTGCCTTAGAGGATTATGAGTTAGGTCGCCATTTGATATTCATCAAAACCCCAAGTTTCTGACTAATGTTTCACTTGGTAGCTGGATAATACAGTGTCACGTAGATCAAGGCAGTATTTATTTTTCAGGAATTAGGCAAATAATATAACCTCATGAACATGGCTTTTACACGATAGGCATCTCATACAACTATTTATCCCAAATACTTTAGGTCAAATGCGAGAAGAGGAGGCAGCTGATGAATGCCTGTCAAAGCAATCTTCACTAGATGAGAAAGTATAATTTTAAATCATAGCAGAAATTATCGTTTACACGCTGCATTAGCCAAGTCAATCTGCATAGTATATTTTCTATAATGAATTTCCACGTGATAACAACAAGTCCAGATGTAACATTTGGATGATGATCAGTAAGCTTTTTAGATCAATTTATTATGAATGAAAGAGGCATTTATCTCTTCCTCACACAATTTAATTTGCATTCCCTTTCTAAAATTTTAAAAGACCAATAAAGGGATCTATAATGGACATTAAACCAATTCAAAGTTGTGAGCACTTAGTTTTCTCATGTAATATAGTTGTCTTTAGAATACAAATGGAGGCATTAATTGGGAAAGAAAATATAAATATTTGCTCTTGATGAAAGAAATATTTGAGTTTATGCTATTCAGGCAAATGAAGAATCATTTTTCAGAAAATTATGGTTTCTAACCAGAAATTCAGATATTGTCAATTTGAATTTAAATTATAGGAAGGATTGCTATATCCATTCAGGAAGACGGGAATTTAAATGAATGAGATTACTAAGACATGCGTAATGTTCTTAGCATTATTCTATGTATATGCTGCTATTGGTGTGTGTGTGTGTGTGTGTGTGTGTGTGTGTTTGTTTGTCTATAATTGTCATGATCCGATGGCATTTGTTAAATGTCCTTTATGTATGTTAGATTGGGTTAAAATAATAGAATTATAAATTTTAATGCTGGAATAGAAAGAACCTGTACCCCAGTCCTCTGACCAAAGCATGTAGTCCACACTTTCCATCATTTCCAGAGGGTTATTATCTGGATGCCTCTGCTTCCAACCTCTAGTGATAAAGAATTCACAACTTCACATAGCATATTCACATTTTACCACCTCTTAACATTTTCAGACATTGTTAGCCACAGTCTTCTTTGCACAGTTTCAAATTCTACTTCCCTAAAACTTATATGTGTAGGAAGTTATCTCTTGATGCCAGATGTGTTTCATTCCTAGTACTTCCTAAGAACAACCACTACATACTTTTGAATGAATAATATTAAAATCATAAAAATTCATCTTCTTACATGCCGTCCTACCTAATCGGGTAATGCAATATCGTGCTCTGTTGTTTTAAGGCCATTGGCTTGAGAAGGGTTTATAATATAAGGCTGCATAGTAGGTAAGAATTAGGGTATAGAGTAGAGGGTCTTAGGTCAAAATCTCTTAGTACTTATACTAGTTCTTTGACCTGGGACAAATTATTTAACTTTGATCAGAGAAGCTCTGCTTTTATGTGTTCCACACATTAGCATCTGGGGTCAGACGTCATTTGTTAAAAGGGTTATTCTAATTTTAAATATTTGGGAGTTACTAATCTAATCAAATGACTCACCTCACCAAAATAGTCAATTCAAAATAATCTGTAGAGGATAAACAAAGAAAAAGACAAACTCTACTTATTCACAGGGAGCTTGCCATTAAGTTGAGAAGATAAAATATATTCATATTGAAGGAGAGCTGATTGATATGTACCAGAGGAGTGGTATTAAAGAGCTAGGAGACTGTGGTGGTTAAGAGCATGGGCTCTGGAGCCAGGCTGCCTGAGTTCATGTCCCTACCCCATTTCTTACTAAGCATGCATCTTGGGCAAGCCATGTGATCTCACTGGGACTCACCTGTAAAATGGGGATAATAAAAGTACCTTAAGGCATTGTAAAATTAAATGACATAATATATGTAAAGTTTGGACAGTGCGGGTTGCACAGGAGACATTTATTAATGATATATAACATTTACATATATACATATACAGAGACAGAAAGAATATTTTTAAGTAGTGAAGAGCAGGAATAAAGGAAGTGAAAAGGTCCAAGCATAGTTAATAATTGTAGGGATCCCTGTGAGTAGCTTCTGTGTTTATGCCAATCTTGCAGCAACACTCTATTCTTTGATATATCTCAGAAACACTTGATCCCCCATAATATATAAGCAAGAAGTAGATGTTTTCTGAAGATACCATGGAGAGAGGAAAGGAAGGGTTCATGACATTTCATATGACCAAATATCATGAATCTCTCTTTGGGCCACTCTTGGTAATCTTCCCCAAATCTCTTTTCTGATGCTAACCATATTATCTCTCCACTCTTTCACAAGGCTAACACTCCACAGCTTCTCTTGCAGTGCTGGTTCCTCCATCCTCCTCCTGGTGGACTCTAGCATCCCACTTCAACCCAGAGCACCTGTGAGCTGCCTATTTGTAGTCTCATACTTACCATTCTGCTTGGTAATGAAATAATCTGCCTCAGGATCTCCTTTCATTAAAATAGAGAAGAGGCTGCTAAAACATTTTTCCCTTCTGAAAAACAAGCCTATGGAGGAAAGCATGATCTCACTTGCCAAGAAATGGCAGAGGACTAACATTGGATAAGAATGCCTAAGATGATTGGATGTTATTCAGTGGGCATGAGAGACCACTATGGAAAGACTTTGGGTCAGGGAAATAACGGAGTAAGTGCAATGTTACTAGAGAGAAACGACTTGGGTTGGTCAAAAAAATTGAGACTGGAATCAGGAGAACTGAGTTTCTATTATTTGACCTTGAGAAAATTACTCTTTGTTTAAAATTTATTTCTCTGTCTTTACAGTATATAGAGAGGTTTAAGTTCAAAGGTGTTCTATTCTTTCCAGAATAGAAATCCCAATTTTTTTAAGTAGCATGCCAAATGTCACTGTGTCAATTAGAGCCAGAGCTGAGATAAAAAGCATACATGTCAGGAGCCTGGAGGGTCTAGAGAATATGCTCAAGAAGGAAAGTCTCTCATTTCTGAAATGACGTTTTCACAACTAGCTAGAGTGATGAGGATCTTCATGATTTTTCCTTCAAAATGTATCAATTAAGATTGAATTCATTGTGTTCCTCTCTTATTCGACTCATGAGATTTTCCTTTTCTTTGGGGTCTGAACTTTGACCTCCTCGCTGTCTTCTCTGCAAACCATCTTGCCTTTCTAGGTAAGGGGATGGGATAAACAAGAGCATGGTGACTGTCCCTGTGCTAAGCTAAGTCCACATACACATGAACACACCTGGGAGCTAAATGATATGAGTTGTTTTACAGATTTCTAGGTTAGAATTTGGAGATGTGAAATAACTTTTCCAATTCCTGGAAACATGGCTGAATCCAAGTCTAGTGATGCCCATTTGGGCAATTTAACTTTTTTTTTTTTTTTTTTTTTTGTATAGGGAAGTGATTTCTATAAAAGTCAGGATAATATTTAGGGGAGAATAAGAAGAGGCAGAGGATATGATAGAGATGGAGCCCATGAAAGGGATTTTTCAAATAGGGAGTAAAATGCTATTTCTTGCCCTGGGTGGTTTCCTGGCTGGTGATCATAATTAATTTAGCTATACATTTGATGGATGTGGTTATCTGAATTTATGTTTTATTTTGCAAAAGAAAGATTATGAAAATTATCCCAAATTCATCAGGATGTTAGTGGTGTAGGTAGAATTGCAAACCAATAATGATTCTACGAAGATTCAGAAGTATGGTTCTACTGCTGGCAGTAAAAAGCTGTAGCTAATTCCTATAAACTTTGGCCAGTGAAAGTTTAAGAAAAACCATGGAGGCTTCCTACCACCCTTCTTCAATTTCTAATTTGATTTTAGAGACACAACATAAAAAATAATCTTACTTTTAAAAATGAAATTGAAGATGAGCAATAACTCCACCAACTTACACACCTTGTGCATGAATTTATTTTTAAAAGCCACATACTAGAAATTGCTTTTTGAGTGAAGTGGCTCAAGTAATATTCAATCACAATCCAATACCATTGGTCTCCATTGGTGCAGGATGTTAAACTTTTTATTTATATTCTGCTGGACCTTCAGTTGCTTCCTGATAAAGAGGTCTAGTGGTTTACATGCCCCTTTTCTGGGCTGTCATGTTTTTTTTTCATAGTAAACCTGTGTAAAGACAAGTATTTCATTTCTACACTGTATAGTTCTTGAGCGGGATTAAAAGTCATGGACAGATTTTACATTCTGTTGAAATTCATGAATGCCTTTCTGTATAAAAAACATTTTTAATATAGGACACCATTAATTACTAGGATTCTGATTGTAATTGCCTGGTCTCAGAACTGATGAACAAAGCCATTTTGGAAAGCAATCAATCTGAAATCTAATTTGTTGGCGAAATGAACCATATAAACAAAATGCCACTTGCAGTTTGTCTAAAATGAGATGTGCTTAACGAGCCCGTCATCTTCTGTGATCCTCATCACTATGGGTCGCAGCTACCTCGAATGTCATCAATTGGATCCAGAGCACAGAAAGCTGAAATAGAACACAACACCACGAGCAGAGCGAATATGAAACAGATGGCTCTGCAATCCCCGCAGGGTGACTCTTGGGGGCAGCTCGGGGGTGAAGGCAGAGTGGCTACTAAAATCAACTAAATGCAGTAACACACTTGGCTCTCCTGTGTCATGCACCAAAAATAGCTGTGATTGTTTTTGGTAACTCATCCCATTCACATGTATTCAGAGAACAAAAGATGCAAGTGCAGGAAACTGGATTTGGGGAAAAGGATCTGAATTATTTTTTATGAAATATATATACACACATATGTGCACATACACATATGAAACATATATATTATGCACACATAAAACATACTATATATGTACAAACACACACACACACACACACACACACACACACACACAGAGGAACCAAAAGGCATCTGGTGGGCTATATTGTAGAATCTGTGCTTTGTACAAAGTTTGACACAGCCTTCACTTGTTCTTTCATTAATTAAGGAAAAATTTCATTTAAAAGTCTTACTGATCATCTCTGATGACTTATTGCTGCATGATCCTAAGACATTTGATGTTCTTGAAATGGATCATAAAAGAACTATTAGCATGTATGAGTTAAAGTCTTCGAGTTAAACCTGTCATCTAAGTATTTTAAATTTGATAGTTCACTTGTATCTTGGGGCTTATTTATTTATGTTTACTCAGTTGGTATACTAAACTAGGAATTACTTCAAAATACAGTAATCTCAGGGCTTTATACAACTGAAATTACAAAACTGAAATCACCATGAAGGTGGCTAGTCCTATCATGAGATTGCTGGGGGTAGATGTAAACTGGAGGATTGTGGGCACCTAATTTAAGGGGGAAGAACCCTTCTGAATCAAGCAGTCCTCATCTATTCAAGTTCAAGCAGGGGCTCAGCAGAGAGATAAAACCCTTGAGTTGATGAAAAAATTATTTCCAATGAATCTCAATTGAGAATATTTTATCCTGTAGAAATTTACTATGAATCAGCAAGGCCTTGCCAGTCAATGTCATGGATAGGCAGTAGATTGTCACAGATTGGTATAAACTCACTTGGGAATTTATAGGGAATGCAGCATCTCTGGCCCTACCCCAGATTTTCAGAATGAAAATCAGCCTTTTAAGTCCACTTGGAAGCTGTTCTACATGGAATTCTTCAAAGTTACTCCTACAGATAGCTACCAAACCTCTTTGGTATATATAACTCTACATTAACCAGAACCCTCATTATCCAGAGAATCAAAATTTCTTCAGTCTTTTAGATTACACTGAAAATTTACTTTTTCTCCTAGGGTTGTGTTTAATTTCTGAGAATTAAAGATAATTAGATGACAAAATGGATGACAGAAATGGAACAAATTTATGTTCTCTTTGGTTAAAGGTAGATATGTTTATTATTTTCTGAGAAAAATGGTTTCAAGTGAAAAATGAAAAGTGAGTATGAAATGAAATAGTCATAATAATAATGTCATGCTGAATACTTATACACATGCACACACATACATATATGCATGCACACACACATATACACACATTGTGCTCACATATGCATAGACATACACACTCACATACAAACATCTCACATCCCATGTTCAGAGCTAGGTCTAGGAACATATTTGATAAGTGTGATATAAGTTACTTTTATTTTCTTTAATATTATATGAGATTTAAAATGTTTATTATGGAAATTCAAACAAACACAAAATTAGAAAGAATGATATAACAAATACCCTTGTGTCCATTACTCAGATTCAACATCCGTCAAGATGTTACCAAACTAATATCATCTATCCACCCACCTCTCCCTGTTTTTGGTGCAAAACTTTTTTTTTTTAAGGCAAATAGAGGACAGTGTCATTTCACTCATAAATACTCCTGTCAATTAAAAAATTATTCACAACATAAAAGTTGAGAGTTGTGTTCTATTCGGCGGGAATTTTTAGGACTTCCAGCCTGGGAGGCAGCATCTCAAGTAATCCTGAGAGAACTGCTCTGAGGTGGCAAGTGGGGAGCCAGGTTATATAGAAGTTTTACAACAAAGGGCAGGTCGTTGCAACGGTCAAAAGATTATTGTTAATTAAGGAAAGCCAGATATCTCAAGTTAAGGAATTTAGCACTTTTCGATGTATGGGAGGATACAAGAGTCTGAAATCATTCCTTTGATATGCACTTCAACTATCTGGGGCCAGTATCCTGTGTTTTCACATCCTGAGTTCCCTCAGGGCTCACCAGCTCCCTGGTGGTGGCTGCAATCACTGATTGACTGTCAGGACCTTTGTTTACTGACATGGCAGGCAATATTCCATTTATTACTCCAGTATGCACCTCTAACTAATAAGGGCATCATTTTTACGTAACCATAATGCAATGATCACACCTAATGAAATTAACCTTAATTCCTTCATAGTTAAGAACAAATAATTCATATTCAAGTTTTCTCAATTGTCTCAAAGAAGCTCTTAAAAAAATCAGGATCCAAACAAGACTTACTTATTGCCTTTGGTTTTTTTGTGTCTTAAGTATCTTTTATTCCATAATAGAAGATGCTCCCCTACACCCCATTCAATTTGCCTTTTCACGTCATGGTTTGTTGAGGAAACTGAGTCTTTTTTCCTGTAGAGTACCCTACAACCTGCATTTGGCTCACTGCTTCACACTGGTGTTTAACTTATTTCTATTTCCGGTTTAGTCAATAATTTAACTTTCAATTAATAGGAAATAGTTTCTTTTCAAAAAAATTCTCATTAGTGATCTTTAGTCATATTTATTCATAATGAGCTAATTATCTTTCTACTTAAATTATACTACTTGCAGAATTCTTGCGTTTCTTTATTCATTCTTTCAACAAAGCTTCGTTAAGAAACAAAGTGAAACTAGTTTGTAAGACAGGCTCGGGCAATTATAATTGTTAAAATCTCGAGGTCAATGAAACTGTCAGTGATTAGCTTCATGTGGACTTAACTAAAGCCTGTGATAACCTGTTTTTTCTCCATACCACCACAACTGTCAGTCTCTTTCAGATGGAAAGTTAAGATGTTAGAAAAGAAACGTGATGTTCCTTTGGGTTGTTTCTCTTCCAACTGGATGTCCCTAATTCTTTCAAGACTTTCTGATATGACATACTTCCAGAGCCCTCATCCCATATTTTATTAACGTTTCTTTTAAAATAGGGTTCATGAAATTTAATACGTGATTCTAGGAATGATTAAAACTGCTTTAAGAAGATCAAGAGTAAAATTTATCTGTTTAACAACTACAAAAATTATTGCAATCATAACAAGAGGCTGGCACATAACAGATACTCGAGAAAAGGCAAACAAACAAACATACTTGTTCTTTGCCTTCAAGTAGTGTAGAGTCTAATGAAGGAGATAAACTTAAAAAATAAGAAATGACAATAGTATGTCATAACTGCTATGATAAGAGTGAATATGGGCATTTTGAGGAGGATCCCCAATCCAATTTGGAGGTGGAGATCTCAAGCGAGGAAGAATTAGCCAGCTAATTGGGAAGAGAGGGAAGAATGTACCAACAAAAGGAAGAGCAAGTACGTAAGCTCAGAGTCCTAGAAACTATAAGTCGTTTAACAAGATGAGATCAAAGGAGTTGAGTAGGATATTGGATTTGATCACTTTTCATAATCTGAGTGTCATGATTATATGTTCAGGGTACTATTCATCTGTGTTTAGGGTGATCTTTTCACTCATTCATTTGTCTAGTAATTATTTACAAAACTACCACTTTATGTTAGGCACTGGGATGATAATCCTGAGTGAAATAGATAAGATCTCTGCTCTGATGGAAATACAATCTACTGTGGAGAGACAAAATAAGTAAATAACTAGAAAAAATATAAAAATTAGAATAATAAAATAAAAATTAAAGTTATAAAATACTATTTTTACTTATTATACTTATAAAATAAGTAATAAGAATTTTTTAAGTATAATAAAATGGGTCTGAAGAAGTGACATTAATCTAAAACCTGACTAATAAGAAGGAAGCACACATGCAAATGCTGTATCTGGGCAAGAGCTTTCCAGATGAGGTAGCTGTAGAGGTACTAAAATCAAGTGTAAACTTGGTGTGTTGGTATAAGAGGAAGAAGGAAAATACGGCATGAAGGATGATAAACAAGATGAAGAATGGCACAAGGTAGATTCAGAGTGGTGGATCCCATAGGGTATTTAAAACCACCAAACCATAAGATATTTTTATTTTATTCTAGATGAGGTGGGAAGCTATTGGTATTTTTTAAGCAGGGAAGTGACATCCTTTAACTTACATTTAAGAAAGGTCAATCTGGCTATTGTGTAGAGAATGGATTGGCTGGGATGGAGCAAGAGGGGTAGGAGGGAGACCTTTATAGTTCAGAAGATGGGTCTTGATGACTTGAATAGGAGATATGGTAAGTTCAGGGACTTAAGGGTTGATCAAGGAAGAAACAAGACCACAAGAGGCAGAAATACACAAGCTTTATTTGGGCAATACTTGGACAGGGTCCTTCTCAGCAAGAAACCTAGAGGCAGCAGTATGGGACCACCACCCAGTGGGCAAATAGCAGAGGGGAGCTTGGGGCTTACACGTCTAGGTAATCTTACTCAGTGGCAAGGTGGGGAGTTCCTGGGACAGAGAGCTCCAAAAGGCAGCAGCCATTTGGGGTATTTTATAGCTACAGGGCTTGTTTTAGTTATGGTTAGCAGACGTTGGGGGCAGCTTAATGGGGTTTAAAGTATGTAGGATCTGTTATTTATTTATTTATTTATTATATTTTATTGGGGTATAGTTTTTATTTATTTTATTTTTTAATTAATTTTTATTAGAGTATAGTTACTTTACAGTGTTGTGTTAGTTTCTACTATACAGCAAAGTTAATGAGTTATACATATACGTATATCCCCTCTTTTTTAGATTTCCTTCCCATTTAGGCCACCACAGAACACCGAGTAGAGTCTCCTGTGCTATATAGTAGGTTCTCATTAGTTATTTATTTTATACATAGTAGTGTATATATGTCAATCCCAATCTCCCAATTAATCCCCCCCTTCCTCCCCCTTGGTATCCATACCTTTGTTCTCTACGTCAGTGTGTCTATTTCTGCTTTGCAAATAAGTTCATCTGTATCATTTTTCTAGATTCCATATATAAGCGATATTATACGATATTTGTTTTTCTGACTTACTTCACTCTGTATGACAGTCTCTAGGTCTATCCACGTCTCTGCAAATGGCATTATTTCTTTCCTTTTTATGGCTGAGTAATATTCCATTGTATATATGTACCACATCTTCTTTATCCATTCCTCTGTTGATGGACATTTAGGTTGCTTCCAAAAAACTAAAAATAGAGCTACCATATGGCCCAGCAATCCCACTCCTGGGCATATACCCAGAGAAAACCATAGCTCAAAAAGATACATGCACCTCAATGTTCATTGCAGCACTGTTTACAATAGCCAGGACACGGAAGCAACCTAAAAGTATGTAGGATCTTAATGGCTAAAAATATGGGGGTTTGGGAGCTATATTTAAAACAATTTGGATGTGTGAGAATTTGAGTTTGGCACTGGCAGGCTTTGAGATAATGATGCCAGCTTGTTGTGAAGCAGGAAACAACATGGGACATTTTAGGCTAATACACAGGGGCCATCTCTGGCTCATTTATACAACAGATGGTATCCCTAGTGATGGAGTGGTGGCATCAGCAGGATTTACTTGGAGTGTGAATACATAAATGAGAGGAAAAGAAAAAGTATGGGTATCTTTCAAGTTTTTGGCTTAGGCAACTGGGTGATGCTATTTTCTGAGATGAGAAACATGACTAGAGGAGTATGTGTGTGTGCAATTAAGAGCCCAGTTCTAGACAGTTCACTCTGAAGTGTTAAAAGCACCCTTGAATCATTACTATGGTAATCTCGATCCCACTAATCCATAGAAGGGAACAGTGAATCCAGGCTGAGCAACCTCTGTAACCTCAACCCAGCTCTGGCAAACACATTGTGTCCAAATATCTAACCTTGCAGTCATATCTACTGGAAGGAAAGATGAAGCCTAGGAGTTTGATTACACAGATGTATTTATATGTAAAACACAGTGTCAGTGGGAGAAATGATAGGCAAGAGCAGTGCCTAGAAGGTCTCAGGTGAGGTGGCTTGGATCTGCACATTTAGGTTAAATTAATAACACTACTTCTAAATTCTGTACAGTATAAGGTAAGACAAGGAAATAAAAGACATACAGATTGGAAGTAAAGAAATAAAACATTTTGTATACAGACAACTTGATTGTCTACAAAGAGTATCTCAGAGAATCTGTAAAACAAGGTTGAAGAACAAATCAGTGAGTTTAGTCATGCCATGGAATACAAGGTCAGTGTACAAAACTAAGTTGTGTTTCTATATACTAGCCTTGAACAACTAGAGTGAAGTAAAATCAACAGCATATGCAAGAATACCTGAAAACATGAAACACTTAGGGATAAACCTACAAATATGTGAAAGATTTGTATGCTGAAAACTCCCAAACTTTGTTGAGAGAAAAAAAACAAGACACACCTCTTAGAATAGCTAAAAACAGAAACAAAATCTGACAATACCAAATAAAGTCAAGGACTAAGAGCAACTGGAACTCTCACACTCTGCTGGTGAGAATATAGAATGGTACAGCCACTTTGGAAAATAATTTTTCAGTTTCTTATCAAGTAGAATATATATTTACTACATTACCCAGCAATTGCATTCCTAGACATCTACCCAAGAGAAATTATAATAACACCTACACGAAAATCTATATGCAAGTATTTATAGCAGTTTTATTCATAATCATCCCAAACTGGAAACAACCCAAATGTTTATCAACTGGTGAATGCAGAAAAAAATTGTGGTACATCTATACCATGGAAAATGTCTTGGTAATAAGAAGGGGAAAAAACTACTGATATATGCAATAACAAGAATGAATCTCAAAAGCATTATGTAAGTGAAAGAAGCCAGGATCCAAAGGCTACAGATCATATGATTCCATTTATATAACATTCTAGAAAAGGCAAAATTTTAGGAACAGAAAATATATCCATGGTTAATAGGAATTGTATTTTGGGGGACAGAAATTGAGTAAAATGTCATGAATCATTAAAAATATAGTTATGGTATTTGTCAAGGATTTAAATGCATTTATTTTAAAGAATTAAGTGGTTTTATAAGGTTTCTTATTAAATAAAGTTATTTTCGATCACTGTTCCATTTTCCACTAGCCACAGGTAATTATTCCATTTTTTGTTAATTATTTATTTCCATTACTCTGAACAATATGCTTCTTTATTTCTTGATGCTTATATTTTAGGCATTTTAAAATTTGTTAATAGATTATGAGTCAATTAAAGATAAAGATTTAGCTTTTACTCTCTTCAAATACAACAAGAACACATATTTCCAGTCACCAACCTCACATACTCTTACTTTATTTGTATTCTAGTTTTAGTTGGATTATTAATTAGTGGTTGACATAGACAGGAACTTTCACAATAACAGCTGGTTTCTCATCAGAAATGATGGAAGCCAGGAGTCAATGGAATCATGTTTTTTTTTTTAATGGAATCATGTTTTAAAGCCTTGAATAATAGGAAAAAAAAGTCAATCCAAATTTCACTTTCTAATCAAAATACTTCAAAAATTAACACAATATAAAGGCCTTTTCATATAAATGAAAAGTGATAAGAATTAATCACCAGCAAACCTGTTCTGTGTGGAAATTATTTGGTCTGAAGGGAAATGGTATCAGATAAAAACTTGAATCTACAGGTAGGAATGAAGAGAACCTGGACTCATAAATATTTAGGTAAAAATGAAAAAGCATATATACTTTTGTCTCTCAACATCTTTAAAAGGAAATTGACTGTTTAAAGAAAAATTATAACCTTGTCCTGGGCTTATAACAGGTGTAAAAGTAGAAAATATAACAACAGAAGTACAAATGAAAGAGTGGCCAATGGAATTATAGTGTTGTAATATTATACTATTTAACACAAAGTAGCATAATATTAGTTCTAAGTAGACTGTGATAATTTATAGTTGCATGTATAGTCCCTAGAACCACCACTAAAACTAATACAAAGTATAGCTAAAAATTAAAGGCAAAATGTAAAAAAAAAGAAATTTTATGAAAGTTCTAATCCTGAATGTGTATGTACTTACAGGTGTGAGCACCTAATAACAGAGCTTCAAAGTTTATGAAGCCAAAAGTGACAGAACTAAAGGGAGAAAAGATAATCTTTTTTTATCTACTTCCTAGAGTAATGAAAATGAACAAATGGGACCTAAATAAACTTAAAAGCTTTTGCACAGCAAAGGAAACCATAAACAAAACAAAAAGATAACTCTCAGAATGGGAGAACATATTTACAAATGAAACAACCGACAAGGGATTAATCTCTAAAATATGCAAACAGATCATGAAGCTCAATATCAAAAAAAAAAAACAAATAACCCAATCAAAAAATGGGTGGAAGTAAAACAAAAATAAACAAATGGGAACTAAGGACACTTAAAACCTTTTTCACAACAAAGGAAACTATAAACAAGACAAAAAGACAACCCTCAGAATGGGAGAAAATATTTGCAAATGAATCAACAGACAAGGGATTAATCTCCAAAATATATAAACAGCTCATGCAGCTCAATATTAAAAAATCAAAATATGGGCAGAAGACCTAAATAGACATTTCTCCAAAGAAGACATACAGATGGCCAAGAGGCACATGAAAAGCTGCTCAACATCACTAATTATTAGAGAAATGCAAATCAAAACTACAATGAGGTATCACCTCACACCAGTTAGAATGGGCATCCTCAGAAAATCTACAAACAACAAATGCTGGAGAGAGTGTGGAGAAAAGGGAACCCTCTTGCACTTTTGGTGGGAATGTAGATTGATACAGCCACTATGGAGAACAGTATGTAGGTTCTTTAAAAAACTAAAAATAGAATTGCCATATGACCCAGCAATACCATTACTGGGCACATACCCAGAGAAAACCATAATTCAAAAAGACACATGCACCCTAATGTTCATTGCAACACTGTTTACAATAGCCAGGTCATGGAATCAACCTAAATGCCCATTGACAGAGGAATGGATAAAGAAGACATGGTACATATATACAATGGAATATTACTCAGCCATAAAAAGGAACAAAACTGAGTTATTTGTAGTGAGGTGGATGGACCTAGAGACTGTCATACAGAGTGAAGTAAGTCAGAAAGAGAAAAACAAATACTGTATGCTAACACATATATATGGAATCTAAAAAAAAAAAAAGAAAATGGTGTGAAGAACTTAGGGGCAAGACGGGAATAAAGATACAGACCTACTAGAGAATGGACTTGAGGATACGGGGAGGGCGAAGGGTAAGCTGGGACAAAGTGAGAGAGTGGCATGGACATATATACACTACCAAACGTAAAATAGATAGTGAGTGGGAAGCAGCCACATAGCACAGGAAGATCAGCTTGGTGCTTTGTGACCACCTAGAGGGGTGGGATAGGGAGGGTGGGAGGGAGGGAGATGCAAGAGGGAAGAGATATGGGGACATATGTATATGTATAACTGATTCACTTTGTTATAAAGCAGAAACTGACACACCATTATAAAGCAATTATACTCTAATAAAGATGTTAAAAAAAAAAAAAGATGTGGTACATATATACAATGGAATATTACTTAGCCATAAAAAAGAACAAAATAATGCCATTTGCAGCAACATGGATGGATCTAGAGATTGTAATACTGAGTGAAGTAAGACAGACACAGAAAGACAAATATCATATGATATCACTTATATGTGGTATCAAAAAAAAAGGGTACAAATGAACTTATTTACAGAACAGAAATGGAGTCACAGATGTAGAAAACAAACTTATGGTTACCAGGGGATAAGTTAGGGGGAGGGATAAATTGGAAGATTGTGATTGACATATACACACTACTGTATATAAAATAGATAACTAACAAGAACCTGCTGTATAGCACAGGGAACTCTACTCAATACTCTGCAATGGCCTATATGGGAAAAGAATCTAAAAAAAGAGTGGATATATGTATATGTATAACTGATTCACTTTGCTGTACACATGAAACTAACACAACATTGTAAATCAACTGTACTCCAATAAAGATTAAAAAAAAATAAAAGCTAAATATTTTTAACCAGTAAAAAAACAGTAAAGGGAGAAGAGATAAAATCTATAATCATAGTTGGAAATTTTGACAATTTCCCTTAAATTGATGGAATGACTTGAAAAAAAAAGGTTTAATAGAGAATTTTGGAACAGCACTCCCAATCAAACTGTACCTAGTTGGCATTTACAGGGTTTTTGTTTTCTGGCTGTGAAATCAATAATTTAGGTGGTACACAATTTTAGATTTACAGAAATTTTCTCCCAGCATTTCCATTATTGTCATTGAGAATTCTTCTATTTAATTTCTTTTTCTTTATAGACAATCATTTTTTCTTTCTGTTTGCTTTAAAAATCATTTCTTTGTTAGTGGTATTGTGCAAATTTATTAATAAGTGTCTAGGAGATTTCTATTTATTTCACCTACTGGGTATTGTTTTTGCATCCCTTTCTGATTTTTTATATTATTATCAATTCTTAAAATTTCTCAGTTATGATCCCTTTCAATATTAATTCTCTTTTATTCTTTCTATTTCCTTCTTCTGGAATTCCAATTGGATGCATGTTAGTTTTTTAAACATTCTTTCCTCCATATTTCTTTGTCTCTTCACATATTTCCTATCTGCCTTTCACTGTTGTGTTCTGTAGTTCTATAGTTTCTTTAGATGTATCTTTTGTGTCAGTATTTCTTCAGCTGTATTAGCTTTTCTTTAATCTGTATATAGAGGTTTTAGCTATAGTGCTGACATTTTTAAATTTTAGAAAAGTTATTTTTTAAAATATGCTTAGTTATATTTTTACAGTCTCTTGTTTCTTTTTCATATTTTGAATTCCATCTGTTATTTCTTTAAACATTTCAAGCATGGGTACTTTATATTCTGGATTTGATAATTATACTATTTGGAATTCCAGGGGTCTATTGCCATGATTTTTTTTTTTACTCATGATAACTTGTTTTCTCATGAATTGTTAAATTTTATGTTGTGAACTCAAATTTATGTATGGGTCTAGGTTAAGGACACACGCTTTCATAGACAATGTATGTTTTTTTCTACCTAGAAAGTTGAAGTGCCACTACTCTTGGACTACATTAAGAAATTTTTTGATGTGGGTTTTCTAGACCAAACAGTAGTATAATTGTATTTGAAGGCAGATCTATGGTTAGTACTTTTTATTCCGGTGTCAATATTTTTTCCTTCCAGTGTCTAAACCAATATAAACTGGTGTTTTTGTCATCTTCCCTTGTCAGTAGGATGCACAAGTTCCAGACTTTCTAAGGGAATCTCCATTCTAATTCTACTTTGCCCAGGCCAAAGTCCTCTCATAGGACATTAAACCATGAGGCTTTAGATTTCTGATATCAGCCAAATCCTCTTGAGCATATGTGGTTACATCCTTCCTGGACCATTCTCATTTTACTTCCTTGTTTGTTTTGGTCCCTGGTTATTTCCTCAACTTGAACTCAGTGTGTCTTTATCATACGAGGTGTTTTCAAGATAAGTCTGCCTAGTCTTATTTTTTAAGAAGCACTTATTTAAGAAATAAATATTTGTATATACATATACTTTTTAACATTAATAATCCTGTCTTATTAAAGTATAGTTGACTACGTATACTTTCAAATGCCATCTTCTTGGTTTCTTCCCTTTGTTCCACCTGATTGCAGTATTCAAGTCCTCTTCTAGGTACCGTGGAGGCTTTAAAGAACAACATAGTGATCTTTTCCTTTGGGAATGCAGCAGAAGAATTGTATTGCCCTGTAATACAAGGTAGAAATTCTAGTGCCATAAAAGGAGTCCAGATGAAGTGGAAGCAAGGGAATGAATGGTCCAGGACATGCCGTTTGAGGTAGAAATTCTAGTGCCATAAAAGGAGTCCAGATGAAGTGGAAGCAAGGGAATGAATGGTCCAGGACATGCCGTTTGAGGGTCGGCACATGGAGAATAAAAAAACATCTACTTCCTTCTTCCTTAGAATAGTGGTCTCTGCCCATGACAGCTGCTCTCCTTGCACGGCTGGTTCCTCCCTCCACTCCTTCCCTAGTTAAGGCCATGTTGCCCTCAGATCTCAGCTCAGTCCTCACTTCCAAAGGGAAGTCTTCCATGACATCCTTGGAAGGTCAAAGCCCTTCCCTGATACTATATGCCTCTCATTCACAGAATCTAACAGACTTGGAATTTTAGATTTATTATGTGGTTAATTTAAATTTTCCTTCTAGAGTATGTAGTGTAGGACAGCAGCAACTTTATCTGAGTTTTGCTTACCATTGAATTCCTAGCACCTGGCATTGTGCTTAGAAAATGTTTGAGTCTCAATACATATTTTTTGAGTGATTGAATGAGTCCTTCTAATCTTATGTTTTTTACTGATTAGATAAGCCTTTTGCTTACGACTTTACCCAGTTCATTGCTTAACATATTGGTTGGTCAAAGATACAGCCTATTGTTAGACACAAGACAGCTTCATTGACCACATTTCTGGTAGCTGTGGCAACTGAGTGACCCAAGTTCAGGCAACTTTGGGGGCTCTAGGATTAATGGGGTTAGAAAAGTCTGGGATTTTCTCCCCTCCCTAGCCTGCACTAACACACAGTTCTTACCCCTACCTCAGTTGAATTTAAAGATTAATAAAAGCCACAGAGGATAATGCATAAATTTTAGAATTAAAGTAGTTAGAGATTTTTTAAAAATTACCCTGTTCTGGATTATATAGGAGTATAGTCCAGAACAGCAGTGTTCAGAAAATAAAATAGTTTCTAGATTCTACCATGGGAGGATTATATCAGGTTTTATTATATTTACACATTCATCAGCTGTGGATATAGATATAATATTTATGAGACAAAATGAGAAGTCAAAATAGATAAAAATAGCTCAAGATTTAGAAATGAAGAATCAAACTATAAAAGTAGGTTGTGAGACAGTAGATGAAATTACATAGACTGGATTAATTTTTAGTTTCTCAGGACATGTATATAGAAGGAGATCAATGTTGTCTTGGGGAGAAGAAGAAATAGTTTTTTCTTGGCTTGTGAGGCCCCTTGGCTAGGATATGCAGAAGGAGAGACTGCAAGGCTGGCCACAGGGCATAATCTGGCCATCAAGAGGATAGGATCAAATCTGCGGCAGTGTTCAGAGGTCTCCATTGAATGGAGGAAGAAACAGGGGAGCCACTGGGGAGCTGTAACCATTGAAGCGATATGTTAAAAATGGCAGCCAGGAGAGCAATTCTAGAAGTATTAGGCTAAGCTTTTGTCTCCAGGACAAGGGTCTTCCTGCTTCTCCTGGATCATCCACAAAGCCTTCTATTGACCTCCCACTGCTGCCGAGGCCATTGAAGACTGCATCTGGCGAGAGACTGAATACGAGAAGCAGTTATGACAAACACAGAGCTCTCCCTCCTGATGGGGCTGATGGTGCCAGGCTCTCAGAGGACATAACGCGCTTGTTAAGGTTTGGTGAATAGCACCAATCTCCACAGAGGACGATTTGGGTTCCCATAGAGAAGTCATCAACACAGAGTAAGAATTCAGCCAATTATGTCTCACCTCATCGGTCCTATTTAGATGGTAACCCCATGGGGCATGGACCATGTCTTTCCCTGTGTATTGTACAGTGTTGAGGAAACATTTGGCACTCAATAAATACCAATCAAGAGCTTGTTTCTTGTCTCCCTCAGCCTCCCACTGAGCTGATCTGAGGAAGGAATTCCCTTTGAAGTCTCTTGTCCCCATGTTTTGATAAATAACATAGAGGCACAGAGAGAGATGAGGCATCTATACAGTCCTGGAACTGTTTTTGGTCTCCATAGATGACAAATACTATCTCCGTAGTGATATAGCTAGGGGGTAAGAGGCATACTTAGTGGGACCATGCCTTATAAAAACTCTTCTTCCATAAACAATGTCTTACTTCTTATTTCTCACAGATATATGATTTAGGCTTTTAAACATCTGTTAATACCACTGCCAAGTTGTCTTGCTGAGCTGAGAGGTATAACCCTTATAAGTTTCGGTTCACTTTAGTAGTTCATAAGTTTTATCATGTACATAGAGAAAAGCAAAGTATAGGTGGATAAGAAATTAGAAGAGAAAATAAAAGATAAACATTGTAAAAATAAAAAAGATAATCTGTGATAACTTTAATAAGCCCTGGCAAGGAGTGCTTAGAGCATTGAATGTGTTGCTGTTGAAAAATGACTTTGCTTTTTATATTATAAAATATTATAATTTTTGCATTAGAGAAAAATATTTATAAAACTTTTTTATAGGTATCGAGATTTAGGGAGAAAAAAACAGAATAATATATTACAAGTAAAATAAGGCATCTGAATTAACATATGCATATAATATGCATCTACATTACCAAAAAATATACATTTTCTTTACATACTGGAAAATCTCTCAAAGTGTTTTCTTTAACTATTGAGGCCAAGACATCTAATGTTATGAAAGACAGGTACTAATGAGGTTAAATAATCCCTAGAAGATGTGGCCATGTGGTGGAATGATGGCAGCTCCAACTCTTTTTTCATGTACTCATAGTTTCAAGGCACTCTCTCTCTCTCACCACCGCTCCACCTCTTTCCCCCTCTTTCTCTTTCCCTTCCCTCTCCCTCTTCCTTTTCTCTTCCATTGAGGCATTTTAATTATTAAAAATATTCATTTGAAAACTTGTGAGGATGAGAGTTTAACTTGGACTTTGATTCAGGAAAACACCTGATGTCTCTTACTTTGAATAATGTACAAAATGAGAATAAGGCATGATGCAGCCAGGATTTTAAAAAGATGTGTCATGCTTACTCATGTTTCTTTTGAGAATAAAGTAAAATAGCTACATTATGCCCTAAAAGGTGTTGCAGATCTAAAAAAAGAATGATAGAAATTAGGAATATCTTGACCCCAAAATAATAGAGATTGAGAGACTTTCTTTTTGAAAATTTCCCATTTTGCTGTTATTTCTTAAACTTTTTATTCCCTAAATTAAGGCCAAAGGGTAAGGCATTAAAATTATAATAACTAAAAATGTAGGAACTCAGTGCATTGGGTATTTTATCACCTTTGGTCATTAGAATGAGTCCTCAGATTAAAATCATGGAGCTATAATGTCTCATATGAAGGTGGAATTAGCCCTCTTCTGTGTAAGAGAATCAGATCATACCCATAGTTCTGTGTTCAGTATTCAATACCATGTGACCTCAGGAGAGTGACTGACATATTGAAGGGGATTTCGCTGCTTCAATATATTAGTGAAAGGTTGAAGAAACATTGAATTCCTTATCAAGAACAAAGAAGAATGAAAAAGTAGTTGCGTTGGAAAAATTGTATTGATGTAAAACTTTTTTAGTTTTAAGCCAGAATTTGAAAACAATAGCTTGGAACTCAGGGTGGGGTGGTGGTTAATTCAGCTATTTTGGTGATGATCTTTTCTGCCATAGCTGCTAAGGTATAAGTGATGATGAACGGGGTGTTCAAATGTGAATGATGATCTTTAACTTGAGACCAAATAGCAGTTAATGTTCCAAATCATATCCATTTATTCAGTTAGTCTTTTAGTAAACAATTACTGAGCTCACGCACTGGATAAGACACTGATAGCTGCTAAAAAATCTGGGGTTGAAGGAGAATGATATACTATCTGAACCTGTGGATTTCAGTTTCTAGAAGGACAGACTTTAATCAACCAACCACAAATTTGGTATTTAATTATATTGTGGTGAGTGCTATAGAGACGTATAAAGTGCTAAGAGAGCATATGACAGAGGGGATCTGAACTTTCCTGATAGTGGGGTGGGGCATTCATGAAAGTATTCACAGAGGACATGATATTATTCTAAGATGTGAACTTAAGGAGAGCAAAGCAGAGAATTGGCCAGGTGAAGGGAAGAGCATACATGAATAAGGACACAGGAAGGAGGTCCTAGAGAGGGAGCACCAAGGCCCATTTCAGAGAGTGATGAGACACCTGTATGATGAGGACTCAGAAAAGGAGAGGGTGAGTGTCCTGAGATAAGAAAGGTGAGACTTTGTGGGCTTTGATAAGAATTTCAGAATTTATTCTAAGAACAAGGAGATGATACTAACAAGCTTAAAGTAGGGGATCGGTATCACAAGATTCACATTTTTCCAAGATCATGTTGAACGTATTGTGGAAAATGGTTTGGAAGGCTTCAAGGTCATATATGGGGAGATTTTTTAGAAGGCTATTTAGCATTCATTCACCAAATATTTATTAGTACCATCTATATATCAGGGGTGTGTGTGTGTGTGTGTGTGTGTGTGTGAGTGCATGCGTAGGGGGCAATGGCAAAGAAAATCAAGATCATGTGTGCCTCCACAGAGTTTACAGGCATTAAACAAACACATGTAATCATTTAATGAACATTTATTGACTGATGACTACATGCAAGCACTACATTAGGTACTGCAAATTCAGAGCTAAATTAAGTAGATGTTATCTCTACCTTGTGGGGTTTACATGGGGCGGTGGTGGAGAGAGATGATAAACAGTTAACCAAACAAAAATATAAGTACAAGTTCAATGAATGCTTGAGGGGAATTTCAGGGAACTATGAGAGAGAATGATGGAGATTGCTGATCAAAGAAATCTATCTGAAAAATGATGCTTAGCTGAGAGATGAATAATGACAAGGATTAGCCAGGCTGAGTACTGATTATTCTGTGTTCGCTCTATTTCATGTTTGCTTTTTAAAGTGTTTACAGAGTTTATGCAACTTTCACATTTTGACTTGAGAAGTATATAATCAATTTGAATGTTGGGGAATATTTAATTGTTAAATCCACATAGTTTTGAGTTATCAGTTATGTAAGAAATCTGTGAATATTTAGAGAAATACTATGTAATAATAAATTGAACTGAAGAAAAAATAGTAATTATTGTTCTTTACACCAGAAAGTCCCCTCAAGACGAACATGAAAGTCATTTCCAAAGAGCTGACTAAGAGAGAAGTCTTCCTCTTAGGAGATTGTACTCCTCTTCAAATGCCTACATTTAATAGTACATATAGCCTTGTGTGCTGTTCAGGTCAATATATCTATCTATTAATTTATTTACTCTCTCTTATGCTTTTGTACATTCATACAACTCATTCATAGGTTTATTAAGCATTTATCAAGTGCCTAATTTAAGCCAGGTACAATGATGGCACATGGTATAGAAAACCAAATAAAACATGGGCCCTGCTGTCAAGGAGCATTCAGTCTAGAGGAAGCCAGAGAGAAATGAATCTGTTATCACAGAAAGCACAGCAATTTCTGTAACAGAGCTAACCTGGAGGGGTATGGGAGCACAACAGAGAGACATCTTAATCAGTCAAGGGGAACAGGGAAAACCTTCTGGAGGATGGTCTCCTTGAATTGAATTTGTCTTTAAGAACATTGTAGGGAGAGGCAAAAGTTTAGTCAGAAGACTCAGAAACAGCACCAATATGGGTCATTCATGAAATAACAAATAGGTTAGCTTTATTGGAGCAAAGGGTTTATTTATTCCAAGTTATCAGCACCTATGTGTTCAGCATCCTTGGTAAGTATTAACAGATACAGAGCTGCACAAAAAAGTTTTTGATCCCATCCTCTTGGCATTTATAGATTATTAGGGAATGGCAAAAGATGAATTAGAGAATCAGGCAGGGAACAAATTATTAAGGACCTTATATATTAAGTGAAAGTATCTACATTTTGTCCTGCTTAAGTAAGGAAATTACAGGGTTAATTAAACTTTATCTAAGAAAGATCAACCTGGTTGTAGAGTAGAAGATGGATTGGGGAGCTGAAGGTATTCAAGATTTGACATAAAAAGAGTAATTTGTAGACTATTCTAAGGATTGAGGCAAAAACTGATGGATGCCGGAACTAAGGCAGGAGGATGTTGTGGATGACGCTAATGTAGAGACGTTAAGGAGGTAGAATCTATAGATCTTTTGGACCAATTAGCTCTGGGGAATGAAAGAGACAAAGGAGTCCAGGGTGACTCCTGGTATCCTGGCTTGGGAGGCTGTGTGAATGTTGTTGCAATTCCTCCAGACTGGGAATCGTAGAAACACAAGGGTTAGAATGAATCTGTAATCTTATGCGTTTATGTATTATTATGTTCTTACAAAATTAAGAGCTCCTTTCAGATAGGAAGCACTTCTTAGACCTTCCTTATAACTTTACATCTTCCCACACTCTAAAAGTCTTTCCGTCAATATCATAAACTCAATAAATAATCATATAATCAGTTGAGAATTAGATTTTTCTTCTCCTGTAGAGAAGAATTCCACTTTGAGTGAAAAGAGGAGATAATTTTTGGCAGTACACTGAGAAAAGGACATCTACAATATAAGCTAGGAGAAGATGAAGTTCTTTATCTCTGAATTACATATCATAGAAAAGTATAAAAAATCTTTCATATCTCTAAATAAATACTGTTTCAATTTTTTTTCTGAAATACAAATTTCAAACGTTTCTGATCACTTAAATTAAAAAGTAACCCTATTCTACTTCACAATCCATGCTCTACCTCTATATTTAGTGATCCATGGATTAGAGATGCAATTCCTCATAGCCACACAGCCCTCCCTCTCAAGAAATCACCTCTCAATGAATGAAGAAAAAGTACCAATGTCAAGGAATACCCAAGTAACCCACAGGGAATGCTACAGTAAATGTTGAATAGGGAAGTCAAGGAAAGTCAATGTGAGCAGTGAATGTCTTACTGATCTCTGGTGTCCTATGCTGAGTCTCCCACCTCCTCAAGACACACCCCCACTTTGGTTGAATCTCTTTGTCTCCCTTCTATACCCTTCTGTTTAGGCTGGTGGAGGAGACACAGTCAAGTTGAGATGAGCAGGTGCTGAGTACTGCTCAGCAGCAAATTAACAAGAAAACAAACTCCCAGGAAGCTTGAGGCTAAAAGAGAGCTCAAGTCAACCAACTAATATTTCGTGAATATTAGCTCTGGGGAGAGCTATGCATTTGTGAAGATGAAGAAAACATTTATAAGACAGCAAAACTACTTTCAAGGCACTTAGAGTTTGCATGTCAAGTCCGAACAAGTGAAAGCATAGCCAGTAAATGTATATTTGCAGTCATTCTTATGAAACCATGTAGTAAACTTCTCTCCCACAGAGCTTATTTGCTTACCCCAGTGATGATGATCATTTTTATTTATTTATTTTTTCTTTAAGAATTGGAAGGGAAGAGTCTAAAAATTACACAATGTCTCAATTATGATAAAGACACGAAATATAGAAATAGAATTTCTTAAAGCCTTTATGTAGCATGACATCATAATGGTATAGATTTTACCACAGCTCATTTGATGTCACAGGGACAAAGTTTGCTCTTTTTAACCATCTAGAAATGAGCATAGTGGCATGTGTTGCACTTACAAGGATGCCTTTCTCTTAAAGGCTGTTTTGCAAGGATAGTCACAGCTTAAGGCAGAAGAGCACTATTTCATATGGGGGCTCCAAGGCAAGAAAAGACATCAAAGGGCCCCAAATCTAGACATAGCTGGACACTTCCACTGCTCTGCACAGAGAATCCACGATGCCTGGAAAGTACAGCAAGGGCACTTCCGCACACAGGTCCAACCTTTCCTCATTGAAGGTTTATGGGGCTTGTAATGTCAAGATTCATGAATTTCGGGGATTGTACTTGTCCTTGGATCAGATTTGGAAGCAGCTTTTGATCAGTGAAGTGAAACAATTAATTATAATAAATAATGCTACTAGGAGTCCTCACATCAGCTAAAGGAGGAGGGGAGCCAAAGAAATAAAGCTGGTCTCTGGCAGAACCTCAGCATCTGGCTGTCTGGATCAGATCCTGTTTGGCTACGGCCCCCACAGCTCACTAAGCCATGGGTGAAAGGCACAGTTGCTCTGTCTTCTCATCCGGTGGGTAGTATCAAGTTCTGGTGGGTGCAGGGGGTGGTCAAAGGAGGTCAAAAGAATCCGGGAGGAATGCAAAATTTCTTTCTATTCATCTGTATTTGATTGCTTTGTGCCCTGAAGCACGATTTAATTATTTTCATCATTGCCTCAGCTTCCTCAGCTACCAATCTCATTGAGGGCAATAAAATTATTCAGCCTTTACAAACAATGCAGCCATAATAATTTTTGACTCAATGAATAGCTAAGGCTATAAAACCAGCTCCTTGGATGACCACATCCAATTGAAGACACCATCCTAGGGTTTTCTCAACAGTTAAAGTAAAACATAACCTTACGTGAGAGAAGTACCCTGCCTGCGATTTCCATAATAGATACTTGTTATTTGTTGCCTACAACTTACATCACCATCTCTTATCCACACAAGAATTCTCTATGCAGGTATTATTATCCCCAGCCTAAAAACGAGGAGAGGGACACTCAAAGACCTTGACATCTGTTGGCTTCCCCTAAGAGAGCTTGAGAAAATTCTGGGTGTGCTGATTTGCCACTATAAGGTGTGTGTGGAAAGGGCGGGAGTGGGGCTGGAAGGTGGCCAGAAGTGAGTGCTTGCGGTTTGGACAAAAGCAAATCAAAAGATATAGCTGGATCAGAAATGCTACAAATGGAGAGGAATCGGCAGGGGGTTGGAGGGGTAGGGAGATGTCAGAAATGACCCAGAAGGTCCTGGGATTCCTCTAAAATCATAATCTCCTTGAAAGGTCACAGCAGGAGATACTGGCTCTGTCTGGAACTGGGAGCCCTCTCTCTGGGTTTGTATATGCTTTTTGCTGTATGGGTGTGTGTGCATGTATGTGTATGTTTTAATTTAATCTCCTTTACTTTTGTGATTTCTTTATGAAAAATGCTTTCAGGATCCAAATCGTGGCTTGTGGTAATTGTGGCTTGAACAAGTTAATCCTAAGGCACGCTTTTCTCATTTGAAACTGGGGGCGATAAATGTGCTATTTCACAGGTAGCCACATGGAATAAATGAAGTGCAGCACTTAGCACAGTGCCTGTTCAGAATAAAGACACAGTAATGTCAATCATTATTTATATATTGATTTACCTAGCTTCTTTCTTTCTTTTATACTTGCATACTCACTCACTTCCTTAAACCCACCGTGTTTCGGGGTTTGAGATGATGTTTTATTCAATGTTGCACAGCACCCATCGTGTAGAAAGGATTGTGTCAGAGATGGAGAGAGGAGTGTTCCTGTGTGTGTGTGTGTGTGTGTGTGTGTGTGTGTGTGTGTGCATGAGCTAGGTAGGATGGCCCCTCTAGAAGTTTTGTTTAACTATTGCAGTAGTTAAATGCTTCCAAAAATGCAGTGTCTACCTAATGATATCTCACTACCCATATGCGGGTATACAAGGTAGTTACAGGGTGCCAGAGTGACAACCAGCAGAGACCTGAAAGTATTCCTGTGCCTGCCCAAACTATGAGGGAGTTGAGCTGTGGTTGAAGTGTGGCTGGTTGGTTTTGCCCGAAGTCATGGATGGAGTGGGTTTTCTGTTAAATGTTTGGCCAGAGAGGCATGGCTGACCACTTATTTGTAATAAACTGGTAGCTGAGAGATTTTAAGGTGTTTTTTTTTTTAAGTGACTTTTATGTGGCTAGTTCTTCCCAAGTGCATATTCGCTTTAATAGAAAATATATTCACTGTCACCCACCACAAAAGTGTTAACAACATTCACCCCTATAATTTCCCGGTCTTTCAGAGGTTATAACTAGTCTTGCTGAGTGGACCATCAATACCTCTCTGCTGTCGGGCTGCTGATGGGGAGTGATGACAAGGAGAGAGGACGGGTTTTATGTTGGACGGTGTTGGCTCTCAATCTTAATTTTACTACTTACCAGTTGTGTGACCTTGGGCAAATGACTTGATCTTACTGAGCCTGAGTTTCCTTATCTTATGAAATTAATACCCATCTCCCAGAGGTGCTGTAGAGATTAAATGGGGTGAAGCACATTAAACGTCCATCACAGTCTCTGGACCTGACTAAATGCATCATCAGTGTGAGACCAATTGCCAAGTCCCCTGAGATACTAATGACAAATTCAAGCCTCGGGTAGGGGGTTGGACGAAATGATCTTTAAGTAACTGTCCAACCCTGAGACTCTGTGACACTAAGGTTACAAACTATGCGGGAGCACTGAGAAATAATGCCTTCAATTGCAGGTCTCCTCCTGTAAATCACTGCATGGCTGGGAGTACCAGGCACCTGACCTCTCAGGGTTTGACATTTTTCAAGTGTTAATGGGATGTTCTCGTTTATGTGCTAACATTGAGAAATGATTGCTGGTATTTTAAAATAAAGGGCACTATATGTTCATAAGCAATTAATCAGGATGCTTTTGCCACATGAGAATGGATTGAAACTACAGCGGGAAAATAGAATCTAGGGTTTGGAGTCCAAGATGGCTATGTCCAGATTCCAGTTCCCCCAGTGGAGCAGTGGGAAGTATCTTTAATTTCTACTTCCTTTACTAATAAAATGGTGATGATAATCTCCATTATTATATCTTATATATATATTATATATTATATCTCTACCAACTGGTCTTATGAGGATTCGATGAAATAAGCACATGAAGTACCTCCAATGAAAAAATGTAAAAGAAAAATATAAAGAAAATAAAAAGAAAATAGAACACATAAAGTGCCTGGCAGTTAAAATTATGATATTAAAAGGCTAGATTAACAAAATAATCACAGTTAGTGGTGTTAGACACTTGAATGTCTCACTTTTGAAAATTTTCTAACAATATAAGAATGAGAAGTACTCAATGTATCAGTTTGCCAGAGTTTATACATATTATTTTTCTTTCCTTTCCTTTAGAAGAGGATTATACAAATTTTGTCTGTAAAGGGCCAAATAATAAATATTATATGTTTTACTGGTCATCTGGTCTCTTTCTCAGCTATTTAATTCCACAGCTGTGTGAAAACAGTCATAGACAATAGGTTGATGAGTGGGCAATAGCCGTGCTCCAATAAAACCACTCACAAAAACAGGCTGCAGGTTGAATTTGGCTTGTGGGCCATAGTTTTCAACCCGTGCTTTAGAAGACTGATTTAGCCAACAATATTTATTAAACACCTACAATGTTTAAAACGCTGCCTTTGAATTGTTCAAGGTACAAAAATAAATCAGTGTCTTACATGGAGGAGAAAAACACAAGCTTAAAACAAAATACAAATTTATTTATTTTTTTATTACTACAAAGTAATTGGCCAGAAGTTGGCTTAAAAACAGTTGACAAGAAAATAGTTAAGAAGCTATGTCCTGAGTTAAATCTTGATCTTTGCCAATTTCTCACTATGTGACTAAGCAAATAATTTAAGGATTCTAAGCATTGATTTGCTTTATATCTATCAAATGGAGATAACAGTATTTCCCACACAGAGTTTTGGAAAAGAATTAAACAAGATAATGCACACAGAGAATACGGCACATCGGCACATAGTAAGCAATAAACACATGTTAGTTATCATCATTCAGAAGATTGAAGGAATACAACTAGTCACCCCAAGCATGCAATCCCTACTCAAGCCACAGTGGGATAAACCATGGTCCAGCTCTCCCTGGTCCAACCTCTTAAATCCTACTCATCTTTAAGGATGGTGAGTAGATATCTCTTTCTTTGGGAAGACTTCCCCACAATCATAGAATTGTTCTAATATGCAGTCTGTACCTGTATTTATAACTTAATTTTCTGCTACTTTTAAGCGTAATGACCCCCATGGACTTCCCTCTACAGAATTAGTCCCTGGCTTTACCACTCCCTTAGTACATTTTGTACTCTAGTATTGTGTAGCACACGGTTCTTAGAGAAAACACTATATTGAGTCACAATTCTATAGGAGGTGTTAAACACCGTGTCTTCCTACTCCGTCACAATAATCATTTGCCATAAACTTCTTCACGTTCTCTGCTACTGCTGGTCTATAAAGGGTATTAGGACACAACCTATGAATTTTAAATATTCTCCACATATATCCAAGATTGTTGTCCACAATACACCTTTATCAATTTAATCCTGAAAGGGTTTGCTCCCTACAAGGAAGCTCCATAAAATGTCTGCTCCTTATTTTGCTCAGCCTTTCAGTTAACGCTGCCTAACATCAACACTGTTTTGCTTTCTCAGGTTCACTGACAACTGGAAAATAACTATACTGCCTCATCGTTATTAGGTTGAACCATCAAATTTGCCATTGCTTTTGTAGGTCAAATGGTTGAATATTAAAAATTTCACATGAATCAGCCTAAGGCTTTTGTTACCATCATTATTATGTAGTAATTATACTTTTTGATTAGAGTTTCAGCTGAAAATGAATTCCTGCCATTGGACAGAAATATTGATGTCATGATTGCTATTGTGTATTACAACTAAATATATATCTCTTTCAGCACTATTTGCAACAGCTTAAAGTAATCACTGTTTAATCATTTCACATTTAATAATATATAGGTACTTTATATATTGGCATGTAGTCAGTTTATTAATTCAACAGTTACTGTATAATATCTACAACACACTTTCATGCATTAGTGCCAAGCTAAACAAAGGAAGGTCATGTATTCTTAGAAGCACAAGCGGGTTAAAAAACATGGGCGAGGGGTGGGAAAGGAGTAAATTCTAGGGAAGCATATAGAATAAGTCCACTAACTCACTCTAGAAGAGTAAATGCAGATTTAACATGTTGATTACATAAATATCTCCCATTTTTCACTCATCCCTGTGTCCACATCATTTGCAAAGTAACTTTGCAGCTCTAGGCATTAAGAGGTGGAATCTATTTGCCCCACCCCTTGATTTTGGGCTGGACTTGACACTTGCTTTGGTCAATAGCAGACAGCAGGAGTAGTGTTGTGTCAGGTTTGGACGTAGGCTCTGAGGGGCCTTTCCCAAGTTTCCCCAAATTATGATACCTTGACATGCTGAATATTTTAAGCTGAAGGAGTCTGAGGAAACAGTAGAAACAGGAAGGTCACTTTGACCTCTTCCCCCATCGCCCTTCGTCCCTGAAACAGGTTATAAAAACCTCGCATGAAAGGTGCCCTTACTATACACAGAGGAAAGGAGCACCCTTATCTCTGAAGAGAAAGGGGTGCGAAGAGGAATCCTAACAAACAGGTCTTGCTAACTTGCTTCAGTATAATTGCCTCGTACTCCTTCACCTATCATATTCTTCCACAACGATCCACTCTTCATCAAACCTAGCATACAAATACAGCACTGTTTCTTTGGGTCTCCATTTCCTTATGGAGGCTCCCTTGTCACATAAAACTTATATCAAATAATTTTGTATGCTTTTCTCCTGTTAATCTGTCTTCATTGGTTTAATTTTCAGACTCAGTGAGAGACTCTTAGAGGGTTAAGGAAAACCTTTTCCTCCCCTACAATTTCACAGAGTCTTGCTCAGTTTCCCTTCCAACAGCCCAGCTTGACCTGCTGGACGATAAGGAAACAGTTGGAGTATAACTGAGCCATCCGACCAGGCAGCACCCATCTGACCTGGCAGCCGACTTGCAGACATGAGGAAGCCCAGAAACATCCAGCTGAGCCCTGCCCAAACTGCTGACCCACAGAATCATGGGCCCAATGAACCTCTAAGTTTCATGGCCATTTGTTAAACAGAAAATGACTATTGATAGACATATTTCCGCGAGGAAGTTAGATTTTAGCTAGTCCTTAAAATGAAATAAGAGATTGCCAGATGAAGAAGAGGGAATAGGGAATTTGAGGCAGGGCAATTATTGACAAACAGGCTTAGATTCATGAAAATTATTCTTTTATTCTTAGAAAATGAGAAATCCAGTAAATCAGGATAATACTAATTACATGCTGTAGACTATAGAATGTGTGTGTGTGTGTGTTTGCCCGTGCATGCGTGTGTGTAAGCATGGTTATGCATGTTTGGGAAGTGGGAGGATATAATGAAAAATGAATCTGGAAAAGCAAGTTGGGACCAAAAAGCCTTGTAAGACCTATAAAATCTTATGAAATGGATCTTATCTTAAGTGTTTTTTCTTGCTAATCTGTAGACTCTTTGACTTGGGCAAAAGAATTAGAGAATAAAGGGGGGGGGGGCTACTAGTCATTGAAAGCCTTCTGCATGCCAGATGCTATGTTGGGTGCTTTGTACACTCATTGTTAACTCTTATAGTCCTCCCATCACTTTTAGGGATATTGGGCTAGTTTATGGAAAGACAAACAGTTTTAGAGGGAGGTACGGAGACCATATGGTTTGTCAGGGAAGCCCTGACTTAACTTGTTGTCTTGGCAGACAACACTGTCTCTTTCACTACCAAAAAGTTGGCCGTTGGATGACAAGTTATATTGTTGTACTCCTTAGAGGTCATATGAATTGCCTGATCTTGCACAACTTAATGGGTGGCAGACCTGAGGTTTAAACCTGTAAGGCATACTAAATTAATTATTTTATTAAAATGAAAATACCTCTCAATGTTTAGCACATATAGGTGGATTAAATATTTGCTCAATATTTTGTTTTTATAAGTATTGGGGGATGAACATTTTTACCTTATGGAATGCATCTCTGGCATGATATTTTCAGCTGGAGAAAACTTGCCTCAATTTACAGAAAATCAAATGGACATAAGAATGTATCTCTTATACAAATTCAGATTCACCTATATTGACAAAAAAGAAGAGACTTTTAAAGATGATAGCACACGGACATGAAAAATGTATACAGATATGTGTGTGGTGCTGGTGATGGGCAGAAAGTTCAACCATTTTCACTTATCTCCCAATCACATTTGAAGACTCATGTTAAATCAGTAGATTTGGCATTGGCTTTGTTCTTGAATGGTGATCATATCTGCCTTTTTCTGCCAACCACCATAATTATCGAGTATATACAATTTAAGCCAATCAAAGCACAATTCTGACTCAGTCAAGTGTCATGGTACCTGATTTAAGTGTTGACAATAGACCATATCCCTTTTCCTCTGTTGGGTCCCATGTGTACCTCTCAGCAAACTTGATGTTAATTGCTTTGTTCTAGAGTAGGTCAAGTGTGCTGTCACTTATTTCTGATTATATTTTTCCTGGAGCTTTTTAGTATCCAAACTTGTCTTGCTCTATCACACACAATTGATGTTATACATGAACAGCAAATTAACACACTGCCCAAACAATTTCCTGTGGTTATTAGGCAGTCTGATGAGAAGCTGCTCTAAACTTCAGCACAAATGAGTAAGTCTAATTTGAAAACCATCTTTTAAAAAATTGATGAAGCAAAGCTTTCAGCTCTACAGTGTAGAATATAATGTTTCCTTTATATAGAGGACATGTTGGATGTGGCATAGGTGTGTTTACACGAAGGATTATAATTCTGGGAGCCGTGGCCCTTAACCACATGGGCTTTAAGGAAACTACATTGAAGGGCTTCTGCGTTGGGCTTAGCAAATATTCACTGATCATCTGATGAGTTGTCACTGCAGGTATAAGAATCAGAAATAATTTTCGTCCATATGCGAGTGAAAGCGGCACCAAATCAAACTGATCTGAGTTCAAATCCTACATTCCAAACTTCTCAGGGAAAATTTAATTGATTTTTGAAGACTAAATTTTTGTTTTTCAGATTATAAAAGTAAAACAGTTAGAATTTGAAAAATTTGTAAAATTCAAAAAAGAATATAGAAAAAATCAACATATAGACTTGGCAACTGTTAAAAGTTTAGTTATTTCCTTTAGTCTTGTTTTCCTCTGTTTATACTTCTATGTATAATTATATCATACTTGTGTTTACACTAGGTCTCTTATCATTTGTACCTTGCTTTTTATCCCATAGCATTAACAAAATGTGTGAACTCTCTAAGCTATTAATGTTCTCTGAAAACATTTTACTGGCTTCATGCTTTTCAAAGTTATGGATGTGCCAACATTTACTTAATCCTTTCCTTGTTTAGAGACAGATTATTTCCAGTCTTTCTTTATTATTATTAACTCTTTGAGGAGCATCTTAATACATTTATGTTTATCTGTACCTATGATTATCTATTACTACTTTCCAAGTTATAAACTTAAATTTTTACTTTTATATTTATATAGTAATCCTGTTCATAATTTTTAAAAGTTCAATAATTCTGATGGCTTTATGATTAAAATAGCACTAGATGTTTTTTAAACCAAAAACGAACCTGGCTTTTTCCTTCTTGGAAGAAATAACTTTCAAAAATTTTTGTTGTTTCTTATAGTATTTAACATCTTATCACCTAATAACATGCTTATATTGCTATATCATAATTTTTCAAAATTAGATATCAGTTATTATCCTTCTGATGTGAAGACAAACATTTAATTCTCTCAAATCTTGTCTCTTTCTACTCAGCATTTTATCAAACACGTCTCTCATTCACCCAGTTTAATTATAGCAAATTGGTTGCATCAATATTGTGTTTATTATTGTGTATATATTATTCACAGGTGGGTCAGAGTGTATATGTTAGAGCTCATTTCTAGTAAAACTTGATTTTTCCTGAAGTTCATAATTGCCTTTTTTTAAATCGATGAATTTTCTATGTACCTATGACCAACTCATCCCCATGTTCTCTAAGAAAACTCTAAAATAAGCATATAGGCAAATATAATAAGCAAATATATAAGGAAGTATATAGCTTCTATTTTTTATGTAGTATACCTCCTGAAGTCCTCTGACCATCTATATAACATGGCAAGTTGTTCCAAGGGGATGCCAATTCCTGGTAAACACTGACCTGATTACTTTCTTCATAATTTTATCATTTCATGAATGATATACAAATGGAAGCATACAGTAAATAACCTTTTAGATTTTCTTCAGTCATCATAATTCCCTTGAGATCTATCTAAGTTGTGTGGATCAATACTGTGTTCCTTTTTACTACTGGGTGGTGTTCCATGGTATGAATGTACCACTATTTATTTAACTATTTACCCACTGAAGGACATCTGGATTATTTCCCGTTTTTGGCTGCATGAACATTCATTTTCCACGAAAGTTGTCTTAATTTTTATGTCCAAAAGCATTACCATAGTTAAATACGTGTCTGCTCCCTCACTTATGAGTAGAAGCGTTTGGTAACCTATCAATGTCTGTGTCCCAGAACTTTGCATGGTTCTACCACATAATAAATACTCAGAATAAATTCAATTTCTGAACGTCATTTAAGATGTTCTAAGGCAGAAGACTGATAACTACTGTAGGACTCCAGACATCACTGTGTTTGAGGATTCTGTCATGGCTTCACAGAATAAAAGGAACTTACGTTGTCCTTTGAAGAGTAAACAGGATATGGTCAGGAATTAAAGGTATCTTGCAAGGAAAGTATATTAAAAATAACAGAATGGATCAAGTTGGATAAAGAGTAGAGTGTGTGTAGATGAGTCAAGGGAAATGGAATGAAAAGATAAATTGGGACCATGGTGAACATGGCCTTGAATATCCAGCTAAAGATTTCAACCTTTTTCTCATAGACTTCCAAAAGCCATGTCTGGCTCATATTTGGGGAAGGAACGATGAAAGTTGAATTTTAATAAGTAATTTGCTGGCATTTACTGCAAGACTGCAGTTATTTATGTTCAGATGATATGTATATCTTTGTCTGTGTTTGGAGAAATCTCAAGTGCTATATTGTTTTTGGATAAGCAGTCACCACATCAGGCATCAGAACTTATGAAGGGTTTCTGTTACCAATTAGAGGCAGGATCTACAAAGGTGGTAGGAGCTCTGAAGGCAGTCACCAGAATCCTCATCAAGCAGAGAAGAATAGAGACTGGAAATTTTAGGCTCCTAAATCTGAGCCATTTTTGCCCTGCTTCCTGTCTTGGCTGTTAAAGCCTCATAATTACAGTAAAATATTGCAGCCCCCATGACCTGTGCTCCTTCCATTTAATTTACACATAATATATCTTTTAATCCTCACTGCAAGTTTGTATGGAAGATATTTTTACCCTCCTTCTAGAGATGAAGTACCTTGGTTCTAAGGATGTGTCTTGTGGGGTTACAAATAGGTCAAGAGAATACTACTTGTCACAGGAAAAATAGGAGAGAAAGAGAGAGAGAGGGAGGGAGAAAGAAATGAGAAAATTTGGAGGATATTCAAAAGTCAAATTAGAGCAATTCTGGTACCATCACTAAATTAAAAGGGCAGTAATGAAGTGATGCATGTAAGAAATTCAAGTACGCAGAGCAGGAAGGAATTCGGAGTGAAATAGAAACAGATGACCCAAAGAGAGTGCTGGGGCAGGACCTCTGAAAGTACTGCAGTGATGATGGTTATTTGCCTTATTGATCCCTGCTGGATGAGTAAGTTAGCTCAATTTAAAGAAACAGGATATATCTCTGATTCTTTCTTGAGAAATTTTATTTTAAGGAATTGGCTCACCCAATTGTGGGTGTTCGCAAGTAGAAATCTGCAGAGTAGGCCAGAAGACTGAAGACCCAGAGAAGAGTTGGTGCTGTGGTCCTGAATTCCTGAATTCTTGGGAGACCTCAGACTTTTCTCTTAAGGCCTTCATCTGATTGAATGAGGCCCACCTACACTATGGCGGGTAATTTGCTTTACTCAGTCTACTGATTTAAATTTAAATGTTAATCACATCTAAAGAATACCTTCACAACAACATCTAGATTGGTGTTTGACCAAATATCTAGGCACCATAACCTAGACAAATTGACACATAAAATTAACCATCACACCCTCTAAGCTTCCAGGCTACCTCAGGTCACTCTCCAAAGCCAGGATGAAATTTTTCCTACCAAGTGTTGGCCAGGACTCCTACTGCACTTCAGCTGTTACCAAGCCATCAGGACTTGCCCAGAGCCTCAGATGGGGCTAAGAACCGTGCGAGGAAGATTCCTCCTCAGGGCTGCACATGGTGTTTTGTAGCAATGAGCTTTAGACAGCCAGTTCCCTGAACTCTCAACCACCTCACTGAGAGGGAAAATAGAGCCCTGGCAGAGAATCACAGCTCCATCCAGGACAGAACACATTCTCCCGCCTGGGACAGATAAGTGTTCTTGGAAGGATAAGTGAAATCTAGACCTGGCTCTCCTGCTCAGTTGAAGAGATAGGCATAGAGAGACTGACGCTGACAAGAGCCCAGCCAGGACTCATCAATCATTTTAGCTTCTATAATGAGGTCTCCGTGGGACAGAGCCATAGGTCTAACACGGGCATGCAGAAACCCACCAACATGTTCTATGTGCTTGTAAAAATGGACCAAACATGCACCAATGAGTGATTGCTCTGGAGACTGGAAAAATCCATTTCCTTCCTTTGCTAGGGAGGAAAGAGTGACTATTTTCAAAACTTGATTGCTATGGAAATCATGACGGGATCAGATGTGGATTGGCAAACTATAGACCAGACACTGCCCATGGCCTGTTTTTGTATGACTAGTGAACCAAGGATAGTTTTTACATAGTTAAATGGATGAAAGAAAAAAGGAAAGAAAGAGAAGCGGAAGAGGAGAGGGAGAGGGAGAGGGAGAGGGAAAACAACAAGAAATAGAGGCTGCATGCGGCCTACAAAGCGTAACCTATTTATTATCTGGCTCTTGCCAGCCCCAGACCTAGAAGAAGATGCACATGCACCAGAATTCAACATTTTACCAAGAGTAAGTGCTGCCTACTGTGCAACTCTAGGAAGGTTATTTTGGTTTTCAAGCCAGATGTCCCCATGAGGGGCACGCTGCACACCGATCCTCCCTGATGAAAAGTCTTACAGGAAAGAAACGTGTGTAACTCTTCAATTCAGTATTTTAGAGGACAGCGACACAACAGTGGGATACCGTAAAGCTTCCATTTTGATAAGATTCAGAAATAGGCAAAACAAATCCATGATGTTAGAAGCAGGGTGCTGCCCTTATGGGGAAGCTCCTGGACTGCCTCCTCGGGGTGTCTGGAGTAAAGCTACCGTTTTGTTTCTCGATCTGGGAGCTCCTTACATTTTTGTTTGTGAAAATTCATGAACATTTATGTTCCCTTAGGAACACTTTTCTAAAAATAAATTATACTATATTAAAAAGTGCATCTAACCAGAAAACCTTTTTTTTTTTTTTTTTTTTTTACAAATTGCTTATAAAATAAATATTTTGCCAGGGCTCTGTCCTTTACAGAAAAGGGGACAGGCCAGGTAATTCTAACCTGACTTAATCTTCCTCCAAGAAGTCACACTGTAGATTTTCCAAACCAAACCCTTTTCCTACTGACGGATAGCCCAGTGCTCTCCACTTCACACCGTCTCCCACTTCTTCTCGACCAGGAGAACACCTTTCGGATGGTTGGTGACGAGAAGGGGATTTAAGTTCTTCTTTGCCCATGTGCTATCCCAGTAGGATCAAGGCTTCCTAAAGATCTAGTCCTGCGCACTCCCTCCTGGTGTCTGGTTGTGTCCACTGTTAAAAGTCAGACTGAGGTATATTACAATTTTTAAGAGTTTATCTGAGCAAAAATCAACTGGAATCAAGCAGCGCCCAGCTGGATAGTTAGGAGTATTCCACCACTGACAGGAGCTCAGGAGAGACTTTTATAGAGAAAAGGCAGAAGCAGAGTAAGAAAATTATTGATTGGCTGTAGGTTACAGTCTAGACGGCTGTTCCTGATTTGTTGTCCTTAGCGTTTTGATTTCACAACCTTGAGGTATTTACAGGCTTAGATTTTGGCTGGCTTACTCACTTACACTGCCATGGCATGAGACCCCCCTCAGTTTAATGGCTTCTTCTTTTAATTAGCTTAATACCAGCTCTAAACACATACTCTGATCGTACTGAACTTTTCCTTTTCCTGATCATGTCGAGATACTTCGCCAGTGCTATTCCTCCTCGCCAAATGCCCTTTGCTTAATCACCAACTTGGGAAACTTCTGTTGATCCTTTCTCTGCAGATCAAGTGTTTCTCTATGTGAAATCTTCCCAGACCTACATCACTACAGAGCTAACCGGTTTCTATTGTGCATTACACAGATGCTTCTATCAGTGTGCCCATGACATATGTGATTATTTTTCAGTATGTTTGCTTATTCTGATACTCAAGAGTTCTTTTTAAAATATTTTTTTTCTCTTTGTGTTTAAAGTTCTGCTTCTTCTTCTTTTTTTTTAAGAATGAAATATGCCATTTATTGTTTTGTCCCCATGCTTGACACCTAGTGGGATCTAAAATACATTTATTGAATAAATGAATGAGTCCTTATTACTTGAAGATAGTATTTTAATATGATAGAATAATTAATTTTTCCCAGTTGTGTGATTCTCCCTAGGGAAGAAATATTCCGTCACCAATTTGTTACAGTTTTCTTTTAAAAAGCAAATGAATTTTAACACACATAGTACTATGATTTTTAAAAAACTAAGTCATTTATTATTTAGGAAGCTCAAAAGAAAAGTTAAAGACTCAGGGAAGTATAAAAATGAGTCAGAATATTATTACCTAGCTCTGGATTACTTTTTTCATGAGAGAGAACCAAAACCAAAAATAAGACAAACCAAAAAAACCATTTTCTTGAGCTATTAAAATTTTACCTCTAGGCAAAGGAATAATTAACTAGAAAATAATACAGAATTTGTTTTATAGATTAATTGTGAATTATTAAAAAGGTATTCATTGATAAATAGCAATGCAAATTGCAAAAATGTTGTTAGATAAAAATGAAATAGAATTAATCATGTGTCTAAGTAATAAAATATTGTATGTGAGACGCCAGTTATTTTGAACTATTTAAAACACTATCATTAACTAATGGTGAGCCTTTGGGGAACATCTTTCAATTCACCTGCTTCAATTTCTCAACCTATAAAATAGTTCTGAAATGCTACAACTCTAAAATGAATCAAGATTTAACTTTACCTATTTCTATAGTATGTCAAAAAATGGTCTAAGACGTGATACCAAAACATCCCACTAGATGGCAGGGTTCCCATTTCAAAGGAAGCAGTTTTTTTCCTTGTTCAAAATGAGAGCCTCCAACAAACAATTTGAAATGTGTTTATTTGTACAGCTATAAATATGGGTCATCTGATCCAGTTTTCCACTGGGTTCCATGTTTTTCAGTGATTTGTAGCCAGTATTTTTCTTTTTTTTTTTTAAGCCAGATTGAGGAAGTTATTTGATATGCAGCTGCATTCTTTCCAAATAATCAAAGTTAATCCTGATTTCTTCTTTTTAATCAGACATTGCATGTCCACAGTGTCATTAGCTGAAAAAAAATTATGGAACCATTCATTAAATAGTGTATAATTTTTAAGCACAGTTCCACAGAGCCCTCAGCAAGTGTAAGTGTGGACATCTCTGGAATTTCTTTACAGTTTCAGAAAGCCAAAGCAACACCTGCTAAATTTCATTCGATTCCTGACTGGCTGAGAGCAAATATTGTAAAGGTAAATCGAACTGAATATTCAGAGAAGTGAAAGTGCTTTGATCAACTAAATACATGTATGTGGCTAATCTTTGAAAAATAAATGGCATGCATGAAAAGGAAGCTATTTTTATTATTACCAGTTTTCATGATTATTATTGTTGCTGACTTTTTTGTTTCTAAAACCTTCAGAGGAGTGTTTTCCAAGAAACTTAAGAGTCAAGAAAAAGAAATGCCTTTCTTCCAAATTTAACATAGCAGACCCAATGTGTTTTAACCCAAAGGAATTTTTTCCACTTACAAAATTCATACTGAGTAATGCCTTATTAAAGAGAAAAAGGAATAATCCAGATATCTCTGAAAATTATAGATTTGCTCATCCCAATATTTATCAGAAATTGCTAGACTTTCTAGTTTAAACAATTGAAAATCATCCCAAGGCAGAGTTATCTGAAGCATATATAACCCTGTCTTTCTATTTGCAAAACAACACAACACACTAAAAAGAATCCCTTCTAAAGTAAAACACAGTGATAATATCATGTGGTTTTCGGGGTAAAATATGAAACAAATACACAAAAGAGCTACCTCCCTCCATTAAAAACAAAAACAACAACAACAGTGACAACAAAACTAGGTTTTTCTTGAAACTACCCCCTTTGTGATGGACAGTAGCGTTTTAAAATCCCTCTCCAACCTCTGGGCAGTGTTTAGACACAAAGTATTTTCGTATATCATGAGATCTCTGTCTTTCTGCCTAATCCTACTATATCGTAATGCCTCATAGCACAATGGAGATGCATGCATGCCTAATTTCCATAAATTACACAGCCCGACGTTTTCATAAAGACAAATTCCAATTGTAAACTATTAAACGTAATTCAGCATCTTTTGATGTCTCTGAGAAAAACTGTGGGGAAAGTTTAAGCATTCCCACATGGGAATGTGTCCCCTGGGGTAGGTGAATGGAAAGAAAGGAGGTAATATTTTGCCCCTCATATCTCTTCATTAACTTAAATATGTTCTTCTGAGACTGAAGTTAGTCTCTTTCTAGAAAATTAAAAAAAAATTCTAAACACTGGGGACAAACTAACACACAACGCTTCTCCTAAAATCTCTAAATCTGAATCAAAAGAAAGTCCGTTTCTCTGAGCTCCTGATCTGATTTCTCCTCTAAGGCGGAAACCCAGTCCTAGCTGCCACCAAACAACAGTCATACTCTTTGGATTATAGAATGTTAATTTTTTCCCTTTGTTTCTAAACTCTCTCCTCCCAGACCCTCTTGTGACTGTAGGTCCTTAGATCAAAGCAAGCACCATCCAGGCTTCTCCATTCCAGTACCATCAAGTTTCATCATTTAGTTGTGGAATTTCCTCGGCAGATCTTGTTCTCAGCATCCTGTTGACATTATTTAACACACAGGTTATAAAGAAGGGTTAACCTTCTCCCTTCCTGTTTACTTTCACTCCTCAATGCAGCCTAGTGCTGAGAAGCGGGCTCTTTTAAACCTAAAAGCCGGATCACCTCCCCCTGAAGCAGGAAAGGTGTCAAAAGCAAACAGAGGAGAGCAAATACAGTGGCTTTTCAGCAGTTCCTCAGTGCTGGCTGTAGTCTGAGAGGTGATTCAGGGAGTGAGAATTCTAGCAGGAAGCAGGATGGGGACCGTGGATACATTTCTGGGTCCTGCTGAGTTAGTCCTTCACAGGGTGGCTTTGTTATGAGACGTGAAGTGTTATGAATTCCTGGAACCCCACACACACCAGTATGCAAATGTAAGCACAGAGAGAAGGCTCTCAGATTCAGGGCCACTAACTAGAACCAGTTCCTTAGTCCTATAATTACTCTTGATGGGATAATCCATGCACACCTCTGGGAAGAGGATCCTTCCCCAACTATGTTTGTAAAGGCTGGCTGGAAACCCAGGGGGCTGGGCCAGAAGTCTCCATGTGGGTAATCTCAGGTCCAAATGAGTCAGTGTCGTAATAGAGAAGTAGTGCCACAAGGTCCTTTCACAGCAAGCTGAACTTGGTAAGCACAACACAAAGCAGCTGTTGATGGGACGTCCGAGCTTGTGGCACGTAGGGCGTGTGAGCCTCAGGTGTTGGTGGGTGGGATGGATGTGGGTCTCCTGTGAGGTGGCACTTTGAGGCAGACAGAGAGAGACCAGGAAGATCAGAGACCCCTTTACATGCATGGTTACTGGTGTAGGGTCACAAATTAAGGATAGGTAGGGCAATTCTCAGTTACCTGGTGCACCATGAAGATTTCCTTAAACTCATTTTGATAAGTTGGCAGCAAAAAAGCTGGCATCTGGACCAAGCTAGGACAAGGGTAGATCAGTACCCAGCATGGATTCTGGGCATCTGAATTCAAACTTAAACAAACTGCACTTTCATCAATTCAGCACACCCCTTTCTTTGTAAATTCACTTGTTTTAAAAAATTAGATCTTGTGTGATATTTTTAAAAAATTTCAACATCAAGTAAAAAATGGTATGCATATGTATATTCTTCCCGAATAAAGTGGAAACTTTAATGTGGTTTTATTCTATGACTTTCAACCCAAATCCCCATTTTTTTTTTCATAATCTGGGACTTAAAACCCAGATACATAGTAAATGTGTATTTTATCTTATGTGATTATAACATTCTTAATATTATAGGTATAAAAATACTTATATATTATTTTTATTTATATTGTATTTATAATACTTTGCAAAAGTGTTTTCTCATTTGCTTTAAGTGTATAATCTTTAACAATAACTGTTTAGACTTACTCTACATTTGATTTTATTTCTTCTCACCAGTTGTTTGTAATACCATGATGCCTCTATATCTTCATGTCTATACTTTTATTCATTTTTCAGCCAACTGTCATGCATATTTGAATATGTTTTTCTCGAAAGGTATGGGAGAAAAGTATACTCTCTAAATTCACATATGAGGTTGTCTTTCTGTTTTTCTCAAACCAGGACAACAATATGGATTGTTGTAGAATTTTTGGTCAAAAGTTTGTCGACTTAAAATACTGAAATTTCATTTCTTCAACCTATCTGTTGAGCACCTACTTTCTGCCTGTATCTCCTACGTGCTGTGGACAAGTGAGCAAGATTACAGTCTTTGACAATTTTAAACTTATGTTTATTGGAGGTTAAAATACATCATTTATGTCCTTTCTCCCTCTGTCACTTCTTTCTCTTCCTTCTTATTTTGAGTAGATGCAAACAGTAGTTTTTCTCCTTTATTTTTGAAATTGAAAAATGTTTTTGAGTATATATCAGAGACAATACTAATTTTTCCTGGTTCTTGGAGGACCTTTCAAAGTGTGAAGTGTTATGTTAACACACTAATCACGCTTGCGTCTTCAAATTTTATTTGAATCTTTTCTCTCATTGTTTTTGTCTCTTTAGCTTTGCATTCTGACACCCAGGGTAATTGATTAGGCTAGTTCTTTTCTTCACTAATTTGTTCTTCTACTGTATTTAGTTACTATCTACATTGCACTTTTTAATTCAGCAATTATATGTTTGATCCCTGAGAATTCTTTCCTGATCTTAGATGGTGCTTTTTTTTAGGACTGCCTAATCTATTTGTTTTGCGATGGATGTCTTGTCTAATTTGTTAAGAAAAAATTGAGATATTTTCACAAATATCATTTCTTGCAGCAAATCTCTTCCACTGACATGCACTTGCACCTTCCTCAGACTGTTTTCTTTCTTTTGAACCGTGGTATCTTTCTTATGTCTGAATATTTCTCTCTTTTTGTTCATCTTTAAGAAGGAAGAGCTCTGCTGGTTTTGTGTAGACTGTGTAGGTGAAATGAGTCCTGTCAGTAAGGTTTCCTGTCTGATTCTTACAGGCCCAAATAAAGGGATAAAGGAAAAGTTTTAATTTATTCTACATCCACTTAGCCACTTCTGAGACCCAGCCATGAGGAGTAGGGGGATGGTGGGGATTAAAAAGGGAGCTAATGTCAAAACTTTTTCTAGGCTGAGTAATTGCTTTGCCATTTTGTTGAGACTCCCAGGGGCCTTCTGGATAATTCTGTTTTCCTGACACCCACAGATGCTGCTATGGACTTTCTGCTCTCTGTGGCCTCTGGCATCAGAACTGTCCCATCTTTACCAGGGGTCTTTGAGAATTACACAATCCATCCCACCTTCTCTACTAGACTTTTGGTAGGCATGGTTTTATCAAGTTCTCTTCCATTTTTTTTCACAGAAAACAATGCTTCCTCTTCTTATGAAAGGAATTTCTATCGACTTTCATATTAATCTATGAAAGTATGTCCAAACTATACTTCAGCACAGACTGTTAGCTCTTCCTCCAGTAACTCTCTCTTTTTCTTCTACAGAATTAAATATTTTAGTAAGTCACATGGCTGACCTGCCAAAGACAATATAAACAGCCTCCCTTCCAGTTGGTTTTGACCAGATGATTGGATTGGGGCAAACGATAGAAAAGTAGGTGTGGTATGTGCAACACTATGCCTTTAAAAGGAAAGGACGTACACTTTCCTTTTCTTTTCCCTTCCAGCTCAGTGGAATGTGTGTGTGGTGGAAGGACCTAGAACAGTCCCCTTATACATAGATGGGAACTACATACTAAGACAGCAGAATGAGATAGAATAAACCAGAGTTTAGCCACGTGCAATAGTATATTACACCTGGGACTATCCCGTGAGTGAGAAATAAACCTCTCCACTGTTGAAGTACTTTATATTTGCCTTTATCACATCTAATAGAAATCTCTGTGCATGTCATCTGGCCCTGGTTTCCAGTAGGGGGTAAGTTTTTCCTTATTTCCTTATTATATCAATCATTTTCAGGGCATCTGAGAGGAGGAGTGATCACCATTCCTCCCATTCTTGAAATGATTTCAAAGACTGGTAGAATTCTATGTCAAGACAATGTCACTTTACCTGTGAGTGGTTTCTCCCCTCCTTCATGCCATACTACTCTAGTGGTGCTTTTATTAATTGACGAAACACACATTATTTAGAACCTCCTACTATCCAGCCTCTGCTAAACACTAGAGATGCTTCAGGATCCCTCAAAGACCTTATCACTTAGTAGACAGAGACAGAGTGCCCAAAATAATTACACTAAAGCTTATGGGGAGGAATGTGCAGGGGACAGTGAGAGCCCGGAGTCGGGGTGGCAGTTGAGTTTTGACCCAACAGGGCCCCTGCTGGTCTTATTTATATGCTCTTAAGAAGTTCATATCCCTTTAATATTTTATTTCCCTGAGACTCTCAGTCACATAGGGTGAATTTTTCCCCTCTCTTTCTTGTGAGGAAAGAGTGGTTAAAGGCAATTAGTTAATGAGCTTGAGATAATTGTTCATTAACTTGTAAGCACTAGTTATATTGAGAAGTGACTTTAACTAGTTGTACAACTCAGGAAATACCTAAGTACTAGCATACAGGATTCCTTCCCTTCTGAACTCCTACAACAGAAGATTTTCTTGTAAGTTTTGCTGTAAATTTATATACTTAAGATAAGGCATAGACCTCTCAGTGCTAAGTAAAGTGTCAGAGAAGCAGCAAAATCAGTAGTCATTTATTTAAGGAAAGAAGAAAAGAAAGAAGGAAGGAAGGAGGGAAAGAAGGAAGGGAGGAAAGAAGGAAGGAAACAGGGGAAAAGGAAGGATTTGAATGAAAGCATTATGGCATAGCCTATTTTACAACTAGATTACAAGAAACCACAACTTCTATTTCTTATGCATGACCTGCCATGCCAAAAATTGATGCTTATTAAGTATGTCTGATGCATTATTTAAATTGTTATTATTGAAGCAAAAATAGAAAAACATAGGTAACTGTGTCATTTGAGATGGTGTCCAGAGACCTCAGTTAGATTCTCAGTTTGGCAGTTTACTAGGTGGGTGGTCCTTGGCATGATACTTAACCTCTGTGGATCTCAAATTCCACATCTATTGTTTGGGCATCATATCTGTCCTGCAATCATTTTGTGACAATGAAATGGTGTATCTATGAAACTACTTAGCAAAGATCCAAGCACATAGTAAATACTCAATAAATGTTAAGGTAATGTGCATTTTTTCTTTTTGTCTTTGGCTGTGTTGGGTCTTCGTTGCTGCACGCGGGCTTTCTCTAGTTGCGACAAGCGGAGGCTGCTCTTCATTGTGGTGTGTGGACTTCTCATTGCAGTGGCTTCTCTTGTTGCGGAGCACGGGCTGTAGGCGCATGGGCTTCAGTAGTTGTGGCTCGCGGGCTCTAGAGGGCAGGCTCAGTAGTTGGGGCGCATGGGCTTTGTTGCTCCACGGTATGTGGGATCTTCCTGGACCAGGGCTCGAACCCGTGTCCCCTGCATTGGCAGGCAGATTCTTAACCACTGCACCACCAGGGAAGCCCGGTAATGTGCATTTTAATAATACTCCACTTTCCTTTTTTATTCACATTTTAAATTTGTAGAAAAGTACATATTTTCAATAATAAATACCCACTTTAAAGATATGCACAAACTCTCATAGGTGGTCAGTAGACATCATTTTTTAATCTCTTTGAAATTATTTTTCCATTACAATTTACCTATATATTGTCCCAATATATATTTATTTTGAAAGACTCTTATTGATCCACCATCGTCCTTTGCTGTGGCAAATATATGTAAAAAATTGGAAATTAAAGTTATTTTGTGGACATCAAGCTCTAAGTGTTTTGTAGTTTCCTCTGGATGAGATTCTCAATTCAAAAATTAATATGTAATTGATAAAAAACAACATAAACATTAAAATATTGCTACTATATGTTAAATGCAAAAGGTAAAAACTTGTTGGAAATGTATCTCTTGTTGACAAGGGTGGGGCTGGATTATCAAGGTTTGATTGAGGGCGGCTTCCCTGACATTCCTATTTTGAACTGTCCTTTTGTTACGTACACCAGAGGTTCCCCTCTGTAGAGCAACTCACCATAGTTACATTAGGAATGAGGGTATCTTCTTCTTTCCAGAAATCAAGGATACCTGGTTATGAAACAGGAAGTGAAGGGGGAGATCCTCCCAGTCACTTTCTTGGACAGTTTAGCATTAGGAAATATGACATATGTTGAGGATACGGAAATTGATTCCCCACAAATTATCTGTGCACATTTAACCTTGAAGTGTGGGCAACTGTGAAGAGGAATCAAAGATAAATAAGATAAATAAGAATAAAAACACAGCATCTTGCCTTTGTATATTTTTATAGCATTCCTTTTTTCAAGTATAAACATGCTAGTAGTAGAAATTTCTACTGTATAGTAATTTTTAATGGACAATTGAGGCACAAACAAATACATATAAACCCAAGATTCTCTGATAAACACTATACTTTGTGTATTACACTTTTAAATGTATTGTTATGAACATATTTTCATTTTAAGCATTTTTCATTATACACTGTATATTAGTAAATAGATTTTCTTTTCCAAGATAAGCATTTAAATCTCCATATTTCTATGCAAGAACAAAATTTTATGTTTTTCTTCATTATAATTCAGTTCAAAATATATTCTAACTCCCCATGTGATTTATTTGACCCATAAAATTTGTACAAATATGTTATTTATTTTCCAAATAATTTAGGTTTCTTTTTAGGCAGCCCTTGGTATCTTTTTGTCTTTTCTCAAACAGCAGCAAGACTGATACTATGAATATGTAAGTCAGATTACTACATTCCTCAAAGTTAAGACAACATAGATTTTTACATACATTATTTTATGTATGACGAAGTTAGAAAAAAAGTTACCCACTAACACAACATTGATTTCTAGACATGTCTTTATTTCAGTGATGTTAAAATGTGAGAAACAAAACCAAAGCTATGCCTTAGAATTGATGAAATGTATTATTGTCTCCTCAGCTCAAAACTCATGACCTTCAACCTCTTAGCAGAATCCATAGTGATTACAACAGCCTCCAAAGCCCTCCTGTAATCCACCAAGTCCCCTCCCTGCCTTCTTACCTCTCTCCCCTTATCTCCTGCTACACTCACTCCTGCTCATATAGCTCCTGTCTCTCTGGTCACTCTGAACTTGCTGTGCTCAAAGACTCTGGACATACTCCTACCTTGGGGCCTTTCAAATATCCTATTTCTTCTCCCAAATGTTGATTTTCTCCCTGCGAAATTACCTCATGGCTTACTCTCTCTCCTCTCTCAATCTTTATTCAACTCTCATCTTCTCAGTGAGACCTTTCCCAACCACCCTATTGAACTTGCTAACACCTGTTTCCTCTCCCACCTTCCTGATCTTCCTTCCTGTTTCCTTTCTCTCCATTGTACTTATCAGAATTTAAACTATGACAGAAAAATCCTACAGAATATCTCCCAGTTAATATTTTCCTAGTGGAATACCTCTTTGTTTTTAATACCTAGACTTCACAGAGCATTTTAAATGCAATATTTTTGGGGCAATGTTTAAAAAGAAAAAAAAAAATTAGGCCCACAAGTCTAAACACAGCATTTTTAACAAAACAATGTGCATGAACGGTCTTGAGTTATATTCCAAATACAATTGGTAGAACATAAAAATTTTAAGAAGTGAGAGTTGAATGCCAACTAAGGAGACGCACATCATGATACTACACAGCCAGAAGCCAGAAGCCAGAATATTTGTTAACAACATCATCAACTTTTTGGTGAGCAAAAGCAGTGTTTTAAGTGTTTCACATCCCGATGTAAACATTTGTCATTGATATTTTAGGCATTTGACTGTATTTTAATTATGTTGGGGGATAGTGGTTGGGTTTGGGGGCTGTCAGCTTTGAGTGGGACCTGGAGCAGAAAAGGGCATTATAGAATGTCTAGATCAAGAGACAACCAGCGCTGCCATTGGATCCTATGGTCCTGCAGACTCTGTGGTGTTGGAAGTGTCTATAGTGGGCAAGGGGGCAGTGTGGAGTCTATGGCAAGCTCCAGAGGGAGAATTGCCACAAAAACTCCTGGGATTCTGGAGTAAGACTGTACCATCTACCACAGAAGTTTGCATGCTATTTGAGAAACAGCTTGTGGCGTGTTATTAGGCCCTGGTAGAGATGGATCATTTTACCATTAGGTACCAAGGGACCCTATAGCCAGAACCTCTCATCATGAGCTCGGTTCTGACATACCCAACAAGCCATGAAGTTGGACAAGTCCAGCTGCTGTCCATCATATAGTAGAAATGGCATATCTCGGATGGACTATTAGAAGGACCAGAGGGCATGTGGATGCTACAAGTCACCCTCCACAGTTGCACAAATGCCCCCTCCCTGGCTTGCACATTTAAGGGAGTTTTGTAAGAACATTTGAAGGAGGAGGAATAAAAGTAAGTTTGGCTTACGAATGGATTGGCTTGATACATGGGTGAAGCTGAAAATAGATGATAAATATGTTACAGCCCCATTCGGAGGTACCCCCGAGGACAGTGGATGGGGAGGGAAAATCTTCCCAGTGGGTGGAGCTGCCAGCAGGGTACCTACTCATCTACTTGATGTGGAAGGAGTAGTGGCCTGAGAGGAGACTGTATACTGATTCCTGAGCAGTGGCAAATGGCCTGACCCTCTGGTGGTGGGAGGTGGGGGTGGAAGACAAGACTCTTTGAGATAGATGCATGGAGATGGACATAGGAAGGTCAGCACAAATTGTGAAGATGTTTGTATCATCAGTTAATGCCTAACAGAAAGTGTCTACTTAGAAAAGGCACTGAAAACTCACATAGACAACATTACTAGTTAACAATTGGTCACTCAGAACTGGCATGATGGGCACATGATTGGAGTGGCACAGAGGTGGAGATGGAGGCTAGGTATGGGTGCAACAGGATGGACAGCCCACCACTAAGGCTGATCCAGCTCTTACTGTCTCTGAGTGTCCAATTTTTCAGCAACAAAAATGAACATTGAGCCCAAACTCTTATATGGCACTTTTCTTCAAGGACACCATCTGGCCAACTTGGTGCCAATGTGACACCCTCAGGCTCCTCCCATCTTCAAACAGTCATTCATCTATTTCAGGTATAGATTTGCTTTTCTTGCTTGTAGTGTCTTAGCTATGACTGCTATCCAGGTACTTATAGAATGCCTGATCCATAGCTCCGGAATCAATTCCACACAGCATCCAACCGGGGGATCTTTACAGTGAAGGAGGTACAAGAATGGGCTCTTGGCTATTGGGTCCACTGGTCATATCATGTACTAAATCATCCAAAATCAGCTGCCCACCCCTAGAACTCTAGAACAGCCTTCTAGCTGTACAATTGAAGTACTAGTTCACAGGAAACACTCCAAAAAGATAGGGTGCTATTCTTTAGGATGTAGTATATCTATTAACTCAGAGACCTTTATACGGCACTGTGTTCATGCAAGAATAGGTACGTGAACCAAGGCGTGGAAGCAGAAATGGCTCCATTTACCATCACCTACAATGAGACACTAGGGGATTTTGTCCTTACTGTCTCTTTAACTCTGAGCTCTGCTGGGTCTTTCTGAAAGAGCTTTTTCCAAAAGTTAACATTTTGTAAGAAAGGATAACTAATCATTACCACCTAGTCTGTAGTAATCTGTGAATAGCACTTTCATGATCACAATAATGTAAACGTATTTAATTATGTTGGGAAGTAGAGGGTAATAAAAATATGGGAGTGTATGTGAGTGAGAGCTCGTGTGTGTATGTGTGTGTGTGTGTGTGTGTGTGTTGACTTCCATGGAGAAGTCAACAGGTTAGACCTAAAACTTAAAAAGCAAGTAATAGTAGTAAAATTATGATACGAAGGAGAAGGCAAATAAGAATATTCAGCTCAAAGAATTGGAAGTGATTGTTCTGGGGAAAGAAAAAATGAAGTAGAGTGAGATTACTCTTTGTTTTAAAAGAAGTTCTTAAATGCGTGTATGTCTATTTATGATTGAAAACAAAAAAGAACAAAAGAAAATCTGATTGCCTCTTGAGTAATATGAATACTTTAGGATGATTTTATTTCTTAATTTCTCACCCCACTTCCTCTTATAATATCATTTATCTTCTGGTTCATGTTTAACTTTAGATTTGTAATGATTTTATAATCATATTAATAACATTTTAGATGTAGCTATATTTGTTTATTCTCTCCCCACTTTCTCCTCCCTCCCTCCCTTCCTTCTTTCCTTGTCTTTTTCCTAAATTTAATTTTCTCATTTTCCAGTTCTTTATTTTGTCTAGCTGGACTAAATCTTTGGAATTTTTAATAGTACATTCAGGGAGGGCAAATGGCCCTTGCATCCTGGGATAAAATTCCAGAGACAGTATTATACAAGGCTATTATAGCATAAAAAGTGCTATATTTCAAGTAAGTGAGGATGATGTGCTTTGGTAATTGGTGTTAGATGAGTTGAAACTTATCTTCTGTGATGATAAAGGCACTGATGTTGAATATGTATATGAACAATTAGAATAAAATAGATCCACAAAATATGAGTTGAAAAAGCAACATTTTAAATTCAAACACTATTTTCATAAAACATTATTTTACCTAGGAGTGTATAACATATAACTTATTACAAGCATGTGTTTGAATATTTTAAACATATCCATAAAAATGTGAAATAGCAAATTTGCCCAAAATTTACCTTTGGATATTCTCATTGAAGAAAATGTTCTCCGTCATTTTTTAGAGATAGATGGTATTGACTATTCAATCTACAAATGACCCAATAAGTTACAATCTTTACAGTACAGATGAATAAACAGAGGCTAGAAAGTTAAACATATACTCAGTGTCATACAGCTAGTAGAGGGGAGGTGAGATTTGAATCCAGTTCTAACTCAAACCCAAGATACTCTTATCTTACTGTCATCTATACCAAATCCTTTCTTTAGGGGACCCAGTGTTAAAATCTGAGCTAAGGATGGGAAAGTCTGGGCAGACACGTTCCATGTACAGGAGAGTCTTAAGTTGAAGATTACAGTAGGGGTTCTGGGAGAGAAGGATAGAACTCTAAAGAGGTCATCACTCAAGTGAGGGGGCATATGGTAAAATACAACAAACCTGTGGACAGAAGGTACTTACCTTGTCATTTTCTCATAAATGGTCTTTGCCATGGCTTTCACCTGTGTGACACCCCGTCTTTTCTGTAACTGCCTAGGCATCTCCTGTTTCTCCATTAAGGCCTTCTTAAGTTTCTGCTCTGCTGGAATGCCTTCTCTGACCTACCTCCTCCTTCCTCTGAACTCACTGGTGCACATCACAATGTGATGCCATCATCATTTTCATCACCCAGTAACTTATATGATAATAATTTATTTGCATGTCTAGCTCCACCCTGGATCGTAAGATCCTTGAGAGCAGTGTTTATGTTCTTTAAAACTATTTTTCTATGCAGCCTAGCTGAGTATCTGGAACAGATACTCTTCCACATGTGTAATATCTCTGAGCTTAGCATTTGCATGTAACCAATAGTAGAGCTGGGATTTGAACCTAGCTCTAGTTACTACATGAATGATTGAATGGATGATAAACATATTCCCTTGCAGATTTATGTGGGCATTGGGGTTTGGGAGTACATTTGAAATATTTTTTCTTGTTTTGATATTTTTTACCCTGGAGAAAAAAATTTGCGTTGTTTCACAGGATGGTAGATTATGTTTCAAAACTCAGGTGATAATTTAGTGTATGACAGCCTATCATTCTGTAACTTATTTTCCAGAGCTAGTTGTGTTTTATCATCTTGAATATTCAGACCTTACATAGAGGACATGAGGTATTGGGCTTTTAGACTTGGGCCTAAAGGACGAGCAGCAAATTGGCATGTCAGGGTTGGGAGGACTGCTCCTTCTCACCACTCCCCCACCATGAGACACTTATGGAAATTTCTACTGTCCTTAATCTGCAAGCTCTTAAAATTACAGAACCAATTTTCCTATTAGACCCTTTGACAGAACTGAGGGAGAAAGAAGTAACTGCATTCAACTGATAGCAGAAAATGAGCCCCAGTTGATGACTCTCTAGAGGTGTATGTCTGAACTGTCAGGGTGTAATGGTGCCACCAATTGTTCTTTGATCAATCAATCTGAAGGAGAAGACACAGGGTTTGCTTTGGAGACTTTTTTTCAGAAGAACTGATTGCTTAGATGTTTGAGAAGCAATGGTGGGAGAGTAAGCAGTTTTTCCTCCCAGGATGTGCTATCCTTCCCATGGGCGGTCATTTTTATTCATGTTATAGAAACACAACCACAGACTCTAAAAAGTTTGTTCTAGGAAGTTATTCAATTCTGCAACAAACCAACATTTCTGCGCTCTCCTATAAAGACATCTCAAATGTGCTTTTTGTCCCTCACACCTAATTTATGCAAAGGATCTCTTGCCCTGGGGGCTGCTCTGGTTTTTAATGAATTCAGTTAGATGACAAGTAAATGTGACAGGTGTTTCAGGAAGCACATATAGCAGTTCATCCAGGGATAGTTTAAAATTCTTTCACATGTATAATATCTCTGAGCCTAACATTTTGGTTGAAATGTGTAGATTTTGTTTCCTTTTTCATCTCTTTCCATCTGAAACATTATCTTCCTAACTTATCTTGAACCTCATTGCTGGGCTGGGAGTAAAGAAAAATTTAGTTTGCTCTGCCAAAAAATGGCCATTTGACCCTGCATACATCACTGAGTAAGCTTCTCTGTGCCTCAGACTTTGAACCTGTAAAATGAGTTGGTGACAGTGGGGGAAGGGGGTTGGATGAGATGATTTCTCCATGGCCTCAAATACCACTTCTGTGCTTAGGATTTACACATATGGATCCTCAGCCCAGTTTTTGAAGCATAGATGGACATCTTCGATCAAATATTCCACAAATACCTCAAGACTGGCAGGCAAAACAACCAAGCGTCTTTCCTGTTGTCCTCTGTGGTTGTGAATAATGCCACCAGTTACCCAGAAAGATACTTAGACTTCATCCACTGTGTTACAACTACATCACCTATCGCATATCAGTCTGTGTGATTTTGCCCTAAATTTCTCCTCACTTACAGCTCCTGTGTTAGATTGGTGGTGATGAACTTAGAGCGGGATCATTGTTTAATAAAGACAATATTTCATAATACTTCTTGATATATTTCCTCTTTGAAATAGCTACAACTTTTTGCAGTTAAGACTAGATCATGAGATTGAAGTAAGATGTTAGAGGAACATAACATAAGGAAACAGTGGCAAGAAAAGAGGGCATAGAAAGCTCTCTTCTGCCTTGGGTGTCAGCCAGGGAAAGGGGAACTGAATGGCTTTGGAGGAGCATTATTCTCCACTCATAATGACATAGCCTAGGGAAATTTCAAAATTGCATTTAGCAAGATATCAGTGAATTCCGATGCATGGGAAGTAGTTTACGTGTGACTAAAGAGGATATCTAGATGGAGTTAAGTGGACTCCCAAACAAATAGAGGACTGGGGTTGAGATGAGAAGGACAGAGGCACAGGAACTTGCATCTAGAACTAGAAGCTATGGCACAGATGTCAACTGTAAGTAGAATGTAAACACAATCAAGCAGGGATTTCTGCCTCTTTTGCTTATTACTGTATACTTCCAGAACCTAGAACACTGCATGGTATATATTAGGTACCCCTAAATGTTTATTGATTAAATAGGTATGACGAGATACCTAAAACACCACCAGGATACCTAGACACCACCAATTGCACTTCTGTAGACATCATCACAGGATATCCAGAGACCAGATAGGGTGAGGGGCATCTCTGAGAGATAGAAGAGGCATCTGATATCAACACATGGGTCTGGAGGTGAGGCCAGGTTGGTATGTAAATTGCCCATTCCCACCTCAAAACTTAGTTCCTAAGTTAAGGGCAGGAGAAAAGGAAACAAATTCTGAGTTCCTTTGTGATTAAACTGATAAAAGAGATTTTAAAGCTATAGCAGAGCATAAATTGTCCTACAATGACTAATTTAATTCCTTTTATTTCTTGAGAGAACATGAAGTCAGTTACAGAAAAGGGAGTTGTAAGGTATGTCTTGGACCTCACTGCGATTCCTATCATCTCCTGACTTCTCTCTGCTGCTGGTTTTGTTCCTTTGTAAAACCTCTTTAATGGCTCCACATATCATGGGAGAAAGTCAAGTTCAGAACCCAAATGGCTTCACTATGTCTTCAATCTTACCTCTTGTCCTTCTCTATCTCTTTTGCATTCTCTATTTCAAGGCCACAACATTAGGTATCTGCCCTAGGGGAGAGTGACTGCAAATAGCTGGTCCAGTTAGGGGCACGCTTTTCTGATTCACATTATTATGGGCTAGTGATAGCCCATGATAGCTCTCCATTGCCATCACCTACACACCAACTCTCTCTTTCTCTCTCTCTCACCCTCTCCCCCTCCCTCCCCACTCCCCCTCTCTTTCTCTCCACACACACAAACCAAATCCCAAGTCATGTGGAACTATTCATAGTTTCCCCAAGTCCACAAGCCTTTAGTTATACTAGTTCTCTATCCACCCATCACCCCTTCACTCCTCTCTTCTACTTCAGTGAACACATATACATTTAAAAAATTCCAACTAATGTGGAATTTTAGTACCTCCTCTCTGAATCTCTCCCTTTCCTGTGCCTGGTGGCAAAATTAAGTATTATTTGTTGTACAAATAATTAGCATTGTAATGTTATTTGGAGCCATAGATCGTGTCTTACTCATCTTTGTATCTCTAGGACCTAGTACGATCTCTGGTCCATAATAGGACCAAATAACGGTTCTTCAATGAATGTTCTCTGCAGTTTCTTCCAGCTCTAATGAGCTGAGATTAAAAGAGTAATGGATTTTACAACTAGAAACACAAATGGATTGAGTTCCTAAAGCAACATCTTAGACCTCAGATTTTACCTGATGTTGATGAAATTTCTCTTAGCATTTTCTAGGCCTGAGGTAAATAAAATTAGTTCCAATGTTAAGATGTGATACAGTGGACAGCACATGACTAGATCTGAGTTTCGACTCTCATCTTGGCTACAACCTAGCTATGCAACTCTGGGAAAGTCACTGGATATTTTTGTCTTCAATTTCTTCTTTCATTTAAGGAAAAATAATATCTATCTTCAAGTGATGGTTTTAAGTAAAAAAAAAAAATGTGCTAATGTATGTGGTGGCTCTTTGGAGATTGTAAAGCAATATTCTTTCTCAGGATAATGCATTTGGGGAAGTTATTTGTCCCCTTTTTACTCCTCCTTAAAATCAGAATCAGGAAAACAAATCCTAGAATAGAAATGGAAGAGTATTGATTGGGAGAATAAAATAAGAAACATTTTTATAATAACTAGTGCTGCAATCACTAAGATTGGCTCTCATTTCGTAATGAAATGTGATTCTGTGAAATAGTAGTTAGCTAAATGTCAAATGAAGGTTATTCCATTAAAATGCTGTTCTAGTTTAATCAAGCAAAGATAAGCTCAACGCTTTACAGAGTACAGCTATTAGTGTTTTTTGTGTTTATGCAATTTTCTTTGGCTGGAAGAGTTTCCGCTATTCTTTATTCAGCCTTCCTATAGTAAAACAACTTGGCTGGAAATCTCTGTGTTAATGAAATTTACACATTTCAATATATAATACATATTAAAGTAACTATAGTGCAATATGTGTGTGTTTGTGTATGTGTCTGTGTGTAATTCTAATCTGTTATTTCAAAATGGGACCATGTATTAAGGAATAAAAACATATACAGTGTTTTGTCTTGATACTGAGCTTGGTGAAATACAATATGCTCTACTTTAAGAAGAACTAGCTTTAAAATCAGATAGCTGAATACTTGTCTTAGGTACTACACTTAAATGAGTTTGGACAAATAATTTAAACTTTTTGAGTCTCAGTTTGCCTCTCTATGAAATTAAAGTTATAATGTCTCAACCTTGTTATCGCTTACCTGTAAGGTGAAAAATAATTAGATAAGTAAAAAAAACTTAAATTGAAATGTACAGTAATAGATGAAATAAAGGGTGTTATTATGAAGCCCAGACCATAGCCTTTGGGGCATACATAGCACTGGGCTCATACTATGTCTCTACCAAGTATTAACTGGATGACCTTAGGCTGGTTACTAAGAACATTCAGTCTTCTGTAACCCCATCTATTAAATAGTGGGAAAGAGATTGGTCTTACAAAGTTGTGAGGAATCCATGGTGACATTTGTAAAAGACCTCACATATGATGGACATTAACATATTAGCAATCCCAGGACTCTCCCCTTTAACAGTGCCTGAGTCCAAACAAATTAAGCTTTGAAATTTTTCTGGAAAAACTAGTGGAACACATTCTTACTTGTAGTGCCCATAACTTGTTTCTGATCATAGTTATGGCAGTTCTTTTGATTTTTTGTTTTTTACAAAACAAGGTACCTGTGCTAGAACCTGGATAAATTGAAGACCATCCCTCCCACTCATTCCACATCCTTTGGTCACATTGACTTGACAAATGAGTAAGTGGAGATGAATCAAAGGCTCTCTTAAAGTCCCACACTAGTGTACTTTCCCATCACATACTTTTATGAAAAATGAAGAAAAGGTTACTTTATTATTTCTTATTATTTTATTCTGTTTTATTTAGGAAGAATTTAGGGCCTAGAAGAATCTAATAAAATAATGGACACAACAGAAAACATATTCATTGCTAATCCATCACATCTTAGCTTTGTACTCCTTGTTGACAAGTACAGAGCGATGGCTTCCCCAGCCGCGTAATGATAAATATCTTCATAAGGGTCCATTTCCTTTGTCTTTTCAGTGCATAAATGGAAAAACTGTTTTATGTCAACTCCGTGGAGTTAGTTCCATTTCTACCATATCTCTTTGTATTTTTTCTTGTTCTTTTTGCTCCTTTAAATCTTCTATTTCTTGAATGTTTCATAATATATACATAAATGCATATATAATATATCTCTCTATATATGCATATGTATATATGTATACACATACATGAAATACATATGTATATATACATATGTGTGTATATGCACATATATACACATCTGGATAGGTGCATCTATATGTACCTATATATTCTAAGAACCAGTGTTCAGTTTAATTCAGTATAACTCTCTTTTTAGTATAATTCAGAGCCTCACACACAATTCTAGAATTTTAGAATTGGCAGGTGGCATTATTGGTAGCTGGCATTATTTTTTCTTTCATAAATAATCCTTTTCAGAATTTCCTCTAAAATAACCCACCAGTACATGTGAGTTATTCCTAGCCACCATGGCAAATGACTTTGTTAATGGCAAGCCATGGAATTTCCTTCTTAATTTCTCCTTATTTTGATAAGTATAATATGTTGGATCCAAACTATCCATAGAAGGATGCAAGATGGACCTAGACATTTCCTGAGCTGGACAGACACAAAGAGGGTCTCTGTTTAACTTCACTTCAGAGTTCAGAGGGAGAAATAGGGGCACTGGCCACTCTCAGGGGTGTAGCCAAGGTAAAATGTGCTTAATACCAGAGTCCAATCCAGTGTTGCCAACAACAATCACTTTTTCCTTTTAAAGCTTTTTGTGTAATTTTGTTCATGGTAGAAATTAAGAATATTTTCTACAATGAAAATATTTGCAGCCAATATGGATATTGTAATCAACTCTTGTCCTAAATGTCATAAAACACAAGCTTTAGAAGAAAGATTAGCTTATGAATTATGTGAGCCTGTGACCATCTATTCATCCATCAAACCAGCCATCCAATAACACTGATCATTTACCTTTAGTACAGATCTATGCCAGGCTTGAGAATGAACATAGTGATGAAGACGTAATCCATGCTCTGAAAGTGTTTACAGCTTCCTGGAGGCTAAAAGACAACGGTAGAACAGGCTGTCACTGAGGGTAATGTACAGTAAGTGTCTTGAGAGAGGTGTGGTAAATTGCCATTGGAGTATGAAGAAGGAAATGCTACTTCTAGCTGGGGCTCCATCTAGGAAGATAGTTAATTCTGAGAACAAACTGGATAATCATACAGAGATAGGGAAAACATTGAAGAGTGCGGAATGTTGGAAGGTTTCATGCATGAAGGAGGGCGTGAGAGGTAAAGCTAGAGAACTGTATGGAATTTGATCTTGAGGGGTATTGAATGCCAGGGCATAGAGTTTGATTATGATGCATTGAGGGGGTCATGTTTTATGCTTAGTGGCTTGGGGAGGAAAATGAGTCCATGAAAACCAATCTCCAGAGGGGAAAAGTGTCATTTTATGAGATAAGAGAGTGGGAATTTTAAATAAAACATGGCAAACAAAGACTTTGAATAAGATTGGTATGATGAAAACACACACATACACAGACATTAGAGTAAGTGACTAGAATGTGACATTTGAGAGTAAAGTTAATTAGAGTAATTGTGGTGGAAGCCAGGTTGAATTCAGTCAGGTTGTAAAAAAAATAGACTAAATGTTGTAGATGCAGATGTCTTGATAAACATTTTGAGAAATTTGCCAGTGTCTACCATGGTGCCTACCACATCGCAAGTACTCAGTCAACATTTGTGGAATGAATCAGTGAAAGATACATAAATCTTGATAAACCACACATTTTCTCTCAATGGAATTAGCTATAGCTGCACTTATCACATACGTAGAACCAGCCATCTGGTTCCTCAAGGAAAACACAAATCTGCACGTCTGACAATTTGAAAGTGTATATCTAAGTTTGAAAATATTTACAGAAATTATAGAAATTTAATATGGTGAGGATAAAAGAGTCAGACTACCTGAGTTTGAATAGTCCCTCTACCGTAAGCAAGTCCTTTAGCCTCTCTGTGCCTCAGTTTCCTCCATAGAATGGAGGTAATAAAGCTGGTAGTTCTTAGCCGTGTAATGAGAAATAGGCATTAATACATATAAAATGCTTAGAAGAGGCTCTGATACATGGCACTCATGGTATTAATGTTTGGTCATTATCATTATTGTTATTTTAAGAATGTACTTTTTAGAATTTGAATGGCCCCCTGAATTCCACTTCAAAATGTACGAGCTATGTTCATATACAATATCTTAATTTATTCCTTCATCCCAATTTCATTCCTTCCATGCGGTCAGTGAGGAAACTTAGGATCTGTCAGTTTAATTGACCTGCCTAAGGTGGAACTGAGTCTCGAAACTAGATCTTTTATTGATGGCCATTAATTCATAAAAGGTCATTGTGTACCAGGCATTGTTTTAAGAACTTGGTCAAAATAATCTCATTTAATCATTATTAAGCAAGAGTAGGAACCAGAGGATCAGAGAGGTTCAATGCCTTACTTAAAGCTGCATAGCTAGTAAGCTACTAGCCACATAGCTAGTAGGTCATGAGGGAGAATTTAAGTCAGGTCCTATGTCTTCAAAGCCTGTGTTCTTAGTTATCAAACCAGAAGTGTCCTAATGTGAAGTGAGAAGAAGAGAGGGATCACTTGGTCAAGGGGAAGAAAGGCATCTCTAAGTATGTTCAGTGGACTAAGTCTTCTCAGCCTCCCTAGGATCTCGGTTCAGCGTCCCTGCTGGGCACAGATGCTTTTCTGAGTTCTGGCATGCCAGAGCTAAGTTTTTCCTCCACCTTCACTTCTGAGGCCCATCTCTTTGACTTCCCTGGCCCAGCTCTGCCTGGGCTCTGAGTAAACAACCGCGGCCATAAACCTTTCAAGTAGGTGCAGAGAAGAGCTGTTTTTCATCAGGTCATTGTAGGCAGCCTGGGCTGCCAACTTCCCATCAAAGCCTCGTAAACTCTTTTACGAGGCCCATAAAATGCTGCCTACTCCTGTTAGGGGAGAGGAGGGTAGCCACCAGAACCAAACCATGCTGGTTTCAATTGCTTCATTTCCATATATAAGACTCCTTGGAAAACCAAAGGCAGGCCACAGTCAGATAATAAAGTGGTCCTTGTGTTCCTGTGGTGTTCCTTTACCAGGCCTCCCAGGCCCTGGGATGCATAGAAGTGCATCCCAGGAGAGCAATTCTGGGTGGTGAGCAATTCTGGGTGGTGGAGTCAGCAGCAAGTATTGCAGGGAACCATGTCTCCCATTCAGAGCTGGAGAAGTGTTGGCTGCCGGGTAGGTTCTGCTTTCTCTGCATGCACGTTTGGAGAGAATGCTTCCTGACAATACCTCATGGCTTTTCCACTTCAGCTGGACATAGAATCTGCCCCTATTTGTATCTATGTTCCTGGCATGGATTGCGGTTGCCCAAAAGAAAAGATAACCACCTTGTTAATTAGGTTCATGGAGCTGCCCAGCTTCTAAGGTTTTCTTATCCACCTGCCCACATAATGCTTCATCTTCTCTGCTTTGTCACAGAGAAACAGGCAATTCTGAAGTCAGGAATGGGAATATAGTCAGAAGGCAATTTGCAGGTAATCCACTTCTCTGGTTAGTAGGTGTTTCATCCCACTCTACTGTAAGCTCCCTCAGGGACAAGTGCTACTTCTGTGTTTTACTGACAAGTGTCTACTCTTGTGCCTGGTATATATACAGAGAGAGTGCAAAACTGTTCAATAAATGAATCACTATTATAACATGTATCAGTCAGCATATGCTAAATTATGCTGTGGTAACAAACAAACACAGCACTGAAGATTTATGTATTATTCTTGCTGTAAGCCCATCTCAAGTCAGTTGTTCCACGCCATCTTTACTCTGAAATCCAGACTAATGGAGCAGTTTTTACTTGGAATATTCCTAGTCTCTTGGCAGAGGAAAAAGAGGACAGTGATGTGAACCACATGCCGGTTTAAAAGTTTCTGCTTGAGAGAGAGACGCCTTACTTCCACTCACATTTCACTGGCCAATTCAAATGAAGACCAGGTCTGACTTCAAGGGGCTGGAAAATTAAAATTCTCTCCCACACGATCCCTTCCCTTAAGTTTTGTCAGAGTTTAACATTTACTTGCAGTATTGCCCCTAAGATATAATTTAAGGAACACAATATTTCATTGTAATTTTAAACAGCCAAAACTAATCTGAAACCTCGAACAGTAGATATATGTTTTGTGCCCAGCACCCCAATCTTATACGTCTACAGTCCTGGCTAAGAAGAATCGGTGCTCAGAACAGTGATGCCACGAGCACTGGAATGATAGTCAATCATTAAAGACAACTTCTGTTATTGCCATCAGCTAATAGTTACTAAAGCAAAGCAAAAACTTGATATATCCTAGGAAGATCTTCAAAAAAAAAGTAATTGAAATAAACACAAAAAGGTTTTCTGTTGAAGCCATTTTTCAATTCCTACAGGAATATAGGGAGGCATAAGAACATTACGTTCAAGAGTGGTTTTATTCTATTTCTTATATTATTCCATGCAAAAAAGCATTCCTCTAAGTAAATGACCTGCAGTAAGATTATAACTGAGGTTGAAAGAGTTGGCGAATAGACTAGAAAGGGAAAAATAAAAATGAAATTAAAAATGAAGTCCTTAGCAATAAACTTAAAAAGGCATTCTGAGAGGGACTGTACTTCAAATCAACACTAAAGATTGAAGAGGAAAGAGAGAGATTAACATTGACTGATTTAATGTCTGCAAAACATTGTACTGCATGCTTTTTATATATGAGATTTTATAATAAATGACAGTGCAGAAGTTACCACCTATGAGAAGTCTCTTCCTTTACCCTTCAAAATCAGCTAATGATTAAATATAGTAACAGCTAGTACGTGTTGGACACTTAATATGTGCTAAATCAGTTGTTCTCAATCACCTGTGTGATTTTGCTCCCAGGAGACATTTGGCAATGTTTGCAGACATTTATCGTTATCACATCAGGTGAGGGAGGATGGAAAGTGTTGTGTTACTGGATTGAGGCCAGGGCTGCTATAAACATGCTGCAATACATAGGACAGTCTCCAGTACAAAGAGTTATCTGGCCCACAGTGCCAGCCCACAGTGGTAACTAACTTAATCCTCACAATAGTTTTGTAAATATATAGCATTGTGATTTACCTTTTACAGATGAGAAAATGGAGGCAAATATTATTAAGTAACTAACTTACTCAAGATAATATATCTAGTGAGAGTTGGGGCCTGTGTTTGAAGACAGACAGTCAGGCTCCAGCCTACAAATTCTTAACCACTATCCCCTGAGTCTTCCCACTGTCACGTAAGTCTGTGAGAGTAAGAATTCTGTATATGCACTACTGTTTCCCGTCAAACCCTTAGTACAATGCCTATAATAGTGTTTGTAAAGCAGCTGTTGAGTGAAGGAATGAAATAAGGTGTCCACCGTCACAGTTTACCAGGAAGGTTCTAGTTAGTTAAGAAAGTTGGTCCCAATTTTCAGTCTTAAAGAATTTTTTACATAGTATTCTTCTATAGATTGTATTCTTAGGAGCTGGGGAAATTCTAGTGAAAAGCATGAGGCTTACATTTCAGTTAGTCTGTGTATGCTAGAGAAACAGATTGTTTTCCTCAAATTTTAATAATGAGTAAAGCTTAAGGACATCCCCATCCCCAAATCCAGTTATCCCAGATTAGGAACCACTGAAAGATGACAATACATACTCTACTGGTTTGATAGTCACATGGAAAAAGGGAAAACAAAATAAAACAAAAAACACCTTTTCATTCCCCTAGAACTGGAGTTGAACACTCCATTCCACAGGCCGAATCAGGGCCGCTCAAGGTTTTGATAAATAAAGTTTTACTGGAACACAGTCATCTCCTTTGTTTCTGTATTGTCCATGGTTGTTTTCACACAAGAGCAGAGTTGAGTAGTTGTGATGGAGACCATGTGGCCTGCAAAGCCTAAATATTTACTATCTGGGTATTTTCAGAAAACATCTGCCAACCTCTGCCACAGAACAAAGCTGCCGATACTTGAAAAATAATATTTTTTTGTCAATTACATGGTACAGTATTATTTTTTTTCCAGTAGTATTATCCAGACCTATTCTCTTGGCTTTGGAAAGTACAAACAACATGGCGGTTGGGCTCTTGTTTTTGTAGAGATTATCTGAATGACTGTGGCTGTGGCCTGATAAATCCATGCACCTGCTTTACCGAGTAAGTAGAAGGATTTTTGGAAGCACAATAATATGTCTATATACTTTTATCCATAAATGAAAATGCTTAGAAAATTCTAGGAGGTTTAATTTCTGCCAGAGTTCCCATGATAAATAAACCAATATATTTTTAAAGCAGCATGCCAACAAATCTAAAAGAGATCTATAATTAGTTGTTACTGCATATGGATTTCAGCACAAATTAGATGAAATACATCAAGGTGACCAGATTTCCTTGCTAGGGTTTTGTCTCCAAAGCACATATTTTTATTCATAAGTTTTTAGACATCGTTTAAAACTTTTCACACTATTTAGATTCTCAGTGAATAATTTTTTAAAATATAAATCTTATGACTTTGACATCATGGCTTTTTCTATAGTATTGAATATGGAAAACTAATGGACATAGAGGCCACTTTTATAACTTTATATTGAAGTACAACATATGTACAGAAAAATGCTCATATGTCCAGTTCAATGTATTTTCACAAATTAAACACATCTGTCTATACAGCGCTTAGATCAAGGAATAGAGAATTACCAGCAGCCCTCTCATGCCCGTTTTGAGTTAAAACCCACCACAAGGGTAACCCTTACCCTTACCCTTCTAACACGATGCATTAATTTTGCCTGCTTTTGTTTACTTTTTTGTGTCTTTTTCTCAACCTGATGTCTGTGAGATTCATTCATGTTTTTGCATATAATAGTGATTTGTTCATTCTCATGACTGTAAAGTATTCTATTGCATGAATACCTAATTTTTATTTATTCTACTGTTGAAGGGCATTTGTGTAGTTTCCAGATTGAGGATATTACAAATAGTTCCAATGAGCATTCTATTAGATACCTTTTGTTGAATATATATATATATATATATATATATATATATACATTTTCTTATTCTTTTTGCACAGTGGAATCATTTTATATATATATATATTTGTTAAGCCTATGTAAAAGGAATTATTGTCTTTTAATATATTATTTCTTGCTTAGAATAAAAGAGACTAATTCATTTGGAATTGTTCTTGATAACACTGTCATAGAATCATTAAATCTCATCTTAGAACTTCAGAGGTCATCTCCAGGATTAATTTGATGGATGTGTCACTTCTCTAATATTCTCAACAAATTGGCAACCAGCTTCAGTTTATTTACCTCCATGTTCATGTTAAAGAAACTCACTTTCTGAAGAGGAAGCTACTTCAATTTTCCCAAAGCTCAAATAAACTGAAATACAGCTTAGTAACTTTTTGATTCTAGTTCTACTCTCAAAAGTCCTATAGATTTGCATTTAATTTCTCTTCTCCTTGGTGAACTTGATATTGAGAGACGCTAATTGTGCCTTTGCAAAAAGCCATTTTTCCTCTTTTTTGTGTTAGTAATTGTTTCTAGATTCTCCACCATCATGTAAACATTACATTGGCATAATCTAGTCTGTCACCATCTCTTTTAATTATTGATGTTCATTTAAAAGAGAGAGAAAGGGAAAGAGACTGGAAAACAGATGCAGTAATCATCAACAAATGTTATTTCTGGATGTTAGGACAACAGATAATTTAAATATTTTTTGGCTTATATTTTCCTAGGAGTTCTAGATTGAACTTAGAAACTTTTAGGAACATTAAAAAAAGCCATTAAACAATATGGTGTCCAAAACTGAGGAAAATTCCCTAGAGAATCACTAATCCAGTGTAGAATAGAATGCAACTATTTTCTTTCTTATACTGAACCTGAATTTTTTTTTATAAACACGGGTTATGTTAGTTATTTTTGGCAAATGCGTGTAATTATCGTATCATATGTGAGACATAGTCAATGAAAGTCTTGTGATAACTTTCACTTTTTCATTCAACATTGTTTATTAAACATCCATTGACCAAACAGCATGACTTACTCGAGGCTCTGTTCTTAAGAAGCAAGTAGCTGGTGAGGGAGGTAGATTTGTACATTTCCCATTATAAAACTATGACCATAGATGCAACATTGGTGACCACAAAGTAGCACATAAAAGGAGCTCTCAGTCCATTTCAGAGCCATTCATGGAATACTGAGCCCTGAAGTGAAGATGCTCAAGTTTTCTTAAGAGGAAAACCAGTGAATGAACAACATGCCCGCAAGGATGGAGTGTGGGTGTGATAGGATCCTGGAAGAGGGTTAGGAAGGTGGGGTGAGTGGAGTTTAGAGAGAAGGTTGAAGGGTCACCCTGAGATCATTCATATACTTAAAGACTTTCTGAAAGGTATCCTGAATTCAGTGGGGCATCAGTAAAACATTTAAGCCCAGAAGTGACATGATCAGACTGGGTGCATCCAAAAACTCATTATGGCTCATACCACTCCATTATAAGTCAGTTTTACAAGAGTATATATTTACTCTTAATAATTTCAATTTAGACAGAAATTTCATCATTGAACAAATAGCATTTCTGTAGTCAATATATAGTTAACTTTAAATGGTCAGGGTGAAAACTAATGAAATTAGTTAGGAATATTTTTTCCTGAACCAGATTTGAAATTTTCATTTTTCCTGGCTCTCTCATAGAATATTTTTTCCTGAACCAGATTTGAAAATTTCATTTTTCCTGGCTCTCTCATATTCAGACTTCAAATACTTATTTAATTTTACTGGTGTTGGTGGATTTACTATCTTTGAAAACCAAGTGTGACATAACTTTATTTCATATTAATAATGCTGTCTGAGCTTGGTTTCTATGACTCTTGGATACATTTGGAATATAAAGACGATCTTCTGGAAGTGGAACAAGACCTTTGCAGCTGTGCTTGTGTTAAGTGGTTTCAGTCCAAAAATAATCATGCTCTAATATTACCATAGGGCACTGGGCTTTCTTTTGTGTTCAACATTGATTTGGATCTGTAAAATTTAGTATGCCAAGTTTGTCATCAAATGCTTGGAACTTAGGAGAGAGAATGGAGTTTGAGGTTAGTTTGCAGAAACAGAAATTTTTATTAATATTGGAAAATAGCCACACTGATTGAAGGAAGGGTGGAAAAGCAGTACTGTGTCTCTTTCAGTTTGAAACAACATTCAATCTCTTGCAAAGTGCTTTACTCCAAAGAGCTGAAAATGTACAGTGTTGGGCTGCCTGACAATTAGCGCTGGAGGGAGGAGGAATAATTGAATAATGTCTTTCCACCAAAAAATGTCAAGCTCTTTGCCTGAGCAGGCTCATTTGCCCACTGCTCTTTGGCAGCCATCAAATCCAGCTCTTGAATGTCAGTCAACTTGTCTAGGTCATAAACACAGAACTTGTTCTAGCCAATGGCTCTGTGCCTGCATTTTCACGTTTGGCTCACTTGGCCTGGGTTTCCTCAGCAGGCTGTCACTGGAGTGAGTAAAGGGAGAGATTGCGCCCTCACAGAACCTCATGTTAAAAATTACTTTCCTCTTCGAAACCAATTCAACCTACCTGTGCGCTGGGTTATTGGTGCTTGAAATAAGAGAACCTTGTATTACCAAGCCCCGCCCTGCAAAACTCCTGCCTGGTTTGCACCTTTCTTTTATTGATTCTGTTATTCTGTGTTATGGGTTGAATTGTACATCCCCTCCCTACAAAAAAAAAGGTGTTGAAATCCTAACCCTCAGTACCTCGGTGTTGAAGGTACCTACCCCACTACCTCAAAATATGACCTTATTGGGAAAATAGGGTTGTGACAGAGGTAATCAGTTAAGATGAGGTCATACTGAAGCAGGGTGGGTCCATCATCCAATAGGACTGTATCCTTATGAAAGGGGGAAATTTGGACACAGAAATACACACACAGGGAGAACTCCATGGGGAGAATGGAGTTATGCTATCACAAGCCAAGGAACTACCACAAGCTAAGAGAGAGGCTTGAAACAGATTCTTCCTTAATGCCTTGAGAGGAATCATAGTCCTGTCGACACCTTGATCTCAGATGTCTAGACTCCAGAACTGCAAGACAACAAGTTTCATTTGTTTAAGCCACTCAGCTTGTGCTACTTTGTTATGTCATCCCTGGCAAATGAATACTCTCTGTTTACTCAAATCTCTCTCTCTCTTTTTTAAACTTTGTGTCATGTGCATACCCATTGAGCTAAAGATAAGCTTGACACCTTTGTATCTTGGTTTAGAAAGCAATCTGGGCTTCCCTAAGGTTGCTCTCTTTGAGCTGTTCTAATATAATTGCTTTATTTAATCGGATTTGAGACTAACACCCAGGCTCATTACCAACCAGCAAAGAGGCAACTGTGCCAGGCTTATTCTAGATGCCCCATGGGAGTGATTGTAACCCTCCAAAGTCCAGCAGTAGGCCCCAGTGGTAGACCCTTCCTCATGCCAGGCAGGACAGACCATGTTAAAAACCTTCAAGCATAGTCCTGAAATTACTTCCACTGACCAAACTAGTGCCAACATTCATTTTTATTATATAGGTCCTTTAGTCTATCCTTAACTCTGGAAATAAATTTGCCAACTTAGAATTATTTTAGAAGTGGCTTTAAAACTATCAAGGTAATTTAAGATGAGGTTAACTATACTTCTATTTAGAAGAAGTCTGGTAACCAGCCCCCAGTCTTCCAAAACTCTCTCTGTGGTGTGTTCAACAGACACATTTGAATATTAACCATGTTGGCACATTGTGTAGAAGATACAAAAGTGAGTGTTTAAATGGAGAGCTTCTCTATACATCTAAATTAATAAACATTTATTAAGTGAGACTAAAATAAGGGGATTATTAACTCACTCAACAGTGAATTACTTGGAACTCATCTTGTGCTGGGCACTATGCTGTCCCTTGTAGGTCATGGAATGTGTAAGATAAAATGGGCCCTGCTCTCAGGAACTTTCCATTGTAGGAGAGAATCTCTTTTCAGTTCTCAAGGACTATGGCTTCTAGAAGGGAGATAAGATAAATGCAAAAATAACTATATTGAAATCAGATGTGAATAAAGTGACTTAAGTGATAAGCAAATTTCTATGAGCAAATAGAAGTGAAAACAGATGCAGTTATACAATCAAAAAGGAAGTGGGACAAATCACTGAAACATTAGTCCAAACCAAGGATACTAATTGTATCAAATTAAGTTCTTAGGCCCATGTGCTGGCAAACTGTAAAATGTCTGTGCTGCTACTATTCTACTACTCCTTTCCACCCCTTAATGCCTTTCCCTTTCGCCCCTATTCCAAATTTGTAATCTCAGAAACATGCTTTTTATAAAAGATACTTAGTCAATTTATAATGGCACAGACAACAAGCAGAATATTATTAGAAAATTTCTGAGGTCATTAGCACAAAAATGCAATTATAAGCTTTACTGTACAGTAGAGGGGTGATAAGGTCAGCACAGCAAGGGCATTTCTTTTATTACCAATAGTCAGTGGAAGGGGAAGTGATGCTAATTTACTTGAGAAAATCTGCTCCAGACTGCTATACCAGTATGTGCTATTATAATTAAAATCACTAGTTTTGATTACCGTAAAAGTAGAGTCAGTTTGGAGAAAACATTCTAAAATGGAAAAAAATTGACAGTAGGGGCAAGATGGCGGAAGAGTAAGACGCGGAGATCACCTTCCTTCCCACAGATACAGTAGAAATACATCTACACGTGGAACTGCTCCTACAGAACACCCACTGAACGCTGGCAGAAGATGTCAGACCTCCCAAAAGGTAAAATGGAAAAAAATCTATTTTTTTTTTAGATTTTAGTTTCTCTGTGTCAATGCAGATAATTATCACTAATGATTCATCTAACAAGATATAATGAATGGAGGTAAGAACTTAACAGGGATCTTGAAGACCTGGTTTCTAGTTTTGGTTGTGCTACCAACTTTCTGTGTAATTATGGATAAAATGTGTTCTCTCTCTGAGCATTATTTGTATCATCTGCAGAATCACGTGCATTGGACTGGATGATCATTACGTTGTTTTTCAGCAGTGGGATTCCATCTTACAAAATTAGAGCAAGAGGCCCATGATGAACATGTCTTGGATTCTCTCTGGCTGGATGTTGACCAGCTGCTCTTGCCCACATAAAGCTTAGCCATCTCCAATAATGTAAGTTATTGAGGAAAGAGCTAGTAATAATAGGGAATATTTGTGCCAGACACTATGCCAAGACTCTATTGTGTGATTTTTCAACATAAACCAGGGCATGGGTGCTTATATTATCCACATTTTATAGATGAGAAAAGTGCTCTGGCTCATTCAGTTGGGAAGTAAAGACCAGATTTGAATCCAGGTGTACTTGACTCCAGAGTCTGGGCTATGGAGCTCAAGGCTTCTGTTCTACCTCTGGAACCTGTGAATATGACCTTATTTGGACAAAAGTTCTTTGTAGATGTAATTAAATTAAGAATCTTGAGATAAGGTCATTCTGGATTTAGGGTAGGTCTTAAATCTAATGACAACTAGCCTTAGACAGAAGAAGGGAACTCACAGAAACACACAAGATAGAAGGCCATGTGAAGGCGGAGGCAGAGATTGGAGCTGTGCAGCCCCAAGTCAAGGAAATTCTGGAGCCACTAGAAGCTGGGAGAGGCAAAGGCGGATTCTCTTCTAGAGTCTTTGAATGAAGTATGGCCGTGAAGACATCTTGATTTCAGACTTCTGGACTCTAGAACTGTGAAAGAATAGATTTCTGTTGCTTTATCTAACAAGTTTATGGTAATTTTTTTTATGGCAATCCTAGAAAACTAATACAACTTTCAATCTGATGGATCTTTAAAATCATAGGAAGTTTTTCTTAAATGCAGACATACGGGCTTGGGTCAGATAAACTGAATGAGGATGATATTTGTACACAAGGCCAGTCAGTTGCCACCAGCCCACAAAAGACTGTACCCTGAGAATGACCCACCCACTCCCACCCCATGCCACCACCCTACACCACCATGGCTCTCACTTCTGTCAGAGTGACTGCAATTTGCTACGTCCCGGGCAACAGCCAGAATTCTACACCGTGAGCTCCCTGAACCTTCCTCAGGCTTATTGTTGCTAGAAATTACTGACAAAATATTACAATGGTTCAGTACAATTTTAATTTTAACTATAAAATAAAATATCAACAAACCCCAAAAAGGGAAAAAAAGATTAAAGTGTTGGTCACAGTGTTCATGAAGCTGTCCCTTTTCCTGATCACCTGAAAGGTAGATCAAAATTCTTTAGAAGGATAGTAGGAAAGTCAGGCTGGAACCCAGGTAAACTCTCCAATCTCAAATCTCAGCGTGTGGGTGTATTTATTGTTTAGTTTTCTCATAGACATTTGGTTCAGTGTAGAAGGATCCTTTGTAGAAATGCAATCTTGGCTAAAAAGCGACCTTGTTCCCTCTTTATAAAATTCGAAGCTACCATAATTTGTCAAACTTCTAGGGAAAGAGGATTTTACTTCTGGGAAATCCCACAAAAGGCTTAGATAAGAGTACTTTGATAATATAAATCTACATATATCACAGTAAATAAAATAATCTCAGAGAGATAGTTTCCTAGTCTGTAAAAAGATAATGGAAATGACACCTAACTTGCAGGAATCTTTGCAAGATAACGTTGAGAACCAGATGCTACCTAATACAGGGCTTGACACAAATAGGTGCAGCCCATATTGTTTTTATTTTTAATAGTGTCTTTTAATGGACTTGACATAGATTTTTCTCTTTCAATCTCATCTGCTTTATGTTTTCCTAAGTATATGTTTCTCATAAATAACTTTTTAGCAAGAAATTATTCTATAGTAGTCTATATTTATTAATATACTTTTAGGAATTTTTATTAGGTGTTTATTTAGAAAATATGTGTGATCATTGTTTTAATGGAGTAGTCATAAAGGCAATACTCTAAAGAAGGAAAGATAATGTACTATGGTTAAGGAATAATTTTAATTTCCTTACATGCTTGATTGAATCAAGAATACTTTTATTTGGTTCTATACAGAAGAGGAAGGACCCTCATCCGTTTGAACCACAAGGACTAAAAGCAATTGAAGTTTATTCTTGATTTTCTTATTTTACTGAGCTCTTCAGCAGAGTCTATTTTGTTTGGGTTTGGGGAAAGGAGATGATCTCAAGGAAAGAAGATTTTTAAAATTTATATTTGCCTTGATTATTTGGTAAAAATAATATTTAATTAGTTAAGGATTTGCCAGACCAGCTTTTTTTTTCCTTCTCCCTACACCTTCATTCTCTTGTAAGTATCACAGACGATCCATTTGATAATTCAGTAGAGTTTGTTAATCACAGATTATTGGAAAATTATTTTTTGGTAAATGATAAGATTTGCCTATTTCACTAGAAGACAGTAAGTAATGTTCAGTGAATTTTATCAGTACAGTGTCACAGGAAAGCTGTTTCAGGTCTACAACCTTAGGCTGTCTATTGGTGCAAAATGGTGTAACATGTAATTGGAATTTCTTTAATAATTTTTACAGTAATACAAGTTAGTATTTACTAAAATCTTTCTGCGGTCTAGGCATTGTACAAAACGTTTGCATATATAATCTCATGTAATCCTCTTCCTATGTCCATTTAAAAGGTGAGAAAATTGGAGCTCAAAGAAATCATAATTTACCTAAGGCCACACAGTAACAGTAACAGTTAGTGATTGCAAACAATAGTTACTAACAATAGTACATAAGATAGTGTATTACTGACCCAACGTGTCAAGACAATACATGATTTTTTATTATCACTATGTGCTTCATCAAGGAATGTTTCATGCTAAACTGCATGCAGATCTCCTTATGCCTGTTTTGGTTAAGCATGTTTGGTTAAGCTAAATGTTTTGGTTAAGTTTCATTGACACATAGTAATGTCAATACAATCAGTTAAAGCAAAATATTTAGCATTAAACTGAGAGTTGGCAGAGGAAACTGACAAGCTTTTATATTAGTTATCTATTTCTACACAAAGTAAAACAAACTTAAGGACGTACCACACATTAATTTTTCTCACAGTATTTGTAGGTCAGGAATCTGTGCACAACTTTCCTGGGTCCTCTGCTTCAAAGTCTCTCATGAGACTCTAATCAAGTGAAGGCGGGGGATAGGGTCTCATATGAAAAGGTGACTGGAGAAGGATCTGCTGCCAAGTTCACTTATGTAACTGTTTGCAAAATTATGTCCTTTTTGGGTGGTTTGAGGGTCAGAGTTTCTAGCTGGCTGTTGACAGGGGATTGTTCTTAGTTCCTTGCTACATGGGCCTTCCCAACATGGCGACTTACTCCATCAAGGAAGGGAGGGAGTCTGTTACCAAGGTGGAAGCCAGAATTTTTGTAACCTAATCACGAAAATGACTTTTCTTAACTTTGACAAATTCTATTGGCTACTGAAGGGAGTGGATTATGAAAGACTGTGAATATCATGTGGCAGGAATACACTGAGGGCCATCTTAGAAGCAACCTAGTCTAAATCTGTCCTCTTTTTTTTTGCCATTTTGCTATTTCATGGAATGCTATATTCTTGATACCTTTCTGGAAATAATTAAGAAGGAGCAAGTTTCTTAAATTGGGTTCCCTGTCACTGAAATCTTTTTCCTGGTGCCTCTGACATAATTTGGCTCTCTACCTTTTTGGATTCTACAACTCTCCATGTATTCATTAGCTATAGACTGGGCCTTCTATTGTCACATCAAAGTATGTAGTTCTTTTTTTAATAGACTTTATTTTTTGGAGCAGTATTGGATTCACAGCAAAACTGAGCAGAAAATACGTAGAGTTTACTTATACCCTCTGACTCCACACATATACAACCTCCCCACTGCCCATACCATTTGATACAATTGAATTCAATTCAATTGATGAATTGAATAATGTACAGTAATACATTATTAGTTCTCAAAATCCATAACTTATATCAGGGTTCATTCTGGGTGTTGTGCATTCTATAGGTTTTGACAAATTTATAACGTAATCCACCATTATTGTATCATGCAGAATAGTTTCATTGCCTTAAACTTTCTTTTCACTCCCCTGACAACCACTAATCTGTTTGCTTTCTCCATGGTTTTGCCTTTTCCAGAGTGTCGTATGGTTGGAATCATACTGCATGTAGGATTTTAAGATTGGTTTCTTTCACTTATAATATGCATTTAAGTTTCCTCCATGTCTTTTCATGGCTTGAAAGCTCATTTCTCTTTAGTGCTGAATAATATTCTGTTATCCGGATGTATCACAGTTTCTTTACCCATTCCTCTCCTGAAGGACTTGGTGCGTCCAAGTTTTAGAAATTATGAATGAAGCGGCTATAAACTTCTGTGTGCAGATTTTTGTGTGGACCTATCTTTTCAATTCATTTGGGTAAATACCAAGGAACATGACTGCTGGATCATATGGTAAAGTATGTTTAGTCTTACAACAAACTGCTCAACTGTTGTTCAAAATGACTGTACTATTTTGCATTCCCACCAGCAGTGAATGAGAGTCCCTGTTGCTCCACATCCTTGTGTCCTTGCCAGCAATCAGTGTCAGCATTCCAGATTTTTGCCATTCCAATTAAGTTTGTAGTGGTATCTCATTGTTGTTTTAATTTGCAATTCCTGAATGACTTATGATAAGGAGCATATTTTCATATGTTTATTTGCTATGTATACCTTCTATGTTGAGGTGTCTGTTCAGGTCCTTTGCTTATTTTTAATCAGATAGTTCATTTTCTTATTATTGAGTTTCAAGGGTTCTATGTATATTTTAGATAACAGTCCCTTATCAGACATGTCTTTTGCAGGTATTTTCTCTCAGTCTGTGACTTGTCTTCTCATTCTCTTGACATGGTCTTTCACAGAGCAGAAGTTTTTAATTTTAATAAATTATTGTTTATCAATTAATATTTCAATTGTGCCTTTTGTGTTGTGTCTAAGAAAGTCATCATCAAATCCCAAAGTCATCTAGATTTTCTCCTATGTTATCTACTAGGATAGTGTTATTATAGTTTTATTATTATAGTTTTGAATTTTACATTTAGATCTCTGATCCATTGTGTGTTAATGTTTGTGAAAGGTATAAAGTCTGTGTTTAGATTTGTTTTTTTTGGCATGTGGATGTCCACTTGTTCCAGCAACATTTGTTGAAAAGTCAGTCTATCTTGTCTCCATTATATTGCATTTACTGCTTTGTCAAAGATCAGTTACCTGTATTTACGTGAGTCTATTTCCAGGCTCGCTATTCTGTTCCATTGACATGTTGTATATTCTTTTGTTAATACCACACTGTTTTGCTCACTATAGCTTTACAATAAGTCTTTAGGTTAGGTAATGTCTGTCCTCTGACTTTGTTCTTTCCCTTGTTAGCTATTCTGCATCTTCTACGTCTCAATATAAATTTTAGACTTGGTTTGTTGATATCCACAAAATAACTTGCTGGGATATTTTTTTTTTTCTTTTTATTGGGGTATAGTTGTTTTACAATGTTGTGTTAGATTGGGATTGTGTTGAATCTATAGAAGAACTGACATCTTGGCAATATTGAGTCTTCCTATCCAGGAACATGGAATTTTTCTCCATTTATTTAGTTCTTCTCTGATTTATTTAGTCAGAGCTTTGTAGTTTTCCTCATATAGGTCTTATACATACTTCTTCTTTTTTTGAAACATCCAACAAAGAGTATTTTTTTTTTTCAGATTCTTTTCTATTATAGTTTATTACAAGATATTGAATATGGTTCCCTGTGCTATACAGTAGCACAGTTTATCTATTTTACATATAGTAGTTTGTATCTGCTAATCCTAAATTTCTAATTTATTCCCCCTCCCCTTTTCCCTTTGGTAACCATAAGTTTGTTTCTATGTCTGTGAATCTGTTTCTGCTTTGTAAATAAGTTCGTTTGTGTCATATTTTATATGCCAAATATGTGATATCATATGATATTTGTCTTTCTCTGTCTGACTTACTTCACTTAGTAAGATAATCTCTAGGTCCATCCATGTTGTTGCAAATGGCATTATCTCATTCTTTTTTATGGGTGAGTCATTTTCTATTGTATATATGTACCACATCTTCTTTATCCATTCATCTGTTGATGGACATTTAGGTTGCTTCTGTGTCTTGACTATTGTGAATAGTGCTGCTATGAACATTGGGGTGCATATATCTTTTTGAATTAGAGTTCTTGTCTTTTCAGGATATATGCCCAGGAGTGGAATTGCTGGATTTATGGTAACTCTATTTTTAGTTTTTTAAGGAACCTCCATACTGTTCTTCATAGTGGCTGTACCAATTTACATTCCCACCAACAGTGCAGGAGGGTTCCCTTTTCTCCACAACTTCTCCAGCATTTATTATTTGTAAACTTTTTAATGTTGGCCATTCTGATCAGTGTAAGGTGATACCTCATTGCAGTTTTGATTTGCATTTCTCTAATAATTAGCACTGTTAAGCATCTTTTAATGTGCCTCTTGGTCATCTGTATGTCTTCTTTAGAGAAATGTCTATTTAGGTCTTCTGCCCATTTTTTGATTGGGTTGTTTGTTATTGAGTTGTATGAGCAGCCTGTATATTTTGGAAATTAAGCCCTTGTCAGTTGCATAATTTGTAAATATTTTCTCCCAGTCTGTAAGTTGGCTTTTCATTTTGTTTATGGTTTCCTTTGCTGTGCAAAAGTGTATAAGTTTGATTAGATCCCATTTGTTTATTTTTGCTTTTGTTTCTATTGCCTTCGGAGACTGACCTAAGAAAACATTGGTGAGATTTATGTCAGAGAATGTTTTGCCTATGTTCTCTTCTAGGAGTTTTATGGTGATATGTCTTATGCTTAAGTATTTAAGCCATTCTGAGTTTATTTTTGTGTATGGTGTGAAGGTGTGTTCTAACTTCATTGATTTATGTGGCTGTCCAACTTTCCCAACACCACTTGCTGAAGAGACTGTCTTTTCTCCACTGTGTATTCTTGCCTCCTTTGTCAGAGATTAATTGACCTTAGGTGTGTGGGTTTATTTCTGGGCTCTCTATTCTGTTCTATTGATCTATATTGTACATACTTCTTTTTAGAGTTTTACCCAAGTATTTAAGTTTGGGGTGTAGCTAATGTAAGATTTTAATTTCAATTCCACTTTTATATATAGAATATAAGTAAACGACTTTTGTATATTAAACTGGATCTTACAACCCTGCTATAATTGCTATTAGTTTCAAGACTTTTTCATTGTTTCATTGTTTTTAGATCCTTTCAAATTTTCTACACAATCATGTCATCTCCAAATATAGTTTCATTTCTTAACATTCTAATTTATATGCCTTTTATTTCCTTTTCTTGTCTTATTCATTAGCTAGAACTTCCAATATTATGTTGAAAAGGAGTAGAGAAAAAGTACATTCTTAACTTTTTTCCTGATCTTACAGGGAAAGCTTATAGTTTCTCACCATTAAGTATTATATTAGGTTTAGGTTTTTTGCAGGTTTTTAAAAAATCAAATTGGGGAAGTTCCCTTCTATTCCTAGTTTTCTGAGAGTTTTTACTCATGAATGGTTGTTGGATTTGTCAATTTTTTTCCATCTATTTATGTGATCATGTGACTTTTCTTCTTTAGCCTGTTGATGTGTAGTCTATTATTTTTTTCACCTGGCACTATTTTGGAGGGTACCTGCAGTTTTGACTAACTCAATTCAAGAGAAAGAAATACAAAGTCTGATTTTGCCCACATTTCCAAACAGTCTTCTCCAGTGCAGTCTTATGTTAGTAAAAGTAATATTTTCATAGCTACCTGTAGTTTCTCAATTGCTTTAGAATTTGGAGAGAGGAGTATGATTGATTTTTGCCATATAAATAGAGCCATCAGAATTCCTAACAAAGTAGTAACAAACTTATAAGAATGTTAGGTGTATTAAGTGAGATTTGTTTTCAATACAGGTAAGTTAAGTACTTGGTACATGGTAAACAATCAATAGTTACTTCTTTTTCTTATTTTCCTTTTCTTCCTCTTCTAATAATGATGATGATGATGATAGCTGTGATCAAATTGAGTTTTCTAAGTATTATACTACATATTTTTTACTACCTAGACTACATATTTATATTTCCAAGGTTGTACTACATGTGCTAAACATTTTTAAATGTATTAAACATTTTTAATACATTACATATCCTACTACATATTCTCAGGTAAGGCAGAATATAAAAAATACAAAAATAATATAAATTTTAATAAAGGTAAATTTATTAATTTTTATTTTTATCCAGTTAAAGGGAAAATATGGAAGGGGTAATAATACATCAACATTCATGAGAGAAACACAAGTAAAGAATACTACTATGAAATGACATACACAAAATATCCTAGTAGGAGCATCCTGGCTAGGGAGATGAATAGATACTTGGAAAGGCCACTGACAGGTTGAGTCTCTGGTGCTTGTGATTCCACTGTGCCTTGGATTGAGAGAGTTGGAAAATAATCAAATTACTCTTTAAAAAGTAGTTGAGAGTGAGATTTAGAGACTGTATAGCAGAAAGAGATATGCAGTCTTTCAGGTGATAGTAAAAGAGGGATGGTGATGGGAGCAGGATTTTATATTGGTGCTTGTAGTTTGGTGTGCAACACAAACTCTCTCCTTTATCACAAGCTTTTTCAGTAAACTGCAATAAATCTACATTGTTTATGAGCAGTTTGATAAAAGGATATGTTCTGAAGGAAGAACATGCAGGACTAAATCTTTTTTTTAAAGACTGGTTTGGTGTGAAAACAAAGGCTGCCCATTGAAAAATAGGCACATGTTAACCAATAATTCATATTCTCTGGTATGCATGGTAAGGTGCTACCTACTGTTGATACAGAATCGAGCATGATATAGACCCTGCCTTCACACCTTCACAGAGGTCACTATCCTTACTACAGCATATCTTGTAAAGCTCACAGTGAATTAGCTGAAAACCTGTTTGAAGAGTTACTGACAAATGTGCCTTGAAAAAGAATTCCTTAGTTAAAGAGGTTTGGAAAATACGACACACTCTAACTCTTCTTGGAGATTCCCAAAGCTCTTTAGTACATTAAAGACTGAGACATCTGTAATTAAATGTACTCTATAGTCACATGTGCTTATTTAACTCTGTCAAAGCCAGTCTTTCCCAAATGTATTTGCTCGTGAAACTCATTTTTTTTTAAATGTCTTTATTGGAGTATAATTGCTTTAAAATGGTGTGTTAGTTTCTGCTTTATAACAAAGTGAATCAGCTATACATATATATGTATATCCCCATATCTCCTCTTTCTTGCATTTCCCTCCCACATCTCTAGGTGGTCACAAATCACCGAGCTGATCTTCCTGTGTTATGTGGCTGCTTCCCACTGGCGATCTATTTTACATTTGGTAGTGTATATATGTCCATGCCACTCTCTCACTTCATCCCAGCTTATTCTTCCCCCTCCCTGTGCCCTCAAGTCCACTCTCTATGTCTGCGTCTTTATATGTCCTGCCCTTAGGTTTTTTTTTTTTAGATTCCATATATATGTGTTAGCATATGGTATTTGTTTTTCTCTTTCTGACTTCCTTCACTCTGTATGACAGATTAGAGGTCCATCCACCTCACTACAAATAACTCAATTTCATTTCTTTTTATGGCCAATATTCCATTGTATATTTGTGCCACATCTTCTTTATCCATTCATCTGTTGATGGACACTTAGGTTGCTTCCATGTCCTGGCTATTGTAAATAGTGCTGCAATGAACATTGCGGTACATGACTCTTTTTTGAATTATGGTTTTCTCAGGGTATATGCCCATTAGTGGGATTGCTGGGTCGTATGATAGTTCTATTTTTAGTCTTTTAAGAAACATCCATACTGTTCTCCATAGTGGCTGTATCAATTTACATTCCCACCAACAGTGCAGGAGGGTTTCCTTTTCTCCACACCCTCTCCAGCATTTATTGTTTGTAGATTTATTGATGATGGCCATTCTGACTGGTGTGAGGTGATACCTCATTGTAGTTTTGATTTGCATTTCTCTAATGATTAGCGATGTTGAACATCCTTTCCTGTGTTTGTTGGCAATCTGTATATCTTCTTTGGAGAAATGTCTATTTATGTCTTCTGCCCATTTTTGGATTGGGTTCTTTGTTTTTTTGATATTGAGCTGCATGAGCTGCTTGTAAATTTTGGAGATTAATCCTTTGTCAGTTGCTTCATTTGCAAATATTTTCTCCCACTCTGAGGGCTGTCTTTTCGTCTTGTTTATGGTTTCCTTTGCTGTGCAAAAGCTTTTAAGTTTCATTAGGTCCATTTTTTAATTTTTGTTTTTATTTCCATTTCTCTAGGAGGTGGGTCCAAATGGATCTTGCTGTGATTTATGTCATAGAGTGTTCTGCCTATGTTTTCCTCTAAGAGTTTTATAGTGTCTGGCCTTAATTTATGTCTTTAATCCATTTTGAGTTTATTTTTGTGTATGGTGTTAGTTTATTTTTGTGTATTAGTGTTCTAATTTCATTCTTTTACATGTAGCTGTCCAGTTGTCCCAACACCACTTATTGAAGAGGCTGTCTTTTCTCCATTGTATATTCTTGCCACCTTTATCAAAAATAAGGTGACCATATGTGCGTGGGTTTATCTCTGGGCTTGCTATCGTGTTCCATTGATCTATATCTCTGTTTTTGTCCCAGTACCCTACTGTCTTGATTACTGTAGCTTTGTAGTATAGTCTGAAGTCAGGGAGCCTGATTCTTCCAGCTCCGGTTTTCTTTCTCAAGACTGCTTTGGCTATTCGGGATCTTTTGCATTTCCATACAAATGGTGAAATTTTTTGTTCTAGTTCTGTGAAAAATGCCAGTGGTAGTTTGATAGGGATTGCACTGAATCTGTAGATTGCTTTGGGTAGTATAGTCATTTTCACAATATTGATTCTTCCAATCCAATAACATGGTATATCTCTTCATCTCTTTGTATCATCTTTAATTCCTTTCATCAGTGTCATAGTTTTCTGCATACAGGCCTTTGTCTCCTTAGGTAGGTTTATTCCTAGGTATTTTATTCTTTTTGTTGCAATGGTAAATGGGAGTGTTTCCTTAATTTTCTTTCATATTTTTATCATTAGTGTATAGGAGTGCAAGAGATTTCTGTGCATTAATTTTGTATCCTGCTACTTTACCAAATTCATTGATTAGCTCTAGTAGTTTTCTGGTAGCATCTTTAGGATTCTCTATGAACAGTATCATGTCATCTGCAAACAGTGACAGCTTTACCTCTTCTTTTCGGATTTGGATTCCTATTATTTCTTTTTCTTCTCTGATTGCTGTTGCTAAAATTTCCAAAACTATGTTGAATAATAGTGGTGAGATTGCACAACCTTGTCTTGTTCCTGATCTTAGAGGAAATGGTTTCAATTTTTCACCATTGAGAACGATGTTGGCTGTGGGTTTCTCATATATGGCCTTTATTATGTTGAGGGAAGTTACCTCTATGCTTACTTTCTGGAGGGTTTTTATCACAAATGGGTGTTGAATTTTGTCAAAAGCTTTTTCTGCATCTATTGAGATGATCATATGGTTTTTCTCCTTCAATTTGTTAATATGGTTTATCACATTGATTGATTTGCATATATTGAGGAATCCTTGTATTCCTGGGATAAACTCCACTTGATCATGCTGTATGATCCTTTTAATGTGCTGTTGGATTCTGTTTGCTAGTATTTTGTTCAGGATTTTTGCATCTATTTTCATAGATATTGTGATATTGGCCAGTAGTTTCCCTTCCTTGTGACATCTTTGTCTGGTTTTAGTATCAGGGTGATGGTGGCCTCTTAGAATGACTTTGGGAGTGTTCCTCCCTCTGTCGTATTTTGGAAGAGTTTGAGAAGGACAGTGTTAGCTCTTCTCTAAATGTTTGATAGAATTCACCTGTGAAGCCATCTGGTCCTGGAATTTTGTTTGCTGGAAGATTTTTAATCACAGTCTCAATTTCAGTGCTTGTGATTGGTCTGTTAATATCTTCTCTTTCTTCCTGGTTCAGTCTCTGCAGGTTGTGCTTTTCTAAGAATTTGTCCATTTCTTCAAGGTTTTTCATTTTATTGGCATAGAGTTGCTTGTAGTAATCTCTCATGATCCACTGTATTTCTGCAGTGTCAGTTGTTACTTGTCCTCTTTCATTTCTAATTCTATTGATTTGAGTCTTCTCCCTTTTTTTCTGGATGGGTCTAGCTAATGGTTTACCAATTTTGTTCATCTTCTCAAAGAATCAGGTTTTAGTTTTATTGATCTTTGCCATTGTTTCCTTCATTTCTTTTTGATCAGATCTTTATGATTTCTTTCCTTCTGCTAACTTTGGGTTTTTTTGTTCTTCCTTCTGTAACTGTTTTAGGTGTAAGGTTTGGTTGTTTATTTGAGATGTTTCTTGTTTCTTGAGGTAGGACTGTATTGCTATAAACTTCCCTCTTAGAACTGTTTTTGCTGCATCTCATAGGTTTTGGGTCATCATGTTTTCACTGTCATTTGTTTCTAGGTATTTTTTGATTTCCTCTTTGACTTCCTCAGTGATCTCTTGGTTATTTAGTAGTGTATTGTTTGGCCTCCATGTGTTCGTATTTTTTACAGATTTTTTCCTGTAATTGATATCTAGTCTCATAGCGCTGTGGTCAGAATAGATAATTGATACGATTTCAATTTTCTTAAATTTACCAAGGCTTGATTTGTGACCCACGATATGATCTATCCTGGAGAATATTCCATGAGCGGTTGAGAACAAAGTGTATTCTGTTGTTTTTGGATGGAATGTCCTATAAATATCAATTAAGTCCAACTTGTTTAATATCATTTAAAGCTTGTGTTTCCTTATTTATTTTCATTTTGGGTGATCTGTCCATTGGTGAAAGTGGGGTGTTAAAGTCCCCTACTATGACTGTGTTACTGTCGATTTCCCCTTTTATGGCTGTTAGTATTTGCCTTATGTATTGAGGTGCCCGTATGTTGGGTGCATAAATATTTACAGTTGTTATATCTTCTTCTTGGATTGATCCGTTGATCATTATGTAGTGCCCTCTTTGTCTCTTGTAATAGTCTTTATTTTAAAGTCTGTTTTGTCTGATATGAGAATTGCTCCTCCAGATTTCTTCTGATTTATATTTGCATGGAATATCTTTTTCCATCCCCTCACTTTCAGTCTGTATGTGTCCCTAGGTCTGAAGTGGGTCTCTTGTAGACAGCATATAAATGGGTCTTCTTTTTGTATCCATTCAGGAGCATTTAATCCATTTATATTTAAGGTAGTTATTGATATGTATATTCCTATTACTATTTTCTTAATTGTTTTGGGTTTGTTATTGTAGATCTTTTCCTTCTCTTGTGTTTCCTGCCTAGAGAATTTCCTTTAGCATTTGTTGTAAGGATGGTTTGGTGGTGCTGAATTCCCTTAGCTTTTGCTTGTCTGTAAAGGTTTTAATTTTTCCATTGAATCTGAATGAGATCCTTGCTGGGTAGAGTAACCTTGGTTGTAGGTTTTTCCCTTTCATCACTTTAAATATGTCTTGCCATTCTCTTCTAGCTTGCAGAGTTTCTGATGAAAAATCAGCTGTTAACATTATGGGGATTCCCTTATATGTTATTTGTAGTTTTTCCCTTGCTGCTTTTAATATTTTTTCTTTATATTTAATTTTTGATAGTTTGATTAATATGTGTCTTGGTGTGTTTCTCCTTGGATTTATCCTGTATGGGGCTCTCTGTGCTTCCTGGACTTGATTAACTATTTCCTTACCCATATTAGGGAAGTTTTCAACTATGATCTCATCAAATATTTTCTCAGTCCCTTTCTTTTTCTCTTCTTCTTCTGGGACCCCTATAATTAGAATGTTGGTGCAGTTATTGGTGTCCCAGAGGTCTCTAGGACTGTCCTCAATTCTTTTCATTCCTTTTTCTTTATTCTGCTCTGTGGTAGTTATTTCCACTGTTTTATCTTCCAGGTCACTTATACATTCATCTGCCTCAATTATTCTGTTATTGATTCCTTCTAGAGAATTTTAAATTTCATTTATTGTGTTTTTCATCATTGTTTGTTTGCTCTTTAGTTCTTCTAGGTCCTTGTTAAACGTTTCCTGTATTCTCTCCATTCTGTTTCCAAGATTTTGGATCATCTATACTATCCTTACTCTGAATTCTTTTTCAGGTAGACTGCCTATTTCCTCTTCATTTGTTTGGTCTGGTGGGTTTTTGCCTTGCTCCTTCATCTGCTGTGTGTTTCTCTGTCTTCTCATTTTGCTTAACTTACTGTGTTTGGGGTCTCCTTTTCGCAGGCTGCAGGTTCATAATTCCCATTTTTTTTGGTGTCTGCCCCCAGTGGCTAAGGTTGGTTCAGTGGGTTGTGTAGGCTTCCTGATGAAGGGGACTGGTGCCTGTGTTCTGGTGGATTAGGCTGGATCTTGTCTTTCTGGTGGGCAGGAGTGCATCTGGTGGTGTGTTTGGGGGTGTCTGTGACGTTATTATGATTTTAGGCAGCCTCTCTGCTAATGGGTGGGGTTGTGTTCCTGTGTTGCTAGTTGTTTGGCATAGGGTGTCCAGCCCTGTAGCTTGCCTGTTGAGTGGAGCTGGGTTTTAGCACTGAGATGGAGATCTCTTGGAGAGCTTTTGCCATTTGATATTATGTGGGACCGGGAGGTCTGTGGTGGACCAATGCTCTGAACTCAGCCCTCCCACCTCAGAGGCACAGGCCTGACACCTGGCCAGAGTACCAAGACCCTGTCAGCCACACTGCTCAGAAGAAAAGGGAGAACAAAAGAAAGAAAGAAAGAAAAAAGTAAAATAAATTTATCAAAATAAAAAATTTAAAAAAATTATTAAAATTTAAAATAAATTAAAAAGTAATAAAAAAGAGAAATAATTTAAAAAGGAAGAAGGAAAGAGGAGAGCAACCAAACCAAAAAACAAATCCACCAATGATAACAAGTGCTAAAAACTATACAGAGAGACAGGACCCTAGGACAAATGGTAAAAGCAATGCTATACAGACCAAATCACACAAAGACGCATACACATACACACTCACAAAAAGATAAAAAGGAAAAAAAAATATGTATATATATCTATCTATAAAAATTTAAAAAAAGGAAGAGAGCAACCAAATCAATAAACATATATCCCAGTGATAATAAACTCTAAATACTAAACTAAGATAAACATAAAACCAAAGACAAATTAGATGCTGAAAGCAAACCCCAAGTCTACAGTTGCTCCCAGTGTCCACTGCCTCAATTGTCGGATGATTCGTTGTCTATTCAGGTATTCCACAGATGCAGGGTACATCAAGTTGACTGTGGAGATTTAATCCGCTGCTCCTGAGGCTGCTGGGAGAAATTTCCCTTTCTCTTCTTTTTTTGCACAGCTCCCGGGGTTCAGCTTTGGATTTGGCCCCGCCTCTGCGTGTAGCTCGCCTGAAGGTGTCTGTTCTTCGCTCAGACAGGACGGGGTTAAAGGAGCAGCTGATTCGCGGGCTCTGGCTCACTCACGCTGGGGAGAGGGAGGGGTACGGAGGCGGGGCGAGCCTGAGGCGGCAGAGGCCGGCGTGACGTTGCACCAGCGTGAGGCGTGCTGTGCGTTCTCCCGGGGAAGCTGTGCCTGGATCACGGGACCCTGGCAGTGGCGGGCTGCACAGGCTCCCGGGAGGGGCGGTGTGGATAGTGACCTGGGCTCGCACACAGGCTTCTTGGTGGCAGCAGCAGCAGCCTTAGCGTCTCATGCCCGTCTCTGGGGTCCGCGCTGATAGTCGCGCCCGTCTCTGGAGCTCCTTTAAGCAGCGCTCTTAATCCCTTCTCCTCGCACACCAGGAAACAAAGAGGTAAGAAGAAGTCTCTTGCCTCTTCGGCAGCTCCAGACTTTTCCCCGGACTCCCTCCCGGCTAGCTGTGGCGCACTAGCCCCTTCAGGCTGTGTTCACGCCGCCAACCCCAGTCCTCTCCCTGGGATCTGACCTCCGAAGCCGGAGCCTCAGCTCCCAGCCCCCGCCCGCCCCGGCGGGTGAGCAGACAAGCCTCTCGGGCTGGTGAGTGCTGGTCGGCCCCAATCCTCTGTGCGGGAATCTCTCCGCTTTGCCCTCCGCACCCCTGTGGCTGCGCTCTTCTCCGTGGCTCTGAAGCTTCCCCCCTCCGCCACCCACAGTCTCCGCCCACGAAGGGGCTTCCTAGTGTGTGGAAAGCTTTCCTCCTTCACAGCTCCCTCCCACTGGTGCAGGTCCCGTCCCTATTCTTTTGTCTCTGTTTTTTCTTTTTTCTTTTGCCCTACCCAGGTACGTGGGGAGTTTCTTGCCTTTTGGGAGGTCTGAGGTCTTCTGCCAGCGTTCAGTAGGTGTTCTGTAGGAGTTGTTCCACATGTAGATGTATTTCTGATGTATTTGTGGTGAGGAAGGTGATCTCCACGTCTTACTCCTCCGCCATCTTGAAGGTCTCTTGTGAAACTCACTTTTAATAGAACATCCCTATTATCTCCTCTTGGACAATATTCCCTGGGAAAATCTTATTTAGAAAATACAACTTTAGGAGGAATAATAAAATATAAGTTGTTTTGTTTTTGTAAGGGGGCATGAATTTGTTAACATAATAGCATATTGGAAAGAGCTGTCTCTCTTTGAAGTTCTTTGAGGATGTGCACCCTGTTAGTTCATTGTATAAGTGAAGGTAAGTAATAAGAGCTGCTGTAACAAACAATTCCTAAATCTCAGTGACTGAGACTAATACAAGTTTATTTCTTGTTTATGTCACAATTGTAATGCTGATTGGCAAGGAGCATTGGTCTGTGGAGTCATTCTGTAAGTCAGGCTTCCTGACTTACAGAAACCATATTCTGAAGCTTCAGGTGCTTTCCCTTGATCCTGTGCAGCCTGTTAGCATATGAGCAGATGAGATTCCTCACAGAGAATTATGCAGGTAATTTGGGGAGCCATGCCTAGAAATGACAAATACCGCTTTTGCCCACATTTCATTGTCTGGAATTTGGTCATATGGCCTCACGTCTATTTCTGTGCCAAGCAAGAAGAGGAGAACACAGATAAGAGTGGGCATTTGCAATTTCTATCAAAAATTTTGAAAAGTGTCTAAGACTTTACTAGTGGGACCAACTAGGTAAGAATATTTTAGGTACAAGGAGCTACGTGAATAAAGGGCATGGATTCATAAAATAAAAGGAAGTTTAGAAGAACTGTGAGAAGTCCAGGTGGCAGATGAGTCTGGAGAGAGAGAGTTTGGGAATAGATTGTAAAGAATCCTAAGTCATCCTAAGGATTTTAGACTTTGTATTGTAAAGGGTTGGGAATCAGTGGAGGTTTTCAAGGTGAGCACAGGAGTACTTTTATTTCATATAAGCAGCTCTGAGAAGAGTGTCCAAGAGGGACTGGAGAGATAAGAGACTTGTGGAAATAGAGGATAGTAGACAGGAAGCTTTTTTTTTTTTTTTTTTAATTAATTAATTAATTAATTTTTTTTTTTTTTTATTTATGGCTGTGTTGGGTCTTCGTTTCTGTGCGAGGGCTTTCTCTAGTTGCGGCAAGTGGGGGCCACTCTTCATCGCGGTGCGCGGGCCTCTCACTATCGCGGCCTCTCTTGTTGCGGAGCACAAGCTCCAGACGCGCAGGCTCAGCAGTTGTGGCTCACGGGCCCAGTTGCTCCGTGGCATGTGGGATCTTCCCAGACCAGGGCTCGAACCCGTGTCCCCTGCATTGGCAGGCAGATTCTCAACCACTGCGCCACCAGGGAAACCCCGACAGGAAGCTTTTGAACTTACCTGGAAGAGAAGGTTCATGTTCATTATGAGGATTGTATTGGAGACGAAGAGGACAACCTAAATTAGACAGATAATTTCTTGGAAAAACATCAGTAAGATTTGATAAAGGGTTTGTTTTGGTGAGGGACTGGAAGAGAGAAATGATTTTAAAGTTTCTGGTTTTTGAGCTCGAGAGGATGGTGTCATGATTTACCAAATATTTTAGAGCTGGAGCAGATTTGGAGGTAAAGATAATTAGTTTATTTTTTCACATTGAGTTGAATGTAACTGTTGGAGGTACATGACTGGAGTTTGAAAAATAAAAAACTATTGCTTGGAGAGAAATAAGCACATAGACTCAGTTTGAAATCTTGAGATTCAGTGAAGTCACCCATGGGTCACATTGAGGAAAAAAATGGAAAGAGAACCAAAGAGAGAATTCTAAACAATGCTGAGAGTTAAATGATGGGTAGAGAAGTAAAACACTGAAGTTGCCTTAGTGATCAGAAATATCAGAAATAAAAGTTTACCCTGGGTAACATGATGTCTAGTAGAAAAAAAATGCCTGTTCATGAAACACGATATCCAAGAACTTTCCTTCCTTGAATAAGACAGACATTTTTGTCTATGTCTTGGAAAATAAAATGTATTGCTATTGGGAATAAAAATATTAAACCTCTGAACCATTACTTAAAACATGTTTCCCAACTTGTTGCTTGACTAATAGAAAGCATTTGTGTTGAAAACACAGCAACTTATATCCCTTTTTCTCCATAGTATCAATATTTGGTAAACACAGATTTTATTGGAAAAATAAGGAAAAGCAGTTTCAGTACCTGTAAATGCATGTTATGGGATAAGTGATGGTGTGGGAAGTCAGAATGCTCCAGTAGTTTTTGACCACTGATGCTGGCATGTAGACTTTGTGGGAAGCTGGAAATGATTGTCACATTTTAATTTACTCAGAGGAAGAAATATGAAATGAGTTTCATGACAAATGCAGATCCAAGAGATATTTCTGTGCAGGAGAAGAGAAATAGCTGCTAAGTGGATCCTGATCTGGGACATAATCAAAACTTGACAATTTCCATATTTATGTATTTGTGAACATTTCCTTTGTGGACATTTAAATAGACATTTACAAAAGGTTTAGTATTTTTGGCAGGGGAAATGCATAAAGAATATGTTGCCATTTTGGAACTTGAATAAGGAAACAAAAAGACTTTAGTCTATCCATTTCTTTGTTTAAAGCAAGAGAACAATATTGAGCATCAGCTATGTTATTAAATTAGAGCTCCCCATGGATCTGTGTATCATCCAACCAGATGTATGTGCTGTATGGCCTCGTTGCTCTAAACATTATTTTTTCTCTTGCTCTCTCCCTTGCTTCTAGACAAGGTGAATTAGTAGTGTTCCAAGTAGAATGAGAGTGGTATGGAATAGAGGAAAACTATGGAGAGAATTTTATCTCTACTTGCTGCACAACACAACCAAAGTTCTCCAAAAATTTGCAGTAGTCGCAGCTCACTTCACTTGCCTCTGGCTTAGACACTTTCCTACTCCTACATTCCATCAAAACAGCTCTGAGCAAGACTGCCACTGATCCCGCCAAATAGTGGACCAAGTACAAGATGCTTTATGCATCCACCCAGTTGAGAGCTCGCTTGTTTTGCTGCTTTGGCTTCCAGGAAGCCATTCACTGCTGGTTCTTTCCTTATTCTATAGCCACTCCCTCTTGTTTCTGTTCCACACCTAGCAGGGCACTCAAGTGTGGTTTGTCTCCAGATTCCTCTCTGCTGACTCTGTACCACATATTCCTAATTTTCTATGTATGGGTTCATGACATTACAAAATTAGAAATTTGGGCTTGGAGTTCATATTCAAATGGATTAAAGGACTCAAAACAACGTTAAAAAGTCGTTAATAATTATGACACAATTAGCTTAACAATATTTCATGATGTGGGATAAATTCATAGTCATTGTATTGCTTAAGTGGGTCAAGCTGTTGTCCAAATTATGTACTCCCATTGACCAGCCGGATAAGCTTCCAGCACATCCCAGAAAACCTCTGGTCATTCTTTGCGTTAGCTTGACATTATAATAGACCCATACTTGTGGCACGTTGTACCTCATCCTACAAAATAACACCATCCTACCAAATATCACACAGCCCATTCAGGTCATTGTCTGCCTCTTAGAATATTCCACTGCAGCCTGTTAGGTTTTATACACAGATGCAAATGCAGTAAAATTGTGAAGGTGGTTTTGAGGTTCATGTATCTCCTGGGACCCCCTGCTTGGTTGCCATACTCCTTCTGGTCATATTTTCAGCACTCCCCAGGGAGCTACACCTCCTTCTAAGTGCCAGTGGCTCCCAAGGAGTATTTCCATCTGCCTAGTTAGAATTTCTAAATGATAGTTTTATATCCACATCAGGATAAACTTGGGTCCTTACTTTGTATCACTCCTTCATCACACCCACCCACCTGTGTTGCTGATTCAGTTTGTAGCACCACTCCCACCATCCTGCTAAGTGTGCATTGAGAAACTGGGTTGTCATTTTAATTCTCTTCATATGCTTTACTATCCCCTCTGCTTTTTACTCCTCTCTCTTTATACACCCATCTTCTACCTAATCGTGTACCAGATCTTTGGGGGTCTTATCAATTGCACCCCAAATAGTTCATAATTCAGTGCCCTGGTTTCTATATTCACCATATATCCAAAGTTAACTGACAAAGTTGCTAGTATTGTATGACAGAGATATGAAATTATGTCTTGGAGCTTCCCCATATTTCTCAACCTACCTATGATTAGAGATTAGAGACACAGAGCAGTTCTGGCCAATGGACTTTGAATGGAAGTGACATGTGTCTCTCCCAGCCTAAGAAATTTAAAAGTAGAAATGATTTCTCCATGCTAATTTCCCCCCTGCTCCAGTAACCTTTGAGGCCAAATCTTCCAGCAGGTGTAGCTTCAAGATGGCTGAAGACAGTCTGTCATGGATCAGAGATGGTGGGGACAACCTCTGAGATTTCAGGGTTTCTTTCTTACCATGGCATAGCTTAGCCCATCCTGACTAATACACTTCATAATAATTCTTCTGATTGCCAGTGTTCTTCCTTTCACTTTTCTTTTCCTTTCTACTCTCTGCACCATTATCAGCTATCTTTCTAAATGCACCTCACTCCATTATGTTTATTATATGACTTAGTGGTCCCTCATGTCTTTAAAGTCAAGTCTACATGCTCTGCTAGCACATGCAAAGTCCTTTAGGATCTGGCCCATGAGTACATGAAGACCCTTACCTCCTACAAGCTCTTCATGTATTTCCTCTCTAGTCATATCAAACAGCACACAGGAGCTCATGTGCTCCTTTTCTGAGCACATGCTATTTACTTTATTTTTATATAAGTAATAGATAAATAATTCTCACTGAAAGAAGTTAACTTAGGGGTATTTAGAGGAACATGTAAAACTTTCTCTTTCTCTTCTTTTCCTTATGTTCATTTCCATGCTCAGAATCAGAAACCATGGTGTATCAACATTTTTGGGTACATTCTTTCAGTCTGCAAATGTGTAAATGTACATATTTATGTACATCTTTTTCTAAGCATAAAAGGTATTATATTTATATATCATTCTGCACTCATATTCTTATTGCCTCTGTTATATTTTATATTCTATTCCTCTGCTTCGAAGCTCCTTTACTTATCCTGTGGAATGCACATTTGTCTTTCAAGATGCAGCTCGAACATCAACTTTTGCGTGAAGTCTTCTCCTAAACCTCTGACCTGCAGGCTAAGTTCTGCCCCATTTTATTCTGTATACATTCCTCCATCAGAGCTCTTATTGCATTGTCATGTGATTATGGGCTGTGAAAAATACTTTACTCATTTAGTAATTTTTCATGCATGAAGTGGACATTTATCAAATACCTACATAAATTAACTCCATCATACATTCAACAAACCTTCAAATTTTTTGCTTTAACTTAGCACCATGCCTAGTATTAGGAAGAATAGAAGCAGTTCTCTGATAAGAGGAACTTAAAATCAAGTTTAAAATCAACCCAGATTTGAGTAAATTTGACTAAGATGCCAAAATTCAGGGGGATAATTCTGAATTCAGTTATTGGTATGACAATTTGTTTTCTTTCTCTCTTTAGTCCTTTCAATATATTTTCTAGCTGGAGCTATAGTAATTTCACTTCCTTAAAGTCAAAACTCTTTTATATTGTGCTTGTAACTCTTCATTGGACCCCCTGCTCTCAAGAAGACTCCAAATTCTTTTGGAGTTTTATGATCAAGCCTCTTTCTGTATTTATTTCTTGCTGCATCTTTTATAGTACTATTGTACCTTTTACTTAAGCTTACCGTAACATTCAGGATACTCCATTGAAGTTATCTGTTCATTTATGTGACTTGTGCTCTGGAATATGAATACCATCAAGAATTGGACACTGCCCTGTTCATTAATATAGTCCCAGGGCTTAGTGAGAGAATGATAAATGCATAAAATAGTTTTTCATTGAGTTGGAATATACTTTTATTACACATTATTAAATAGCTACTACTTATTGAATACTTATTTTTTGCCAGATAAAGCACTAAGTGCTTTAAAATAAAATCACATTAAGTTCTCATACTAATTCTGTGATGGAGATGCTATGACCATTTAACAGATGATGAAACTGAACCTTAATGAGGCTAAATAAATTGGTTAACATCACATAGGTCATAAGTAAAAGAGTTAGGCCCACCTGAACTCTAAAGTGAACGTTATGACCCCTGCACTGTACTTGGCGGTAACATATTGGGTGGGCCAGAAAGTTCATTCGGGTTTCCCATAACATCTTATGGAAAAACCTGAACGAACTTTTTGGCCAACTCAGTATATTTGTTCCACTCTTTTTTCTTATTTGAAAGGTTGTTTTTCAAATGTGTTGTTATGGACTGAATGTTTGTGCCCCTCCCAAATTCATATGTTGAAATTATACCCCCAGTGTGATATTAGGAGGTGAGACCTTTGGGAAATAACTAGGATGAGATGAGGTCACAAGAGTGGGGCCCTCATGAATGGGATTAGTGTCCTTGCAAGGGTCATGAGAAAGCTTACTTCCCCTGTCTGCTCTTTGTCATGTGAGGATACAAGAGAAATAGGCAGTTTGCAACCCGGTCGAGGGTCCTTATCAGAATCCGACACTGTAATCTTAGACTTTCAGCTTCCAGGACTGTGAAAAATACATTTCTGTTGTTTATGAGCCAAGCAGTCTATGGAACTTTGTTATAGCAGCTGGAACTGACTGAGACATATGTCATACCATAGCTTTAAAGTATTTGCCCTAGAAGCTCCAAATTTTTCTTCTTTCCTTTGTATCTCCTTTCTTTTTTTCTATTTCTTCCATCTAAAGTTTTCTCATTCATTGAAACTTTAAAGACCATGCTAGTCAACATCTGTGCAAAACAATGACTCCAAGAGGATCTCCAGTCTCTTGGCTGGATGTGAAGTTTTAGGGCGAGATAATCCATGGTCATTTTAGTGTTTGCCTCTAAGGCTCCTCTCCAGGGACCAAACCTGAGCATCGTCTTTTCTTCTTTTCTTCCTTCCAAGCATCCCAGAGACCTAGGCTGCTCTCTTCTTTCTTAGTCTGCCACCACTCCCTATATTCTTTGGGTTTCTTCTCCCCCTACACCTGGTTACAGAGAGAATGCATTTCTCTAAATGCTTTTCTTCTAGCCTCCCTGAAGGCAAACTACGCAGTACTAAATTTTAAAGATCTCTTTTAGATTTCAAAACAGTTTTTTTCCAGCTCAGCTGAATTTAATCTAAAGATTCAGGTTTTTTTCTAGTGTTCCAACATTTGCATTTCTTTATTAGTAGGTAAGGACAGAAAAAGAGACTACAAGTCAGTGGAGGAAACCTGGAGTCAGTTTCACTGGGGCTACTGTTTAGAACTCTTTACATGACAGCGTAAACTCTAAGCCTATAAGGAAATAAAAGCTACAAGGTTCATTTTCATGCATACACAATATTTTCATGCTCTTGAGTTGGCAACAGAAAACCAAGTGCTGTGTAACATGAGATATCCACTCCCCTGGGGCAGAGAATGAAGCCATGTTCACATGGTGGGTGCTGCTAAATGCTGTTGATTCACTATCTGCTTCTGGGAGTGTAGGGAGAAACATTATTCCTTAGGCATATTGTTCATTTGTTTATTCATGCATAAAATATTTATTGAGCAAATAGCGCTATAGAAGAAACAGAACATGCTTCTAGAAGTTCACAATTTACAGAAGACTTCCCCCATTCCCTGACTGCACCTTACATCCTGGTTGGCAATTACTGATAGTCAGTCATGGAGAAACTAGCCTGTCTTGCAGCCATTGGTGATACCAGTACACAACATAATTAACCCCTCCTTATGTAGAGTTGAGTTATTTATGAGCCCATCAGCTGTTCCAGGAACAACAGTAATCTTTGATTGTGGTGTTACACCTTGCTTAAGAACATCAAAGAACATCTATGACTCCCTTTTGTCTTTGGGACCAAGTGTGAACTCTGTTGTCGTGGAAGAGGTTCTGTAATAACCGAGCCCTGACTAATCTTGACTCATCTGTCACCACTCTCTGGTTTGTGCTTTGCTCACAAACAAAATCAGACTGCTGGAAGTACCTCCCACGCATCAACATGTTTCTCATTTCGTTTCATTCCTTTCTGCCTGTAATGTTTCCCCATTTCCATGACCCCCTTTCCCCTCCCCAACTGCACTTTGGTGCAGCACCTCCAATGGGCTAACTGCTAATGATCTTTAATGGTTCAGTTGGCCATGACCTCCACAGGAAATCATCCTTGACTCCAAGAACATTGGATTTTGATACTTTTCTGTATTTGTTAAACTCTATTTAGTGTACTCAATTGCCCTATGGCAATTGTAACAACCCATTTCTGTGTTTGCCTGCTCACCTTGCTGTGACCTTAAAGGCAAGAGCTCTGCATTATCTATTTTTTTATACCCGTGTTTGTGTATGGTATCTGACACATAGCAGGAATGAATGAACAAAAGAATAAGTAAATGGAAGAATAGTGAAGCTTAGCCTTATATCAGTTTGAAATTGCATTTGGTATTGGGTAATCCTGGCATCTCGAAAATTGTGATTCTTCTATAATATGAGGACATAGGTGGTCCCATGTTGGTACGTGTGATCCACATGTGTCTTCAACTACCCAGAGTTTTCTATTGATATATTTTTGTTCTTCACCCTTAATAAATGATATCCTCCACATATTCTCATGGTCACAAGGTGAGTCCTTAGCTCCAGTCATCATGTCTGCATCCTAGGCAGGAAGAGGCAGGAAGAGTGAATGGAAACAATTACATGACAATTGAGTGATTTTTAGCCAGTTTCTCCAAAAGCCGACTAACTACTTCTGCATATATCTCATTAGCTAGAATTTAATCTCGTGGCCACTTGCATCTGAAAGTGAACCTCGGAAATGCAGAGTTTTTGTTGCGCAAATTATCACATCCAACAAATCCAAGTTCTGTTAGGATGGAGAAGAGGAGAGTGGATATTGTCTGCCCCAGGCAATAAACAACACTTGGATGTTTAATGTTATGAGTTGATTTAAATGAAGGCTATCATTCCAATCTTCCAATTGAATTGAAATATGTAAGTTATTTGTATGGCTATTCTATAAATTATTGTCTAGTTAGGGAAACCGATACTATGGCTCAACAGGAGAGAATTAATACACAGGTTTTGGAAAAGCTGAAAGGCCAAAAGGGGACCAAGAAGCAATCCAAGATTCACCAATAGTAGGAAGTACAACCACCCTTTCCTGGTATAGGTTAAACAATGTGAGAAGGTGGCTTGGGAGCCAAAGGTGCCCACTGGGATCTTGGACATCAGTGGGAGTTGCCTGGGACCAAAGAGGAGATGTAGCCACTCCCAGACACAAGAAAGAGACAGTAAGAAGTAGTCTAGATTCTCCCTCCCTCCTGCCTTCAATCTCCACCAGTGCCTCCCATTCACTGCACTTAGTCAGAAGCCTGTAGTTAGGGCAGCTTGGGAAAAGTTTGCAGGGTCAGCCCACTGTTATCAGGGAATGGATCTGAGAGAAAATGAGCAAATGTCTGGCACAGGCACTGGTGGTGGGTCTAAGAACAATCTCTTCCTAAATGCAACTTTTCATAAATCTATAGGGGAAGGAGTACAGGGTAGTGAGGCACACACTCACTTGTAGTCAGAAGTGAATTTATATATTAGCTCCTCCACTTATGAGCTGTAGGATTTTAGCAAGCCACATAAAATTCCTGAGCCTCAGTTTCTTATTTTAAAAAATGGAGACGTTAAAATCTCGTCTACTTTCCTCAAGGCATACCTATGAATGTTGAAGAAGGTTAAAACACCTGTCTGCTTACATCATAAAGGATGTATTTGAAGATAACTTATTAATCATCTACTATGTGCCAGCTGTTGTCTATGTGCTTTACTCACATCATCTCATTTAACCCGCACAAAAGCATTTATAGGCAGAGATAAATTGATCCATTTAAAATCGAAATTGAAGAGCATGGTAAGAATTGAGGCTAGAGAAGCTGATGGGAACTCGATGATAAAAAGTCTCATAGATATTGTTAGAGTTGATTTTTTAAATGCTATGGGGACCTTTGAAGCCTTTTAAACAAATGAGACACACAATGAGATCTAAATTTTAGAAATATCAACCTAGGTGGCAGGGAGGAGGGTTGATTGGGGGTGAGAGGAAGTGGTAGAATGGAGACGGCAGGATCAACAATACAAAACTTGCTTAATTGTTTTTTACATCCACTGTAATCCTGAATTTCAAGCTATTAGGTTTTATTATCATTTAAGAGAAAAAACATGCTATACACAGGTTTTGAAGTAAATGTTTCACTGAGTAGATTCCCTAAACCTCAAACAAAATTGATATCGAAGGAAAGATTAAGGTTAGATTTTCCTTGGAAATTTTGGTTTTGCTTATTAAACTCTAATACCTTTACGGTGCTAAAGGGCATGGATTTGACTTAAGGCCATGTCCATTCTGGTCAGTATAGAGTTTGTCTGTGATCAGAATCAGTGTGGAGCATGTGCGTTTGCCTGTTTCTGGGCTTGTGTAGGTTTACATGTTTTTGTACATGGTCCCCTGAAGCTGTTTCCGTGTGTCTGATTTTGTGTGTATGACAGATGCATACTCAGAGGACATTGCAGAGGGAAAAAGGAGCAGCTACCATCTCTGGAAAACCCCAAATCTGCTTTAGAATAATCAAACATTGATTCTTTTCAGGATCACGATTGCAAACAGATGTATTTATTTTTATTATTTTATTTGAAAATATTGATTGATATAAACCAATGTATAATCTCTTACATTAGGAATACATCATATGCTTGATTGCATGATGGTCCTCTGAACCTTTCTCAGTGTCCCTCTTACACTCTCTTTGGTGTCTCAGAGGCTAAAAGACCAGAAGCTACATTTCCTAGTATTTCTTACTATGTTTCTGGTTTGCTTTCATCTAATAAATGCATTGCATTAGTGTAAGAAGGTGGAAGGAAGCAGAAGCCATACTTCTTTGTCAATGGCAGGAAGCACCTGGGCTTTAGCAGATGTGAGGTTCAGTGCCAGCAATAGTCTCTGGAAACACTTTTAAAGTCACCTACCTCATTGCTCTAGGAAGCAATGACTATTTGACAGTGGTTTCCTGGAGTTCCTGACTTGGTTGAAACTTGCTGATTCTCAGAAAGCTGGGCAGGTCAGCCTGAGAGCTAGTGTCCGCCTTCCCTGATCTTGGTTCCTTCAGCCCTTCTAACAGTGTTATTGGCACCAAATTCTGGGTATTCATTCCTTTCCTGCCTGAAATTCCTAGAGCAGCTTCTGTTTCCCAAATGTGACTAGTATACCCCATGGATCCTGGTACCCACCATGTTACTTATTACTGATTACTCATAACAGGGCTCATGGTAGGTTGAATGGCAATCAAAGTGACAGAATCAAGTGGATACACTGAGACATTCCTCCTATCCAATGTGGCATCACATTCCTTGAACCAAATCTTTGAAAATTCACGATCTGTTCCCTTGAGTTATGGTTTCCACACTCCAGGTGCCTTCTCTCTTTCTTGTAGAAAACAATTTCTTGTACACCTTGTCTGTAACTCCTCTAGACAACCTTATAAGAATTTTAGGGTGAACATAATGAAAATATCACCTGAGACCTTTGTTATACATGTGTGAACAGTATATTAAATAAGCACGACTCATAGCTTATTCAAAACACATCTCTATTTTGGTTTTCCTCCATGTTTTTGCTCAATATTAGATAAAACACAGTCTGATAGTCACTTTAAGAAATAAACACTATCCTAATTCAGGAATTTGGTGTCCAGTGTAACTTATTAATCAAAATTCTGAATATGGCTTCATGTCAATCTTCTCCCCTTCTCAAACTCTAACATGCTTCAGGGTGTAAGTCTGTAATGGTTGGCTACTAACTTATTTCTTTGCCTGCTTCTCCTCATTCACTCCCATTTGTTTGCTTCTCAGATTCCAAGAGTCTAAGTTTAAAGGAAGCGGGTGGAGGAGTGGTAACATATAAAAAAGGACAACTTGAACTTGTTCTCATGTAACTGGCTTTGTGTTCTCTGGTCCTGTCTTACGTTTAAAGCTGTATCTTTCTTTATCATAGGGTCACATTTTTGCCTTTTGTCAGGGCCCTCTTTGACTCCTCTGATTGTAGTTCCCTTGATCTGGGTGCAGATGCATCTCTATTCTAGCTTTTTGCCTCAGACTCTTTCTGAACCTCTAACAAACCAGTATTCATATAATATCTACCTTCCTCATGCTAGGTTTCCTCTGCCTTTACAGACCAACTTATTGGAAAGATACCAAGAAGGTCACAAGCCAGTTCTCTGTCTCCTGTTTTCCTACATCAGGTCCATGGGAAATACCAATGAATTCTTTTCACTGACAAACTCAAGGACCACAACCATCTTTCCCTCCTCCTTCCAACTTTTCCTGACACATGTGATCTTTCCTGCCCCTCCTTTTCCATGAACATCTGTGATGGCCTTTTCATTTATTCTTCCATTTGCACCTCATTAATTCAATACTTTTGTTCAGTTATATTGAATCTGAGTATCATTTTCCATGCCCATGTAGGTAATTGTTATTCTGTACCATTCTTCTGTTTTCTAGAACCTCTTCACTTTCTTCCAGAATAGAATTTTTAGATCTTGATTTCTAAAGCCAGAGTAACTCTTTGGAAGTCTTTCTGTGCCCTTCACCAGCTGCATGACCTTGGATTAGTTATCTAACCTCCCTGTGCTTTGCTTTCCTCATCTGTAAAATAGGGATAAAAAGGTATCTAAACATAATTTCTTTTAAAAAAATAGCTAAAGTGATCCATGTGACAGCCTTAGCACAATACCTTGTGCTCAATAAATATTGGATTTTTGCTATTATTAACTATGTCCAATTACACTTTTGCTTCCCAGGGTGACAACTCTTAAGAGTTACCTTCACAAGGTAAAGATTGGAGTGATTTGTGGGAGAGGAGTCTAGTCCCCTTCTAATTTCAGGGTGTCACTGGAAGGTCAGGAACATGTTAACATCACTTGTATGGAGGAAAGATATGACTGAAATTCTAATGTGGAGAAAATAATACATGAGACCAAGAACAACCCTTGGAGTTTAGTGTAGGAGAAAGAACTAGCAAAGTCAACAAACAAATAAGCAAATTGAACAGTTAGTATCTGGTAAGAAATAGGAAAACTCAGTGTGCAAATTGTGAAATGAGAGATGTGCTTCAAAGAATGGATGTCAGTATTACTCATTACAGTAGAGAGGTTAAGGAAATCAACTTCTACTTCAGTAAGAACTTCAGCTACCTTTAAGTGAAGAAGAGCCTGCTATGCACCAAGCAATGACTCCAAGGCAAACCTAGAAGATCCAAACCATATCTTTGGAGCCATGATTAAGAAATCCTTTCCTAAAGATAGCAAAAAGAAAACCATCTGTGTCCTATTTGAATAGCGGTTCTCAATCTGGGGAACTTTAAAAAATACCTGTGCCTGGGTTTCACCCCCAGATATTCTGATGTAATTAGCCTGAGAAGGCTGGCATTCTACAAAACTTCCAAGTTAATTCAGACATTTAGTCAAGTTTGAGGATCATGTACTGGTGAGTGGTTCTCAAAGTATGGCCTGTACCAGCAGAATCAGCTTCACTTATACATTTGTTGGTGATGTGAATTCTCTGATCATTCCCCACACATACTGAATCAGCAATACTTGGAGGGGACCTAGCATTTCATCAAGTTCTCTAGATTATTCTGATGCACACTAAACTTTGGAAACCATTGTATCAATATAGAGATTCAGTGTTGTATTGAGGGATAAAAAGGCTAGATTGCTGGGCTTTGCATAAAAGATTTATGATAAGAAAATGAAGGTGGAATATATCCATAGTTTGATGGTAGGGGATGGTTTTGCTGTTTCTCCTCCTTCTCTTTCTGCTTCCACTTTGTCTTCTGGTTTATGCAGCTTTGTTCTATTTATTTAGGTATTAATGTTATTTTTCTGAAACACTGCAGATAAGCTGAGCTGCTGTACACACTTTGCTCCTGGTTGGAAAATGCTGTGAAATTTGACATAGAGACTAGAGAATTGGAAGGGGAACATGAGCATGTCAGTGCTCAGATAGGTTAAGTAACTTGGCCATTGCTTCTCAGCAGATCGCAGACCTGGGATTAGAATCCAGGGCTATTTCTCTCTAAAATATGTGCTTTCCCCCAATTTTTGCACAGATCAATGTCTTCTTCTTTCTGGACACACTTGTAGACTATGATGCCCAGTCTTTCTTGCAGTGAGATGTGGCCACGTGTTTAGTGAATATGAGAAGAAATGAAGTGCATCACTTCAAGGTTGGGTTTATTAAAATATCACCCCTGTTATTCTCCATGCTCTTTCTCTTTCTGATGGCTTTTTGCGGATATTCATGGGACTCCATTAGTGAAGACGGTGCAGCAAAAAAGATGGTAGGAGCCTGGGTGCCTGAATCAGCACTTGTGACAAACTTTGGACTTCACATAAGAAGTAAAGAAAAAAACTTCTGAAATTTGAGTTGTAAGTGAAAAAGAAGCTGACACAACCCTAAATTACCGCAGATCTTCAGTGATCACTCAGAATACTTCTACACTGGTATTAAGCATGTCTTCCTCCTTCTTATCCCTCCTGCTCACCATCACACATGACCAGACTAAAAGAGTCTGATCCTTCGTGTCTCACTTGCTGTTGCGTTTGCTGTGACTGATTCATTTCTGCCTATAATTTGCCTGCTTTGTGTGGATTTAGGAGTGAGACTTTTGCCTCCAGAATAGAATTCTCGTAGGACTCAGCATTCCACTCAGCAGTTAGAGCATGGCCAATCAGCTAAAAAGTGAGTTGATGTTTGTGCAATCATCTTGTTAGGCTCTCTTAGAGAACTTCTTTACTGCTACGCTGCTAATCTTTGATTCAAACCTCCTATTTGCTTCAGATATATTATTGAACCAAGCTTGGAGAGCAAATTAATCCCCAAGGACTTTCTGGAAATTAGCAAAACAGGTTCTTCAGCCCATCAGACATTCTTCAACAACATTCATGAGGTTAGTGTCATTAGAAAGAAAATTCAGATTAACTGCCTTCCTATGTATTTTTTAATGCATTTTAACAAAATAGAATCTGTTACAACTGATTCTCATTATGCATGAATTACTTGCTAAATCTGATTCAGAAGAACAAAGAAATTTTGAGTTATTCAAGGACAAAATGTTGCAATTCTCAAAAATATACATTTTTTACATTCCTACTACTCAAAAATAGCTAACACGTATTTCTTCATATTTGAGGGGAAATTCTCCCAGGCTAAGGGATTTGTTCCAAGTTTTGTCAAGGAAAGAATTTATGCTTTAATTTCGTGTCTTAAAATAGAAAGAATTCCCTGGGGGTCCAGTGGCTAAGGCTCCATACTCCCAATGCAGGGGGCCCGGGTTCAATCCCTGGTCAGAGAACTAGATCCCACATGCTGCAACTAAGAGTTTGCATGCCTCAAGTAAAAATCCCACACGCGGCAATGAAGATCCCGCATGCCAACTAAGACCCGACACAGCCAAATAAATAAATATTGTAAAAAATAGAAGAAAGTTGGAGTAAGGCTATGTTTTTGGTTCCAAAATGCCTTTATTTAATAGTATTTTCTAGCATGATTTTTGGCTTCGACTTTTTATCTTGATTTTGACTTTCCCAAAGTGTAACTCTTGATTATCTATTAACGTAGATTTTTTTCCCCCAAGTGCTTATGGACAACTTTTCATGTTATGCACCTTATTTGAAATTTGCAGTATCACCAACATACTGAAAGTTCTGGCACGTCCCTCTGTAAAGACAACCTCCCCATCCCCTGGCAAAGTTGCAAACTTTGTTCCACAAAAAAACTTTTTTCCTAAACATATTTAGCCCCTTCTGTGTTTTTCTACACTTTCCCCAGAAATTCTTTCCGTAAAAACAGATGTCTTCTTGTTCATTTGCTAACTTCGCCTGTTTCACTCAAAGTAAGTCCTTAAAAAGTGATTCTAACGTGTCTAAATTCCTATCATTTATATCGTTTACTATTCCCTTCATCATTAAGCATAGTGCTATGCTAGATAGTCAATATATATTTCTTTAAAACTTGACTAAAGATGAAAACAAAATGATAGAAATGTGTAAAAATTCTGCTTTGCTTCCCTACCTAAAATTTGTGACAGTTCTCAAGTTGTTTTAGATTTTTCGGTTAAGCTTTGAACTGTTTGGCTGAGGCTGTAATACAATCAGTCTGGAGCAGCAACATATAATTGGGAAAAACCTGTTTATTGACAATGATGCACTCTTCAAGATCCAGAGGACCTACTTCTGACCCAGAAATGCTTTCATAATACAACTGCATTATAACTACATATTGTTTGTCTTCCCTGCTGGACTGTAAATCCTTGAGTCAAGAGCTTTGTTACCTCTTCTACCTCCATAACTAGTGCAATGACTGACAGAAATACTCAATGGGTATTTAGTAATGTGTGATTGAACTTGCTATTTGCATAGAGAAAGAAGCTCTACTTGTAGTTTGAACTCATCTAATGCATCTACACAGTCAAGTTCTATGTCTTGGACCGTAATTTGAAAAGATACATGCACCCTTATGTTCATAGCAGCACTATTCACAATAGCCAAGACATGGAAGCAACCTAAATGTCCATCGACAGGTGAATGGATACAGAAGATGTGGTATATATATATATATATAAAATGATGAAATATTACTCAACCATAAAAAAGAATGAAATAATGCCATTTGCAGCAACATGGATAGACCTACAAATTATTATACTAAGTGAAGTAAGTCAGAAAGAGAAAGACAAATACTATATGATATCACTTATATGTGGAATCTAAGATATGACACAAATGAACTTATCAACAAAACAGAAACAGACTCACAGACATAGAGAACAGGCTTGTGGCTGCCAAGGGGGAGGGGTGTGGGGTAGGGAAAGACTGGGAGTTTGGGATTAGCAGATGCAAACTATTAATATATAGGATGGACAAACAACAAGGCCCTACTTACTGTATAGCACTGGGAACTATAATCAATATCCTGTGATAAACCATAATGGAAACGAATATGAAAAAAGAATACATATATATGTATAACTGAATCACTTTGCTGTACCGCAGAAATTAACGCATTGTAAATCAACTATACTTCAATGAAATTTTTTTTAAAAGTTCTGTGTTTTGGGGATGTGGATCCATAACATACTCTCAATTCATGATCTGGCAGGGAATTTTCCATACTTATAATTTGCATCATAAATATAATTTCAAAGAAAATATTTTAATTCTCATAGGTCAGCTTGTATTAATAGATGGCTTATTTCCCAGTGTGTTGCTTGCACTTATTCCTATCAGTTTGAAAACTTTATTTGAGATCGAGGTGTCATATTGACCACCAATAAACTTCTTTCATTCATCATATCCACAAATGATTGTACTGTTTTTGGATTCCAAAATCAACTGTAGAAGCAATATATTTGTGTTTAAGAGATGTGAATTAGCTGAGGTAGCTTCATGTAGCTGGATTCAGGAAGATACTACCCATGATTTGAAGCTGTTAGTTTTCTTGAAAGTTTGTAACTTCTCCTATAAATGGAAGTAAGCTCAACTAAAGCAACCTACAAATCAATTAAAAGGCATATGGCAAAAAAAGGAAAAACATATCTAAAAGTGATTTAAATTTTAAGTTGTTATTACTATAGTTGACACTAATATTAATTCTAATTACTTAATTAATGTTGTTAAAGAAACAATTATTCATTACACTTGATAAAGAACTGTAAAGTGAACTTTATTTGGGACTGTCATGGTAGGTGTAGGAAACACTGCAGTGGAGTTTTGCAGTAGGCGAGAGAAATTGGCTCAACTCTGAAAATAAGGAAGGGTGGGAATTTACAGCCAAGGAGCAGGGTGAGGTTTAGTGATGGAAATGTACTAAGAGGAAACATCAGGAGTCAGGAAGATCTTGGTTAAACCAACCCAACATGATTCTTGCCGAAGCCAGGCCAAGGTAATCAGACATCACCTGATGGATGATGGAGGATGAAGGATCCTATAGGGTATAGAGGGTGATCAGATATTGAGGATGGGGGATTCTGCTTAACTGACTTAGTAGGATTCTTATTAAAATCAGGCAATCAGAGACAAAGAAAGCCTAAGAGTCAAGGCCAAGTTGGGAAGAAGATTAAGAAGAATAGAAGATTAGAATTTGGTCAAGGAGAGAATTCTGGCAATATATATGTGACCTTTACAAACCAGTTTCACTAAAAACAAATTGGGCATAGACACTGTGCTGGTTAATGATTAATGATTAAACTCCTATTTTTTTAACACTTGAGCTTTTATTTAGTGGGGAAAACTGTGTATTTAAAATATGTAAACTACAAAATACTCAAATGATAATTTTAATACTAATTTTATTTTAAAACATTAAGCATTTAAAAATTTTTTTAAAAAATGTAAATTTTAAACATTCTATTTAAGAACTGCAATAAGGTAAATCACTTGATCACATTAAACAGCAGGATGATAATCATTATTCAGCTTCAGCGCTTCAGCTAAAGTCAATAACTCACAAAAGGTAACATAAGTGACAGTAACAAACTCGCAGATATGTCACTGCTTTAAAAAATTGGCAATCAATAGCATTGTAGGAATTTTAATTCTTTTGCCAATTTATATTTTTAAAAAATACATAAATATTTAATCTAGCAGGAATTAAGGTAGTTTTGCCTTTTGTGTTTATAAAACCATGACCCTCCATGCTTCATTCATTCCCCAAAATGTTGTCACTTGGACCAACTATATAGTTTAGTCTTGATTCATACCTGTCAAATAATTAAGGGGATCCTATACTCTAAAGCTTCTGTTTGAAAATTTCCTTTCTTTCCTATACTCTGACATCTTCAGATTTCTAAGACTTGCTTTCTTCTATTTCTCTTCCAGAGTAATCTTTCATGAACAGCATCCACATTGCCCATGTGGCCTGAAAATAGTGTAGCCCTTCTCAGGGATCAGGGAAGAAGGAGAAGTTTTGTGAGTAGAGCAAGGAAAAGGCTGTAGTCCCTGGTGTATCAATGACTTTCCATATCATGTCAATTTCTCCATTTTTTTATCCTATGATGTTTTCAGAAAGTAGAAAAGTCTGCTGGCTGGCCTGATGGTTGCTGCTATATCTGCTACTATGTGTGTTGTTCTGATTGGGTGCATGTGAACTGTGGGTTATGGCTTGGAATGAAGCAACTGAAGCATCTATAACACACATTTGTTACCAGTGGCCCATTGCTAAAATCATCTTTTAGTTTTTATCTTTGTAATTACATATAATTAATAAAATTTGGGAAATACTCTCTGGAAAATAATAGGACTTCTGAGAACATTTTTGCCGATATTTTTATTTTCTCCAACTACATCTTATATTTCTAATAAACTTGTAAGTTACCAGCATGTTCACTTCTAATAATAAAACTCATATAAAAATTGGAATTTTAGTACTGCTGTACTGCAATATTTAAGGTCAGGAATCACTGGCTTCCTGGTCCCTGAGATCTTACAAAGAAGCCTGACTCCCACACTGATCCTCAAGGTAGACCCACCAGTACCAAAAATATGGGGAAAGAGATGAGAGATGAGGGGATGTTAAAACATTCACCTCTTTGACCTCTTAAATCGTGGGAAAAGTATGGGCTTTGAAGATGGGCATCTGGTTTCAAAAAAAAAAACTCCATGTTTTTCCTTATCTTTAATACTGGGAATAATAATACTTATTCTTCAGAGTTGAAAAGAACCTAAGACGGTGCCTCATGCTTTTTCGGTGTACTAATAGATTGGAATTATTATTCTACAGCTATATATGGGGATTCTTATTCCACAGGTAAGACAATGTAGTCTTTAAATTCCCACATTAAAACTAACATTTTAATGTGCCCCATTCAAAACCCAATATAATGTGCAATCTTTTAATTTCTGCGTTGAACTCCCTTTTCCTCCATAACTTCTGTAATTGGAACCATAAGGGAACTTACATGTTGGGCTTATTATATCCTCAAGGCTAGAATATAAGAACTAAATAAAATATCTTTATGAGAAAATACTTAGTAAACTTCTTAAGGGCTGAAGATTTCATCTGGTTTTCTGATAGTGTAATCTTGGTGGAAATTGGAGGAATGCACTAAGTGATTCTGTAATCATGAGAATGATTATTCTACATCCCATCCGAGGCACAGAATGTTAACTGTCTAGGGGAAAAGAGCTATCACCAAAGCACACACATAGTCATCTTCAACATTGGAAGATGGCAACTGATAGAATTTCTCATCTGTGTGTATTAATCAATGCATCTACAAAGTTAGTTAGATAAAGTTTTCTTTCCTTTCGTCATTTGTAAAGTGGAGTTAACACTGACATCAGAGATGAAGAGTATGGGCTTTGGGTGTTATGATTACCTTTAATTATTTGAGGATTAAGAAACCCTAAATACATACAATAGTAACATCAAAGGTTACTGATCACGTGTCACTGTAACAAATATAATAATAATGCAAATTTTGAAATATTGCAAGAATTGACAAAAAGTGACACAGAGACATGAAGTGAGGAAATGCTGTTGGAAAAATGGCATCAATAGACTTGCTTGACACAAGGTTGCCACAGATCTTCAATCTGTAAAAAAATGCAATATCTGTGAAGCACAGTAAAGGGAAGAACAATAAAATGAGATATCCTTATAATCTAAGAATGGAGATACCCTTTAAAATTGCAAGATGCATACAAATAAAAGTCACTGTTGTAATATATAAAGAACCATAACGTGTGTGTGTGTGCGTGTGTGTGTGTGTATGACTCTTGGCTAGCTTTTATGTTTTATATTAAACTTCCCAAATGCTCAGAGTACTATTAAAAATTGTGCCTAAACCAGAAACCTATCCTACTACATGTAATGATTTAATATGCTATAATGAAGGTATAGTACATCCATGGAGAAATGAAAGATTACTTAATAAATTATACTGGCACAGTTGGCAAGCTATTTGAAACAAGGGCCAATTTATTCCCTCTTCTATAGGGAATACTTGTCATTTTTGCCAATTCAATATTTTTGAATGCCCATGTTATGCTTGGAGAACTTCCCATATTATAAATTCTGTTACTCTAAAGTCAAAATTTGGAATTGTCTCCCAGCCTCCTTTAAAGGTAGATAAAAACATTTGACCAAGACTTCAAAAATTATATCTACTAGCTTATGACTCAGGTCATAAGTTAGTAAGTAAAGAAATGGGTGATGCTTAGACTCCATCTTTTGGCAGGGATGGTGGCAGGGACATCTGATTTTTCTTTGTTTGTAATCATGACCCCTGGCTGATATATCATTTCGTCCCATGCAACCAAAAGAAATTGAAGATGGATTAAAGAATTACATTTTAAAATTTAGATTTTTAAAGCATATACAACAACTAAAATTGCCATCAAATCTAGGCATGAAAAAGCATTTTAACTTTTTTAAAAATGGAAGAAATCACAAAATAAAAATTCATATATTGATAATACAAATCAAATTATTTTCTATCTCTATAAAAATATCCAACAAGTACAACATGCAATAGATTAATTGCTTTATTATCCAATAAGCTCATATAAGACCTCTGACAACACAAATATTGCTACTGAAAGCTTGAGTTAAATCCCAAGGAAATGAGAAAAGATAATTCACAAAGTAAAAAAAATGGATAATATTTGAGTAAAATGTTCAAACTCATCAGTAATGAAAGACATTTAAATTAAAGCCATGACAAAACATAATTCATTGTCTGTCAAATCAATGATATTTTGCTTTTTTAATAGAAATACTTCATGCTGATGAATGTATAGAATACTGGTTTACTTACATGCTAAGGGAGAGAGTACAAGTTGATGCAACCTTTTCTGGAAACAGTTTAGAAATGTATATCAAAATATTAATGTCTTCTGAACTAGTCGTTTCTCTCCTAGAAATATTTTGTTAAGGAAATAATCTGAAGTATTTAAAAAGATCTGTATATATGATGCTTATTGGATCATTAATTTTTACAGTACAACAATTTAAAAATTACAGTATGTAAAACAACTTAAATAGCCAACAATAGAGAAATAGTTAAATACATTATGTATGATCACGTAAGTGAATATTAAAGAATTGTTAAATTGTTAAAATTATGTTTCTGAAGAGTTTTCAATAACATGAAAAATACACATAATTTAAATGAAAATTGAGGTAACAAATTATCTCTACAGTCTGAGCTCAACTGTAAAGTACAGAGAAACAAGGTGCAAAAGATGTTAACAATCAATTCATCTAGGGATAATTTGGTATAATTTTTTCTGTGTTTTATGTATTCACATTTGCAAACTAAATATTTTTTTTGTAATTAGAAAAAAGTTCGCTAAAATTAATTTTGTGCACAAGAACAACTAGTTTGACTAAATTTAGTTTAAAAATAAAATGTTAAGTTAAACAGTCCTTATTGGAAACAACTTGATGGAAAAATTAGTTTTTCATTTTTCCATTGCCAAGATCATTTATTTGAGATAATGCTTTTATCTTGTGCCCTGCTTAGAAACCTCATAGGCTCCCTGTTTTTATCCCTTCAAGTCTAAGTCTCTTTGACTGCTTTTCAAGGACTTAATTTTGTTCCATTGAAAATTATTCCTTCTTATTCTGCCTTCTGCTTGTCTATATTCCGATGGGTATTGAAATCACCCTTGAAACTCCATACTTGCTCATATAGCTCGTAAACACACATACACACACACACACACACACACACCCTTGGACTGTCTGCTCACCAGTATGAGAGAAAATCATATTGCTCATTCATTCATTCAATAAATACTTGAGTCTCCAGGATGGATCAGGTGCTGGAGATACAGAATTGAGAAGGTGAGAAGGTTCAGGAGCCTGCTCCCATGAAATTTTTGCCCAGAGGAAAAGTTATTTAGCAATAATCCTCTAAAGGCCATGAGGTGGATGGATTCTTCTACAAATGTAAGGTGTAACCTTCAAACTTAAGTGTGGCACCAGAATTCTGCATACTGGGTTAAATTAATCTGGTATCTTGAGGGGAAAAAAAAAAAACTTCACTGATTTCTATCTTTAGTTACCCCCTCCCCCAATATTTATAAGAAACAACTATGTAAAATGTACTACTGTATGCGCTGTAAAGAAAATGCTGTTGAAGGCATTATTTTTTTATGTCATTCTGTTCTACCCTATAAAGTTTATATCACAGTTTTATTTTATAAAGTATTATTTTAAAAAGCTTTGCTTCCTCTAAGGAATTGATTTGCTTCCTCCTCTTTGATAAGAATAAGGATATGATACAACCTGTTTCCCTTTTTACCCTGACTACCAGGAAGATCAGTGACATATTCTTCAATTGCATTGACATCTACACATATTGGTAAACTTACATTAGCAATATTTTTTGATATTGATTTTTTTTCATTTCTAATTGCATTGCTTTCTTTTGTTGCCTGTAACTTCTTGTAAGAAGGCCCAAACTCCTTATGGAAAAAGGAAAGAGTGGCAACGAGATGCTGCCTGCTGGATTGAGGGACTCATTTTTAGCTGCTTTGAGTGGTGGTAACCATTTCTCTCAGCTGAGTCCCTCTTCAGTAACAACCTTTAGTCAAAAAGAGCCTCCTTACCAAGGCTACATCTCCATCACTGTGGCAGTATATATCCAATACACGGTTGACTCAGGCAGAGGTAGAAAGACCCCAGTACCTTTTTCTCAGGGGAGGACAATGCTGAAGACCATCCTAGATCAACTGCACTGCAGTTCGACTTCTTCCTTAGCCAACTCTGCATCTCTTACCCTCACAGGTGTTGTTCCCTATAGCACTCACCGGTACATCTCCTTCATGCAAATTTCAGTCTCAATATCTGTTTCCCAGGAAATCCTACCTACAATAACTAAATTAACAAAAAGTGAAAATGGTAATATTCCCTATTAGTTACCCATAGGTACTGTCTACCACATCAGGTCAATAACCTCACTGCCCCAACCTCACATGTTGCATTATGTCCATAAAAACACCATCAGTCATTGATCTGCATTTCTGCAGGACTTAGAGCCACAATTCTTAGCACTTATTTCTTAATTCACTTATGTTGTTCATTGTTCCTTCAGAATGTTATAGAAATATGGCTGTACTTGACATCCCTCAATGATTCTCCCCTGTTTTTTGCATTTATGGTAAGCTTTCAAGTACTAGAAATTTTGGCAATGCTTTTAGAGAGATTAAATTGCCCTCATAGCTATTGTGCTACTTACTTGTTCATTTTTAGCCTGTATCACTTCTTGTGGAGAGAATGTGATTTTGTTGTCTGAACATTAAAATCTTATATTCACAAAGGGCAAAGCTCTAGTCTGTACATGGACATTTGTGGTGCTCCTTGAGAATTATGATCTCCTTTATGCTTATAATCAGAATCAAGGTGTTTTAGTTTTCTAGTGCCTCCAAAACAAGTACCTCTAACTTGGTGGCTTGAAACAAGAAACAATTATTCTCCTACACTTCTGGAGGCCAAAAGTCCAAAATCAAGGAGTTGGCAGAGCTCTAGGGAAGGATTCTTTCTTGCCACTTCCTAGCTTCCAGTGGTTGCTGGCAATCCTTGGAGTTCCCTGTTGGTAAATTCATCTCTGCAGTCTCTGCCTCCATCATCACATGGCTTTCTCCTGGTATATCTCTGTCCAAATGTCCCTCTTCTCATAAGGATACCAGTCATTAGATCAGGACTCAACCTAATCTAGGATGACCTCATCTTAAATTGATCATATCTTCAAAGAGCCTGTTTCCAAATAAGGTCATATTCACAGGTAACAGGAATGAAGAGTTGAACATATCTTTTTGAAGGACACAATTCAACTCACAACAAAGGTATATCTCACTCTGCTCTTGGCTTCCTGACCCAGCAAGACTAATATGACAGATAATAATAAGCATCTTCAGTTGAGTAAAATCACTTTTATTTATTGATTGAAATCTGACACCACACCTAGGAAAAGTTCAGAGCAATACATTAACTACCAGTAAAGCCACTGCTGTAAGCCTTGGGTCTCCCCCACTGCTTATTTGATGCCCTCCTCATCCCTTTCTCTGACTGTGCCTACCTCTCTTTTGCCTAATGTGTGCTGGGTGCCACATTTGACAGAATTCTATAATTTCCTCTGACCAAATATACCTTGTTGTTTCAAACCTTTTCTTATCCTTCTTTCTGCTTTTCCCACTTTCAAGTCCTGTATATCAATCTTCAGGATTGTATAAAATGATGAGAGTCATTCTGGTAGCTCATTTTCTAAATTTTCTATATTAAATTTTAAAGTGAAATAAATATTGAATATTAATTCAGGAAGATTTTAAAAGCTATTTTTTAAAGTGTGGATTGGAGGTGCTCCATGGGCAAATAAATTTAGGAAATATCAGGTACTAAGTCTCCTCTACCAGATTCATAAAATTTTTAGAATACTTGGGTTATGAGAATTCCCACAAGCAAACAAAAGCAAACCAACAAAACATGTTTAGCTTGGTTGAAGTCAGCATTTTCCAAATGTATTTAATCACAAAACATACTGAGGAGAGCCACATAGTGAACATTTTTCAAAGCCTGTCTGGGGAACAAAATAAAACTGTCATCATCTTAGTGTCTCTCTACACACAGAAGGTTTTTCTAGATTAGTCTATGATCCAAAATGATTAGAGGCAATAATGAGAATCTCAGACAATAGCACTGGTTTCTAAGGGAAAGGCTCATCACCTTTTAAAATGTATTTTGGCATGGATATTAAAAATATGGGTTCCACATTGCTGGAGTTTAAATTACTTCTCCACAATTACAAGCTATGTGTCTTTGACCAAATTATCTAATCTCTTTTAGCTCAGTTTTCTCACTTATAAAATGATTATAATGACAAAAATATCTACTTACAGCATGATTATGGAGATGGCACAATCCATGTGAAATGACTAGCATGGCCTTTATCACACTGTTCATTTTCAACCTGAAGACTTCTGCCTGTGGTCCCTCATTCTCTCTTACATTACACACACACACACACACACACACACACACACATGCACAGAGCATTATTAATGCTAAAATCACATTGAGTGGTGGACACCTCCATTATTGCTCTTAGAGTTGGAACTTGCTTTTTGGCTTTGTAAAGGCCCCTATGCTAGGAGTCAGGCTATCAGAACTTGAGTTCTAATTCTGAAACTATCCATCTGAGAGATCTTGAGAAATGAATTTTCCTCAGGTGTTGTTTTCTTTACCTGTAAAATGCATGCAGAATGCAAAAGATCACCTCCCTTCCCCAAATTTGAAAATCTAGTTAAAAATTCAACAACTAGATTCCAGTATATCTGGCATTTTGTTGTCCTGGATAAACACTTTGTTTTCACATGCTGCATAACACTTCCCCATATTGTAATAGTTTTTACTTTCTTCTAGTTGCTGCCCTGGCAGCTCAAAACTTGAGAGAGTCACATTAAGATGATCTTATAGGATGCCAAAAAGATTTCAAGAAAAACATTGAAATGTTTGAAATACATTTACCAAGGACTATCCTCATTTCACTGTGGGCTTGGGTATCAGGCAGCTCAGTGTAGGGTTAAGGGCATGGATCCGGAATCTTAAGACCTACATAATTATCTCAGTTCTACCACTTTTCATTTCCTCAAGCTTCCTGTGCCTCAGTTTCCTCATCTGTAAAATGGAGTCTCTGCCTTCATAGAGTGATTGTAGGATAATATGTGTAAAGCACTGGTAAAACAATGCCCATTGTCCAGTAGGCGCTCAGTACATGTGTGCTCTTATTATTACTAGGTGATCCCATATTTTCACTGATGAGAAAACTGAGGCTCAGGGATTAAAATGCCATTCCTGGAACTCGCAGAAAAAAGTTAATGATAGAGCAACGACTGGATTCAGTTTCTGCTCCTGATTATCCCTCCTTTTCCTCAACAATTGCATTCCAGCAAGGCTGGCTGTAAAGCCAATCTTAGTTGCTTTAGTTATCCAATTTGATTACTCTCTCTAAATCACTTTGGCTTACTTCTCAAAGTAAATTAATTTTTTCAAATGAAAGCTTTTGATTCAGTGATTTTTCGGGTAGGTGAGATGTAACAGGAGGTTTCTATAAAGATGAAATACAAAAAAATCAATTTAATTCAATTTCAAAGATATTTATTACCTATTATATATATAAAATTTTATTTTAGACCTTATTAAGGGAAAATCTATTTCCCTTCTCCCTGCCCTTCTAGTCTTTCACGAGAAGATTCTTTGCCAGACCTCAGCATGGGTGCATTTATTCACATGACAATATTTATTAGAAACCTGTTATATTCCAGAGACCGTTCAACATGAAGAGGAGAGAGTGGTGAGCAAGACAGGTAAAGTCTGTGTTCATGGAGTTAATGTTCTAATACAGGGGTCAGAGAACTATGGCCTCAGTCAAATCTGGCCTGCTGCTTGTTCTTGAAAATAAAGTTTTATTGGAACAGAGCTGTGCTAACTCATTTATGTTTTGCTTATAGCTACTTTTGCATTACAATGATAGAGTTGAAGAGGTGCCACAGAGACCCTATGGACCTCAAAGCCTAACGTATTTACTATCTAGCCCTTTACAGAAAAGAGTCCACCCCAGCCAGGAGGATAAACTATTCAATAAAAAATAGACAAAATTATTTTGGATATTATAAATAAATTAAAACAGGATTATATAACAGAGAGAGCCTTTATATTTTGGGGGTTATTGAAGGAGTTTCTAAGGTGGTGACCTTTGAACTGAGATGAGCATGACAGGAAGGAGTGAATTATGTCAAGAACCAGGTGGTGAAATGTTTCTGGAAACAGGAACAAGTACAAAAGACTGATCAAGAACTGTCTTTGAGAGAATGTTGTGCATGAGGGCAAGACCAATAAGAGACAAGTTCAGAGAACATGCTGTGGCTGAATCACCTGGGCCCCTATTTGAGGAAGAGTGGCATTTGACTTGGAAAATTAGGAAGGACTTAACATCTGCTACATCAATTTTTTATTGTTTGGGGATAAAGATTAGTGTCCATGGATGACCTTGCTCTTCTATGCCCACCGCAGGCTATATAACAAAGTCATCCTTTTCTGTATGGATAAAAGTCTGCATATTTCTTCCTTCTTCTTCTCTTCTTGCTATTGGGTGGAAAACTCTGGGTGCTTTCGGTCTGAAATCCTAGGTTATGAGAGGGACCAGGGAAGTTCTGCCCAATTCTCCAAACAGTTTTATCAGTAATAGAATTGCACTATGTTTTAGCTTTGATTTGTCTTACTGTGTGATCCTAACTGACTACAACTGAGAGAGGAGAGGAAAAGGCATTTATCAGGAGCCACATAGCCATATTTCTTCCAGTTAAATGTAATGCTTTTGATATCGTAACATAGAGTTCAGTGCAAATTTCCACAAATGTGACACAATTTACACACATAATACGTGAACCAGCTAGGCAATATAGAATCTAACATCATATCCTAAAATGTAATAATGAATCTTCCTGTGATCTGCATTTTAAACCATAATTGTCTATGTAAGTCAGGGTCAAATGAGCAAAGAATAATTAAAAAGCAGAACACCATAAAGGTGACTACATTTGTTCTAACTAAAGGGATCTCTGTTAGGAGAACTAGGAAAACTATAGATATAAGGTTGGCAAAGTCACAAGAATGGCCTAAGCGTTTTTCCTAATAACCTTAGAGACTACCTCACTGACAGTATGTACTTATATTAGTTTTGCTTTCATCCAAGGCACTCTTAAGTTGCTTCACTCATATACTCATATAATCATTGTGATACCCCTGCTATTATTAATTATTACTAATAATTATTGGCATTAATGCTATTCCTAATATTAAATACATTAGATAATTTTTAATAATTATTATTCATTCATACAATTGAATTTAGTGGCAAAGTTGAGATCCCAATCAAGCCATCTGATTCTAGAGCCCATGCTCTTAAGATATGGTCCTCACAGTAATGATGGGAGTCATTGCGGAGCAAGCTGTGTGCTAGAAAGGAGGTGCATGGGCTTTGCAGTCATGTGGATCTAGATTCAAAGCCAAGATCTGTTTCTCACGGGCTGTGTGATTTAGAACATCTCATTTGCTTAGCTGTGCAATCCTGTTTCCTCATCTTTAAGTTGTGAATAAAACACATAGTTCATAGGATTGTTCAGAGGATTAAATGAGTTAAAATGAGGAGAGCATCAAGTACAGCACTGCCCACAGGGTAGGCATCCCACTGGGAACAACCATTTTTATAGTTGCTGTGTTTACCTAGCAATAGAGTGAACTCCAGCTCAAAGTAGTAATATATTAATAATCACCTGGTCAAGTTGGGTTTGAATACCTACAATGTAACTGATACAAACCTTAAAAGAAAAAAAAAAAACAAAATGACAACAACACCAAAACCCAAAACTGAAATTCTGCAGACAGAGGAATTTAGAACTTATGTATATTAGTTTATCATAGCTCTGACACCCATGCCCCATCACAACAGGGGCATGATGATGTGGTGAGTGTCACAGATGTGAATCAGTGGATGACACCAAGCCACACATCAAAACACATAGAGAACCCAAACCAGAAGTAGGGAGTTATTACATAACTGAGTTGTAAGCAGTTAATCCTGTCATGTGGAGCCACATTTTCCTTAGTGAAAACTTCTGTAAGCCTTATGCAGTGCCAAGTTAAAGAAATCCAATCAGTTATATTTAAAACAAGAAACTCATACTTGTTAAACCCAAGTTTTATTTACAGTCAGTTCTTGTGCCTGGAGTAAGAAGGTCAAATAAACAGCATCCCTAGAAACATAGGCCAACGCAGTGTCTGTTTTTCCTTGGATGTTTCACCTTTCGTATTGGGGTTCCAGGTAAAATCAGGATCAAAATTTGCCTCCCTGTGACAGAATTTTCTCTTAAGGTGAAAAAGTTTCACACAGGCTGTCATTCGTCTAGCACTGTTACATGCTAGGTGATTCCTTAGTTCTTTTAGATTTGCTTCCAATCCTTTCAAAAAGCCCATAGGACATTGTTGGGGATCCTGAGATTCAGGACACATTAACTCACAGGATCACATATCTGGCACTGAAGTAGCAGAGTTTGGGGTTTAGGTTCTCTGGTTTTAAAATTCTTAACCTGTTCTCCATGTGATGTTTCTTTATACATGCAGGTGATGAATAACAAGCATTTCGATCTACCAGTAAAGTCTAAAGTTATCCAGAAGATATCACTTGAGTCTTCTGTGGGCTGATCAAAGTTTCTGTTCATATTTTTATAGCATATTTTCTGGTGGCAGGTGAAAAAAAGGGAGTCGACATATACTTCCAATTCTCTGTCTCCATCCTCATGGCCGTATCACTTGAGGAACTAGCATTAGAAATTCAAGGACTTTAGTTAGTTATATTTTTGCCATCCAAATGTCTTATCTGTTGGATCAAAATTTCTGTCAATTGACCAGAAAAAAATTATCTAAGCCAGCTATTTGTCAGTTAATCATTTAAATATTTCTCAATCAGATGGTGTGTTGGAAAGGTAAAGCTATAATCTCAAAAATTTTTATCATGTGTCTAAACAGATTTTTTTTGGTTCTTCAAGTCAGAGTGAAGGCTTTGAGTTAGAAGAAAGATGATAAAAATATAAGACCAAAGTTTGTTTTATTCTAAAATTAACTTCTTTTGGCAAATTCTCTCAAGTGGAGGAAAATCTGTGGAGTGGTGGCTATTGAAATTTATTTAACATGATCCTTCATTTGTGACTTGGCACCTCTGGTATATATCTGGATACTTTTTTTTAATGTGGAAAAAGCAAGAAATGGTTAGTAGTTTGAAAAAATAAAAAAAGGGATAACAGAAAAAACACCTGTACCATTTAAATGAAAAATGGATAAATTTTTATGTCTGTTTTTGAAACCACGCAAACAGAAAAACACATGGTTTAATTTTATCCATTCATTGTGGAAATTTTAATGAATAGAGATTCTGAGCATAAAAATATACAATGCGGTTCACCTGGAATAAGCTGTGGTCTGAGTTTGTAAAGAGGATATTCCATAGCACCCACCTTGGACCATTTGGAGAATATGGCTTATATATAGAATTCCATCCTATACCCTTGAAAGTTCTGCTTCTAAAACTCTATGATGGGGGACGAATTTTAGACTATAAGAAAATATGAGGCCACTGGTGAACCCATGAAAGCTGTTATGGAAAGTCCAGTGGATATCTGGGGACTTTGACTACACAGATTCTATTTTCCTTCCTCTGATTTCCCACTGAGAGACCTTTCCTTCCTATTCTACAAAATCTTGCTAGAACTGTCAATCAAGATGCCACTTTGTCCTGGCAAATGGAGCATGTTTTGTTGGGGTTAGTGCCATATATACTGTGTTAACTGCTATAGCTTCCAGAAGAGTGTGTCTTAAGCTGTGTGACCCAAACAAGTATTCCATATTCCATAGGCAAGTCCCTTAGGAAAATTTCATTTTCCTACACTCCACCCAATGACTGCTATGTTAAGGAATGCTTTTCATCCTTTCCTTTTGATTCTGTGGTATACCTCAAATTCTAAATGCACTATTTTCAATCTCTTTCTTGATCTTTTTCTCTCACTTTTTCCATCCAGTTTTATTGATATATAATTGACATATAGCACTGTATAAGTTTCAGGTGTACAGCATAATGATTTGACTTCCATACATCATGAAATGATTATCACAATAGGTTTAGTGAACATTCATCACCTCATATACTGATAGATACAAAATTAAAGAAATAGAAAATAAATTTTCCTTGTGATGAAAACTCTTAGGATTTATGCTCTTAACAACTTTCATATATAACATACAGCAGTGTTAATTATATTTATCACAGTGTACATTACATCCCTAGTACTTATTTATCTTATAACTGGAAGTTTGCACCTTTTGAGTGCCTTCATCCAATTCCCAACCCCCGCCTCTGGTAACCACAAATCTGATCTCTTCTTCTATGAGTTTGCTTGTGTATTTGTTTGTTTGTCTTTGAAGTATAATAGACATACAACATTATGTTCATTCCTGTTATGCAACATAATGAGTTTTTTCTGTACATTTCAAAATAGTCACCACTATAAGTCCAGTTATATATGTCACCATACAAAGAATTACTTCATTATTGACTATACTTTCCACACTGTACATTTTATACCTGTGACTCACTTATTTTGCAGCTGGAAGTTTGTACCTCCTAATCTCCCTATTTCTTAATCCCTTAATCTCTATTTCTTAATCTCCCTATTTCTTTCCTCTCCCCACCACCCTCCCTCTGGCCACCACCTGTTTGTTCACTGTATCTATGACTCTGCTTCTATTTGGTTATGTTTGTTCATTTGTTTTGTTTTTTAGATTCCACATGTAAGTGAAATCATACAGTATTTGTCTTTCTCTGTCTGTTTTATTTCACTTAGCATTAATATCCTCTAGGTCCATCCATGTTGTCACAAATGACAAGATTTCATTCTTTTTTATGGCTGACTAATATTCCATTGTATATATATACCACTTCTTCTTTATCCATTCATCTATTGATGGGCACTTAGGTTGTTTCTATACCTTGGCTACTGTAAATAATGCTGCAATGAACATATAGTTACATATATCTTTTCTAAATTGTGTTTTCGTTTTCTTCAGATAAGTACCCAGAAGTGGAATTGCTATTTTTAACTTTTAAAGGAACCTCCATACAGTTTTCCATAGCGGCTGCACCAACTTACATTCCCACCAACAGTACACAGGGTTCCCTTTTCTCCACATCCTTGCCAACACTTGCTATTTGTTGTCCTTTTGATCATAACCATTTTGACAGGTGTGAAGTGATATCTCATTGTGGTTTTGATTTGTACTTCATTAATGATTAGTGGTGTTGAGTATCTTTTCCTGTGCTGGTTGGGCTTCTGTATGTCATGTTTGAGAAAGTATCTATTCAGATCCTCTGCCCAGGAGTTCTCGTTTTTGACATTGAGTTGTATGAGGTCTTTATATATTTTGGATATTAACCCCTTATCAGATATATCGTTTGCAAATATCTTCTCCCATTCAGCAGGTGGCCTTTTTGTTTTGTGGATAGTTTCCTTTGCTGTGTAAAAGCTTTTTAGTTTGTAGTAGTCCCATTTGTTTACATTTGCTTTTGTTCCCCTTGCCTGAGGAGATGGATCCAAAAAAAAAAAATTACGAAGAACAATGTCAAAGAGCTTACTGTCTATGTTTTCTTCTAGAAATTTTATGGTTTCAGGTCTTACATTTAAATCTTTAATCCGTTTTGAGTTTATTTTTGTCTGTGGTGTAGGAAAGTGGCCTAGTTTGATTTTTTTGCACATAGCTGTCCAGTTTTCCCAACACCATTTATTGAAGAGGCTGTCTTTTTCCCAGTGTGTATTTTTGCCTTGTTTATTGTAGATTAATTGCCTGTGTAAGTATGGGTTCATTTCTGGGCTTTCTATTCTGTCCAATTGACCTGTGTCTGTTTTTGTGCCAGTACTATACAGTTTTGATATTACTGTAGCTTTTTAGTATAGATGGAAATCAAGGACTGTGGTACTTCCAGCTTTGTTCTCCTTTCTACAGGTTGTTTTGGCTATTTGGGGTCTTTTGTGTTTCCATACAAATTTTAGAATTATTTGTTCTACTTATGTGAAAAATGCCCTTGGTACTTTGATAGGGATTGCATTGGATCTGTAGATTGCCTTGGGTAGTATGGTCATTTTAACAATATTAATTCTTTCAATCCATAAACATCGTATATCTTTCCATCTATTTGTGTTGCCTTCAATTTCTTTCATCAGTGTTGTATAGTTTTCCAAGTACAGGTGTGTGTGCGTATGTGTGTGTGTGTGTGTGTGTGTGTGTGTTTACCTCCTTAGTTAGATTTATTCCTAGGTATTTTATTCCTTTTGATGCAATTGTAAATGGGATTTTTTTAAAAAATTCTCTTTCTGGTAATTTGTTGTTAATGTATAGAGATGCAAAAGATTTCTGTATATTTGGATGCCTTTTATTTCTTTTTCTTGTCCGATTGCAGTGGCTAGGATTTCATATACTATGTTGAATAAAAATGGTGAGAGTGGTATCCTTTATTTGTTCCTGGGTGTCCCAAAGCTGGTGTCAGCCGTCTGATGTGTGGGGCTAGATCCCGAAACAGCTGGCTGAGGAGTCCAAGATGTCTCGGACCTTGTGTTGGCCTACTGGTGGGTGTGGCCAGGGCCTGGCTGGGTCCCAGGGCTGGCTTTGGACTGCTGGTGAGTAGAACCAGCTCATGGATTACCTGGCTGCAGGTCCCTGGGGGTCCTGGGACTAGTGTCAGCATGCTGGTGGGGAGGTCCAGTTCCTGACGTGGCTGGCTGTGGGATTTGGGGTGTCCTGAAGCTGGTGTCAGCATAGATGGGCAGGGCTGGGGTCCAGGGGCTCCTGGGCCTAGTGCTGGCCTGCTGGTGGGTGGGCTGTGTTTTGACATAGCATATTGCAGGGATGCAGTAATCCTAGGCTGGTGTCTGCTTGCTGGAGGCTGGGTCCTGGGGCTAGTGCCAGCACAATAGCGGATGGGTCTGGGTCCTGGGCCATCTGGTGGGTCCAGGGTGACAGTGGGTTCAGGAGGTCTTAAGGCAGCAGGCCTGCTGGTGGATGGGGCTGGGTCCCTATGCTAATAAGCTAGATGGAGGATTCCAAAAGAGTGCTTGCCAGCACCAGTGTCCTCCTGATAGAATGAGCTCCCGAAAGTGGCCGCCACCAGTGTCTGTGGCCCCAGGATGAGCTCCAGTTTCCTCTTGCCTCTTCTGGAGGCTCTCCAAGATGAGCACGTGGGGCTGACCCAGGCTCGTTTCAATTTATGGCTTCTTTCCTGGGTCCTGCTCTGGGTTCCAGAGTGTATGAGATTTTATGTGTGCTTTTTAAGAGTGGAGTCTCTAATTCCCACAGTCCTCTGGGTCTCCCAAAAGTAAACCCTACTGGCCTACAAAGGCAAAAGTTCTGGTGGTTCATCTTCCCCATGTAGGGCCCCCATGTTGGGGAGCCCAGTTTGGGGTTTGGACCCCACAATCCTTGGGAAGAACCTCTGAAATTGTAATTATTCTCTTTTTGTGTTGCTCCCTAGGGCGTATGGGTCTTGACTACACCATATCTCCACCCCTCCTACCCATCTTGCTGTGGTTCTTTCTTTAGTTGTAGAAGATCTGTTCTGCTAGTCTTCTGGTCTTTCTCATCAATAACTGCTCTGTAAATAGAATACTTTTGGTGTGGCTGTGGGGAGGAGATGAGCTCGGGGTCTTTGTACTCCATCATCTTGGCTACTTCCTCCTCTCTCTTTCACTTTGGTTAGCTGGATTTAGTTTTTGTTGCTTGCAACTAAAGAACCCAAACTAATCACAGATTTTAAACATTTATTTAAATATATAAGTAAATCAACTTAAAAGCACATTACCATTTTACATGTTTATAGTACATATTGCTATTGAAATAATAATACAGTAGTCACATAAATTTTCAATTTTCATCCTTCAATTCTTGGACAAATTTCAGGATCTTTCTCTATAACAGTTTCGTTGCAGTTGGCTTGGGTGATAGACATGAACAATGCTGAGTTTTCAGGTTTAGGGGGAGAATATTTAGATATAGGCTGACAGGTACTGGAGGGGAGCTTATTAGCCTGCTTTAAAGTGTAGATTGAAGAAGATAGTTACATATAAATTTATTTTGTTTTGTTGTACAAAAGCCTTTGTCTTTTATACCCGGCTCTTCATTAAATTGTTTAACACCTAAAGTATTGATTTTACAATTAGATAGCTAATCTGCTTGATTTATAATTCTCACAATTGAGGAAAATATATAGAAATATAAATCCCAGGCTTCCCTGGTGGCACAGTGGTTAAGAATACACCTGCCAATGCAGGGGACACGGGTTCAAGCCCTGGTCGGGGAAGATCCCACATGCCACGGAGCAGCTAAGCCTGTGCGCCAGAACTACTGAGCCTGTGCTCTAGAGCCTGCGCGCCACAACTACTGATGCTCTCTGGAGCCCGTGCGCCACAACTACTGAAGCCCGTGCACCTAAAGCCTGTGCTCTGCAACAAGAGAAGCCCCTGCTCGCCGCAACTAGAGAAAGCCCGTGCACAGCAACAAAGACCCAATGCAGCCAAAAATAAATAAATGTATTAAAAAAAAAAAAAAAGAAAGAAATATAAATCCCCATATCGAAAAATTTCATTTAAATGGACTTCGGGGAAAAGTTTAGTATATGTATTTCAGGTCTCAAATCCATTTCTGGACAAATCATATAAAATTTAAAGCCTTGTTTATTGCCCCCTCCCCTTCTTCCATACTTTAGTGATAGAAGTAGACACTGGATGAATCATGAAATTGGCTCAGGAGATCTTTTGTCCCCTTCTTTTCACATTTGGGCCACTTTTATCCCTTTCTCACTACAAGCAATCAGAGTTCACATGGCACATGGATTTCTTTTTATCAAGAGGAAGAGAGTGAACAGCTGATTATTCCTGGGAGAGATTGCTTTCCCTCCCCAGAGTAGACTCTGTAATGGTATAACTTCAGGTGTAATGACACCTGAGGAGGCTTTGCATTTTAGAAAACAGAAGTTTACATGGAGTACCAGACTCCTAAATCTTGATATTCACAAGATATTTTGTTTTGGCCAAGTTCCTAATTTTACCTCCACTACAGTCTGATGAATCAGATTCCTATTTGATTTTTATTTTTGTGATGAAGAATCTGAGGCTAAGGATTCAAGTAAGATACACTAAATTCCCTTAGATAGGAAATGTAGGAGCTTAGATTACGATCTTGGCTTTTTGGCACTAGAGCCTACATTCTTTATATTTCCCCACTCCACCTTTCTAAATTCCTTTTAAACCAGGATGGTTCAGCCCAACTTCTCAGCAACATAGATCCACAGATCTCCTTCTATTCATCCCGGTCAGCCACTCCCTTCAGAAGTTTCAATTCACTTTACAGGTGAAAGGAAATTAGATTCTTGTTTTGGAGATTTTTAGCCCTACCCTCTTTTAAGATTTAATTTGTTTTACATGAGAGAACATAAACAAAAATGTACCAAACATCCAGTCTTCAAACTAACAAAAACTATAGAGGAGATAAGAAATAAAAATATCAATTTTCAATTTCAATGAACCATAGAATTTTAAGATTGGAAGGAATCTTAAGTCATTAGGTTCAAATGCTGGTATTTCTGAAGTTGTGCTGTGTAACCAGCTCAAAACTAATGTCATTTCAGAAAATCATGTACCACAAAATCACAATGAGGATTTATTCAGTGTTTCCCATTTGTGCTAGATATTGTTCTAAGTGAATTACCCATGCAGTCATATTATTTTAATATATATATATATATATATATATATATATATATATATATGTAGCCATGGCCCATTATGTATATGTAAGTATATTTTACAGTCATAGTCATAACCTGCGTTTCATTTATATAAAACATATTGTCCTCACAATAACTCTATTAAATATTTTCTTTTAATTATTCCATTTTAGAGATGAGGAAACTCATAGGCTCATTTAACTTCCTTAAAGTCACATAGCTAGCAGCAGTCAGAATCTAAACACAAGAAACACGGCTCCAGGACTGCTGCATTACACTTCCTCATGGGATTGGAGAATAGACAACTCACCTTCCACAAGGATCCTGCCACTGCTCAGGCACGGCAAAGATGATGACTTTGTGAAAGTTGTTCTTTTCGTTATCTCTCCTAACTTCTTTTCCTGTTTTATAGGAAGCTATTGATTTTTAATTATTTACTTTGTTATTGGGTAACTTACTGATCTCAGTGATTGGTTGTAAGAGCTTTTCGGTGATGCCGTCTGAGTTTTCTAGGTGTACAATCATAACATCTACAAATAAGAACACTTTTTCTTCCTTCATTTCAATTGTTATACCCAATATCAGTTACCTGGTTTATTAGATCGGGTATAATGCAGGTTTTCGTACAAATTAGTTGGAATGATGAAAATGTTGTAGAATTTTGGAGACTCTATAAGCAGTTAAGAAGCTTTTCAGGTATAATGCAGTAATGGTCTGGCCTCAATAATGGCATGGGGAAATCAGTATCTATTACAGAGAGGTTTTATATTAAAAATTGACTAAACTTAGGGATATGGCCTGGGAAACACTAAAAGGTTTTGAAACTAAGGCATGCAAGTCTAATTGATAATGATCAGGAAATTGACTCTATTTTAATAGCTGTTGAATTCCACTAATCTATTCATCTGAAACGAGGTGACTAGAAAGAAATAATTAGAATTTTCAGTTTATAGACAATGCTAGGAATGTGTTTCTAAGAGAAATAAATACATATTTTAAAATTTGTACAGCCTCTCTGTGGTCTGATATTTGCTTTATAAACCTATAAAATATACTATATAAAGTTAAACTGATGCTCCTCCAATTTATAAAGTAACTTTAAAAAACAATATTCTGACTCATTTAACCTTTTAAAACCCTGAGATGGAGAATACACTGGGTTTTGAAATTTTAGTCCACTACAGAATTATTAGGCTAGATCTTAAAGATGCGTGTTACAAGAAGATTCTTGATTTAATTGATCTAGGGTAGAGCTTAGGAATCTACATTTTTAGCTAGCAGTCCAGGTAATTCTGATAAATTGGTTCACAGACTACACATTGAGCAACCCTGGTCTAGGTCTTTACAATTTGCGCCAGGACTTTGAATTTGTGTGCTATATTTGGTACACATATCTCTGTCACTCATATTCCAAATTTTAGTACCTTCTGTTTCTCTGAACATGGCAGTTTGTTAAGGTTTTCCATATCCCTGTCCATATGGTTCTGACTTCTTAGAGTGTCATGACTTGCCTACCAGATTAACAGTCAAGTTATCCTTCTAAACTCTACTCAGGCTCAGGGGAATCTTGGTTCTCTTCCTCAGGGTGAGACTGAGGGCTTGCATGTCCCTCACAAGCAGAAGATGCAGCCAAGTCATCCTTTCATTGTAGTGGGGCTAAGCAGAAGGACCACAGGCGAGGCATCTTTCCTGAACATACATGGAAGCCTCCACAGCTGTCCCCAGCCTATGAAAATACCCCATCCTTTGGTGAGCTTGCTGTCACAACCAAATGAGGATTAAAGACAATTAAACGATATATATTACTTCTGTCACTCCTACTTATTTTGCTTACTCCCGAGGAGAGGCAGAACAATGTTTAGTATGGTCTACTTTATAAAAATGAAAGAAGATACTGTATACATGTAAGCATAGGGAAAGAAAAAAATGCTGAATGCACAGAGCTTTTACCTACTTCCATTAATTACTCATAAAGAAAATGAGGAGAGGATAAAAATACACTACCACTAAAATTGAGCAGTGATGATCAATCTGTTTCTGTAATGAAGGATGTATTTCCACTAACTGCAAGACCAATAGACATGGATTAAAAAACACAATAGTGAACCAGAAACATCACATACCTTGACTTGTTTGCGTGAAAGTAGGTAGACATATCCTGTCTGTCCCTTGTTCAAAACCCAACTTATATATGACTGGGAGGATGATCAACCAACACTTTGAGATACCTGAAAGGAAGGGAAGAGTGGTGGTGTATCACAGGAGCTGTACATCCCACAAATAAGCCTCTGGAGTTGGGACTGAAACACAACAAGTCCAGGTCACAACGGTCATTGGCGAATTCAGTCTCGTCTTACTGCCTCTTACTGTATGAGTGTCAGACAATCATGAACTGGCTCTAAGAAAACCCCTCTCAGGGACAGTTACTCAGAATTCAACCATGAGCTCTGCGTAGCATGTCACTGTAGTGGCTAGTTTTAAAAATAAAATAAACAAAATAAATATAGTCTACCACACAAACCAACAAACCGACCAACCAAAACACTGCAGGACAAGAGAAAGAAAATAGCATCCTGAAGACAATCCTCAGAAGATATCCCAAGCTGTTTCAATCATTGGTAGCATCTTTGGGGTGAGTTTACACTTCCAGGACCAAGTTTGATAGAGACAGCCCTCATTTGAATGAGGAGTTCCCAAAATATCTGTTTAGAAACAGTCTTAGCATATTACCATTTATATAATTTGGAAGATATTTTTGCAATATCTTTTTTTTTTTCTGGTGAAAGAAAGGGGGAGCCCCATCTCTTCTTATCCCTCCTGGGTGGTCCTGTTGCTCCTGCATAGCAGCAGAAAGGGTGTAATTTTTTCTCCTTTCAAAGATCCTAAGTGGAGGTTATTGCTCTGCCTTTATTGTTTGTTGCATTCTCAGCACTGCCTCACTCCTGCTAGTTTGTGTAAGAGCCCGATAGGGGGCTTTCATTATCTTTTTTCTAAGTGTCACCTTCCTTGCTTTTTCCCTTGTTTTCTTTCTTTCTGCCGATATCTTCATTTTCTTTTTGCTAGGATGTTTCTTTGAAAAGGGAGAAAGTAGTATACTTCTTTAAAAGCATACCTCATTCAAAACATAGAGAAGAAAGAGATTAATAAATTGAGAGGAAGGGCATGAATTGAGAAAGTTACAACTCCAAAAACTGCAATTGTGGGAGAGAAAAAGTGTGAAAGAACAGTAGATAGTGTGAAACAATCTAAGGCAGAACACTGAAAACCTCTATTCAGAAATGCAACAAATTAGACATTCCCTTTTGCTTGTCAATCTCCTATTCTCAATTCTTATGCACCATCTCTTTTTCCTGATGCTCAGTCTGAAGTATTTCCTCTCATGAAAAGAATAGAGTTTTTCAAACTGAAGAGTCTAATTAGGAACAAGGTTTCCCATCCTTTCACTATTGTGTTGTAAGTTCAGCTTCTCTTTTCTGTACTGTTTACAATGAAAGCATTTATAATAACGGATATCACAGTAGGATACCGCCATTATTGGTAGTATCAAAATGAGAACTGTGGAGAGAAAATAGACATGAGTTCAAGTACTGCAGTGTCCATTCTTTGTAAGTGTTTTTGTCTAATGCAATAACAAGCAGGCACATACCATATTGGAACTACACTAAGTGGATAGTGAAACACCTCGACAATATCATTAATTCGCTATGACCATATGGACTGAGCCTCAAATTCAGTATTGGAAAAAGGTTGCTCACTTCCCAATTTTGACACCACTCTGAGAGTCTACGTTTGTTTAGCCTTCAGGCAGAAGCAGAACTGGAAATAGAGATGTCAGAGATGGCTGGGAGAAAAGGAAGCATTTTTAGGGGAGGGATGTAGAGAATATTAGTTTTAATCACATGCAACTATACTTTCCAAATTTAGCATGCATGAGAATCAACTGTAGAGCGAGGTTCCTGGTTCTTGTCACAGAAGTTTTGCTAAGAAGCCAAATAATTTGCATTTTCAAGATAATTCCTGGTGATACCAATGTTTCCAGTAAATAAATGGACCACATTTGTGTAGCAAGGACATAAGGCACAATGTTTCTGGGGAGAAAAATCAAAATAGGAGACGTGGGAAATTTTGAAATTATCCTTGACTCTCTCTTGCTCATGTCTTACTCCCCTGAGCTCTCTCACTCTCTGGCACAATTTCCAGTCACTTGTAGATTGATTTTATAGAGTCTACCCTCAAATTACCTTTTTAGTTTACCCCCATATTTGCACTCCCCACTCTAATTCAAACCCCTTTTTGCCTGAATCTTTAATGGTATCTTGAGTGATATCCCATCCTCAAGTCTTGTCTCAATTTATTCTAGCCTCCATGTAACTTTCTTTTTTAAAAAAATCTGATCAAATTGTTCCTCTGATTAAAATCCAACAAAGGCCTCCAGTTCTCTACAGAGTGAAGTCCAAGCTTCTTAACGTTGCATATTAGGCTTTCCTGATCTCTCCTTCATCAATCTGTGCAGTTTTCTCTCCAGTGATTCCCCATTCCATCCCCTCTGAGCAATGCTTTATTTATCTGACAGCCATGTAGAGCTGTTTATGGTTCCTGAACAGGCAACACTGTAGTCTTTCCACCTGGAATATCCTTACTGGGAGGAATCTCCATTCATCCTTCAAAACCCAACCTTTGAAGGCATAACTCCTCTTTGAGACGTGCCATGACTCTTTAGATAGTCCACCGCCTAAAACCCTTCCTCTTCTCTAGCCACTTGTCAACTTGTAGTAGTTACGTGCTTTTTTTCTTCTCCTCTAAAATAGTATGATTACCTTGAAAGCAGGGTTCAAAACGCAATTTTTTTTTAAACATCTTTATTGAAGTATAATTGCTTTACAATGGTGTGTTAGTTTCTGCTTTATAACAAAGTGAATCAGTTATACATATACATATGTTCCCATATCTCTTCCCTCTTGCATCTCCCTCCCTCCCACCCTCCCTATCCCACCCCTCTAGGTGGTCACAAAGCACCGAGCTGATCTCCCTGTGCTATGCGGCTGCTTCCCACTAGCTATCTATTTTACATTTGGTAGTGTATATATGTCCATGACACTCTCTCACCCTGTCACATCTCACCCCTCCCCCTCCCCATATCCTCAAGTCCATTCTCTAGTAGGTCTGTGTCTTTATTCCCATCTTGCCACTAGGTTCTTCATGACCTTTTTTTTCCCCCTTAGATTCCATGTATATGTGTTAGCATACTGTATTTGTTTTTCTCTTTCTGACTTACTTCACTCTGTATGACAGACTCTAACTCCATCCACCTCATTACAAATACCTCCATTTCATTTCTTTTTATGGCTGAGTAATATTCCATTGTATATATGTGCCACATCTTCTTTATCCATTCATCCGATGATGGACACTTAGGTTGCTTCCATGTCCTGGCTATTGTAAATAGAGCTGCAATGAATATTTTGGTACATGACTCTTTCTGAATTATGGTTTTCTCAGGGTATATGCCCAGTAGTGGGATTGCTGGGTCGTATGGTAGTTCTATTTTTAGTTTTTTAAGGAACCTCCATACTGTTCTCCATAGTGGCTGTATCAATTGACATTCCCACCAACAGTGCAAGAGTGTTCCCTTTTCTCCACACCCTCTCCAGCATTTATTGTTTCTAGATTTTTTGATGATGGCCATTCTGACCGGTATGAGATGATACCTCATTGTAGTTTTGATTTGCATTTCTCTAATGATTAATGATGTTGAGCATTCTTTGATGTGTTTGTTGGCAATCTGTATGTCTTCTTTGGAGAAATGTCTATTTAGGTCTTCTGCCCATTTTTGGATTGGGTTGTTTGTTTTTTTGTTATTGAGCTGCATGAGCTGCTTGTAAATCTTGGAGATTAATCCTTTGTCAGTTGCCTCATTTGCAAATATTTTCTCCCATTCTGAGGGTTGTCTTTTGGTCTTGTTTATGGTTTCCTTTGCTGTGCAAAAGCTTTTAAGTTTCATTAGGTCCCATTTGTTTATTTGTGTTTTTATTTCCAAAACGCAAATTTTGAAACATCTAGCACAATGCTGTTTGCTCAGTTAAATTGATTTTAAGAGAGATTAAGTCTCATTTGAAGATTTCCATTTGTCAGATATGGAGAGAAGACAGGAAAGATAAAGAAAATGTGTCAAAGCATTTAAAATAGGGCTACAAGAGTGATGCAATGTCTTTGTTAAAATGAGACAGTTCAGTCAAATAGGATTTCTGTCTTGTTAAGAGTCTCAAGCAGATCACTGTAAGGACCAGGAAACACTTAGAAACCAGTGAGTGTTTCTATATTTATGTTTCAAAGCCTTATGCCTGAGGTGTATTGTTTAAATACTCAGTACAAATATCACCCATTTTATATAGGGCATGCAAATTGCTAATACTTGGGTTATTTTATCCTAGCTGTGATGTGCTTTGAAAAACTATCCAATATCCTTTACCTCATTAAACACAAAGCCTGCAGCAAGTCTGAAGATTTACAAAGTATCTATTTTCCTATAAACGAAGAGGGAAGAAATAAACTTTGTAAAGTACAACATAACAGAACACTTTCCCCCTTCTTCCTCTCCCCTTCTGTTTGTATACACCAACCAGAGTCATGGAAACCCCGGTTGCCCTAAAGTTACAATACATTCTTTCATATCTCTCAGGCCAGGGGTAACTCTTAAAAATTTCAACTTTATGAGGGAATATGAATTATACAACCAAACAGTCCTGTCCCCAAATACTACATGAATACACCAAGGAAAATTCACTGGGGTGGATAACATAGACTTAGGATGGTAGAAATAGGTAGAAAACCAGAGCCCCAAGGCAGGTGGTGCTTTGATAAATGTTAGTTTCTGAAATGTGTGACCAGGAGTTTTGGTTCTCCATATGGCTCCAAGGCAATCTAGGGAGAGTCTCCCAGCACACATGCTACATTTTTTCTTTTTCTTAGCCTAAATTCTCATAGAAGAGTGACTCACTTAACGTCTCCAGCTGGCTTCAGTCTATTAAAACACTTTGCTTTCAACATGGGCTCTGGTCTGGGAGGGACAGAAAGGAAGAAGGAGGTTGTTGAGCTGATTCTGGGCTCTAATTTGTTAAGAAGCTCAGGTGTGTGGTAGCCGTGATGTCACTGCACAGTATAGTTAGAGGAGCATCTGTTTTCTCTGCTTCATTTGACCCTAGATCCTCTTTCTAAACCTCCCTCTCCTAATCTTTACTATTATTTGACTCAGGGGCAAACTCATACCTCCTGGGGCATTTTTAACCCAGAAGAGTCCTTACAATAGCCTGATCTTCCCCTTGGAGAATTGTAACCTTTGAGAGCATACTGAACTTATGGTTGCCAAGGAAATCAAGAAAACGGTGCACAACTGTTTCAGTTTTACTGTCTGTTTCAGGAAATATAGCCTCCAGATAAAGAAGATAGAATACAGCCTGTGGGTCATTTATGTGGTAGTTTTATTCTTCCTCCCTCCAGATTCTCACTTCTATGTTTGAAGACTGTCTGCATCATCTTTGGGAAGTAACCACCTGATTACTCTCTTCTGAATATTTCCCAATTTAAAATTTTATCACATCTTATGCAATTATGTAAAATTTTATGTTAATTTAATCTTTAATGATTAAAGTTTGATTTTTTTAATTGGTAAAATATATAAAAGTTTATAGGTTTAACAACATTAAAAATTTTCCAAAGAGAATAAGGTATAAAATTTTAGTGTATATATGTGTGTATATAAAAAATGTAAATACATGTATGAATTGTTGGGCCCTGAATGGGAGAGGTGTCTTGAGTGCCACAGAGCAAGATTTTCACTTCTCATATTTTAGATAGTTTTATGCAGCATAAAACTATCAAAGCCTTAAGCTGGAGTTTATAACATATTGTTGTGTATTAGGTTTACCCTGAAAGGAAGACCCCAGGGTTGTTTTTCTTAAAGAAAATATACCTTATATTTGGGTTCTGTGTTTTTGATCCTAATGTAAGACCTTACATAATCTATGTCTACCATTTTAGTATCATTTGAATCTGGCTACTTTTCATTAGTGTGCTGGTGACTTTGCACTCACTGCTTTGTTGTTCCAGTCACTGATTTAATGTTGAACAGAACAGACTACCCTATGGTAAATTTTCCCAGGTTGAAAATTTGATTTTCATAAATTAAATATATATAAATATAAAATGGGTGTGTGTGTATGTGTGTGTGTGTGTGTGTGTGTGTGTGTGTCATGACAAAGTGCGATTTATCCTGGGAATGTGATGCTTGTTCAGCATTTGAGAATTAATCAGTATAATTTATCACATTAACAGTCTAAAGAAGAAAAATCATTTGATCCTCTCAGAAGATGTAAAAAATGACTTTTAACAAAATTCAACATCCATTCCTGATAAAAACTCTCAACAAACTAGGGACAGAAGGAAACTTCCTCAACATGAAAATGGTCGTCTACACAAAAAGATCACTAATTTCTTAATGGTGGAAAATTGAATACTTGCCCACTAAGAGAACAAGGCAAGTGTGCCCACTCTTACCAGACCTATGAACATCATACACTAGGTTGTAATCAGTGCACTGAGACAAGAAAAAGAAATAAACCCATACCAACAGATATGGAAGAAATAAGATTGTCTCCATTTTAGACAACATAAGTTTCTACTTAGAAAATACCAAAGAATCTAAAAAAAAGCTACTGGAACTAATAAGTGAGGTTAGTAAAGTTTCAGGATACAAACTCAATATACAAAAATTAATCACATTTCTATATATTAAAATTTAACAATTTTGAAATTTTTAAAAATCATCATTTATTATAGCACCAAAAACATGAAATAATTAGGTACACGTATAATAAAATCTGCACAAATTTTATACACTAAACATTATAAAACGCTGATGAATAAAATACTTAAATGAATGGATATAAGCCTTATACATAGATTGGAAGGTTTAATGTTTATGTCAATTATCTCCAAACTGATCTTTAGTTTCAACTCAATCTAAATTAAATTCTAGCAGAAAATCTTTGTAAAATTTGACAATCTGATTTTAAAATTTATATGGCAAGGCAATGGAACTAGAATAGCCAAAAAGTTTGAAAAAAATCATGGAATACATGCACTATTTTAAGACATCATATAACTTTAGTATTCAAAGCAGTGTGGTATTGGTGAAATTATAGAAACACTGATCAAAGGAACAGAATAGACTCCAGAAGTAGACTCAAGGTGCAGGATCAGTGAGGTTTTAACAAAGAGTAAGGGCAATTCAGTGTTGAAGTGTCCATCTTTTTAACAAACGATGCCAGAAAAATTGGACATGCAAATGCAAAAAAAGAAAAAAAAAATGTTGGTCCTTGAACTCAAAATGGGTCATACTTAAAAATAAAACCTAAAAGTGTAAATTATTTAGGCTATAATACAGGCAAAAGTATTTGTGACCTTGGGATAGGCAAAGATTTCTTTGATTAGACTACAAGAACACAATCTACAAAAGAAAAAAATTATACATTGGACTTAATCACCATTTAGAATTTCAAAACTCCTGCTTTTTGAAAGATATTCTTATGAAAATAAAAATAGAAAAAGCCATAGACTGAAAGAAAATATTTTGTATTACATATTTGATAAGATATTTGTACCTAGAGCTCAATGGTAAGAAAACAAACAATAATTTAAATATGTTTTTGAAAAATACTTAAACTGATACCTTACCAAAGAAGATATACGCATGGCATATGAGCACAGGTAAAGATGCTAAACATCATTAGTAATTAGGGAAATACAAATTAAAACCATGATGAGATACTACTATTATCATGGAAGAGATTTCAATAGCTGACAATACAGTGTGTTTGTGAGGATGCAGAGCAACTGCATCTTGCATAATTTGCTGTTGAGAAGGCAAGTTACTACATTAACTGTGGAAAAAAGATTGTTGACTTCTGAAATAGTTAAATATTCACTTACCACCTGTCTTATTCCTGGGAATACACTGAAGTGAAACAAATACCTATTTAATGCAAAAATTATATGCAAATATTTGTAACAACTTTATTCATAATTGACAAGGACTGAAAGTAATGGAAATGTCCATTAACAGGTAAATGGATAAATAAACTGTGTTGCATCATACTATGGAATACTACTCAGCAATACAAAGGAACAAACTATTAATACCACAGCAATGTGGCTAAATCTCAAATGCATTGTTGTAAATGAATGAAGCTAGCCCCCAAAGTCTACATCCTGTATGATTTAATATACATGATATCCTGAAAAAACCAAACTATAGACACAGAAAATGGATCAATTATTGTCAGAGGCTGGACTAAGAGAGAAGGATGACTCCAAAGGCGAATAGCAGAAATTTTTGAGATAATATAATTTTTCTGCATTTTGATTTTGGTAGTAGTTATATGACTATGCATTTGCAAAACTCAAAAAACTATATATGAAAAAAATTATATACAAATTTTACTCTGTAACATATACCTTTATAAAAATAATTGATAGGGGCTTCCCTGGTGGCGCAGTGGTTGAGAATCTGCCTGCCAGTGCAGGGGACACAGGTTCGAGCCCTGGTCTGGGAAGATCCCACATGCCGCGGAGCAACTGGGCCCGTGAGCCACAACTACTGAGCCTGCGTGTCTGGAACCTGTGCTCCACAACAAGAGAGGCCACGACAGTGAGAGGCCCGCGCACAGCAATGAAGAGTGGCCCCCGCTCGCCGCAACTGGAGAAAGCCCTCGCACAGAAACGAAGACCCAACACAGCCAAAAATAAAAATAAATAAATTAAATAATTTAAAAAAATAATTGATAAAAGAACATTAAAAAAGAAACAATTAAAGTTACACAGTAGTAAGTTCCAGCCCAGATGATGTAGATTGGAAATGTCATAAGATTTTAGGAGCGAATCATCAGAAACTAGAAGGTCAAGGAAGTTCTGATAGAGGAGGATATGGTATTTTATTTAGATCTTGAAAAAAAATCTATTAGTGAAAGAGAGACAAAAAGGCAAATTTAGAATGGTGAGGGGAACTTAAAACAAAATTGTGGTTGCTTTGTGCCATAATGATTTATTTTTAGTTTTATCTAAAGACTTGGGAAAGTCAACTAAATGTAAGAAAAGATTTAAATCTGGGTTTATATCTTCTGCTTTATTATGAACCAGCTATAAGATCTTGGATAAGTTATTCAAAATATTTGATTCTTCATTTTGATACTCTTATAAGAGGAATAACAATTCCTATCTTAAGATTCAATGACATTTACTTAGCCCCTAAATAATTCTAAAGTTGACTGGTAATTTCCAGTTTAGGGACCAGGTGTAAGTTACTTAGCTTCTTTGAACCTCTTTTCTTTTCTCCAAAAAGAGAATGATGATGATACTCATTTCCTAGATTTGTTGAGAAGATAGAATAGGATCATGTGGTCAGTGAGTGCTCATCTTGTTTGTACTTATTCTAGATCAAATATAAAATGAAGTAGTCACAGCCTAGGCAGACAGAACACGATATTCAAAGCCAAGAGACCAAGAGAAAATCTAGTGTATTTGGGAAACTTAAAATAGTTGATGTGGTTGATATTAAAGGCTAAAGGGAGAAAAGCAGTGAGAGAAAAGATGGGCAGTAGCTAAATCATGAGCTATGTGCGTTTTGGCCTTCATTTTATCCCTAATTATGAGAATAGCAATGGAGAAGTGTTGACTGATTTGAGAAATATTTGGGAGGCAGAATTTACAGGGTTCAATGACAAATTGGGGTGGGAAATGAGAGAGAAGAAGGAATCTAGGACAACCCTTCAATTTCTGGCTTAAGTGACTAAGTGACTAGGAAGTTTGTAGTGTCAGTACCTACCTAGGAAATGAAGGGCTAAAAAGAAGAGTGTGTGTGTGTGTGTGTTTGTGTAAGGTTAGTGGGTGAGAATGGTTGATGAGTTTGCTTTTCAAAATGTTGGGTTTGAAGAAGTAATGGATATCAAGTGGAAATTTTCATTAAGCCCCTGTATATTTGGTTCAAAGTGTGACCCTGAAGGAGATTTGTGAACTTTAAGAACATAAGTGATAGTTGCAGGTATGGAAATGAAAGAAATTAAATAAATTAAATTTATAAATTAGGCAGAGAAGAGACAGAAAGACTTAACTCCAAGAAATACAATTACTTCATGTCTAGAATGAGGAATTGAGTTCAAGATGGAAAGAAACTTAGAGGGAGAGACTAGATGATTCTGACAATAAAAATAGTAAAGGTTAGATAATATTAATTGAATGCTTATTGTATAATAGACACCATGCTGAGTAGTATATAATTATTGTCTCATTTTATATAAAGGGAAATGAAGGCTTAGGGATAATAAATGATGTCCCAAGGCACACATTTATAAGTATTTGGATCTGGGCTTGAAGTCAGGAAGCCTGACTGCAGAGCTTGAATTCTTATACATTCAGGTTGGAGAGATGTCACCAAAGTCATGGGAAAAGAGGAATGCCAGAAGGGAGAGTTTAACTGTGTTAAGCAAACGTTGTACATTTTGCATTGAATGTAACAATTAGGAAGAGAAGTCATGAGTGATCTTGAAAAGAGACTTTCCATGTATATGGCAGAAGGCAAAGCCAAATTACAGAACATGGAGCAGGTGTAACAAGGATAGTAGCAAGTATGAACTCATTGGTGATGCCAAGATCACTTTTCCAGTGGTCATAGCCCTTTGGGTTTCTGGAATAGCTCTATGAAGACAAAGACCTAACTGGTTTGTAGAAATTTGAAGATTTTTAACAATCATGCATTTGCCACATGAAGGCTAATAAGTGAAGTGAAACTCTCATGGTAAATAGGTAGGACTGCTTATTTAACAACAGCGACAATGACAACACATACTCCCTCAGAGCCCCTGCTGTCCATTCAAACCCAATTTATGGGACTGGTTCTTCCGTCCACCTGAATCAGCAAACTAGGTCAAGGCTGATGAATCCTTTGCTCATTCTCAGATAATGAAAGAGTCATTGTAACTTCTATCCACAAAGGAGTCTCAATCCAATCATAATTTTGTCTATTACAGTGTAATAATCAAAACCTTAAAACTTTGTTTGAAGGCAGTTTTCCCATCCCATCTCTTAGCCTGAACCTGATTCAAACTGATTGCATGCAGGGGTAAGAGTGAGGCTTTATAGGTTGCTTCCCTCTTTCCACTACCAGCACTTTTCCTCTTCCTCCGTCATCTTGCTAATAGATTTCTGACCAGTGGAATTGGGAAATTTTCAGCAGCGGAGAAAAGAGAGATACAACAAGCAAGAAAATATTTTCATTCCAAAAAATGTGAGTAAACTGGGTTTGATGCTCTCTGAGCCTAGGACATACTTGAAGTTGATTCATTCATTCTTTAAGTTTCCTAGATTCTTATGAGACCCTTTTCCCATCATTGGGAACTCTCTAATCCTCTAAATGGACAAGCGTGTTAATGTTATTGCCTGGTCATTTGTGATTTCTTCCTAAGCTTGTAGATGACAGAAAATACAATTCTAGTTTTCAAGGTTTCCAAGATCCCTGTCTATCCACACTTGGAAGAATGAGAAGCTGTCATTCCATTTCACTCTCTCATTCATAGTCTACTAGTAGTTCATAGGCAATGTCATTACTCCCCAAACTGCTGTTGCTATGATGCTATTTCAAGTGGTCTCTTTAGTCAATCTACCCCTCTTTAGATTTTCCAAGGCAAGAAACAGAAGTGAGTCCACTTTGCTTCTCAAGTCTCTGGAACACATAATAAGCACCTTGAGTGTCCATATGAAGCCCTTTCCCAAGGTTTGAGGTGGGGCATAGTAACTCTCATCCCTGACCTCTTGGGTATAGTAGTACTTATAGAACCCCAATGGATTTCCCTAGTATTTCTCCTTAACCTCTAACTCCTCAACATTCTGTACTTCATATGTGGGAGAAGTGTTGAAAACTGTGAATTAGTTTTGTTATAAAATCCCAGGTAGTCTTGAACTCCAATCTGGAATGTGGCTGAGTTCTTTAGATCTTTGCTAAATTGATTGTAAAATGATTCTTTTACATGGACTATTACTTGGAACTGAGAGGATTTTTGTTCTCATCTGCATGAAATTTCTCTCTAAAAAGAAGAGCATGCAGAAGAGTTCAGAGTGCTGACCCATGCCTGGAATTGCTGGTGTTGTTATCTCTGAATGAATAAATTCAGCTGAGCATTAATTAAAATAGCAACACAACAAATTAACACAACTTCCCCGTGCAACATAATGATCAATAAAGGAAAGACACAGGTGCCTTAGAGAAAAATTTAATCTAAGTGCAAATCTTTTATTCATAAGTTTCAAATTAAATCTGCTTGACTTTTGAAAGCGCCATTCAAACATTAATAAATGTTTTTGTAGCAAAGGGGGAAAATGCCACACTTCTTTTGTAAACTAAAATGCATATGATTTTACACATTCCCAAATGAAAAACATGAACTAAGCACAATGTATAAATGAGAAAAAGAATTAAAATGAGTTTATCATAAGCAGAATTTCCAGTGTAAGTTATGTCCACAAGTGTACCTTGGACTTATGGACAATAATATTGTCACATATTTATGTTTGTCAAACAGGAAGAGTATTCTTGACTAAAGAATTCAATTTATATTAGGGTGAGGAATTAAAGCATTTTATTATCATAACTGCTGAACAGCTCTCTGTGAAGATCTTTGCTATTAAGGCTCGGGGAAAAAACAAAAGAAGATCAACCACTCTTGTTATGAACAATAAATGCTTATAGAGCTAACTTGAGGATGGTCCAAAGAGACCCAGCAAAGGCCAGCACATTCACAGATATTTTCAAAGTTTAAAGCATTATGCCTTGTGGAGAGATAAAATAGAATCAGGTTCTTTGGCTCATGGTACTTGGAACATTTGATTTTATTCTGTGAGGGTAAAGGGCCTTAGTTAAGACCATAGTCAAAATACATGCAAAAGTATTCTGTGAAGACTTCTCACTGAAAAATAAATACAGAACACCGAAGAAAGCTCCAGTTTGGGAACCAGTATAAATTCTGGTTCTCACTTTGGATTGTTTTAGAGATGTGCAGATTAATTTATTGGACTCCTGGTGAATCAACAGTATTCTCTTAAGTTAAGATCACATTAGTATCATGAGATGAAAGCAGAAAATAAAGTGAAATAAAATAAAGTCTCTAATGATTTATAGGGTCCTCCCCTCTTCCCACCATCACAAGGGAAATGGTAGTAATACAGGGGTGTTTATAATAGATTTGTTTATGAACTGACTGGATGGTGGTTAATAGTGTGAGTTTTTAGAGTCAAATAACCAGTATTCTAGTTCTGGATTTACAGTTAGTGCATTTAATTACAGGCTAAAAATGGAGGAGGATGGTGGAAGCTGATTCCTGCACAGGGAATTCTTACACAGAAACCCAAAGATGAGGGAGCTTATGGTGTAGCTGAAATTCTAAACTTATTTCCTGACACATTTCCCCTTTTGCTTCCATTGTGTGAGATTACATATTCTAAAATAGTACTTTGATCTGCATATGGTCAGTTCAGGAATTTACAACATTTCACTGCTGCTCCCCCATCCCTATCACCGCCTCCACCAAAAAAAAAATAATTTCATAAACTCAAGGTTAAAGACCTTAAATATCATACTTTAATCTACTTTTCAAGATCTTTTAACATATTAACATAAAGCTTCCCTGTCTATCAAACTAGGTATTTTACTTTCCTACAGAAAATCTTAAACATTATTGCTTTTACTATTCTTGTTTCTCCCTAATACTCATGCTTATCTTTTTTATTTTTTTTTTAAATTTTATTTATTTATTTATTTATTTATGGCTGTGTCGGGTCTTCGTTTCTCTGCGAGGGCTTTCTCCAGTTGCGGCAAGTGGGGGCCACTCTTCATTGCGGTGCGCGGGCCGCTAACTGTCGCGGCCTCTCCCGTTGCGGAGCACAGGCTCCAGACGCGCAGGCTCAGTAGTTGTGGCTCACGGGCTTAGTTGCTCCGTGGCATGTGGGATCTTCCCAGACCAGGGCTCGAACCCGTGTCCCCTGCATTGGCAGACAGATTCTCAACCACTGCGCCACCAGGGAAGCCCACTCATGCTTATCTTGATTTGGAATCTTGTGCGTCCTCCTTCTCCTAAATACCACCTCACATCCTAAAATCTCACCTCCTCTAGAAAGCTGTTTATGAAATTTCACAATGAAATAACCTTTTTTTTTTTAATGTTGGCAGTGTATCCTAGATACCTTTTGATGTATTTATGTATCTACCTCTAGTATACTGGAAGTGCTGGACCTAGAAGTGCAAGCAGAAAATGACTTACTTCTATCTTTGTCACTCACTTTACTACATCATTCCTCCCCTTCCCAATCCAATACTGGAACTAATCCCATAGCTTTTCTGGTCCTTTTCATGTATAAACAAAGTCTCATTTCTAGATATCTTTAAAAGTCCAGGCAAGCCTAAATTAAGACTACAATCTCTGATCTTTTCAGTCTTCTTAGCTCCTGCTGTTCCTGCTGGGGCCCCAAAGCTGGCAGACAGCCCTATTGGTTGTATTATTATTATTATTATTATTTTATGTTTTAATTCTATAATTTCTTTTTTTATTTATCACCTGGGATACATTTTTTTTAATGTTTTTTTTTTTTTAATTTTTATTTATTTATTTATTTTTGGCTGTGTTGGGTCTTCGTTTCTGTGCTTGGGCTTTCTCCAGTTGCGGTAAGTGGGGGCCACTCTTCATCGCGGTGCGCGGGCCTCTCACTATCGCGGCCTCTCCCGTTGCGGAGCACAGGCTCCAGACGCGCAGGCTCAGCAATTGTGGCTCACGGGCCTAGTCGCTCCGCGGCATGTGGGATCTTCCCAGACCAGGGCTCGAACCCATCTCCCCTGCATTGGCAGGCAGATTCTCAACCACTGCGCCACCAGGGAAGCCCCTGGTTGTATTATTTTAAGAGGATTCTAACTCAACTCTCTTTGCCCTTTGGTAAAACTTGAAGGCTTTGCTCTCTTTACAATGCAATTCTAAGCAGCTCCAGCCAAGTTTTAGATTTAAGCTTTCTGAAGAGAACATCCAACACCAAATCTCTTTGCCTTACCAAGGATGATAGTCAAAGAAATCATTCAATATGCTCTGACCCAGTAACAGAACAGGATGGGTCTTTGAAATTCTATAGCTCAGCAAATAAAAGCCTGATGTCAGTGTTCCTTCTGACAAGCACAAAATTCTGAGGATTACCTTTCTTGCTTTCTATATTTCAGGTGAGCTGGGGAAACATAATAAGTAGTAATGGGGGGAAAACCAACATGGCATTCACTCCTCAGCTCCTTCCTTGGGGCAGAGAGTAAAGAGTGGTATCAATCAATATCATACACCACATTCACAGAATGAAGGGGAAAAGAACTCCCGTATGATCCTCTCATTGATGCAGAGAAAGCATTTGACAAAAGTCAGCACCCTTGATAGAAATACTCAACAAACCAGAAACAGAAGGACACTATCTCAACAGAATAAAGACCTTATATGAAAACCCATAGCTAACATCATACTCAATGGTGAAAGACTGAAAGCTTGTCCTCTAAGATCAGGAAATGCCTACTAAAAAGAGTTCCTGGACCCTATTCCAACATGTGTGTGTTGAAGCTTCCCTACACCAATGAGCAATTCTCCTTCGCCAGCAGGGTATGCAAAAATTCAACTCAATTCTGATACTATCTACCTGGAGATAGAATCATATTCCACAGGTAAAGGGCTCAGTTGCAGAAGACTCCACTTCAGATGCCAGTCACAAGTCCAGGTTCTTACCTGGTCTTCTGATCTACTGGCTATAAATCAGATGTTCCCACATCCCCTTCCTTGGGTTTGATTAATTTGCTAAAATGGCTCATAGACCTCAGGAAATCTTGTTTACTTACTAGATTACTGATTTATTATAGAAGGATATTAAAGGATATAAATCAACAGTCAGATGAAGAGATATATAGGGAAAGCTCCCAAAGAAAAGGGCTTCTGTCCTTGTGGAGGTTGGGGCCTGGCACCTTGACACGTGGAAGCATTCCATTTCCTGACATAGAAGCTCCTTGAAAAGGGGACAAAAACCATCCTTTTGGACTTTTATGGAGGCTTCATTACCTAGTTATGATTGGCTAAATCTTTGGCCAATGGCGATTGAGTCAACCTCCTTTACCCTCCCAGGAAATCAGGTTGTGAGACTGAAGGTTCCAACCCTCTAATCCCATGGTTGGTTCTCTGGCAGCCAGCCCCCACAGTTGGATGGGATCCAAAAGTCACTTTCCCTGAAGCATTTTCAGGAACTGAGGACTAGATAACTAATATCCTATTGCTCTTATATCTCAGGAAATTCCATGTTTGGGGAGGTGTGAGCCAGGAACTGTGGATGGAGAACAAATACATATAAGAAACACATATTTGGTTGTTTGAATGACCATAAATTATAAATTACAAGAAACCTGCTTTTGTCACTTCTCTTCACTGGTACTGGATGCCCTAGTCAGAACAATTAGATAAGACAATGAAATAAAAATGAATCCAAACTGGAATGGAAGAAGTAACGTTAATTCTGTTTGCAGCAACATGATCTTATATGGTGAAAGCCCTAAAGATTTCACACACACACACTCTCTGTTAGAATTAATAAAATAATTCAGTAAAGTTGTAAGATAAAAAATCAAGGCACAAAAATCAGTTGCATTTCTACACACTATATATTATGCTATACACTAACGGTGAACAATCTGAAGAGGAAATTAAGAAAACAATTCCATTTACAATAGCATCAAAAAGAATGAAATACCTAGGAATAGATTTAACCAATGAGGCAAAAGATGTGTACACTGAAAACTACAAAATGTTGCTAAAGAAATTAAGGAAGACACAGATAAATTGAAAAACATCCCATGTTGATGAACTGGAAGGCTCAATATTGTTAAAATGTCAATACTACCTAAAGCAATTTACAAATTTAATAAAATTCATATCAAAATCTCATGAGCATATTTTGCAAATGGTATTTCAAAATCTATCCTAAAATTTACATGGAATTTCAAGGGACTCCAAAAGGCCAAAACAATCTTGAAAAAGAATAAAATTGGAGGTCTCACGTTTCAATTTCAAAACTTATTACTAAGCTAAAGTAATCAAAACAGTGTGGTAACTTGTTAAAACCATTCATATTGACCAATAGAATAGAATAAAAAGCCCAGAAATAAGACCTCACATATATGATCAAATAATCTTCAGCAAGCATGACAAAACCATTTAATGAGGATATGACAGTCTTTTGAATGATTGGTGATGGAAAAGCTGGACGCTTTTCCAAAGAAGATATGCAAATGGCCACGAAAGACATGAAAAGATGAACTAAGTGAATAAGCTAGTCATAAAATGACAAACACTGTATGATTCTACCGATATGAAATACCCGAATAGTTAAATTCATAGAGACAGAAAGTAGAATGGTGGTTACCATTGGCTGTGGGGAGGAGAAACTGAGGAGTTATTTCATGGGTATAAATTTTCAGTTTTGCAAGATGAAAAGGTTCTCTAGATTGGTTAAATGACCATGTGAATGTATTGACACTACTGAACTGTACATTTAAAAATGGTTAAGATGGTAAATTTTACGTTATATCTATCTTATCTCAATTAAAAATAAATTTAAAAATTCTTCAGCAGTGGGCCCACTTCTCATTGCTGTCCATCACCAAGTGGATGTTAGAAAAGTTTGAGCCTTAGAACAACTACTTTGAAAGCCATCAATGTGACCTACATTAAAATTTATTGTATTGAAATATATTTACTATAACTAAATCTTATAAAATCTGTCAGCTTTTTAAAAAATTAACATCTGTTGAAATATACTTAAATAAAATATTTAATGAATGGAATCCATGAAGCTTCAGATTTTGACAGGTTTATTGAATTATAATTATTGAAAACAAAGCTTGAAAATGAGAAGGCATTGGCACTAATCACAACAAAATCAAAGCAGGAGTTTAACAAATTGAAGAATGAGAGCTCAAATTACTTATAAAGTATAATTTTGAAATTCCCTAATTTGTGCTTTGGAACACCTTGACTTGGAAAAATATATTCATTGGAGTTGTTAACTTGGTTAAATTTATATTTAATAACATAATGAAATGAAATTGATGAGGCCTAATTTTGCAGCATCTAATTTTGAAACATTAACAAATATGAATAGAGAAATTATTTGATGAATTATACTGTGTCAAAATATTTGTTGAAGAAACACATTCTTAATGGAAAAAAAAATACCTGTGAGAATATTTGAGTTCCAATTTATACAGTTTAACACAGAAAAAATGGAAATGAGAATATTTTTAATTTAGCAGAATTTTCTCTGAGTTTACCAGTTATATCAGCACCTATAGAAAGAATAGTCTCTCAAATGCAAATATTATGGTCTATACAGAAGCATCAAAGATGTCAACAATTTCAAATTCATGAACCTTCAAAAGTAACTTTGAGACAAATTTCAGGCACATCCTCTCCAATAGTTAGCATTTTTGGATTTTAATTTTTAATATTCTCAGTGTGTTAAATGGTATCCTAAGAGGAGAAAATATACATTCTCAAAGATTTATTTCTATGTTTTCATATTGTTAAGTCATATCATTCGAAAAAGGAAGAGGGAAGGGGGAAAGGACAAATTCGGGGTATGGAATTAATACATAAAAACTACTATAAATAGTAGATATATAAAATAGATAAGCAACAAGGATATACTACATAGCACAGGAAATTATAGCCATTATCTTATAATAGCCTATAATGGAGTATAATCTGTCAAAATACTGAATCACTATGCTGTACACCTGAAACTAATACAATATTGTAAGTCAACTCATTTCAATTAAAAATTCTGATTATTTACTGCTGGTATATATTTTTTAAAATTTGGAGTAGACATAAGATTCTTGGATTGCAGATCTTTTTCCACGGTAAAATGTAAATGTTAGTTCAGGCTTTCTGGTTGTGAAATTGCATTGCAGAAGTCACAGTTGGGCAAGAAATTATCAAATTTTCCTGAATGGATCACCTGGACGCCTTGTGTATTCCTTTCTGCCTCCATTTTGTAACAGTAGTCCAAGCTCATTTTGATAATCTATCAATTACCCCTGCCAAGATGGTGATTCCTTTCCTTCCCTGCTGGTCTCTTGGAAGAAGTGTCCCAGAATGCCCAGGCACTTGTCCAGCTAATGGTTACATGGGACATTTGCTGTGTCTCCAGGTGAAACTATGCTCTCTTTGGGTGACAGGGGCTGGTAATATGCCACCTACTATAGGTGGGAAACTCATTGCCAGCTGGGCAACAAGCAATCCATTTCCAAAACCCCTCATAGCACCTGCTTTCTCAGATCACTTTCAATACCATTGCTATAGTTTGGCATCCCTGGATGTAGTTACTGAGATGGAGTTTAGTCTGCAGGTTATTTACTAGGAATCTACTCCCTTGGATGAGAAGGAAAGAAAGCAAGATTGGGTAGAAGAATATGTTGAATTGTGTCAAAGGTCTGGCAAAACGTCTTCCAGATCCACAGGGAGATCTGGAACAAACATGGTCTATCAGAGTTGTACAAAGTTGGACCTTTATACACAAGTATTGATCAGTCATTCGATGTGGACAACCCTAGGAAGGGTGTGCCCTAGATCTCTGCAGCTTAACAGACCTGAAGTGACTTACAGCTGGAACAATCGAAGGGGGAATCTAAGTGGACTATCTGTGTTTCTACATAGGCTGCAAATTTCTCCTCTTTGTCTTCAGTATTTCAGGTTTTTATATTTTGCTCTGTGCTTTTTGATGTTTCACTCACTCTTCTAGGTCAAAAATAAAGCTCTCGACAAGAATCTGTGGAATTGCTTTATGGGAAAATCATGGTTTTTTCTAACTCTGTAATGTATTTTGGGAGATACTTTTCTCTTAAGTGCTCTTATATTTTTACTCAGGTTTTCATCTAAAGCCTTGGCTGTCCTTTTTCATTGGGTCAATGTTGTGATCACTCTACATGGTTTTCTGCTTCCTGAGTGTTTAATCTCTGAAGAATTGGTGATTTTTCTTTGGCAGCTTATGGGGCATCCAGACTGGTTACTTCTATAACCTAAAATGTGCTGAGGAAGGGTCTCTCTTCCCCTGTGGGGCAGGCGACAGTGTGCAAGAAGTGGTGCTGCCTCCCCTGACCAGGAGCTAGAAAGATGCTCTCTCCACTGTCTTGGCTCCCTGGATTTTTAGAGTCAGGACTCTGTCAATTTATTCAAATTGCAGTTTCCGTCTTGTCCATTGTCTAAAACTGATGATCATCACCTTTCTCTGATTAAAAAAAAGGTTCAAAATACTCGTTATACTTCTTTCCATTCGTATTCAGTTTTCCTTGCAGTGGCAATGCGTGGAGAAGCTGTAAGTATTCTTCTGAAATTCCTTTTGACTCTCAAGACTCAGTTTCCCCTCCTAAGATTTTACTTCTTGAGGAAATCATTTCTTTAATTCTGATTATTTCTGGAATACCCTACACAGAACTGCCTATACAGGAAAAAAGGCAGACCTGATAGAAAACTATAGCACATCATTGTTAGAGGAAGAAAGTTTCTGGAATCTGACTTGAATTTGAATCTCAAATGTGTCCTTTGCTTTATTTAAATCCTGGACAAATGATTTAGTTAAAACAGAACTCAATACATTCTCCTTAAATAACGTTTTTAAAACACCCTGAAATTTAGTAGTGTTGCTTAAGAAATTATTTACATATATTATTTATTTGGTGGGGTTTGAACTTAGGACTGGCTGATTCTAAGCATACTTTTTTTTTTCTTACTACATATGCAGACTTATTTATTATAATGTAACTTCCAGCTTGTATTCCAGAAAATTATACATCATCACAGAAACTTGAATTTAATATAATTTTCACATGACACAAGTATTATTCCTTTAAAAATTTTTTTCTGCCATTTAAAAATGTAGCAAATATAGGCCATCAAAAGGTATTGCTAAATTCTACTGCATTATAACTGGATTGGAACTGAGGGATGAATGGGAATAAAAGAAAGATAATAAATGTTGGGTGGGGAAGTGAGAGGGACATAGAGAGACATAGAGATGGAGGTAAAGACAGAGATACATGAGAGAGAAAGAGTGACAGAGGCACATACAAACAAAGGAGAAAAGAGAGAGAGAGAGAGACAAAATATTTGGCCTTTGACTTTCCACCTTGTGGAATAGTAGTAGTTCAAGCCAATTAGATATAAAGGCAAGATAACTCTAGCTGACACATTTGGATATGCATACACACAAAAAGAATTGATCCCTTAATTCTGTCACTAGCTAGTTAGTTTATAATAGGTGTCAGCAAACTACAAACCATAGACCAAATCCAACTCGACACCTGTTTTTGTATGGCCTGCAAGATAAGAATATTTTAACATTTTTAAATTGTTAAAAAAAAACACAAAAGAAGAATAATGTTTTGTGCTGTGTGTAAATTAAATGAAATTAAAATTTTCATGATTATATTAACTAAACTTTTATTGAAACACAGACACACCAATTTGTTTGCATGTTGTTTTTGGCTGCTTTTGTGCTTGCTGCAAGACAGAGTTAAGCAGTTACCACGAAGACTGTATGGCTTGCAAAGCCTAAATTATATACAGTCTGGCCCTCGTGCTCAGTGTCTCCTGGTCTATAGCCATACTTGTTACAGGGATCCAAATTTTGGTTTATAATTTTTACAAACTTTGGACTCATGTGACCTATTCTGAGTGTTCAAGGAAAGACTCTGATGGATGTGCTGACACTCCTTCTTAAGAAGTGACATCAATAAAATTGTTTCAGAGTCAGCAGGTCTAGAAACACACAGTATCCTGCCTGCCAAATGGGTCATATTAATAAACATCCAAATAGGTTACACCATATGTCTTACTTTGTGCTAGAACATCTTGGTAATTATCAAATGGCTTCATTGAGCACACTCATTCCCTATCATATACTTCCAGCTCCTTTTAATTGCATTTTCACTATTCTCCTACAAATAGTTCTGTGGATTTGTCTCCTTATCTTATTATGTTTAAGGTCTTGCTGAACTGTACCTGGAGGTTAACACTTAGTTGAATGGCAGTGTGGGTCAAACCAGAATTTCAACATAAAATTCTCTGACAATGTTTTTCCAAGGAACTGCGGGGTCTTCATTGAACCCAATGCTATATCCTGAAAAAAACTTTCTATTGCCTTGTTTAAGAATTTGCCCCTTTTACTGATTTCAGCATTCAATTATCTTTTTTGTTTTTTTTAATTTCTCAACTTTTATTTATATATATATATATTTATTTATATATAAAGATACAAATGACTGGATTTTATTGGCATTTATCATTTCTAATTATAGATCTTATTTTTAAAAGAAGCATATAATCAAAGCTTTGGATAAAGGTTATATATCCTGTGATTCTTTATTAATTAATTAATTAATTAATTTAACGTTTTTTATTGGTGTATAATTGCTTTACAATGGTGTGTTAGTTTCTGCTTTATAACAAAGTGAAACAGCTTTACATATACATATATCCCCATATCTCTTCCCTCTTGCATCTCCCTCCCTCCCACCCTCCCTATCCCACCCTTCTAGCTGGTCACGAAGCACCGAGCTGATCTCCCTGTGCTATGAGACTGCTTCCCACTAGCTATCTATTTTACATTTGGTAGTGTATATATGTCCATGCCACTCTCTCACTTTGTCCCAGCTTAACCTTCCCCCTCCCCATGTCCTCAAGTCCATTTTCTATTAGGTATGAGTCTTTATTCTCGTTTTGCCCCTAGGTTCTTCATGACCAATTTTTTTTTTGTTTTTTTTTAGATTCCATATATACGTGTTAACATATGGTATTTGTTTTTCTCTTTCTTACTTACTTCACTCTGTATGACAGACTCAAGGTCCATCCACCTCACTACAAATAACTCAATTTCATTTCTTTTTATGGCTGAGTAATGTTCCATTGTATATATGTGCCACATCTTTTTTATCCATTCATCTGTTGATGGACACTTAGGTGGTTTCCATGTCCTGACTATTGTAAATAGAGCTGTAATGGACACTGTGGCACATGACTCTTTTTGAATTATGGTTTTCTCAGGGTATATACCAAGTAGTGGGATTGCTGGGTCGTATGGTAGTTCTATTTTTAGTTTTTTAAGGAACATCCATACTGTTCTCCATAGTGGCTGTATCAATTTACATTCCCATCAACAGTGCAGGAGGGTTCCTTTTTCTCCACACCCTCTCCAGCATTTACTGTTTGTAGAGTTTTTGATGATGGCCATTCTGACTGGTGTGACGTGATACCTCATTGTACTTTTGATTTGCACTTCTCTAATGAGTAGTGATGTTGAGCATCCTTTCAAGTGTTTGTTGGCAATCTGTATATCTTCTTTATAGAAATGTCTATTTAGGTCTTTTGCCCATTTTTGGATTGGGTTGTTTGTTTTTTTTGATATTGAGCCACATGAGCTGCTTGTAAATTTTGGAGATTAATCCTTTGTCAGTTGCTTCATTTGCAAATATTTTCTCCCATTCTGAGGGTTGTCTTTTCACCTTGTTTATGGTTTCCTTTGCTGTGCAAAAGCTTTTAGGTTTCATTAGGTCCAATTTGTTTATTTTTGTTTTTATTTCCATTTCTCTAGGAGGTGGGTCAAAAAGGATCTTGCTGTGATTTATGTCATAGAGTGTTCTGCCTATATTTTCCTCTAAGAGTTTGATAGTGTCTGGCCTTACATTTAGGTCTTTAATCCATTTTGAGTTTATTTTTGTGTATGGTTTTAGAGAGTGTCCTAATTTCATTCTTTTACATGTAGCTGTCCAGTTTTCCCAGCACCACTTATTGAAGTGGCTATCTTTTCTCCCTTGGATATTCTTCCTTCCTTTATCAAAGATAAGGTGACCATATGTGCGTGGATTTATCTCTGGGCTTTCTATCCTGTTCCATTGATCTATATTTCTGTTTTTGGGCCATTACCATACTGTCTTGATTACTGTAGTTTTGTAGTTTAGTCTGAAGTCCGGGACCCTGATTCCTCCAGCTCCATTTTTCTTTCTCAAGATTGCTTTGGCTATTCGGGGTCTTTTGTGTTTCCATACAGATTGTGAACTTCTTTGTTCTAGTTCTGTGAAAAATGCCAGTCGTAATTTGACAGGGATTGCATTGAATTTGTAGATTGCTTTGGGTAGTATAGTCATTTTCACAATGTTGATTCTTCCAATCCAAGAACATGGTATATCTCTCCATCTATTTGTATCATCTTTAATTTCTTTCATCAGTGTCCTATAATTTTCTGCATACAGGTCTTTTGTCTCCTTCGGTAGGTTTATTCCTAAGTATTTTATTCTTTTTGTTGCAGTGGTAAATGGGAGTGTTTTCTTAATTTCAGTTTCAGATTTGTCATCATTAGTGTATAGGAATGCAAGAGATTTCTGTGCATTAATTTTGTATCCTGCTACTTTACCAAATTCATTGGTTAGCTCTAGTAGTTTTCCAGTAGCATCTTTAGGATTCTCTGTGTATAGTATCATGTCATCTGCAAACAGTGACAGCTTTACTTCTTCTTTTCCGATTTGGATTCCTTTTATTTCTTTTTCTTCTCTGATTGCTGTGGCTAAAACTTCCAAAACTATGTTGAATAATAGTGGTGAGAGTGGGCAACCTTGTCTTGTTCCTGATCTTAGTGGAAATGGTTTCAATTTTTTCACCATTGAAGATGATATTGGCTGTGTGTTTGTTGTATATGGCCTTTATTATGTTGAGGTAAGCTCCCTCTATGCCTACTTTCTGGAGAGTTTTTATCATAAATGGGTGTTGAATTTTGTCGAAAGATTCTTCTACATCTATTGAGATGATCATATGGTTTTTCTCCTTCAATTTATTAATATGGTTTATCATATTGATTGATTTGCGTATATTGAGGAATCCTTGTATTCCTGGGATAAACCCCACTTGATCATGGTGTATGATCCTTTTAATGTGCTGTTGGATTCTGTTTGCTAGTATTTTGTTGAGGATTTTTGCGTCTATGTTCATCAGTGCTATTGGCCTGTAGTTTTCTTTCTTTGTGACATCTTTGTCTGGTTTTGGTATCAGGGTGATGGTGGCCTCGTACAATGAGTTTCGGAGTGTTCTTCCCTCTGCTATATTTTGGAAGAGTTTGAGAAGGATAGGTGTTAGCTCTTCTCTAAATGTTTGATAGAATTCGTCTGTAAAGCCATTTGGTCCTGGGCTTTTGTTTGTTGGCAGATTTTTAATCACAGTTTCAATTTCAGTGCTTGTGATTGGTCTGTTCATTTTTTCTATTTCTTCCTGGTTCAGTCACAGAAGGTTGTGCATTTCTAAGAATTTTTCCATTTTTTCCAGGTTGTCCATTTTATTGGCTTATAGTTGCTTGTAGCAATCTCTCATGATCCTTTGTATTTCTGCAGTGTCAGTTGTTACTTCCCCTTTTTCATTTCTAATTCTATTGATTTGAGTCTTCTCCCTTTTTTTCTCGATGAGTCTTGCTAATGGTTTATCAGTTTTGTTTATCTTCTCAAAGAACCTGGTTTTCGTTTCATTGATCTTTGCTATCGTTTTCTTCATTTCTTTTTCATTTATTTCTGGTCTGATCTTTATGATTTCTTTCCTTCTGCTAACTTTGGGGTTCTTTTATTCTTCTTTCTCTAATTGCTTTAGGTGTAAGGTTAGGTTGTTAATTTGAGATGTTTCTTGTTTCTTAAGGTAGGATTATATTGCTATAAACTTCCTTCTTAGAACTGCTTTTGCTGCATCCCATAGGTTTTGGGTAGTCGTGTTTTCATTGTCATTTGTTTCCAAGTATGTTTTGATTTCCTCTTTGATTTCTTCAGTGATCTCTTGGTTATTAAGTAGTGTATTGTTTAGCCTCCATGTGTTTGTGTTATTTACAGACTTTTTCCTGTAATTGATATCTAGTTTCATAGCATTGTGGTCCGAAAAGATACTTGATACGATTTCAGTTTTCTTATATTTACCAAGCCTTGACTTGTGACCCAAGATATGATCTATCCTGGAGAATGTTGCATGACCACTTGAGAACAAAGCGTATTCTGTTGTTTTTGGATGGAATGTCCTATAAATATCAATTAAGTCCATCTTGTTTAATGTATCATTTAAAGCTTGTGTTTCCTTATTTATTTTCATTTTGGGTTATCTGTCCATTGGTGAAAGTGGGGTGTTAAAGTCCCCTACTATGATTGTGTTACTGTCGATTTCCCCTTTTATGGCTGTTAGTATTTGCCTTATATATTGAGGTGCTCCTATGTTGCGTGCATAAATATTTACAATTGTTTTATCTTCTTCTTGGAGTGATCCCTTGATCATTATGTAGTGTCCTTCTTTATCTCTTGTAATATTCTTTGCTTTAATGTCTATTTTGTCTGATATGAGAATTGTTACTCCAACGTTCTTTTGATTTCCATTTGCATGGAATATCTTTTTCCATCCCCTCACTTTCAGTCTGTATGTGTCCCTAGGTCTGAAGGCAGCATATATATGGGTCTTGTTTCTTTATCCATTCGGCCAGTCTATGTCTTTTGGTTGGAGCATTTAATCCATTTACATTTAAGGTAATTATCGATATGTATGTTCCTGTTACCATTTTCTTAATTGTTTTGGGTTTGTTATTGTAAGTGTTTTCCTTCTCTTGTGTTTCCTGCCTAGAGAAGTTCCTTTAGTATTTGCTGTAAAGCTGGTTTGGTTGTGCTGAATTCTCATAGCTTTCACTCGTCTGTAAAGCTTTTAATTTCTCCATCAAATCTGAATGAGATCCTTGCTGGATAGAGTAATCTTGGTTGTGGGTTTTTCCCTTTCATTACTTTAAATATGTCCTGCCACTCTTTCTGGCTTGCAGAGTTTCTGCTGAAAGATCAGCTGTTAACCTCATGGGGATTCCCTTGTATGTTATTTGTTGTTTTTCCCTTGCTGCTTTTAACATTTTTTCTTTGTATTTAATTTTTGATAGTTTGATTAATATGTGTCTTGGTGGATTTATCCTGTATGGGCCTCTCTGTGCTTCCTGGACTTGATTAACTATTTCCTTTCCCATATTAGGGAAGTTTTCAACTATAATCTCCTCAAATATTTTCTCAGTCCCTTTCTTTTTCTCTTCTTCTTCTGGGACCACTATAATTCGAATGTTGGTGTGTTTAATATTGTCCCAGAGGTCTCTAGGACTGTCCTCAATTCTTTTCATTCTTTTTTCTTTATTCTGCTCTGCAGTAGTTATTTCCACCATTTTATGTTCCAGGTCACTTATCCGTTCTTCTGCCTCAGTTATTCTGCTATTGATCCCTTCTAGAGAATTTTTAATTTCATTTATTGTGTTGTTCATGATTGTTTGTTTGCTCTTTTGTTCTTCTAGGTCCTTATTAAACGTTTCTTGTATTTTCTCTATTCTATTTCCAAGATTTTGGATCATCTTTACTATCATTATTCTGAATTCTTTTTCAGGTAGCCTGCCTATTTCCTCTTCATTTGTTAGGTCTGGTGGGTTTTTGCCTTAGTCCTTCATCTGCTGTGTGTTTCTTTGTCTTCTCATTTTGTTTAACTTACTGGGTTTGGGGTCTCCTTTTCCCAGGTTGCAGTTTCGTAGTTCCCTTTGTTTTGGTGTCTGCCCCCAGTGGCTAAGGTTGGTTCAGTGGGTTGTATAGGCTTCCTGGTGGAGGGGACTAGTGCCTGGGTTCTGGTGGATGAGGCTGGATCTTGTCTCTCTGGTGGGCAGGTCCACGTCTTGTGGTGTGTTTCTGGGGGTCTGTGACCTTATTATGATTTTAGGCAGCCTCTCTGCTAATGGGTGGGGTTGTGTTCCTGTCTTGCTAGTTGTTTGGCATAGGGTGTCCAGTACTGCAGCTTTCTGGTCGTTGAGTGGAGCTGGGTCTTGGCGTTGAGATGGAGATCTCTGGGAGATTTTCGCCGTTTGATATTACGTGGAGCTGAGAGGTCTCTGGTGGACCAATGTCCTGAACTTGGCTCTCCCACCTCAGAGGCACAGCCCTGACACCTGGCTGGGGCACCAAGAGTTTGTCATCCACACGACTCAGAATAAAAGGGAGAAAAAAGAAAGAAAGAAAGAAAAAGATAAAATAAAATAAAATAAAATAAGATAAAATTAAAAAGTTATTAAAACAAAAAACAAAAGATAAATATTAGAAATAATTTCTAAAGTAATTAAAAAAAAGAAAGAAAGAAAGAAGAAAACAACCAAACCAAAAAACAAATCCACCAATGATAACAAGCATTGAAAACGATACTAAAACAACAACAACAACAACAAAAAATGGACAGACAGAACCCTAGGACAAATGGTAAAAGCAAAGCTATACAGACAAAATCACACACAGAAGCATATGCATACACATTCACAAAAAGAGAAAAAGTGAAAAATATATATATATCGTTGTTCCCAAAGTCCACCTCCTCAATTTGGGATGATTCATTGTCTATTCATATATTCCACAGATGCAGGGTACATCAAGTTGACTGTGGAGATTTAATTCGCTGCTCTTGAGGCTGCTGGGAGAGATTTCCCTTTCTCTTCCTCGTTCGCACAGCTCCTGGAGTTCAGCTTTGGATTTGGCCCCGCCTCTGCGTGTAGATCACCTGAGGGCGTCTGTTCTTTGCTCAGACAGGACGGGGTTAAAGGCGCAGCTGATTCTGGGGCTCTGGCTCACTCAGGCCGGGGGGAGGGAGGGGTACTGGATGTGGGGCGAACCTGCGGCGGCAGAGGCCAGCATGAAGTTGCACCAGCCTGAGGCATACCGTGTGTTCTCCCGGGGAAGTTGTCCCTGGATCACGGGACCCTGGCAGTGGCAGGCTGCACAGGCTCCTGGGAGGGGCGGTGTGGATAGTGACCTGTGCTTGCACACAGGCTTCTTGGTGGCTGCAGCAGCAGCCTTAGCGTCTCATGCCTGTCTCTGGGATCCGCGCTGATAGCCGTGGCTCGCGCCTGTCTCTGGAACTCCTTTAAGCGACACCCTTAATCCCCTCTCCTCGCGCACCAGGAAACAAAGAGGCAAGAAAAAGTCTCTTGCCTCTTTGGCAGTTCCAGACCTTTTCCCGGACTCCCTCCCGGCTAGCTGTGGCACACTAGCCCTCTTCAAGCTGTGTTCACGCCGCCAACCCCAGTCCTCCCCCTGGGATCTGACCTCCGTAGCCCGAGCCTCAGCTCCCAGCCCCCACCCGACCCGGCGCAGGAGCAGACAAGCCTCTCGGGCTGGTGAGTGCTGGTCGGCGCCGAGCCTCTGTGCGGGAATCTCTCCACTTTGCCCTCTGCACCCCTGTTGCTGCACTCTCCTCCATGGCTCCGAAGCTTCCCCCCTCCGCCACCCGCAGCCTCCGCCCGCCAAGGGGCTTCCTAGTGTGTGGAAACCTTTCCTCCTTCACAGTTCCCTCCCACTGGTGCAGGTCCCATCCCTATTCTTTTGTCTCTGTTTTTTCTTTTTTCTTTTGCCCTACCCAGGTACGTGGGGAGTTTCTTGCCTTTTGGGAGGTCTGAGATCTTCTGCCAGTGTTCAGTAGGTGTACTGTAGGAGCTGTTCCACATGTAGATGTATTTCTGATGTATTTGTGGGGAGGAAGGTGATCTCCACATCTTACTCTTGTGCCATCTTGAAGCTCCTCTGTTTTTTAACTTTCATTGATCTCCTTGGTTACTGCTTCAGGTATGTCCCTTCTTATTCTTTACAGCAATAAAAAATAGAGCAGTGAAAAAATGAAAATAATTTTTAACTGACTTCTTTAAAACAGCTTTATTGAGGTATAACTGATATACATAGAATTGCACATATTTAATATATACAATTTAATGAATTTTGATATATGCAGACAACCATGATACCATAACCACAATCAATGTAAGAGACATTCAACAACATTTCCTTGTGTCCCTTTGTTTTTGCTTTTGTTTTTGTTTGTTTGTTTTTGTCTTTTTTTTAATGGGGAGTTGTTATTCAATGGATATAAAGTTTTAGTTATGCTAGATGAATAAGTTCTAGAGAACAGCTGTACAACATATAGACTTTAGATAACAGTACATTATTGTACACTTCTAAATACATTTAGAGGGTAGATATCATGTTACGTGTTCTTATCATACATGCACACACAAAACACACTCTTGAGATTTCTCATGTTTAAACTCAGCAAGGTGATTAATGTCTATCTTTATCAAACTATTTCAAAAAATTGAAGAGGAAGGCATGCTTCCAAATTTCATCTATAAGGCCAGCATTACCTTGATACCAAACAAGAAAAAGACATTACAAAAAAGAGAAAATTATAGGCCAATATCCCTGATGAACATAGATGGAAAAATCCTCAACAAAATATTAGCAAGCCAAATTCAACAATATATTAAGGACTGTACACAATGATTAAGTGGAATTTATTCCAGGGGTGCAAGGATGGTTCAATATCTGCAAATCAATCAATGTAATACCCCACATAACAAAATGAATGATAAAAATCATATGATCATCTCAATGGATGCAGAAAAAGCATTTGACAAAATTCAAGATTAATTATGATAAAAACTCTCAACTAAGTGGGTATAGAAGGAACGTATCTCCACATAATGAAAGTCACACATGACAAACCCACAGCTAACATCATACTCAATGGTTAAAAGCTGAAACCATTTCCTCTAAGGAATAAGACAAGGATGCCCACTATCACAACTTTTATTTAACTTAGTGTAGGAAGTCCTAGCCACAGCAATCAGACAAGAAAAAGAAATAAAAAATATCTAAATTGGAAAAGAAGAAGTAAAACTGTCACTATTTGCAGATGACATGATACTATATATAGAAAACCCTAAAGACTCCACCAAAAAACTACTAATAAATGAATTCAGTAAGTTTTCAGGATAAAATAATCAATGTACATAAATCTGTTATATTTGAATACACTAATAATAAATTATCAGAAAAAAAATTAAGAAAACAATCCCATTTATAATTTCATCAAAAATAAAATACCTAGGAATAAATTTAACCAAGGAAGTGAATGACCTGTGCTCTGAAATCTATAAGACATTGATGGCAGAAATTGGAGACAACAAAAATAAATGGAAAGATATACAGTGTTTATGGACTGGAAGAATTAATACTGTTAAAAGTCCATATGACTCAAAGCAATATTTAGATTCAATTAAGTGTTTATCAAAATAGCAATGACATTTTTCACAGAACTGGAACAAATAATCCTAAAATCTGAATGGAACCACAAAAGATCCTGAATAGTCAAAGCAATCTTAAGAAAGAATTGTAAAGCTGATTTCTCTCACTGATTTCAAATTATACGAAAAGCCATAGTAACCAAAACTGTATGTTTTGTACTGGCACAAAAACAGACACATAGATCAATGGAACAGAATAGAGAGCCCCAAAATAAACCTATACTTATATGGTCAATTATTTTACAACAAAGGAGCCAAGAATATACTGTGGAGGAAAAACAGGCTCTTCAATAAATGGTATTGGGAAAAGTGGACAGCTACATGCCAAGGAATGAAATTAGACCATTTTCTCACACCACATACAAAAATAAACTCAATAACCAAAAACCCCAAACAACCGGACTAAAAATAGGCAGAAGACCTGAGGAGATATTTTCCAAGGAAGGAATACAGATGGCCAACTGACACATGAAAGGATGCTCAACATCACTAATCATCAGGGAAGTGCAAATCAAAACCACAGTGAGATATCACCTCACACCTTTAGGATGAATATTATCAAAAAGACAAAAAAAAAAAAAGTGTTGGTGAGGATGTGGAGAGAAGGGAAATCTCATGCATTGTTGGTAGGAATGTAAGTTGGTGCAGCCACTATGGAAAACAGTATGAAGTTTCCTCAAAAAAATAGAAAATAGAACTATCATATAATCCAACAATTCCACTTCTGGGTATTTATCCAAAGAAGACAAAAACACTAATTCCAAAAGCTATATGCACCCCAATGTTCACTGCAGCATTATTTACAATATCCAAGATATGGAAACAACCTAAGTGTCTATTTATATATGAATGGATAAAGATACTTTATATATACATTGGAATATTACCTATCCATAAAAAAGAATGAAGTCTTCCCATTTGCAACAACCTGGATGGATCTAGAGGATATTATGGTAAGTGAAATGTGTCAGACAGAGAAAGACAAATACCATGTAATTTCACTTATATGTGACATCTAAGAAACAAAAAAATGGAAAAAAACCCAAAACTGAAACAAACTTACAAAATAAGAGAACAAACTGGTGGTTGTCAGAGGGGAGGGAGGTGAAGGAGTTGAGTGAAACAGGTGAAGAGGATTAAGAGGTACAAAATTTTAGTTATAAAATAAATAAGTCACAGGTATGTAATGTATGCATAGGGGATATAGTTAGTAGTATGGTAACAACTTTGTATGGTGACAGAAGGTTACTTGATTTATGGTGATGATCAATTTGTAATGTATATAAATGTTGAATCACTATGTTTTACACCTGAAACTAACATAATATTGTATGTCAACTATATTTCAATAAAAAAATTTTAAAAATAACTTTTCATATTAAAATAATTACAGATAAGTTTAAGCTGAATAGTCATTACTTGCACATATTTACCCCCGTTTGTCAATCCTTCCAGTTTTCTCCTCTGTAAAAAATTGGGCATTCTACAGAATAAGCTATTATAAGCTTTACAAAGAAAGAAAACAAACTCAGTAAGTTGAAAGAAAGGGAGCATAGAAGAATCCAATTTTCTATTATAATGTTTGGGATGAACACCTCACTCTCATGGTTATTTGAACTTAAATTCAAATGTTTGTATTTTTGCTTATATAAGCCCACATTTCTCATTTGCAGGAGGTAGTATAATGCACTTAGTCAAGGAATCATCTGCATAGCTTACAGTCAAATTGAGACTCAGTATTATGATATATCAAATTAGACAAAGCACAGAAAATAATTTTCCTCTGACTAAACCTCAGCTGCATTTTGTCCTGGTTTAAATTTTTGTGGCTCTGGCTGTCCAAATAAATGTATGACTTCACAAGTTTGCTTGAATTGTGTGAGAAAGACAGGACTCATCAAGCTGACAGGATCATGAAACACTCTGACATCAGTTGCTTTGACTACTTTCAGCTGCATCAGTTTGTTATATTCTAATATTAGTTGACATCATGTGTGAATATATCATGGGGGGAAATAGTCCACAAGCTGACATAGTCTTGACCCAGAAACTTCTCCAGGAGCAAGAATTCTACTTGAATCCATCTATTGTGATTTTTCTCAGCCTAAAGAGTAAATGTGTTGGCATGTGTATGCTTATTCACCTGGTCAATATTTATGGAGCACCAGCGATAAGTAAATTCTCAGATATAAAGGTGAATTGACACATTGTTAATCCCCTCAAGGTATTCAGAGTCTCGTATAGAGGCAGACTTGTAAATCATACTACAAGGAGATGTACCACATACTATGACAGAATTATATACATGTGGCGAAAGAAAGACTTCTTAGAGAAGGGAATGCTCATACTAAAAGCCCAGGGACGTGCAAGAGTAACCAGGACAACAAGGACATCCCATTCCAGAAAGAGAGGGGTGGATGATAGTTGGTTTCTAAAGATCTCTCCTTCCACCCTCATGAATCTGACCTCACAGTAACCCTGTCTTTGTGGGGTCCCAGCCCTTGAATCTGTCCTAGCTCTTGCATTCGCTCTTTGTTGGTAAACTGTGGCAGAATTGTTACTGTGTGATTTCCAAGGCTAGATCTTAAAAAAGTCTTACAACTTCCACCTGGGCCTCTTAGAGTTGCTTTTACAATGTCCCTATTGGAACCCATCTCAGAAGTGTACCTGAGCCATGTGGAGAGTCTCAGAGGATGAGACATCACACTGAGGAGAGTCCAGGGAGCCTCATGTCAAGGCACCAGACATGTGCATGAAGAAATTGTCTTAGAAGTGTATCCTTCAGCCCAAACTACTTTAGCTGAAGCCACTTGGAGCTGGACCATCTCTAAATTCATGTTCTCAAAACTATGAGCAAAATAAAGGATTGTTTTAAGCCACCAAGTTTTGGGGTAGTTTGTTACACAACAGTTAATAACCAGAATACAGGGTATATGTGCAAAATGCAGAGATATGAAAAGTTACTTCTAACCTGGGAATAGCAAGTAGTTTAATAGCTTAGTATGGCTGAAGAAAGAATGGTAGTGGAAATATATTACTGAGAACATTTGCAATTACAAGTGGGGGAACCCTAGCTCAGTCTGAGTCCAGAGGTGAAGCTGATTTCAAGCGTGAAAGGGACAAATGATTTAAATGAGGTCTTTAGGTCTATTTCCTCCTCCCCCTCCTCCTCCTCCTTCTTCCTATTCTTCTTCTTCTTCTTCTTCTTCTTCTCCTCCTCCTCCTCCTCCTTCTTCTTCTCTCTCTCTCATACACACACACACACCACACACACACAATTTACTTGTCACTCTACTATACTTTGTAATCTTTTACTTCCAGTTCCAAACTGAATAATCTGAGAGGCTCTTATTGACTCAACATGATTCATTTGTCCATCCCTGGACTAAACACAGTGGCCAGTAGTTGTGATTCACTGGGTCAAGATTATATTTTCTGTCCAGGGCTGGCGGGCACTGTGGGTAGTGTGTAGACAAGAAAGAAGCTATTTCCCCAAGGAACAGGGGGTGTTAGACCATAGTTGTTTACTACGGAGAGAATCACAGGAAGTCAACTTATTTCAGCAGTTATTTGGCATGGAAGGTTTTATATTTGGATTGCAGGTATAGCTTGGATTTTGACCAAATAGTGTTATATAGTCATTTTAGTTTGTGATTGATTAGATGTGTTCTCTTGGCTATTTTGTTTGCCAAAAGCTGTGTGCATTTCTTTATTTCTGTATTTAGCCCCTTTTTGCTTTTATTAAAAATGTGTGATAATGCTTTTCTTTTTGTAGGGAAAATATTGATACCTTATAAACATTGAGTTTTTCTTCCAGCTGTACAGATGGCTTTGTGTGAAGAGAACAATGTTCTCCCATTTAATCCCTTTGTTATTCATCCATGACATATCATTTCAAGATACTTAGTAAGGGAGTTTAGGCTATAGCTATGGTATCAATTCCTGAATTAATTCACTCATTCTCTAAGTATTTAACAATATGTTCCTTTCCTAGACTAGTCTGATAGATAGCTTGATAGATAAATAAATGATAGATAGAATTGGCCTTGAGTTTTCCATTGACCAAAAACAAGTAAAGATGCATGCAAAGACAGGGAGTTACAACAGTTTTGATTTTCTACAAAAGAAACATAAAATTGAAGATTTTTCTGGCAATTAAAAAAGAAGACTAAAAAAACAAGAGACACTTAGCAGTGTCTTTAATTATATCTTTCTTACAGAAAAAAATTCCTGAAATTTTCTGAAACAAATAAGAGACAGCCCCTCCCCTCTATCACTTACATAATAGTATGAGAAAGAGGCATAATCATGAAGAATGGCAGTCTCAATGACATAATTGTTCTGAAGTGGTCAGTTTGAGGTGCTATTGAAACAAAGAGGGTATGTTGTTAGCACAGCCAGGTCCTAATGGGTTTAGTTCTCCCTATGGACACACACATGCTATGGAGGTTGATCCACTCTGCTGTGGGATATGATGGACACAACTCGAGAGCATATATAGACTAAGTCATCAAAGCTATTAAGACATTTATTTAATGGCTCTGGATAGGGTTATGGGAGCAGGGAAAAGAAAGTCTTGTGGGAACATAGGATATGACCTAACTTAGAACGCCTTAAAAAAGCTGAATTCTACCCAGATGTGTTGGCCTGTCTATTTAAATACAAAGTCAGAGAGGTGAGATAAAATGTTATTTTAAGGATTTCCCCTGCAACGAAGAAACTGACATTTTCTTCCATTTTAATTGGTTACTCTCTTTGACAGCTATCAGAAATATTATTCAGTGTTGCTACACTGTGTATTGTAAGGATAGGAAAAGCAAAAGGAATACTAGTCTTTTCTGACAGTAGTAATGGAGGGCTAATTAAGATATGCATGAGGGAGAGTGTAGGGTAGTAGTTAGGAGAACAAACTCTGAAGATGGATTCAGTGGCCGTGAATCCTGACACCACTAGTTACTAACTCTATGACCTTTTTTTTTTTTTTTAATGGTATCTCATTGTGGTTTTTTTTTAAAAAATTATTTATTTATTTATGGCTGTGTTGGGTCTTCGTTTCTGCGCGAGGGCTTTCTCTAGTTGCAGCAAGTGGGGGCCACTCTTCATCGCGGTGCGCGGGCCTCTCACTATCGCGGCCTCTCTTGTTGCGGAGCACAGGCTCCAGACGCGCAGGCTCAGTAGTTGTGGCTCACGGGCCCAGTCGCTCCGCGGCATGTGGGATCTTCCCAGACCAGGGCTCGAACCCGTGTCCCCTGCATTGGCAGGCAGATTCTCAACCACTGCGCCATCAGGGAAGCCCCCTAACTCTATGACCTTGAATGAGTTACTTAATCACTGTGCCTCAGCATCTTCATTTGTAAAATGGGGATAATCTATATACATATAGATTGCCATTAATTAGCAGTGCCATTAGATAACTTTTCTTGTGATCTATCTATAGCTATCTAGCTATCTAAACTATCTACTTATCCTTACACATAGATATATAATCTTCCTCATCTCACAGATGAGAAAATTGAGGTACAGAGAAGTCTCAGCATCTTTGCCTGTGGATCTGGTTGTTTTTTTAACTGAAAATACTGGTCCAGACTAATATCAATCAAGTGAGATTAATTTCACTGAGCCCGAAGACACAGGCTAAATGTGTCATGAGATATGTTTAAAAAAAAAATCAGTCTTTCTAATATCATCAGCAGCCCCCTTGGTCACTGGTCTGTTCTTTTAAAGGTTGCACCTTTCATTCTGAAGGACTTGAGCCCACGGCGTTCACAAACACTCCATGTATTCTTTGTTGTATCATGTCAAGCAGTGCTTCTTCATAAAGCTGGGAAAAGAGAAATCAAAATCACTTATGGAATGTTTTCAGTCTGTACAAATCAAGCACCTGAAACCTCCAAATTATGAAACACAATCCTATTAGCACATTTGTTAAGAGCCCAGGGTCTGTAGTCAGGCTGCCTAGGAAAGAATCTGGCTTAGAGACGTCCTGGTTGTATGATCTTCAGCAAGTTAACTAATCACTCTTTCTGGAGATTCCTCATCTGCAAAATGGGATAATAATAGATCCCACCTCATAGGGTTGTTGTGAGGGCTAAATAAATTAATATACGAAACACATGCAGGACAGCACCTGGCAAATAATAAGATCTCAGTTAATATTTGCTATAATATTTTTGCTTAATTTATTTTCTATCACTGAAGTTAAATAATGGATAATCTTTTAGCCAGGCACTCCAAGATCACAGCTCCCAGGCTCATTTTTTCCCTTTCTCCATCTCACTCCTTTTTACCAGTCACACTAAATTCTTTCTTAGGGTCTCCAACATGCAGACTACTTTCTTTCTGATGATTTTAGTGTTGGTTGTTTTTATTGCTTGGACATCTCTTCCCCTGGTCTCCTTATCCTTCATGTCTAGGTCTCAGTTTAATGTCAACAGCTCAAAGTAGAGGTCCCTGACCATCCCCCTCCCCAAGCTCTCCTTCACCAGGACACTGTGATTCCTGACTTCAGCGCCCTCTTTCCTTCATACCATGTATCACAATGTACAGTTATTTCATTATTTGTTGTTCTGTTTCTTCTGTCTCCGCACTAAATTGTAAGCTCCAGGAAGACAAACCCTATCTATCCTTTTCACTGCTTTTCAAAGATAAGTGGATGAAGTCCAAGTATAAACCACATAGTGGCACAGAACCTGACTATATTCCTTTTCCCTTGAAGTTCACTGTCAGATTTCTAGATGACATTATATAGTTTTTAATCTATTGTCCAGAAGGTTATATGTAATAGTGGAGTAACTCACCTCAGGATCTCTGATTGCATCAATTTAGATGCATGATGTACAGTTTCATAAGATCTTAGAGCTAAAAGATCTCTTTGAAGTCTTATAGCCCTGTATGAGCACATTAGTAATGAGAGAGTGAGGCTCTGGTGCAGAGGGATGACTTGTCCAGTGCTGTAGATAATCAGAGAAAGAGTTGTTGGATCTGCTTTCTCCTCATTTAGTACTTTTTCCAAACCATCACAGTGTCTTTTGCTATTTTCACAGGTAATTTTCTTTTATTACTTCAAGCCAGAATCACTTCACTAGCTGCCTAACCTATTTACCCAACCATTACACTCTAGAGATTAGAGAGATTCCTACTCTTGAGAAACACACATTTGATAGAAACACAATTCTGTATGATAATCACAATTAACCAGAGACAGCTCTGCGAGGTCAAAGGCACAGCTCTCTGTCAAGTGCTTACTGTGGGCTCAGTTCTCAGTGTGTTATGTGAGTTAACTGGTGAAATTTTCACAACTCCATGTGGTAGGTACTATCATCATGCCCATTTCACAAATGTGGAAACTGAGGCACTGCTTGAGTTACATTGCCAAGGTTCTTCAGTAGCACAGAAGTATAAACCTAGCTGAGTGCTCTCCTAATTACAGTATTGTCCTGCCCTACTCAAAGCAGAGTAGGATGGAGCTGGGGAAAAGGATACCTTTTAGAGGAGATTGCATTGGACTGGGCCTTGAAGGACCTGGAATTCTTGGAATTTCTGATGTGCAGTATTTCCCTTCCAATAACATCTGTAGGAGCTCATTCTGGCTGGAAATTTCCCCTTTCTTTTTTTTTTTTGGCACACACTCATGTTTATGTCTAGCATATTTAGAGTTGCCTCCTCCTCTCTGTTCAATCCTTCACTTCTCACCTCAGGTAGAGTTTTAAGGTGACAGATCAAAACACTTCTTGAGTATAAAAGTTTTGCATCAGAGTGTGCCCATGACTTCTCTGATTTCTCCTGTGGGGCCATGTTTCTCCATTGTACTTAACAACTAACTGATGACCATGGTCATGGTTCTATTCAGCCCTCAGTTTTCATGGTGGTCCCCAGTGATGGTTGGAGAGCCAAGCTAGATCCTATATTCCTGTGCCCCATTGCATGTCGGGCACATATTGTCCACTGCATATGAACTCCTGGGACCTTCTTCCTGTTTTAGATCTCAAACACAAACCTAAACATGAACTCTTGCTTACCTCTATGTGTTTCTATTCCTTTTTAGTGTTCTTTGAGATGCCTATCATCACAAACTTACTTTCTTTTTAACATCTCTTAAAACTTTTTATATGTTTGCAATGGAGCCAGATTTCTCCATAATCACATTCTGCCATCTTGGCTGAAATTTGCTCAATTGTGATTTGCATCATACAATGCTTTTTTCTCAGACTTGATCTCAGTTAATCATAAAAACCTGTGAGATTAAATAGTACAGTCTGACTTACAGATGGAGAAACTAACTCAGATGTTTTATAATTAAGCCTGCAGAATAGTATGGCTGGGGCTTGAATACGTGTTGGTTAACAATTATGTTTAAGTTAGAGTGGTCAGGAGCAAGGGGTAGGAGTTCAGATAATGGGGGATTGCATTCAGACTCTACTGCTTATTAGCTGTGAGATCATGAACATTCCTACATAAAATATCAGTTTTTTCATCTGTGAAATGGAATAATAATTCCTATGACAAACCATTGCTTATATGAAACATAGCACAGTCAGTGCTAGGCAATTTGTAAATGCTTTCCAAATGGTCATTATGATTAGTTTCTGTAGTCAGCTACCTCTCTACTGTGTATAGATAGGTAAAATTTCCAATTCAACCTGGCATTAAAGTATGTTAATCTGGAATGACAAATGTGAAATGCTATTAAAATTAATATCTATCTATTTCTTTTCATTATTCCAGCATTGAGTAAATTTCCCTCTGAATTTCATTGGCTCTAAAATAGTGAGATTTTTTCTTGATCCTGAGAAATGCAGATTTACATCAGGATTGGATTTGGGGTCCTAAGAAGTTACTTTATGATCAATGGTGGCATCCACCCCTCCCTTGCTTTCCCAAATAATTTGTTGGAATCTGATCATATTTTATATTACTAATAAATCTTCAACTTACCATGTGGGACAAATTTGAAAAGAGTGGTCTAATATTGCATGTTTTCATGTAAATTCCTCTTGTTTCTTAACTAACAGTGATGAAAAATCCTACTGTATATTTCTGGTGGTCATTTATGGTACTTACTTCTGTGCTCTTAAAAGATTTCCTCTAGACCAGAGCAGTGCATCTTAATTTTAACATAGGAATCACTTGGGGGATCTTGTGAAATTGCAGATCCTGATTTTGTAGGTTTGCAATAAAATTCTGCATTTTTAAAAAGTACCCAACTTTGAGTAACAAGGTTCTGAGAATTCCCTAAACTAATTAAGGGATTTTATAATATATGTATTCCTGGGGTCTATTCTTAGTGATTCTGATTCAATAAGAACGAAATTAGATGTCTATATATTTGAATATCTACATAGGTAATTCTGATAATATATGACTTGTTTTGTAACTGCCAAAATATATTCCAATTATGAATGTTTTGATTAATTGGGGTCCAATCTATCTTTGAAGTCTATCCTTCTATGGTCTGTTCTTTGTCTGTGCTGCAGTCCCATTAAATTACAATTTTATGAATATGCTATCTCTTTGTGTGCTGTTTCCTTTGCTTAAAAAAATATTTTTTCATTCTGTTTATTGAGTAAATGACTACTCATCCTTAAAGATCTAGCTCTAGTACAACCCCCTCTAGGTAAGCTTCTTTGATGTTCTAGTTTAGTGGTTCTCAAATGTGATTTTTGTCTCCCTCTTCCCTTAGGGACACTGATAAAGTCTGGAGACATTTTTGGTTGTCACAACTTGGGAGGATGGGCAGGTTGCTACTGGCATCTAGTAGGTAGAGGTCAGGGATGCTGCTAAACATTCTACAATACCTAGAACAGTCCCTACAACAAATAATTATCTACTCCAAAATATCTGTAGTGCTGAGATTGAGAAACCCTGCTCTAGGCTCTTAGATATCCTTCTTTTATTTTCCTCCTGATTGCTTCTATATTACTACTTATCACAATTTTTATTGTCTATTTTTCTTTCTCCTGAGCAGTCTGTTATGTTCTTGGACAAGGAATTGTCCCTTTCATCTCTGTTTCCTCACAACCAGTGGATTGTGTGTGTGTGTGTGTGTGTATTCGTTCCATAAATATTGAATAAAATAAATGGCTAAATATCTCCTTGAATATATAACTGAACTTAAAACTAAACTCATATGCAGTGTTTTGTGGTGGGCAGATGGGATAACCCAAGATCTAGATAGATTCATGGACTTTCACTTGGGGTGAGATGTTACTGCAGCCTGAAAGGCATAATATCAAATCATCAATCACCAACTGTAGGGTCAGCCTCCAGAGGAAAGAAACCTACATATAACGCTTGCCAACTGGAAGGAATACAATTGACTGGAACCAGCTGGTTTTGAACTCTCTAAAAGGCTGTGATCCATTTAATCAGTTTGGAGTGCATCCATAACTTTGAAGATGGATCAGGAAGAATGGCAAACATGGACAAAGTCAGCTAAGACCAGCGATCTCCCCATTTAAAATGTCTGATGTAAGACACAATGATTAAAAAAGAAAAAGCTATGTGCGTAGGGTCAAGGGTAAGGGTAGGAAGATGGGTCATTCTTTATGATTTTGAAAACTGACAAAATGTGTTTAGTTTGGAAAGATCTGAAGAACCTCACATAACTCAGCCTGTACTCCATTTCACCAACAGTGAGGGGAAATAATGAAATCTGCAGTTCCTGTTTTCTATCTGTCATCTAAGTCATTCCAGGGACAGTAATCCTGGGTAGTGTCTTTCATTTGGAGCCGTTTCCCTGGAGAGATGGAGTTACTAATAAGACATTGCAAGCTCATATACTTTCTCCTACCTGTTTTTGATTTTCCCTGTTTCTAGTGCAATTTCACTGATCTCTTGGAAACGAGACAAACAAGGGATGTTCTTCATTGCTCATGCTTTCCAAATGTGCTCCTCAAATTAAAATGCTGTACTATGTGCAAAATTCAGGTCTAGGAAATTGGAAATAATCCCTTACATTTGTATGGGATCTTCCTGAAGAGCACATATTACATTTGCTTTCTTTTAGCCTCACTTTACCAAACTGATTCACTTGCCTTTCCTTATTTTCTAAACTGGCGACCCCTCCATAATTTTAATTTCAAGGATCATTTTTCTTCTCATGCCTCTAGTGCTTATTCCCATTAATACTCCAATTTAGTATTTCTTGAAGCTCACTAAGACTTAGAATCCACTGATACTTCATTTTACTGTCACTTTTCCCCTCATGACCTCACTTAATCATCATTGAGTCTAAGGTCATTATTCATCCCTTTTATCCTCCCTCAGTCCCTCTACCCTTCTTTCCCCCTTATTATATTTGCCTGGCTGAACACCCAACCTGGCTAATTCCAGCTCTCTTCCTCTTATACACACGTACCTGAACAGCTGAAGTTGTCTGGAGAGGATTTTCCTTCCCCACTCCTACCTCCATATATGTACACAGTCACACCCATGTTGACCAGTCTCGCTTCAAACTTAGGACTGCTACCTTGTGACTCTTAACACTGATTCAAAATCCAACTCAACTCTCTATACCAGGGTTTCGAAAATGTTTTCTATAAAGGGTCAAATATAGAAAGTATTTTAAGCTTTGGGGGCCATACGGTTTCTGTCACAATTTGGCCATCCTAGCAGGAAAGCAGCCACAGACAGTACAAAAATGAATGGGCATGGTCATCTTCCAACTAAAGTATTTACAAAAATAAACAGTGGGCTGGATTTGGCCCACAAGCTGTAGTTTGATGACCTTGCTCCAGACCATTCAGTCCTCTACTTACTATCTTAGATGACCATTTTGTTTGTATCTTCTCTCTTTCTCAAACCTTATACAGTTACTCCCTATCCCATACCAAGTCTTTGCTATTAACCTTGCTCCATTTGATTAAAACATCAAAAGAAAGCAGAAAGGATGAATCACATCTTCCATCCTCTTTGGATGTGAGCCCATTTTACTCTGCATTCCCTCCTATCTCTATGGATGAAATATCCATGTTTCTCTTTGAGGCCGACTCCACTCTTTGTGCACTGGATCCCACATTCTCTCCTCTACTTAAGAAAAAGTTCCAGCAACCCTCTCCTCACTGTTCTGTATATTAATTATTTCTTCTTTGCTGGATTGTTCAAATCAGCATATAAACATACTGTAATGCCTACCATCTTGAAAGAAGGAAAGAAAGAAAGAAAGAAAGAAAGAAAGAGAGAGAGAGAGAGAGAGAAAGAAAGGAGAAAGAAAGAAAGAAAGGAAGGAAGGAAGGAAGGAAGGAAGGAAGGAAGGAAGGAAGGAAGGAAGGAAGGAAGGAAAGAAAGAGAAAGAAAGAAAGAAAGAAAGAAAGAAAGAAAGAAAGAAAGAAAGAAAGAAAGAAAGAAAGAAAGAAAGAAAGAAACACCCTATTCCTTGACCTCGCATTTCTCTTTAACTACAGCTCCATTTCTCTGCTCTCCTTACAGCAAACCTCAGTGAGTTATTTATATTCATTACCTCCCTTTCCTCTCCTTCCGTCTTTTCTTGAACACACTCCCATTAGATTTTATCCCCACCATTCCACTACAGCAACTCATTAGGGTTGACCTACCCCAGTTACATTCTCTTTGTCAACTCCAATAATCATTATGTTAGTCCGTGTCTCAGCAACATTTAAGAAAAATGACAATAGTGTCCATTTAGTCTATGAACTTCACATGGCTCCTAGGATCCATTCTCTCTTACTGCCTCCTGTATCTGGCTGCTCCTTCTTTGGCTCATGATTTCATGGTCTGCAGGTAAAATTTCACCTTTTCAGAGACCTTCTCTGATGAAAAATTGCACCCCCATCACAGTGTTCCTTAGCCCCATTACCTGCTCTATTTTCCCTGTAGCACTTGGCACCATAAAACTCATTCTATACTTATATAAGTTTGTGTTGATCATCTTTCCGTCACATCACTAGAACATGAGCTCCATGAGTACAGATATATTGTTCTGTTCACTGTTGTATTCCTAACACCTAGACCATTTCTGGCATGTAGTAGATACTCAGTGAACAGTCATTGAATGAATGGATGAATCTTTTAAAATCTTCTGCACACACAATCATATAAGATCCTTTAAGTCTCCTCCTGAGTATGTTATCCCCCCCACACTTTTTTTTTCTGCAGAGAAGATTGACATTCAAAATGGCTAAGTGATCTTAGATGCAAAATCACATCTCAGGTGAGAGACACTCCACCACATTTTTTTGAGTGATGGCTATCAAACCTCTGCTTAACCAACCCCCCAGTTATAAGAGCCTAGCAGAAGCCTACCCTATTCCACTGCTGAAGGGCTCCATCGGCTAAGTTCTAAGCTCCATCTGAAAGTTCCAAGTTAATGTTCTCTCCTTATTCCCCACTTGATAAAGAATTGTCTATTTTTGCCACAATCATTCAAACCCACCTTAAAAAAATACACACCTGAATTTTTGCAAGGTATTTCTGCTGACTTTATATCCCTTGTCTACTGTAAAACTGTTTCTTTTAATACCTAAAGGATGTTACAACCTTGTTAGAACATTCACCACTTTCCTCAAGTTGTTAATTATTTTCTATGTTCCCATGGTACTCTCTGATCCACATCACAGTGTTCAGCACTGCAATTTCTATCTGCCTAATGACAGGCGCATGTCTTACTTATTTTATCTCCTATCAAGCCTGTAACAGAGAAAAAATAATTTTTGTAGAGTTAAGCATTATACCTGGCATTTTACTTATATGATTTTATTTAATTTTCACAATGCTCTGAGGTTAAGTACAAGTACATGCCCATTTTACAGATCAAGAGAATGAGGATAAGAGACTAATAGCATCCCCATGGCAACTGAAGCTTTTATGTTTTATTAATTTTCAAAACTTTATTTAGGAAAAATTAACAAATATAACTATATATTTAAAGTATACAACACAATGATTTGATATACATATATATTATAGAATAATTATCAAGAGCAAGATAATTAACAAAGCCATTACCTCACATAATTAACATAGTTAACTTTTTCTTTTTTGTATGTGCAGTGAGAATGTTTAAGACCTACTGTTAGCAACTTTCAAGTATACAACACTGTATTATTACCTATGGTCACCCTGTTGTACATCAGATGCTTAGAACCTATTATTTTTAAAACTGCAAATTTGTACCCTTTGACTTATATCACCCCATGTTACCCTTCCCCCAGCCCCTGGTAACCACCATTCTACTGTTTCTATGAAACCACACCATATTTGTCTTTCCTTGGCTTATTTCACTTAGCATAAAGCCCTCCAGATTTGTCCATGTTGTCACAAATGTCAGGATTTCCTTTTTAACAGTCTAATAATATTTGATTTTTGTACATATATATATATTATATATATATATTTTGTATGTATTTTGTGTATGTGTATATATATATATATGTGTGTGTGTGTGTATATATATATATCACAGAACACACATTTTTCTAAAGAAGATATACAAATGGCCAATAGGTATATGTAAAAGTGCTCAACATCACTAATCTTCAGGGAAATGCAAATCAAAACCACCATGAGCTATCACCTCACAGCTGTTAGGATGACTATTTTCAAAAAGTTACATGATAATAACGGTTGCAAAGACGTAGAGAAATGGGAACCCTTATATAAGGTCAGTGGCAATACAAAATGATAGAGCAATCATGGAAAACAGTATGGCCATTTCTCAGAAAATTAAAAATAGAGCTATCATATGATCCAGCAATCCCATTTCTGGGTATATCTGAAGGAAATGAAATCAGTCTCTTCAAGTGATATCTGCATACCCACGTTCATTGCAGCATTATTCACAGTAGCAAGATATGGAAGCGACCTAAGTGTCCTTTGATAGATGTACAGATAAAGAAAATGTGGCAACTGCAGCTTTTAAACATTAGAGCATGGACCACCCACACCCACGTCTGCTTGACTCTGATGACCGCACTCTTAATAAACACCTATGTTGTACCCACAATAATTTTGAATGAAGGAAGGAAAAAGTAAAGCAAACAGAAGAATGAATAAAATAGCACATCCATTTTTCACCATTTGATCTAGGCTGGCCTTTTGAGAAACAGAATAATTATGTTCATTCTGTTAATAATGACCTGCCAGTTTTGAAGAGGGCAGCTATAATCCTACCAGATCCCCTTTAAGAAATTATCTCACTGTCTTGGCCACTGCTGGGCTCCATGACTTCCAATTGGTTAATCTTTCCAGACCTTAGGTGTCCAAAGGGGTGTCTGTGAACTTAGGTGGGTGCTTTGACCACAGTGAGTCTGAGGTTGAAGGGTGTAGTACAGTGGCCAAGAGCCTGGATAGCCTTGAGTGATTCTGGCTCCAGCACCCACTAGCTGCTTTTCACTCAGTGACTTAACCTCCATGTGAATCAGTTTCTTCATCTGTAAAATGGGTTAATAATGTCCCTCAGTTGTTAAGAGTATTAAAACTAGTTAAATTTAGTAAAGTGCTTAGAAAAATGCCTGGCACATAGTAAATGCTAATGAATTCTTTTCTAAATAAAACTGATTTCTCCCTGCCTCTCTTGCAACTAACATTAGCAGTTCAGCAAAAGTGGCATGGAGCTATGTGGTGAGTGACTTTAACTTTTTCTTGGAAAGAGCACAGAGAAACAATTTAGGCTTTGCCTCCCGGAGGCTAGCATTTTCTTCTGATTGATTTGACCTGTCAATTCATAGAAGAAAAAGAAAAAAACAAAAAAGGAAAAACTTACCGAACACCTAGTCAGTTCAGTTAAACATAAATTTGGCTGATTATTTTACATGGAGCTGACTGGCAGTTTGCCTGAGGAGATCAGAATGGCTTGTTTTGGCATCACATGTCACAGGCTGAGAGCTGGCAAATGAGTTTTGAATTTAGGGAGATGGAGTCTGTGTGGATTGTCCAAGACCACGACTGTCCCCAAGGTCATGACTGCAGGGTGTGAAGAGGAAATTATCGGACTAGTTAGACTCCTGTTGGTGACCAAACATTATTACTCGTGGATCTGGAGGCTTGAATTGGTTTTGCTTTCTGCACTTTGGCAAAGTGTGCCAGATCTGGGTTTTCGGGGCTGCTACATAGCTGTGTGGACCCAGGGTCGTGATTGCTTTTCTCTATCAGTACCAATGAGAAAGCTTCCCATATGAACTTTGTCGCCTCGGTTTTCTTTGACTCTTCTCCCCAGTGTGCATTATAAGAGCTCAGGTAATGTCTTCTCAGTGAATGCTGAATGGGCTGTGCAATAAACAGGCAGGAAACTAGACCAAGGCTCAGAGGTAGACAAGATTCAATTGAGAGGCAAAGGTGATCCAAAAACTAACTCATTTTTTGGGGTGAAACAGTATATTTAAGAAGATCAGAGTTTCTTTTCTTCAGAGTTCTTCTTAGAACAAATGACATTACCAACAACTAGGTCCCCCTTATGGAGACATTTGGCAATTTCCACCCGAGAAATGCTTGACAGGCCAGGTAGGAACCCCCTGAAAAAGAGAGACTGAAGTGTGTACATGTGTTTAATGGTTTCTGGACTCAAATCACTATAATTAACTGCCATTAGGTGTTAGTGCTGACCAGCCAATTCATCTGTTGATGGAAATACTCCAAACCGAGAGGACTTTATCTTCCCCCAGACTCTAACCACCACTGAGGCATCACAGCCACTGTGTCCTGTGATGACGGGTAGGCCTTCAGCAGTAGAATGTACTGGAGCCTATGTGGGAGACTTCACCCATCTCCTCTCCTTCTCTCATTTCACGCCTTCCTCTGAGCAAGTCCTTTCTGTGTCTTACTTTTCTATTGATGCAGAAATATCTACAAACTTGCACTCAAAGCATGGTCCCATGAGCAGCAGAATGGCCATTACCTAGATAATACCTGGTTTCCCAGGAATCAGACTTTATATAACAGTAAGTGACATAGTGATGAGGTTATTCCCTTTCCAATTCTCTTTCAATCCTCCTGCTTAGAGAGAGTCTAAGTTCTAAGCTAGATGCTCTAATACTTCTTTAACACTTTTACCTCTCTCTTTCCACCAAGGAAGTGAAAGCTCAGCAAACTTTGGCAGCCAACAGAATCTAGCTATAATTTAGCAATATTGCTTACTTTTCACTATAGTTTTATGCATACTCTCTATTGGTTGCAGATTGAGCTGTTTTTTCTTCAGTAGAATTGGTATAAAGTTTAATCCATAAACCAATTTATTTCTGTTAAAATTGTGAATTGGATTCCTATGGAAATTTTAAGTAAATAACAGTAACTGTAATGCATGGATAGGGCAAAACTCATAAGGAAGATATTTAAATCACTGTAGTTGAGCAAGCATTGATTTTAAGGGCTGAAATTAGCGTATGAAATAGCAGTGCTTCTAAAACTTAATATATAATTTAACCAACAGGAGATCTAGTTAAAATAAAGATTCTGATTCAACAGACCTGCAATAGGCTATGGGACCTGAGATTCGGTGCTTCTAGCAATTTCCAGGATGGTGCTGGGTGCCAATCCCACTATTACTGTGGACAATTTGCAAGGCAAGGATCTAAAGGAAAAGAACCCCAAAGACCTTCAACTGTTGTGTGCAAAAACAGTTCTTATAGCTCTTCCTGATCCAACCAAGCTCACCAAGGGCTCACACTGTGGCATGGGATCAACAGTGATCATAGTAATTGAGGTGTTACCTGCCCATATTCTCTATCAGTGGTTCTTTAAGTCTAGTGTTTTTCAAAACCACCTGGAATATTTGTTAAACTCCAAATTACTAGGTCCACTAACCTATTTACTGGTTAAGCAGGTCTCAGAAATGGCTTGAGAAGTTGCATTTCTAACAAGTTTCAGAAGATGGTGATGTTGCTTGTCCAGGGACCAGACTATATATAAACTTTACAAGTGGATGTGTGAGTATCAGGCAGGTGGGAACACAGAAGTACTGGTAAGCACAGCACTTAGCCTGACTACTCTGCTGCTTGCTACTTCTCCGAACATTTCAGGCTTCTTAACAGTTTCAGTAGGAATGCCAAGGTATATGGTGGAGACTGGGTGGGACCCCATCATCCCAGGTATTGCCTTCCAGTCATGTGTGTGTGTATATATATATATATATTTAGAGAGAGAGAGAGAGAGAGAGAAAGAGAGAGAGTAGTGTAGTTGCAGGGAGCAGACAGAAGATGTAGGTTCCCAGCCAAATACCACTTTACTTTGATTGAAACCTTGTGACTAACCATTTGTGACAGAATGTTGGGCAGTGTGGCAAATATCAACACATCTATTTGAGAAAGCCTGACTCAGACATAATGCCAGGACGCCTGTGTACCAACCTGGCAAAGTTCTTTTCCTTCTCATGCTTCTCTCACCCAGATCTGTCACATTATAGTATATATATTTTTAATCTATACAATAACAACAATAATAGTAACCAATTTAAAAAGCTGTTGTGAGGATCAAATGAAAACAAATACTTGTAGAGTGTGTTATTATAACCCCACGACCAATAAATATTAATAGCCAAATAAATAAACTCTATTTGAGGACAGGGAGGAGGCTAGTGGGGCTGGAGCTCCATGGATGAAGGGAAGGGAAGAAGAAGAAGTAACAGATGAGCAAGTCAGGGGCCAGGTCTTACAGAAGCTTGTAGGACAGCACAGTTTAGGTTTTAAGTATAATGAAAAGTAATTGGAGGTGCTGAAGCCAAAGTGCAATGTGATCTGATTTACGTTCTAGAACGATCTGCCTGTCTTGCAGAGAGAATGGAGTATGAGGGGCAAGAGTCAAAGGTGGGAGACTAGTTACAGCGTCCAGGTGCTAGGTGATGGGGCTTGCACTAGAATTTTAGTGATGATGGTGAGAAGTAGCCAGATGCAGGCCCTATTCTGGCGATAGTGTTGTAGGGATTTGCTGAGAGATTGCTGAGCAGAAAGGAATCAAAGGTGACTCTCAGGTCTAAGTGAGTGAGTGAGTGAGTGGATAAGGGTGCCGTTTATTGAAATGAGGGAACTCTAAAGAAGCAGGTTCGGGGAAGCTACCTGGTATTTTTGTTTAGACATGTGGAATGTTTTTAGATATATGAGAAGAGATATTGAGAAAGTATAGAGTCTGAAGGTCAGAAAGTAGATCAGAGCTTGATTCACATTTAGGAATCATGTGCATTTGGGTACTACTTAATGCCCTGTACCTGGAGGAGATCTCATAAAATGAAAATACAAATAGAGAAGAGATGGCCTCTCAGTGAATTCCTTCACATGGAGGCATGGAGAAGTGAATGCTATTGGTTTAGCTGAAGATGGGGATTTGTACCCTGTAAGATAGCACCTGAAGATGTGGCAGCACCTGGGAAGAACTGGCCAAGATGGGCACCAGGGAGGATGTATCCTATGCCCAGGCCTTCCAGCTCAGTCAAAGATTTCTGCACCAGGCACGGCAGAAGAACCAAACTGATGGAACCATAAAAGAAGAGGCAGTGGGAATTTGAGCTGTAGGGAGTGAGGGCATCACCAAAGATGTCCAGCTGATACCTCAGCATTGAGTAAATCCCTGTTCTTGGCACAAACTCAAGGGGTAAAATGTGCCCTTGGCACCTCAAGTATGTGCCAGGAAGAGATGAAATTGCCATGAGCTAGACAAAAAATGGGTCGATTAACCCAACCTAGTTAATCTAAAGAAAATAATAGTATATTTGTTGCATGTAGCCTGAGATTTGCACTCACTACATCCTGATTCTAATTGCTGGTGGTATAAATGCAGTTTCCTAACTATAGAGAGACGATTTTTTGCTCATTTTCCCTTCCCCAGGGAATGCTTGCATTTACCTAATATACCAGTTTTGGAAGAGGATCTTTAAAAAAGGTATTTTCTGCATAGGGATGCACTAAGGAAGCACCTCTCTCTGCCTGGAGTCATGAACCTGACACAGTTAACACAGTGAAATCTGCTGTACATTTAATCAGAGTAGTTAATTTGATTTTCTAAAATTAAGCAGAGCATCAGTTTGTCATTAGGCCTGAGAATTACTGGGTTTCAGAAGTCACTCTGTGTACCCCAAAAGGGCTTTATGGGATATGAATAATAACAACCTACAAATATATTGATGATAATGAACATCTAAGTGTTCTGTAAGGAAAAAAAGAAAAAAAAAAAAATTCCTGACAAACATGACTGGTGACTCATGATGGCCAGAATTTTTAAAATGTATGGTCATTACAACATGAAAAAATAATTATGAATAATGAAAATCTGTTACAATAATTAGCTGTAATGAATGCTCATGGTAAGCTAAATGAACTGGAGCAATTTAAGGTAATATCACATAATTTGTATTCTGTGCTATGTCAGATCATTTTATCATTAGAGAGAAAGAGGGAGAAGTAGAAAGATAAAGAGACAAAGGAGACAAAAAGGGAGCTGATGAAGAGAAAGTAAAATAAACCTTTCAGCTTCCTATATTCTTGTCTTCTCAAAAAAAGTGAAAAATGCTGCAGGTTGCATTTTTTTATACTTTAGTTTTTGCATCCATCCCAAGTTCTTCTTTGAGGGTGTCAACAATGTGAGAAAGATAACCAGTGTAGCAGACATTTGAATCTGACAAAATTGGGTTTGAACCTCTACCTGTCTTTTTATATGTTATGTAACGGAGGCAACTTCTTTATCTGACTTAAGTCTCAGTTACATTCGTAAAACAGGACACTAATAGATGTTGCCTGAAGTTGTGGTGAGGAGTGAATTTGTCACATGAACAGCTAACTCTTAGTAAATGCTCATTATGCACCTGGCATTCTCTGAGATACCTTCACATGAACTACATCATTTAGCCCTCCTGACAACCCTAATCAGGAAGAGCTATAGTTATCTCTTTTACAGATGAGAAAACAAGACCTAGAATGATGGAATACAAAAAGTAAGTGATGGAGTGGTATTTGGTACCCAGGCTCTTAGTTTCAAGAATTCACATGTTTTGCTGTTCCTCTAGGCAGCCTCTGCTAGCCAGCAGCAGGACAGTGCCTGGGATCACACTTCCATAAAGATCAGGTGTTGCTATTTCTCATATCATCTTTGTGTGAGCAAAATAGAGCATGCATTTACATTTGTGAGCAGGCTTTATTGTACTTAATTCAACTCTACAACATAAATGGCAACATTTAGGGTTGGCTTTGAAATTCTCCTAGTGTAACCAGTCCTATCCAGTAGAAACCCTGCATTGTGAGATGACAAGGTTACTGCAGGTGACTTTCTCAGTTGGAGGGAGATGAGCAGCTCCCAGAGATAGGCTTTTCCTGACATCGAGCAGGATGGAAGGGCCATCACTCACCAACTTGTCATCCAGGGCACTTGAGATAAGCCCCACTCCACAGACCCTGACAAAGACCTCTCTGTGACTTAGCTGGTTGAGATGTCCCTGGTACCTGGATTCAGAGCCTTTCTGGGTGGGGCTCAGTATGGTAGTGAGGGGTGGAGGGAGGTTAGTTCTGTGCCCTGGAGCAGGAAAACAGGATACCTAATTGCCCAAGTCTCCTTTTATCTGTTTGGGCATTATTTGCAAATGCAGTTAAACATACACTCCCAATCTGTGTCTACTTAGATAATATTGGAAAAGGTGTTCATTACATCACTTTGATGATTAAATGTGAGCATGGAAAATACAGCCCCATTTTCTTCACTCGATTTTGTTATTTCTTCATTTCACTGTATATCAGGAACCTTATCAAATGGGAATGTCTTGGACTTTCCTTGTCCAGTGAGAAAGCTGGCATGCTTTCCACTGAGTTAAAAGTCTACAAACTGTCAAGATGCAGATGGGCTGCTGGAGATGGGCTGACCCTCTCCATTGTACTGAGACATAAAATAAATACAAAACCAAAACAGAGAATAAACAAACATGAGGTGGGATTCCTCATGCTGTAGGTTGGCCCCCTTTCCTGAATGTCTGCTATTTTTCTTTCAAAAGAAATGCAGTGACGGGACCCCCAACCCAGGACCCTCCTCTCCTGTCCCCATAGCCCAACTCTTTCCTTTCTTCCCTCAGGTCCCACTGCTTACCAGCTCCCAAGCTTCTGTTTGCTCTTAGGTGGTCTGCCTGTGGGAGGTTATCAAATGACACAGCTGGAGCTTCTCCTCCTACCCTCCAGTGGGCAAGGGAGGGAGTGGTTTATTTTCCTCTTTCTCTCTTTGGAGGATGTGCCTTCGCTTGTCAGATAAATACCTCCTGGCTGAACAGGAGTCGGCAGGAATTTGCTTTAAAACAAAAGAAAGAAAGAAAAGAGGGAGGAGAGCTCTCTTTAGGCAGCATTTCTCCTTTGCGCAAACAGTGCCAGCTTGAAGTTCCTTGGGCAGAGCCACAGGGCTGAGTTTAAGGCATCATTTTCATCTACAGATATCAAGTCGGTTAGGAAACTTGTCTGGGATTTGGATGGTCTCATTGACTGAAAGGGCATATTTGTTACCCAGTGGTTGCTAAAATCTCACATATGAAATATTATTTTTGTTTGATTATAATCAGAAAGGATTGGGTTTCTTTAGTATGCACAGGGGTCCTTACTCACAGTCTGAGTTAGCTTCAGGCAAAACAGAAATATGGGAAAAGGAAACAGCACTGGGTTGCTACTGATTTCAGGTCTGTAACAAGAATTGTTTTCCTCTCATTTTCTCATCAATTGCTTTGTTAAAGGAAAGAGGGAGGGAAGCAGGGGGGGAGAGAGAGAGAATGATTTACTTAATTGCTTAATTTTTTTAGTCAAGCGATGAGGGTATTTATCTTTGCTGAAACAATGGATTTTAGTGGTCTTCCAGGGACCAAAAGAATACTCAAGATTCAACTTCCAGTCTTGCCATTTTCTTAGAGGACTTAGTGAAACAATTTTATTCCCAGTTTACAAATTGGGGTTTCTTTAAAAAAGTAGTATATGGTCAGGTTTTTTGAACTGACTTTAATCAAATAGTTCAAAGTCCCCTATTCCAAGGCCTAGATTTGTTGTTTTTACATTAATTGTGTGTGTTTGTCATTTCTGGGTCAAAGTAAATTTTTGTCTAAACCAAATACTTTCATGTAAGACAAGGACAGTTGGACATCAAAATCATCCCCCAGGAATGGCTTCAAACTACTTCTTTTGATAACATTCTGCCTGACATGTTCAGTGCACCCATCACATCAAAGTTGATTCTGTTTTTTAAAAAAAAGACAAGGAAGAAACTCTTTCATTTTGCTTTTCTTAGAAAATGCATGTTTCAGTTTTCTTTCCGTATGTATTTTTAAAACCATTGATGCACTTTCAAAAGAGGATTTTCAATAACCTTGAGTAGAGATGTAGAATGCACAATGCTTATTTTGAACACAGAGAACCTGACAGATATAGGAAAATTTGATAGAGGAGGTCACTTTGGGGCAGTTCTATAGAATGTTTAATGCTGACCTCAGTGACCATGAACAGAATGAAAGCCTTCGAATTACCTTCTCTTCTTGGTTGGTGATAAGTTGACACAGTGTTTAAAGTACACCATCTTTTCTATTGTCACTGCCAAACTCCTGGATTCGGGCTTTCTGATGCACCCAAGCCTTCACATGAAGTCTCCTATTGCATGAGATGCATGGCTGAGATCAGGAGCAAATGACTTTTTTGGAAGCATCCATAAAGTACTGATTAAAGTGTTATCATTGATGGAAACACATTATGGAAGAAAAATACATAGGCTGAATGTCGCTTTATGGCCCTTCATACTTTGTCTAAAATGCCTTTTTAGAAAGATAGCTTGGAAATGGGATTTTAAGGGCTACTGAAATATTTGTACTTCAATGGAACTAGTGATAATAGCTATGGTAAAATAAATAATACATTTCTAAGATTTCATGTACTTATTTACTTAATGAAGTTTCTTTTCTTTTTGTTTTTTGACGTAGGTAATGCATTTATTCTTAGTTTATAGGTACAAAAACAGACTTAGAATGTTCAGTAGCCAATCCAAAACCACTACACAGTGGCTTAGCCTTCAGAGAGACCAAGAATGTATGTGTATACATGTGATTTAGGGAAATGGAGATTTAGGTGTGTTTTGTGTACAATACATATATATGATATATATCTATATATGTATTCTCTCTTTAAGGCTTTCTTTGGTCTACCTGGATATGCAGATAGGCAGAAGCGCTTAGGGGCTGCAGAGAACTGAGTGCTCCACACAAGGACAGGGAGAGAATTTGATGCATATATTTCTTGAAGGGAAAGTATGTTCAATGCATTTGACATGGTCTGGCAGATTCTATGTGGTTCTAGAAAGGAAAACAGGCTGGACAGCATAGTGACTATGAGCCTGAGTTTGAAGCCTGACACTGCCCTGGGCCAGCTGTGAGACTTCATGAAGGTTCTTATGTGCCCAGTAAATGCCAGATGAATAGTGCGGATACGAATATAAATGCTATAGTTACTTTTCTTATGGTACAAAAAACCTACTGGGACAGACAGACAGGAAATTCTCAACTGTTCTGTCAGAGATCCATGCCCAAAGGATGAGCACCTAAGTAAGAGAAGTATGATCAGTAATGGCTTCAAGGAAGGGGACACTGTTGAGTTTATTTTTACCTATGAGATATCTTTGGGGAAAATAACATACTGGAAACTCAAGAAAGTTGGTCAATGTCAGTAAGTTTGCTCAGCAAGCTCAGTTCTTTCTCCCTTTTAGCTAAAACTGCCCTGACCATAGCATGAAATCTTGGAAAGAGGCTTGATCTTTCTGTGGTGTGCACTATTTGGACCAGGATGTGCACAGGACTCATGACCTCTGTAATTGTTGAAAAGTTTCTCAGCTTGATCCTGAGCTCCCTTCTCTTCTCCCTCTCTGGTGTCTGCCCAGTATACCTCTTGTACAGCAGTGCCTTTAGTTGTTGGCTGTATCCAATGACACAAATTGTATCACCAGCTCTCACTTTTCCTCTGAGTTCCAGACTTATATAGTCTAGAATCTTGTCCACATTTCTTCTCTAGAAAGTCTTGGAGACATCATTGAAATCAAGCAGAACTCATTTTGAAGGGTGTCACTATCCTTCAATTAGACTTAACTGGAAACTCCATGTTTTTACTTAACCCACTCATTCCTAAGCTCCCTCCACATCCAATCCATCACTAAATTCTGTTGATTTTACTTTTTAAACTTCTCTGGAATCTGGCAATTTTCCTCTGTATCTATCACCAAAAACTACTCCAAACTACAATAAACCCTTACTGGTTCAATTACAGAATTATTTTTTGTCCTCTATATCAGTCAGGTTGTTAGGATTCTCTAGAGGGAATATATATGTGTGTATGTGTGTGTGTATATATATATATATATATAATTTATTTTAAGGAATTGACTTACACAATTGCTGAGGCTGGCAAGTCTTAAATCTATTGTGGGGGAAGCCCAGTTGGAAGAAGGCTGAAAACTCAAGCAGTCTCAAGTGTGAAATTTGTAGGGCTGGCAATAAGGCTAGAAACTCAAGCAGTATTTCTATGTTACAGTCTTGAGGAAGAATTTCTTTTTTTCTAGGAAACCTCACTTTTGCCTCTTAAGATCTTCAACTGATTAGATGGGATCCACCCACATTGTGGATGGTAATTTCCTTTGCTTAAAGTCAACTGATTGTAGATGTTAATCATGTCTACAAAATACCTTCACAGCAACATCTATACTAGTGTTTGACCAAATAACTGGATACCATATCCTAGCCAATTTGACACAGCAAATTTAACCATCACACCTCCAATCCCTTCTAATTTCTTCTTAGTACTATAGCCAGAGTTACATTTTCAAAGCATAAATTGGATGGTATAATTGTTCACTCACATCTTAAAAACTTTAAGTGTCTTCCCATCATGCTACCTGGCTTACAAAGTACAGTGTAGCTAAGTCTAGATGAGCTATAACTTCATTTCTCACATACTTACACTCTGTGGACCATCCGCAGTGGCTTCCTTGTATTTCTTTGGCTGAACCCCTTTCTCCTGCTACAGGGATTTTGCAGACATTTTTTCCTTCTACATGGAATGTTCTTCCTTTCTCTCCTTGTTAGGTTCCTCCTATGCATCCATATTTCAGCTCAGTTGTCCCATGTTCAATGAAATTGGCTTTTCAATGACTTTCTTGACAAGGTCAAGTGTGTTAGATGCTCTTAGAGTGCAATGAACTCCTCCATTATAATATGTTCTAATCTATGTTAATGTTTGTGTGATTACTTGATTAAAGTCTGACCCACCTTGAAACAGTAAACTTTAGAAGTTCACTAAGAACAAAAACTGTGTTTGTTTCTATTTCTGTTGGTATCTTCTGCATGCAGTACACTGCTAGGTTCATAGTGCATACCCAATAAATACTTGTTGAAAGAAAGAAGAAATTAATATTAATAATTTATTGGGCGATTCTTTCTTTATAAACATTGAGTTCTTTGTGAGCAGAGACCCTCTCTTGTTATGCTGTTTTGTCACTAGTACCCAGCATGTAACTAGGAATGTGGAAATTTCCCCCTAATGTGGAAAAATTTCGTTTAGAAATATGGAGACAATAATCATTAAATGGCTGGCCCTAAGACTGAGAGTTCAGTGAGTAGGGATGTAATTGTTGGTCATGTATTGTCTCTAACAAGGTGATAAAATAAGCAGAGGCAGCTGTTGGAAAGAGAAATGAGCCAACTAGACAACATGAAAGAGATCACGTGGCCCTAAAGAGGTGAAGAGAGTGTCCTCAGTTGTTAAATTTCTGTGCTTTATTTTTCTGCTTGAAGTCTGGACATACCTTTATTTCAATCTTTGGAGTCTAAGAAATTTCTGTTTCCCTATAAGAAATCTCAACCTTATTCTTGCCTTTTAATATTTAGGTTATTGATAAGATCTTTTACTCCTTGTAGCCAAAAGAACTCGGAATTAAACAACATGCTTCTAGGGATGCTCTGACAGCATAGTCATTATCCTACCATTTCTGACCCTTTCCTCCTGCCCCTTTTCTCCCTTCTCTGTTCCCTCACTATCTCAAGTGTTTATAAAAAATACCAGTGGAGGGCAAATTTTGCCGATGTGGTCTAAGTGAATCCAAATTCTAGGGAATTTGACTAGATTTAAGTGAAAGCGCAATGGGCTTAAAAATCCAGAAGACAAGTACAACAGCAATAACATTTACTACTATTTATCATTTACTGGTTCCTTAGATTGTGCCAGATACTCTGCTAGGTTTTTCTGAAAACTTTCCTGACTGTGGCCCTCCATCTACCCCTGGTTGGGTTAGGTACCACTCCTTAGTCTTTGTTCGCATCTTTATTAACATACTTACCACGTTGTTTTATAATTTCTCTGATCGGTCTTTCTCACCATGTGGTGAACTGTTTTGAATTTGAAAATCCTAACACAATAATTAAAAATCAAAGATGTTGAGTGACTTCCCTGGCAGTCCAGTGGTTAGGACTCTGCACTTTTACTGCAGGGGGCACGGGTTTGATCCCTGGTTGGGGAACTAAGATCCCACATGCCACGTGGCACGGCTAAACATAAAATAAAATAAAATTAAATAAAAAAATAAAACCAAAGATGTTGAATCTGTATCTTCCATATGAATTTACAAAAACAGGCAAAAACACATTATCTTAAATAATTTTGACATAGCTAACATGTATTTAGTGCTTATTAACTGCCAGTTGATTTTCTAAATGCTTTCAATCTTTTAAATTCATTTATAGTGTCTTTTTTTGGAACAAGCTAGGGGTTTCTGGATTCCTAAAATGGTAGTCTATACACCAAGTTTTGTCTCCTTAGGGAAGCTGGGTTTAAATTCTGGCTCTGTGCTGTATTCATTTTGATATTATGTATATTAGGGTTCTTCAGAGAAACAGAACCAACAGGATATATATAAATATATAGAAAAAGATTTATTATGAGGGATTGACTCATGTGATTATGGAAGCTGAGGAGTCCCACAGTCTGCCATTTGCAAGCTGAGGCTCAGGGCAGAGGGTGGTATAGTTTCAGTTCAAACCCAAAGACCCAAGAGTCAAGAGTGCCAGTGTCTGAGGGCAGGAGAAGATGGACATCCCAGGTAAAGCAAGAGAGCAAATTCACCCTTTCTCTGCCTTTTGGTTCTATTCAGTCGCTCAATGGATTATATTAGTGAGGGTGATCTTCTTTACTCAGTCTACCAATCAAATGCTAATTTCTTCTGGAAACACCCTCACAGACCTACCCAGAAATAATGTTTTACCAGTTTTCTGGACATTCCTTAGCCCGTCAAGTTGACGCATAAAATTAACCATCACATTGAGCAAGACACTTAATCCCATGGGGATCAGTTTTCTGTTGTATAAAAGAAGGAGTCACCCACTTCTCAGCATGCTAGGAAGATGGAATCACGTTTTCTTAGCTCTCTGTGTCAGTGGGGTATATAATAAACTCTTATTATCTTTCACCTTCATTTCTCAGATTAATGTAACCATACGATGAAGGAAGAAAGACACAAGGGAGTTCAGGGTATAGAAAAGATAATGACTATAATTGTTGAGCACTTCAAGGTGAAAAAGAGAAGGAGTAGGATCAATGTATTTTAGGTCATGGTGCTACAAAAAGATGGGTGGAGTTGGACTAAAAGAGTGAAAAAACTGGAAAGATAGGAAATGCTGGCCAATGAGAGATGTACGTGAAATAAAGATATGGAACAACCACCATAGTTGGAAAAGACAACATTGAGGTGGAGTCATGGGAGTGAGTGACTGTGGTAGGTGAGTTGGCATCAACACTGGAAGAGAGGTATACAAGGAACTGAGAGGCCAGTATGGGGACAAATAACCTACACAAATATATTGGAATTTTCTAGAGCATAAGACAGATATAGTGTGTTAGAGAGAGAATAAGTGGCCTAAGAGTTAAAGTGGTTAAAAAGTGATCTACATGTTCCCACTAGAAAATTACCTTACTACACTGCTAGTTACTAGTGATATAATATTGTGAAATTTCTTTTTTTGAGTGTTAAATTTCTCATTTTCAAAAGATATAAGAAGAACTGTCCTGTATTACTGATATATTTTTTGAGATGATCATAAGTAATAATGCATATAAAAATTATCTATTGTAATGCATGGAGACTGTGAGATGGGTGGGGTATCATCTTGAAATTTACATTTCAACCTTTATTTTTCACGTCAACGGAACAGTTATTAATTTCATCCAATACTTGGGGCACACAGTCTGTGGTATAGAAAAGTAAGGGGACACCTATGTTTTTTTTTACTCTTTTAAAAGCTGGAGACTGAGTGACAGTTGGGACTGCTTTTTCATTCACTTCCCTATATTTATCATCTATTTTCAAATACCTAACTCTGATCAGTATACATGGTAGATGATTTTATTCAATAAATATTTACAGAGTATCTGTTGGATGCCAAGCACATATTCACCATATGAGATACTTTACATTTTTCCCCCAATACATCTCAGTTCACTTTACAGTGAACTTCCATTTTTAGATATTTTTCTGCTAGGTTCAGGAAAATACACCAATTTTCTTATAACCTAGATAAATTTTCATTTACAGAAAAATTCTATAGAGACCCAGGAACATACCATATCCTGTTCCCCAACCACAAAACTCTGGTGGAGTTGATTAAAGTGGAAGAAAGCAGTCAAGCAAGCAAGCCGGTAAGCACACAAACAAAAAATAAACTAGAAGATTTGAACCTGTGTATGTACTTATAACTAACTATAAAAGACCTTAAGTTGTGTACAACATTATAATTGTATACTTTGAGTTAAAGATCAATGGAATTATTCTTGCTTTTGAAAAAATAATTATTAATAGTTTGAACACTTTTAGAGATGGAACCAAATATAAAATGACTCTGCTTTTATAACTACAGTCTCTAACTTGTCTGTATTTGGCAATAGACTTTAAATTCTTAGAAAGTAAGGGGCATGTTATCTTTGTATTTTTGTTCCTAGGGCCTAGCACACAGTAGGTTCTCATTAAATGTTAATTGTTTTGAATTAAATTAAAGACAGATGGGATTTATATAGAACAAAATAATCTTTAAAATGAATTATAAACCTCAAACCAAAACAAGCTAACATTTTCAAGTGTGAAAATAAGTATTATTTCTAAATGAATCTCATATGTCATGAATCAAAACTGTAGTATCTCAAATATTTTTACCTTTAGATTTGAAGCAAGCAACAGCTATGCAAAATGCTTCTAAATGTTAAGAACATGTTTGTGTAGGATAATTTACCATGTGACTTTGAACGGTAGTTTAACTCACCCCTCCACCCTTCAAACATCTGGTATGTTTCCAATAAATAGGGCAGCAGAAAAGGTAATATAGAAGAAAAACTTGCTCAGGGGTTTAGGGATATAAGTTTGTTAGGCTGTGGGATTATGGATGTATATGCTTTTAATCATGGAAGATTACGTGCATACAATCAGAATTTTTATTAAAAAATATAAATAGCTTCTGAACAACTGTTGAAATTTAAAATGGAAGCAGTGAGCTCCAAGGGCAATGTAATTTTCTTAACAATTACAGCTTCCATTCCATGAGAATTTTTATTTTCCCAGCTATGGCAATGGGCAAATTGAGTTCATTACCTTTTGTCCTTAAAACCATCTTAAAAGATAGGTATGGTCTTCAGTTTAATTATGAAGGAACTGAAGTGCAAAGAGTTGAACAAAGTAGCTGCAGTTCACAAAATAGAAACCAGCAGAACAAGATTTGACTTTGGGTCTCACAGGTGCGAAGGCACATGCTCTTTTTGCTACCTATCTCTTATAGTTCTCGTGAAACTAAGGTAATGATAATGTAAACACTTTACATAAATTAACATATTTAATACTTACAGCAAAACTATGGGAGAATTGAGGAGACAAGTTATATGAATTGACCAAGAGCAAATAGCTGACATGTGAGACCAGGCTCTTAAGCACAAACTACACTGTTTTCTTTATATAAGAGAAATTATGGACAGCTCCTAGCTCAAAGCATGACGTGTATTGGGCACCAAGTAAATGTAAACTCCTTTCTCTACATATTCTCAATGATTTCCGTAAAGTGAACACTTAACATGTTTGTTGACTAAATTGTGGAAATGATAATGCATGTATTATATAGGTATATTAAAAAAGCAGAACAAATACTAGATACCCCCTCAGACTATTGTTTTATATGGCATTTCAGTCCTTCCATTTATAGGAGAGTTATGATTTTCTATATTTAGGTTTATAGAAATATCTGGCACGGTCATCCCTTTTGGGTTATGTCTGTTTCATAAACTCTTGTAGTCGGGGCATTTTCATCTAAATGCCAGGCAATTTGTGATTACTCTTTGTTTTATGACCTTTCAGTTAGTGTGCAATCTATTTGACAGCGCTCATCCAACACCTACAGCAATTTTGCCTAATATGAGAGCTAGTTTTCCTGAGACACTAGCTTGGGCCTGAATAAATCAAATATGTCCCAATAATTCTACAATCCTTCCTTAATCAACTTATCTTCAAATGGTATGACAAAAAGAATCATGTTTGCTGGCATGATTTGTTTCTTTGGAAATCTATGCTAATTCCAGTTTATAGTCTATTGCTTTTTCTTAACTAGACTATTTTTATGAATAGGTAGTTCATCATTCCAGTGAAGCTAGAAATAAATATGCTTAAGGAGAGAAGAGGTTTTATACCACCATCATATGGCAGATCATTGAACTTTATCATTTGCCTTCCTTTAATTTAAATAGATAGATAAAATTGGTAGGGAGACCTTTTGAGGGATATTTATTTGGTTTATGGTCATTTTATGCCTCTGTCCCCCCTTCCACCCTGCCACACACACACATACAGCTGAGCATTCACGTCTGTATTCTTTGCTCCCTCTAAATAGAATATCTGTTTTGGGGGGGCCAGAAGTAATGATTTGTATAGCTATTTTGTTACCTTCCATGCCTATCAAAATAAGAAGCACATAGTAGGTGATCAACAATTCTAGTTGGTTCATATTCTCAGTCAACTGAGAAGGGGTATAAAGTTGTGGTCGACAAACTTTAGATTTAATCTTCTTTGATTCCTATTGGCTTTGTAATCTTGGGAAAGTTATTTAAACCTCAGCTTTTCATCTGTGCATTGGGGCTGATAACAGTTCTTACCACATGGGGTCAAGTGAGATAAATAGCACTGGGGTGGGCGCATTGTAAAGACTGAAAATATTATTCTCTTTAGTTGTTTATTTAAAAATATTTATTGAACACCTACTATGAGCCAATTGTGGCCTGAGCTAAGGCGTAGGAAAGTCAAATTGTTTTTGACTTGGAAGAGACTGAGAAATGGCGAGATACATACACAACAGAATGTAATAAGTATTACAATCCATTTTGTGAAAATATGGCTCAGCAAATGTCTAAATGCCTGAGAATCAAGGAAGAATTCAGAGAGAAAATAATGTTTGAACTGATGTCTAAAGATGAACCAGATCAAAAGCAAGGAAATGGCAGGCATTTAAATATATGATTAAATTGCTTGTCTATGTGACAAGTTCTTTCATGAAATTTGCTGTGTACAAGTATACTAGGGTTCTCCAGACAAACAGAACTAGTAGGATCTATATATCTCTATGTATATCTATATCTATATCTAATCTATATCTATATCATATGGGTATATAAAAGATTTGTTATGAGGAATCAGCTCACACAATTATGGAGGCTGAGAATTTTCACAGTCTTCCCTCTGCAAGCTGTAGACCCAGGAAAGTTGGTGGTGTAATTCAGCTGAAATTCGAAGACTTGAGAACAAGAAGAGCCAATGGTATAAATCCCAGTCTGAGGGCCAGAGACCATGAGATGAGATGAGATGACCCAGCTCATCCAGTGAGGCAGGAAAGAAGAGGCAAATTTCTTTTTCCTCTACTATTTTTTTTTTAAACATCTTTATTGGAGTATAATTGCTTTACAATGGTGTATTAGTTTCTGCTTTATAACAAAGTGAATCAGTTATACATATACATATGTTCCCATATCTCCTCCCTCTTGCATCTCCCTCCCTCCCACCCTCCCTATCCCACCCCTCTAGGTGGTCACAAACCACCGAGCTGATCTCCCTGTGCTATGCAGCTGCTTCCCACTAGCTATCGGTTTTACATTTGGTAGTGTATATATGTACATGCCATTCTCTCACTTTGTCCCAGCTTACCTTTTCCCCTCCCCGTGTCCTCAAGTCCATTCTCTAGTAGGTCTGCGTTTTTATTCCCGTCCTGCCCCTAGGTTCTTCATGACCATCTTTTTTTTTTAGATTCCATATATATGTGTTAGCATATGGTATTTGTTTTTCTCTTTCTGACTTACTTCATTTTGTATGACAGTCTCTAGGTCCATCCACCTCACTACAAATAACTCAATTTCATTTCTTTTTATGGCTGAGTAATATTCCATTGTGTATATGTGCCATATCTTCTTTATCCATTCATCTGTCAATGGACATTTGGTTGCTTCCATGTCCTGGCTATTGTAAACAGAGCTGCAATGAACATTGTACCACAATGTTCATTTCCTCCACTTTTTGTTCTATTCAGGCCTTCAAGAAATTGGATGATGCTTATCACATTGGGGAAAGCAATCTATGATTCAAATGCTAATCTCATCCAGAAACACTTCACAGGTGTACCCGGAAATAATGTTATATTTGGGTACCCCCATGGTCAGCCAAGTTGACACATAAAATTAACCATCACAACAGGCAATACACTCATTGAGTATTTTTATATAATTTGCTTCAAATGGAGGGAGGTTCTTCTTTTCAACACACACTAGGCAATATACCTCTCTAATTATCATCCCAACAATATACACTTAAAACATTTTCTGTTGGAGAAGTATGTTTATGTGTGTGTATGTGTGTGTGTTTAATTTAACAATTTAACAATTTAACAGTTTCTTCACGGTGATAGAGGAAAAGTAAGTTAACCTATTTTGAGTCCTAGGGTACTCATCTATAACATGGGACAGCTACTCCTGACTCACAAACAATAAATGTGTAGAACGCTGGTGACTTTTCAGTTTAGGTTCTTGCCCTGGGTCATAGTGTGACTTTAATGTGCAAGGAATTTTTGTGTTTGGGAAATAACATGACTTCCTACATTGCTGCATGCTTTATTCATTGGATAACTTAGGGTTTTGGAAAGGGTCTTTTCTTTCTCATGTATAATTTCACTAAAATAAGTAGGTCAGGGTTTCGACTCCATGAGATTTCTTAAGTACCCATATTCTTTTTCTTTTGTTTCTCTGTCACTCCCTGTGGTGTTTTCTTGTGTGCTTGACAAAGTTTTTTCACCATCTCAATGTACACATCCCAGCCTATGGGAAGGGAGAAAGAGGACAGAGAAAAAAAGAAACTTCCTTATAAGGACACCATGCAGGACTCGAACACATCAGTCCCATCACATTTGCTGGACAGAATTTAGTCGAGGGGTTTTAACTGGTTGCGAGGGTGTCTGGGATATATAGTCTTTAACCAGGAGGCTATGTGCTCAGCTGAAACCCAGAGGTTTAATTATTAAAAGACAGATAGGAAGAATGGACACTAAGGAATAATTAGCAATCTGTACCATGTGCATGCCATTGCAACAATTCTTTAAGGGTGATCTTTTTGTCCATATTCAATGGATAAGATAGTTGAAATTCAGAGGAAATTACTTGTCAAAGTCACTTAAATGTGCAGATCAAATAAGAAGGGCAATTACAATCAAGACAGCGCTACACTACGTTCTCAGCTATAAAAAGAGAAGGAAAAAAATAGCTACTTAATGTTGTTTTGCCACCCAACAGAAAACAGGCAGCTAGTGTGTTCATGTGCCATTGACAAGGCTATGTTTTGCAGGCAATCTTGTGGGAGCTGACATAACAGGGAGGCAATTAAATCATTGAAAGTAGTAGCTAGAGTTAAGCCCTTGGGAGAAAAAAAAAAAAAAAAAAAAGCATGACTTGTTTTCAGTTACATGATTACACAGGTCTCAAAGATTCTCCTGTATGTCCCAGGTAGTTAAAATCTCCATTCTTTTTAACCATCAGCTTTTAGTTGAATTTTTAGTTTGAGAGAACAACCCTGAGAACACAAGTAATATAAATTTACAGGTAAAACAAATTCAACCCTGAAAATATGGGGATGACAAGATAATAAAAAATGTAGGAGCAAAAACATTGGACAAGGCCTATCAATTTGCCAAAATTTTGAGGTCAGATGTCCACGAGCCATGAAATTGTTTAAAAATTTCTCCGGATAAATAAATATGTGTTTGGAAGAATTGCTTACACAGTGATTTTTGAGCTTTCTATCTAAGAAAATGATAAGAAAAGTGAGAGAAAAAATTTCTTAAGGCCAGTGACAACATGAATACTAGGGAATATATCCATGCAGAAAGATGACATATTCAGCAGTATATAATCACTGCCCCTACTCTGCCTCATTCATGAGAAGAAGTTTCTAAGCAGCTTCAATTATTGCATAGTCTTCAGTACTTCTTCCAGGCATTAAAATTTTTCAATCAGCTATCTAATTTTATTTTGGAATTCTCACCTTTTAAAATTCTTTTACTTTTTTTCATTATGTTAGAAAAACTCAATTTGATTCCACTGGTTTTGATACTCTTCCTTTACCCTACCAATTTCCCTTAAAGACGGGTTGCCTATAGGCTTTGTTGGTAGGTAACTTTGGAGGAAAGTAGGGAAGTTTTGGTACGAAGCAAAAAATATTCCACACTGAGAAGCTAGAATTTGAAAATAGAAGCTGTTCCTATATGTTGAGCATCATGGTTAAAAAGAGAATCTCAGTTGATTTCTTTGATAGAATTAATTGATTAATAGCAATGACAAAAATAAAAAATGTTATGATCCCAGCATCTCACATTACACTTGTCACCTCTAAGATTCCTTCTCATCCTCTAATGCCCCCACTCACCAAAAACTGATGAGTAAATTCAGAATCCTTGGCTAAGTAGCCTTTGGAAAATTTTCTCTCCTTGGTTATCAGTCAATATTCGAGTAATAAACACTCAGTAAGCCCTGTAATATAGTAACTTTCTAGTGTGCAGAATTAAGCAAAACATTTAACTGTGATGATGGAAAAACGGAATTAGATGCTGTGTAGATTGATTTTAGTAGTTTACAAAATTCACATATTTATTTGGTCTATTTATCTTGTCTTTGAGGATGTCTGAAATTCTCACTATTTTATCCAGTCCTTTGAGTAAGGCTGTGTATTAGACTGCTCAGGCTGACATGACAGAATACCACAGACTGGCTTGCTTCAGCAATAGAAATTTATTTGCCATAGTCCTGGAGGCTGGAAGTCCAATATCAAGGTTCTGGCAAGGTTAGTGTCTGGTAAGATCTCTCTCCTTGGATTGCAGATGGCTGCCTTCTTACCATGTCATCATATAGCCTTTCCTCTTATGAGCACATGAAGAGAAAGAGAGAGAGAAAAAGAGAAAGGGAGAGAGAGAGCAAGAGAAAAAGAAGAGATCCCTGATGTCTCTTCATCTTCTTATAAGGACACTAGTTCTATCATATTAGGGTCCTACCCTTATGACCACATTGAATCTTGACTAAAGTTTAAATGCCCTATCTTGAAAAACAGCCACTTTTGGGGGTAGGGCTTCAACACATGACTTTTGAGGAGACTTAATTCAGTATATAAGAGACTTTGTCACCCCAAAGCACTATGAGAAAACAAATCTATATCCTGAGTGAAGAAGGAGGCCAAAGACTTAAAATGCTCCTTAACATGGACAGCTTTGGCATATTTATTAGCTGTCATTTTAGAAATCACGAAGCAGGATTTTGGTAGTTTAGGACATGGGACAAAGGATTTTTCATGGAGGGGGTAAAATGGCCTAGGAAAAGACGATACACCATTTGCAGGTAGGAACGCTCTCTTAGGGACACAGGTAGTTGAAAGTTGAAGTGAGGGGCAGGGATGCAGAAATGAGCAAGAACCATATTTGTCTCATTCTTGCTCCTTTGCCATAACCCACCTGCCTTTCTACTCCTCGGCTAACATGCATAAAGTAAATTCCTAGTGGACTCTATCATGATTTACTGTCACTGTCTTTATCCTCTTCTTGGGTCTCTTTGTCCAGTTGCCTGGTCTCAATTTCTTACATTTGATTATAATCAGCATTGTTCTCATTCCTTGGACAGTTTGACTGAAACTTTCATTAGATATAGCATTAAAAACAATAATACGCTTATCGAAGTAAAAGATGGATACTGTTCTTACAAAACTTATCTATAAAAATTTTAGCCATCATTGTCTGAAACTTATAATGTAAGTGCTTTACATTCATCTTTTCATTGTATACCTGTAACACCCCTAAAAATTATGTTCTTTATTATTTCCGTGCATTTCTGGTATTGAACCTGGACCTCTTACATTTTGCTAGTATCCCTTGTTAGTTTGCCATATTCTTGTCTCAGAATAAGAGGTTGCACCTATCCTTTAGGATATAACCTAGGATATAAAATTGCAGACACAGAATGGAAGATTGCTTCAAATCTGAGTCCCCAAGACACAAGGGCACTGGGGCAGGTGGCCAATTCAATGTTAAACATCCATCAGAACCACTGGTTTGTGCTGAGTAATGAAGACGACTGCTTTATGGGGTGGGTTTTCCACTTGACAGTAGGTTATTGTGTTTGACACTATAAGGAAGAATGTACATGAATGTTTCTGCAGACATGTCACCTCCCTTAAAGGCACCTCTAACCTACACAGTGCAGTCTGCGCCACTGTCTTATTGTGGCTGCATATCAAGGGCTCCCTTTTCCCTGAGTACCCAGGAATTTTACTGATAAACATACTGCTTGGAATTAAAGAGTACTTTAGACAGATAATTGTGCTTTCAGATTCTTAATCTCTTTTGGACATATTTCATTACTCATTTAATGTAGCTTGAGTTAGATTATTTTTAAATAGATTCAATTAAATATAATCTACAAATCATTTAAAGGCACTATCATATTGCATTATCAATGTGCAATAGTTATGTTGAGTGAGTGTCTAACATGTGCCTGGCATTACACTATAATACTAACAACAATCTGAATGTTAAATATTTGTCACCTTCATTTAAAGATGCAGAAACTGAGACAGATGTTTGACAGAGAGATTAAATATCTTTTCCAGTGCTACAGAGCATAGGACAGCAGACAGAGCTGGGATTTGAAGCCATGGATGGTAAACAGCAATTCTGTTGCGGTTTTACCGTTATTCTATGGTTTCTCAAATGATTTTGACTTTTCCACAGGTGATCACAGTAACTATGTTTAGACTCTATTCCGGTGTATACAAAAGATGTGTTTATTTGCTCTCATCACTATTTCCTCTATTTTCTAAGACTGGGCCCAAATAGTTCTATATATTTATGATATAATTAAAAATTATGTCTTCTTTGTATATATTGGAAGTTTTCCTTGTCTTGAATAAAAGAACACCAGAGAAAAACTCAGATTAGAGTTTTCTTGAACCATGTTAAAGAAAAAGTAGAAGTTATTAATTTTTGTTTGGCATTTTAAAGACATATTAAATGTCTGGTAGGTTAGGGATTTGGCTTAAACACTTGGCCCTGCTTTTTATCCACAGGCTTGTCTGTGACCTCAGAATCACTGTGCAGATTTCATGAATGGGCATATTTGGGTGTTTTTTGAGAGTATTTTTTCCTGTCTTTGGGCTTCATATTTGTGTTTCCAAATGAGTGTGCATTTTTGTATGAGTAAATGCGAGTCTACTTTTTTTCCCACAGAGATGATTTTATTTCCAATGAGGTCTGTAATGGAGTTAGGGTAGCTTCTGATATTTAAGAGAATTAAAATCCTGCTTCAAGAGAATTCAACATTAACCCTTCTATTTGTTAATATTCTACCATCCTCAGGTCTCTCTGCCCACTTATTTTCCGACTAAATAATAAGCACTCTCAGAGCCAGTTTTCAAAAATTTACTTTGAAATTTTTATTTGATCAGCAGCCTCAAGATCTGAAGGGGATTACATTTTCCCCCTTTTCTTGTTTCTTGAACTAGCATAAATAATCCTCTTTGTGATAATACCCTGTCTCCCAGCGTGCTTGTTTATCATAAGAGGACTCTTGTTTCCATGGACTAATGCACTCAGAAGCTTGGCTGACTTTCTGATGTAAATGTCAGACAGGAACCATGTCTTTGCTTTTCCAGCCAAATTGCCTCGTTTTTACAACACTATGCTTGATTTATAGGGGTCTTTGAATTATTGAAATTGCCCCCTGCACTAAAAGAAATGCGTCGTGTAGGCATTTTAGTATAGAAACATAAATAAGAATAATTTATAGGGGAAATGGGTTGCAGCGTTCTGGAAAATACTCAACTCTTTGAGCAAAGTATGGCAGTGTCAATGAACAACACTGACATTCTAAAGGGAGGTACATATATTGAAGGCTAACCAGAGCCAATCCCAAAAGAATGTCATAATTTCTTAGTTTGGATTTAAATAACCCTTATAGAAATAATAAAAAAAAAAGGAACATAAGAAATTGATTCATTTTTGTTTTTCTTATAATATGCTTCATTTTTTATTGATAAATGGTCCATAGTGATCATCAACCACATGCTTACTCAAAAATAGGATTTCTACCTCAGTCAGGTATTTAACTGGGGAACATAGCTGTGTCTGTATAGGAAATGGGGAGAATGGAGAAAGAAACTAATTTATTGTACACATTCAACATGCCAGAAACAGGGACAGACAGCTTATATGTCTTTTTAAATTTTAGTCCCTCCATATCACATGAGAAATTGGTGTTAGTGTTCACATGTCATTGCTAAAAGTCAGAGAGGTAAAGTGACATGCCTTAAGTCTCATGGTTACTAAATCTTGGGTCAAATATGCAATTCAGAGAACACTTTGGTGAGGAGAAGAGAATAGAATAAAATAATTGGTTCAAAAACAAATTTATTTTGTATATAGTTCATTAAATACCAAAATACTACTATATCCAGTGAGTCAAAATTATGTTTTTCCAAATACATGATATTACTTCAACACCAGTTTGTATGTTGTGTTGTGGGAATGGGGAGTGGGTTCTGAGAACATAACGTTTATCTCTCTTTAGAGTAGTTTCATAATGGTTTTATGTATTAATTAAATGGTTTTATGACTATTCAAAGGTCAGAGAGAATCTTTCAGAATGCTTTAAACAAGAACTATATTTGACAATAGACATATGGCAATAAAAATTAAAATAGTAGGTAGAAGGCAGAGTAAGGAAAAAGTAGAAATGTAATGGAAAAGCAAAGAAAATGGAAAAATCGAGGGAGAGGAGGGGAAAATCTTGATTAAATCCAGTGCCTTTAGGATATGGATTGCTTCTAGATAATTTTATTTGTTCGTGTTTGATCATTTTGAGGGGTCATTATTTTTTGAACATTGGCTATGTACCAGCCTTTGTTCTGGACAATAAAGCTACAGAGTTCCATGACCTTACAAACTCCTGGGTATGACAACAAAAGAGATGTGTAATGGTGTCAAGATGGGGATAATTGGGAGTCACCGTGAGAGAACAACAAAGGGCATTTAACCCAAATTTTAAATGTCAGGAAAGATTTTTTAAAGGAATTGATAGTTAAACTGGGTTGAGACTAGAGAGTTAAGGACGAGTTAGGCAAAGATAGGGAGTTTAGGCAGGGGACAGAAAAGTATTCCAGGCACATTCTTTTATGTGCAGTATCCCATGAGGAGGAGTGAAATGGCACAGTCTAGGAGATTTAAGTACTTTTGAATTCTTGGAGTGGAGAGTGAGAGGATGCAGGAAGTAGGACTAATGGACAGACTAAGAGGTTATCCATTCTTTATTTCATTAAAGCAAACATCATTATCACCATTGCCATCATTATATCATTCATCTATTTACTATTCACAAACATTTATTATATAGCAAGTGCTCTGACATTTAATGTGAATGTTTCACAATGGAAAACATTATTATATTAGTTCCTAGCAGAGTTTGAGAAAACACTCCTGTGTTTCTCTTTTGCTCACACACTCACAAGACTTCTGACACCAAATATCTATACATTTTCACACAATTAATTCTGTGTGACACTAGCTGGGTGTCCCATAATTCAATTCAATTCTGACACTGTCTACTTGGAATTATCATCAGATACCACAAGTTACGTGCTCAGTTCCACAACACTGCCCCCAATTCACATACCAGTTGCAGGTTCTAGATTGTCTGCAACCTGTACTTCTGACTGGCTGTAAATTGGGGTTTCCATGACACCCTTCATGGATTCAGTAATTTACTAGAATGACTCACAGAACTCAGAGAAACATTTACTTACATTTACCAGTTTACTATAAAGAATATAAGAAAGAGTACAGATGAACAGTCAGATGAAGAGATACACAGGGTGAGGTCCAAAAGAGAATAGTGCAAGAGCTCTGTCCCCATGCATCACTTGGCGGGGCACCACTTTCCTAGTATGGTATGTGGTTGTGTTCACCAACCCAGAAGCTTTTCAAACCCCATACTTTGGAAGTTTTATGGAGGATTTATCAAGCAGTTATGACCAATCATTAACTCAGTCTCCTGTCCCTCTTTCCTTTTCCTGGAGAGTGGGGACCAGCTGCCATCCTGAAGCTATGCAGGAGTCCAGTAAGATTCACCTCATTAGAACAAAACACACTCCTACCATCCAGGAAGTTCCAAGGGATTTAGGAGCCATGTATTCAGGAACTAGGGCCAAAGGCCAAATATTAGAACAAAAGATGTTTCTGGTGTTCTTATCACTTAGGAAATTACAAAGGTTATAGGAGCTCTGTTCAAGGAATGGGGGCAGAGACCAATACATATATTTTCTATTATTTCACACCAGAGAACAAGGACAATGTTTTATTCATCCCTGTATTCTCCATGATAGCCTGAAAATTTCATTGTGAATAAAAGTTGCTAGTACATATATATTTTAGATATGTGTTAAACTGCCTTGATGTTATAATTGATTCTAGATAGCAGCTAGGGGTCAGAAAATGTTTAAAACTTGTGAGGAAATTAAGAAAAGAATTCCATTTACAGTAGCATCAAAAATAAGTTAATTAGAGTAAATTTAACAAGTGCAACACTTGTATATTGAAAAGTGTGGAACATCATTGAAAGAAGTTTAAAATGACCTAAATAAGTGGAAAGACATTATATTCATGGATTGGAAGATTTAATATCATTAAGATGGTAATACTCCCAAATTAATCTACAGATTCAAAGTATTTTCTATCAAAATCCTAGTGGCCTTTTTTTTTCTTTTTTTGGAGAACTTGATCAGCTATTCTAAAATTCATGGAAATGTGAGGGACCCAGAATAGCCAAAACAATTGTGTAAAAAGAAACAAAGTCAGAGGATTAACACTTTCCAATTTAAAAATTTATTACAAAGCTCCAGCAATCAATACATTGTGGTACCGGCATGAGGATAGACATATAGATCGATGGAATAGAATTAAGAGTCCAGAAATAAACCGTTACGTTCATGGTCAATTGATTTTTGACATTGGTGCCAAGGAAATCCAATGGGAGAAAGACTAGTTTTCAACAAATGTTCTAAGACAACTGGATATCTAGGTGCAAAAGAATAAAATTGAACCCTCACCTCATACAATATACAAATATTAACTCGATGTGGATCAAAGGCCTAAATGTAAAAGATAAAACTATAAAACTCTTAGAAGAAAACAAGGTAGTATATCTTTGTGATTTTGAATTAGGCAACAATTTCTTAAATATTACACCAAAAGTAAAAATAGATAAATTGGACTTAATTAAAATTTAAAACACATGCTTCAAAGGACAAAACCAAGAAAATGAAAAAACAACCTACATATGGGTGAAAATATTTCAAATCATATATTTGATAAGGGACCCATACATAGAATATATGTATATAATCTTTTACAACCAATTATAAAAATACAAATAACCTAAGCAAAAATTGGCAAAAGACTTAAATAGATATTTCTCCAAAGAAGATATCCAAATGATAATAAGCACATGAAAAGAAGCTAAGCATTGTTAATCATCAGGGAAATGCAAATCAAAACCACAATGAGATACCACTATTACCCACTAGGATGGCTGTAATCAAAAAGTCCAATAATAACAAGGGTTGATAAGGATGTGGGAAAATCAGAACCCACATAAACTTTACTTGGGAATGTAAAATGGCACAGCTACTTTGGACAATATTCTGGCAGTTCCTCAAACAGTGAAACATAGTAACCATACGTTCCAGTAATTCCATTCCAAGAGAAATGAAAACATGTCCAGAAAAAAACTTCTACATAAATGTTCATAGAAGAATGATTTATATTAGAGAAAGAGTGGAAATAATCTAGATGTTCATCAATGGATAAATGGATAAACAAAATGTAGTATAACCATACAATGGATATCATTTGACCATATAAAGGGATAAAGTACTGATATATGCAATAATACGGATGATTATTGAGAGTGCTATGCTAAATGAAAGAAGCCAGATACAAAAGGCCACATATTATAGGATTTCATCATATGAAATATCAGAATAGACAGATCCATAAAGACGGAAAATAGATTAGTTAAAAAAAATACATGAGGATGATTTGAAAGTCTCTTCTTTCTGTCCCTTGCAATAGGGTTGATTTATCCAAAAGCCACATTACACGCAATGCCTAGGGTCCATGATAATATTTACTACAGTTTCACTGCAGAATATAATTTTGATATTTATTTTTATACAAATGCAGTAATAAACTGTAACTTTTTAATGGAGAAAGGGTCAACTAGGGCAATGTAGGTAAGTCGCACCAAAGTCATCATCAAATCCTATCCACTTCAACTGAAGACCTCCCTGCCACCTCCCACCCCTAAGGTAGAAAGCCTTGGGATGAAACAAGCTATATGTATCATGGTAAATTGCAAAATTGGCCATGATACTCTGCAGTGCTTCCTATTAAGCAGTGGGTTCAAGTTCCCCATGCCTCGTATGTCTCACCTTTGATCAGGAGGATGTGGCAAATGTGACATGTGAGGCTTCCAAGCCTAGATCACAGCAGGTCTAGCAGTTTTCAATCTCATGCCTTTGGGACTGGGCATGTGGACAATCCTTGTCTAGCCTGATGGAAGATGATAGACCAGGTAGAGAGGGATCCAGTCATCACACCAGTCCCAGGAAGCCAATCTAAAACCCGCATGCTTAACCTGCCTGACAGCTGATGGCAGGCACAAGAGCAGAGATCACCGGAGCATGGTTTCTCGTTTTATGTTGAACACAGCCTAATACAATCACTTACATTTTCATGTTTAACTCCAAATTCGACATACTAGCTCACAAAAACTTCTTTAAAAATCTCAGTTTTCAAGAATTTATTTTTGAGATTGATCTAGTTGGAATTTCATTATCTGTTTTCTCCAGTGGTTTTAGAAGATTATGCCCTATGATTGATTTCAGAAGGATGAACAGTTAACACTGTCTGTGTTGGGAAGAAAAGTGGTCTCCAGAATAAAATATGTGATCTTGGCAGGAGGAGGGTGTTGAAATATAATTTCCGACTCTTGGATCAACCTCAAACATCACATGCGGGCATTTTCTTACAAAACAACATGATGATTTACTTTATTTAATTATTTAAAAGTGCTAACAAGAGTATGTAAACAGTAACAGCATACAAAACATTGGGTTTTGAATGCATAGCCTCAGGGTCCAGCTAATGGTGATTTTCATAACTTAAAAACAAAATTTAAAAAAAAGTGAAACATGCTGTTTACTTTCATTCTGAAGTTAGGTGGTCAAAAAAATAAAGGCTTTTCCTCTGAGTTTGACCCTAAAACAAACTGGTTATTGTTTTCTCTCCAACAGAAGTAATTATAAGCCTTAAGTCACAGCATACCACAAAACAAACCCCAGATAATTGCAGTATTACATAAAAGGATGAAAAAGATATAAATATATTTTATCTGTAAGATGGGATTGGAAAACTTTCTAACCATAAAAACAATGGGAAAAATCACAAAAGGATATATCAGATTTGATGCTTTTAATTATTTTTTGTCTGCAAAAAGACCATAAAATTAAAATGCAAATAGAAAACTAGAAAAATATTACATGCAAATTACATGACACATTAAAAGTTAATATCATCTATACCTAAAGAGTTCATACAAATCAAAAAGGAAACATTTCCATAATTCATCAGGATGAAATTAGATGTTTTATCAACTTAAAAAAATCAGTTTTAATCAATGAAACTCAAACTAAATAAGAATCTTATTTTCACCCATGAATAATTCAACAAACAAACTTAAGGTCTGCTTTTACTGGATACCATTTTGAGGTGTTACTCTTACCAAACTAAATAATCATACTTTTCAGTTTCATGAGAAAAAAAATAGATCAATAGGCCCACAATGTATGGTCGTGCAGGTTGTGCACTGCATAAAGTGCTCAGTTTAAGATACAGGTGGGCTCCTGAAAACCATGCTTTCCTCCACCTATCAAGCCATAAACCCTGATAAGAGCTACATCTATTTGGTAAAATTAGGTATTACAAATATTTTATATAGGCTAGTGGAGGCTCAATGTGCATGTATATGACATATATACACACATAAAATAGAAAATGCAGGTGAAATATGGTAACTACTAAGGGGAATTTTTAGAGTTTTATGAGAGTTTATTCTGGTGTTTAAGGGTGGGATTCTGGGAGGAGATGTCATGAGCAGAGTTCTGAAAAATAAACTGGAATTGATGTCACGAATAAATATTCACAGAGAACAGAAGATGTAATGTTCTAGAAGTGAAAGAATGCATGGTCCATTTAGCATGGCCAGACTTTAGTGTGTGGAGTGTGTCGTCAATGACTGAGGAGGAAAAAGATAGAAAGGGCTTTATATGACATAGTAGGAGTTTGCTGTATCCTGAAGTTAATAGAATCATGGATGAGTTTTCAAGCAGAAAAATGACAAAAAGATTTGAGTTTTAGGGAAATTGATCTGGCTACACTAAGCAGAATAGATTGATAATGGTCTTGGAAAGGGATTAAACGTCTGACAAGTTTCTCTGTTCCTCTGGGTATACGATCGCCAGGTCTTGCAGTGCCTTGCTATGATGTTAGACCTGAGTTCTTTGAGACACCTGCAAACCTTAATTAGATATTCTTTCCCCACCCCACTCCTGCTTCTTCCACACTATGTAATGCAACAGTTCCAAAATTAAGGGATGTGTTTGTCATAGAATTTGAGACTGACCCAGCTGACAATTATTCTGAACTCCAAATTCCTGGAAGAGGGAATCTGGTCGGTTTAGAGAGTGCTGGGTGATTCGTCAGGTCCAACAACCATGGCTAGTTACAAAGCTGCCTTACTGCCCCTCCTTGCTTCGATGAATGAAGACAGGACAATTCCTAAGGAAAAGGAAGTGTTTTGATTCATTTTGACACAACTGAAATGTATTGTGTTCAATCAGGCTGGGAAAGTCAGCCAAAAGAAGAGAGAGATGGAAGGGAATGCGAGGAACATCAGGAGAATGGCTGATAGAGTTAGGAAATATAGTTACGAAAATGATCTTAAATATATCAAGACTTTTAATGTTATTTGTACATTTGACCCTGCTATTTCCTTTCTAGGTACTCTGGATACATCACGGGTCTCAAGGTACTGGAGTCTCTCTATCTCCTCTCCTCATTTCTTATAGATAAATCTTACCTCTTGCTCTATTCTCTATGTTCCAACACCGTTAATATGTTTGAAAATTGTCTGGTCCTAATTTGCAATTTTTGAGTTCTGAGCTTATTCTTCTGAGTTTTCTTTGTTGCCTAAAATATCTCTCCCTGACTTTTCTATACCTTAAAGGACCTCAGCTCATCATTTTAAGGAATCAACCCAGGCATCGACTACTGCAGGAATATTTACATTTCAGGGTAATGGAGTATTCTTCCCCTGAGACATTGTCCATACTGCTCTCATTTCACTTCCTTCTGGATACAGAAAAGATCCTTTTGTATATCTCACAAGACTTCATTCTTAGGATAAGGACTATGTCTTATTCATCTTCATAACCTGAAAGGATATTAAGGTACTTTGTTCATAGTTAGCACTCAATAAATGTCTGTTGAGTGAATTAAATGAAAGGGTGATTACAATCAAAGATATTGAGGAGGAGCAGGGTAAAGATATTGATTAATTGTATATTTGTTAAGAAAAATTGACGTGCTAAGTCTGGAGGTAAAATGAGGAAATAAAAGGTATAATTTCTGATCTTATAAAAGGGGAAGAAAGTAATGAGAAGAAAAAGAAAAAGAAACATATATTCAAATGCTTGCTCAAAGAGAGGAAAAATAAAGAATCATAGAACATGTGGCATAAATAGAAAGCAAAACAAGATAATAGAATTAAATCCAAATGTATCAGTAGTCAAAATGAATGTAATCTTCAGTTAAAAGACAATGATATTGAGTAAGATCTTCAAAAACATCAAGCTCTAGGGTGATTCCAAGAGGCATAGAAAGTGGAAACTTGAAAGTAAAAGAATTGAAAACACTAAACAAATATGTTTTAATACTTAAAAAAATTTTAATAACTTTTAATATTTGTAGCTTAACATTATTTGTAAGAACAGTTGCAATAATAGAAACCTGAGGAAAAACAAATTTCTACGAGAGCAAATTGAATAAATAGCTTGCAATAAAGTAATACAACACATACCAAACAAGAGGGAAGACAAATGAACTTTAGGCACATATAGCAACAGGAATTATTCTCAAAAGCATGAGACCAAGTCTAAAAGCAAATCCAAGGAAAAAAGTGTTTTTTAATATAAAATTTAAAACATGCAAATCTAAGAAATCCATTGCTTAGGAAATATAAGCATATGGAAAAGACAATAAGAAAGGATGAATGATAGTAAACAAAGAATTCATGCCAGAGGTTCTCTCTCATATGAAGGAAGAAGACTGGGATCAGGCATACAGTGGACTTCAAATACACTGGTAATTTTCTATTTGGTGGGTGCACTAGCAGTCCATTCAATACCATTCTTTAAACCAGCCAACAGACTTTAAATATATATGCATGTATGTTTATAAAAAATATGTATATTTATTTATATTTATACTATATATGTATATATATACACAATATATATTATATTGTTGACATATTTTAAAATTAAAATTAAATGCAAGGCTTGTATTCCTGTACACTAATGATGAAAAATCTGAAAGAGAAATTAAGGAAACACTCCCATTTACCATTGCAACAAAAAGAATAAAATACCTAAGAATAAACCTACCTAAGAAGACAAAAGACTTGTATGCAGAAAACTATAAGACACTGATGAAAGAAATTAAAGATGATACAAACAGATGGAGAGATACACCATGTTCTTGGATTGGAAGAATCAACATTGTAAAAATGACTATACTACCCAAAGCAATCTACAGATTCAATGCAAGCCCTATCAAACTACCAATGGCTTTTTTTTCACAGAACTAGAACAAAAAACCTCACAATTTGTATGGAAACACAAAAGACCTCGAATAGCCGAAGCAATCTTAAAGAAAAACGGAGCTGGAGGAATCAGGCTCCCTGACTTCAGACTATACTACAAAGCTACTGTAATCAAGACAGTATGGTACTGGCACAAAAACAGAACTATAGATCAATGGAACAGGATAGAAAGCTCAGAGATAAACCCATGCACATATGGTAACCTTATTTTTGATAAAGGAGGCAAGAATATAAAATGGAGAAAAGACAGCCTCTTCAATAAGTGGTGCTGGGAAAACTGGACAGTAACATGTAAAAGAATGAAATTAGAATGCTCCCTAAAACCATACACAAAAATAAACTAAAAATGGATTAAAGACCTAAATGTAAGGCCAGACACTATCAAACTCTTAGAGGAAAACATAGGCAGAACACTCTAGGACATAAATCACAGCAAGATCCTTTTTGACCCACCTCCTAGAGAAATGGAAATTAAAACAAAAATAAACAAATGAGGCTTAATGAAACTTAAAAGCTTTTACACAGCAAAGGAAACCATAAACAAGGTGAAAAGACAATCCTCAGAATGGGAGAAAATATTTGCAGATGAAGCAACTGACAAAGGATTAATCTCCAAAATATACAGGCAGCTCATGCAACTCAATATCAAAAAAACAAACAACCCAATCCAAAAATGGGCAGAAGATCTACACAGACATTTCTCTAAAAAAGATATAGATTGCCAACAAACACATGAAAGGATTCTCAACATCATTAATCATTAGAGAAATGAAAGTCAAAACTACAATAAGGTATCATCTCACACCAGTCAGAATGGCCATCATCAAAAAATCTACAAACAATAAATGCCGGAGAGGGTGTGGAAAAAAGGGAACCCTCCTGCACTGTTGGTGGGAATGTAAACTGATACAGCCACTATGGAGAAGGTATGGAGGTTCCTTAAAAAACTAAAAATAGAACTACCATACGACCCAGCAATCCCAGTGCTGGGCGTATACCCTGAGAAAACCATAATTCAAAAATAGTCATGTACCACAATGTTCATTGCAGCTCTATTTACAATAGCCAGGACATGGAAGCAACCTAAGTGTCCATCGACAGATGAATGGATAAAGAAGATGTGGCACATATATACAATGGAATATTACTCAGCCATAAAAAGAAACGAAATTGAGTTATTTGTAGTGAGGTGGATGGACCTAGAGACTGTCATACAGAGTGAAGTAAGTCAGAAAGAAAAAAACAAATACCATATGCTAACACATATGTATGGAATCTAAAAAAAAAAAAATAAGTGGTTCTGAAGAACCTAGGGGCAGGACAGGAATAAAGATGCAGATGTAGAGAATGGACTTGAGGACATGGGGAGGGGGAAGTGTTGGGACGAAGTGAGAGAGTGGCATTGACATATATACACTACCAAATGTAAAATAGATAGCTAGTGGGAAGCAGCCACATAGCACAGGGAGATCAGCTCGGTGCTTTGTGTCCACTTAGAGGGGTGGGATAGGGAGGGTGGGAGGGAGATGCAAGAGGTAGGGGATATGGGGATATATGCTTATGTACAGCTGATTCACTTTGTTATATAGCAGAAACTAACACACATTGTAAAGCAATTTTACTCCAATAAATATGTTTAAAAAATGTGATATAGGAATTTGAGGTTAAATAGAGGTTAAAAATAAAGTATTAATTAAAAAAACCTCTCAAGATAATTACATGGAATGATGCACTACCTTAAGTAGTCTGGGCGCTTCTTCCAATACCATACATATAACACATGGGCGTTATAAAGATTATTGAAACATTTTCTGTAAAGACTTTAAATCCCAAATGAAAATTTTATGTAAATACTGTTATCGTAAAAAAAAAAAAATTAAATGCAAAGCTTGTAATTGAAAAAAGTTGAAAAACACCCACGTGTCAGAAATTGGATGAGAATCAACAATTTCATATATCTGCGTGATGAAATAGTATGCACTCATTAAATGAATTATAATTAATTTTAATGTCAAGGAAATCATTTATGATGTCATATTTAACTGAAAAATGTTAAGAAGCTAGAAAATACTGAGAATAATACGGTTTTCATTATGTAAAGAATGAAATGTTATTTATTTAAGAAGGCTGGAAAGAATACACAAATATCCTAACAGTGGTTGTTTCCCTGTGGTAGAATTGTAGACATATTTTTTTTTCTTGATTCTTTATATATTTCTAAACTTTTCTGATGTTGTACATAGAGTACATATTGGGTTTCCCTGAGTGCAGTTGAGCATGTGTTATTTTTATGATTTAAAAACACTATGAGTCATAATCAGTAGAAAAAGAATTTTAAGAAAAAATACTAGAAAATGAACAAACATTTTTTTTACTCTACAGGATTTTGATTAATGAAGCACTTTCTCCTCTTGCTTAGTTCATCTGGAAATCTGATAATGGTAAATTGTTACTATTTATATTTTTACTATTTCTGATTGGTACATGAGAACTGGACTGGGCGCATTAAAAATACATGATGGGAACCATGCCTTTGGTTCCCTTGAATTCATCCTTATAATTGAGTACATCTTTTGAGGGAACCCTTGGGCTGTAACAAGAGATTGTGAAGAATGAGGCTTCTATGACAAGGTGACTCCCATTCCTGTCCAATGTGGATCTTTTTCCTTTATATATCCAATGTGGATACTTTTCTATCTAGAGGGGGCAACAAGGATAGGTCCTGTACAGGTCTTGAGGTCTGTTACATGTACCTCTGTGAGTATTCTCACTTAAAAGAAATGTCTAATTCTGCTTTGCTGGAAAGGTGGATTTCCTATCCTAGATTCTTGAAAGTGAATGTGATGTTAAGTCTGGCCACTGGAGTGACACCGGGTAAACCATTAACAAGCCTTTAATAAATTAAAAGCCAAAATTTCTTTGCAATTAAAAATATAATAGTCTTAATCTCTAACAGTGTTTTAAAATAATTACTGACAAATTTGATCCCTATCTCACTTTATCAATAATCTCAAGAATCAGTAATGTTTCCCTTTTCTTGAACCTTTATTCTAGGCAAAATTGTTGAATAGGTAATAACAATATTCGATGACATCAATTACAACTTCTCATGAAAGTCTTTCTTGTACCAATACTCTCCTGCTCATTTCATATACTTAAAAAATTACTTTAAGTAAGAAATAACAATCATTTATAATCAATTTTTAGTGTTAAACCTTATTTCTGATAGTGAAATATTTCCTTCCTTCCTTCCTCTTTTTTTTTTTTTTTTTTTTACTTCTCAGTCCATCCCTCCCTCATTCCCTTTCTTCCTTTAAATCAAATGCATGAACATATTAGAGAGATATTTGAGTGGGAAAGAGGGCCTCTTGGAATCTGTGACATCACAGCTAAAATCAGCATTAGATTTTATACGTTCCACCAAATAATTGAGTGCTGACAGTTATACCAGTCTTCTTTATATGTATATTTCTTTGGGAGAAATCAAAATACTGACTATTAAATGCCCCCCAAAATGGTTTAAGAAAGCCTATATTTTTTTGGTTGTTGTGGCCTAGGAATTACCTTGGAACTGAATATCATTTTATTTTTTATCCTTTGTCTTCAAGTGGTATAAGTGAGAATCAAAGTTGATGAACAGATTTAAGGTTGTTTGCCTCAGGACACCATTTAGAGGACATCTGTTAATTCTTTTGTTGTGTTTCTGAGTTGAAGCTCAAAAGAGTTAATAAACATCAATCCATGAAGAAAATAATTTCCTTTTCTTCCTTTAAGCTTTGTTGAAAAGCTTAGAGTTTAGAAGCTATGGAGAACCTATGAGAACCTACACAGTTTTTATAAGAACCTATAGAGTTTATTATTTCCAAAAGAGTTTATTAAACCTATAGAGTTTATTATTTGTAGGTGGTAGTCTTCCCTGATCTAAGTTTAGATGGTTTGAAACAACAAGCATAATGAATGTACTCAATGATTAGAATTCAATTATCTTAGGACCCTAATTATGATCTAGAATGGTGATTGAAATTAACACCCTCACATAGATAAATCTCAATTAAAGTGATTAAATACATATTTCATCTCAACCTATATTCTTCTGAGAATAAATTTATTACTATATCTGGCTTCAGAAGTATATTGAATGGGGGTTTGTACAAGATTACATTCAGTCACCATAGGTTTTTGAAGTGAAATTATGTTAGCTCTCAAAGGAGAGCAAGTCGTTGTTTTAGGACTGAATGGCAACATGTCTTTTGATACTAAGGTAGTTTCCTTTTCCTAGCCAAAACATTGTCAGAAAGTTCTTAAAATGAAAAGGAATTGGTTTAAATCTTTACTTATCTAATTGAAATTTCTATCTATCTATCTATCTATCTTTTGTATATATGTTTATATGTATGCAGACATACAAATATACATATAGAGTAATAAAGTTTCTTATAATAAACTGTATACTTGAAACTTTGAAATAAAGTTGAGTGAATCCATGCCTGGCCTCTTTAATATATTGTCAGTAGAGAAAGAAGCAAGTTTTCCCAGCTGCATCAATTTGTCACTTCTGTTGACAGATTAGGTACAATAAATTTCCATGCAGAAGAAATCACTCAGAGACTCACCTCATCCAGAAAATGTTCACAATTCTGTCTATACATATGTTTGTCATGACTTGAAGGAGAGATTTTGAACATTTGTATCTTCTACTGAACCCATTTTTCTGTTGGCTTTCTTTCGAACAGAGTTGCAGTAAAATAGTAGGAAGAGGGCTGGAGTAACTAAGAAAGTATTTATGTTCTGGTTTGTCTAAGTCTGAATGGGGTAGGGCAAGACATCCACCTTGAAAATAGCAAAAACTGGAGAAGCAGGAGACTCGTGTATCTGGAAACCACATACCTAAGAATAATCTTTAAGATAATTATGTGTACAATTTGATGTGTAAAACAAATATTGGTAACCATCACCTGGTCTTGGCTTTTATTGACTACCAGTTTCCTGAGATAAAGGTAGTGAGCCTGTTTATATATAGTGTAATGATAATGAATACTGAAAAATCTGTGTGAACTAGTAAAATGAACTCAACTTTTGTAAGTGTGTGGAGTGTCAATCTTAGTTGAGGCACACAGGCTAGTATAGTAGACTATGTTTCTAACTGAGTGTCCAAGTTACTCTATACCTTTGAGTGTGTGACTTCTGAGCTAAGAATATAAGGATTAACTAGTGTGCATCACACTTTTCTACCCATTGCCAAGTTATAAAACTCTCCCAGAAATTATGGATTTGACATCAGGCAAAGTGTTAAGTGGAGTTTTGGTCCAAGTCAAGAACCCTGACCGTAATTTTTAAAAATTACATTATTTACACTTCAAAGTTACATAAATTAAAACATTATAATAACCACACTACCTTAAAAAATCATCCATTAACTGTTTTCATGAATATCTTGATCATGATAGGATGTTCATAGGGTCATCATATTAAAAAAAAATGAGCACCTGTTCACCTGGGTCATTATTTTTTTTTAATTTATTTATTTTGGCTGCGCCGGGTCTTAGTTGTGGCATGCGGGATCTTTTAATTGCAGCATGCATATGGGATCTAGTTCCCTGACCAGGGATTGAACCCGGGCCTCCTGCATTGGGAGTGTGGAGTCTTACCCACTGGACCACCAGGGAAGTCCCTCACCTGGATTTGTTCACTAAATTCTGCCTTCAGTAATCAGATGACTCAAACTGATACTTTCCTCTGGACCTATATTGTGCTTCTTTATTTACAGGGGAAGGTGTTGGATTAAATCATAAAATTGTATGTCACTTTATTGAGAGGCAGCTGGGTACAGCACGTAGAACAGGCTTCATAGACTATGTTTAAAATTTAAATTCTTCCCTTTTCTTCTGTGTGACTCTGGGCAGAGTTACTTGACTTCTCTGATCCACAGTTTTTTGTTCTAAGTAAAATATCATATCTACCTTGTTGAGTTCTTTGCAATTTGGAGAATATTTGTCATGCTGCCAGTCTTCAATAGATAGTTTCTATTTTTGATTTTGTACAACATGCTACAGCCAGAAGGGACTTAAAAACTCTTTTTAGATCAATTCAGTGAAACCAAGGGATATGTGTATGATTATCTCATTCTTATAGATAAAGAACTGGACTCTCAGAGAAGTGAGAGATTTTCTTGAGTTCACAGTTAATTCGAACAGGAGTCAGAACTGAACCTGTATCTTTTGGTGTTTAAATCTTTCAACAAATATGCTGTATTTTCTTAAGGTTCCTTCCAATCTTAAGGTCCATGATTTCTGGAAGCAGATTGCAAAGACTTCTGTCCCAAAATAGATTTATGGGAGATGAAAAGACTGTTTAATACTGGTTACTATGTTCTTCTTGCATTTACAGTGCAATTTTACATGCACTATCTATCTCTGAGTTGCATTTATCTATGGCATTATTTCTATATCCAAGTACAATATTATATGTACCGATTTAAAAAAAAATTCCATGGATTTACGTGTATGTATGTTTGTGTGTATATGTATTAAAATGCCAAATAATAATGTTATTATTATTGCATCATTGTCATTTTATGATGCAGTTAATTTAAACCTTTAGTCAGCATAGTATTTGGTGCACACCAAAAGAGAAACACTGTTTTGGTAACTTACTCAATATGTAGCATTTCCTTTGACTTTTCAATATTAAATTTATCTAGAAAATTTATACAAATATCCTTAAACATAGTACTCTCCTGGAAATCAGAATTTTTTCAGGTCAATCACAATATCCAATTTTGGCTTCAAGTTTATATATACTTATGTGTATATGTATATGTATATATATATATATATACACATATATATATATTTTTTTTAAAAATATGGGCGATTGGTAATAGTCAATTGTCCTTCTAAACATTTGTAAATAGAATTACAGAGCCACCTAAGACACTTTTCCTCAAAAGGAACAAAACCTTAATAAAACAACTCTCAAATAGTTATAAAATATCTAAATTTCCTATACGGAATCCATATAAGTTATTTTAGCAGCTAACATGATATATATCCATTATTATAAACAGCCTAGCCCTTAGGTGAAAACTCCTTTCTTAAACAGACAGCAAAAAGGAATTTTAGGGGGTTAATTTTATTTATTTATTTATTATTTGAAGTATAGTTGATTTACAATATTTCAGGTGTACAGCAAAGTGAAAAAAAGAAATTCTGAAGTGATAATAATATGAATCATATTGAAATGTTTACATTTCAGGTGTGAGTATTTATTTTTTATTTTGAATTTATTATTTCCATTCTCAAGTTCTTAAATGTTTTTGTACTCATCTTACTGAATAATTTTGACTGATAGTTTTCTTTATATACTGTAGATAGTGTCATAGTTCTCACATTTCTACATACACAGATCTGAAAATCTGGCAAATATGTAATCTTTGAACCTTGTCTGAATGATTCATGGAATCTAAAGATTCAATTCTACTTGTGGTAGGCTGAATAATAGTACTCCAAAGATATCTACATCCTAGTTTCCTGAACCTGTGCTATCTTAGATGACAAAAGGGACTTTGCCATTTTAAGTTAAGAATTTTGAGATATGGTGATTTTCCTGGGTTATCCGAGTGTGTCCAATAGAGTCACAAGTGTCCTTAATAGAAGGAGGCAGAGGGAAATTTGAATAATGAAGAAGATGAGACGATGATGGAAACAGAGGATGCCTTTTATGATGAAGGAACAGGCCATGAGTCAAGAAATGCAGGAAACCCCTAGAAGCCGGGATAAAACAAAAACAAAAACAAGAAAACAGGTCCTCCTCTGAAACCTTCAGAAGGAGCACAGCCCTCCCAACCCTTTGATCTCAGATTCAGACCTCCAGAACTATGAGAATATATTTGTACTGTTTTGAGTCAAAACATTTATGGTAACTTGTAACAGTGGCAAATATGAAACTAATACACCACTATGGTGAACAGCTGAAAGTATACATTTTTATTCCTTACCCCTTAAATAAAATACTAGTTGAACAAATGATAAGTCTGGAATTTGACAATATTCAAAGAAAGCAACTAGGGGATTTTAACATTTTAATAGTTGTGATGGCTCTGATTTGTTGGAATATGTTAAAGAGAAAGGTGGAGGAGATGGAGTGAGAACATCCTACTGAATTAGTGGTTCCTTAGAATGGAACTGTCTTAACAAATAAGGTGATCATTGCCTCCCTTTGCAAAAGTTATCAACCTCTTCAGCTGTTATTAATAAATGGTATTGGGAATGAACTGGATCATTTTTTCATGTCCTTCCTAATCTTAATATTCTCTTCATCTTAGATCTTTTCACTCATTCATGAACACTGCCTAATGCACCAGAACATTGCCTTAAGTGGCTATCTGGCTCTCCATATAAGCATTAAAATAAAAGAGTCATCGGAAAGGGAAAAAAAGATTATAGTAGAAAGAAAGGCCTTTTGTAAATTGCTTTCCAAGAGCTAGGCATCATTCCAGGAAAATGAAGGGCAGATTTCAATGGACTTTAACCTCCCTTTGGTGGTATTGAAAGTCCTTCCTTGGGACATTATACAAGCCAATGGTGAATATTTTGCCAGAAATTTTCCATTAAAATTGTAATCACTTAATACTTTGAGGTTAGCCAAAGAGATTATATTATATAGAGAGTGATCTTAAAATTTGCATTTTAAGTTAATTACTATTAACTGAACAAGGCTTTCAAATATTTTTCCTTCTGAGAATCATCCAACTATATATATTTTTCCATATGTTTGTGCCAAAATATCAAGAATTCCCACTGAGGAAAAAAATAAGTAGTTCTTTTAAGAGGAAAACCTATGTTTTCAATATTATTATTCTGTGGAAAAATAAATATTGCCGACAGGTTAAAAGTGATAGAAATTTGGACATGAGACCCTAAGCATTCCATATACCTTGCCCATCATGAGCATTTAAAATTCAACAACATGAAACATGAAAGAAATGTTCAGTGAAATATAAAGAGAGAGATATAAAATATATGATTATATCATACTCACTGACTCTTCCAAGCAGAACCAAATTATGTGTAGGTTACACTATATTCTGTGATCACTATATTCATCTCATTCTTTCTCTAATAACTTAATTTACATGAAATCAGGTTTAGAGAAAAAGAAAGCTTGCATATTTACTATATGCCAGGCACATGTGTGTAGTATATATCTCTTTTACACCATTTGAGTTAACCCCATTTCATAAACTACAGGAGAACAGAAGTCCTGGATTGTACCTTACTTAGGATTTTGTGGGTAGCACATGACAGAGGTAAGATAGGGACCTAAGTCTTTTGATGCAAAGACTATGCACTTTCCTCAAAAGGGGGTATTCTGAAAAATGCATGTCAAATGGGAAAAGGGAATGTTCAATTGAAATTTTTCTTGATGGAGTTGATGTAGAAGGGATGGTATTTCAGGGTTTGTTGAATTACCATATGTCTTTGTTCTTTGTATATATAAGCATGCATATAACAACTGGTATCTATCTTTGTCTGTCAGTGGAGAGATTCATACACCAAAACTTCCTTCTCACAATCCCTGGAATGGTTTTGCCAAGAAGTAATTAAAATAGATCTGTTGATCCAATGAAGATGGATCTATAACCATACCGACAGTCTGATATTTATAGAAACAGAACTGATAAGTAAATTAAACATAGATTATTTTTTCTACTTGCTGTCTGATCTTATCTGGGAGAAAAATCATGTAATTGTCATTTCACAATGGCCAGAAATACTTTTGTTGACCTGTAGAGACAGTATAGTGTACTGAACATATAGAAATAATGTTATCAATAGAAAACATTTTAAAGGTACTATGTGCCAGATAAAGTTCTAATTTTTTAATGCATGCCAACACAATTCTTACAATTACCTTATGAAATAGGTACTACTGTGGTCTCCATTGTACAGACTGAGGAAATGAAGCTCACAGAGGTAAAGTAACTTGTACAAAGTCACTCAGATAGTAAAAGGCACAATTAGGATTCAAATCCAGGTGTCCTGGCTCCAGAGCCCATATGCTTAAACATTTAATCTCTAATAGGGGTTGAATAGATGTCTTAAGATATCAAAAAAAACGAAGGGGAAAGAAGTGAAGGAATAGAAAAACAAAACTTCCTAGACTAAATTATGATGTGAATCATCAGTACAAGAGTCAGCCAAGGACTGAGCAGGATGAATGGAAAATGCCCACTTAGGCATATCTCTCACAAGATTTCGGAACATAAAAGATATTTTAAAAGATTCCAGAAATTTAAAGAGACAAAAAAACTAGCTGGTGACTTACAAATAAATGAGAATTAAAATGGCATCTGATTTGTCATCAGCAAAACTGAGTATGACAGTGGTGAAAAAAAGTTATTCTAAGTTCTAAAGGAAAAGCCTATTCTCTGCCAAAATATCAAGGGCAAGTGCAGGACAGACACGTATTTGGATATACAGGGACTCATAAAGTTTGCCACTCACATCCTAAAGTCATTTTCTAGAATGCACTCCAGCAAATTTAAGACAAAATACAGGAAAGAGGAAGACATGGTATTCAAAATACATCATTTTAAACTTGAGTAAAATTTAAAAACTCAGCTGTTAAATGTGCAGTTGGCTTAGAAAATGAATGAACTAAAGTAGAACACGAAGTCAAAAGTTTTAAGAAGAAAGACATTAAAGAAAAAAAAAGATTCATGTAACAAAATGATGTAGAAGTTAGATGACCTTGGTGCAGTTTTTCTCAATCTTGGCACTATTGACATTTTGGATAAGATAATTCTTTGGTGGGAGAAGCCTGTTTCATGAATTGTAAGATGTTTAACAGCAACTGGAAAAACGATGAAATGTAATTATTCTGTGTTGTGTAACATGTGTTCAATAAATATTTGTTAATTAAAGTAAATTTCCAGAGATAAAAAAGAATAAATGTCAAAAACATTTATGGAAAAAGTAATGAATAAAATATAGACATTGTCAAAAACCAGGAAATAATATCTTAAGTTGATAGGTTATAAAACAAAATTTAAGTAAATATGCAAATCTATACAGATAATGAATAGGGAAGCTGAAAACAAAATTTGGCATAATTTGAGAAGAATGGTGAATATGAAAAGCACAACAGAAGGTAATTGAATCATAAAAATTGTATTTTATATTAGGAAGACAATATTATAAGAAGTTGAAAATCAAAAACAGATATATGAACACTTCATGCACAGTTTTGGAGAAAATTTCCAGGATGATTAAAAAAACAAAAAACAAAATAATTTAAAAATACAAATAAACAAAACAAAATATAATAATGAGACAAGAGTCAACAGGTGGGAGAGTCAATTCATTTGTGTCTTTAACTCTCTGTTTAATTTATACACTTTAATTGACTGTTTTTAAAACAAAAATTACACATTTAAGGGAAGAACTTTGGGAGAATGATCTCGCCATGTAATGGGCTAGTTGTTTCATATGAAACCTAATATCCTCTTTAGGTTCACTGAATGGAGAAAAAGAAATTACTAGAAGAGTAGAGAGGAGATATTCTTATAGAAAATTCCAGACCAAGTAATGGAATAATAAAATTTACATTTTAGAAATAGCACTTTTATAGCTGAATGAATGATGAGTCGAAGAGGTAATAGAGATAAGAATTCAATTAGGAGATTATTTACAGTTAGGAGGTGAGAAGTACTGATGGCTTGAACCCAGGGGTAGCTTGGATTTGGAGAGAGGATTACCAGGCTGACTAGAAATTTGGGAAACAGGATGGGCAGGAGTTGGGGACAAATTATCATTATGAGGTGAAGGAAGAGAGAACATCTAGGATGACTTTATGGTGTTCCACTGGAAGACTGGTAGAATGGTGTCACTCACTACAACAGGTAACCTAGGAGAAGAAAGAGTTTTATTTGGGAGAAAGCGAAAATGAATTTAATTTTGGAAAGTGTTGACTATGACAGTTTGTTTTTCATTCATGAAGATGGTGGAAATACAGACTGAAGACTCAGAGGAGTCAATTGGAGACAGAGATTTGTTGAAAATCTTCAGTCTAGTGCTAGTGTCTTCAAGACAATATCATCAGTGTGGGAACTGGTATTCTAGCCAGGGCTCTAGCACTCAGCTGTGTTAGCTTGGAGAAATTGTCCTTCCCACACCAATAAGATGGAACAAAAGAAGGATAAGATGATGTTAAAGGTACCTTGAGACATGGGGAATTTGTCAAACCTACTTGTTGAAATTAGTCTAATATTGATGGTTAGGTTTGTAATATCAAGGTTGTTTTACTAGATACATAAAGACTGAGTTGTAGTTTATGTTTCAAAGCAATGTGAATTCTAATCAGCTCCCTGCTGTAGTTGATGTTTTCCCAGAACCTGGGAAGAAAGTGAATACTGTACTGAGGCAAGGATTTTTGCCGCTGCAAGTCTCTGACATGATGTCACCCATTTTGTGTGTTATTATTGTGTTCATGGATTATATCTCATGTAGTGATGCCAAATATGTTCCTGATTTTAAGCACAACATTTCACTCATTTATTTTTAACCCCTTATAATAATCATAGCTTTGTTCATTAAAAAATATATCTTTAGGGAAGCTGATTGGTTGGGAAAGGGAGGTACTCTGGTATTCTGGGGGATCTTTCAAAGATAATGCACATGTTTTGGGATAGAGAAATGAAATTTTGACCTGAGTGAATTTTTGTGGTTCAGATTGATGAGATATTGTTCAGTTTATATTTCCTGATTTTTATCCTCATTGCCCGAAACACAGTTTATTTTCCTCCTTATTCTTTCTGTGTGCCTCTCTGTTCTAGAAGGGAAACATGTCTTCTCTAAGCATTTGGGAATTAGCTGGATGTGAAACTCCTTTATCAATCTTATGCACATTTCCCTGGGAAAAATGCCAAAATTGACCACTTATGCTAGAGAGGAAAACCTCAGCAAGCTTTCCAAATTTAAGCACTATGATTTTTCCAACAAAGATATTTGAAACCCAAGATATATGGGGTTTGCATATTTTGGTTTACAGTACTCAAACTGAAATTTGATTCACCTTGTTTTTCATTAAGTACCAAGAAAAGAATAAACCAGGCTTTTCCTAGAATTCAGCATAATCTGCTTCCAACTGTATTCTGTGAATCTAAAAGCATTTCAAATGATTAAAAAATAACCTTGGATCTGTAATTCAGCCACAGTGTTCATGACCACAGCACAGCTGACTGAAATCACATGTGTTATCTTGTAGATAAATGACCCTCTATGGTTAGTAGGGAGGAGAGTATTAGATTTAGAAAATTGAAGATTAAAAATGAGCAAATTCCAGGTTCTGTTTTAAAGTCTACATTTTTGAAAAATGCCTTCTACTTAATGCTTATTGGCTTATACAGAGAATGGCATGAGTTAATCTATTTTAAGGATTTGTTCTTTGAACTGATAGTCTTGTTTTTTAGTAACACAGCTTAATACTGTAGTCCATGTTAGAATCCACATTATTAGTACTATGGATTAATTGGAAATTAAATATTGCTTTTATCACTCATTGTTAATATCAAGTTTGAAAACTTCACATAACTTAAAAACTGATCACCTGGGGAGAAAGATGGGATTAGTTTGTGATCTCGCCCACAAATTACATGTGATTGAATCATCTTATGTGCACTAAGGAAGCTATTTTAATGAAACCTTGGAAATCCAAAAGAGAAAAGAGCTAATAGGCTATTCAGCCTTGTGTTAGATAAACATCAGAATAAGCCCCAGAACCTTGAGTGTTTTTATGGGCAACAAAAATATTCAATTATTAATCTGAATTCACTTATACTTCACAGTTATGAAGTATTTTTAAAAAACAGTTTAGCAAGAGTAACCATCTCTTGAACACAATAGAGTGCACTATTAAAAGATGTCCACATACAGTAAAACTTGGATTCGTTGCTTTAAATATATCTTAAAGATAAATAGCATTTGAAAATTATCTTTCTTAAGGGCATATTTCCTTTCACTTTTAATTAAAATTTTATGTGGGTATAGTTACAAATATAAATATCCTGTTTGCATTGCAGTTAATGGCGTACTTATTTGAATAGCCCAGAACCTCCTTACAAAAACAGATATAACCACTAAGATAATATACCAGAAATATCACAGGCAACATCTACAATAAAATTATATGAAAAACTATTCCCATTAGTGTGGGGAAAAAACAAAAACAGCAATAAGAATGGTATGGTTTCAACAACTCTACAAGAGAAAACAGAAATAGCAAATAAATCATCTTCAAATGACTCTGAGAGCTGAAGAATCCAGAAATTGCCACATTTGCTGTAGAAAGCTTGATGGGCAAATCTTGAACAGCCCAACTAGGAGGGTGCCAACAGAGGCTTAACTATGTAAGGAAGTTAATGGTTACTAAGGAGATTTCAGACAATGTTGAGGTAGTCCAATCACTATGAATTCTTGCAGTTAATGAAATAGAACTCATTTTAGAATAAAACACCAGACTTAGGTAAAATTGCTGTGAGTGAAATACACACTGAACAGAAAAATGGACTTTTAAGTGCAAAGGATGGAGATAGTTCATATAAAACTCAGCAAAAGAAAGAGAACCAGCACATCTCAGAAAATACAAGGCCATGTTTTCAAAATCTTACATGATAACAACAGAGAATATTTCTGTAGAGTCATGTGATTTGATAGTTTAGCCTACCCCCTTGTTCTAAGAACCCGGGAAAACCTAGTTCACTTACAAACCATCAACTGAAATATATTGCAATAGAACCCTATGTTAAATTTCCATATGAAAAAAGTAAAATGAGTAAAATAAAATACCTATAGACATTTAATTCATTTTAGAAAAACATGCACAAAAGAGATAAAATCTATAAGCTAGTACTTTAAATCAGCCAAAAAGGAATTAAGGAAACAATAGAAATCAGAATTATAAAAGCTTAGTAGTAATTCATTCAACAAATGAGAATATGAATAAAGAACTAACAGTATTCATAAAATAATTAGAAATTTTTAAAAAAGATAATTTTAGAAGTAAAGTTTAAACAAGAAAGAAAACCGTAGATAATGTCATAAGGGACACAGGTAATGAAAAGACAAAAATAAAAGAAAGAAGGAAAGAAAAAACAAAGAAAGAGAAAAACAGAGTTTGAGAGAATCATATAAAAATAGGTAACAATGATGCAACATATGTATAATGGTAGTAACTGCAGAAGATGAATAACAAAACAGTAGATGGAACAGATAGATAATAGAAAATAGAATTCAAGTAAGTTTTCTTAGAATAAAAAAGACCTGAAACTACATATTGAAAGAACATACTATATCCTTTTGAAAACTGACCCAGAAAGATTAATTTTTAGCATAATTATGGACTTCAGAGAAATAAAATCTTTCAGGCATCATTCCAAGAAGGTGGAGTCATTTATAAGAAAAGGAATATCAGATTGTCATCAAAATTGATGAAAGTTATATTTTATGTCGGAGGACAATGTAGTAATATATGTAAGATAAGGTAGAAAAGACAATGTAAGCCAACAATTGCATATCTAGCCAAACTGATATTAAAATGTAATGACATTTTACATAACACAGACATACTATTTATTAACATGCATAATGTCAGTTAATATTTCATGAGCCCTTCATAAGAAATACACTAAAGAAGAATTTTAAGATAACAAAAAGGCCTAAAAAGACACTGTTATAATTATGTACAGTAAACATTAAATATAATGTTATCAATAAAACTAAAATCAGTTTAGGAGGAAGGGAAGAGAAAAGGGAAGGAAAGCAGAATGAGTTTACTGATTGCCTTATGGATATAAACTGGAATTTAAAGTGTGTCTCCTCAACTGAAGTGCAAGGAGAGAGAGGAGAGGAAAAAGAAAAGGTTCTACCTAACAAACTTGCTTATGGTAGAAAACAAATAGACATTATCTAAAAAGAAAAAGAAAAGATTAATTAAGAGTATTATGTAAAGAGATCAGTATAAATGCAACTATTACCAAAAAATATAGACTTGTCTAAATATTAAAGAAAACACAGAGAGAAAAAGAGTGAGAGCAAGGATGAAAAAGGAAAGACAGAGAGAGAGAGAGAAGAGAGACAGAGAGAGACAGAGACAGAGTCAGAGACAGAGAGAGAAACCCCATAGTAAAATGACATTTAAAGGTAAATATAATACGAAAAATATCACAGAACTAGAAAGACCAAATCAGCTAATCAAGTTTCAGTCAGAAGACTGAAGCCACTCTTCTGTGTTCAGGTATAACTGTTTTCACGTAGAAAAGGGGGCTTAAATATCTGTTGTAAGAGCCTGAGGGACAGAGATCAGAGAAGCTACTACTGAAATTCAGAGGGTCTCCTGCAAGTCAGAGGAGTCAACACTCAAGTCTCAACTCAAAGTACCGAGGTGGATAATTCTCAAACTGGAAACTGCTGCAATTCTTGAGAATATGAGAATTCCCCACCAAATATTTCAACCTGTAGTGAAGAACTAGATAACTCTCAAGAGTTGTCAGGAATTTCTTATGTGTCCATATGTACGGCTGCAACTTTCCTCAAGAGAAGGATGTCTTTCTTTCATTCTGATCCTTTAAATTTATGCATGTTCCTCATATTGGCAATCTTTTACCCAGAGCCATACACAGAAGGGGATTCTGGGAAATGCATTGCAAAGGAGGGGGATAAAGATGATGCTGATTTGACAGCATATAATCCATCACAGTAAGTGAAGAAAGTCATACAGTATGCTGTATACAAGAAATGTATCTAAAATAAGGAGGTTCTTAAATGTTTAAAATAAAATCATGGACAAAGGTACACAAGGCAATTTGCAAATTAAAAAGAAAAAAGAAACAGGTGTCATAATTTTGATATCTGACAAAGTTGAATTTGAGGCCAAGAAACATGAAAAGCGACAAATAACACTTTATAATGTTAAAGTCTGTATTTAATAATAAAGATACTAGTTATTAATATGCATGCATCTAGTAACAGCAACGACTCACATAAAAATAAACTGTAGGACATAAAAGAAAAACAGACAAAGTACAAAAATAATATAAATAGCATTCTCTCACCATAGATATTAAAAACAACATTAAAAAAAAGGCACCACATGGATATATCTTAATATATAAAATTTGCTAATAATTTAGACAAATGTAATATTTTATTATATTTTAATTGTATATATTTTATACATAAAGTTATATGTAAATATATTCTTTTAAATTTCTAACTCTGTGAACTGTTTGTTTATGCCTTTTGTGCATTTTATCTGTTAGTTTCTTTGCCTTTTTGTAAAAGGTTTATAGGAGATTTTTGATATTGCATATTGATACCCTTTGCTATGGTCCAAATGTGCTACAAGACTGTATCATGGAATTAGATCAGTTGCATAGGTCCAAGTGCATCTACTAGAGCCACAGTTGAATATACTTAACCCCTTCTTATAATTAAATTCTGACTGCTTTGTAAGAGGGCGACTCCATTTCTACGGCTTCTGGTTGGAATTAATTTTGCAATCTAATGCATTATACATCCTTTTTAGGAGTCTTTCATTTATCACCATTACTTAATATTTACAACCAAGGTTGCAGCTAATTCCATTCACCCCTTAATTTGATTCAGTCTATGTTTTTACTGCTTCACTGGATTCTTTATTGTTTTCAGATTCTTCTATCTGGCTCTGGGCTTCAATTTTATAGGCATTTTATTGACATTGTTTACTGTATTTCAAAATAATTCCCACACTAGTAAAAACATATTTCTAAACGTATGTACTTCAGGTCTCAGAAATATCCCATTATGTGAATCTCATTCCTCACTGATAGTGGAAAAATGTGTTTATGGGACGGATGAGTTTGGTTATGACAACATTTCTATTTCTCTCCCTTCGGTAAGGAAAATGAGTGAGGAAATAAACTGTGAGTCTCAGTAAAAATGTTCAATTATCATGTTGTCAGGCAGATCCAGGCCTCTCTTTTTATACCTGTTTTAAAGAAGTAGAAAATATCACTTCATTGTTAATCAACTATACTCCAATATAAAATAAGAATTAAAAAAAATAAAGAAATAGAAAATAAATTGGTTCATACAATCCTTCTTTTCTCTCTCTATTCTCCCTCCCCAGGAAGCCAAGTCTTGTCTGGGCTGCACTATACCGGGAATGGATCTCTTGGTTGACAACTTATCTAACAGATTCTAGACTCACTCTGGAAACACTGATACATTTTGATTCTAGGTTACTTGGACACTATACCCTTTTGACACAGTTATAATTTTTCAATCATCTTGTCCACCCTAGTTAAACGTGATTCAGGTTGCATATTATTTCTGTCTTCTCCATTCAACCTCACTAATTTATTCCTCAACTTTCTTTCTAGAAGTATTCTATATTTGGCCTAGATACTATGCTTTAATTATCTTATACTAAATTTTCTGTCTTAGGATATAAGAAGAAAAATCAGCTTTCAAATTTCAAAGGAAAGGGGAATCTTGAAGGGTGAGAAAGGTTTAGACAATTGAGGAGAGGGGAGAAAATATTCGGAGAGAATAAAATAGTTTTAAATGAGATACGGGTGAATGCATATATAATATTACATACATAATGTAATATCTTATTTACTGCCTTTTACCTTCCATTATTACTTGTGGTATAACAATTTAAACTTTTAATGCATACACATTATAATTGTATCGAACACTTGTTTTACCATAAGGAGTTTTGGGTGAGAATTTCACTGATTCATGATTTGTGATTCTCTTTTCTCTTTACCCTTATCTAAAGTTGTAAAGATTAGGTTAAGAACATAGACCCTAGAAACAGATTATCTGAGTTTGGATTATGTCTCTACTTTCTTGCACTATAGTTTTGGTGAAGTTACTTAACCTCTTTTTGCTTCATTTGTCTCATCTATGAAAAGGCAATATTAATACCACACCTACCTCCTACTGGTGTTAAATGAGCTTGTATATGTTAATGGCTTACAATAGTGCCTGTTATCATAGGGAGGGGTATGGAACCAAAAACATAGGAGTCAGATGGCAGACATAGATTAGGGCCATTTCAAACTATTTTTAATGATTAGTTTTTTGTTACTAATTATTACATTTCCATTTCTAGTCCTGCCTCCTACATATGCCTATGTCTTAAAGTAGCAAGAAATTCTAAACTATAAACTAGGAGATGATATTTGCAAATCAAAAGTCTTATCATCTTTTCTTTCTACAGTTCAAAGGAACTGCTGTAGGTTGTGCTCTGAGAGTCTATAAAGCCTCCCTGCAAAACAAACCATAAAGCAGATAATCAATACACTAATAATTAAACTACCCCATGAAATTTAAGAAAATTTCAGAGGGTTTTAGGCTGGTTTAGCAAAGAAGAGATTAAAGACAAGAAATCTTATATTTTGATTAATGAGTCAAGAAATGATGGGTCAAAATACTCTATTTTCACTCTGCTTGATTCATTATACAAAAGTCTTCAAATATTTAAGTACTGTATTTAGAATATCAGGCACTTATTCCAGCAATTTTAATATTATATTTATCTTTGTTGAAAGCTATATTTGTGTATAACAACATTTATAGAGATTAAAAAGACTTTTCACATCTTTGAAGACTTATGCTATGTAATCAAGTTAAGAACATTAGGCAGGAATTTAAGTGCCAAAGAGATCTGCTATAAAGAAAACAGTTCTGTTATCTATAGTACTGTGCTCCCAGTCTTATTTTAAGTACTGAAGATAAAACTGATAAAAATGAATGAACAGACACATAGATCAATGGAATGGAATAGAAAGCCCCAAAATAGCTCCACATAAATATGGCCAATTGATTTTTGACAAAGGTGCAAAAAATTATTGAATAGAGAAAGAATAGCCTTTTTAAAAAATGGTGTTGAAACAATTGGTCACTCATTTGCAAAAGAAGAAAGAAAGAAAGAAAGAAAGAGAGAGGAAGGAAGGAAGGAAGGAAGGAAGGAAGGAAGGAAGGAAGGAAGGGAGAAAGAAAGAAAGAAAGAAAGAAAGAAAGAAAGAAAGAAAGAAAGAAAGAAAGAAAGAAAGAAAGAAAGAAGGAAGGAAGGAAGGAAGGAAGGAAGGAAGGAAGGAAGGAAGGAAGGAAGGAAGGAAGGAAGAAGAAGAAAGAAAGAAGAAAGAAAGGAAGGAAGGAAGGAAGGAAGGAAGGAAGGAAGACGGAAACTCAACCTATACCTCTCTCTTCATATCTATGAACTATAAACAATAAGTGCTGGAGAGGGTGTGAGGAAAAGGGAACCCTCCTACACTGTTGCTGGGAATGTGAATTGGTGCAGCCACCATGGAAAACAGTATGAAGATTCCTTAAAGACTAAAAATAGAGCTTCCATATGATCCAGCAGTCCCACTCCTGGGCATATATCCTGAAAAGATGAAAACTCTAATTTGAAAAGATACATGCACCTCAATGTTCTTAGCAGCACTACTTATAGCCAAGAAACTAACACGATATTGTATAGTAAATCATGTATATATTTTTCAGATTATTTTCCATTATAGGTTATTACAAGATATTGAATATAGTTCCCTATGCTATACAATAAATCTTTGTTGCTTATCTATTTTAGGTATAATAGTGTGTATCTGTTAATCCCATACTCCTAATTTATCCCTCCCCTGCTCCTTTTCCCCTTTGGTAACCATAAGCTTGTTTTCTATGTCTGTGAGTCTGTTTCTGTTGTACATATAGATTCATTTGTATTATTTTTTAGATTCCACATATAAGTAATATCATATAATATTTGTCTATCTGACTTACTTAGTATGATATTCTCTAGGTCTATCCATGTTGCTGCAGGTGATGGCAATATTTCATTCTTTTTTATGGCTGAGTAATATACACATATATATCACATCTTCTTAAACCAGTCGTCTGTTGATGGGCACTTGGGTTTTTTCCATGTCTTGGCACAATATATATAGTGCTTCTAGAGAGTTAAAAATGATGAATCATGGATCTAAATGAAAAATGTGAAAATATAAGAATTTTAGAAGGAAACATATGAGAAAATCTTTTTGACTTTGGGTTAGGCAGAGTTCGTAGATATTACACCAAAAGCATGATTCATCAAGAAAATTGATATTTACACATCATCAAAATTTATAACTTATGATCTACAAAAGATTTCATTAGGAAAATGAAAGGACAGCTACAAACTAGGAAAAAATACTTGCAAATTTCATACCCAACGAAGACTTGTATCCAGAGCATATAAAGAACTCTCAAATTTCAGCAATAAGAAAACTAATGACCCAATAAAATTGGAGGAAATATTTGAATTGACTCTTCACCAAAGAAGATGTATTGATGGTAAATTAGCATATGGAAAGATTTTCAACATCAAATTAAAGTGCAAATTAAAACATTAAGATACCTTTACACAACTACTAGAATGGCTAAATGAGAAAACAAACAAATATACAAACAATACTGATTGCTACCTAGGATGTGGCACAACTCAAATTCTTAGCCATTCTAGAAAACAATTTGGACATTTCTAATAAAGTTAAACATACATTTACTCTATGGCCAGCTTACAGTATTTACCCCACAGAAAAGGAAACATGTTTAATTTAAAAACCTGTGTACAAGTGTTTATAGCAGCTTGATTCCTAATTCCCCCAACACTGGAAAGAGTCCATATGTCCTTTTCCCCCCAGCTTGATTGAGATATCATTGACATATAACATTGTGTAACTTTTAGGTGTACAATGTGTTCATTTGATACACTTGTATACTGCAATATGATTACCACAATAGTGTTATCTGTGTCACATCACATAATTGCCATTTCTTTTTTGTAGTAAGAACATTTAAGATCTACACTCGTAGCAACTTTCAAGTATATAATACAGTATTATTAACTGTAATCACTATGTTATGTATAAGATACCCAGAGCTTATTCAACTTAAAGGTGGAGTTTATACTCTTTGAGTATTGTGTCTATAAACCCACAAATAGATACACAAATTGTGGTAATCTATACAACAGAATATTATTCCATGATAAAAAGGAGCAGACGTTTGATGCTTACAACATGGCCTAATTTCAGAGGCATTTTGCCAAGGAAAAGAAGCCAGTATCAAAAGGTTATGTACTCTATAATTCCATTTATATGGCATTCTCTCAAAAGCAAATTTATGGGGATAGAAAACAGATCCATGGTTGTCAGGGATTAGAGGTGGGGTTTAGCTTCATGGGAAAGGGACAGCATAAGGGAACTTGGGGGAGGTAGAGACTGTTTTGTATTCCAATTATGGCAGAAGATATGCAAATCTATATAGGTGTTAGAATAACTGGAACAGTATGCTGAAAAATTAAGTTAATTTTATTATATGCTAGTTTAAGATTATATTTAAATATATGTATATATATACCAGTGCAACCTGTAGAACAAATTTGCTAAAATGGTTGGAGAAATCCTTGGGGAGATTTCTAAGACTGTAGAACACAGCTATCTCCCAAGGTAAAAGGCCTCTTGTTAGAGCTGTTACCTGGGTCTCTCTGTCTGTCTGTGTGAGTGTGTGTGTGTGTGTGGTGTGTGTGTGTGTTGGGAGTATGTTGCCGCAATCAGTAAAAATATATGACTTCAAACTTGAGGGACCTCAGAATTGTGTTACTTCTTGATAGCTTCTAGTGCAAGAGAGCCCCAAGAGTCTTCATTACGACCTTTGATATTAACTGAAATTCATCCATCTTTGGAGCTACACATATGGATCTAAGAGTGAGAGGTCTTAGAATCTTAAATCCTCCTTTGTCCTGAGGAGAATCTCAGGAAAAATGAGGCTACATGTTCTGTTAGAACAATTTCTATCTCCCAGTCTTAATTCAATCTGTCCTCTCCATCTATTTCTCCTTCTCAGAATCCTTTCCACTCATCTCAAATTCCAGTCTCCAGGAATACATCCACGATCAACACATTCCTCACACTGTTATATACAATTTTTATCTCTTGTCTACTTTTAGTATTTGGATGTAGTCCTTCAGTGACCAGACCTGTTTGCTTTCTCTGCTAGATTGCAGTTTCCTTGAGATTATTATGAACTGTTTACATATGAATTTCACATTGCGTGAAGTTGATAGAGCCTTCATTTACTTACTAATCTTTTTTGTTTCCTGCTAATGCACTAGGAACTGGAGTTACAACGAAGAATATTGCAAAGCATATGTGTAAAATTTCAACAAGGGCTTATGTATTAATCTGTGGACTTCTTTGCATTTGAGCACAGTCAATACCACCACTCTACTCCTTAGACATGTCTATAACTGAATCAAAGACTGCCAGGGAGGGGAGATCAAGATGGCAGAGAATAAGGATGTTGAGCTCACCTCTGCCCACAAAAATATCAAAAATACCTCTACACATGGAGAAACTCTCTCTGAAAACAAACTGGAGACTGGCAGAAAGACTCTTTTACAATCAAGCCTGTAAACAAAGATCCACATGGAGTTGGGTAGGAAGGGAGGAGAAGTGATCAGGTCTGCACCGGTGCCCCTAGCAGGGACACAGAAGAGGAGGGGATGTCACTGGCATAGAGATCCCCCATGGGGAGAGATGAGATCGAGCTATATATTGGGCACCCCAGACCTGGGGTTCAACATTGGGAATAGGAGTCCCCTTAGCTAGATTGTAATCCAGTGAGACTTACCAGAGGGCTGTAAGAAACCTAGACTCCACTCATGAAGAGCACGTATACATGCTCGCTTACTCCTGGCAACAAGGTGAATAAAGCATATTGAAAACTCCTTGGCACTCTGACCAGTTCCCCACCAATGCCCCAGTGTGCTCCCCAGCTGGCACTGGGATCCTGCTCCTCCCCCTCCTGCTGCCATACAGCTCCCCACTAGGGTGAAGGTTGTAGTTGCAGAGGAGAGTGCACACTTGGGGAGGAACAGAGCCATCCTGGACCCAGCCCTGCATCTGAACAGGGCAAGGGTGGCTATTGCTGGTGCACGTGGAAGCAGTGGTTTGGGAGCAGCCCAGGGCTCTGACTCGTGTGCTGGGACTATCCCAGTGTGCACCCCAGTCCATTCCAGGCTCTCACTCCAGCTCCTCTTGCTCCCATGCTGTTCTCCACTAAGGTGTCGGTGCCATTGCTGGGGAGAGGAAGAGAGCTCAAACTTAGAAGTGACAGTACCAGCTGGGACCTAAACCTCAAGGTTTCTGCTCTAGCATGTTGGGTCCTGCCCCTGCCCCCAATAAGGTTGTGGCAGCCATTGAACATAAGAGAAGCCCCAGCTCACACTTAGCTTTGGCTCTAGCCCCTCTATCTCCAGCCCTACCTCCCACCAAGGTAATAGCTGCCAACACACCACCAGGGAAGATGTGACCCCTGCTCATTTCAGAACCGGCTCTCTCACTAAAGCCACCGGGCACGTGAAGAAGACTACACAGGGACACTCCTACACAAGGACACCACTTCACTTCAAGACCAGGATAGGTAACTCTTTCACCTAATATCACAGAGACAAAAAAAAAAAAAAAAAAAACAGTTAAACAGAATGAGAAGACAGAGGAATTTGTTTCAAATGAAAGAACAAGAAAAAAATCTATGAAAAAAAACCCCTAATGAAACGGAGATAAATAATTTACCAGATAAAGAGTTCAAAGCTTTAGAAATAAGAATGCTAACTGAACTTGGGAAAAGAATAGATGAACACTGTGAGAATGCTAACAAGTAATTAGAAAATACGAAAAAGATCCAGTTGGAGCTGAAGAATTCAATAATTGAAATAAAAAAAAGCACTAGAAGGAATTAATAGCAGACTAGGTGATGCAGAAGAACACATAAGCAATCTGGAAGATAAAACAATAGCAATCACCCAACCAGAAAAGGAAAAAATATTAAAATGAGCCTAATTTAAGGGACCTCTGGGAAAACATCAAGCATACTAACATTTACATTATAGGGGTCCTAGAAAGAGAAGAGAGAGAGAAATGTTAGAGAATGTATTTGATAATATGGCTGAAAAATTCCCTGGAGATCCACACCAAGACATATCATAATTAAAGTGGCAAAAGCTAAAAATAGAAAATTTTAAAGGCAACAAGAGAAAAATATAGTCACATACAGGGGAGTCCCCATAAGGCTATCAGCTGATTTCTCTGCAGAAACTTTGCAGGCCAGAAGGGAGTGGCATGATATATTTAAAGTGCTGAAAGTGAAAAACTTACAACCTAGGATATTCTACCCAGCAAGATTAACAGGTTATTCAGAATTGAAGGAAGCATAAGGAACTTCTCAGGCTAGCAAAAACGAAAAGAATTATCAATACTAAACTGACCCTACAGGAAGTGTTAAAAGGTCTTCTCTAAGTGGGAAAGAAAAGGCTACAATAAGAAGTAAGAATTATAAGAAAGGAATATTCCCACTAGTAAAGGCAAATAGATAGTAAAGGCTGTGGATCAACTACTTAAATGAGTACAAAGATTAGAAGATGAAAATCGTACAGTAAAATCAATTATAAATACAAAAAACAATAAAGGGCTAGACAAAGATGTAAACTATCATATCAAATATATAAAACATGGGGGAGGGGAGTAAAAATGTAGATCCTTTAGAATGTGTTTGAATTTAAATGATTATCAGTTTAAAGCAAGTAGATATAGTTATAGGTCAACAAATATGAAGCCCGTGGTAACCACAAATCAAAAACCTATACAATGGAAGACATGGAAGCAACCTAAATGTCCATTGACAGATGAATGGATAAAGAAGATGTGATACATATACAAAGTGGAATATTACTCAGCCATTAAAAAGAATGAAATAATGTAATTTGCAGAAACATGGATAGATCTTGAGATTATCATACTAAGTGAAGTAAGTTAGACAGAGAAAGACAAGTGTCATATAATATTGCTTATATGCAGAATCTAAAAAAAAATGATACAATTGAACCTATTTACAAAACAGAAACAGACCCACAGACTTAGAGAACAAACTTATGGTTAGCAGGGGTGGAAGGATGGGGGGAGAGGGATAGACTGGGAGTTTGGGATTGACATGTACACACTGCTGTATTTAAAATAAAATGCCTTTCCACAAAAAAAAAAAAGGTCATGAAGAACCTAGTGACAAGACGGGAATAAAGACACAGACCTACTAGAGAATGGACTTGAGGATATGGGGAGGGGGAGGGGTAAGATGTGACAGGGTGAGAGAGTGACATGGACATATATACACTACCAAATGTAAAATAGCTAGTGGGAAGCAGCCGCATAGCACAGGGAGATCAGCTCGGTGCTTTGTGACCACCTAGAGGGGTGGGATAGGGAGGGTGGGAGGGAGGGAGATGCAAGAGGGAAGAGATATGGGACATATGTATATGTATAACTGATTCACTTTGTTATAAAGCAGAAACTAAAAAAAAAAAAAAATTTTATTTTATATTGGAGTATAGGTGATTAACAATGTTGTGTTAGTTTCAGGTATAAAGCAAAGTGATTCAGTTATACATATACATGTATCTATCTTTTTCAAATTCTTTTCTCATTTAGGTTAGCCAGGATCATCAGGAAAAAGAGAGGAGCCCAATAAACAAAATAAGAAACAAAAGAGGAGAAATTAAATATCACAGAGATACCAAAAATCATAAGAAAATACTAAGAACAGTTATATGCCAACAAATTGAACAACCTAGAAGAAATGGATGATCCTAGAAACATACAATCTTCCAAGACTGAATCAGGAAGAAATAGACAATCTGAAAAGACCAATCATTTTTACTGAAATTGAATTTGTAATAAAAAAAAATTCCAGCAAACAAAAGTCCAGGACCTGATGACTTCACAGAGGAATTCTACCAAACATATAATGAAGTACTAATACTTATACTTCTCAACTATTCCAAAAAATTAAGAAGTAGGGAAACACTACCAAATTTATTCTATGAGGCTACAATTACCCTGATACCAAAACCAGACAAAACACTACAAAAAAAAGAAAATTATGTGCTAATATCTCTGATTAATATAGATGCAAACATCCTCAACAAAATATTAGCAAACCAGATTCAACAATATATAGGAAGTCTCATACACCACGATCAAGTAGGATTTATTCCAGGGATGCAAGGATGATTCAATACCTGCAAATCCATCAATGTGATATACTATGTTAACAAAACAAATGATAAAAATCACATGATCATCTCAAGAGATGCAGAAAAACATTTGACAAAATTCAACATCCATTTGTGATGAAAACTCTCATTAATGTTTGTATAGAGCAGTGGTCCCCACCTTTTTTGGCACCAGGGACTGGTTTCATGGAAGACAATTTTTCCACGGGATAGGTGTGGGGGGATTGTTCAGGCAGTAATGTGAGTGTTGGGGAACGATGAGGAGTGGCAGATGAAGCTTTGCTCCCTCGCCCTCCCCACCTCCTGTTGTGCGGCCTGGTTCCTAACAGGCCACAGACCGGTACTGGTCCGTGGCCTGGTGGTTGGGGACCCCTGGTATAGAGGGAACATATCTCAACTTACTAAGAGCCATTTTTGACAAATGAACAGCTAACCTTGCACTCAATGGTGAGAAGCTAAAAACTTGTACTCTAAAATCAGGAACAAGACAAAGACGACCTCTTAACATAGTATTGGAAGTCCTAGACATAGCAATCAGACAAGAAAAAAAATAGCAGGCACCCAAACTAGAAGGGAAGAAGTAAACCTGTCACTATTTGCAAAGTGACATTTATATATTTGTACTATATATAAAAAACCCTAAAGTGTCCACCAAAAAACTATTGAACTAATCAATAAATTCAGTAAACTTGAAAGATAAAATATTAATATACAGAAATATGTTGTTTTTCCACACACTAATAATGAACTATCAGAAAGCAATCCTGTTTAAAATTCCATCAAATGGAATAAAATACCTAGGAAAAAACTTAATCAAGGAAGTGGACTGATAACTCCAAAAACTATAAAGCATTGATGAAGAACATTGAAGGTGATACCAAAAAAATAGAAAGATATTTGTGTTCACAGATTGGAGAAGTAATTTTGTTAAAATGTTCATACTATCCAATGTAATCCACAGATCTAATGAAACCCTTAACAAAATACCCATGACATTTTTCACAACTAGAGGAAATAATCCTAAAATTTACATGGAACCACAAAAGACCCTGAATAGTCAAAGCAATCTTGAGAATAAAGAACAAAGCTCGAGGCATTATACTCCCTGACTTCATGGAACTAAAAGCTAAACTAATCTAAATGGTATGGTACTTGCACAAAAACAGGTGCATGGGTCAATGGGACAGAATGGTGAGCTCAGAAATAAAACCATGCACATATGGTCAATTAATCTATGACAAATGAGGCAAAAATTATATAATACAATGTGGGAAAGACAGTCTTTACAACAAGTAGTGCTGGGAAAACAGGACAGCTACATGTAAAAGAATGAAATTAGAACAACTTATCAGACCATATACAAAAATAAACTCAAAATGGGTTAATGATCTAAATGTTAATACCAGAAACCATAAAACTCCTAGAAGAAAACATAGGTAGGACATTCTTTGACATAAGTTGTAGTCATATTTTTTTTGGATCAGTCTCCTCAGGCAAAGGATACAAAGCAAAAATAAACAAATGGAACCTAATTAAACTTGAAAGCTTTTGCACAGCAAAGGAAACTATTGACAAAACCAAAACCAACTAACTGAATGGGAGAAATCATTTGCAAATCATATGTTTGATTAAGGATTAATATCCAAAGTATAGAAACAGCTCATATATCTTAATATCAAAAAAACCAAACAACCTGACTAAAAAATAGGCAAAAGAACTGACTTTATTTTAAGAAGGCATATACATGGCCAATAGGCACATGTAAAGATGCTCAATATTGCCAATCATCTGGGAAATGCAAATCAAAACCATGATGAGATGTTGCCTCACACATGTCAGAATGGCTGTTATCAAAAAGACCACAAATAAAAAATGTTGGCTATGATGCGGAGAAAAGGGAATGCTAGTACACTGTTGGAGGCAACATAAACTGGTGTAGCCATTATGGAAAACAGTATGGAGTTTTCTCAAAAAACTAAAAATAGGACTACCATATGATCCAGCAATTCCCTCCTGGGTATGTATCTGAAACACTAATTTGAAAAGATATATGCACTCTAATGTTCATAGCAGAATTATAATAGCCAATGTATGGATGCAACCCAAGTGTCCATCAACAGATGAATGAATGAAGAAGATTTTATACACACACACACACACACACACACACACACACACACACAGAGGAATATTACTCAGTCATAAAAATGAATGAAATTTTGCCATTTGCAACAATGTGGTTGGGTCTAGAGAGTATTATGCTTAATGAAATAAGTCAGACAGAGAAACACACGTATTGTATGTTATCACTTACATGTGAAATCTGAAAAATAAAACAAATGAATAATTATAACAAAACAGAGACAGACTCACAGACATAGAGAAGAAACTAGTGGTTACCAGTGGGAAAACGGATGGGGGATCTAGAAGTATAAACTACTATGTATAAAATAAATAAGACACAAGGATATATTGTACTTCACAGAGAATATAGCCAATATTTCATAACTTTAAATGGAGTATAATATATTAAAAAAATCTGGATCACTATGTTGTACTCCTGAGACTAATATAATATTGTAAATTAACTATACTTTAATTAAAAAGAAAACATGCCAGTTGCCAAAAAAAGAACAAATATTAACTTTCTTCCTAGGATTAAGATGTAAGAGAAATGGAAGGTAGAATTTGCCAAGCACTGGCCCACCTTTCTGCATTACAAGGAGAAGTAATAGGAAGTGCATAGCTGGGTTAGGACTGGTACCTGGCACACTCTAGGAGAAGGAAAAGGCTAGTGTGACAGGAGAAGACTGAGCGATGGGGGGAGTTTAAGACATGATGTCATACAGTGAATGGGGACCAGATCAGGTGGTGCCTTCTAGGCTAGTGTAAACATGCTGGCTTTTATTTTGAGTAATATGGACTGTCATTAGAGAATTTGAGAATTAGAGTGCTAGAATCACTCCACTTTTGGGTAAAAATAGACCGTATTAGGGCAAGCATGTAGCAGAGAGACAAATTAGAAGATTATGGAAAGAATCCAGGTGAGATAAGACAGTGGTTTAAACAAGGTATAATGGCAATGGTGTTGAAGAGTGGTTCAGCTCAGTATGTTTTTAGAAGATATTCACCTTGGTGTGGGGTATAAGAGAAATAGAAGATTCAGGGATAATTTGGCCTGAACAACTGGAATGTTTGAATTGGCATTAAATGAGATGAAAAAAACAGCAGGGGAAGCAAGTCTGCTGTGTAAGGGAGGAGAAATCAGGTTTTGCACTTTTAGAAACATTAGTTTTGAGGTCCTTATTAGTCATCCAAGTAAAGGTATCTAGTAGGTAGTTGTTTTTATGAGCCTAGGGTCCTAGGGAGAGGCTTGGACTGAAGACATAAATTTGGGAGTTGTCGGACCTGCAGTTGACATTTAAAACCTTGGGTTTGGAAGAGATTACTAGAGATTGAGTGTAGATAAAACAGAAATCTTAGGATTGACACTCAAGGCTTTCTATTGCCTAGAAATCAGGATATGTGGAGAAACTAACAAAACAAACCGAAAAGCTGCCAATGATGTAGAAAGAGAACCAAGTTAGAGAGATATCTCATAAACTGAGTGAATAAGTAAGTTTCAAAAAGAAGTTGATTAACTATGTCAGATATAGCTGGTAGGTGAAGTAGGATGTGAACTTATTATTGAAAAGAGCAGTGTCAGTGGAATGCTGAGTTGAAAGCTTGATCAGATTGGGTTCAAGAGAGACTGCAAGAAGATGGTTTGAGGACATAATGTACAGATACCTGTTTTGAGGAGATTTTCTATGAAGGATAATGGAAGCTGGATGGGTTATAAGGTCAAAGGAGAATTTCCTTTCCATTGGTTTTTAACTTGAGAGTTATTACAGCATATTTATATGCTAATGAGTATGATCCAATAGAGTAAAAGGTGATGATTTTTGAATGCTCAAACCACCATGACCTTAAGTCAGTGAGAAAAGATGAATTCTAGTGCACCACAGTTGGGATTGGCCTTAGGTGCTTGGACAGGACATTTGTTGTAAATGGAGGGAAAAAGAACTCTGTAGATGCATAGTACAGTGAATGGGGTACTAGGTATTTTGTAGTAGGTATTTTGTAGCAGGTATTTTGGTCAGAGCATGTGTATTTATCTTCTGATTTTTTTCCATTTTGTCAGTGAAATGAATGAAGTTGAGAATGAGGTGTTGAATGTTTGAGGAAAGAGAAGTTGTGAAATAGTGATCTAGGGGATAGGAAAGAGAATAAATCTGTACTGGAGCTTCTGGGCATCCAAGTGGCCTGGGTGAAGTTAAAGCACAGGTATTTAAAGTGAGTCTATTTAACATGGTTTTATTTAACCAAATTTAGTTGCACAAGTACAGGTGGGGCATACATAGAGAGTTGGAGTTTTGCCAAGTAAGTGAAACATAGTGAGAGATGGGCAAAGGAGTTGATGGTGTAAACAAGAGTGTCATTAAAATCATGGACCTTATTTGAAGGCAAATCAGTAAATGCTCCATTGTATGTCCCCTCAATCTGACCTTGATCCATGGGACAAAGCTTCCAATACAAATGGCACTGGCATTGTTATCATTATAAATGAATATGCCTTAAAATATACCTATGTCTCTCATTGATAGTCCAACTAGAGAAATATTCATGTTGATTCCTGTTATATTTCACCAGAGGACATCTAGTGATACCTAATGGAGAGTAGACAGTTTACTGACAGATGAGGGAGTTGAAGTGAGAAAGAAATGCCTTGCCCAAGGCCCCAGACAGTGTCTGAGCTGAGATCAGACCTATTGCATCCTTTCACATGAACCTTGCTCTGCCTGCTACACCACACTGCATCAGCCTGTGCCTCAGGTCATAACTTAATTCAGTGTGTTAGTTTTTGTTCTGGTTTGGAACAACTGTTATCTGACTTGCAATTTCCTTTGTCCCCATTAGTGAAAAGGTCAAAAGTCTTGACTATAACCAAAACACACCTCTAGTAAATGGCAGGCCTTCTTTTTCACTTTCCTCAGTCTCAAAGCTGTAGGACACAGAATTGTAAAAAGTCTCTTTTTATGCAACACAAATTAGATATGGCATTAGAGGACTGAGAAAGTTTTGGAAACTGAATCTCAAAGGGTAGTTAAATAACTTATTTTTAGGGTCAGTGTTTATTTTCTCATAAAATGTGGATCACTCCAGGAAATAACAATTAAGAAAATATCTTTTATCAAAACACTAAGTGGAAACTTAATTTTAAAAGGAAGAGATTGCTCTGTTTTTCACCATGGAGGCTAAGCTCTGGAGAATTGCTACGTTGAATCTGTGATGTGTTCCTTATTCATGCAGTACCTCCTAATAAAGAACACAAGTGGAAGCATTTTTCTTCACTTTGCTCATATTAAACCATTTAGAAATATGTTACTTTGATTTGGAACTACTGTAGTTCAGTTATTAAAATGTTGAGAGTATGCTGTTTGATAATGTGTTGACATTTTTTACTATGCTAGTGTCTGAACTTTCTCATTCATGCTCACATGGCATTCTGAGAGTGTTGTAAATGACGGCATTTTTAATGTATTGCCGTCCAACTTCATACCTGCCATGCAATTGCATGTTCTGTAAGCATCTGAAGTGAAACATTTTAATACTGATCTTATTTTTCTCCCAACTAACAGCACCCTCTCTGGAGTTTCCTGTCATTTACTAGAGGGTCCAAGTAAGATATCTGGAATTTATTCTTGGCCCTATGGCCCATTGGGTAAGTATTCAGGCTCTGGAACCAGATGGACATGCTTTCAAATCTCGACTTTGCATCTTATGAAGGATGCTCTAAAGTGTTATTTAGCTTCCCCAAATCCATGTTACTCATCTTTAAAACTAAGAAAATAATGGTGGCTAACCCATAGGGTTATTTTGAAGGTTAAATAAGATAATATACTTAACAAATACTTACTGAGCCCCTACCACCCAGCATTGTGTGGATACATCAGTGAGTAAAATATGTAAGATTTATCCTTTAACAGACTAAACATTCTACTTGGGAAAATATAGTAAATTAACAAAGCAATACGCAAGCATGATTATGTCAAGTAACAAATGTCATGATAGAAATAAAAGTGGATGATGTGAAGGAGATTGGAGAATCAGACTGACAGAAAAAAGGAAGATCTTTGCAGGAAGGTTAACCTAAAAACCTAGCAATGTAGAGATCTGGAGGCAGAGGATTTTAGTCCAAGAAAAGGGAGCAATTATTGCAAAAGCACTAAAGTGGGGGTGGTATCCTTGGGACATGCTCAACAATAGAAAATAGGCCAGTATCATTAAAGAGGAATGCATAAGAAGCAGAAGGGTGCACATGACATCAGACAGGTTGGCAGAGAACAGATATTATAGCATTTGGATACTTTAACATCAATGACAATGAAAAATACATGTCAAAATTTGTGGGTTCAAGGTAAAGCAATGCTTAGGTAAAATTCATATTTTAAGTGCTTATATTATAAAAGAAGGAAGATATAAAATTAAAGACATAAGTTTTCACCTTAAAAAGCTGGAAAAAGAAGAGAAATTTTACCCAAACTAAGTAGAAGGAAAACAGTAATAAAAAGCAGAAATCAAAGAAACATAAAGCAGACAAACAATGGAGAAAATTTACAAAGCCAATACATAGTTATTTTAAAGGATCAAACAAATTGATCAACCAGATACGGAGATATATGTATATGTATAGCTGATTCACTTTGTTATAAAGCAGAAACCAACACACCATTGTAAAGCAATTATCCTCCAATAAAGATGTTAAAAAAAATAAATTAAAAAAAAAAAAAGAGAGATACACAGAGATTCCATCTGGTGATGGTAAGGATTTGCCAGGAGAAAAACATCACAAACATCAGGAATGAAAAATAAATTATCATCTCAGATCCTAGGCATTAAGATGATCATAAGAGAATTCTACTAACAAATTTAGGTGAACAAATTTGACAACTTGGGTGATACACAAAAATTTATTGAAAAATACATAATAGTTATACCTTCCCCCTGAAAAATCTGAATAATATCTCTATAACTATTAAATAAATCAGATTTGTTATTTAAAAAATTCTCAAAATTAAATCTTTAGGCCCAGATATTTAATTGGTGTAATTTATCAAACATCCAATGAAGAAATAACATCAATTTTTCACACACATTTTCAGAATGCAGATGAGAAAAGAGTAGTACCCAAATCATTTTATGAGGCCAATGATAACCCTAATATCTGAAAAAAATATTGCAAAAAAAAATTAAATATCCATCATGAACAGATATGCTAATTTCTTAGAAACATATTACTAAATCAAATCTGACAATAAGAAAGATAATACATCATGAGCAAGTAAGGTTTATCCCAGGTATGTAAGATTGGTTTATCCTTTTGCAAATCAATAAATGTAATTCACCACATTAACAAAAAAAGTCAAAGCTTTTTAAAAAATATAATTGAAATGTGAAAATGAAGTATGATTAGATTATTTCAATTGTTGCAGACAAACCATTTGACAAAATTGAATATCCATTCAAGATAAAAACTATAAGCAAATTAGGAATAATATGAAATATTCTCAATGATAAAGTGCCTCTATGAAAATTCCGCAGCCAATATTATTCTTACAAATGGAAAATTTAATTTTTTCCTCTTATGATAGGAAAAAGACAGGGATGTTTGTTATTGTCATGACTATTCAACATTATACTGGAGGTGCTAGGTACAGCAATAAGTCAAGAAAAAGGATACAAAGTACAAAGATTGGAAAAGAAGATGCTAAGCTCTCCTTATTTGCAGGAATTTGCAGAAAAGAACTTACAAATTATTACTAAGATTAAAAAATAAATTTAGCAAGATTTCAGATACAAGGTTAATATAAAATATAAAGTGGATTTGTCTGTACTAGAAACAAACAACTGGAAAATAAAAAAATTTAAACCCTTTTACAATAACATCAAAATCATAAAATACTTAGGAATATTTCTAAGACAACGTAGCAAAGTCCTTCATACTGAAAATGACAAAATATTAATAAAATCAAAGAAGACCTATATAAATGTAGAGATATATGCTAATCATGAGTTAGAATGATCATTAGTGTTAAAATGTCAAATTTTAAAATTCTAAGATTCAATGTAATGACAAAGTTTCAGCACCTGATTTTTTCTTTCATAAGTTGACAAGATTTTAAAATATATATGTAAATATAAAGAATTTAAAATAGCCAGGGCAAATGAAGGTCTTATCATAACTGAGTTACAAATGGATCATGGACTTAATTTGGATGTAAATCTAAAAGAATAAAACATCAGAAAGAAAACAAAGAAGAAAAATTTTGATATCCCAATATAGGCAAAGATTTCTTACATACAACACAAAAAGCATGATGTATAATATAAAAAAGATAATTAGTTGGATCTAACTAAAATTTTTTAAATTTCCATTGAAATAATTAAAGAGATGAAAATAAAAGCTACATACTGGTAGAAAATATTTACGACACATATGAGACAAAGGATTGTTCTTAGAATTTATAAAGAATGTTTACAACTCAATAATAAATTGGGTAAAAGATCTGGATACTTTACAAAAGCAAAGACTGAAATGGCAAATAAGCACGTAAAAAGATACTTAATACCTTTAATTATCAGATAAATGCAAATTAAATCACAATGAGATACCACTACACACCCATTTCATTTTAGATTTGTTAAAATGAGAGAGAATGAGCCTACCATGTAATTGCAAGGATTTGGAGCAACTGGAACTTCATATACTGCTGGTAGGAACACAAAATGGTACAACTACTTAGAAAAATAGTTTGGCTATTTCTTTTTTTTTTAAATACACAAAGAAAAAAATATTTATTATTATCTGTAAATTGTGCACTACATATCTTTTATGTCCGTAAAATATACATTAAATGTGTGTGTGTATCTATGTGTGTGTATCTATATACACACACATTTTTCTTTTCAGAGTGCCAACTGTTAAACGCTTACAGGCACACCACTGGACCTACAGCTCTTGCTCAGGAATAAGTAAGGAATAAGGAAGTCTGACTAGAGAAATTTAGCCAAAATGATCCTTCAGGAGTCTGCATTCTTAGAGTGACTTCTACCCTCCCCTCTGTTCTTTTGCTTTTTGTTCTAATAATAATAATAACCTTTATAATAAAGACAATACAATTTTGAGCAATTAGTATGTGCAAAGCCCTTAGCATTATGACTACTTAATTCAATCCTTACAACTACCTGGAAGTTTGGCATTATTATTATTTTTTTAATTAATTAATTAATTTTTCTTAAAACATTAAATGTACACCTATCTTGTGACTCAGGCATTCTCTTTCTGGTTATTTACAATGAGAAAGAAAAACACAAAAATATGTATGAATAATGACTTTTATATGAATATTACTAGTAGTTTTATTTGTAATGGCCCCAAACAGGAAACAACTCAAATATCCATGAATAGGTGAATGGATACTTAAACTTTAAAAGGAATAACTATTTATTTATACACAGAAGATGCATCTGAAAATCATTACTCTGAGTGAAAGAAGCAAGGAAACAAAGAGTTTACACTTTATGTTCCCATGGATATAAAATTCTAGACAGAATAAACTAATTTATATTATCAGAAAGCAAGTCAGTTGTTTCTTAGAGACAGAGTTGGAATAAAGAATGTATTGCATACGGATGCAAGGAAACTTTTGATGATGATGGAAATATTCATTATCTTGATTCTACGGTTGATTTCATATGTGTATACAAATGTCAAAACCATTCAAATTGTACTATTCAAATATGTGCATTTACTTCAATAATATCTCAGTAATGTCACAAAATTTTAAAAAATCTGACAGTAACAAACATTTGGAGAAATAGGATCATCATCTTCAGCTGCCGGGAATTTAAATAGACACACTTTGAAAGTAACTTGACATATTCTGATAAAATTAGAAATAAATATATCCAAACTCATATATTCCAATTCTGCAAAGGGACTCTTTCTCACATTTGTATAGAAATATCGAGGAGGGTTCTCACTGCAGTACTGTTTATAATATACAAGGTGTATAGCAAAATATTTTTCAGAAGGTGGATGATTGAATAAAATGTGATATAGTTATATGGGACATGATATGATACTCAATACAAATAAAGTAGATGTCTAAATGGAAATATGGGTAGATGTACAACACATCATAACTGAGAGAGAAAAGAAACATGACAAAGAATTATATATACAATATAATATTATTCATGGAAATTAAACATACATCAAAACTATATTTTATGTACATAAAATTAAATAGTTCATGTACATCTGTATGTACATTTATACAAAAATGTATATATAGCTAATATATAAACATGAACCAAACTCATTTTGTGTTTTTTCTTGAAGTTCCAGATAGTATACAGGGAAATGAAATTGGAGGGCTCTCAGAGCAGAGGAAGTTTTACCTTTATCTTTAATTCATCATTCCCTGAAAAAATCTTGAACAAATATTGTATTAATAGATATTAATTCTGGGTGTTTGGGATACGGATATTTGTTACATTATTCTTGATCATCTTAAAAGCTTCTCAAACACACACACAACACCTCATACATATATATATGAGCAGGCAAAGGAAACTAGATGTGGGGCATAAAAGCAGGAGGGAATATGGCACCATTGAGCTCAGCTCATCAATGACTTTTTATGTTGCGAATATAATTTTTCTTCCCTAGTTACCCTTGGGGAGAAAATTCTATCCTTATCAATCTAATCAGCAGGTGGTTTGGTTCAGGAAGTGAATAACTTTGAAGCATGAAAGCATATCATGAAAAAGAAATACTTCTTAGATTCTATACTTCATGCCACTTTACACAAGAAAGTTGTTATCCTCAGAGTTTTAAACATGAGTTCATAGTTTGTACCTAATTATTTGCCACGAGATGCATTGTTGAAAAAGAATCCTCTGAGATGCCCATGATCAATCTTGGTTTGATTAGCAAATTTGGGTGTCTCCATGATTACTAACATCCAAGTGAAAAATAAAAAATCCAGACAAACATTGTACATTTTGTCTAGATCAGTAGAAGTATTGTCTTCAAATAAAATTTTACTTGGAACTATAATACGTAAAAATAAAAACAAAACTGCTCTTCTTGATAAGCTAATGGGAGAGCAGGGACTCTACCACTTTTTGTTCACCTTGTCCATTATGGTGGCCCAGGAGGCTGCTTTATCACAAATTAAGGCTTCATATACATCAATATGGAGATATTTGGAGCCATCTATAATTTCCCCTGGAATATAACCTCAGCTCTGTGCTTTTAAAGTAGTATCATCATCATTATGTGTTTTATATTTGTCCGTATAATCTAAAACGTTTGGTTTGCAGTGTTGGCATTGTGATTTCCATCTCATCCAGATAGTGTAGGGGCACTATTCAGAAGAGCAGTGAGGTAAAAGTCCTCTCTGTTCCTTCTCCTACTATTCATTGTACCTTCTGGGTCATTGCCTCTGAAAACGTTCTTAGAGCTCTTTGGTAAACATATCCTCCATTTTATTTCAATGATATTTTGCTTAGTTTTTTCTTACCATTAATACTTTCAAGTCTTGAACAATCATTCCTTTATACATTAGAGATTGACAGCTGCAAACTGGGCTTGCTATACTGAATTCCAACCTGGCTATCACGAATCACAAGAGAAAAATTAAAAATATTCCATGGTGGTATTACTTATCAGTCAACAGTTCTAGTTTGGCGATTTCACAAATGTATATTTAATTATGTAACTTTAATGCTAAATTTGATTGTATTTTGCTTTGTTACTTTATAAAAAAATGATTGGGGAAAAAAACAAGGATTCCTAATGTGCTTAAATTAAATATGGTTAAAAATAATTTGTAGCTCTGTCAAAAGTACAGCTCTCATTGTTCTGGATTGGCTGGGTATGCATTGAAGATAAGCCTCTCCATAAAGTTTCAATTATGATAGAAAGAGTACTTTTTATAAAATAATAGAAATAAATTTTATTATTAAAGATATTGAATTATGAACACAAAACTTTTCCTTATCTCCCACCCCGTAGCATGTCTATCAATCAACTTTGACAAATTCTGTTTCTTCACAAGTTTTAGAGATAGCAAAGTGAGGAGGCTTCCTTTGCAGTTTCTTGCTTTGGTGGTCTGCGTACAAGAGTGGTCCTGTTCCCTGATGGTGCTTTAAGCTCTGTAACTGAGGAAATCACTTAAACCTTCTGAACCTTTTTCCTTATTCATGAAATGGCAAGGGTTTGACTAGCTTGTCTCTAAAGTCCCTTCCAGAGCCATTGTTATAAGACAACATTTGCTGCATTGAGGAAAGATACAGTCCTGGCTCTCTCTTTCAGCCATTACATAAACCTGGAACTAATCCACACTTCCAGCCAGCTGTCTGTGATGTCTCATACACCATATTTTAGTGTATTGATTGGATAATAACCTTTTCAAAACAAGGCTTCAAGTGGGCTGCTCTTTTACATCACAAGTTGTCTTTGATGTTTTCAGAGCCATGTATTCTCTTTAGATAAAGTATAAACTTATTTTATTATATCTGAGAAATTCTGACATTAAAGTAAAAGGGTTCCAGAATAAAATCAATAGACATCAACTTTTCTTCAACACATTGCCTTAAAATTAAATGTCAACTGGTAATTTAGTCCCAAATCTGTTCACGTCTTTACCATAACTGAAAGTAGCTTCAGAAGATTTTTTTTCCAGCTAGGAAATTGATCTCATACATTACATCTAAATAGTTTAAATCTGTGCACTATTACTAAACTGGTTAAGGAAGTCTCCAGTCTGTATAATGTTAATTCAGAAAAGCTTGAGATTTGTTAGCACAATAATGAAGTAATAGTTTGTCTAATTTAATCTCAACACAGTGATATGTGACACTTCAATAATAGCTAATGTGACCTTAAAGGTTAATGATGGCATAGCTCATCTGAAGTGACAGACTACTTCAAGTTCTCCTACAGTCGATCTTAATTTTTTTTTTTTTTATTAGGTTACTGGTGTAGTAATAAAGCTTCAGTGAACTGTTATCTGGAATTGTAAACTCAGCCAAATTAGTTCCAGGGGTCACGTGACAAGGCATTCCATTGTAAAAGCAAATGGCAGCACTGTTAAGGCAGTGCACATGAAGAGGTAGACACGTTACTGTGCGGATCATAAAATGCGGGATCTCTTCAGATATGCTTCTGTGTATGGAGCTTTCTCATCAATCAAGATGGAGTTTTCTCAGGACATTGCAGTATCATGCATCCTCCTCTCTCACTTGGTACAGCAGCCATACATGTTGTTGTTGCCCTATACAAAACACAGTGCTTGGCTATGTGAAGAAAACTGAGATGAACTAGAATATGATCCAGGCTGCAAAGAGTTTAAAATCTACTCAAGGAAAGGTAACATATAGACAGACAGATCACTGTAATAGAAAGTAATGAGCACAGTTGCCTTACTAGAGAAAAAATGCAGTGCTTTTAGATTCATAGGAGAATGGAAGAAATTTCTCCTACCTAGAGGCCTAAAAAAGGCCATTTCCTGGGTCACCCTCAGAAGCAGGATAATTCAAAAATACTATGATTAAGATACATCTTACTCTTTCTGCAGCTTCCCGCACCTTCCGTATCTTCTGTTATTCTACTGTGGTTGATGACAGAGAGAGAGAGAAGGGGGGTAATGAATATGATTAATACAGATACATAGATGAATGGAATGGGGTTCAGCAAAGTGGCGTTTGATCATCAGGATGTAGAAGGACTAGCTTCAAAAATATGACCTTCTAAGGGAACTTGAAAAAGGAAATCTAAGTGAATGATCGTGAACGTTGAGGCAAGTGTATAGATTTCTCTGATCCATACACAGGAAATATAATATATGAGAGAGAACTTCTTCAGTGTGAGAAGCTTAGAAACCCATGGAAAGTCAGATTAATTTTATGCTTCAGATACTCTCTGAGATGATCTCTTTTTGACATCTCTTATTTTAGGATTTGAAAATTCAGCCTGTCTCTTCAATGTTAATAAAGCCAAAGAAGGATTGGTCTTGGGTCAGGGAAAAATGCACCTTAAGTCTCCCACTCTATTTGTCAGATTTGGGAAGGCCCTGCCCTGGAGGACAAAGACCCTCATTTACTCATCTTTGGATTCCTCTCACACACACCACTCCCTCCTCTACAGTCCTGCATAATTGAAAGTATTCATTAAAGTGTTGGTTCAAGAGAAATGAATTGATTGAACTGAATTATTTCATATGGCTGCCATGTGACCTTCAAGCCACCTTTGAATGCATTTTTGTAGGAAACTCAATTCATTTATATAATGTATCAGCTCCCCCTTGTGACTATCCAGCAGTCAGTTTGACAAAGAGGAAATAAAGGTGAATTTTCCTTATTTACTTCCATTTCCTGAGTAGAGTGATATGGAGGGAGCCATTGCTCAGGGATAGTCACACTTCTATGCAAAGAAAAACCCAAGACATCAAAATCAGTGAGACCGGGACCCTTTATGCTGTGACTTAAATGACACGTTCTTACCCACATGATTCATTATGTAAAGGCCCCTTATAATTGTTAGCGGAGTGAATGCCCTACCAACCTGCAGACACTACGTGTATAATGCAGCTCACATTAAGGCAGGTGAGTTTCAATAAATATTATCTGAAGAACACTATGACATATTACACATTTTCCAATGCTAATGTCTTTTATAGCCCATTAAGAACATCTCAAGACATTTTCTCTAAAGATCAAATATAAAATAAAATAAAAATAATAAAGAAGCTGTTCAAATTATCAGCTCTTATTCTGTTTCCCTATCATCTGAATACATCTTTTAAATCATCCATCTCATCTTAATGGACTCTAATCCATTCTATTTTGTTAAATAACTGTAGCTAATTTTGCAGTTTGCGAATCATTTTCTCATGCCTCTTCTCTTTTGCCTCTCAATTTTAGCCTGGAACGGAGGTGCTGCCATCACTCACCTTTGGCACAGGCAGGGGCTGTGCAAGTGGGAATTTCACCGAGGTTCATTTTCAACCAGCAAATGGTGAAACTGAACTTGAGTCCTAGCCTTGAGACCTGATTTTCTGATTCTGGGACCAGACTTTTTTGTTTACACAAGTGTTTTCAAAGAGTTTAAGTAGCTGTCTGCTACCATCCACATCAAGGTCAGCAGAACACTTGTAAACTGCAGGATCAGATGCCCATACCAGCCTTATTAAATCAGAACCTCTGGCTTCTGATGTTGTCTCTAACCCATTTGGTTTCTGCACATATTTCTTTTTTATCCACATTTTCATCTCTTTCACTTTCTTTTAAACTCCTTAAACTAAGTTTAGTGCCATTATTAAATATTCATCCATATAACTATGGTATAAATATTTACTGAACTCCTACTATGCGCCACACACAGAGCCCCAAAATGAGGTGACAGATGAATAAGTTATAATAGCTGACATCCTAGATTGCATTGTCACTGGGGAAATCAGCCATCAGACTGATTAGTCTTAACCATTGGCTTTGGACATGCAGGAGGCATTCAAATTGAGATTAATGATTCAGTTCTTTTCAAAATAGACAGTCTTTTAAGAGAGTCAAAGGAACAAAAGGAAACAACTGGTATTTATCACCCAGTGAGGAGTGCAAGGAAGATCTCAGGTAGTCTTGATACAATACCTAGGGAGACTTAAGTGGAAAGATGACAGGTCAAAAATCCACTTAAAACCACCTCACTGTGTATCCAACTACCCGGCCCACCCCCTTTAGCCCCCACTGGTTCCCTTTGAAAGGAACTCACTACATAAGCAGGTGAGGGAATTTGTAACAGAGCATGATCAAAAGCAAATTGGGTAAGTGAGGGAAAGCAATTACACAGGGAGATCATTAATTGGAGGGCTTATCTCTTCAGTGAGCTTGGAATGTGTAAGCGGCAGTGTTGTGAATTGAATTTCATGCACTCCTATTGTTTGTGAAGAGCTGGCTGTGTGTGGGAGGTACCGGGTGATTTGCCAAAAGTGTTGTTAAGAACACCAGCAATCAAAAAGCCACCAGGCTCTTAAAAAGCCCAGAACTGAGGGAAGGTACAAAGGCATGAAGGCTGAAGTGAATTGGGACTTTTTACTGAAACAGAGCTTGAAACTGTGGAAGTACAATCAGTAATGCAGGGTAGTGAAGAGGAAGGCAGGGCAGAGGGGATTGGAAAAGGTCTTGCTAAGATCCCATTTCATCAATCAAATTTAGGCTCCTGCTGGGACAAAATCTACCTGGGCCTGTTGTTAAGGCTCTTTGATTTCCTAAAGCTTATAAAGAAGGGTCTGTTAGGAATCATTCACATATCTTGAGGGGAAATAGAAGTCATTTTAAACCATTCATGCATCTGGACAGGACTCAAAGAAACATGAGGGAACAGATGCCTGGTTAGTCTAGATCCTCCTATCCCATTCCTGTCACCCACACACTTACCTGCTCAGACATCTGAACCCCTGTCATTCTTCCAGCAAGCCGTGCCACCTCTAACCTCCATTTCCTTCGCCTGGATTTTTTTTTTTCCCTCCCTAATTCACTGAGACCCAAGTTTCAAATCCTAGCTCTGATATTACTTTCTCTTTGAAATGAGTCCTGGTTAAGAATACTTCATGATGGCAGAATAGCATCTATCACAATACTGCACCGGTCCCCTGACTAAACTAGCAGCCTAACTTTCTGCTTTTCTACCTTTCCTTCAGTTTCTTCAATTCATGCACCTTCATACTTACTATGGTGTCTTTCTGCGAGATTGTGAATCCCTTTTCGTACTTTAGAACTTTCTCAAATGTCAATTCCTTCGGGCAACCTTTTCTAATCCTTTAAGTTAAATAGTCTTATAGCAGCCTGCACCTCTCCTTTGAAACACTGATTATTTTATGTCCGTCTTTCTTATAAAACTGTCATCTCAGTGAGGTTAGGACTGTATCTTTATTGGCCTCTGCTGTGTTACAACTTTCTGGCACAGTTCCTGGCATTTGTGAGGCCCCAAAAACTGTGTATTGCCTTTATTATTTCTTCTCAGTGGATAGTGAAATCCTTGGGGTCAAGGATCTTGTCTTTGATTTGTTTTCTTATGTCATAACAAAATACCAGGTGCAAAACAGGTATTAGATAAATGTGTGTTAAATGAATAAAACACAAAAGAAAATATCTAGAGCAGAATTTCTCAATCTAGGCACTACTGGCATTTTGGGTCATATGATTCTTTGCTGTGGAGGGCCATCAGTAAGGTGTTTAGTAGCATCCCTGACCTCTACCCACCAAAAGCCAGTAGCACCCCTCCTAGTTGTGAAAACCAAAATTATCTCCAGACATTGCTAAATATTTTTGTGCTGGGTGGGGCAATGGGCAGGGGTGTGCAAAATCACCACAAGCTGAGAATCACTGATCTATAGTACACATTTTTAAACTGCTCAAACCGTAAACATGAACTGCTAGCTTTTGCAAAAGAAAAGTGACCAGTGAGCAATGGATAACAATTATAAACTTTATTTAGGATTATTTGAAGATTTATTTCATTGATGCAGGCTATCATGCAAGCTGCTTGGCAAATCAACTTTTATGTAGGCAGATACAGGAGTTAATAAATATTCTGAGAATATCCTTATAAGAATTAAATCAGATAATGTACATAGAAGTATCTTAGATCAGAGCTCATAGTAGCTCGTAGTAGCACTTCTGTTATTATATTCTTTCCTTGATCTAATTAAGTCATTTGGTATAAAATAGTCATAGCTAACAAAGATAAATTAGGAAGAGTTTAGTCAAATGAGAACATGAACACACAGAGGCACACACAATCTATTTAGTTAAATTTTTTTTAAGGCAAAAGTTTTTGATCAGTTGATCGACTGAGTTCTTTGTTGGGGAACTAGAGTGTTGACACAAAGAGTTTGTTAGTTTCTTTCCTGCTGGGGCACACTAAATTACATCCCACCAACTTAAGCTCCCCTGGAGTGACTCACACAGTGGTTGACTTTTAGAGTTCACCAGAGGTGAGTGTTCAGGCTATATGAGGTCAGATTTTCTCCATGAAGCAGGACAAACAAAAATTTATAATGCCAGGCTGCTTGATATAATTTCTAAAAGTAGAAGGCCACTGGTTTTTCCCTCCCTCAACTCTTTCCTGGAAAGAGCATATAAGAATTATCCCCAGAGTTGCTGGAAGATGGAGAATTTCTGGGTAAGTAGATTTATTTTTTCATACCCAGTGGGATTGATGGCTGACTGAGTAGTAAATTTAGTCTCAGTGTTTTAGCTCACAAATAAAGAAGTAATAAGAGAAGCTCTACATGTGTATTGGCTGAAATAGAAAATGAACAATAAGCAACCGGGGTTTTTAAGGAAACACATCCTGCTGGAAAAATGTTTATTGCTATTTTAGAAAGAATTGTAAAATTGGGAGGTAGAGGGAAGTGTCGACATCATGCACTTTAAACTGAGGTAAATGTTAGATACAACAATTTATGAAATGCGATTTGCAAGAACAAACAGTCAACTTAGATTGCAATGTGGCTACAAGCCTGGGAGGAAGTGTAAGGATATTGGGGGTCAGGGAGGGAGGTCTGTAGCTAAGTCTGCAGAAAACCTAGGATTATTATTGCTGTAATTCAGTGAGCTTTATTCCTATATTTGGGTTTTGACTAAAATTGTTTGTTTGGCTATGGCTTCCCTAAGTGAAATATTTTGTGTGGTACATAGAAATTCCTCAGTGCATTTTTTGTTTCCTGTGATTTATGCACTGAATTTTCTTCATGATTCTAAATTAAAAACTGAAAACAATTTCGTACTTTCCTTTTTCCAACTTAAGAATTGCTTTCTTGTAAGACACATGCCCATACATATAATGACTTTAGGTAGCTATATGATCCTAGGAGAGTCATAACCACTTTGGCCTCAGTTCCATATTTGGAGAAGGATGAATTTGGAAGCTTCAACAAAGTACGAATTCTTCTACTTGACTCCTTTCTGCTTGAATCCAAATCCATTTTCTCTTGCTTTCTTCAGGTTAAGATGAACTCAGACTAAAAAATGTGTCTTTGGGCTTCCCTAGGATCACCCCAATCTGATTATGACTTGGAATCTAATGAAAAGGCATGGAGTCCTATACTATGAGTAGAAATCTTAGCAATCAATGTCAGCCCACAATCAGAAGCCTATGAACCAACATCAGGGTTATGGAAACAGGGCCAAACAGGCTAGGAAACTGAAGAAAACAAATAAGGAGATGTCTACTTATTAAGTCTACTTAAGTCTAGTACTTATTGGCTCTGTGACCTTGAACAGCTTGCTCCTGGTCCTCAGTTTCTTTATCTGTGAAGTGGAGTTTGCCATTTGTTCCATGAAAGTGTTCTAGAAAGACTTAAGAATCTGTTCACAGTGGCCTCAGACCAAGATAAAGGGGAGGAGACCATGAGAAGACTCATAGTGGAAAATGAGGCTGATCAGGGTAATTATTCTTTTGTATCTTGAAATTTCTCAAAGATTTATTTCATCACAATTAGTCTGGTCCACTGACCAGGTGGCTAACATGTGGGTAAACCAATTTCATCATGATGTGTTGCAGCACTCCCTCTGTAACTTGACTGTTGAATGATACACAAAGTAGTCACCACTTGTCTCCTTACGTGACTGTATTAGTCTGCTCAGGTTGCCATAACAAAATGCCAGATTGGGTGGTTTAAACAACAGAAATTCATTTTAGCACAGTTCTGGAGCCTAGAAGTCCAAGATCAAGGTGACAGCAAAGTTTTCCTGGTGAAGCTGCTCTCCTTTTGTTGTAGATGATAACTTCTTGCTGTGTCCTCATGTGGCCTTTCTTCTGTGCAGGCACAGAGAGAGAGAGAGAGCTCTCTGGGGTCTTCCTCTTCTTATAAGGATACCATTTCTATCAGATTAGGGCCCCATGCTTCGAACTCATTTAACCTTAATTACCTCCCTAAAGGCCATACTCCAAATACAGTCACATTGGCTGAAGTTCCAATATATGAATTTTGGTTTGGGGGAGATGGTAGTGCACAATTCAGTCCCTAATACCAACCAACTATTAGGTCTCTTTGGTACTTATGGGATCTAAGGGAGAGATGATTGAGGAAAGGCAGGGTAGCAGGACTGTTTCTTGTAGATCCCAGGATTGTTTGGATCCCTAGTTTGGAACTGTTTTTTATTTGTTTGTTTTTGTTTGTTTTTTTTACTAATTCCCACGTATGAATCCATCTACCAAGAATAATAGATACATCAGACATTCCCAACCAGTCATATGGAAATAGCACTGGACTTTGTGTTATATATCTTAATTTTGTTACGTATTCACTCTGTGGCCTTGGAACTTATCTGAGGATCAGTTTTCCCCCCTCTAAATAGGAATCATAAGGTACTATCCCTGCTTGAATATAGACAAACTACTGCTAAATGAACTACTTACCATTTTCACATAGGTCCTATACCTTTCTGTTACTCTTTACTTTTTCTAATATTAATTTCCTTATTTCAGGATCAGTTTCTGTTCCACTTCTTCTATGAAGGCTTCCATGATATCCTAAAATATTCTCTCCTATTAATAATCCAACAAGATTTCCAGGGTATCTCAAATTAATGACTTGTCCTAGAATTCTTTATGAAAACCCTTACCATATTTTGAGAGCAGTGGCTCTGTAATTTAAAATTTTATTCCTACTATTTTCTTTCTCTACACATTTTTTTCAGCACAATTATTGTGTCAAATTATAAGGACTGAAACTAGTTTAAAAAGCAAATATTGTAGAAAGAAGCAGAAACCAGCTCCAGAAAGCCTTCAAAGATACCCTTGGCTGATTTTTGTGTCTTGTCACTGTGGCATCTATCATAAAATCTAACACACGCTTCTCGCTTCTCTAATCATTCATTTACTTATCTTTCTCCCCACTCTATTCTGAGATCACAGAGGGCAGGGACTCTTGTTCTTTTCTATGCCACTAGGGGTGTTATACTCCCTATTAGATCACAGGTTTTCAATACATTGAAAGGAAAATGTGCAATTGAAAGACAGGGATTTAACTCAACTTTTATATTTTCCCAGCAGTGAAATATTTATTCTCCCAGTACCTTACACCACGGGCCAGTGTCCCTTCACTGGTTAAATATTTATGGAGTATCCACAGTGTATTAGGGTCTGTAATAGGCAACATGAATTTACAGAGAAGATGGACCCAGCCACTAGCTTCAATATGTCAATCTTGTAGATAGAAAATTATACCACAGTGTGAGATGCACAGTGATAGAAGGAAGCACAGAGGCTTCAGAGCCCAGAGGAAGCCCAGCTGTTCCACACACTTACTTTTTTTCTCCCTTATACACACCAGGTTCTTTTCCACCTCGAGGTCTCCGCACATGTTCTTCCACCTGCCTAGAACATGCTTTTCCTTCTGTCCATATGATTGGCTTCTACTAACCATTTATTTTTCAGTTTCAATGCCCCTTCAAAGGAAAGACATTCTTGATATTCTAACTTTCAGTCAGCTTCTCTTATTCATTTTTACGTTACCTTTGTTTCTTTTATAACTTTTGTGAAATTCCACTTTGGAACATGTAATTAGTTTGTTTGCATGTGTAATGTCTTCTTTCCTCATTAGATGATGCACTCTATGAAGGAGAAACTATATCTTTTGTTCAACACTATTTGAAGCACAGAGAACAGTCCCCAGAATAATGTAAGAGCTCAATAAACATCAGATGATTGAATAAAGGCAAGAATGAAATAATGACATTTGCAGCAACATGGACGGACCTAGAGATTATCCTACTTAGTGAACTAAGCCAGACAGAGAAAGACAAATATCATATGATATCACTTATGTATGGAATTTAAAAATTGATACAAATTAACTTATTTATAAAACAGAAATAGACTCACAGGCATAGAAAACAAACTTACGGTTACCAAAGAGGAAAGTGGGGGGAGGGATAAATTAGGAGTTTGGGATTAACATATACACACTACTATATATAAAATAGGTAACCAGCAATGACCTACTGTATAGCACAGGGAATTATACTCAATATCTTATAATAATCTATAAGGGAAAAGAATATGAAAAAGAAAAAAATATATGTATACACTGAATCACTTTGCTGTACACCTGAAACTAACACAACGTGGTAAATCAACTAAATGTCAATTAAAAATAAATACATGAATAAATAAATACAATTAATTTTGAAAATTAAAAAAAAGAATGAATGGGCAGAGAATGTTCAGCCCCATGGAAACCAGTGAGAAGAGGGCACGAGAAAAGCTAGCCAGTAATGTTTGTTTAGGATTATTCCATGATTCAAGAGCTTTGATCTTACTCTCTGCACATTTGTTATAAGCAAATGTAAGCATTTTGCAGATACGAAATTCCAAAACACAGAGCTAAGTCCCTCTTCCAGAGATAAACAAGTAATACAAGGTGGAATGAATGCTCATAGGTTTATTTTGAACCTAAATCCTCTACTTTTTCATGAATTATGACAGTACCTCTAGCAGGTGCAAGAATGGCTGCTCTCACCATTCATTTCCTTCTGGGGAAGCAAAGACTTCACTGCTCCAAAGTATTTTACAAACACAACATATCCAGGATTCAGAGAGTTGGATAAAGGAATTTCTATTGTTTCCTTATAAATCCTATACACTCCTTAATTTCTGCCTCTGGAATCTCTCCTCTTATTTTAATGTTCATTGTATTCTGTTTTACATTACTTTGGTCCTGTTGTCATCTAGATAAGGAATATTAAATTTATCATTACATCTTGCATCTCCATGCACTTTGCGTATTTTGCAGCAATTGCTTTGTTCACTACTAATTCTTTGCTTCACCAGAGTTAACTCTTTTACTAACAACCACAGGTTTTCAATGCTCTGTCTAGTCAACATTTCCTAATTTCTTCTTCTCATTCCTTTTATGTATTATTGAATTTTCTAAGTGAATTATTTAACTCTGCATAGCATTTTGAGATGTGACTTGCATGAAATATGTTGTACAAACTAAAAGCATATCGTATTAAAATGTCTATAATAACTTGAAGGAAAAGCCCCCAGGGAATACACTTGCTGTATATAATGGCTGTGGGGAAATTTTGAGCTCTAATATGACAGTGACATGAAGCAAACAAAAAAAGAGACATTATTACATGTGGAGATTTGACTTGCATTTAAGTAGATAAAATGTGTTCATGTGCCAACTAGGTTTTTTTCTGGTTTTATTTAAAACTTTCTTTTCCCCTTTGACTTTAAAGGTAATCAAAAGATAGAACATTTTCCCCTTAATTAATCTCTACAACAATTTTGTGGAGTGAGGAGTATTATCTCCATTTTATAGATAAGTCAAAGATTTACCTGTAATAGAAAGTCAAAGATGTTAATTGACTTAAAGGTTTTTCTGATTCCAAAGTTTCTGGCTTTTCTCTAGATTCCTGCTTAAAGAATATATGGCAGTGGACATAGTGTAATTGAGTGGATTGAATTCTGCCCTTAATGGTTTTAGTCACAGAGCTGAGTAAAGACTGTGTTTGGGGGTTTTAATGGAACAGACATGTTGTTCAGTCAGAGTGTTTTCTTCTAGAACATGTCTCCATAACTTGAGCCCAGAAATCAGGGCCTTATAATTACACCATCTCTCAAGTGGTGGCAGCTTTGCCTGTTGCCCAAATGCTTATATTCAAACATCCTTGCTTGACTATAAAAGCCCTTGGTAATTTAGACCCACCTATGACAGCAACCAAATACCCTTTCTTTCAATTACACTTGTATTTCTAGATAATGGAATGGGTTGGAAAATATTTCTTACTCCCTTTTCTCAGAAGAAGATGGGCAGGGGGAGAAAAAGACCTTATCCAGCAAAGTTGATGCTAGTCTTCAGAGGACAAAGAGATAACCTGGATGGCAAATGTATATTATCTTTGTCTTAGCTCAGGCTACTATAACAAAATACCACAAACTGGGTGACTTAACAACATAAAGTTATTTCTCACAGTTCTGGAGGCTGGAAAGGCACCAGCAGTTTCCATGCCTGGTAAGGGTCTGCTTCTTATTTCTTTTTTTAAAAAATTTTTATTGGAGTGTAGTTGATTTACAATGTTGTGTTAGTTTCATGTGTACAGCAAAGTGAATTCAGTTATACATATACATATATCCACTCTTTTTTAGATTCTTTTCCCGTACAGGCCATTACAGAGTATTGAGTAGAGTTCCCTGTGCTATACAGGAGGTCCTTGTTAGTTATCTATTTTATATGTAGTAGTGTGTGTATGGCAATCCCAATCTCCCAACTTATCCATCCCCTGATATCACTTATATGTGGAATCTATAAAAGGGTACAAATGAACTTATTTACAAAACAGAAATAGAGTCACTTCTTAGTTCCTAAATAGCCGTCTTCTTGCTGTGTCCTCAACATAATGGAGAGAGAAGCAAACTCTCCTGTGACTCTTGTAAGGGCACTAATCTCATTCATGAGGGCTCTACTCTCATGATCTCATCTAATCCTGATTCTTTTCCAAAAGACCCACCTCCTAACACCATCCTATTAGGGGTAGGGTTTCAAAATATGAATTTTAGGGGAACACAAGCATTCAGTCTGTTACAGTGTTTAATTGCCTGTAGACCACAGGATAAACCTCAGCTAATAGAAGAAGTGCTCTTTCATCAATGTGGGATTGAACTGTGTTTGCTCAGAGGAAAATTCATGCTTTTACTAGCAGAGTTTGCGCAGGGAGATATAGTCAGTAGATTTTGGGAGGCTCATATTCAGACCAGTTCATGCTATTAGAACGTGTTTCTTCTCCAGAAACTGGGATGTGAATTGCACAAGCCCAGGTTGTGGTGATGTTTGAATGTGCAAACCAAGAGGCATCAAGGAATGGAAGCTCTTCCTGTGGGGAGAGAAGACATTGAATGTGAGAGAGAGGGGCTTCATCAATCTGAGAAATTTGAACTCCGTTTTGAAGAGACATGTATGAAGTTGAGTGGTGGCAGGGGTGGTGGTGGTAGTGATCTCGAGTGGGGGATGGGTGGAAGGGGAGTTCCTTCACGACAAACCTTTTGCAAAGGCATATGTGAAATAGGCCCTAACCCTGACACACACACACACACACACAGAAGCAGACACAAACACACATTCACACACACACACACAGGTGGATTTGTTTAGTCCTTTGTGGATCTGTATCACAAAGAATTTGCATATAAGCATCCTAGCTGAGAGTGTTCACTCTGATGGAAGCGTATGACTGAATGGCAAGGAGGGCCAAGTATGAACGCAAATAAGGAAACATATCTTTATCTTTTAACCTAGGTGGCACACAGAAGATGCCAGGCACTAGAGAAAGCAAAGTTGATTTTTAAACCACTCTGCATAATTTCATAATATAAATAGAGGTCATCCTTTGGAGACTAAAGTACAGAGAGTTATAGTTCTTTTAAAAATATTGCCACATAAATTACGTTAATTTTCAAAGCCTATGTCAAATCTCAACGTTTCTTAAGTTGGTAGTGATAATTCTCTCTAGCCATGAATGAGTATTTTGGTATTTTTTAAGTTGGTTATTATTTACATGTGATTTATTGAAGATGTACTTCGTGGCAAGAAATGTGTGAGGCTTTAAATATGCTGAAATGTGCAGGCTGACATGAGCACGTGTATCAGGAGCCACATAGAAAGATGACCATTCTAAGCCTGAAAATAAAAACCCCTCTGCCCCATCTCCTTGAATAGGTACCTGTCAATTTCCATGCTAGCTTTTTGGTACTTGGTGCGCCAAATGACTTGAGTTTGTTAAATGTAATGCAAAAGGTTCCCTTTTTCAAAAATTATGCTCTACTCTTTAAGGCAGAATTTTATAAAATTGAATTTGCCCAATCCATGGAGAAACTGGGTATCATCAGTAAGTGATTCTGTTTTGTGCATCTTGGCCCCAAATCTTTATTATGATAGTCATGAATGTTGACATTCAAATACTAATATAAAAATAACATAGGTATTAATGTGTTCTTTTCTTAAGAAACTTTATATTGTAAAAATTGTATTATAAAAGTAATTGTTTTTTTTCCCTGTGGGAGTATGGCTTGAGAGGTTTAGATTCCCATTTAAAAATCCAATCTTACTGCAGAGATTTCAATTTAAAGATTTTTTAATATAATGTAAATGCTTAGCTAAAAAAATCTGAAGATGACTAAAAAATTCAGAATTTGATTACATCTTGCTCTTGACAAATACTAACAATCTCACAATGTTTATAATCACTAGCACCATCATTTGTGTATTAGTTTTATATGTTCCCATAATTTAATCATTTTTATCTCCCATTGTTACAATATACAATGCAGAAAGCCACTGGAACCATTGGACATGAGGAATAACTTCTTTGTGATCATGTCACTAGTTTGTGACCATTATCAGCATGATGCAATGCATGTTCTCCAAAACAATGACAGTTCACAGTTATTAAACGCTTACTCTTTTGCAGATACCTCATAAGCACCTTTACGTAAAATATTTAATTTATTGTTACAACAGTCCTATGAGATTGGTACTGATTTTAATTCCACATTAGTAAAGATAAAGTGGCTTCCAAGTTGGTAAATAGCTGCACTGGGATTTGAACCCTGGTAGTGGTATCTCCACAGCTCATGGTCTTAACTAATCCACCTTAATAGTGCCCCTCATTAATCAAATGACATTTTGAAAATGAAAGCTGTAGTAATACCTTACTTTATTAAGACAGCATATGTGGTAGGGAGAAATGAGTATATTTTGCTATATAATACATTTGGACACAGTATATATAAAATAAATACATACGTTAATGGAGTTCTGTTATAAACTTCCAATTACTTCTTACTCACGTATCAATGACCATTTTGACCCCAGTGTCTTTCATGACTTAAATTGCCTTTCTCTCCTCCACTGATTTCGATCAACTTTTTCAGTTTATTTCACAATTTCTGTGCTGTGTCATCTACTTCTTGCTTTGGTACTCTTTTTACCATCAGCAGAAAAAATACATTTTGTTCATGCACTAGCCCAAATTGTATTCTTTAAATAGCATTTCTTTAGTAGTTGATAGTTGTTTTTTAAGAGTGACTTTGCTTCCTAATAATGGGTAGTTTGCATAGTACTGGTAGTTTGCTTGCCTTGTTGGGTAAGGAATGCAAACACATGTTGCAATTTTCTCTCTTACCTGAGTACTCCAGGCTAGAATTCTCTATATTGACATCAGATATTTGTTTATTTATTGCCAAAGACTATAGGAGGTGATTTTTTGAAACATTTTTTTAAAAAAGTTACAAACATTTTCAATTTGTAGTCTCAGCTATTTTCCCATGAGTTAGCACCATGACACTACCTATGCAATAAAATTTAATATTATATCACTCTCTCAGAGTTGTATCTCAAGCCATGACAACTTAATGTGTATCCAATATCATGTAGATTGTTGTTCAACTTATCATGCAATGGATGAGTATAAGACCTCTGTAATCATACTATGGTTCAATCTGACTGTATTATTGTAAATAAGTGACAAAGCCTCTTTAAATCTCACTTTATATTAACCTGTAAGTTGTGACTTGGATTTAACTAATAGCCCAGTACCTGCAACAGAGTATGAGCTAGCTCTATACAGGTTTGATTCCCTTTATTAAGTGAATCCCTTAATAACTCTCAGGATGATCCCTGAGAGTTTTCATCATGAATAGATGATAAATTTGGCAATTTTTTTCTGTATCCATTGACATGATCATATGGTTTCTTTTCTTTAGGCTTTTAGTATGGCGTACTAGCTGAGGTCCTATACAATCTATACTTTCCAGCTAACCCTCCAATATTGTCCCCTACTATTCTCTCTCTCTCTCTCTCTCTGCTCCAGGCACATTGCTTCCTTTCTATTTCTTGGCTACTTCGTGCCTTTGGACCTTTGTACTTGCTCCATCTAGCTTTCTGCCAAGACTTCCACATGATTAATATTTTAACTTCCTTAAAGTCTCTGCTCAGATTTTATCTCCTTAATGAGTCATACTCTGACCATCCTATTGAATTATGTAAGCTGAACCTGGCATTTCTGATCCCCTGCAATCTGGCTTGTTTTTTTACATAGCATTTATTACCTTCTAATGCATTATATAACTTACTTTTCATTGTGCTTATTGAATATTTTTTCTATCCCTCCATCCCAACTGTCCCTCTCTTCCTCTAGTTCTCTCCCCTACAAAAATATAAGCTCCATGAGGGCAGTGATTTTTATTTCTTTCATTTTTTGATGTACCTCAAGTACCAAGAACTGGCTCCTGGTAGATATTTTATCCACATTAGTTGAATGAATGCCTGATTAACAGAGTGAATACTTGAATGGGTTCTGCTTTCCTCTCCATCTGCCTCATTCTCACCTATTACAGGTAGGTTTCCACATGTAACTGAGGGACAAGTGGAGTATGGTCATCGGGAGCTCCATTCTTACATCACATCACCTTAGGGAATCCAGAGGAAAGAGATGTACAATAGATAGATAGATAGATAGATAGATAGATAGATAGATAGATAGGTAGGTAGGTAGATAGATAGGTAGAGAAAAGAATTGTGAGAACTGTGATTGGTGAAGCTTGGCTAGTGTTTTTACACCCATTTACGGGGTAGTATGAGCAAAAGAGTCTCTCTCCAGAATCAGAACCATGTGGATCTTGGGTTAGGGTGGGATCAGGTCATTGATCCAGAGAAAGTAATGTGTTTTACTAGAAGAAAGGGCTGTGGAGATGTTGGGCAAACAAAATCCACAGATGTTCACCACTGTCTTTATTTCAATGTGACACCTCCACAGAACATCTTTATTTGACTAAAAGGCCCAAAATTACCAGCTATGTCAGTTCACCTTAAGTCATCTCAAAGGAGGAGTTAGTTACTCAAAAGTTGGCACAAGCTAACTCTTCCAAGTTACTTTGTTAACCATTTAAAATTCAGAAAATTCTGTTTACTTTGCTCTTTGCTTCCAGACCTTTCCAACTAACCACATTGTTAGTTCTTTCTAAATACACATAAAGAGGGTTCTTGGGTAGCCACAAAGTTTATGTGTATTTGAGAGAAAATTGCTTTAGTCAACAAAGATAACTTCTCCATATTGGCAAAGCTCTCCACAACTTATAGCAATTATGGAAAGATACAGAGTTGAGGAAGGATACCACAAATAAAAACAAACTTGAGACTTTATAATGGATGGAACAAGTAATATCAAGAAAACATTGTAAGAGGGAAAGCTGTTAAAAATATTAAGTTTCCTATAGCATCTTAGCCTCTGTCTGAAAAGTAAAATTTTGTAGAGTGAAACAAAGTATCAATTACATTATTTTTATTTAAATAATGTCATTTAATTTTAAAATAATGTTATTTATTAATATTAACATTTAATATATTATTTAATTTTCATCACAACACTAACGTATGGGATTTGTTATCACATTTTACAGATGAGGAACCAAATTCTCAATAGTTTAAGTAATTTATTTAATCTCATCCATGGCAAAGTGGAGAATCAGACTAACCTATGATTATCTGATTCTAAACTTCAATTTTCTACTTTAGACAGCAACAACATTCTCCTAAGAGAAGTAAGACTATTTTCTTCTAAATTATAATATCGTACAATTTACCTAGCTGTTATAAGTGAAGGTGACGGCTGCAATATTGAACCAGGTTCATTAGGTTCAAAATCTCTGTGCATTATTTTGTATAACTCCAATATCCAAACAAGTGAAATGAAGGGAAGTTCATACACTGATTCTTCTGCTTATTATTAATAAAGGCTCAGAGTTAAGAATAAAAATCAGTTAGTGAACTGCATAAATGCAAATGCATATTTAAGCCAATCTTTATTATTAGAAGGTTGATTTCTATAGTAAGAATGATTAATTACTACCCCAAAAGTATTCCAGATGAAAAGCATTTTGACTATACCATAACAATAACATCTTGTAGTGATCCTGGGAACTTCTATTATACTGTCTTTTGTAGCAAAGATTTCAAGTCGTTAAAAACTCAGTTTATTTCTATAACAATAAAATGTTTAAGAAGAATGTTATTATTTCCTATTACTTGAACTAAAAATAACACCAGAAACCATGGGACCCAATAAAGTAAAGGGCAACAGCAGCCTATTATTTTTGAAGAATGGACACATATTTAACGAAGAAGAAATATTCCTATGGCATCTATCTATATTGTGATATCCAGGAGTACTTTCACCTCTGATGGTAAACAGTACTGGAATTCCAGTTAGATTAATTGTGAGACATCTTGTTGGCTGATGCTTTTCTACTACCTTGTCGGGTGAACTTGGGCAAGTCATTCAAGTTCTATGAGTCATTGTATCTTCATTTTAAAAATATGTCAGCTTTACCAATATTTTATTAGAATACAGTAGTAATACATATACATACACACGCACACACACACACACACAGAGTAAATTGTAAAATCCTAAACGTAAAAGGGATTGTTCTTAATGCATTATTAATTACTCTAAAAATTTCTTTCAGCATTTTTGTCACTGCAGTCATTGGTCAAAAGTTCTTATAACCAAAAACTTGTCTTTATAAACAGAAAGCCAAGGTGGACTGCAAAGGCGGGGGGAAGGGATGCTTTATTTGTACAATATCTTTGAAATGTTTTAGCTAGCTAAAAACTTGAATACTTATCTTTCTAGATGTAACAATTAATAAGAACATCATATGTCTCTGTGTGTGTGTGCGTGAGTGTGAGTGTATTTTAAGAAAAGACTTGTTAACAGTAAGAAATGTGTGGCTGTATCATTGGGAATTTTACTATAAAATTACTAACCAGAAAATATGCAACAGTAATTTCTTTTCTGAGTAAACTTTGAAGAGCATATTCAATGTTTATTTAAAGAAATAGTTACCATGGCATCCTTGCAGAAAAATACACCAGCACATGAAAACTAAAATAGCAATTTTAGTATTGTTCTTCAGGATGAAAAACAGCATTTGCAGCTAATATTATAAAAGCATGACTATATATGCTTAAGAGCATATATTCCAATTGGGGGACTTTTCAGGAAAAAAAATGAGTTAAATAATTTTTTTAATAAACGATATCACTTTAATTTAAATAGCTATGTAATTACGTTTATGTAAATTAAGATGAGATAATTTTTTTCAGAACAAATAAAATTGCATTTCTCTGGATAAACTGCTAACATTTATCTTTATTTCTATGACTCCCCTATAGGCTCTGTGGCCTTTAACTTGCCACATTACTTAACATTTCTCAGAATGTGAACTCCCCCCTTCCCCAAAGGCAAAGTTCTTTCATGTATTTTTGTTCTATACAAAGACTCCATTTGATTGATATTCCATTTTCTATATCCCACAACACATCTTCTCAGTGTGTTCTGCTCTATTCTTTAAGATTTAGCTGAAAAGTTTTCATATTTTGAGCTTTCCTCTACTACGTGGTAAAATCAGGAGTTTTTGTGTTTTTATAATTATTTTCATTTACTTCTGTAATAATGCAGTCTAATTCTAGTTTACATGTTTGACTCATCAACCTAACATGAGCTCCTTAAGAGAAAGGTTCACAAAGAAAAAGATTCATAGATTTAGGTTTATTCATTCATTCATTCATTCTTCATTTTAACAAATATTTTTGGAGTATTTGTCTTACGTCAAGTAAGCAATCATCATTGAAAATTCACATAGGCCTTGCCTTCATCAAACTTACATGGACCTATCTCCCAGTGGGAATGGAGACTATCAAATAATCTTACAAGGAAGTTCATTATTGCGATCGTTTTAAATTCTGTGAAGGTAAGGGTGCTGTGCTAGGATACCTGTGATAGAGAAATTTGGTCTAATTCAGGAGATCAGAAAACGCATCCCTAAGGAAAGACCTTGTGATGGGTTATAGAACCAGTATAAGGCTTTTTTGGCTGAAATAGAGAAAGTGAAGGGATACTGTGTAGGACGTGAGCTGAGACAGAGGTAAGGACCAGACCTATCTGGAGCTCTGTCTCTATCCCAAAACAAATGGAAACTTGCTAGAAGTTTTTAAGGGAGGCAGCAACATCAGAAAAGAACAAAGTCATATTGTCTTCAGTTTGTGTGAGGCAAATGTCAAATGTCACATGATACCCAAGTGACAGGTGATGATAATTGGGACTAGGTGGAGAGAACAAGCCAGATTTGAGCTCTATTTAGCAGGTGACCCTAATGAGACTTTTTTAAAAAATTATGATTATGAAACAGATCTTTTAAAAATTTTATTGGCATGTAGTTGCTTTACAATGTTGTGTTAGTTTCCACTGTACAGCAAAGTGAATCAGCTATACCTATACATATATCCCCTCTTTTTTGATTTCCTTCCCATTTAAGGAGTTGGGAGACTGAGGGAGCTTCAGATGCCAGGGACGCTGTCCAGGTTTCTGGCTTGAGTCCCTCCAGCTGACAGTCTTGGTCTGAGAGCTCCTAGAGCGGCTCTGATTCAGCCTTGTGGTTTTTTCATAAACCTTGTTCTTGCTCAGTGCCTTGGCCATTATATTTAGTGTTTGCTTATTTTTAGTGTTTAAAACAATTACTGTGGTCATGCACTGTATCTGGTAGTTTTTTTTTTAAAAGTAAGGCAGATTCTTTCTCTTAAGAAACGTATTAGGGTTCCGTTAGGTACAGAATTATTACATATATTCTCTCAGTCTCTCATGGTGAAATATTCTAGGTATGATCATTAAAGATGCTTTATCAGGGAGTGCAGGGGCATAAAAGAGTTACTACAAACAGAAAAATGTGAGGAGAAACATATAATGGAAGTAATTAAGTTTAATATCTTAAGAGATAAATATGATTTTAAAAGGCAGCTATGAGTATTCTGGCAAAGTGAACATTTTGAACAATGGCATGGAGGTGAGAATAAGGAGGGACAACACAAAAGTAATGAAAAGTCTAATTTGGTGGGAACACAGTGTTTGAAATAAAAAAGAGAGCACTAGAAAGTTTGATTTGGGTTTTGACTGATGACATGAGGATTGTTTGCTTAATTTAGTTAGTGGAAAGTGTTTTGAGTCAGATACAACAATTGGTAAGAATTGGAATAGAGGAGACACAAGATACTAGAAGATATTAGATACAAATAAAAATATTTACTTGGTGTATGGTCAGCATAATTTATGTTTGATGAAATTTGAGGATCAGAGAGGAAGAAAGGTGGACATACTAGTAAAAATGTTGTTAGACTCTGAAACAAATAACCTCCAAATTCCCATTGTTTGGTAAAACAGAGCTTTATTTCTCACACAACTTTCCAAAGCAGATGTTCCTGGCTGGTGAGTATCTTTTCTCCATGTGGTGACTTAGGGACCCCGAATGTGCCATCTTGTGGTTCTGCAATGCCCTAATACCTTGGAATCCCTTCATCCAGTTGGCAGAAGGGGAAATAAAGCATTAAGAAGATGTGCTTTCTAAAAGCTCCAGCCTGAAAATTATACATATAACTTCCACCTGCATTGCATTATCTGTTAGTCTCATAGCCAAATCTGAACACACGAAGGTGGAGAAATATAATTGAATCATGTATTAAGGCAAAGAAGAAGGAAACAGGTTCTAAGAGACAGCTAGCTCTCTCTTTCAAAAGTAGTTTCAAAAATTTCCGTGACTGTGCATTGGTGTTGGTGTCACTAGTTAACGTAAACAATACACAAGAAGAGTGATGCGAGGATGCTGAATATGCTTAATATGAAGTTGTAGGGCATTTTTTGGGGATATTTCCAGCAGAAGTTTGGTTTAGAAGTCTGAAACTTGGGGAGCACATTTGGGTTGCTTTTTGAATATGGCGGAGGATTTATAGGCTAAGCTGACTCTTGTAGAATTTATTCTATCAATAACGATATGTTGGTGCTAGAAATAAAGTGATAGATTAAATAGATATGATCCCTTCTCTTTAGTGAAAAAGAAGGGGACTTAGCAAGTTGACAAGAGAGCAGTTTAAATCAACACTGTCCAATAGAAGGTTCTGTGATCATGGATATGTTCTATTTCTGTTCTGTTCAATATGGTAACCACTAGCCACATGTAGCTATTGAACACTTGAAATGTGACCAATGGGGCTAAGAATACCAATGTGAAATTTTATTTAATTTTTATTAATTTAAATTTAAAATCTAAATAGATTGAAATCCCTAATGGACAGAGACTATATTTTAACTCAAGTGAATGATAACAGTCAACAGCAACGATGACAAATACCTCTGGAGCGCTTACCACATGCCAAGCGCGATTCAAAACACACTGTATGTATTAACATACAACCCTGTGAGGTTAGTAATATTATTATAATTATCATTTTTTCTGGCAAGGGAACTAAGGCACAGGGCTATGAGATCTATTTCCTCCTCTTAGAAACTACACAGTCCAATGCATGAACTCTACAAACAGAGCATTCTTTTGCAACATTGCTAAGAGCAAATACAAAGGAACCAGCAAACACCTGTAAGAAACTGGGAAGCAAAAGCTGGAATTCACCCAATGAAAGAGCTGTAGAGGCTAGGATAAAAAATGGAATATACTAGGTATGAACTAAGGCAGGACAGCAAAGATGGCCGCACAAAAATCTCTTTTATAAACATGTAGTCAGTGTTCTTCATTCCTTTTTTTTTTTCCCCTAGAATTATACAATATTCAGGATACTCATTAACCCATCTGGCAAACACCCAGTTGTTTTTTTTTACTTGAATCCTACGTTGGATTACAGCATATGGAGCCCCTAACAATATGGAAATGTTGAAACATCAAAACTGAAAGTTCTTTACCCTCCTCTGCCCTCTGCCTTCAGTTGATCTACTCGCAGTCTGCTTAAAGCTGGAAGTAGCTACCACGGCCTGGCTGCCCTTTCCTCAGAATAGGTCAACCTGCCTGGAACTGAGTTCAGCCCATTTCCATGCATCATTAAGGCTGGATAATGATTAGCTAAATTATTCCTTCTCTAAGCTTAATGAGCTGTGATGTGATACATTTGTAATTCATTCTAAAACATATAAAAATAGATGAAGTTTTGTTCAGAAAATCTTCCTCTAGAAACCATTCACTTGGCTCCTCCTTTGTCATCCTAGAGAAATACGGCCCACGTGGTAACCCAAGTCATTTATGAACTGTTATCAACTTTGAGACAATAACAGGGGATTTTCTTAGTTACACTATATATATGTGTGTACATTCCTTTTATGAAAATGTGACAATATAGAGTCCTGGAGGTCTCTCAAATGGGATAATATTTAATACCTTTCTTTTTTGTTGTTCTTTTCACTTTCCCTTTGAATTATTCTATTGTTTATGCCTTGCTGATATGTTTAATATAGATTTTTTCTATCTCAATTTATGCAATATAATACTGTTTCAGAAGAGTTACATTCCCATCTTATCTTTGCAAATGAATGAAGAAACTTACTATTTAAAGGAGTTGTGTGTGCATGATCATGTGTGACTCTAAATCTGCATAGATAGAGTTTAACATTATTTAAAGAAACTCACAACCGGATTTACCAATGTCACATTTTGTGCCAGAAACTCTACTTTATGTGTTTGTTAGGGCAGGCTCAGCTATGGAAACAAAAATGTCAGTGGCTTGACAAAATAAAAATGTATTTCTTCCTCATGTAACTATCCTGGGAGGTTGTTCAAATAGAGCAATTCTCCTCCCCTCAGTTATGCTGGTACCCTGTCTCCATCTAGCTTGGGGCTCTGTCATCCCTCAGGGAGAAAGAGGAAAGGAAGTATGAAAGTGGAACACCAACTCTCTTAAGAATTCTAGCCAAGAATTTTCCCACATCATTTCTGCTCACATTCCAATGGAGAGAGCCTAGTTTCACGATCTAACTGCAAGGAAGATTGGGAAATTAGTCTAGATTTGTATCCAGCTATGATCCCCATTTTGATGTAAGGAGAAATCTGATTTTGATGAGCAGCTGAGTTTCTGCCACATTCTGGATATGTAAAATACTGTACAGATCCACTTGGCATATCTTCTACTTTTTTAAAATAAAAATATAACTTTCATTTTTCAGATATTCCAGGCTTACACTGTCTCATTGTCTCCCCTATTCCCATGGTTTCTTTTGTCTTCTTTATTAATATATATATATATATTTCATTTATCTACCCTTGAAATGCTTTGACTCCTCCAATTTACCCCAGGCTTCAAACCCCACACACAGAAGTAGATCTCTCTTTGTAATGTTTATCCCATCTTTCTCTTTATTATTATTCTTTCTACCACTACATTTTAGACTTTGAGTCCATCTTAACTGAATTTTGCTATCACTCTCCCAGGGAGACTTCCCAACTCCTATCTTTTTCTCTTCCAATCCATTCAGTATATTGCTTCTAAATTAATTCCACACAATTCCTCAACCCCTAAATCCCTGGTTCAAAATTTATGATGATTTCTCACCATAGTTCTGAATTTGGACTTGCCTTACCCTAAAAGTCAAGGTGCTTCTTACCATGGTATCAGTCTGCCTTGCATGTACTGCCTTAAATTCTATAGAATACACTGCAATTCAGTCATTTCCCACAATCCATGTTTACTGCTTTTCTATCACTGCTCTAGCAAATCACCCCAAATTTAGTAGCTTAAGACTAGACAAATTTATTATCTTACAGTTCTGGAGGTCAAACATCAAATGAGTCTCACTAGGATAAAATCAAGGTGTCATCCTCTCTGTTTCTTTCTTAAGGCTAGAGGAGAGAGTCTATTTTCCTGCCTTTTCAGCTTTTAGAGGCTACCCCTATTCCTTAGCTTGTGGTCTCCTTCTTCCATCTTCAAAACCTGCAATTTGCTTCTTTTGTAATCTATTTCTCTGCCTCTCTCCTGTGATTACATTGAGACCAACCTGATTATCTAGGAGAATCTTTCTATCTTAAAGACAGGTGATCAGTAATATTAATTCCATCTACAACCTTAATTCCCTTTTGCCATGTAACCTGACGTATTCACATATTCTAGGGATTAGGACATGGACATCTTTTGGAAGGGGCAGTATTCTGCCTACCATGCCATGTTTTCCCTCTCTCTTGACTCCTGCTTAATCTTCCTCAATCTTTCTTCCCTTCCTCCACCTCAGAATGTTCTCTCTAAGACACTTTACCTTTTGAAACCTTATACATCCATTCTCAAATTTCATCTCATATTCCACTTCCTCTCCAGATTCTACTCACTGGTATAAAATGCATCTCTTTATTTTGTCACTTTTTACACACATAGCCTGCGTTACTTAGAACTTTAACTTTTAAAAAATTGAGTGCATTTTGAGTTATCACTGTGGGTTGATTGCGGTCTTCTAGGAGGAAAGGCATTATGCTTTGTTCACTTTTCATAGCCTTCATAGACTTAAAATTTTTCTTACACATAATAACCACACATGTAATTTTTGTTACATTGAATGGAATTTACTTTTTTACCACCAGCAACAAAGGGGCACAGTGACATAAGTAATCCTTTAAGAGCAGGCAACCCACAACTAACTTGCATGTGTTTTAGGAATGCTTCTTATGGGACTTTTGCAAGGGATGTCTAATTAAATTTTTTCTCCTCATACCGATTTTATTTCACATAGCTTCTTTCCTATATGGACTCATGGGTAAACATGAAGATATCATCTTTGACAGCATGCTTACCCACACTGATCACATTTATTGGCCTTCTCCTTAAAATGGAGTCTCTGGAGAAATAGGATTTAGACATTTGTCTGAAGATTTTCTCACAACAAAAATGCTTATAGAGTTTCCCCCTGTGTGAGTTCCCTGATGAATGACAAAGTTGATTTCCAAACTCATTTTTTTCTATAAGTATCCAAAGTATAGATTTCTTCCCATGGGGGCCCCTTGGTTGGCCTTTTGGCAAACTAGCTTCTCAGTCTTTCACCCTGATGTGGATTCTCTCTTATACTTTGATCAGATGTTGACCTAGCTTACGTAAATCCTATTTTCAAACACGCTCTAACTACTTTACTTTAGGGATTTCCTATAAATACTAGGTTGTCTATATCTCTCAGTTTTTGAGGCTCTATAACTTCTTTAACTGAAGTTTTACTGAAACTCTTCTTAAACTCTCTTTAATTCAAGACTAAATTTCACACTTATATATAATCTCATTAGAGCATGTGTTTTTGTGAACCCTGTTGCTTCCTCTTGTTTTACTGAGATAGGGACTGTGGAATTCATGGTCTAAACAATGTTAACTGGGCTGGATAATTGGCTCTCCAATTTAATCTTGCATCACATGCATCAGAATCACTGGGACAACTTGTCAAATCAGAGAAATCAGGGGCCTTTCACCCAGAGTTTCTGGGATTGGCTGAGAATTGGCATTTCTATCAAGTTCTCAGGTAATGCTGTTGCTGCTTGTTGGGGACCACACTTTGAGAGACACCAATATGTATATTGGTGACACCAATATACACCAATACACTTATGTATTAACTTTTTAATTCATTGATTCATTCATTTAATAAGTATTTATTATGTACCTGCTACATCTGATTCCAGAGTTTATATTCTTTTCTTTATATTCATTTCATCTGTTCAAAAGGAAATGTGGAAGTGTTTATATTTTACATAAATTAATATTTAAGATAATTCATGCAAGTAAATCCATACATTAACATCTAATTTATTATATGCTTTTTACAAAATGTAACTCAATTCAATGATTATTTATTGAGTGCCTGAGTGCCTACATTATACAAGGCCTTGTACTAGCAACACAGAACAAAATAAGAACTTAAAAATATTAGATATATTAAAATGCTTCTCTACTTCTCCACATTCTCCCATGTATCATGTATGGATTTGTAAATTTGGCTATTACCTTATTATAATAAAATATAATAATTAGTTTAAACTTGTCATACTGTTGTCATCCATTGTGCTAGTCAAGTTTCATTTGCCTTTCCTTTTAATTTTAGCTTTTGCTGATAGAGCTAAATAGAGAAAAAATACTGCTGGGTACAGAAATATGAGATGTATAAAAATGCTATGTTAAATATATATTAATTTTAATAAATTTTGCTGTGTTTACATCTATAGGCTTTTATTTATCATTCAAACATTATAGTAAAATGAAAAAAGAATCTTTGAAAAGAAAATAGATGACTCAAGACCCAAAGTTTAAGTTCATCAATAGCCCTCTGTGTGTGTGTGTGCGTGTGTGTTTGTGTGTGTATACACACTCGAATGTTGCCTGCTGGCTCTTGTCTGTATGCATATTTCTTTCTTATAATCTCGAGGTATTCATACTTTTTATTTTGCTTTTTTCACTTATTATATTATAAACTATTTCCCATTTTCTGTGGTCTTCATAATTATTTAAATGGCTCCATAAATTTTCATTTAGCTAAAATTGCACAGCATTTCCCTTCATTTTAAGCATATAAATCCTTCTATTTCTCCAATTTAGAAAAAAAATTTGAATAATATTCTTATGAAATATTCCTAGTAGAAAGATTCTTGGTCAAAGCTATGAATATTTTTATGACTTTTTAAATGAGAATCTTATTAATATATAATGTAAACAGTAGTATATGAAGATACTTTTTAAAGGTTTATCTTTCATTGGTAATTTATGATTTTTAGTCATTTGCTAGATATTAAACGTGCTTTTTATTTTTAATTCACGTGCATTTTATTACCAATGAATTTAATCATTATGCTATGTTGATTTATAACTTTTCTTTTTATTTTTGAATAAATAGGTCATTTGAATCAATAGAACAGGTTTTACTTATTTATCTATTTATTTTCAGTGGATAAGACTGCTTTTCATAATTGTGGATCCTCTTCATAAGCCATAACCTCATTTCAAGTTTCTATAAGTACTTAATAGAAAGTGTGCATTCAACTATAAATTGAAACTACATTTTCAAATGAAAATAAACATTTTTCTCATCAAGTATTTAGATTTTAAAAAGCACAAATATCTATAATGAACAACTCCAAAAAGAGTTCACTTTAGTAGTAATATAAGAAATTAATAAAAAGCTTTTATAAGATATAAAGCCATAAAAAATAGCATCACCATGAGGTATTCTACTGTCTGTTAGAAGACTGGATAAAACTACAGCGGGAATGTTTGAAAAAGAAACATTTTTCATTGTATTAATGCTATGGACTGAATTGTATCCCCTAAAATTCATATGTTGAAGCCCTAATCCCAAGTGTGACTGTATTTGGAGACAGGGTTTTTAGGAACAAATTAAGGTTAAATGAGATCAAAAGGGTGGGGTCTTTATCCAATAGGATTGATGGTCTTATAGGAAAAGGAAGAGCAAGGTCTCTCTCTTTGTCTCTGTCTCTCTCTCTTTCTCCACATGTATGCAGGGAGGAAAAGCCACATGTGGACACAGTGGAAGGTGGCTACCTGCAAACCAGGAAAAGAGCTCTCACCAGAACTTGACTGCGCTGGCACACTAATCTTGGACTTACAGCCTCCATAACTGTGAGATATTATATTTCTGTTGTTAAAGTCACCCAGTCTATGGTATTGTATTACGGCAACCTGAGCAGACTAAGACATATAATTAACAATAATTATAATTACATATAATAATAACAGTACATATACTTATAAGAATACACCTTTTCCTACTCCTTAACTGGAGCCTAATGCAGAACTTTGTTTTGGAACAGCCCAGAAAGTGTGATTTCAAGTTCTGTCAGGATTTCCCCAATTGTGTAATAGAAATGATAATACCTGTCCTATTTTCTTTCCTTTTCCCACAAAGGGTCATTATGTTATTGTACATGAAAGTGGTTTGCGGGACTTCCCTGATGGCGCAGTGGTTAAGAATCCGCCTGCCAATGCAGGGGATACCGGTTCGATCCCTGGTCTGAGAAGATCTCACGTGCTGCAGAGCAACTAAGCCCCTGCGCCACCACTACTGAGCCTGCGCTCTAGAGCCCACAAGTCATAACCACTGAGCTCATGTGACACAAGTACGAGCCTGTGCTCTGCAACGAGAGAAGCCACCGCAATGAAGAGTAGCCTCCGCTCGCCACAACTAGAGAAAGCCCGCGCGCAGCGACAAAGACCAAACACGGCCAAAAAGTAAATAAATAAATAAGGAAAAAAATTAAAGAAGTCTCTTCTGAAAAAAAAAAAAAAAAAAAAAAAAAAGTGGGGGCTTCCCTGGTGGCGCAATGGTTGAGAGTCTGCCTGCCAATGCAGGGCACACGGGTTCGAGCCCTGGTCTGGCAAGATCCCACATGCCGTGGAGCAGCTAGGCCCGTGAGCCACAATTACTGAGCCTGCGCGTCTGGAGCTTGTGCTCCGCAACAAGAGAGGCCGCAATAGTGAGAGGCCGGCGCACCGCGATGAGGAGTGGCCCCCACTTGCCGTAACTAGAGAAAGCCCTCGCACAGAAATGAAGACCCAACACAGCCATAAATAGATAAATAAATAAATAAATAAATAAATAAATAAATAAATGGATCATCACATTAAAAAAAAAAAAAGTGGTTTGCAAGCAGAAAACACTAAGAGATAAAAAGTGATTACTGAATGATACAATCCATTGGTATCTAATGAGCAACTATTATATTGCCTGGGCCATAATTTTTTGGTCATAATCTACATCATCAGAATCACCTTTAATGCAAGTTACAAAACAATAAAGAAAAAAAAAACTGAATGGATATTGGATACATCCATGGACAGGTACTTCATGGTCAGAAGTGTCTGAAGTCCTACTCTTGTTCTTAAATTGAGGAATCTGACATTTTTAACAAGACAGCTTCTGAATATACTTACAGACATGTCGTTACACTTATATCACGGTGTGGGGGAATACTTTCAAAGGACATCATTTTGGAAAATGATGACTTGTTTGTAATTTGTTCTATTTAGAGGACGAAGGAAGGGTTGGTTAATCTGAATCATCACTTCGCTCTATGCCTGAGGTGGAATCACAGGAACCTTGCAATGCACATGAGTTTTTCACCTTCCCCTCCCTTCATAGCCTCTAAGCATGTGCTGTCAATTCTGCTACATAAATAAATTTAGCAAAGTATGTAATTGCTGGGGAAGATTATTATCTGAGATAAAGAAAAAATTGTCAGCTAAACTAGTGACAAAAATCTTACAGTTTCTAGTCCCAGATTTTTGCTCCAGAATCACTACCAAAAACCATTTCATCTGTGTTAGGAAGATTTCATATCCTTGGAGGTAAAAGGGTACAATGAATATTTATTATGGCCCAGGGTCTTGTTCTCCTTCTTTTATGCCTGCTTGTTTTTGTTCATCTTATGTAACTCGGAAAGTTTGTTGGGACAGCCAGGCCAGGACACCGTGCGTATGGTGGGGCTCTTAAGACCTATTTGTTGAACTGAATGCATTTTCTTGTTATTAAAACTTCAGATAAAATCCTGGATTTACTTATTTACTAAACTTGTGGCCTTGTACCTGTTACTTTTATTCTCTGAATCTCATCTGACAAATGGGCATAATAATAGGTACCCAGGTTTGATGTAAAGATTAAGTAATTAAGTAAGTATAAAGTAATACTCATAAAGTAGATGACCTGTGTCTGGAATGTATTAGTTACTCCCTTCATGTTAGTTATCCTATCCTACCCCGTCCTATTTTAAAAAGAGAACTAAAAATCTTCTATTGCCATTTATGTTAAATCATCTCATTTAAGAAACTTTCAAGAATCAAAGGTAAATTCCACAAAATTAAAAGATGGGGGCAGTTTTTGATCTCTTATATATATAGATAATTCAGAAGAAGAATGAATTACATCTTCTTTCTATTACCTGGATAATTGCCTCAGTTAAGAGTTGGTATTTTCAAAAGGCTTGCCACTTTTCAAAGGCATTTTTCCATAAAATATCTTATTTGCTTATCATGGTAAAACTTGGAGGATCGAACAATTATCAGTCCAGTTTAAAAAATTTGAAGATACTAAATACAAGTAAACACTTACCTGAATTTAAACAAACTCTGTCTTATTCCCCCAACCCTGTTCCTTCTCAGCCTTTACTATTTCAATTAATCATAATTGTGTAATTAATCAAGACTACAACCCAGGAGGAAGTTTCCCTATTTTTCTTCTTCTCTCTCATATCCAATTTCTAGTTCCATTGCCCCTTCTTCTAAGATATATTCTGAATTCATCAAATTTTCACCATTACACTTTCATTCCTTTAGTCATTGCTACCATTATATGTTATCTTGCACTGTTGTGATAAGATGAATATGGAAAAGATTAACTGAAAAGTTAAAAATAAATGTAGGTTATTTTTATTATTGAGGTTTTAAGCATTCAATAAATAATACCCCTTTTCTCCACCTAACGTATATATGTATACAACGTATACATATTGTTTTCATATTCTTTTCCATTATGGTTTATCACAGGATATTGAATATAGTTCCCTGGACTATACAGTAGGACCTTGTTTCTAAGTTCTTAACTAGTAGGAAGAGAGAAATAAGAATTTGGCAGAGATTGAAGTATCATCTTTATCACTTCCCTGAATACAGTCCAATACTTCCGTTTGTTCCTTAATGAAATGTATGACCCTTCTCTGGGTGAATTTGTGGCTCGAGTTTGTAAAATCTCTGTTATTCCACCCATAAGCCTGGGTGTTCTAAATTGGCTTCACCATTTGATTCTCCCTTAAGCCATGAACAGCCATGTTAGAGCTATTCTACTTTATATTAATTGGAGAGCTGACAGCCAATTTAACTTCCAAACCAAGATGATATCTACCAGGCTTCCTTTGTGTCTTTTTGCTTACTCTCAGACAGGATCTTGCAGCATAACTTCTCTGCCCCACCCAAAGAAACTGCTTTTCTTTCCTGTCTGCTATGTGGATGACTTAAAAGTCAGACTTGCCAGAGATCTTTTCAGTTTTACACTTTTTCACCTAAGCATCATGTTACATATAATATCTAATCTATGCCTCACTGGCTTCTGCAGAGGTCAAGCCATGCTCTTGGAGTTCAAGATCATGATGTATCTTTACACAGTCAAGGCCAACATGAACTGCTCAATAAGGTAGAGCTGTCCAAGTTTGCTAAGGTCCTTGCAAAGCTTGTTTGCTAAAGAGCTGTATTTTCTATGAGCTATGCCTGCTAAAAATAGCCCTACCTCTATCAGTGAAGCCACTTGACTGTGAACAAAGCTGCCATAAACCATAATGATCCACCAAGGACAAAATTCCACTTAGGCCTTACTTACTAAATCCTTAAGAATAAAGCTATGGGCCAATCTCTCTCTCTGTGGTATTTTGTTCTCCAAAGCTACTTCTTGACTTTTCTCAAGGTTCCTAACCAATACTTGCATATATTGGAGTTTGAGAGAACTTAATAAACAACTTTTTTCCTAATCTTAATTAAGAACAAAACGAAATCCAGGAGACAGAGAGATGGTAACCAGAGTATCTGCTTTATTGACATTAAGGTAAATGTAGACCCTGGCTAGACATCTCTAGGCAAGTGAGATTGCTAATACTTTACTCTGAAATTGAGCAGACAAATCCACCTTGCCACAGGCTGTACTGTATGATTGAAGACTTTGTCCAATATGGCAGAGTCCACACACAAAATTATTTGCTCTGTGGAAGAGCAGAATGCAGTTCTCTGAGAGCAGGAAGACCCCAAAGGGAACAGAGGAGGAGACTGAGAAAGCAATGCTCATCTTTCCTAACCACACCGATTGGCTGGCTAACTTCTCCCATCTCTGGGAGGAATAAGAGGGGTGGGGACAGAGCCAAGAGACTTTATTTAGCTGAAGTTTTTCCACCTGGAAGCATGAGGAGTGGAGAATTACTGTTCTGCTACCAAAAACATATCATCATGATTCTGAACTTCATTTCTTAAATGAAGAAATAAGCACTGAGAACTTAAATGATCTGAGAAACTAATGTTCATTAATTGTATGCTAATATCAATGAGAGAAAGAGATGCTCTTATAAATATGCAGCTGGTATAATTTTTTTTCTCATTCCACTTATTTTGATGGCAATAATGATGATTAGGATATGCTGGTTGCTTAGGATAATAAACAGAACCTTCCCTATAAAGCATTATCTTTTTAAAATTCTTGGTGCTTTTTTTGGACTAATGCTTCTAAGTGTGTATTAGTAAAGAATATGGTCACATATTGGAATGGGGGGAAGAGGAGGGCTCTTTTCAGACTAAATTACTCAGAGATTCTGATACTCAATGTTACCATCTCCAGTTGAAAATCTCCTCTCAAGTGAGCTACAGAGCAGTGGTTTTGGAGGTCAGCGTGTTTTATTCTTTAGGTTACTGGTCCTGAAAGGATTTGAAGACAACTGCTTCAGAGTCCTGTTAATTTCGCATCACCATGCCCATTTGTGGCCCCCCTAGGCCCTCCATTGGCCTGACACTGGAACCCTTAGCTCCTCACCTTATCGTTACCTTCCAACTACCTAAGGTTTGCTGCCTCTTATGAATCTTTCCTCCCGTACTGCTCCTTCAGTTCCCTAACCCTGCATGAGGATACTCTTCTCAACCTATTAGAAAAGGTACCTGACTTGTAAACCTTATCACAGAACAAGGCTTTCAAGTGATTCATTCTTTTATACACCCATTGAATCCTAAAATAGTTATGGGCATCTTCATGTGCCAGGCCCTGCCCAAGAGCTCAGGTTACTAAAGTGGGGAAGACACAATGACAATGAAGGACCTTAGGTTGCAGCCAGAACTGTTTCCCAAAGAATCTTTCTTAAAACCTTACTATTCAAAGTGTGGTCCCCATGGTATTATGTTAGAAATGCTGAATTTCAGGTCCCACTCCTGATCTATTGAATCAAAATCTTTAAAAAGAATCACAGTTTATGGGTATATGCACTAAACTTTAAGAAGTATTGCCTTAAAACACATTCTGTGATATGCTCTGTCTTAGTCTGCCTGGCTACTCTAACAAAATACTGTAGACTGGATGGTTTAAACAACAGACATTTATATCTCACCATTCTGGAGGCTGAGAAGTGGGGTTCGTTTCTGTGAGAACCCTCTTCCTTTCTTGCAGATGGCTGCCTTCTTGCTGTATCCTCACATGATGGGGAGAAAGAAAGCATGCTCTCTGGTCTCTACTTATAAAGGCAACTAATCCCATCATGAGGACCCCACCCTCATGACTTCATCTAAACCCAATTACTTCCCAAAGTTCTCACATTTTAACACTCTCACATCAGGAGTTAGGGCTTTAACATATAAATTTTGGGAGACACAAACATTCCATCCATATAACTACTATTAAAAATAATACTCTCTTCAAATTCAAAAATTCTGGGTGAAATGAAGTTAAAAAGCTTTTGTATTAAATAATTTTCCAGAGGCTTTCTATGGTAGTTTACCATTTTAATTTCCAAGAAGAACATATAGTACCTTGTGTTTCCAAAATTTTTGACCAGGGAACCACATTTAATCCAAAATGTTTAATGGAACTAAAACATTAGAGAGTGCTTTTTGGAAAAAATGGGGGTCACATGATTTTTTTTCTGTTTTTCTCTTTTAACTTTCATATTTACCATGTCAGTGTCTTGTGTCAGAATGTCAAAATGTATTACATGCATTATCTCACTCAATTCTCCTGTAGGCTTCCCCAATAAAATACACAATGCTCAGTTAAATTTGAATTTCAGACAAATAATGAATGTGTTTTTAGTATGAATATGTCCCAAATATTGCATGGGACATATACTAAAATATATTAGTTTTTTATACAAAATTCAAATTTAACTGGGCTTCCTGTATTTTTATTTTCTAAATCTGGTAACCCTACAACCTCATAACAACATATGAGGGAGGCAGAACAAGCATTTGTCTTACTGGATTTTGTAAATGAGAAAACTGATATTCTGCAATGTTAGGAACTGATATTCTGCAAGCCTGTGACTTTCTTCATGTCATGCAATTAGTGAGCTGTAGAGTAAAAATCACATGTAGGCTTTCTCATTTCTAGTCCAGGACTCTAGCTTTCACTGTTTTAGCGTGAGGGATGATTTAAAAATGATGATACTGTGCTCCTAACTACTATAGTTTATTTCAGTATACATTATTTCAGCATATATTTGGGGCAGAGGGGTTACCTGCTTTTAAATTGATGTTCAAATTATTATAAATATTTTGGGAGAGAAAACTATGTATTCCTGTAAACTAGTGGATCACATATAATTGGAAGAAAGTATATTTATTTAAATATTGGTTAAATAGGAGTCTCTGTGGGTCTGGAGAAAGTCCAATGAATGTAGCATAAACCATAACATGAATAAAAACTCAATATATACCTTTATTCAATTAAGGAATAGAAAGCTATCTTCCTTAATTGAATTGGGTAACTAGGAATTAATATCATGGTCCACGGGTTAAAACTTCTGACTCTGAAGTCAAATTACTTGGTTTAACCTCGATCTAGCTCTCTTACTCTGTGCACTTAAGCAAGTTACTAAAACTAATCTGTGACTCGGTTTTTCCCCTGTAAAATGGATTTAATCCTTGTAAACAGCTCATATTGTTGTTGTGAGGATTAATTAATTTAATACAAGTAAAGTACTTTCCAACAGTGACTGGCAAGTAGTAAACACTCAATAAACTTAAACTGTTGTGATTATTATTATTTTCCTTCTGCAGCTGCTGAGACCAGCATGTGCCATAATTATTTCAAGTTTCCTCTTACCCCAAATTGCTTTTCTTACTGGTTCCATTAACAGCCACAATAAATCACATAACTTCAAACAAAGGTTTTCAGGTTTGCATCAAATGCTCCATCTATTAATAGCTTGCAGTGGCTATAAATGGCGAAAGCCTAGAATGGTGCCTAAGCTGTCAAATTCTACCCCTAATTCTAAAAATTCAACTGAATACTCTGCTTATACTCACCTACAATGTGATTTTATATAACCATCTCCTAGCTTTTCAAGGTAGAGAGAATTCAGGCAAAGAATCACCTTGAAAACATAAATTTGTCATAAATTCAACCTTTATTTCTAATCTTCATTTAACCAGTGAAAGAAGGTTGGAAATTAGAAGCAATAAGATATATAGATAATTTGGAGTTTGTGAGCCTGAGCACGTCAGACTAGGGTTTAAATCCTTTGGACACGTACTCTTAAAAAGAGTCTGGTTATCACAGCCAACTTCTGCAGTCCAGCATATTTTCCTCCATCTGCCAAGAGTCTGAGCGTTTGCTAGGTCTGTGCCCTTTCTTCAGCTGATTGCTCTGCCCATTACCGCTGACTTTAAAATATTCAAACCACTAATGTAATATGCAGCACCTGCAAATACTGTGAAATATTAGCGGAGTGGTAATGAGAATTGACTGCAAGTATAATGACAACAGGTGAAATTATTCATAGCCTGCTCATGTAGAAAACTTAAGATATAAACTCAGTGAGCATAAATGGAATAAGTTCATGACAAATATGAAAATATCCCAAACTGCTGAAGTAATAAAAGTAAATATAATAAATCTTTTCTGCAAACATAATAAGGTCCCTAACTGCAAATGTAATAAAACCTATCAACAGCTGCAATGTATTTGGAACATATTATTTAGCTTTACAAAGAATTATACCCCCTGCTGGTATGGCCTCAACAATGCCATGCTTTGTCTTTTGCCAGTGAGTCCAGATCTATCAGACTGCAGGTTGCCCAGTGTATATTAAATATGACAGAACGTTAATACAAGCAGGTTTGGATTGAAAATGAAATGCTCAATCCATATGTGCTCTTTGGCCATTCTGCAAGCAGAGCCAAAGGCTGTGGATCTCCCACCAGGGGCTGAAATGCAGCCAGGAAAGCTAAGCATCGGAGGTGAGGAATTGATGAATCGCTGGATAACCTTTCTGTTGCTTGGATATGGTATCTGAATCAGGAAAGTGAGCAGTACGTGGGCCAAGGGAATGAGGGGCAGAGGGACTGATGTGAGAAAGAGATATGGGGGTGATGACATTCTGTAAAGATCATTCATGTGCTGGGCAATTTGCTAGATATTTTGTCTCTTTTCTCCCTTCCTCCTTTTACTTCCTTCTTTCTTCTCACAATGTAGCACATGTCTGTTGAGTATCTACTAGTTTATATTCAGGGAGAAAAGAGTAACTAAACTCACTGTCCTTGGCCACTTGAGGCCCTTAAGTCCTGTGGGAGAATCAGAAAGTGGCAATACTAATATAATTACAGTGATACAATTCTAATACAAGGCAAATACATCTGTCACTGGGCAAGAGAAAAGCATCTGGGACAGAAGCCTAAGGAATATCGACATTTAAGGGATGAGCAGGGGTTATATACACATATGTAGGGGTCTTGCAGTTTTTTATATACATATAAGTTACTTTTCATCTTGCTTCACCCACTTAATAATATGGCATGGATATCTCTTTAGGTCGATAAAAACAAAACTAACTCATTATTTTTAGATACTACATAATATTTCATGCACTGAACTCCCTCAATTAACCAACATTTGGGATATTTTCAGTTTTTCTAACTTCTAATCTTTTGCTGTTTTGCTAGCACCACCCCCTGCCAATACTACAGAAAGTATCTTCATATATATTGCTTTGCATACCTGAGCTTTCATTCTGTAATACTGGTAATCGAAACTGAAAATGTAAAGGCTATGGGATTTTTGTTTTTAATAGATATTGCCAGATTATGCTCCAAAATATAGTATTAACTCATATTCTTTCCAGCAATCATGTGGCTATCCATTTCCCACATCTAGTCACTAGACCAGACTTATTTTACTTTACATTTTTTTCCTTTTTTTTTTACAATTAGAGGTAAAATATGGTTTTTCACTATGTCTTCAACTTCCAACTGCCAGTGAGGCCTATGATCTTTGTATTTATTGGCCACTTGAATTTCTTATTCTGTGATTGCCTATTCATATAATTTCCTTACTTTTTTTGGTATTTTTTTCTTATCAGAAAGTGTTATGTATATTTGAGATAGTAATCAATTTCCTACAATATGAGTTGCAAATAATTTATCTTATTATTTGATTCTGTTATGGAATTCTTTTTATGTCCATTTTCCTTCGTGACATCTGGATTTCCTCTCACTTTGGTGGATCTATTCTTTCCCAAAAAAGCTATATGAAAGCTCCTAAATTTTTCTAATATATTGTTTTATTTAAAAAATAACTTTAAATATAGATACAAAGCTATAAAATGTATTATGTATAGGTATCTTTATTTATTATTGACTATGTATATTTATAATATAATTATTTTACATTAGATAATCATACATTGGATTATTCTGTAAGGAATTTACTTTTTATGTGGCATGTGCTTTGTTTTCTTATAGATGGCTAACCACTTGTGCTGGCTATGAAATAAACTTCATTTTGCTACTTTATTGAACTATAACTTGTCATACATTCAATCACACTTTCAGGTGGCTCTATTTTGAACTAGTTATTCTGAACAGTTGTCTATACCTACTCAATTGCCATCCTATTTTTATTATAATGGGTTTATTGTAAGTTTTGGTATCTACTTAGGCAAAGTTCCCTTCATATTCCTTTTTTGTTGTTGTTGTTTTGTTTTGTTTGTCATATCAGATATTTATTCTTTCATATTAACTTCAACAACATCATATTCAGTTTTAAAATAATAAGAGAGTATTCTAATTTTCTTCAATTTCTAATTTTTTTTAGCTCTTTAATAGACTTTATTTTTTAGAACAGTCTTATGGTCACAGCACAGTTGAGCAGAAGTTACACAAATTTTCCAAATTCTAATTTTTAACTTAGAAATTGTGCATTATTATTCAAAACATGATTGTAAAGTTTTCGAAGTATTTTTTCATCTTGACATATTTAGATATAAAGTTCATTAATTTCTAAAAGTGGTATGGGGCATCTCAATGTTTTTTGATCCGTAAAATTTTTTAATAACACTGGATTACTTGTTATTTAAAGATTATATAGAACTCATCTATAAAAAATCTAGGCTAATAACTTTATAAATGGTAATTTTTTAATTAATGCCACTACATTTTTATCGTTATTTGCCTATTTAAAATTTTCTACATCCTTTGAGATCAATTTTGATAATTTATATTTGCTTGGTAATCATCTATTTTTCTTCAAATATTCCAATTAGTTGTCCTAGTTTTGCACACAATATTTGTGTTTAAATATTTTTAAACTCTTTTGAATATGTGATTATGCCTTCTTTCTCATTCCTTATTAATATGTACTTTTTTCTCCTTTTTTCTTAATTAGAATTTTTTCAGTTTTACAATCCTTTAAAAAACCACACTGCAGAGTTTAAAAAATAATTTCTACATTTTATTTTTGCTTTCTATGTTTCAATAATCACATGTTTTTATTGATATAAATAACTTCTTTGATTTTTGAAAACAGTAGACAATAGCCGAACTCTTAAATATTGTCAAAAATTATTGACAAATATTGTAACCCCTCCTACTCTAAGTATTTATTCAGATAAACTTCTATCTAGTTGCTATGATCACTTATTCATTATTCTATCTTCTTTTTCCCCTTATTGTTGCCTTATTTATTTTTCCAGTTATATGTGTATAAACTTCTTACTTTTCATGTCTAATGTAAACAAAGTACAGTTCAATTAATTTGCCAGAGTCTAGTCATTTTTTCCCTTGCCTATTTGTAAATTGAAACTACTCCCAGTTATCAGAAATAACACACAGTACACCAACAAACAATACCATCTAAATCTTTCTCTCTTTTTTATTTTTTGTTGTTGAATTACTTCCTTTGAATACATTCTCTAACGTCGCTGTGGCGGACAGAATCTTAAGTTTGTGCCCATGATCTTCACATTCTGTTATTCACAGCCTTGTGTAATTCCCTTCCTTTAAGTGTGGTGGTGGCCTGTCACTTGCTTTTAAACAGTGGAATATGGCAAAGGTGATAGAATGTATGTGATTATGTGTTTATGATTATGTTACATAAGACTGTAGTGACCATCTCACTGGAGTCTCTCCCTTGGTGGCTCTGAGGAAGCAATCAGCTATGTTGGGGAGCCCCACGTGGCAAGGAACAGTGGGTGGCCTCTAGGAGGTGAGAGCAGCCTCCAGCCAACAGCCAGCAAGAAACTGATGGCTTCCGTATCACAGCTACAAGGAACTGATCTCCCAACAACTCAAGTGAGCTTGGAAGTGAATCATTTCCCAACCTAGTCTCAGATGAAACCCCAGTCCTGGTTGACACTTCGCAGCCTTGCGAGACCCTAGGAAAGAATCCAGGTGAAGCATGGCCAGATTCCTGACCCACAGAAACTGTGATACAATAGGATGTGTTGTTTTAAGCTGCTAAGTGTGTAGAAATATTGCCGTGCAGCAATAGAAATACAGTAGTATTATCAGGTCTATGGTAACCTTACTCCAATATAGTAAGACATTTTAAAATTTCTCCCCAGAAAGATTGTATGCTCTAAGTACAATCAAAATGCATCAGCACTATAAAAATATATCCATTTCACCACACAATTTCAGATGTTGAGTATTTCCATTTGCTAATTTTTGCTGTTATTTGTTCATTTAATTTGTATGTATATATACATACATATGTTCAAGTATACCTATATTGTGAGTGTGTAAACAAATTAAATGGTGTGTATATATGTATACACACACTCACACGTTTGTTTATTAATGAGGCTGAAAAATTGTCAAGGTTTTTTCTGATATTTGTCTTATCCTTGGTGTGAACTGTCAGCTCCTATACTTTGCCTATTGCCTACTGAAGTTTGGGAATTAATTTAGTATAAATTTTTAATCAGTTCTGCTGTATTTTGTATTGCAAACCTTTGTCACAGCAATCAAAAATTTTCTTGCACTCTGTCCAGGCAATTTCTAAGTCATGCAAATTGTTTTCACTTTCAATAGTCTCTCTGTATGTACCCGTCAAATACGGAATTCAATTTAAAAAATAATATAAAATTAACATTTCTTGAGCACTCACTATGTGCCAGACAGTTTCTGCATGACACAGGGTCCTTATATGTCATGTCCATGATTGTATCTTTAGCACTGTACATAGTGACTGGCATATACTAGTTGCTCAATAAATCATTATTGGCTAAAAATAATAATATTTATTTGAGGAATTAATAAGTGTAGTCAAAGAAGAACCCAACTTGAAAGCAAATGAAAAAGAGAACTCAAGTAGAAACTTCTGAGCACTTGGTCCACTAAAATGTTCCTTGCATGGAAATTACCTTGCTTCATACTCTGTGTATCCTTTTGTAATTGTAGAATCACTTTTTAACTTTTACCCTTTCCAAAGTCTAGTGAAGTTGGCATAACAGGTGTATTTAGCTGAACTCAAAATTTAGAGAATTCAAGTAACTTGCTGTATGTCATATGTGGTACCATATGTCAGGATTGGGACAAGAACCCAGATTTCTGACTTTAGTGCTTTTTCCATTATTCATAAGCTATTTTAAACTGCTTATTTTAATATATTTTCCTGTTTAATTGAAGTCTCTCATATTGCTTTTATGTTATTATTTATATTCCACATATTATGTTCTATCTCCTCTGCAAGATCATGAGTTTAGTTATGGTGGGCACTTGGTCTTATGTCTCTATTTTAGGTATATGGAAGTTTGTAGATCCACAATACATAGCTAGGGGAAGGTAGCATAAGTGAATTATACCTGTGATTCAGCTGTCCATACCATCACACCTTTGAACATCTCAACTCCACCTTCAGGCATAGACATTATGCAGCTGAATCTGGTGTTAGGCTATGCTAATGATGTGGAACATGGAAAGTACACCATTTGCAATCTCCATCTGATAGAACAGAAATGAATGGGTCATGCTTTGATTTGCACAGTGCCTTTGGCTAGACCATACGTGCTATTTTCTAAGGACCTAGATTATAAAGCACAGGCATAGAAAATTCAGAGACAGCCATACATCAGTGGGAATGACTATACTTCTCTACTGGACCAGTTAAAGGAAAATATATCTGTCTATTATATACCCTCATACAGTTATCGTAATGACTTTATGGAAGGTTATATTTCTTATATGATCTTTGGTTAAATATCACATATTTCAATGTCTTCATAGTCATTTTTTTGAAAGTGAATCCCCATTTTTTGAGGCTATATCTTTGTGAAGGAAATTAATATGGGATTTTGCTTCCTTCTGGGTGCTGGTGAGTAAATATGTATTTTCTAGAGATTAAGGAAAGAATAAAGTAGAGGAAGGCATTTGAACAAGGTGAGACAGCACAGGCAATGATATAGAAACAAGTTCAGGGAAATTCAAGAAATTAGGTATACCTAGAATTTAGGATGGGTGTAGAGAGATTGAGATGAAGGAAAGGGAAAACATAAACAACCATGAAAACCACATTAAGAAGTTTGAACCTTCTACAAAAGGCAAAGGTGAACCATCGAAAGCCAGGAGAATAATATACTCCTTTGGTGAATCAGTGTAATTTAAATTAAAAGCAAAAGTATTTGTTAATAAATTAAAGAGGCTTTAGGAAGAGGCAGAAATGAGAAAGAGCGATAATGCAGTTGTAGATCATATTTGAACTTGAGTGCATCAGAATCCATTGAAACTTACCTTTCATCAGAGGCTTAGTTTTTAAGTCTGTGCAATTGAAATGATATATCTTTCAAAATACAGTTATTATGATGAAATACATAAGTGTATAATCATATATGGGAGTACAATAGGAATTTAGTAACATATTATTAATGTTATTGTTGTTTTTTTTAACATGGCACACAAGATTCTGCATGACTTGGTCTCTGCTTTCCTTTGTACCTTTACCGCTCATCATTTCCTACTCCCAAAATGTTGAGTTTCAGCAACATTGAATACAGCTCGTTGTATCTTATATCCATGCCTTTGCTAATTCTATTTTCTCTGGAATAGTTTCTCTGTGGTGTTTCCTTCTCATCCTGAAGTCTCACTGCAGGATTTTAATCCACCTGGAAGGCTTTCCAGCCTTCCCCTCTGATCCTCATACGCTTTTTGTGTGTATCTTTAACATACCTTGTATTAAAATTCTCTCTTTATGTCTCTATCTCTTCCACTAGGTATGGTCCCACTGGAGTCTGTGGCAGGGTCATACTCACCATTATAGCCCCAACACTTTGCACATATCTTATCATAACTGCCAACAATTGCTGAATTTAAAAGGTAGACAATTATCCAATAAAAACTGGCTATTGTCCAGATTAAAGAGAAAATGGCATTTAAATAAGTAAATATTACTGGAGATGAAGAAGAAGTATAAGCTTAAATAAACACCTAGCAGGTGGAATAGAGAACGTTTGGTGCTTCCTTTAAGATTGTAGTTAAAGGAAAGGGAAGAGTTGAGTTTAGCTCGTCCTTTCTGGAATGTAGGAATAGGTACTCAATGATGCTTTTGCCTGAGATGGGGAATCCAGATGGAAGTGCACATGTGTGGGGCTGTGAATGAGAGATGGTAATGAGACATCTGAGAAAGCACAGGATTTAGATGGAAATGCATCATAATCAGACTTCACTAATGTGATTTGCATTCACCTCTCATTCTGCCTGCGAAGTCCTTCTCCCCATTCTTCATCCTGGTAATTGCTGCCTGTTTTCAAAATTTGACCCTGGTCCCTATTCTCTGGGGAGCTTTGCCTAACTTGCGGGTTGGATGAAAGTGCTCTCCTGCTTGCACATCTCACTTCTCTCTGGCAGAGGACTTATCACATTGTCTCAGAGGAGATGCTCAACACTTATTCATTCATTCTTTAATGAAGACTTACGGAATCAATAAGACTGATCTCTTTAAAAATAAAATAGATTGTTTAGTTCCATAGCACTAAAAATTAGCCCTCACTGTAAAAATGTGAAAGAAACAATATACCCACACAACTCGGAAAGTGCACATCTTTATTACTAATGCCAGATGGATTTTTTTTTTCTCAAATCAAGGCCTGCCACAGCACGACATTAAAAAAGGTATCATTTTACGTTTAATTTGTATTCCCCATTTCAGAATTATGAGACTTCCGTCTTCTTCAGATTATGTTAAACTGAATTTGTTTTGCATTAATTGTTCCAAATAAAGGTTCTTGCTTGAGGGTTTCACTGAGTTGGTTGAAAGGAAATTCAGGACTCCAAACCAGCATAGACCTTCCAACACTGAGAAAATGGTTGTACTTCTTATAAAATTTTAGAAAGAATTGTGTCATGTGGCCGTCACTTTAGGAAGAAACCCTTCTGGAAAGAAATTGTCAGAAATAAGACTTTTCAATTGTCTCTCAGTAAAAGATGTTGCCCACTCTGGGCATGAGAATTTCACGGTCATGGTTTTGAGTGCATCTATCTGGTTTCAAGGTCCTTCCATAATAGGAAGGCAGAGTTGTTCAAAGGGGCTTTAGAAAGATAAAAGTGTTACTTAAGAAAACTGAACATGTTCAAAACATACACAGTTTAACATACATCTACATAGAGGTCTAGATGTACATATATAGCTGTAAGGAATATATTATAGGGATTTGAGGCAAACATCATTTTTTAAAAACATTTACTAAATATAGCTGGGTAATTGTTCTACAATGGTTCAGATTTCTTTTCTTTTCCTTTTAGTTTCGTGTATCATAATGAGGATGATTCAGACATCCACCCACAGGTATGTGGTAACAGTAAGAATCATATAATTCAAATCATATAAATCAAATATATCACATATTGCAGTGCCTGGACAAAAGTATGTGTTCAACAAATATTCTTTCCTCTGCTTTTCTGCTTAACACTCCAATCATATAATAGTGACTATGTTGTGAATGTGATAAAGTACTAATTTAGCTTTTGGTAAGTATGTTTCACACAGTGGTTTTTCTTTCATGGTAGTATCACTAGAAAATGTGAGAGGATTTAAGTTCTAGCAATCATGGAGATCTATATATCTGCTAGTTATTGATCCAGCTTACAGAAAGACACAGAGAGCCTAAATTGTGCTGAGCAAATGATTTTTTAAAACACAATTATATTTCTTTGACTAGGGGCTCTGGTACAGTAATTACTTTTCTTCAAAAGAAACTTCTTAGCCCATCACAATAGCAACAGACTTAATAAAGCCAAATCGATCCCCAAAGTTATTGGATCTGATCTTCTAGCTGATAGAAGCTATTTCCTTCAGTTGAAAAGGAACACATCTCGGCCTTTATTTTCTTGTTATAAAATTCAAATAAAGTATTTGGTAGCATTTCACTACAAAACCCTGCATGCTGTGTCTCTTTCAAGCATTTCTAAGTGTACTTACAAGTTCTTTGATTTTGGAGTAAATTTCTCATTGAACTTTAATTTGTTATCATCATTGTTCAGGTGACTGAAAATGTCTAAAGCTACCTTATAAGTTGAATGGGATTGAGTATAAGATATATGGGAATCTTGCTACCACATTGCTGACAGAGGCAGTGTTGGAACTAGTATTCTGAAAATGCCCATACACCTGAGTAGGACCCTAAGCTCAGGAATTCCACTTGCTCTAATCGCTGATAATGGAAAAGAAACTTGGTAAGTGAGACACAAAGTTTAAAATGTTTATCAGGTTTATTGGGGCTAGGATGAGAGTAGAGAGAAGGCAAGTGAGGCAACTGAGGTACAATATTTAAGAAGCTCCCTCTCAGGGTCCTTCAAGTCCCTCACTTGCTTCACCCCAGTCCTGACCAATTTCTCAAGATATTTTGTGATTCAGGCAAACAATGGTGGAGGACTTTCCAAACTAGAGATTATAATAATGAAAATTAATATTCTTTTATGTGTTCACTGTAAAGAAACATCTACCCTGTGTTTTATTGTTCATTATCACATTTTTTCCTCTCTGCAATACTATGAGATAGATACAGATATCTTTATTTTAAGATGAGAAACCTGAGGCACAGAGAAATAAATGTATTTGTCCAAGGTCTCACAGTAAATTTAAGATAGAGCTAGAATTAAAACACAGATGCATCAGAGAGCTGGGATTCAAAGCCAGGTTGGAGGACTCACTACATTTTAAATGAAACTCTAAAGCACATTTCCCATGTAAGCAGGAGGCCAGAGTGACAGTCTAGGACAAGATCAGGATAAGGCTTATCTGTGGTAGCTGAGTCTGTAATTTAAAAAATTGAAAAAAACATTGTGAAGATGGTGGAACTGGAACTGTATTTGTTAGGGCTGTCATAACAAAATACCACAGGCTTAATGGCTTCACAAACAGATACTGATTTTCTCACGATTCTAGTGGTTGCAAATCCAAGATCAAGGTGTTGCCAGATGTGATTTCTCCTCCTGAGACCTCTTTCCTTGGCTTTTCCTATTTTTCCTTCTTTTTTTTCTTTTTACATGGCCTTTCCTCTTTGTTTTCATGCCCCAGGTGTCTTTTCTATTTACAAGGACACTAGTCCTATTGGATTAGGACCCCACCATTATGACCTCATTTCACTTTACCTTTTTAAAGGCCCATCTCCAGATACAGTCACACTGGGGTTAGGGCTTCAATCTATGAATTTTGGGTGGATACAGTACGGTCTATAAGAGGTACATAGAGACAATCTCACTCTTATCATCCAATATTGTCTAGTATCAGTCAGGATAGGCTAGGCTCTGATGTAGTAACAAGCAACCTGAAAATCTTAGTGAATTAATGCCATACATGTTTTATCGTGTTCATGCTATAGGCACAGTATGGCTTGGCAAGGGATCTATTCATGTGCTTTCTCAGGGACCCAGGATGTGAGAGCCTTATCTTGACACAAGCTTTATCAGCTTGGAGACTGGAAAAAGAAAACTTGGAGAACTGTGCACTGATTTTTAACACTTCTACCTACAGGTGACACATCTCACTTCCTTTCACATTACAATGGCCAAAACAAACCATATAGCTATGCTTAAAAGGAAAGGAGACAGAACGTTACAGTCCTAGTACTATGTGTCTGGAAGAAGTGCAGGGTGCTAGCCTGAGAAGCGAGAATTATATCTTGAACAAATGTCTGCTGTTTCCTTGGTGGTGAGGCAGCTTTAAGGATGTAGGCTGTCTCATATATTTTTTACTTGTTTATTTGGTTTGGTTTTGGTTTAGAGAGGCAATTTATAATTTGTATTGCAAGATATTTGGCATTTCTGGCCATGCCCAATAAAAGCCAATAACTCCTCCTCATTGTGAGAATAAAAATCACCCCTTACATTTTCAAACCCCCTGAAAGAGGGGGCTGTGGGCTAGAAGAACCAACTACTGGGATACAAAGTGCTGTAATTTAGGAATGTTCACTAACACCCAAGGCTTGCTCCTCAATCCCAGAGCTTAGGTCTATTTGTCAGTGAAAGCAACCAAAATTCACTTGCTCACAAATATCACTCATTTTTGAACAGAAGAAATGGGAATGGAGTGAAGACATCAAAATATGTCTACCAAGAGTCAGGTACTAGGGTGTAAATAATTCTGTAAGAGATATGATGTCAGGGAAACCAACAGGAAGAAGGGAGAGAATATAGACCAAAGGGAACAAAGCAGGGTTTGGTGTAGCCCTGACAGCTACAGAATTTGCAGGGAGAAATCTGCCTAAATGCGTGCAATGTTTGGACTTAAGAAGCAGACCTAAATACTAATTGCAACAAATCATAAATGCAACAATTTGAAGAAACCATGTGGAAACATTAAGTTGTGTGTGTTATGGTCTGCATATATAAGTAGGGAAACATATTGCTGACTATGGCCAACATCAAAACTAGTGAAATTTACAGATTTTAATACCCCGTTTCACTGTTGTTTTGCAGCAGTAAAATACTTTTGCAATTACGTAGCTTCGAGTATTTCTTATGGAAAATTACGTTTTCTTAACATAATGACCTTTCAAGTTGTGGTAATACTCATTTTAATTTCAAAACTATTTATACCACTTACAGTTAGTGCCATATGATTTATAACTTCTATTTTATGGGCTCTTGTTCTTTATTTTGTGGTATAGATATTTCCCCCTTAATATAATTTTTTTAAATGATACTGGTATAAATATGTCAAAGGAAGAGGCAAAATTAATATATTTTGTATTTCTATACACTGTAAAAACATGACAAATGAACAGAAATACAGAAAATATTATAAAATGAAGGAAATTTATTTAGATAGTTCAATAATTAATATATAAAACATTAATATATTTTCTCTATAAAAATAATAACCAGATAAGAATCACAATAGAAGGACAGTTTCCACATACAATTATAATAAAAAAGATAAACTGCCTAGGAATAGACTTAAGATTATGCATGATTTATATAAAGATAAATTTTTAAAAATTCTATTGAGGAACATAAATGAAGTTTTAAGTAATTGAATACTTTTGTACTGGAAGATTCAATGTAGTAAACATTTAAATTCACACAAAATTCATCTCAAATCGCAGTGCAATCTCAAAACACAATTAGATTTTATTGAAAATAAACATAGGACAATAGCTATGAAAATAATGACAAAAATAATAAAGAGAATATATTACACCAAATATTGAAATCTCTATGGTTATATGTTTATTGGAGATACAGTTCTGAGGGATACATGCCCTCACAGATCTCAATCTAACCATGAAAAAAGTGGATGTTACTGATAATGTACATGATTTTACATGAGTATTTTCATCACATGTTCATTAGCCTTCTGAGTATATTGTTTAGATACTTGTTTTAATTCTCTACTTCCTTTTAGGCTAATATCCAATTCTCATTAAACTTTCTTTGTAACAAAGAAATTTATGCCCTATTTTTAAATTTGATTTTTTATCTTTAGGCCATAGACTATAAATTAAATGTTTCTATTTATACATTTTAATTTCAAAAAATTTCTTTACATAAATTTGTAATTATGTGCATTAATTGCATATACATTTAATAAAACACTAAACTTTTAGAAAGAAGAAAATAATTTCTTATAAGCTGCCCTCTGTCGATGTACACTTTTATTTTGATGTGACTTTATTCCTTTTTTTTTACATGGTAACTACCATATAGGAACTGGCTGTTCTTTAATGTTTGAAAAAACTGAGAAAAAAACTTGTTGACCTCTCTTGAGTTTTTAATCTTAATATCAAATAATTCTTTAATAACTTGTTCAAATTACTGTCATGTAGTTTTCCATTAAGTTCTTCTATTTTTTCTTCCTGGATAAATTTTGTTACATATACCTTAGAAATAATGGATTTTATAAATATATAAAATTATAATATTTTCTGTATCAGTCATATTCTTTTTTTAACTCATAAATAGACTCTAGTTTTAAAGTAGTTTTAGATTCATAGCAAAATTGAGGAGAAACTATAGAGTTCCCACATACTCCCTGACCCCGCACACGCACAACCTCCTCACTAACAACATCCCTCCCTGGAGTGGTACATTTGTTACAACTGAAGAACCTACACTGACACGTTATTATCATCCAAAGCCTGTAGTTTATATTAGGGCTCATTCCTGGTGTTATGCATTTTACGGGTTCTGACAAATGAATAATGACATGTATTCACCATTATAGTATCCCACAGAATAATTTGATACCCTAAAAATTCTTCTATTCATTTTTTTTTTTATCTCTCCTCTAGCCCCTGCAACCACTGAATTTTTTACTGATTCTACAGTTTTGCTCTTCCTAGAATGTCATACAGTTGGAATCATACAGTATGCAGGCTTTTCAGATTGGTTTCTTTCACTTAGTAATATGCATTTAAGTTTCCTTTATGTCTTTTCCTGCCTTGATAGCTCATTTCTTTTTAGTACTAAATAATATTCCATTGTCTGGACATATCAGAGTTTATCCACTCACTTACTGAAGGACATCTTCATTGTTTCCAAATTCTGGCAATTATGAATAAAGCTGCTATAAACATTCCTGTGGAGATTTTTGTATGGACATAAGTTTTCAAATCCTTTGGGTAAAAATATCAAGGAGTATGATTGCTGGATCATATGGTAAGAGTATGTTTAATCTTGTAAGAAACAGCCAGACTGTCTTCTAAAGTTGCTGTACCACTTTGCATTCCCACCAGCAATGTATGAGAGTTCCACATCCTCCTCAGCGTTTGGATTGTTAATGTTCTGAATTTTGGCCGCCTCTAGTAGGTTTGTAGTGATATCTCATTGTTGTTTTAATTTTTAATTAATTACTATCAATTCCCTAAAGACATATGATGTTGAACATATTTTCATAGGCTTATTTGCCATCTCTATATCTTCTCTGGTGAGGTATCTGTTCAGGTCTTTTGCCCATTTTTTAGTTAGGTTTTTCATTTTCTTATTGTTGATTTTAAGAGTTCTTTGTATATCTTGGATAACAGTCTTTTATCAGATATACGACATATTTGCAAATATTTTCTCCCAGTCTGTGACTTGTCGTCTCAATCTTTTGAGAGTCCTTCATAGAGCAGAAATTTTTCATCTTAATAAAGTCCAACTTATCAATTATTTCTTTCATTGACTGTGTCTTTGATCTTGTAAAGATCATTGCAATCCCCCCCAAATATCTAGATTTGCTCCTATGTTATCTTCTAGGAGTTTTATATTTTTGCACTTTACATTTAGGTCTATGATCCATTTTGAGTTAATTTTTGTGTGGGGGGAAGGTTTGTGTCTAGATTAGTTTGTTTATTGGTGGATGTCCAGTTGTTCCAGCACCATTTGTTGAAAGGGCTATCTTTTCTCCATTCTATTGCCTTTGCTTCTTTGTCAAAGAGCAGTTGACTATATTTATGCAAGTCTATCTATCTCTAGGCTCTCTACTCTGTTATATTTATCTATTTGTTTATTCTTTCACTAGTACACAGTGTCTTGGTTAGTGTAGTTTTATAATAAGTGTTGAAGTCAGGTTGTGTCAGTCCTCCAACATTGTTCCCCTATAATATCGTGTTGTCTTTTGTAGATCTTTTGTCTCTCCATGTAAACTTTAGTATCAGTTTATTGATATTCACAGAATAACTGGTTGGTATTGTGATTGAAATTGCACTGAATCTCTACAACACTTTGAGAAGAACTGACATTTTCACAATATTGAGTATTTCTATTCATTTATACGGAACCTCTCTTCATTTATTTAGTTCTTCTTTGATTCTATTTGTCATATTTTTATAGTTTTCCTTATATAGATCTTATACATATTCTGTTTGATTTGCACTTGAGCATTTCATGTTTTGAGGTGCTAAAATAGATGGTATTGTGGTTTAAATTTAAAATTCTACTTATTTATGGCTGATATGTAAAAATGTGATTGTGTTTTGAATATTTACCTTGTATCCTGCCACTTTGCTAGAATTGCTTATTAGTTCCAGGAGTCATATCCATTTTTACTAAATTTGTGTTTTTTCTTCTTGGTTTCCCCAGAATTACTAGAACTGTAACTATTTTCTTTCTTTAATCTAAAAATTTAGCACTAGGCATTTAAAAACTTATATTCAATTTTCTAATTCACTAATTGCTGTTTTCTCTCTTTAAAACATTTTATTCCATTTTATTCTTCCATTGATTTTATGCTAATTTAACTTAAATTTTGGTCTGAATGATCACATCCAATATTCTCTTCCTGCCTTTTTTAGTTACAAAAATATTTATGCAATTTGATTTGACACTGAGTACAACCTTATATGTGTCTTATTCCTAGGCTGCAATCAATTAGTTGTGGAGTCATATGACTGAAAAACTTACTAGCTCTGTCACTCCGGACATGAAAAATGAGACAATAACATCTTCCACAGAAGGTAGTTGTAACGATTAAATAAAATAATCAATGGAAAAGACTGAGTAGAATATTGGGTATATAATATACACACAATGGGATAGTAGCCACTAAAAAGAATGAAGTCTTGTCATTTGCAACAGCATGAATGAACATAAAGGGTATTATGCTAAGTGAAATCAGTTAGACAAAGACAAATACTGTATGATTTCACTTAAATGTGAAATCTAAAACACAAAATAAATGAACAAACTTAACAAAACGGGAACAGAGTCACAGATACAGAGAACAAACAGGTGATTGCCAGAGGGGAAGGGGGTAGGGGAATGAGTGTATATATTTGATAGATGTTTTTGGATATATATTTATTTAGGTTCAAAATTTTAGAAGCCTCTACTAAACATACTTATAAGTTATTTTATTCAGATTAATTGTCTTTAGTTTTATTCTCTATTCTGTCAGTAAATGACAAATATAAGGAGTTCATAGAGATAAAACTATCTGATAAGGTCTAAATTTCTTCCAGTGTCATCATTCTATTTTCAAGACAAGTTGTTTTTCTATATCTAGATGCTATGAAATTCATGAGACATATTTGAAATAATTTCATTATGGAGTATGTGGAATACAGCTACACCCATTTTTTTGTGTATTATCTATGGCTGCTTTCACATTGCAATGCCAAAGCTGAGTAGGTGAGACAGATAAATGGCCTGTAAAACCTAAAATATTTACTATTTGTTCTTTTATGGGGAAAAAAATTCCCTACATTATATATCACTTTGGAAACAGCAGTAATTGGCACCTTCTATATGATGTATTACATTCTTTATCTTGCTAAACAAGGGTAACATTTTTTTGGGAGGTAAAATTTGTAGGCTCAAATGGGACCAGGAAGGGTGAAAGACAGACTAGAGGTCCACAAGAAGAACAATTACTGTAAGAAGGTATCTATCTATCTATCTAGATCTGGCTGTAGATTAGAAGAGAGCTGTCCAGATTTTTTCATTCAGATCATCTTCCTGAGGATGTAAGCCCTCTCAACATATTTTTAAAACAGGGACTGAGCCCATTAGAGGGTGATTTGATGGTTTTGTTTGCATAGAGGAGATGGAAGAAGGAAAGGAGTTGTAGATAGAATTTATGAAAAAGTTCTAAATAAATTTTAGGATTAATTGAATTTTCACAATAATTTTTAATTATAAACTGCAATCCTATGAAAAAATATGATAACAGGCCATATAAACTATTTTCCTTGAGTTTCCCTAAAAGTGAAGATTTTCCCAAATAGATAGCCACTTGAGATGGTGACCACAGTGACCCCTGACCACAGTGCAGATTTTGAAATACTAGTGTTGTATCTCCATTTATTTCAAGAGGTTTTAGAACATTTTTTAAAATGGTCAAGAGAGAGTTGATTTGAAATAACTTTAATTTACAAAATAAATACATGAAATATAGCAATTTTAGGAAAGCCTGGGTATGACATTCAGTTAAACAAACAGAAAAATCAAATAATCACAGAGTCAAGCAACATGAGCTCAAAGAACAATAGATAGTATTTACCGTAAAAAGGAAGAAAAAACCACAACTCTTCTTGTAACATGTTTGTTTAAACTATCTATGCAAAATCAGAGCACTTACTGTCTCTGATTATTTTGGCACACAATCATATTCAGTCTTATTGCATAACAGTATTATTGTTGTCTTGCAGAATAACTCCTAGATTATTACTATTGATGAGATAATATCTTGTTTTAAGACCTAGATTCAGATTTTTGAGACAAAGGGCAGAGTTTTTTATATGTGCAAATTCTCCAGCCATGAATTGTAATAAAACACAAAAGCTGATAGTCATCCTAGATACTACCTATAATACTCCTTACTTGCTTAAGTAATATAGCCTCGTTGTGGCTGGTTTCCTTGTGTAACAGGGCTATGTCAATGAGAAAGCATGATCTCTTCTTTCATGAGCTTACATTCTGGTGGAAAAGTTAGATTCTACGTGAATACACAAATAAACAACATTTCCGTAAGTAATGATAAAGAACTGGGGAAAACAAAAACAAAAACAGTGACACTGTAGTGTGATAGCTATACTAGAGAGAGAGTGCAGTTTCTGAATGAGTGCTCAGGAAGGGTTAGATCCAATTAATGAAAAGGAAACAGACTCAAGAAGATGAGAGGAGGGACTTCCCTGGTGGTGCAGTGGTTAAGAATCCGCCTGCTAATGCTGGGGACACGGGTTCGAGCCCTGGTCCGGGAAGATCCCACATACCGTGGAGGAGCTAAGCCCGTGCGCCACAACTATTGAGCCTGCGCTCTAGAGCCCGCAAGCCACGACTACTGATCCCGCGTGCCACAACTACTGAAGCCCGTGAGCCTAGAGCCTCCGCTCTGCAACAAGAGAAGCCACCTCAGTGAGAAGCCAGCGCACCACAACAAAGAGTAGCCCCTGCTCTCCACAACTAGAGAAAGCCCTCATGCAGCAACGAAGACCAATGCAGCCAAAAATAAATAAATTTATTTTTAAAAAAAAAGAAGAGACGAAAACATCTTTCAGACACAATGAAGAGTAAGCGTGAAGTTCCTGAGGCAAGAACCAGATCTGCCTACTCTAGCAGTGGCCAAAGTTTGCTGTGGCTTGAGCATGGTTGACTAGGGCAGGGAGCAGCTCTTGGATACAGTGTTGGAAAGATGTATGGGGAAGGCATTGGAACCAGGAAGCAAACTGATCTGATTTTCACTTTAAAGAATAATTTAACTACTAGTAGAAAATGGCTATTAGGATGCAAACAGCGAAAACAGGGACCAGTTAAGGGTTTGTTATTAAGAGTCTTGGCTAGGAATAAAGATGACTTGAATGTTGGTGATTTTATTAGGTTTGGAGCAAAATGGGTGGGCCCAGGACATGTTTTCGAAAAAGACCCTTGTCAACCTTACTGCACTGTGGAAATGTAAGGTACTATTATTACAGTTAATGAACATTAATAAATTCATCTAAAAAATTAATTACTTAAGCCCCTTCCCAATTTTTAAATCAGCTCACCACTATGTACATTGCTATTCAATAGCAATCTTTTTATTTTTTCCCAGTCCTTTCTCAATATAAGAAACTATCATCTGATAAAATAAGATCCAGGTACATAGTTGCTACTTGATAAATATTTGCCATATTAATGACTGCATAAATAAAATATGACAGACTTGCTACAAGGCTATTGGGTCAAGGAGATATTTGAATGAATGAAACATAGATTGAAGAAGTTTATTGTTACAAGATAAAATCGGTTGACAGTCTTTTCATTTCAGGATGGGAATTTTTATAATGTCACTGACCCTGGGATATATTTTTACATGAAATTTCTTGGCAGCATTGGGCTTAATCCGTTAGCATGAAATAATGTATATAAATGAGCTTCAAAAAGAACAAAGCTTTGTGTCAATAATAGTAAGAATTGCTATCATTTATTTTCTGACCCCTATGTGTCAGATCTCATGCTAGGCATTTGCACATACATTACCTTGTTTAATTCTCACAGAAATCATAGAGGAAAGACATTATCCCCTTGTTTTCAAATTGAGGGATCTGCTACTCAGAAATTTTATTTAACAGCTGGATGAAGGATAAAGCTTTCAAATTCTGATCTGACTAGTTTCATTGCCTCAATAAAGGGGGACATTACTATCTTGATTTTGAAATAAATATTAACACACAAATATCAAGTACATTGTTGATTTCTTTGGAGAATGCCTTAGAAATTATGTTACATATGCTTCTAAAATAATCATAGAATTACAGATTTTAGAGATTTAGAGGTAGATCTCTATATGACCAGATAGTTCTTTATATGTAATTCCTTGCTTGACTTTCACATGCTCAAGGTCATTGGAAAGCAAAGCTAGGATTCAAATCCAATTTGGTGCTCTTCCGACCATAGCATACTGATTCAGAATTTGACATTTGGTTCATCTCTGTGTTTATAAGAAGACTAAGATAAAAGACCCAGAGAAATCTATGAAAGGGCTCATTTTGCCATTGGTGAAAAGAATTTGTGGTTTACTTGGAAGAAAAAGATGGCATGATAGCAGTAACAAATAGCTTTGGCTTTAAAAAAAGTGTAAGCCCCACGAAGTGCCTAAAAATAATGAAACAATATGCTTAGCATTATCATGAGAGTGCAGTGCTCTGATGTACAGAAATATAGAAATTAAAGGGAAGCTGTTGGATGTCAATGGCAAACTTTGCCAATGTCAGCAGTGTCAGTCGCAGAAACCACTAGAATGCATGACAGGGAAAGTGGGAGGACTTGATAAACAATAGAAAGATTATTGCATTGAACATTTTAGAAATTTCTCAACTGGAGAAGAGATTTTCATACCCCTGATCTGTTCACTTCAAAATGGCCCCCAAACACCCCGGCTGCTTTTTTCACTCTCCCTCCTACACTGTGACCTCTGAGTCAAAAGGAACACCCACGGATAATCATAAACCTGGGGAGGGCGGCTTCATCCAGCCAGGATGCATAAATAATCTAAATGTTTACTCTGAACCCATCCAGAACAACAAATTCAGAACGTCTCCTGCCCTCACCAAATTCCTCAGAAGTGACCAGTCTGTACTATGTAATTAAGACAACTTATTTCTCAGAAGAATGGCATTGAGTACATCAATTACAATTTTCTTTAAATGAGGGTTAGTTCTTATCTCTCTCAGATAGGCAAAGCCGCAGTTTTGTCATGGGTTTCAAATGAATCCAGAGTATCCACTGACATCACCAGAAGCTCTGGATACTAATCACACCCATGGTGATAAAGGAGTAAGCTAGAACCCTAAGTTGTCATATGCTTTTTCAGTTTTCCATGCTGTTTGCCATATGGATGGTTAAAAATGTGTTGCAGTTCCTCAGCTGGAGGTGTGATAGGGTATAATCGACAGTTGTACAGATTAACATTTGAGAGGGGTGGGTTTAAACGACCATGGAAGTTTACCTGTTATACTTACTTAACTGCTTCCCCACTGTATTGGGAACGAAGCACAGATCAATGTTTACTTCTTTTCCCCCGACTCATAGGACTTGGAGATCCTTCAACACACTGGGGGTAGAAATGTCAAGGTGAATGAATTTTTAGGTAGGGAAAACAAGATCATAAAACAAGAGCCAGAAGAAATTAAGAAAGACCCAAAGCAATAGTTTTCAATGGCAGATATATCTAAATCACCTCAAGGTACTGCCCCCAAACTATTTCATCTCCCCTCGTGCCTAGTCTATGGCAGAATATACCTTACTATTTTTCTATGTAACAACTATCACCTTGTGATTGAATAATTTTTATGTAATTGTTTTGTTTGATTTCAGAGCCAGTTCTAGGCCATAAAAAACTGTAGAGAAAAACTTACGTCTGTATTGTTTTCCATCTGAATCTATCACCTGGTAAGACCCTTCACACATAGGAGATATGTAGTAGATATTTGTTGAATGAATGCATAAATGAATGAATGAATGCATATTCTTGTACTTTGACCTATCAACGATATATTCTAACATTGAGTCTAGATGGATGGAATCATATATATTTTCATAAGTTTTTAAAAATTTATTTTTATTGAAGTTGATTTACAATGCTGTGTTAGTTTCTGCTGTACAGCAAAGTGATTCATTTATATATATATTTTTTCCTAAGTTTTTAGGTACTTCTGCTAAGAATTGCTCATATCCTTGCCCTGATTTCTTTAAGCTTCTGCCTGTAAGATCATGTCTGTACCATCGTTTGCCTAAACTATACAGGGCCAAAGTATATATAATAAATCCCATCATTCTCTTCTTCATATAGTTTTTTAAAAAGTATTTACTAGCACCTACTATGTTCTAGTGCCCTGCCTGGAACTGAAGGCACAAGATGAATGATCTGGGTCTTTTATACAAGGACCTCTAGTCTGTCTGGTGGATGAGACAGATCGACAGAGGGTCTGTAGGTAACACTAGAGCCACTAGAGAGGGACAGGGAAACTTCCAGGAGCACAGAGGAAAACACCTAGTCCAGCCTTGCAGGTTGGTCTCTATTAAGACCTCTTTACTCTTCCTCCCATCCCTCATAATACTTTTATAGTAGTGTTTGGGATGAGTTACATTCAAATGCACTATTTCCTGGCCCAGCCATGAGTCTTAGGTATCTGAGACCTTCCTCCACTTTCCTCCCCACTCCTTCCTCCCCACTCCAAGTCTCAAGTACAAACCGTACTAGGTATCTCTTTTGTAAGTTTTCTGTTTATTCTGTCCCACATCTGAGAGTGATTGCCTCTAGACCTCTTTCATGCCTCAATCTAATCCCGCCTCCTTGGCTAGTACTCTAATTCACAGTGTTTCACCCAGTAAGTGTTTATTTAAAATGTATTGTTCTGAACACTGCCTTTCGAGTGTTCAGATGCTTAGATTCCTTGTTGCTGGGACACACACTTGAAGGCCAAACTCTCCCATCTTTCTAACCTTTGAAACTCCAAACTCACTATATCAAAAGTGATAGAGGCTAACCATTTTGGGTCATACAGATTTTCATACAATTTAAAACTTTAACCTTATAGATGATTAAGAAATCCTTTGACTAAATACTAACATTTCTTTGGGAAGAAACTATTTGGAAAAATAAAATCTTGTGCAAAATTTCCCCCAATAACCTCACTAATGATTCCCTCCAAAAAAGCAAAACAAGAGTTATGTCAGTATTTCCAGGTGACACGCAAATAGAGCATCTTTCATTGTGAACAGCAAAAGTAACTTAAAAATCTCTTCAAATCCTTACTTGTCCTCTATAATTTGTTATGATTATTCTCATTTTACAGAAGAGGAAACTAAGTTTAACAGATTTCTGATGAGTTTTCCTAGATCATATAGCTAGTAAGCCACAGAATGAGGGATTTGACCTCAGTTCTGACTCTCCCTCGAAGCTCCTATTCTTAGAAAATAGAATTAAGTTGTTGAGAAAAGCAGTATTTGGATCCAGCTGGCTGCAGTTTCAGTCCCACCTCTTCCATGTGACCCTGTGTCGATTATGGAATTTCCCTAAACACTCATTTCATTATCAATAATATAGGAATTAAAATGACTAAATGATTAAATTACCTGTTGAATATGCTAAATAAGTCAGAGTAAGAGCTAATGCTTATCCGGCGGTTATCATATGCTGGGCACTGTTTGAAACATATGACATGTATTAACTCATTTAACAACAACCATATGGCTTAGGGGCAAATATTATACCTATTCTACAGTTCCAGAAACTGAGGCATACAGAGTTTAAGGGATTTTTTTGTCCAAATGTCTTTCAGCAAGATGTGGAAGAAAGGGATTTGAACTCAGTCAAGCTGGCTCCATGATTTTATTTGTCTTTTTGCTATATAGTCTGTGCTAGTTTACAGTTTGGTATACTAGGCCATAATAAGCCCTGAAAAGCTACATCTCCCTTACTCTATTTATTGCCATAGATTTCAAGCAATAAATATGCCACCTGACATCAACTTACTCTGAACTAGTACAATTCTGTCTTTAAGACTATAGCAAATAGCAAGTAAAATAAAGATATTCAAATCAGTACTGATGAATTAGAAATCAGTAAAATGTTTTAACTCCTGAAGATGTGGATATTCACACTTTATTTCTGTTTATTTGGTGTTTTTTTTTTTTCAGAGTAGCACTTTGCACATAATGTGTAAAAGTTATAATTATCACTATTTGTCTTGGCAAATACCTCCACTTTCCTATCTGTATTGAGGAAATCCATACTTTTATTATCTAGGTTTCTCCCACTCTTTGGTTCATGTATTGCAAGTAAGTTTCTGATGCGAGTTAAGTTCTTTGGAGGGTCTGATCGCAAGTAAGTTCTTTGGAGGGTCCTATGGAGCCATTCATTACAAATGGAGCCACCATGGCTAACAGGGACGACCTGACAACCGTTCCATGGTGAGTCTCCAAGGAGTGACAGCTTGAACTATAGCATATGTGCTTGGAGGGCTTTCGAGGGACAGCAGACTGCATTTTTGGTCTTGTTGTTTCAGAATGCCAAGGCATTATGGGGACATGACTGTTAACAATAGAGCCTGCCATTGTTTTGGTATTATTTTTTCTCAAGGCTTTCTGAGTGACAGTCCCTGGGGAGAATGAATTATCATCCTTAACTTGTAACTTAACTGCTCCTTTTGTCATTCTGCATAATTGCTGTCACCCAGGTAAAACTAAATAGTTTTTCTCCCTGGTAAATTCTCCCACACTCAGCTTGGAGACCTTCAGGCAAGACAGGCGGTGGGGAACCTGGGCAGATAATGTGGTGATCTAAAATCACTCCTAGAAAAGGAGAGTCTTTGAAAAGCTTTGTCTCTGAAAACAAATGTCAAGCACAGTGAAGACATTTGTTTAAATAACTAAAGTTGCCATTTATTTAGCAATTACAAAAATAGGTATTAAAATAGCATGTGCCATATAGAGTTGTGAAGGTTAAATGGTTAATACATTGAAAGTGCCTAGCCCAGTGTGTGGCATAAAATAAGAGATCAGTAAATGTTAGCCTTTATTGCTTTGTGACATTATGTGTTTAATCATGATTACTGTCTTTCAAGGTAGTTATTATTAGTGCCATTTTATAGATGAGAAAACTGAATTTTATTGGAGCTGGAATTTAGAAGTAAGTAGGCTAAACTCTGAAGTCAGATGTGCTTAACTTCCAAAATGCTCTCTGATTCACCCAGTGACTTGTGTCAAGGGAGAGATAGAGATAGTTGGCCACCCAAGGGAAATGAACAATATTTGGGGCTGATCATAGACTATCAAGTTTACCAGTTAGTCCCATTATTTGAGTGAATTTTTCCATTTTTCCATAAAGCTGTATTTTCATAAAACGAATATAAATGGTTAAATACAATAATCTATTTTGAAAAATAACTGCTTGGATCATTTTTTTTATTTTCATGAAGGCCTTGAGGCTGACAAATATTGATAATAATATTATCAATAAAATATTGCTAATAATATTATCAATACAATATTGATAATAATAATATTTAGTAATAGTAGCCACAATAATAACAATGATGATAACAAAAATAATGTGAATAGTAAAGGTTACCATTTATTGACCACTTACTATGTGCCAAGCATTTTTCTAAGAACTTACCATTCATTATCTCATTTAATCGTCATTAAGCAGGAGCTATTATTATCCCTGATTTATATGTTATAAAACTGAGGCTCAGAGAGGTCAAGTAACATACGGAACGTCCGAGTTATTAAAGAGGTGAGACAGGATTTGAATCCAGGCAGTCAGACTCCTGGGTCACGCTCTTTACCCGGGTAGCACATGATGAATTAAGACTCAAGCCCAACACTCCCTTTCTCACATGCTCCCACTCTTTCCTTCTCATTCAGATCCATGATAAGCATGGATCCCTCTTGAATCCACCTTCTGCTGTATCTACATTTGGTTAGATTTACAGGACATACTCATTCGATTTTAGAAAGTGAGATGTTCTTAGACTTTATTATGATCCATATTGGCAGTGCCCAAACAAATAACCCAGAGTAAGTACAATATAAGGACTGAATTCACAGACTATAGAGATGATTCTCAGTCAGGTCTGAAAGAGCAGGGGATGTGGGATATGGGTAGGGATGGGGGCTGGAGCCTGGGGAGTGAAGGAAGCCTCTTTGGAGCCATGTTAGCATTTCTAGAAAAGAGATACATTGAAAAGCACATTCATATGACTACCGTTTTCATTATATACAAACTACAGAAAGGAAAGTTCAGCAAAATCTTTGCTGGCAGGTGAAGGAAGTATGTTAAAAAGAGAGGTAGAACAACATTGGCCTACCTAAAAGTATGTCTAGTTTTCACTCAGACAGACCTGTGCTTAAAGACTGCATACATTTTTGAGCAAGTTATTTCAACTGAACCTCAGCTTAATCATCTTTAAAAAAGGGATACTGATACGTTTCTTACAGGTACAATTCCTAGCACATGGTAGGAACTCTGTAACCGGAACCTATTGTTATTATTATCATGATCATTTATCTTAATTACAAGGTTAAAGTAATATTCATTCAATGGCAAAACGATCAGTAGTTTTGAAAATTCATATCCACATTAATTTTATTCTTGATGCCCATAATTGACAATATCTTTCTATAAGCACTGACAACTGTAAATATACTCCACTTTATGGTCTATTTCTCTCTCTCTCTTTTTTTCATGATCTCTCTGATCCCCCTCCAAAACAGTATATCTCTTCAGTTTATGCTTCGTGACTTTTCTCTCTAAGGTACTCAAAACAAGAGATTCCAGTTTTCACAGCATACATAATGTATTTTGTATTAAAACAAAAAACAAAGAACAATTTCAACTCCTGACCATGCTTACTGAAAGCAAGTATTGTAGTCTGCCCATTTCTTGATGAAATTCCTCATTAGGGGTCTTAAAATGTACAAAGCTTTGTTTCCATGCTGATGTAAAAATATTTAAAAATAGTGTGAAGACTAGGCTGTTCCCTAGAAATACACTGAGTTGCAAATTCCAGCTACATTCTTTGAGGGGTTAAAGTCATCCTGAGGAGTGTCCCGGAGAACAAATCACCACAGTGATCAGTTGGTTGTGATCCTGCCACTTTCTCGTGAGCTGGACCTTAGTTGCCAGGGTCAGATACTTTGCAGCTGTCCTGGCAGTCACAGGGAGGAGTTGATATTTAACCTAGGACACTAGCCAAGAATTATTTATCTGTCAAAACTTGTCAAAAATAAGTCAGTGTTACTTTGCCTGCTGAGCCCTAGACGGTCTGCCTGCCTGATTTCCATGAGGGAGATCTTCAGATAATTTCTATAAAGGCAGGAAAGGGCAGCCTCATTGCAAAAGGTAAAAAGAGAAGTAAGACACTCTTTCGTAACTTTCTCCTCTTCCACTAAAACCAAACGAGCATCCTTTGAATTTTGAATGCATTGTCTCCACAGGCAGCAACACTGAATTTTGAGTCAGGAAAAGCAACACCTTCCTTTCCCTGACTCGCCCCTCAGGACTTTTGGATTTCAAAAGTCAGCTTTGAAACACCTGGTTTTCCAGGAGTTTGAAATGTGTCAAATTGACTCAGGCTTGCCTGGACACTCCTTTCAAGTGTGGGAATGGTGACCTCTTCCAGGTCACCTTCCATGCTCTTTTTCATGCTTGGATCCCCTGCACTGCAGCCCAGACGGGACCAGTTGCTCCTCTCTCAACCTCTCAGTTAAAAGGGCACATTTGGTTTGCAGAAAATAACAAGAAGAATCCAAGAATGCTTGTCTTGGATTCAGTTCTGTTAAAATTTTCTTTGATAACAAGTTTGTTTAGGGGAAGGAGGAGGAAAAAAAGGAAATCTGGGGGGTGTGTGTGTGTGTGTGTGTATGTGTGTGTGTGTGATGGGAGGTGAGGGTCCACTTACAGCCCTACTGATAAAAAAACAGCAGATATTTGGAAGCACATCATGGTTTTATTTTTCAACCAAACTGCAGGGCTGAGGGGTTTGACTGCTGGAAGAAAAGAGGGCACATTTGTCAGAATTTTCACTTTGATGCATGCTTATGCAGTTATTAAATACAATATCTGAGGGGATATGAATTGCTCTGGTGTCCAGTGACTTTAGGGCTAAGGTTTACCTTACGGTTTTGCAGGTCTGCCCTGTGGCTTAGAACAGCTTCATATTGAGTGAAGGTATTTGAGGCCCATTACCCTATAGAAAAGCAGCTGAAAATTTAATTTGCCTACTGGAGAGTAAGCTCACAGGTGTGGGGGGAAATCAATCAATCAATGTCAATAAATGTGTTTTGGAGAAATTCTGTGTTTCTGCCTCTTGTGTGATTTCAGTGCAAATTTTAGGACATAGTAGGTGCTTGATAAATGTCTTGAATGAAGCTATGTACTGTGCTATGTTTACATAGCACGTGTTACATAACTCTTTAGAATTCTTCCCTTGATCTAAGTAATAGGCCGGTAATGAATCCATGTGATATTTAAAAGACAAAACTGGTTAGTAGAAAGGATACCAATTCAACTTAGGTGCTGAATACACGTTGGTTGGATAAACTGAAAATTCACGACTGAAAACTATTGCCAGTAAAGTAATTTTATGCTGCCTGGCCCCAGACATAAGCAGAACATATATTAAACATATATTTATGGTAAACACTTGCAGTTCATTTTAGAGAAAATAATTCCCAGGGCAATCTATCTCTGGACTTATCTAGAACAGTTGTTGAAGTCATAATTAAAATGTTTTCCTTGATTTGGAAGGGGAGAGGAATTGGGACCTTGGTTGTCCAGCTGAGAGGAACGGTCCTTTATGGAGGAGGAGGTGACATTCTTTCCATCCATAATTCGGTGGCTTAATCCTTAGCAACAGACCTAATCATTGCTTCGGGCTTTCCAGCTGTGTTAAACCAACAGAGTGATATGAAGACTGTTAAGGAAATGTCTGGTTGTTCACATATTGATTAAATCCTATACATCATCATCCCATTTTTAAGGTCAAAATGAATAGAAGTTAGGAAACTCTCCCAGCATCCTCAAATGACTAAATGTTTAATTATTGAGAAAGTGAATAGCTTAAGTCTGCTGCAAAACATGCAGCCTGGGTGCCTGTTTAACAGTCCTTCAACTCACCTTGAAAGACAGCCCTCCTTAGGTTGCACTCCTTTTAGAAAAGAGTTCTAGGGAATATTTGCCAGCTCTTGAATAACATCAGTTGATTTCCTTTTATCAGACCACAATATCTATGTACTTAATGATGTTTTCCTCCTTATTTTAGCTTAGAAGGAGCACAGGGTCAAATCTCTTGCTCTGCTACAGACTTCATAAAGACCAAGGATTTTTCATACTATTTGTTCCCTTCTGCTTGCTGAAGGCTTTATATGTATAACATTTAAACACTATTTCTCTGTTTCTAATTTAGCAGTCTTATTTGTGTGTGTACGTGTATTGTAAACCATAGGACACTTCTTTTTGTATTATGTGACCTATAAAGCACATATTTTGAATTATAAATTTAAGTTTATAATTATAAATTTAAGTATAAATTTATAATTATAAATTTAACCACAAGCTATACTAAAATCAATGCTAGCTGTGCCGTCTTTGGCAAGTTTCAAAACTCTTCTATGCTTTTGTTTCCTTACTTGTAAAATGGGGATATAATGTTTATCTTATAGGGTTGTGATGAGGACCAAATGAATTCATAATGCAAAGTATGAACTGTAAAGTATAACATTTACCATTGACTCTAAGCTCCTTGATACCATACAAAGTAATTTAACCATTTTAAATTCCCAGGGTTTCAAGCCACACATGGCATTCATTGTCAAGGCTTTTGGCCATGGGATCTTACAGGTCTGGGATGGCTTTGTATTTTCTTCAAAAACCTATTTACCTTCACCTTTACAATGTCTTCCTGCTTCCAGCCAACCCGAATAGAACTGAGTCCTTGTTCTTGTTGCTACTCTGCTATTCTGGATATACCAGCATTTCTCAACCTGGGCATTATTGACATATGGGACTGGATAATTCTTTGTTATAGGTGTCTGTCCTGTTCATTGTAGGACATTTATCAGCATCTCTAGTCTCTACCCACTAGATGCCAGTAACATTCTCCAGTTGTGGCAACTAAAAATATTTCCAGGTATTGTCAAATACCCCATGGTTGGCAAAACTGTTCCACTGGAGAAACACTGGTGTATAGCATTTTAAGGTACTTATTTAATAAAATAAGTTTCCTGGAGCCAGAAAAGAATCTTAAATTATTTAGGAATTTAAATATATATAATTTACTAATAAGGCAGGGCCACAGTCGAACGATATCATCAAAATAAATCTTACATGCAAGTAGGTATTTTTCACCTTTATTTTACGTGATTTGTGGAACACCCAGAAGGTCCTTTTGCTTCCTTTAAATATCTACTTACTCAAAGGCTATACGGTCTTAAATTCCAGCATTAATAAATGAGTCCTTTTACATGCTATGTTCTTTTAAAAACCAAAAGCCCTGGGAAAGAAGTACTAATTAAAATTAGTTCACACCGAGGTATTAATAGCAGGGCACAGTGAAGAAAATTTGTAGACACAGAGTTGAAAGACTTACTGACTTACCTTGTTACTTTGAGCAAGTCACTTAACCTCTCTCAGCTTGAGTTTCTTCATCTGGAAAATAGGAATGATGAAACTGACCCACAGGTTCCTATTTTGAGCATTAAATAATCTAATGCAAGTAAAAATACTTTTTAAAAGCTAATACTGCTGGGTTTCTTTTTTCAGCTTTTGTGACATTCTTCTAACTAAAAGCCTAGGATATAAGACCACTGAACATCTAAGATGGAGACATTTAAAATAAATTCCGTGGACTTCAAAGTTTTAGCCACAGTAATCTCTGCATTTTTAAAAAGAATTTTAAATAATGAGCTTTCAGGATTTCTGGAGTATCTGAGAGAAAGTTGAAGGCCAACTAATAACAGAAGTGCAAAAAGATTTCTCAAATGACCATCTACCTTTTAGATATTATACTCCCTACCAATTACCCATGACCCTTCCAGCCTTCTGGCTGTCCCCTTCCAGAAGGGGAATAGGAATCATTATTCAGCTTCTGATTGGACTTTTAAAATTCAAAATGGAAGTTATATTACTATATTAACTCAGGGAAATGCTATGGAAAACCATCTATTACATGTATAAAACCAATGTTTGATATCAACTGGCCTAAGATGAGAGACTGTAGCCTATATTCCTGTATTCTGGGCTGGTCACCTGAACACTGTGCTTATCAAGTATCTGGGTAGTTCCTACCTGCTTTCCCTCTCTAAACTCACACTGTTAGAGACAGCATAGTCCCAGCAGGCATTGGTAAAATGCCAGTATTACCTTGTGGAGTGGTTAGACCAAATTAATGATTGCCCACCTAGACTAGGAACAGTGAAATTTTAATCATTTACCTCCATCTAGATTCAGTCACCTGCTGTTACTAGCCACACTGCTCTGCCAGATATTTTTACAAACTTTGTGTAATTTAATTTTTCCAGCAAAGCAGTGAGAGACATAAGTATTCTTGTCTTCCGTATGTTATTCATGAAGTTACTGAAGCTGTAGGAGTTAAGTGTGTGAGGGTCAGGTGTGGAACTGAGATTCAAACTTTGATGTTCTTGCTTTAAATAAGCACTTTGTACCTCACAAACCAGGGAATAAATAAACCTTAACGTATCACATGGTCAAGTCCTGACAAGCTCAGTACAAATAGCAGGACTGTATCTAACCTTGAATTAAAACCTCAATCCTCTGAACTCGTATGCTTCTTTAATATTTAAACCTCTTAGTACTTGTATTATCTTTTTTATATCAAAACCATTTATGAGAATCACCCTTATTAGAATGAACATTGTGGTATTTCCTACAATTCCAGTCTTTCCATCATATCATTCATCCATTCATTCATTCATTCATCTATCCATCCATCCATCCATTCATTCATTCATTCATTCATACCTCCCATGTTTGGGGCCCCAGGAACATAGAAATACATACAATGGGCATAATCCAGTGGTTCTTATTCCAATTTTTGTTAAATGAATGAAATATAGCTTTGCTTGACTATTTTAGTTACTGCTCCAAATCCCTAGAGATTATAAATTATCCTTTCATAGCTCATCACACACACATGTTTTTTATTTCAGGATTTTTCCCCCACCAAGTATGTATAACTAGCAAGTGATACTCAAGGTCTGGAAAATAAGTTCTCACGTGGTAGAACCTTTTGTCACCTATTTCAAAAACAAAATCCACATTTCTCCTTCATCTCACTTTTGCTTTTATTGCCATAAACTTGTCTGTATTCATTATAATCATGGTTGCTGACATAGATAATCAGCCCAGTATGTGAAGGGGATTTTCAGAATTTTCACAAGGCTGGAGAAAAGTTCCCTGTGTGAAATGTAACCAAGTCCACAGAAAATTCTTGTGCCTTCAAGTAACACATTTTCAGGCTTTTACTTTCTAACTCATCCACTTCTGTGAACCGCACCTCCACACCCTGCCATTCTGCTTATTTTTAAATATATTCTGCTATTGTTTATTTAAATACAATGTTTGCTTTTCTAATGCTTTCAGATTTACAGAAAAGTTGCAAAGCTAATATAGAATTCCCATATATACTTTGCTCTGTTTTCACCGTTGTCAACACGTTATATTTCTATGGTACATTTGGCAAAATTAAGAAATTGACATTGGTACATTACTGTTACCTAAAGTCCAGAGTCAGTTTTGATTTCACCAGTTTTTCCATTAACATCCTCTTTTCCCAGTAGCCAATTTGTATCACCTTGCATTCCTTTTCTATCTCCACTGTCCTTCTGGTCAATGAGAATCTTTCTGTTTTTTTCATGGCTTTGACAGTCTTGAGGATTGTTAAAATTCTTAGAATTTCCTTCAGTCTGGGTTTGTCTGATGTTTTTCTCATGATTAGACTGGGGATATAGGTTTGAGGAAGAATACCACAGAAGTGAAGTGCCTCTCTCATCTCATCTCATATCAGGGGTACATGATTATGATGTTAACCTTCACCAACTAGACAATGTAGTGCTTTTGAAGCTTTCTTCATGGTACAGTTATTATTTTTCCCCTTTCCTGTGCTATTCTTCGTAAAGAACTACTAAGTCTAGTATATTTTCAAGGGAGATGGAGAGAATCTAAACTCTGCCTTCCTGAGAGTTGGAATTAGAATTATTCTGTAACAAAGTTGTGCTGTTTCATAACTATTTATAAATTCATTGTTTAGGATCACAATATCCCCTAAAATTACTTGGTAACAACAACTTCCTTTTTCAACTCTATTATCTCTAGCTGTTTTTGTTTGTTTGTTTGTTTGTTTCTTAGAATGGTCAAACAGGGAATTTTTTGTTCATTTGTTTTTTAACTTCTTGTTTTATATTGCAGTATAGCTGATTAACAATGTTGTGTTAGGGAATTCCCTGATGGTCCATTGTTTAGGACTCAGTGCTTTCACTGCTGAGGGCCCAGGTTCCATCCCTGGTCAGGGAATTAAGATCCCACAAGCCCTGTGGCATGGCCAAACCGCATCCTCCCCCAAAAAACCCCAAAACAATGTTGTGTTAGTTTCAGGTGTACAGCAAAGCTGTTTTTTCCTAGCTAAATTCTGCCACACAAATGTACATGCTTGTGTATACACACATACATATAGATATACATAACCTTCGCAAAGCAGAAAGTCAGTTTTCACTTGCTGCCTCCTCCTTCCTTCTTCTCTTCCTGATTTACTCTCCTCAGCTTCAGAATCCTAATTCTAGTCTTTTCCAATCTTTTCCCATACCATCTTTCTTACTTTAATACTGTAACAACCACTCTTCCATGAGTCCCCACTCATGGAAGGGACTATTGACAAAGTGAGGACAGTATCTTCTAGAAATATATAAATTTGATTGCAGGAAAAGGGTGATACATATCCCAATAGATAAAAAAAAAAAGGATTTTATTTGTTCTCTAAGAATTGAAAATAGAACATGCCTTTGAATATATAGCCACTCTCATAAAATAGTTTCTATTATTTATTCTGTTTCATTCATTTATATGAAAAATGTAAATAAAGTGCCTAACATGTGTAATGAACTGTTACTATGCAAAAGGGGACTCTGTTTCCCACCAGCACCCCAAGAAATTTTTTAGGAGTTAACTGGAAATTGTTGTTTCCAGATTAAGATTATCATGATAAATAATTATAAAAAGTTAAATTCCTTTAAAGGTTGCAGAGTGACTTCCAATAACATAGCTGGAAATTTCTTTCCCAGTGATGGCATGCAACAGTGTTCTGTTTCCATCCCTGCCCTTCCAACAGCCTCCAGGGAACAACTTTCCTTTTATACCTTGTTTTATATTATCAAAAAAATTAGGAGCCTAGCCCCAACTATTTCAAAAGTCTCTTCCAGCTAAATAATTATATTTTTAGTAAGAAGAATAATCACTTTGAATCAATAGACAAAGATTTGAATTCTGATCCCATTATTTTAGGTAAATTACCTAACATCTCGGAGATTCAGTTTCTTGATCAGTAGAAATTGTTTGAATATAATGATGCCTCAGATATTTTTGAAATCCATAAAATTTCTAATTTAAATATGCATTAATTAAGTGCCATTTGCCTTCTTGTCTTGAGATTTCTCAAGTTCTAAAGAAAACTAAAAATTTAATACATATGGTCTTACATTCTGATCCCATCCTTAGGCAAATTACTTAAATTTTCTGTGATTCAGTTTCTTCATCCACAAAAGTAGAGCTGATATAATTATTCTCTTAGTATTTGTTGATGTTCAAATGAGGTTATATACAGGAAATATCTGATTCAAATATGTCATCATATATGCTGGTTCTTTTCTTTCTGTAGACCACATCCTGATTTTGGTTGCATTTGACCAAAAGAAGAGACAGCATTAAGATAGAAATCTGTTCCAATGGAGAGAGAGCATAGGCTTTGGAGTCAAGGAGACTCAGGAGTGAGTCCTGGCTCACCAATTCTTTAATGTTTGCAATGTACCTTCAGGCTTCTCCAATTTTCTCATTTGTGAAATAGTACAAATAGTGTTGGGAGGATTAAACCAGGTAATGCATTCAAAAATGGTGTTGTTTATTTTTTTGAGGTAAGACTGCTAAAAATCATAGTGCTTTTAATACATAAGTAACGTGAATCAGATTTTTGCTTCATTATAGAAATGATATTTTCAATATATATTTCTGAAACTATAACTAGATTAACCTCACCTTGCATTACAACTCTGAACAATCGTCAGGGAAATGTTCTGGGTGACAATGGCATGAAACCCCTTTATGGATTAGCTACTTATTCATTTATTCAATTAATATTGACTGACACCTACGTGTGCTGGTGTCTGTTCTGATTGCTAATTTATTCTAGGCTGTTTGAAAACATTCTTTCCCATACAGTTTAAGATGATGTCAATTAAAAAAATCATCAAGCTAAGTAATGATGTGATTATAAACATTTGGTTATTAGACCATTACATCATAAGCTATATTCGATGTAAAAAATGAAATATCAAAAAAGACATTTCAGGACAGTAAATGTTATATTTGCAAGGATTCTAATCAAAGATGGAGTGCTGCTTTCTATATCTGGGTGTTTCTTCATAGATGACAATACGATATGCCACAGGTAAGTCAGATAAGGACTGAAACCTTCTCTGAAGAGCATTTAAGAGGTACCTGGGTTTTCTATAAACTTTATGGCTATTTTCCACTGAGTTTGAAAAAAAAACTCCAATTCTGGAGCAGAGCAATTCTAGCTAAAGGTTGATGCAGGTCCTACCTCTGCTGTCAGTCAAAATATTTTTTCTCATGGACTCCTGGAGCTCTGAGACCATGACCTTGCTCCAAAAGAGATCTAGTTGTGCACTTCTTATTAACATGTACCTATGTCAATAATAATTCTCTTTGGAAAATTAGCCTAAAGTGGGCTTGATATTTGAGTGCCAGCAGCGCTTTTGAATTCTCAATGTAAGATTGTTTATCTGCTAGATAACGTGACAATGAGAGAAAGATAAACATATATGTGTGTGTGGCAAAGAGACATGAACTATATAATAAGGTATTTTGACTAGTGGCCTGTGACATATTCGCATGATTATTAGACGTGCCTTCTCCAGAGTAAAAAAAAGAAAATCATCTACCCGTGATCTACTATTTCCTTGTTGTGTGGCCCTGGGAGAATTTCTCTAACTCTTTTAAAACTGGGTTTCTACTTTTATGCAATAGAACTGAGTCAGTTCTCTAACTTATGGAGTTAACTTAATGATTAACTTAAACGATGCCTCTAAACTGCTTTGTGCAGAGTTTTGTGCATCTTAAGTGCTCAGTGAAAAATGTTCAATATTTTTGTTATTTTTAGTATCATTATTATTGTAATTGATGATAGTGGTAATGACGGGCTGAGAGCAATGGGAAGTAAGATCTCCCAAATATTCTCCACTATTTCAATTTTGCATCTTGTTTATTCCCCAGCCATTTCTTTGGTCATATCCATTCTCTACTTCTTATTGCAATGTGACTCACACTGAGGTTGTTCTTTGCAGGGAATCTAGGGGGAGCTTGTGGTACAGAGATTAAGAAAGCACTAGCAAAAATAAAGAAGGGTTGTTTATTGGAAGCCACTTCAGATTTGAAGTAGATCAGAGCTGGGTTTGGATTGCCCTCCATCATTTGCTATCTCTGCAACCCTGCACACATCTATTGGTCTCTTACTCCTCAAATTCTCATCTGTAAAGGAAATAAATCACACCCATGTCCCAGAGTTAATACGAAAGTTCAGAAGATAAAGAACCCCTAAGAATTAAGAAAATGAAAGACAAAAAATTCAAATAGAAAAATGAAAAAGAGGTAAGCAGACATTTCACAAAAGAAGAAACATAACTGTTAAACATATGGCAAGATTTTCAGTTTCACTAGTAATCTGGAAACCGCACATAAAACCATAAGGAGATACCATTTTACCTATCAGATTGACAAATTTTTTTAAAAGTCTGACAATATTAAATACTGGCGAAATGTGGCAGAATAGAAACTCTGATGCATGGTGGTGACAGAATAGTACAACTATTTGTACTATTACAACTTATCATTAACTAGTAGACAGAATAGTACAACTATTTGTACTATTACAACTTATCATTAACTAGTAGAGGTGAAGGTTTGCATATCCTAGGACCTAACAATTTTGCTACCGAGTCTTTACATAGAGGAACTATTTTAGGAAAAAAGAGAATATGAAGATGATTGACATTTTTATCACCATCTATATGCCAAGGACTTTACAATGTCTTTTATTCTCACAGACATTCTGTAAATGTGGCTCTTAATGCCAGATAAAATATTCATGTGGTGCAATCCTTGCAGATCTTACTTTAGAGTACCATTTATAATTTCATGATTTAATTAAGTGCTGGCCCCTGTACAGACATATGTACAATGTGTCAGTTATTCATCCAGGGGACTGATTAGACACAAATGTCAGAAGGAGAGGGCAGGGGAATCAGTGGAGATACCTGCTTTGCATCCCATCTCAGGTCTAAATGAAATCTGAGTTTTAGCCTCTCCTGTAACTTAGCCAGTGGTTGGCCTTTCCAACAAGGTTCATATATTACTCTTCAAAGAACTATATTCATAAATCACTAGTTTCTACTTACATATTGTAGGACTTTTACACTAGATCCCAGACATTTTTCTCCTCTCTTTGCAAGATACCATTCTACTTGGTGATAGGAGATGAATATACATAAAATTATGAGTAATATGCCACTATACATTTCCATAATAGAATACTTTGAAACAAACCCCCTTAATCAAGCTTCACATAATAGATTCACCAGGCAAATGGAGCTCCCACTTCACAGTATAAAACATTGACATTTATTTTATTTTTTTTTTAAATTTATTTATTGATTTATTTATTTATGGCTGTGTTGGATCTTCGTTTCGGTGCGAGGGCTTTCTCTAGTTGTGGCAAGCGGGGGCCACTCTTCATCGCGGTGCGTGGGCCTCTCACTATCGCGGCCTCTCTTGTTGCGGAGCACAGGCTCCAGACGTGCAGGCTCAGTAATTGTGGCTCACGGGCCCATTTGCTCCGTGGCATGTGGGATCTTCCCGGACCAGGGCTCGAACCCGTGTCCCCTGCATTGGCAGGCAGATTCTCAACCACTGCGCCACCAGGGAAGTCCCCAAACATTGACATTTATAACGCATTCAATCTCAGGGTTTGAATTCTAGTTTGTTGGCATACTAGTGCCCTAACTTGTTGAGTAATACACTTACCCAGAGCCACTTTGCTTTGCTTCCCAGTGTGATTGTGTCAATATTCCTTGTTATTATATTTAAGTAATTTTACTAAATATTACGTGAATTAAATAAAAATGTGAAAGGAGTTTTTATAATAAAAACTGTGTTAAAAGACTCAATTAAGGGAGTTTCTTAAAATACTGTGGCATTAGGTGTAGCTGAGAAAATTGACAAGATAAAGAGTCATAAAACTGTAAGATAAATGCAAAAGACTGATATGTTTCATGAACAACCTTGAAATTCTTGCTTCCATTTAATGAAACTGGAATTGGTAATTGTATAAGATGCATTATGAGGGCTTCCCTGGTGGCGCAGTGGTTGAGAATCTGCCTGCCAATGCAGGGGACACGGGTTCGGGCCCTGGTCTGGGAAGATCCCACATGCCGCGGAGCAACTAGGCCCGTGAGCCACAATTACTGAGCCTGCGCGTCTGGAGCCTGTGCTCCGCAACAAGAGAGGCAGCGATAATGAGAGGCCCGCGCACCGCGATGAAGAGCGGCCCCAGCTTGCCACAACTGGAGAAGGCCCTTGCACAGAAACGAAGACCCAACACAGTCAAGAATAAAAAAAAAAAAAAAAAAAAAAAGATGCATTATGGGTGATATTTATGTAAGAAAGATAAAGGAAATGCAGAGATGGACATAGGCATGCCACCTTTATATGTTTTACATTTAAAATGTTATTTTTCCCTGCTGTTTCAAGGTTTTCAATTAATTGATCAATTACCCTTTCTGATCAGGTTTGATGAAAGGGGTTCTACAGTAGAGACAAAGTTTCAGCATCTAATACAGAAAATTAGAAAAAAAAGCGCCAGATTTTGGTAGCATTGTATGTGCAGAAATTATACAAGGATATTTTCTCAGCTGATTCTAAAATAATGGGCACCTATAGTAGTGCAGAGTCCCATTTCTGGATGTGTTTTTAATCTAGGTACCCTTCCTTTCAGGTTGCTAGAGACGTTTTTCTTTGTTTGGGGATCAGACTTGATGTATTCCAAGGTCCATTATGTATTCAATAAAAATATGTTCATCTGAAACCCTAAATTCAAGAATTTTATTTTTCTAAGAGTAAAACACCATGATGTTGCAGGACCAATGTTAAAGATTACACTTTTACTTGGATAGACTTTTCTGGGTTAACATAGTAGTGGGGGTATGTGATTCCTAGAGCCCTCTTGTGTGTTCCTCAGGGTGTCCAGAAGTAAGTTGGAGGAAGGATCTTTCTTCTTATCTAGTCACTGGAAGTGAATCACACACAGACTACCTAATTCAGGCTACAATTGAGATAATACTGATAGTGGCCACCAATCATCCTTGTCAAGTTAAGCATGGTACCCACATAAATTCTCACGGATTCTTGGCATTCAGTTTCCTGGTTTCACGATGGATTGATTAGCAGCTCTGCTCTTTCAAAAAGACCATCATTCAGGGATACCTGTCTCTTTGACCACTCCAAGTTTTCAGGTGATTCATATTGCCATGTAAGGGTGGACTTATACATTGTAAAACAGTCATGTTTTCCATTATGTAAATGTAATGGCGATCCTAGGGAGGTACAGATCGTTATGGCTTGTAATAGAATGGATTATCACCAAAAGGAATAAAAAAATCTTAAAATGCAATGGAGATCTTGAATAGTGAAAATGGTAGAATATCAGAGCTGTGATCCCTTTCCTATTAGCTTGCAACTTTCTGGTGTCTTTACTAGTAGTTCACTTGGAGCCATCTGAGCTCCTGAATCATTGATCAAAAAGTCAAAACTTAACTCTACTCTAATGAAAATAACAGTTCACATATATTGAGAGCATATTGTCTTCCACAGGCTGTAATAAGGGCTTCCTATTTTATTTAATGTTTTATATCTGTGATTATTGAACATTAATGTGCATAACAATCTCCTGGTGAGTGGTTAAAATGCAGACTCATAGCTAATACATCCCATTCCCTAGTTCAGATTCAGAGTTCTGGGGCAGGACCCAAGAATTTGCATTTCTAACAAGCTCACAGATTACATAATGCTACAGGTCTAATAAACACATGTTGAGTAACTCTGCAGATGATTATCTGAGTGAGATACTACTATAATTATCCCTATTTCATCCATGAGAAAACCTAGTCTCAGAAAAAGGGAGTAAGTCATTTTCCCAAGATCAAAACATAGAAAAAGTGGAACCAGGATTTCAATTTGACAACAAAATCCACTATCTTAGCTTCTGTATATATTACACCTTGACACTGGGTTCTACTTCCTTTTCAATACGATTGGTGAATTAGGTTCTTGGTTTCTATTTCACCAAAAGAAGCAGAGTGGCTGTAAAGTCTAGAGAAATGATATCCTGGTAATGTTTTCTGGTAGTCTAAAAGTATAGAGCTCCAGACTCAGGTTGCCAGGATTTGTGAATAGCAGTTGAGCCATTGGCAACATCCCAGGATCTCAGCAGGCCTGGAGATTTTGAATGGACAATATTTCTTTGTTGAGTTTCTCAAAGTAAAATTAATCATGGCTGGACATTGTTTAGAAATTGTCTGAGTATACACTTTTCAGTAATTGATTTGTTTCCACATGGACACCTTGTTTTCCATGCAAGTGGCTCTCCTTGATGGGTGATTTTATTCCTCTTAGTGTGTGCCAGGGGGCAGTGTGGTTTAATTATAGTGATCATGTGTTTCTTGAGACCATGTTGCTTTATTCTTTCTCCCTGAAATCTGTGCTTATAATCCAAAGGAGGCTGGGGTATAGGACTTCCTATGACTCTCAGTTAAGTCTAGCTTCTAAAACCAGCTCACCTTTGCCTGTTCTTGCTTCTCAAATATTATACCATTTTTCCAGTCCAGGAACCCTAAACAATTCTGACTTTTTGAGGATAGTTTTATCAGCAAGAAGGTAGCCGAATAGCATACAGTAGGATTGTACGAAGTTAGTTTTGAATACCTATTTAAACATTAGAATGAAATGAAAGCAAAGCAAAGTGGAATCTAACATTAATATAAATGTGATTCATTAAAGGGTGCTGAGCCAAGAGATGTTACAGAGTGGAATTAAGAAGGATTTAGTGACCTCTCAGGACTTTAGTATAACCACTTAGGAAAATAGGTCGTGACTATTTTTGACACTCCAAGGACTCAATCCTTGAAATGCAGGGGCATCATGGCATGAAAGACATTTGTGTTATGGATTGAGAGCTCCGTAAACAACAGATGTTTTATCATGATTATAGCTGTCTTTCTATGAGCTCTCAAGAGTACATACACAAGGAAAATTTGTTATTATTACTATTTGGCCTTGGGGAACTCCCTATGTCATAAGTGTAAATTCATATGAGCAAAAAGGGCTTTTTTATGTACAGTAACATAGTGTGATGGTTGAGTGTACAGCATCCTGAAGTCAGAATGCCTGGGTTTGAACACCAACTTCCCATTTACTAGCTGTATGATCTTGGGTAAGTGAGTTATCCTCTCACCTATAAAATGAAATCTGTAGGATCGATGAAAGGATTAAATGGGTTAAAGTATGTAAAACATTTAGAAAGTGCCTGGTACCTAGTAAATGCTACATTAAATATGTGTTACTTATTGTAATTACTGGCCACAAAGTCAAGAATAAGAGCGTGTGGATAAGCCACTGTGACCTCTTTTCCTAGGTCTTTATCCTGATTTCTCTTGCAGTCTTCTCATGCTGAGGTGAGAAGAACCATAAATTAAAGTATTCTACAGAAAGATAGCAGCTCTTCTAAGCACTCTATTCTAGGTCACCTTTGCTCTGGGTCCCACATTAATTTATTCTTGGAAAGGGGTCCCTCTAAAGGGAAATCAACTCTAGGCCTGTCTTGCTATAGCAACTCTGAAGAAGAAGCATTGCAAAAAGGAAAGAACCTATTCAGTGGAAAAGAGTTTTTTAAAACTTCTTTATTCCTCTTTCTAAAGGTTTTGCTCCCTAGTGTCTTGGTCCATTTTTTTCTTCTAGGAATAAATCTGTCTGTAATAGATACCTCTTCTCCATCTCCTCTTGGATGAAGGCAGAGACTCAGAAGAGGCACTGTTTGAAGTCACCTTCATGTTAGCATACAGTCTCTAAAGGGCATTGCCAAGAGCATGCTGTGCACTGCACTAAATGACTATGTTGCTGTGGCAGCTTCAGTCAGATCTTTGTCACCTTACTTTGTATTTTTGTTTTATTTATTTATTTAATTAAAAAATTTTTTTAATTGGAGTATAGTTGCTTTACAATGTTGTGTTAGTTTCTGCTGTACAACAAAGTGAATCATCTATACGTACACATATATCCGCTCTTTTCTGGATTTCCTTCCCATTTAGGTTGCCATAGAGCACTGAGTAGAGTTCCCTGTGCTATACAGTATTCTCTCATTAGTTATCTATTATATACATAGTATCAATAGTGTATTTATGTCAATCCCAATCTCCCAATCCATCCCACCCCCTCACCTGTCCCCCCTTGGTATCCATATGTTTGTTCTGTACGTCTGTGTCTCTTTTTCTGCTTTGCAAATAAGTTCATCTGTACCATTTTTCTAGATTCCACATATATGCGTTAATATACGATATTTGTCTTTCTCTTTCTGACTTACTTCACTCTGTATGGCAGTCTCTAGGTCCATCCACGTCTCTGCAAATGGCACAATTTCATTCCTTCTTATGGCTGAGTAATATTCCATTGTATATATGTACCACATCTTCTTTATCCATTCCTCTGTTGATGGACATTTAGGTTGCTTCCATGTCCTGGCTATTGTACATAGTGCTGCAATTAACACTGGGGAGCATGTATATTTTTGAATTGTGGTTTTCTCCAGGTATATGCCCAGCAGTGGGGTTGCTGGGTCCTATGGTAATTCTATTTTTAGTTCTTTAAGGAACCTCCATACTGTTCTCCACAGTGGCGGTATCAATTTACATTCCCACCAACAGTGTAAGAGGGTTCCCTTTTCTCCACACCCTCTCCAGCATTTACTGTTTGTAGATTTTTTGATGATGTTTTATTTTGTTTTGATGGTAAATTTTTCAATTATTATAATTGAATAACATATATTTAAGAAAGTTTTTCTTTTGTTTTATTATATTTAATCCACTCAAAAGAAATTCAGATGTTAAATCTTTAGTATCACAGAGTTATATTGTCATTATCCTTCTTTTTTTCCAGCTTTATTGAGATATAATTGACATATACTATTGTGTAGGTTTAATTGTATACCATGTTGGTTTGATACACTTATATATTGCAAAATGATTACCATCATAGTGCTAGCTAACACCTCCATTATGTCATATAATTGCTATTTCCTTTTTTATAATGAGAATATTTAAGATCTAGTCTCAGCAACTTTCAATATGTAAGACAGTATTGTTAACTAAAATCACCATGCTGTACATTAGTTCCCCAGAACTTACTCACTTTACAACTGGAAGTTTGTACCCTTTGACCAATACCCCATTTCTCTTACCCTCCAGCCCCTGGAAACCACCATTCCACTCTATGTTTTTTTATGAGTTTGACTTTTTTTAAAATTTAGATTCCACATATAAGTGATATCATACAGTATTTGCCTTTCTCTGTCTGACGTATTTAACTTAGCATAATGCCCTCAAGTTTCATCAATGTTATTGCAAATAGCAGAATCTCCTTCTTTCTCACAGCTGAATAATATTCCATTGTGTATATATACCACATCTTCTTTATCCAGTCATGTGTTGCTGGATACTTAAGTTGTTTCCATAACTTGACTATTGTGAATAACATTGCAATGAACATGGGAATGAATGCAGATATATTTTTGAGATCTTGTTTTTATTTCCTTTGGATATATACACAGAAGTAGAATTGCTGGATCATATGGTAGTTCTATTTTTAATTTGTTGAGGAACTTCCATACTGTTTTCCATAGTGGCTCCACCAATTTGCACTTCCAGCAACAGTGCAAAAGAGTGCCCTTTCTTTCACATCCTTCTCCAACATTTGTTATCTCTTGTCTTTCTGATGATAGACATTCTGACAGGTGTGAGGTGATATCTCATGGTGGTTTTGATTTACATTTCCCTGATGATTAGTGCTGCCAAGCACCTCCTCATGTACCTGTTAGCCATTTTTATGCCTTTTTTGGGAAAATATCTATTTAGTTCTTCTGCCTATTTTATAACTGAATGTTTGTTTAATTGCTAATGAGTTGCATGAGTTCTTTATATACTTTGGATATTAATCCCTTAATAGATATATAATTTACAAATATTTTCTCCCTTTCCATAGACTGCCTTTTCATTTCATTGTTTCTTTTGCTCTGCAGAAGCTTTTTAATTTGCTATAGTTCCACTTATTAGTTTTTGCTTTTGTTGCTTGTCTTTTGATGTCATATCCAAAACATCCTTACCAAGACCAATGTCAAAAAGTTTTTCCCCTATGTATTTTTTTCTAGAAGTTTTATGGTTTCAGATCTTATGTTTATGTCTTTAATCCATTTTGAGTCAATTTTTGTGAATGGTGTAAGTAGGAGTCCAATTTCATTCTTTTGTATGTGGTTATCCAGTTTTCCCAACACCATTTATTAAAGAGACTATCCTTTCCTTATTGAGTATTCTTGACTCCCTGGTCAAATATTAGTTGACTGTATATTTGAGGGTTTATTTCTGAGCTCTCCATTCTGTTCCATTGGTATATTAATTTATTTTTTGCAAATACCATATTGTTTTGATTACTATATCTTTGTGAGATAGTTTGAAATCAGGAAGTGTGATGTCTCTAGCTTTGTTCTTCTTTCACAAGATTGCTTTGGCTATTCTGGGTCTTTTGTGGATCCACACAAATTCTAGAATTCTTCTTTCTAATTCCGTGATAATGCCATTGGAATTTTGATGAGGATTGCATTGAATCTACAGATGACTTACAGTAGAATGGACATTTTAATGATATTAATTCTTTTGATTCATGAACATAAGCTATCTTTCCATTTATTTGTGTCTTCTTCAATAATTCTTTTCATTAAAATCTCATAGTGTTCAGTGTACAAATCTTTCATCTCCTTCGTTAAATTTATTCCTAGGTATTTTATTGTTTTAGATGTTATTTGAATGGCATTGTTTATTTCTTTTTCAGATGTTTCATTGTTAATGTATAGAAATGCAACTGGTTTCTGTATGTTGATTTTGTAATCTACGACTTTATTAAATTTGTTGATTAGTTCTAACAGTTTTTTGGTGGAGTCTTCAAGATTTTCTGTATATAAAATCGTATCATCTGCAAACAAAGACAATTTTACTTCTTCCTTTTCCATTTTGATGCTTTTTATTTCTTTATCGCGACTGAATGCTCTGGTTAGGACTTCTAGTACTGTGTTGAATAGGAGTGGTGAGAGTGGGCACTTTTGTCTTGTTCCTAATCTTAAAGGAAACCCCTTCAATCTTTCACTGTTGAATATGATGTTAGCTGTGGGCTTATCATATATGTCCTTTATTAGGTTGATATATGTTCTTCTACATCCAATTTGTTGAGCATTTTTATCATGAAAGGATATTGAATTTTGTCAAATGGCTTCTCCGCATTTGTTGAGATAATCACATGAATTTTATCTTTCTTTCTATTAATGCGATGTATAACATTTGTTGATTTGTGTATATTGAACCATCTTTGCATCCCAGGGATAATTCCCACTTGATCTTGGTGTGTGATACTTTTAGTGTATTATTGAATCAGTTTGCTAATAGTTTGTTAATAATTTTTGCAGCTATATTCATCAGGGATATTGGTCTGTATCTTTCTTTTCTTGTAATGTCTACTGGCTTTAGCATCCAGGTAATGCTGACCTCATAAAATAATTTTGGGAGTCTACCCTCCTCTTCTATTTTGGGGGAAGTTTGAGAAAGATTGTCATTAATTCTTCTTTAAATATTTGGTAGAATTCACCAGTGAAACCGTCTAGACCTGGGCTTTTCTTTGTTGGTTGGCTACTCTACTTTGAATTAGTCAGGGTCAAATCCTTTGCTAGTAATATCTAGGTTCCAGGAATCTGTTTTTCCTTCATCTTGAGAGACACTTGACTAAATCAGAGGTCTAAAAGATTGAAGGAGGTATGAAACCCTGCTTGTCCTATACTCTCATGAACATACAAAGAAGAAACTGTGGAATGCAAAGATAGTATAAGGGAAGCAGTTTGTAGACAGTTTGGGTACCCTATAGAGTACTTTTTAAATACCACCAAGTTAAGAACAGGATGCCATGGCTTTAGGACCATAGTAAAGGATATAATACCTATGGCTAACTCACCAGTGCTTCTATAGATGATCATACTACTCCCATTATATTCATGCCATTCAATCTAACTCAAATTACCAGATCCCATTCCAGTGATAAAATTTCTGTTGCAACCATCAATGGCATCCCCTTTTCATCAGAGCACCTCTTTTCATGTGATCAAAGGATCTGAAAATAAGTAAGATTGAAAGCATTTGAAAAGGTCAAAAATGTTTCTCAAATGCACTTTATTATGTTAAATATGTTCTGATCAATTAGAAGTTCTGTACAATGCCCTATTCTCCCCTAAAATGACTTGTTGAATATTGAGGGATAGAATAATTTTGTAACTAAAACAATCATTGCACTGAGTATAGAACCTATTAAAGCTGTTGTTCTTTCTTAAATTGTTCATCAAAGTGTGTGTGCGTGCATGTGTGTGTGTATGTACATAGAATCAAACCCAGGAAGCAGGGTGACCTGGTGTTTTATTTAGCAAACATTCTGAACAATATCAGAGCAACATTTCCATCCCACATGGGATGGGGTTTTTCTTGTGACTGGGCTATGTTTTGCTTGCGACAGGCTTTACGTAAAACTACATCAACAAGTTCAAAAAATATAAATGTTGAAGTAAAGAAGATTCAAGGATGAAAGCAATCTTTCTAAAGCACTATTATAAGTATTTAGTGTTTTCTCTTCTTCTATATGTATCATAAATCTGTGAATCAGAAGTTTGTACAAGTATTCAAAAATGACTTTTCCAAATGCCAAAGTCTTTGTTAACAGTGTCTGAGTTTGTGTCCAAGTAAACACACTGTCTCCCCTGACACAGACACAGGAAATAGTGTATTAACAACTTATGTTCTGCCAAACAGGTTTCCTAACTGGAGCCACCGTCTTTTCCTATGAAATGAAACCCTAAAATGTCAATATGAATAAATTGCTAATAAAGAACTCTTCACTTATCTTTAATGCTTTGCCAAATACCAACTTGATTGAAATGCTGATATTTAGTAGAAAGAAGAAAGGGGTATCTTGAGGAAGAATCAGACTAACAAGGGTAGTAGGCTAGAGTATTTCTGTGTCAAATTCCATCTGAACAATCCTGTTTTTTTAAAGGTCGGAAGCCCATACATACTTGGAATTTTTGCTCTCTGCCTTTGATTTAAAGCACAAATCAAAAGCCTGTTCTATGAAAAGAAGTGCACTTGAGCAACCCAGGAATGTGCTGAAGCCTTTCTACAGATTAATCTTTTCTTTAGTGAAGTGAAACATCGGGACCATTCAGGGACACTGGGAGGTGCTCAGGGGCTTGAATTTGAGCCAAGCTTAATGAGAGGGAGTTGGAGGCAAAATGGAATTGAACTGAACCTTATTAACTGGTGAAAGCTGTGAACGAGGTGGACTTACTGGCCAAGAATTCTTTCCCTTTGTTGCAATTAACTACAGGGGATATTTTGAGGTAGTTTTCATGCTCTTTAAAGATCATGGTATATTTTTAAAATTTTGTATGTTTTTGAAATGTGGAGATAATTTCCTAATTCTGGTTTCCAAATTTCTATTGCCTTGAAGACACACGTTTATGTTTCAGTTGAGTAAACATTTATTTATTTGGCCATTTTATTAGAAATCTATATTTCTAGCCACTGTGTCAGGTGACGGGGGGAAAACCGATGATAATTGGAGTCCTGGCCCAGAGTGACTGGCATTCCAGTGAGGAATGCTGGAATCTCTCAGCCCCAGCAGGAAAAACAGAAACCAAGAGGCCAAATATGCATCAGACATTTAGCTTAAGTTCTCTGAGCAAATCATTTCTCACAGGGACCATGACATACGTTTCCCAGAGAGACCCTTCTGTGGTGAAATGCTGGCTTATTCCATAAATTTCTTCTGTAGAAAATTTGCTAGGTAGGAAGCCTGGTATTATGAGAGTGAATGTTCAGCTAGAATTCAGGAAATCTGGATTTTCTGATAAAGATCATCTTGAACCAGTTCCTAAAACCTTCTATGTATGCCTCTATGTCTTATTTTGTAACATGGAGATGAGACCTGTTCTGCAGGGTTACTGTGAAGCAAGTGCTGACCACACTTAGCAACAGCTTAGTGTGGCAAGTTATTTGCTTAGCATCTTCTTATTATTCAGGAAATTCAAATTTTGGTAGCCATTCAAATTTTGGCTCTCTTAAGAGCCTATTAAAATGTGTAAGAGGTGGAATAATACTGTGCCTATAGAATGGCCATTGGATGGAGTGTGGAGTCATAGCTGTCTCTTAAGAGACTCTCCAGAGTGAAGGAGTCTCCAAAGCTTGAATACACTGGGAAAGTAAGATGGGCACTGGGGTGGGGGAGAAGATATTAAACTCTGTATTTGTTTTATCTCCTCTGTTATTACTTTCCACTTGTACCTTTTACATCATGTTTAATGATGCATATATTAGAATAGTCCATTTATATATGGACTTTTTAATAAGTTCACATGTATTAAGACTGCATGCTCAATTTTTCTTTATTGACAGAGTTTATAGTAAAAAGAGTTAGGAGATTACTCTTTTAGAGAAGGAACAACTAAACTATTGGGAACATATTTCTCTTCACTGAAAAGTGTTAGAGTATCCCAAACTAGTTTAATTCAAATTCTCTTTAATATGAGCCTAGAAAATCCTTCAGATATAAAGACAGAAGCAGTCTCTCTATCGTTTGTCTATTTTATTGTGTTTACAATCTGAAACTCTGATTTGGAGAGGTTCTCTGAAAGCCTGTTTTTGACACTGGCTTTCAGAATTCTTTTATGGCATGGGAAAGACTACAAAATTGGAACACATCAATGCATTCTCCAGAGTGTGTCTTGACTTTTTGTAGGATATTTGCAGCTCCAGATCTGCTTTCCTTTCTTTCTCCCTTATTGTGACCTCTGAGGAAGCTGACCACAGTGACTGCATCATCTAAAGTTCTTTGGTTTCTGCCTTCTGTTTGCATTTGGCCAATGAGAAGTCCTGGCAAGGTATGGAGAGTGGCAGAAGAGAACGTATGGGGCACTTATTACCTCAGTTCCCTCCTGACAGCGTGATGAGTTAACAGTGGCTGAATGGCCATAGCCTCCATCCAGCAGACGTCTCCAACAGGCAGAGCTTGCCTGGTTCCTGGTGCTGGTCCCTCCCTTTGTTTTTTCAGGTTAAGAGAGGGTAAGAGCAATCTAGCCACTGCTGTATCATCTCTTGTTGGTTTCCTGAATCTTGCCCTTGGGTTGTCAATAAACTTATCTTAATTGCTCCTTTTGCTTTACATCAGTTTCCTGTCAGGACCTTAACTGAGTCTCCAATTCAATTCAACTTACATCTCTTACTAGGCTGCAGAAGATATAGAGATAGATGGATAACACACAGACCCGAATCTGCCAAATCTGACTATGCCCCAAGTTTATTTATTATTATTCTTATATTCAAAGAGGATTTTTTGATGTTGTTCTTGTTGAAGCAGTTTTTTTTTTTTAAGAAAATATATTGAAAGTAATCTTTTAGCAGAAAATATTATATCCCTGGTTTTTCTTACCTGATGCAAACATATGCCTAAAAAAGGAAGCAGGCATCTTCTCAGACTACTGCCTTTCAGGAGGTCACATAATAAGCAAGGATATTATCCTGTAAAGAAAAAATACAAACATATAGTGAAGTAATAACATGCTTATAAGAATAAAAGGGTGTGTTTATTTGGAAACCATGTGTGCCAGACCCATCCTGGTGGAGTGAACTGACTTCCCAGGGAAAGTGTATAGTTTATTACGGTATAATTTTGATACATAGAGATACAAATTTAGAAGAAAAGTATGCCCTGTGTTAAAATCAGATTTTTGAAACAATCTAATAGTGCTACTAACAATGATACCTCACATTTATTGAGTGTTTATTACGTGCTTTATGTGTATTAACATATTTAATTCTCATAACGACGCATAAAGTATTATTTTTAATCCTCACATTTTTGGTCAAAGAAACTGAAGAATAAAAGATGAAATTCACTCAAGATAGGAAGCTATACAATCTAGCTCCACATATAAGCTGATCATTTTACAAGATCAACAGGAAAAAATAATGTTGAATTAACAAAAGTATTTTATGAATAAAAATATTTTTTTCTCCTGCCCAGCATGTAATATATTTGCTTCATTATTAGAATCACTCAAAAAGGGTTTTATGGCTAGATTTCCTCTCTTCATTCTAGGAAGTCCTTTTTAGCAGTTACAGTTGGATTATTTTAGAAAGACAGAGAACTTACTTTTAGAAATATTAAATGAATACATTTTTAAAAAGAGAGGTTTGGCTTTTCAATAATTAGGAGTTTAGTGTAAAAGTCATTTTTGAAGCAAATAATAGTACTCTTTTAAAGATCCAATTGTTCAAAGCTTCTCCCAGTCTGTTCACATATGAATGTCCTTGATGTCAACCACTGGTCTGGGATGCCTAAGGAGCAGAGACAAATATTTCAACCTAAGTTTACAACTGGAAGTCAACATGAAAATCTATTCCCTTTGAGAAGCTGTGAAGTCTCCTGGATGTTTAAAACATGCCACATTGACTGTTTTATTTTGTTTTTTTAAAATCACATTCAACCCTGAGTTTCGCCTAGGAGAAAACATGTCTAGTTGGCAAATGGTGGCCCCAACCGTTGTTGAGATATGTGATTTATTCTGCATGCAGCAAATGGGAGGGGCCAGAGCGCTCTGGGTTCTGGTCTGTTCTGATGCTGAGCAGGCCCGCGCCTTGCTCCTGAAATCTGGCTTTGGATGTCTTTTGACCAGGCTATTTTGTAGATCAAATACATTCCATCAGAAGATGTCTTACTAACCTCCTAGAATTACCCTGCATTTCTGAGACAGAAGTGCAGAATCTGTGGAGACAGCATTTCCCATAGAATGCAGAGTGTAAGATATATCAAAAGAAAACAAACAAACAAAAGAACCAAAAACAAAAACAGGAATGCATGTCACACGAGATCATTATTAAGAAGGAAAACGATTTCTGGTGGAAAATTCCAAGTTCCCTTTGAACAACTGCCTTGGGGAATGTCCTCAGGAAACAGAGGCCTTACTTCTAATATGTCATTAACTGTGCTTATGATTTCCTTTGAGTGTTTATAGATAAGAGTCAGGGTATGGAATGCACAAATATTATACAAAAATTACAGTACAGTGATTGCTTCCTTTGCCAATCCACTCTCCAAAAAGTCATGAAATACTGCAATGGCATCTCTGGTATGCATGGAAACTAAAGCTTTTACCTTTATTTAACCTCACAAGCTAGGTCTGACTCAAAGTCTGCATTGTATGTATATTAGGACAAGCATTTTGAGTTTATTTGGAAACTCGAGACATTTGTGTTGTGGATAAGTTTGAAATCTCTCTGTTCTGGAGAGATCATCGTCGACCCTACTCATGCTTGACTCATAAGGAAGAGATATTGTCTATAGAAAAGGAACCAAAAATAATGTCCAGTTGTCCCTTGGGCTGTGCCCCACATTACCCATTGCTGATTTGTTGACTGAAGCTGTGGAGCAATTGCATGCTGAATTGGTGAAAGTCCAGCGCTAATGGGGCCAGAGGTCACTGGTCTGGTTTATCTCTTGGGGCTGTTATTACTCCGCCTCATCTGGCACAGTTATGCCCTTTCCCATCAGGGTTATGGGGTTCTCAGAACTGACATGTGGCCTAGAGGAGTGAACCTGATGCTCCAATCAGGTGACCGAACTCTGGTATCAACTCAGCTGCTTTTTGCTCTGACACCTTGAACAAAATGTTTAGGTTTTATCTCAGCCTCAATTTCCTTTTCCAAAGGGCTTTTGGAAACATTTATGGTAATTTCACCAGCTAAATTCTTAGTCCACCGATGGTAACGAATACAGTTTACATTTGTTCTCTTTCCCTGTGGTGACTTACATGTTGCCAGAGATAAAGACAGAATTAGAAAAATCCTTATTGATTTATACTGGATCACCAGAAGACTGAATGGTGGCAGGTGTCCTCTAAATTATCAAATAATAATGATAATAGTAGTAGTAGCAGCAGCAGTACTAGTAGTAGTAGAAGTAATAGTGGTAGTTAGTAGTAGAGCAGCTAACATTTGCCAACTGCGTGACATTTCTTTAAAGGCTAGTGAGTATTTTGATCCTCATCACAACCCTGTTAATTATTTCTGTATCCAACTTATGGCTAAGGAAACTGAGGATAAGAACACTCAAGTTACTTGACCAAGGTCAACAGCAGAGAAGTGACAGAACTAGGAATTGCTGAAAGTTGGTTCCAAAGTTAATGTTGTGTTTAACCACTGTAAAGCTGTCTGAATTTGGACACTTGGGGCATTTCTAATAAATACAACCATCTATTATTCAATCTGTTTGACTACTGTAGCATATTTAACACAATGCAGATGTGTCTAGTTTAGAAAATCAGGCTTTAAATAACTGAAGAATAGAGAAAGTAGAAATAGAACATGATTCTACGTAACTATTTTCCATATCACTAGCCTCCTACCATGAAAGAGTTTCAGAAACTGAGAAAATATAAAGCTTTCCAGCACCTATTTTCTTGGTCTCCTTTACAAACAAAGTAAATCAGATTGCCCTTGGTTAATTTATACTCTTTGGGAAAAGATCTAATTTGCTCTCATTCAGATTTTCTGGCTAAAGCTGGTTTCCATCCAAAGGTAGATTGGTAAATTAACAAACTAAAACTGCAAACAACCCTCCAACTGACCATATTCTTGAGTAAAAATACAGATACTTCTAGCTCCTTTCATTTGGTAAGGATCAGTTTCACCTGTGGGTCTTCATAAGTTTAGGGCATTATTGATCCAGCTTTCTACTCCACTAGATTTTTACTCAAAGCTGCCTCAAAAAAATTTTCCGTCTGTCTCTATAACTGGAACACTAGGATGAAGGCAATTTATTGGGAAAGTTTTGTGAATTTTCAGATATCATTCAGTACTATTGGTGCTATGGACCAAATTTTGTCCCCCCAAAGTACATATGTTAAAGCCCTAAATGTCAATGTAACTGTATTTGGAGATAGGTTTTTTAGGAGGTAGTAAATGTTAAATGAGGTCATAAGGGTGGAACCCTACTCCTATAGGATTGGTGGCTTCATAAGAAGAGTAAGAGAGATTACTTTCTCTCCTGCTCCTCCCTCTTCCTTCTCCTTACTCTTACCCCCTCTCCCTCCCCAGCAGGAACCTAGGAAAGGCTACCTGAGCACATGGAGTGACAGCAGCCAGATGCAAACCAAGAAGAGAGCCCAGTACTTGACTATATTCACACCCTGATCTTGGACTTATAGCCTCCAGAACTATGGGAACATAAATCTGTGTTGTTTAAGCCACTTAGTCTATGATACTTTATTATGGCAGTCCTAGAAAATTAATACATTTTCTTTTAGGCATTTGGAACATTGGAGTGAGATACTGGTGTACTTTCTGAGTAAAAAAAGCCTTCTTAGTAACCTTTGATAGCACATTGGTAAACAACAATCCACTCAAAATTTTGATAGGCAAGTAGGATTCTATTCTAGTTTTGCTTAGAATAATAAAATCATAGGAACCATAGATATTATCTATTCCAACGTCTTCATTTTATATATGAGGAAACTGAGGTATGGACAGGGGAACTGATTTGCCCAAGACCCCACCTTAGTTAGTTACAAAACCTGTACTAGATTTCAAATACTTCAATTTCCTCTGTTCCTTCTACCATATAAAACATTTTATCTTTTTTTTATATTTTGACAATCGATTCAGTTGTATACTTCTTTTTCCTAACCTTCAATGTCAATGTGTTTACCTTTTCAAAGTATTTTATTTGTTCCTTTAAGTAATTATTTTGGAATATGTTTTCTTTACCTGCTTTTACTACCTTATAAAGTACATGGTTTTCAGGGAATGCACTAACAATGTTTTCCATTTCTTGGATGCTTTACTCAGTTAATAAGTTACAGTGGTTTTCACCTATGCTTTTCAGCTCCATTAAAAGGTTGATTCTACTGAAATGAACATGCAAATGTTTCTTTATTAAGTGTACTGAATTTGTAATTACAGACCTTAATTAGATTATGGCCACTGTCCTTGAATTTTCTTTACTCCTGTCTTACTAGACACTTTTTTTCCCTCTTCCATGTGAAAGAAGGTCTCTGGCTGTTTCCATTTTTAATTCTGCTTTCCTGAGCTACAAAAGGGCTTTTGTTATGCCCTCACGGGGATTGTTGATGCCTTGTGAAGCCTAAGGATGGCTTTGTCAGATAGAGTCTTGGCACAGCCTCAGAAAAGCACTCAATCTTCATATGCTGATGCTATGTATAGGCATGTGTGGTACTTTGTAGGCGGTTTGAAGACCATTTCTGTTCTTTTTCAAATAAGGTAGTTTAATCTCAACATCAGAATGAAGTGGTGTAGGATCCCCTTTTCTATGGTTAAAAGTGGATGTTAATCAAAGGGCTCTCATGATCATGAAAGCAGATGTTTCTAGGGGACCTAAACGTTTACAAAGCAGTTTCATATACATGATTCTACAAACTCTTCATATTAAGCATTTGAGAATTTTACAAGATGAATAAAGTTGCATTCATTTTGCAGATGATGGAATGGATAATGAGAAAGCTTAAATGACTGACTCAGGACAAACCACTATTGAGGACTAAAATCCATTATTTTTTGTCTTCAGTTTTTTCTTTCTTACCCTCTATGCTCTTCCTTGCATGTTGCATCTCTATATCATTAGGACATTATTTTATTTACAAAATGTTTGATGAGTTTCCTCTAAGCTATGAGGATAGGAGCATACGTTTGGATGAAATAAAATTTAGCTATTAGTTCCAGTTACCAATCAGACATTTTTAAGGGCTTGACTCAGTTCCATTTTCAAACTAAAGTTTATATTACTACATATAGATTTAGTTAATCATGATCTTGTCTTGTCGAAGCCCAATTCTGACCTACAGCTCTCTATTGGGTAAGAAATATGGCACCTGCAATATATCTGAGTCTCTGTTACTGTTTATGAGAGCACATTTGACAATATTATCCAGTTTAGAAACCTGGAAAGAGACTGATATTGTAGAGGTTAATAACTTTCCAGACCTGGCTTTGGAACTTATCTTTCACAAGATAGGTAAGATACTTAACCTCTGTAAGGCTCATCTTCAATGTTAAAAAATGGAAATAATTATAGTATCTCTATAATGAGTTTGTTAGAAACCTTTAATAAAATTGTACTTGAAAATTGCTTTGCACAATGTGACACCTTGTTCTCAGAGTTTACTTTCTTAACATCAAAACTAACCAAATCAAATTTCAAAGTTTCTTGCCTCCATTATGAAGTTCAAATTTTTTAGCTTACCACTCAAAATCCTTCACAGTCTACAACTCTCTTACCAGTCCAATTTAGTCCCCCTCTATTTCTACCCAATTTTCATTCCAGCTCCACTGAAAGGACCACAATCCTTTGCCACCTGCTCTGCCTTATCCTTCCTATTTCACTAAATGTTTGTATTTTTCTTTCTCTTACTGCCATTTATTGGAAAGCCCTCTCCTCCTCCTTTTTCAAGATAAAGCACATCAATTATTTATCATTCTGCCCTCTGTTTCCAGGGTATTTTCCCCCTTGTATCTATAGTAATAGTACTTTCTGTACTTCGTTGTACTTTATTACCTCTACCCTTGACTCTTTCCCTAGACTTCAAGGTGGTGGGAAGAAGTATTTGACTCATCTTTGCATTTTTAGTGTCAGGCACAGAGCAGATAGTCAATAACTGTTAGATTGAATTGAATTGATCAATTAATCTATAAATTATTCCAGAATGCTTACTATACAATGTGTCTGGGAGAATGCCTTTGACAACAAAACTTTGTGTAATATTTAAAGTTTATTGAGTAAAAACTTAAGTACTTCTTGTGCTTTGGCTTAATTAAATGAGATGATTACTATGCAGTATCAATACAGTGCCAGATATGTCACAGGTGCTCACAAACTTTAATCCTTCCACCCACAGGAGGAAATGTGTTCAAATTTGAAATGGCCAGAGCAGTGCTTCGTCTCTGTGACAATTTTCGAGAAAGTGTTTGAGGGGATATAGGTATGCATAGAGCTGATTCACTTCATTGTACAGCAGAAACTAACACAACATTGTGGAACAATTATACTCCAATTTAAAAAAATTAATATTTAGATAAAAAGCTTGTGTAAGGAATTTTACTCTAGTGATTTTAATGTCCCCTTAAAATGTTTGAAAACAAATCTTGAGTAGAAAATTTTCAGAGAATCCAGGCAATCCACATCCCACTAGCCTTCAGTTAATGGATAACTAATAGCATCAATTTTTATTTTGTTTTCAACTTGAGCTGTGCTAACAAATTGATAAATACAGTAGAGCAATTATCATAGAATAAACTCAAAACTGTCTATTTGGAGAATACAGTTTGAATCTGACTAAATAAAATACATAAAATTAAATAGTTCTTTTGGAGGCTATTTGTCCATCACTCTTAAATAACTAAAGGTGCAATAAACTGATTATGACTCCTTTGTTGATTTTGACCAGATATTTTAAATTTATCCAAATTGGTTTTATATTTATGTTCTTTGTCCTGGAATTCAGAATAATCCATTCAACTCTCTGCTTTGGTGTTGGTGTGCAGGATGACATCATCTTAGGCAATCTATCACGTGTATTAATAAATTGCTCAGGAGATGAGCCATACTTTTTGGATATCAGGTTATAAAGGCCAAAGTTAGGAACAAATACATTTTGTCTCAATAACCATAAAACAAAACTGAACCCTTGTCCTTTAGAAGAAAGAATACAAATATTTTTCCTATGTTCTTTATATTTATAAAATTAAATGTTATGAGAACAAGAAAGAGATATGTATCTGGCATTAACATTTCTGAATCCACGGACATTGCTCCATTGTGGACATCAGCACCAGACCTACTTGCTAACACACACATCCTCATCTCTGACCGACGTCACTAAAAGAAATAGGATCACAATAGACTAGGCAAAGAAATATTTTCATATTTAACCTCTCCAAGCTTTAGTCTTCCTATGTGAAATGGGGATAGCATTAATCCTTACCTCATAAGTCATTGTGAAAATTAAATTAGATCATTAATGTGACCAAGTACATGCTGGGTAAGGGTCAGCTATTAATATTAAAGCTAGACCTTTAACTGCAAACTTTGAATCAACCTCCTGTTAATATTTAATCTTAATATATGTTAATTCTAATAATAATCATGCATTGTTTTCATAGAATACATATGAGTTGAATCAGTGATAAGGCATTTACAAAGAACACTGGCAAAGAAATAGCCTTTGGCAAGAAGGCAGAGACCTATGCATTTATTCATGATCCACCTGTCCATCCATCAGTCCCCCCCAGATGCCCAACCGATCACTCAATACATACTAGATTTGTAACTCTATCATGCCAAACAAATTATGTTTGCTTTGGAAATGTGTCAACTTGCCTAAACTGAACTTCATTTCCTGGAGTTTCTGTTGCTCTATGCTTCCCATCAGTGTAGGCCACAAGAGAGATTCTTGTGTGAAATGTGAAAGATACAAGTGAAGCAGCAGCCCTTTTGTAGCTCACCCACATTGTCTTACCTGCTGGCTCACCCACTGATATAAGGCAGTGACCAGGTCTGCAACTACTCCCCCTTCCCCTAGATCCATCTTCATCTCCTCTGCCTCCTGGACCAGGTGTGTGTGTTTAGCTCTGTGATGAAGGACTCTGGGTTTTGCAAGACACCTATACCATAAAGGGCAGAGTCAGAAAGAACTGATACAGGTTTCAGTCTGTCCTCCTGGGATCCAGCTGTGGCTTGTGTTTCCAGCTCATTCTTGTTCTCCCCCCACTTTATATTATCTTCCCTTCCCAATTACATGTCCTGCAGACTTCAAGCTTTAGCATCAGACATGAATTTAATATGCTTACAGCTTCAAGCTTTAGCATCAGACATGAATTCAATATGCTTAACCTGTTCCTACAAGTGTATATGGTCAAATTTCTGTAACAAATCTCATGTAAATATATATCTTAGAGGTTCTGCTTCTATGATTGTACCCGGACTGATACACAAACCTAGTCTTAGATCTGCCATCATTGAATCACATTATTTTATAAGTGGAAAGAACACTAGAATCCAGCCTGGATGAACCTACTTGAACACCCTGTTCTCTTGACCAGAGGGAATGTATTTGTTGCTTGATCCAAAAATAATTTACGTGACCTCAGTATTTTTAAAATGCGTTTTTATCCCATGGATGCTGTAAATCTTAAAACTGATGATTCCACTATTGAACTGGCTTTTAAAATGTATATTTCCACATATTTCTTTGCCTTTCTGTGAACCTTGTGACTATTTAGTAGACTGAGGCTTTATTTTGTTTACTCACTCTTAAATTATATCTTCCCTGATTTCCTCATCTGCTTCAAAGTATACTTTATTCTCTTATTCTATTTGCCTCTGTTTGCTACCATATACTACTTTTTTTGGAGGGTGAGGGGAAGCAGGATACTAATAATACATAAAAATGAATGTTAAATATTTTGTTCAGTTCACTAGCTTTCATAAGAGAACTTATGTAGTTAAATTTTAAAATTTAACTATTGAAAAGAAGTTACAAATTTTTCAATTTCTCACAAACATGATATAAACTTTTAAGGGAAGAACCCAAACTAATAAAGCAAAACTAATATTATACTCAAGAATGTATAGATATTTAGCTATTTGTCTTTTTCACTCATCTATCATTTGTTCATTCATTTATTGATTGATTTATTCAAACAACAGCATCAGATACATGATACTAGTGTGGCACAGTGTAAAATGCTGAAAATATAGTTTTCCTGCACATTGACTAAATAGGAAACAGATGAATAATGGAAAAAATATAATAGACAATGTACTAAGCATTATGTTAGACATAAGTACAGAGAATATGACTGAAAATGAGGTATTCTCCACCCAGGATGGCATGAAATCAACTCAGCACAGCATTATCAAGAGAGGTCTGTGAAGGATAAAACCAGAACTTAAGTCTGGAAGAAAGAGAGTGAATGGGTAAGAAAGAACAGAAAGATGTTTACAGGGAGGCATACGGGGGCATAAAGAGAGTGGCATTTTGAATACTGTAAACAGATATCAATGTGACTGAGTCTTAGAATATGTAGATGGATGAAACAGAAGGTTTGGTGAGCACAGAATGTGTGCTACCAAGTTTGGATCTTACCCTGAGGGCAAGTAGAGGTCTAGAAGGATTTTTTAAGCTGGGGAATAATAATGTCACATGTACGTTTGACATTTCCACAGGTATGCTTAATAATCATCTCAAATTTAACATGTGTCAACAGAAAAGCATTATTTCCTCCTGAAATTTACTCTTCCCCCCAAGCTTCCTCATCTTAAAAAATGGCAATGCCATCTACTGAGTGCTTAATCCAAACGTTTAACATCTTACCTACTCTTTTTCTCCTCACTCTTCACATCCAATTCACAGCCTTTCCACTGACTCGCATTCTTTTTTTTTTTTTTTTGATTTTCTTATTTATTTATTTAGCAATTATACTCCAATAAAGATGTTTAAAAAAAAAACTAATATTGACTCTCATTCTTTTTTTTTTTTAATTTTTATTTATTTATTTATTTTTTATTTATGACTGTGTTGGGTCTTCGTTTCTGTGCGAGGGCTTTCTCTAGTTGTGGCAAGCGGGGGCCACTCTTCATCGCGGTGCGCGGGCCTCTCACTATCGCGGCCTCTCTTGTTGCGGAGCACGGGCTCCAGACGCGCAGGCTCAGTAATTGTGGCTCACGGGCCTAGCTGCTCTGCGGCATGTGGGATCTTCCCAGACCAGGGCTCGAACCCGTGTCCCCTGCATTGGCAGGCAGATTCTCAACCACTGTGCCACCAGGGAAGCCCGACTCTCATTCTTAAACATATTGTGAATCCAACCACTCCTCTCCATACCATTCCTAGTGACCTCAACTAAATCATTTTTTTCTTTTTTCCTCTGAAATAGCCTTCTAAATAATGTAGACTACCTAAGCCATCTTTTTTCATTTATGCATTTTAATTCTCTGCATAAGATATACCATGCTCTGATACTATGTTTTTCCTGCTTCCTTACTTATTTTTACCTGTCTCCTTTTAGAATTAAAAGGACATTAAAAACTGTCCTTGTTCGCCAGATCATAGGAATGTGCCTGGCAAATGGAATGCACTTAAGAAATTTGTGTTGTATTAATGGATGAAAACGTAAGAAAGATTATTCTGTAGACAGTGTAAAGAATGATTTGGGGAGGGCAAGCCTAGAGGGGAGAGAGGTTGAAAGGCCTCCTTTGGCCAATGCATTGGTTTCAGCTGCAGCTCTGTTGGGCAGTTCTGTGCACACTGACAGTGTGCTAACTCAAGGACCTCGCTTATCTCTGCTTTTCTGTCTCAGGACATATTTGCAGGTTGGCCCAGAAGTTCAGGAGAGTTAATGCTCCTGGGGCCACCATTTCAACTGATAGGGGAAGGGAGACAGGGGATACAGACCCACTTCCCATCCTTCAGAGGGAAAACTCTGAGGCATATTCTACATTGTTCTGCAGAGCTGCCCCAGCACCACTGAGCCCCATTACTCATAGTGGGAACCAGCACGCTAACACACCTTTGATTACCTTTTCTTCTTTCCCTATCTCACTTTTCCAGCTCTCTTATTCCTGCTCCCTGGGGTCACCTCACCAGTCAACCACAGGCACCCAAGTTCCCTGTATCAGATTTTGCTGTCATATTTTGTTTGTATGCAAACAAATACAAACCTTTTGTATTAATCTGTGCAAGGACAGATGAAAAATCTTAAGCTCTTTGGGTGAGGAAAGTGACAGGACTTTGAGACTGTGTTAATGGGATAATGGGAAGAAAATATAGGAGGGAGAATTCAAGGATATTCCCAGGTATATATTAGTGTAATCTATGCTGGTGGAAAAGAGGGGGAGGGCAAAAAATGAATAGTTCACTTTTCTAGTACAACAACCAATGGGCAGAAATCCAGAAAATATTTGAATGTGAAAGTATGGAGCTCAGAAAAAATTCTTGAAAGCAACTAATGTTTCTTGGAGTCAGCTTCAGCTTGGTGTGGGAAATAGTTGAAGCAAAAGCAAAGAGAAGATCCCACAGGGGAGATGGGTAGAATGAGAAAACAAGAGAAAAAAAAGAACAGATTCTTGTGCTAATGACCCCTCCAAGTCCTGAAATAAAGACAACAAATGGCCACACCTGGATGGTTTCAACTATTCAGTGGTACAATAGTTCCACTTGTTTTTAACTGATATTTTACCCATAAAATGGTCTATGGTCAAATATAATTGAACACAGGCTTAGACATACGTAAAATAATTTTCATTGCCGAAGAATTTTGACAGATGCTAACATGCTTCGAGAAATTTCAAAAAGGGAGATATATGTGGCTTTTCTTAGCATTATTTGTAGTTTTCTTCTTGAAGAAACCCAACAAATATTATTTGGCAAACATTAGCTTAGTTGCACTTGAAGGTTCTTTCTAGTTATAGTATCTGATAATTACATTGTCTATAGTTTCAATGATCTTTAAGAATAGTCTTTTCCTGACCCCCTACACAGTGAACCTCCAGAATTCAGGGATCCTATAAATTGTAATAAATATAAACAAAGCAGAATTTAATTTTGTTAGAACAGGCCATTGCATTAAAACATTTTTAGCAAAGTGTAAAGCCTATGGGGAACATGAGAAAATATTCAGGAGTTCAAAGATGTGGTAGATAAATTTAATAACAAATCGTCACATCCTGGATATCCCTGCAGATTGTGTGGTAAAAACATGGCAGTGGTCTTATCTGGACTCTTACAAGGAGGTGAATGCCAATCCCTGATTATCCCAGCTCCAGGGAGATTCAGCTCCTGCAGGTGCCCAGGCATGCAGACTTGATCCCATTCAGTGGTTAAACCTAGTGGTCAGATGAAATCTTAGAGCAGTGATCTTAGTCCAGAAGGCAGTGTTCAAACCCCTCATGAGGATATGCTTGACGAGATGTAGCCTGACTCCCTGGTCCTGGCTCTGATTGCTCTCTCTGGCTGGTTGTGCCATTCTCTGATTGACATTTCCATTCTTATCTAGGTGAGGAGCCTTGCCTTGCGTTCTACCCTGTTTTCTTGTGGCTCTAACAACCTGAAAAACTCCTGTTAGTCTCTGTCGAGGGTAAGAATAGAGTATGTGAAAGCTGTTCCTATACTTTAGCTTCTGAAGTGGTTAAAGCCAGATGGATTCTCCTGTACCCAAGACATTCTATTCCACTGAGTGTAACTATACTACTGCTCTGCTCATCAGCTTGAATAGTTACTCCAAAAGAAGTATGAGACCAGACTGATTACCAGTTCTTTCAAGGACATTGTGATGTAGATGCTATTGCGTAGGAGGCATAAAAGCTATATAAATATATAAACATATATACTGCTATAGTGTATTCTCGTCATAGCTGAATCTCCTATCCAGATTTTACTAATTGAAACAGAGAGAAAGAGGCAGAGGGAGAGGGGAAACAACTTGAGAGCATATTGTTCAAAACTTAAGACTGAAAGAGGGTAAGCAAACCAAAGACACGTGCTCACTCATTGATTCATTCAACAGATATTCTCTGAGAACAACTATGTGTCAGACACTACTCTATATTATATTTCACAGGAAATATAGTTATAAAAATAGACATAGAATTATCTCCCTTCATGGATGTTAAGTCAGTACATTCACAGCACATCTGCTCTTAAAGTAAATTCAGCTTATTTGGAAAGACCCAATTAAGGACAGTCCATTTGTTCAAGTACCAGATTTGAAACTTGTCTTTCTATAGTAGATAAGAAGGATAAATAAGCCAAGGGTAGTTTTTTAGGTATAAGAACTATGATCACATGATCAGTTTTATTTACCTCTATTCATATTTAATAAACAAAAATTGAATAGAGTTTTTAATGTGGGAATTTTAGAGACAAAGAAAAACAATGAAAAAATTGTAAAGTATTACATTTTCTAAAGAATTAGTGTGTTCACAAGCATGGTTAATTATCATATAAATAATCATAAATAGCTTTTATTTAATCACCAATTTCGGTCTACCAGAAATTGAAATAAAAAGAGAATAGTCAACTCAGGTGGCTGCAGGAAATGTTTTAAGCACAAATTTGGGGTTTGTCTATATCTTCTTATCCTTTTCTCTGCTATTTCACTTTTTTCCTTTTCAGATACTCCCCAGTATCTGGAAGGCTTTCTCATTCTATTAAAATTTACTCTCTGCAAAACTCTCAGATTCCTGTGGCACAAACCTCACTCTAACTTCTTAGAGAGAAAATTCACCCATGACTTGATTCTGTTAATGGTCATCTAACCTAATTGATACGTCTCTGGTATTTGATAATGTTTACCACTTTCTCGTTCATAAAATTATTATCTTATTTTGCTTTAACAACACCATTATTTCCTGTTCTCCCTTTACTCATATTTCTTCTCAACTTATTCTTTATTTAACCACATCTTAAGTATTTATATTACCGTGCTCTTTAATTTAGTCCCTTTGTTACTCATCAATGAAACATGATTTCAAGATGCGTAGCTGCATAAGGGAATATATAGTCTACAGCTATGGAATCCACTCTGTCATTAATTAATTAACTAAATCTTTAATGAAATTGTTCTTTTCTATACATGATAATTTCTGGTCCAACATGTGACCTCATTATTCTACCATTACATCTGGAAAGATAATTATGATTAAAGTATCTCAGCAGAATTTTAAGCCTAATAAATTTCAATGGGCAACAAATAACAGAAACTACTCTACTTTGCTTAAGAAAAAAAAAGAAAAGAAAAAAAGGACTAATTGGAGTAATATTGTGGCAGCTCAGAGAATTCAATGGTAAGGAGATAGTTGGACATTGGAAACACACTGGAAGTAGATATTTAAACATCTCTGTTTCTGGCTATTTGTATTAGGGGACTATTGCCATAATAATGCCGAGTAAAAAAAAAACTATTTCAAGAGGTCATACAACAGCAAGAATTTATTTTTCTTGCTTTAGGTCTATTACATGTTAAGTTGGAAAGCTTGCTTCAGACTGAGGCTTGGCTGGGTTTGGCTAGGATTTTCTCCAGGTTGTGGATTGGGTATAGGTATTTTCCATGAGCTTTGTCATTCTCCTTGGAGCCAAAGCTACCTGGAACGTCTACTTCTCCTAGTGCATCCCTGGAAAACACAAGTCTGAGCAGAAATGTTATTCTTATTAAAGCCTCAGCCTGCAAATGGCATACTGACACTTCGATTCAAATTTCATTGGCCAGAGCAGTTCATTTGGCCAAGCCCAACATCAATAAGACAAGGAAAAATACTCTGTCTTCAGTTGGAGGTACTACAAAGTCACCTGGCAAAGGTTTTGGATAGATGCAGAATGACGATAAAGAATTAGAGATTAATGATCAAATACACCATGCTCCTTCATTCTGTCTATTCATTGTGAATTACGTATAATGATTAAGGGGATCACAAATCACTCAGTCCCCCAGGGTAAAAGCCTCAGAAATGCCTTTGACATATCCAGATTCATAATTCCCTACATCCAGTCAATCATAAAGTTTCCTCTAATCTTCTCTCTCACTTCTAACCCTGCTTTCATTTTTATTATCACTGCTTGACTTTAGGTTTTATTGCTTTTATATTATTATATAAATATAGGTTTTGTTGTATTTATATTATCACATAAATTTAAATTATCGTATGGCCATATAAACATAATTTAAGCATATAGGAATATAACCTAAATATAAATATTATATATAAATAATTGTTATATCCTCTGAACTGGTTTTCCTGTCTCCAGTCTCTCCTTACTATTATCCACTAGCTACATACCACCTAGAATTCCACGTTTCACTTTTTAAAGTACAATTCTGAGATTTTATTTCTCTTCTGATAAATTTGTAACTATTTCTTATTTTCAGAGACTAAAATTCCTTAGCGTGGAATAGAAGTCCATTCACAGTCTTCTCCTAAATCATTTTTCACGTCTCATTTTCTTCTTTCACTCAGCATCAACCCACACTCCAATCACAAGTAATTACTTGTCATTCTTGTATAGTTCTGTGTACTTAATGGATTTCACTTTAGGACTTCCTGTTACCTACCCCTTAAACCTCTGTCTGTGATTTCCTTTTTAGACCTTACCTCAAATTTCACAACTTCTGGGGAGCCTTAGCTGAGTTAGTGCTTCCTTCCTATGTCTCACCACAATACTTCATTTATCTAACATATTTTTTGCACATTACTGGAATGTTTACTATTATGCATTTTATATACCATATTTATTCTCATCACTGCTTTGACTCCTTTGATGTGAGCACTTTCTCCACCTTAGTGATGAAGAAGTAATGGTTCAGAAAACTTAAGTAACTTAACCAAGGTCAGTGTACTTCGTAAGTGAAAAGGATAGCGTCCAAAGTCAGGTGCATCTCATCTCATGGATCCTATATTCTTCTCTCTCATTTCCATTCTTTCTTTCATTTTTATTATCAATATTTGACTTTAGATTTTATTGCTTTTTTATTTATATAAATATAGGTTTTACTGCTTTTATATTTATAAGGTTTCCAAATGCTACGTTATAATGCTACACAGTATATAATTACAGATTGTATGTCAAGAGGCCTAGTTGCCTTGTTTTTTGTGTAGCTACCAGCCCCCAGGTTTTGTCCCCAGGTATCTGTTGGACAAATTTATAGCATGAACAAATAAACACCAAAGTGTGGTAAAACAACTGATTGCCCATCAGCCGGTACCTAGGAATGTGGTAGAAAAGCAAGGGAGAAATATACAGAAAAGACCTGGAATTGATTAGAGTAGAGTTGAGAGAGAGCTTGGAGGGGGAAAAATTGTAAGCTTTTTACTATCCAATACCAAAGGAAATTGCCTTATGGATCCATACATATGCCTTTCAGAATTTCCCACAGGCTAAAGAAGGCAATCTCCATGTATTATAGTGCATGTTTTATTTCATTTTCTTCCTGTTGTAAAAATGAGTCAGTTCTGCTTGGAGAAGGAAAGTGTTTACTTTTGCTTTTTGAATAATTTCCTGGGGAGAACTGTTCTGTTTATGGGGGGAGGGGGAGGGGAAACTTCAAAATTGGTTTTATTATGCAGAGCATTTTGAAAGTGCTGTAAAGACATCATAAAATAACTTTCTTTATAGAGGTCTCATTCCTACCCCTCAGACTGTAATTATTAACATAACCCTCTAGGCACTCTTGTCATCTCCACCTGAATGTCCTATCTTGTTTTATCTGTGATCTTTCTCCTGCTTTATTAGTTTAAAGAGCCCTTGGCTACTCTCTAATGAGAAGAAACTGAATTTCTGTAGCCTAGGTCACCCTCTATTGCTTGAAGGGAGAAAGAAGAAAGTTCACTGGAAGGTAAAGAGGGAAAAAAAAAAACCTACAGGCAGACCTAATCTCCTTAACATCCTTTTGTAACTACTAAGAACAACCGGGCCTGATAACTGAATTTTTGTTTTTGCTTGACCAAAGTTAAAAAAAAAAGAAAAGAAAAGAAATTACATCACAAGCCTACAATATTTCCCCTTGGGGGAATTAGGCTTATCTTGCTGTTCTCTATCTCTCCTGTGATCTCTAAATGCTGACAAATCTGCTGAACAAAAAGCACTGGTGTTTCCTTCTGGACCCCCAAGTCCTCTCTTACAGCAGTTGGCCCTGGGTGAGGTTTTTCAATCAGTGTCAGCTTCAAGCCAGCAGCTTGCATCCTACTGCAAAATTTATGGAGCATGCTGATGGGAACAACGTGGCTCCCTGGGAAGATGACTGGGAATTGGCAGAGGAGTTTTTGTAAGTCTGAGCACTGCAGCTGGGCCATCGATTGTTCCTTCATCTGGTTGGACTTCAAAAGGTTACATGCCTTGTTATGTTTTGCACCCCTAACCAGAAGCTACTTTGGGAGCATGAGTTGCTTCTTAGAATACATTAAAGCACTTTCCACAACCTCATCTCCCATTTAGCTGAGACCACTCATCCAATCTTCAAGTTTCTAGGGTGGTAGGGGAGAGAAAAAGGGAGTGATGTGTTTGGTTGGTCAGTTACCTAATCTATCTCAAACACAAGTGTTCAGGAGGGAAAACAAAACAAAAAAAGAATGGGTTTTATTAAATGGTGGTGAAATCATCTGGCATAGAGCCTGCTATGTAGTATGCACCAAGTGGAGAGGAAATCAGGGGTAGACTCTGAAGCCAGACTGCCTGGATTTAAATCCTGGTTCTGTTCCTTATCAGCTACATGAACACAGGAAGTTACTTACCCTTTTAATGCCTCAGTTTTCTCATCTACAGCATGGGGACAATATTAGTGTCTCCTAGGGTTGATCTAAGGAAAGTGTGACAAAATACACACATATTCTTGTAAGTATATTTGGCTTATAGCACGCGCTTAATTAATGTTAGTTATTTTTTAAATAAGAGCAATAAATAACAATAAATAGAGAAAATGGATCTCAACCACTTTCAAGGTCTACTGTCTCTCATTCTTCAAATAATATCTGAGCTATGACTGAAAACATCCATACTTTTCCATAGCTATTGCATTTCTTAAAGTGACCTACGGAGGAGAAAGCGCTGTCTGATATAAAATGTATACAGTATACAGTATAGTATATGGTGTATATACTATATATTTATGTGTTTATACATAAATTATATATTTATGTGTTTATACATAAATCTTTCTATTTTTATGTACAGTACATGCAAATCTGATTTATATATGTATAGGTGTATCACATTATATATTATATTATATATAATCTTATTTTTGAGCTCATTTCTGATATTACTGCTAAATTTCAAATCAGTATATTTGTAAAGAGGAGAATGACTATTTTGAAATCTGAGTGTCTAGATTGTGACTATATTTGTATTTGCTGCCTGAGAACTGATGTGATGATATTATTTGGTTTAGAGAGTATTTGTTTTATCAGCTTTTTGGGGTACTATTTCACTTGGGCCAAAATAGTCTCTTTGAGAAGCACATTTTTTTTTTTTTTTTTTTTTGGCCTTGCTGCGCGGCTTGTGGGATCTTAGTTCCTCGAACAGGGATTGAACCTAGGCCCCGGCAGTGAGAGCACAGAGTCCTAACCACTGGACCACCAGGGAATTCCCCAGGAGAAGCACATTTTTACCTGCTAATATAACATGAGGAGGCAAATACCATTGGATTCTAAATGTAAAATAGATGGGATGATGTTGGAGGAGATTTACTTTGTATTTGTCCTGGCTTATACTGTCATTCAGTGTGAGCTTCATTTCATTTTCTGGTTGGTTTTCTTAAATGCAGTTCTTCCCCAAAAGAAGCTGATGAAAAGCCATGAGAACTATTGATCATCCTCAGTAATATATACAAGAAAGCAGACCAAAGGACTCTTAGATATGTCTAGATGCACTCAGTTCCTATTAGGGACAGGCTTTGTCCAAATTATACATCAAAAGAGGCACCCAGATGTGGTGGAAAGGACATAGGGTGGGGAATCTGATAGAGATGGGTTCGATTCTTAACTCCACCACTTGCTAGCTCATAACTCCGAAGGTTTAGATTTCAGAGTTTCCTCATTTATGCTTAGAGACTTCCATATTATCCCTCTGAACCTCACTTTCTATGCAGGGGTAATTATACCTCCTTATTGTTGAGTATTATATGAAGTACTGCTGGAGAATTCAGTCAACCAACTTGGCTGAGATTTTTTATAAAAATTTCATGTTTTTGAGTGGTATGGATTCTTTCCCTAATATAGTGTCAATTAGAATTGTCAAATCCTAACCCAAGTTTTGATGAAGTCAAAATAGTATATATTTTAGAGATAAGATTAAGTGGACCTGAGTTTTAGACTTTTTTAAAATTTGAGTTTATTATTTTTTAGAGCAATTTTAGGTTCACAACAAAATTGAGGGGAAGGTACAGAGAATTCCCATGTAGCTCCTGCTCCCACGCAGGCAAAGCCTTCTGCATTATTAACAGCTCCTATGGAGTGGTATATTTGTTACAGTTGATGAACCCACATTGACACATCATAATCACCCGAAGTCCATACGTTACATTTCACTCTTGATACTGTACATTCTATGGGTTTGAACAAATGTATAATAGCATGCAACCATCATAATGGTATCATACAGAGTATTTTCACTGCCCTAAAAATCCTCTGTGCTCTGCCTATTCATACCCCACCCCTACCAACCTCTGGAAACCACTGATCTTTCTACTGTCTCCATAGTTTTGCCTTTTTTAGAAAGTAATAGTTGGAATCATATAGTATATAGCCTTTTTCAGATTGGCTTCTTTCACCTAGTAATATGCATTTAAGGCTCCTCCATATCTTTTCATGGCTTGACAGATCATTTCTTTTTAGAACTGAATACTATTCCATTATCTGGATATACAACAGCTCACTTATTTATTCACCTACTGCAGGACGTCTTGGTTGCTTCCAAGTTTTGGCAACTATGAATAAAGCAGCTATAAACCCGTGTGTGGACTCTTTGGAGTGGACGTAAGTTTCTAACTCATCTGGATAAATACTAAGGAGTATAAGTGTTGGATTATAAACCTGTGTTTAGTTTAGTATGAAACCACCAAACTGTATTCCAAAGTGATTGTACCATTTTGCATTCCCACGATCAAAGAATGAGAGTTTCAACAGAAACTCTACATGCTCACTGGCATTTGGTGTCATCAATATTCTGTAGGCTTTATTTTTCAGTCTCATAATCCAGAGCAAATTAATTCATATAATAGCATCTCAGCTTCTTCAATGGTAAGATAGGATGTACTGAACCTGAGGATTTACTAAGTTATCTAGATGGTGTTCAATGTGCATTAGTTGTTTTCATTTTCTTCTTAAAATATAAATAAATAGAAATTTGCTGGGTTTTTTTCTTGAGGCAAAGGAAATGGGACTCTAAGTCAATGATCTTGTGGTGTCACATCTTTGTGCTTTTGCATCTTTTTCTTCTGCCCTAGAATATTCTTATTCCCTTTCTTTTTACCTAGTAAACATTTATTTTTTTTTAAGGCCTATCAAAAATATCACAGGTCTGGAATATTACCCATATCCTCTAATATTAATATAGTAAAGAACTAACATCTTGGGGAATATGCTCTATAAGATGTCATTTCAGACACATACATGGATTGTTCTTTTTAATTCTCACAACACCCTGTATTTTGATTATCTCCATGAGATTGGAGAAGTAAAGTGATGAACTCAAGATCACATCATTCATAGGTAGAGAAGTGGAGGGTCTGGGATTCTAACTGATTTACCTGTATAACCCTAAACTTCCAAGTAAATTTCTTTTTTTTCTCCTATCTTCCTCTGCTCCCAGAGGACTCTGTACTCATCTTTCTTCTAATTACGCAAATTCAGTAGAATCTTTTTCACATACTCATTTTCCTATTAAGCTATGAATATCTCAAAGTCAAGGGCTTTAGTCTGTTGATCATTGCATCCCAGCTCGCAGTACTGTGTGGCAGATATTAGAAATATAGTCAGTGCTTGGGTTAACATATGTTTGAATATTGACATCCGGTTTCCAGATAATCAATTAGTCTTACAATGGAATTATTAGCAAAATGATGCTTAGAACAATGCAATCCTTCTTATGTCATTCAGAAGATTCTACAGACCAAAGAACAACGTTAGGAGAAATACATCATTATGAATACCACTATCAACATCCAGTAAGAATAAACAGGTTTGTTTAAGGTAATACCTTTTCTGTAACTATCTGTAAATTTCCAAGTAATCTAGTGTTAGTCACATTTCTTGACAGCTCTCAGTATTTAAAATCTCAGTCTGAACTACGCAGACTTATACACCTTATTCATGAGTCTCCCCAGTGCAGTAGTTGTAGAGAGATCAAGGAAAAGATGGTTTGTGGGATTTACATAAATAGGTTTTAAAAGATTCTACATGTTTTAATATCCTATTACTACACAGAAAATTAATTCAATCAAATTAATAAGGAGCCATACTTTTTCCATTAATGTTAGCAAATTAAAGCTTTCAAAATAACACCTCTTCAACCAAATACAGAAGAAGCAAAAATTACTGATCTTGTTTGATTGGTTATCTATTTTTGTAAGTCTCTGAAGTAGCAAACTATTACTCTTGTCAGTTTTTGTTATAGTCTTGGGAAGATCTAGGGCAACCACCCTTTTTCATTCTTTCTTTCTTCATCATGATTAAATGCAAACAACAAGGACACTTCACAAGCATATGCCAAAGACATCAATAGTTTTTAATGAGGCCATAACCCTGAGTAGGTCATGGAATATTAAAAATAAATGAACATATTGCTGTCACTGGAGATTGAACTCTGTCGGATGAAGGGTATCGATGAGGAAGCACAATACCAGGACACAATACATTGCACTGCCTACCTTTCAAAAGGCAGTTAATTATAGAAGCTATATGAATGACCCTTGCCCATGTCCTTGGTGCACTCAAGTTATGTGTGTGTCAATGAGAGAACTGTGCACTGCCCTTCTCAATAGAGAGCCAATTGGCTGAGACACATGACCAGGCTTTATCTACACAGTCAATTGTGAGAATTAAAAGGTCATTCAATAAGAAAGATTTCCCTTTTAGTGACCCTGTCTAGCAAGGAGATTATCCTCTTGAATGAGCAAGGAAGAGAACAATAATTTGTGAAGACCTAGACCCGATCAATGAAAATTCTGAGGGGAAGAGGAGTTGAATGAGAAGATAGGGTGTTGCTATAATGACATTTAAACTCTTCATCTTCAGCTCTTCATCTATCCCTCTAAACTCATCCTCCACTACTCACTACCATACAATTAGTGCAGAAGCAAAATGGGACTCCCTTCTTGTCCTGTATACATCTGCTCTATCTAACCTACAAACATTGCACATGTTTTCACTTCACCTGGGGCATCCTTTTAGCCTATCCTCCTGGATAATGCCTATTCTAGTCTCAGGTCATGTGGCATCACTTCTCCATAGGCCTCTAGACTCTTTTATGATTTTCTGGAAAAAATAGATATTAATACTTATAATACAGTTGTAGAGTAAAGGAGATAAATGACATATATTACTTTGCAGAGAAGGTGCTCATTAAAGAGTATTTTTGAGATTATTGTTCATTCATCTTATTTCATGGTGTTCCTGTTATTGTGTGGCCAGTTTACTCAGCAGCAAAGCTAGAAAGGTGACAAGACATTTTTCCAAAGTCCACTTGTAAAGGAGATGTGCAAACAAACAGTGATTACATCCTATGATAATTAGAGTTTTAAAATGTAAGTTCTACAGTACAGTGTCAACATATTAAACTATTCCTGGATAAGTCATTATTAAGGGAAATCTTAGTTGGTAAAATTAATGAATTCCAAATTTCAATGCAGCTGTTCTATATGGCCCGTTGTGGGCACCTGTGGCACAAATGGTTATAACAGTCCACGAAATTTCCCTAGCAAGGAGCTGTCTCTGAGAAGCATCTTCTCAGGCAGGGGTTCCATTTTCCAGATTCCCTATCATCTAGGTAAAATCCTTTATCTAGCTTTTGCTGTGGTCGATGGACAGAAATGGTATGGATCACTTTCAAGTTAAGATGTTTAAGAAGTGGTTGTGTCCTCTTCTGGCTCTCTTCCCACATCCTGAAGATGAATACAGAGATTTAAAGACCCTAGAGGATGGCTGAGGAAGAAGATGGCTGAATAACACATGGAATAAAACCACTTTCTGCCATATAGAACAGCTGCATTGAAATTTGGAATTCATTAATTTTACCAACTAAGATTTCCCTTAATAATGATTTATCCAGAAAGTTTAATATGTTGACACTGTACTGTAGAACTTACATTTTAAAACTCTAATTATCATAGGATGTAATCACTGTTTGTTTGCACATCTCCTTTACAAGTGGACTTTGGAAAAATGTCTTGTCACCTTTCTAGCTTTGCTGCTGAGTAAACTGGCCACACAATAACAGGAACACCATGAAATAAGATGAATGAACAATAATCTCAAAAATACTCTTTAATGAGCACCTTCTCTGCAAAATAATATATGTCATTTATCTCCTTTACTCTACAACTGTATTATAAGTATTAATATCTATTTTTTCCAGAAAATCATAAGCTTTTATTCGTTCAATGAATATATGTTGATTCCTGATTCTGTACCATAAATTTTGCAAGGAAATAGAGACAATACTGCGAAAATAGAGACGTTTTTTGTTCTTTAAAGACTATAGCTAGTGTAGTGTATTTATTTCCAAATGTTTTATCTTCAATGTCACTGAGGATGCTTTTAAGAAACACAGATCCCTATTGGTCTGAAGGTTTAAAGTCACACTGTTAGACACACAACAGAGTAGAGCTGGATTGTTAACCAGGTTTTTCTACCCCCAAACCAGCACTCTTTCTGAATTAAAAGAATTATCAGATTGGTTTTTGTCCCATCAAGAGTATGGATAGTGAGATCAGTGGACTTGGCTTGCTGGCTGTCATAATTTGGTTAATTGTTAAGAGAAGATAGTATTACCTTTCAGTCCACTGAGATTTGACAAGAAATTGAATCACAATGGTGTTAGCTGTTTGGCTACTTTAGAAGAAGAACCAGGTGCTCTTTACCAATGATCTGGCCCTCTATCCACAGTCACTGTTGGAGGTAATTTACGGTCCTAGATAAAGAGGTTAAACAATTTCTCCAAGTACAGAGCAGGGATTTGAACCCTGAACTCTTCAGTTCTAATTCACTATACAATAAAATAAACCACATTTACTCCTTTTAAATGAAGGAAAACCTATCTTTTCCCATTGCTTTGCACTGAGGATTTTTTATTCTTCAGAATATATTAAGCTTTTATGATAAAGAACAGTCTAAAAAACACAATCTCTTTACACTTAATTAAAAAAATCAACTTTCCCAGTTCAATATTAAGAACGCCAAACTGCCAGATGTCTTATGAATAGGGAGAAATTTCTGGCCAATGTGACAGGGTAAGTTAAAGGATAGTTGCTGTATTAGTTTGTTAGGGCTGCCATAACATAATGCTACAGACTGGATGGCTTAAACAATAACATTTTATTTTCTCACATTTTTGGAAGCTAGCCATGCATGATCAAAGTGTTGGCAGGTTTAGTTTCTTCTGAGGCCTGAGTTCTTCTTGGTTTGCAGATCACTGACCCTCTTTTCACTATGTCCTCAAATAGTCTTTTTTCTGTATGTGTACATCTCTGGTGCCTTTTTGTGAGTCCAAATTTCCTCTTTTTATAATGGCACTGGTCATGTTGGATTGAGACACACCCTAATGTTCTCATTTTAATTTAATCACCTTTTTAAACGTCCTACCTCCAAATACAGTCACATTCTGAGGTACTGGGAGTTAGGGTTCAACATATGAATTTGGGAGAGGGTCGCAATCATCGCATAACAGTTTCTAACTGAGTAGTATTGAATAACATCAATAAAGATGTCATAATAAAGGCCATATGCAACAAACCTACAGCTAACATCATACTCAATGGTGAAAAGCTAAAAGCATTTCCTCTAAGATCAGGAATAAGACAAGGATGTCCACTCTCACCACTTTTATTCAATGTAGATTTGGAAGATCTATCTATGGCAATCAGAGAAGAGAAAGAAATAAAAGGAATCCAAATGGGAAAAGAAGTTAAACTGTCACTGTTTGCCGATGACATGATACTATACATAGAAGATCCTAAAGACACTACCAGAAAACTACTAGAGCTCATCAGTGAATTTGGTAAAGTTGCAGGTTACAAAATTAATACACAGAAATGTGTTGGTGCTTCTAAACACTAACAGTGAAAGATCAGAAAGAGAAATTCAAGAAACAATTCCACTTACCATGGCATCAAAAAGAATAAAATACCTGGGAATAAACCTACCTAAGGAGACAAAAGACCTGTACTCCAAAAACTATAAGATGCTGATGAAAGAAATCGACAATGACACAAACAGATGGAAAGATATACCATGTACTTGGATTAGAAGAATCAATATTGTCAAAATGACTATACTACTCAATGCAATCTATAAATCCCATGCAATCCCTATCAAATCACCAACGGCATTTTTCACAGAACTAGAACAAAAAAATCTTAAAATTTGTATGGAGACACAAAAGACCACAAATAGCCAAAGCAGTCTTGAGAAAGAAAAACGGAGTTGGAGAAATCAGGCTCCCTGACTTCAGACTATACTATAAAGCTATAGTCATTGAAAAAGTATGGTACTGGCACAAAAATAGAAATATAGATCAATGGAACAGGATAGAAAGCCCAGAAATAAACTCACGCACCTATGGTCAATAAATCTACGACAAAGGAAGCAAGAATATACACTGGAGGAGAGACGGTCTCTTCAATAAATGGTGCTGGGAAAACTGGACAGCTACATGTAAAAAAAGGAAATTAGAACATTCTTTAACTCTAAACAGAAAAATAAACTCAAAATGGATTAAAGACCTAAAAGTAAGACCAGTCACTATAAATATTTTAGAGAAAAACATAGGCAGAACAATCTATGACATAAATTGCAGCAATATCTTTTTCAATCCATCTCCTAGATTAATGGAAATAAAAACAAAAATAAACAAATGGAAGCTAATTAAACTCAAAAGCTTTTGCATAGCAAAGGAAACCATAAACAAAATGAAAAGACAACCCACAGAATGGGAGAAAATATTTGAAAATGATGTGACTGACAAGAAATTAGTCTCCAAAATTTACAAACAGTTCATGTGGCTTAATATCATCAAGACAACGACCCAATAAAAAATTGGGCAGAAGACCTAAATAGACATTTTTCCAAATAAGACATACAGATGGCCAAGAGGCACATGAAAAGATGTTCAACATTGCCAATTATTAGAGAAATGCAAATCGAAACTACAATGAGATATCACCTCACACCAGTGAGAATGGCTATCATAAAAAATCCACAAACAATAAATGCTGGAGAGGGTGTGGAGAAAAGGGAACACTTCTACACTGTTGGTGAGAACATAAATTGGTGCAGCCACTATGGAGAAGAATATTGAGGTTCCTTAAGAAACTAAAAATAGGGCTACCATATGATTCTACAATCCCACTCCTGGACATATACCTGGAGAAAAACATCTTCTGAAAGGTTACCTGCACCCCAATGTTCATTGCAGTGCTGTTTCCAATAGCAAAGACATGGAAGAATGGATAAAAAAAATGTGGTACATATATACAATGGAATATTACTCAGCCATTAAAAGGAGTGAAATAATGCCATTTGCGGCAACATGGATGGACCTAGAGATTGTCATAATGAGTGAAGTAAGTCAGACAGAGAAAGCGAAATATCGTATGATATCGCTTATATGCGGAAACTAAAAAAAAAAAAAAAGATACAAATGTACTTATTTACAAAACAGAAACAGACTCACAGATTTAGAGAACGAACTTAAGTTTACCGGGGGGAAGGGTGGGGGAGAGGGATAGTTTAGGAGTTTGGGATTGACATGTACACACTGTTACATTTAAAATTGATAACCGGGGAGAGGCTTCAAGATGGCGGAAGAGTAAGATGTGGAGATCACCTTCCTCCCCACAAATACATCAGAAATACATCTACATGTGGAACAACTCCTACAGAACACCTACTGAACGCTGGCAGAAGACCTCAGACCTCCCAAAAGTCAAGAAACTCCCCCACGTACCTGGGTAGGGCAAAAGAAAAAAGAAAAAACAGAGACAAAAGAATAGGGACGGGACCTGCACCAGTGGGAGGGAGCTGTGAAGGAGGAAAGGTTTCCACACACTAGGAAGCCCCTTCGCGGGCGGAGACTGCGGGTGGCGGAGGGGGGAAGCTTTGGAGCCACGGGGGAGAGCGCAGCAACAGGGGTGCGGAGGGCAAAGCGGAGAGACTCCCGCACAGAGGCTCGGGGGCGACCAGCACTCACCAGCCCGAGAGGCTTGTCTACTCACCCGCCGGGGCGGGCGGGGGCTGGGAGCTGAGACTCGGGCTTTGGAGGTCGGATCGCAGGGAGAGGACTGGGGTTGGCGGCGTGAACACAGCCTGAAGGGGGCTAGTGCGCCATGGCTAGCTGGGAGGGAGTCCGGGAAAAAGTCTGGAACTGTTGAAGAGGCAAGAGACTTTTTCATGCCTCTTTGTTTCCTGGTGCGCGAGGAGAAGGGATTAAGAGCGCTGCTTAAAGGAGCTCCAGAGACGGGCGCAAGCCGCGGCTATCAGCGCGGACCCCAGAGACGGGCATGAGACGCTAAGGCTGCTGCTGCCACCACCAAGGAGCTTGTGTGCAAGCACAGATCACTCTCCACACCTCCCCTCCCGGGAGCCTGTGCAGCCCGCCACTGCCAGGGTCCCGTGATCCACGGAAAACTTCCCCCGGAGAACGCACGGTGCACCTCATGCTGGTGCAACGTCATGCTGGCCTCTGCCACCACAGGCTCGCCCCGCATCCGTACCCCTCCCTCCCCCCGGCCTGAGTGAGCCAGAGCCCCCGAAGCAGCTGCTCCTTTAACCCCGTCCTGTCTGAGCAAAGAACAGACACCCTCAGGCGACCTACACAAAGAGGCAGGGCCAAATCCAAAGCTGAATCCCAGGAGCTATGTGAACAAAGAAGAGAAAGGGAAATCTCTCCCAGCAGCCTCAGGAGCAGCGGATTAAATCTCCACAATCAACTTGATGTACCCTGCATCTGTGGAATACCTGAATAGACAACGAATCATCCCAAATTGAGGAGGTGGACTTTGGGAGCAACAATATATATATTTTTTTCCCTTTTTCTCTTTTTGTGAGTGCGTATGTGTATGCTTCTGTGTGTGATTTTGTCTGTATAGCTTTGCTTTTACCATTCGTCCTAAGGTTCCTTCTGTCCGTTAGTATCAGCGCTTGTTATCATTGGTGGATTTGTTTTTTTGGTTTGTTTGTTCTCTTCTTTCTTTCTTTTTTTTTTTTTAAATTGCTTAAAAACTTTTTTTTAATAATTATTTTTTATTTTTTATTTTAATAACTTTTTAATCTTATTTTATTTTATCTTTTTCTTTCTTTCTTTTTTTCTCCCTTTTATTCTGAGCCGTGTGGATGACAGGCTCTTGGTGCTCCAGCCAGGCATCAGGACTGTGTCTCTGAGGTGGGAGAGCCAAGTTCAGGACATTGGTCCACCAGAGACCTCCCAGCTCCAAGTAATATCAAATGGGGAAAATCTCCCAGAGATCTCCATCTCAACGCTAAGACCCAGTTCCACTCAACGACCAGCAAGCTACAGTGCTGGACACCCTATGCCAAACAACTGGTAAGAGAGGAACACAACTCCACCCATTAGCAGAGGGGCTGCCTAAAATCATAATAAGGTCACAGACACCCCAAAACACACCACCAGACGTGGACCAGCCCACCAGAAAGACAAGATCCAGCCTCATCCACCAGAACACAGGCACTAGTCCCCTCCACCAGGAAACCTACACAACCCACTGAACCAACGTTAGCCACTGGGGGCAGACACCAAAAACAACGGGAACTACGAACCTGCAGCCTGCAAAAAGGAGACCCCAAACACAGTAAGTTAAGCAAAATGAGAAGTCAAAGAAACACAGCTGATGAAGGAGCAAGGTAAAAAACCAACAGAACTAACAAATGAAGAGGAAATAACCAGTTTACCTGAAAAGGAATTCGGAATAATAATAGTAAAGATGATCCAAAATCTTGGAAATAGAATGGAGAAAATACAAGAAATGTTTAACAAGGACCTAGAAGAACTAAAGAGCAAACAAACATTGATGAACAACAAAATAAATGAAATTTAAAATTCTCTAGAAGGAATCAATAGAAGAATAACTGGCAGAAGAACCGATAAGTGACCTGGAACATAAAATAGTGGAAATAACTACCGCAGAGCACAATAAGGAAAAAGAATGAAAAGAACTGAAGACAGTCTCAGAGACCTCTGGGACAACATTAAACGCACCAACATTCGAATTATAGGGGTCCCAGAAGAAGAAGAGAAAAAGAAAGTGACTGAGAAAATATTTGAAGATATTATAGTTGAAAACTTCCCTAATATGGGAAAGGAAATAGTTAATCAAGTACAGGAAGCACAGAGAGTCCCAGACAGGATAAATCCAAGGAGAAACATGCCAAGACACATATTAATCAAACTATCAAAAATTAAATACAAAGAAAAATATTAAAAGCAACAAGGGAAAAACAACAAACAACATACAAGGGAATCCCCATAAGGTTAACAGCTGATATTTCAGCAGAAACTCTGCAAGCCAGATGGGAGTGGCAGGACATATTTAAACTAATGAAAGAGAAAAATCTACAACCAAGATTACTCAGCAAGGATCTCATTCAGCTTTGACTGCAAAATTAAAACCTTTACAGACAAGCAAAAGCTAAGAGAATTCAGCACCACCAAACCAGCTTTACAACAAATGCTAAAGGAACTTCTCTAGGCAGGAAACACAAGAGAAGGAAAAGACGTACAATAACAAACCCAAAACAATTAAGAAAATGTTAATAGGAACATACATATCGATAACTACCTTGAATGTAAATGGATTAAATGCTCCAACCAAAAGACATAGACTGGCTGAATGGATACAAAAACAACACCCGTCTATATGCTGTCTAAAAGAGACCCACTTCAGACCTAAGGACACGTACAGACTGAAAGTGAGGGGATCGAAAAGATATTCCATGCAAATGGAAATCAAAAGAAAGCTGGAGTCGCAATTCACATATCAGACAAAATAGACTTTAAAACAAAGATTATTACAAGAGACAAAGAATGACACTAGATAATGACCAAGGGATCAATCCAAGAAAAAGTTATAACAATTGTTAATATTTATGCACCCAACATAGGAGCACCACAATACATAAGGCAAGTACTAACAGCCATAAAAGGGGAAGTCGACAGTAACACAATCATAGTAGGGGACTTTAACACCCCACTTTCACCAATGGACAGATCATCCAAAATGAAAATAAATAAGGAAACACAAGCTTTAAATGATACATTAAACAAGATGGGCTTAATTGATATTTATAGGACATTCCAGCCAAAAACAACAGAATACACATTCTTCTCAAGTGCTCATGGAACATTCTCCAGGATGGATCATATCTTGGTTCACAAGTCAAGCCTTGGTAAATTTAAGAAAATTGAAATCGTATCAAGTATCTTTTCTGACCACAACACTATGAGACTAGATATCAATTACAGGAAAAAATCTGTAAAAAATACAAACACATGGAGGCTAAACAGTACACTACTTAATAACCAAGAGATCACTGAAGAAATCAAAGAGGAAACCAAAAAATACCTGAAACAAATGACAATGAAAACACGATGACCCAAAACCTATAGGATGCAGCGAAAGCTGTTCTAAGAGGGAAGATTATAGCAAAACAATCCTACCTTAAGAAACAAGAAGCATCTCAAATAAACAACCTAACCTTACACCTAAAGCAATTAGAGAAAGAAGAACAAAAAAACTGCAAAGTTAGCAGAAGGAAAGAAATCATAAAGATCAGATCAGAAATAAATAAAAAAGAAATGAAGGAAATGATAGCAAAGATCAATAAAACTAAAAGCTGGTTCTTTGAGAAGCTGAACAAAATTGATAATCCATTAGCCAGACTCATCAGGAAAAAAAGGGAGAAGACTCAAATCAATAGAACTAGAAATGAAGAAAGGGAAGTAACAACTGACACTGCAGAAATACAAAGGATCATGAGAGATTACTACAAGCACCTATACGCCAATAAGATGGACAACCTGGAAGAAATGGACAGATTCTTAGAAATGCACAACCTGCCGAGACTGAACCAGAAAGAAATAGAAAATATAAACAGTCCAATCACAAGCCCTGAAATTGAAACTGTGATTAAAATCTTCCAACAAACAAAAGCCCAAGACCAGATGGCTTCACAGGTGAATTCTATCAAACATTTAGAGAAGAGCTGACACCTATCCTTCTCAAACTCTTACAATATATAACAGAGAGAAGAACACTCCCAAACTCATTCTACAAGGCCACCATCATCCTGATACCAAAACCAGACAAAGATGTCACAAAGAAAGAAAACTACAGGCTAATATCACTGATGAACATAGATGCAAAAATCCTCAACAAAATACTAGCAAACAGAATCGAACAGCACATTAAAAGGATCATACACCATGATATAGTGGGATTTATCCCAGGAATGCAAGGATTCTTCAATATACGCAAATCAATCAATGTGATACACCATATTAACAAATTGAAGGAGAAAAAGCATATGATCATCCCAATAGATCCAGAGAAAGGTTTCGACAAAATTCAACACCCATTTATAATAAAAACCCTCCAGGAAGTAAGCATAGAGGAAACTTTCCTCAACATAATAAAGGCCATATATGACAAACCCACATCGTCCTCAATGGTGAAAAACTGAAATCATTTCCACTAAGATCAGGAAAAAGACAAGGTTGCCCACTCTCACCACTATTATTCAACATAGTTTTGGAAGTTTTAGCCACAGCCATCAGTGAAGAAAAAGAAATAAAAGGAATCCAAATTGGAGAAGAAGAAGTAAAGCTGTCACTGTTTGCAGATGACATGATACTATACATAGAGAACCCTAAAGAGCTACCAGAAAACTACTAGAGCTAATCAATGAATTTGGTAAAGTAGCAGGATACAAAATTAATGCACAGAAATCTCTTGCATTCCTATACACTAATGATGAAAAATCTGAAACTGAAATTAAGAAAACACTCCCATTTACCATTGCAACAGAAAGAATAAAATACCTAGGAATAAACCTACCTAAGGAGACAAAGACCTGTATGCAGAAATTATAAGACACTGATGAAAGAAATTAAAGATGATACAAATAGATGGAGAGATATACAGCTCATTCAGCTCAATATCAAACGAAAACAAAAAACCCAATCCAAAAATGGTCAGAAGACATAAATAGACATTTCTACAAAGAAGATATACAGATTGCCAACAAACACATCAAAGAATGCTCAACATCATTAATCATTAGAGCAATGCAAATCAAAACTACAATGAGATATCATCTCACACCGGTGAAAATGGCCATCATCAAACAATCTGCAAACATTAAATGCTGGAGAGGGTGTGGAGAAAAATGAACCCTCAAACACTGTTGGTGGCAATGTAAATTGATACAGCCACCATGGAGAACAATATGGAGGTTCGTTAAAAAACTAAAAATAGAACTACCATACGACCCAGCAATCCCACTACTGGGCATATACCCTGAGAAAACCATAATTCAAAAAGAGTCATGTACCACAATGTTCATTGCAGCTCTATTTAAAATAGCCAGGATATGGAAGCAACCTAAGTGTCCATCGACAGATGAATGGATAAAGAAGATGTGGCACATATATATAATCAAATATTACTCTGCCATAAAAAGGAACAAAATTGCATTATTTGTAGTGAGGTGGATGGACCTAGAGTCTGTCATACGGAGTGAAGTAAGTCAGAAAGAGAAAAACAGTCTGTCATACGGAGTGAAGTAAGTCAGAAAGAGAAAAACAAATACCGTATGCTAACACATATATATGGAATCCAAAAAAAAAAAAAAAACAATGTCATGAAGAACCTAGGGGTAAGACGAGAATAAAGATGCAGACCTACTAGAGAATGGACTTGAGGACACGGGGAGGGGAAAGGGTAAGCTGGGACAAAGTAAGAGAGTAGTAGTGTATATATGGACATATATACACTACCAAAGGTAAAATAGATAGCTAGTGGGAAGCAGTCTCATAGAACAGGGAGATCAGCTCGGTGCTTTGTGACCAGCTAGAAGGGTGGGAGGGAGGGAGACGCAATAGGGAAGAGCTATGGGGATATATGTATATGTATAACTGATTCTTTTCGTTATAAAGCAGAAACTCACACACCATTGTAAAGGAATTATACTCCAATAGAAACGTTAAAAAAATAAATAAATAAAATTGATAACCAAGAAGAACCTACTGTATAGCACAGGGAACTCTACTCAATACTCTGTAATAACCAAAATGGGAAAAGAATTTGAAAAAGAATAGTACATGTATATGTATAACTGAATCACTTTGTTGTGCACCTAAAACTAACACAACATTGTTAATCAACTGTACTCCAATATAAAATAAAAAGTTAAAAGAAAGATATCATAAAGTGTCTTTCACATGACATCTACTAAATAAACACGAATTTTTTTCTGAAAAAGAAATTGAAGTGAAGTGTCAGACTTTATTTAGCTCCCACACACAAAAATATGTAATATCCTTGATGATGCCATAGCATTATTATCTTTGAAAAGAGTGATATTTTTATGCTAGAGGCTCCAAAATGTATGAAGTCATTGCTGTATATTGATATATTGAAATGAGTCCTTGGTGCTTTTGTCCTGGTGTCTGTTGAAACAGTTTATTATCTGAGTTCTAATTGCATTCTTTCGGGTAAATGAACTTTTGCAGATGACCTACATGCCTAGAAAAGTAATGATGGTATGAAGTCGGATTTCTTTCTTGCCCAGGTGTATGCAGCCTCATAACCCTATGCTTATACCCAAGTAACAATCTTACTCTTGCTTGGAATCTGAAATTCAGTTGCTCAACAGTTAAAATTCACAGTACAAGGTCAATCATTATGGATGATACTAGCTTGGAGCTAAGCCTCCTCCTTGTCTTTGTTTGCATGTCAGTGAGATTTCTCTGTGAGCTTAAACCCCATCAATATCCATCCAAGGAAACTCGCTTGAAGAATAATTGAGAGTGCATGTGGGCAATGATCAAACAAAGGTTTTTGTAGTTTCAGAATAAATTTCAGGGAATGCAGAGTAAATATCCCATTTCAGCAACTAAATGCAAATGTTTATATAGTAGGGTAGACTACAAATATGGACTCTTTCATCAAATGTCAGTAACGGTGGTTATAATAGCTGCTGTTCCCCAGGAGAAGCAATATAGTATAGCTGTTATAAGCATAGGTAGCTCAGTGGTTTCTCTCACAATCCTGCCTCTGCTATTTTTTTGGGGGGGGGCAAGTTTTCTTAACTTCTTTCTGACTCAGTTTACTTTCCTAATGAATGCAGATGATGAAAATCATGCATGATTGTAATGAGACTTAAATATGAAAATGGATTTAAATGTCTTAGCCACAGTAACAGCGTATATTGAGTTCTCAGTAAATATTAAGTTTAAATCTTATCCTGTAATGCATTGGAAAATGCAATTTTCTAGCAGATCTGAAATATATCATAGAGGTCAAGTAATATTCCGGACTCTTTGTATTGAACACCAAGTTTCACGTTATCCTGAGTCTTATTACAAGAGTCCTGAGTTTTACTTCATTCATATGTTATTGCCATGAATGGAAATTTCCCCCAGGGGCATTACGGTTGGGCAATACTTGAGCATCCACAGCACAGAAAAGCAGGGGAGATACGCTTTTCCACAGATTCCATTCCATTTATCATTTTCATTAATTTACAAGAAACAATGGTTCCATTTATCATTTTCATTAATTTACAAGAAAAATTATTTGGCATATTTTCTATTTTTCTTTTTTCCTTTATCAATCTTACACATAGATAGTTGCTTGAAAAGGAAACAAAAAAAGATAGTTCTTGTTAATTATTGTCAAATTATTCACAGATGTGCTCAATATTATTGATGACATCTTAATAGTATCTAAGTGAGATGTGCTTTTGACTTAAAAAATGGTGCCCAACAATTTATTATAATAATAATAATAAAAATGAGAGAGAAAGAAGCAGATAGAGAGTGGAAGAAGAGGAGGAAAGGGAGGAAAAGAAGAAGAAGAAGAAAATGAGGGAGAAGAGGTGGAGGAGGAGGGGAAGAAGAAGAACAATAAGAAAGAGGAAGAGAAAAGGAGGGGAAGAGAGATAAGAGAAGATAAATGCCCAAGTCTGATATTTGGAAGTTAAAAGTAAGAATATGTTTAAACATCTTTTCCTCTCACCTGGAATTTGATTTGGTGAAAGTCAAATCATCATCTTCTTCAGGAAGCTATTATGTTAAAAATGCTTACATAAGTAGAAAAGATTCAATTAAATTCCATTCTACAGATAATTAATGAAACTTATATGTATTCAATTTCCTGTGAGATATAAAGAAAAATTGTATTTTTGTTTATTGTAAAATTAAAGTAAAGTAGGTTTTGAGTCACATTTAGGTTCAAATCCCAGCTCCAACATATGTGACTTTCCCTTGGGAAAGTAACTGTCTGTTTCTTCTTGTACATAATGGAGGTAAAGTATTCTATTTTAAAGACTTGTTTTAAAGAAAAGTCAAACAATGTATTTGAAGTACTGAGAAGGCCAAATACACACCAGATTTGTAATATATTTTAGTTTTCTGTCTGCCTGCCTTCAAGAAACTTGGATTTTCCTTGATGCGATACAGCATGAGCATCTGATACTTTTAATCCACTACCAGGTTGTATGTGGTTATAGAGCAAGATGAGCTACTCAGTAAGGCATGCAGAGAACTTAGGAAAAGGACCATGCTGGAGCCTCAAGGACCAGAAGGGACTGGGGTTGGTGGCTGAAAGGAAAAATGGGGGAGTCTTTGCAGAAAGGGAGATTGGTGTTTAAGCAGGGCAATGAAATCAGAGGCAGCTAGGAAAGACGAAGAAGAAGCTAGCATTTCTTAATCTCCTGTGGTTGAAGAGCATCATACACAGCTTCTTTGGCAGAATTGTTGGTTCAGATGATGACAAGAAGACAATGCTCCTCTGATGCAGTAAAATCACCAAATATGAACCTAAGAAAACGACGTCATTGTTGATAGCTCCTGCAGGAGGCTTTCTTCCTGGGACCAGATCATGACATCTATAATTGGGGAATCTGGAAAAAGGGCAAAGGAAGCTATGTTAATTTTCCTTTTAAGACAATGAACAGTATTCATAACCATTTATTGAGTGTTTCTATTTTTCAGCCATGGTACTGAGCACCTCACAGAATTTACCATTAATTCTTACATTTTTAATTAATTGTTAATTAAAGAGAGAAAACTGAAGCTATAAGAGTTTAAGCAACTTGACCAAGGATCCACAGTTTTAAGTGGAGTGACCAAGTCTTGAATCATGACTCTTTTTTCCCCCACGAGTACTAAAATTTAATTTTTTAAGTATGATAATACAGTAAAATTGACTTTTTTCACTTTTATAAAATTAATTGACTATACATTTTTAAAGATGTACAGATTTGTGTGACTACCACTATAATCAAGATTCAGAACAATTCCATCACCCTCAAAAATTCACTTGACCTACATCCTTATAGTAATCCACTAGTCCTACTCCTAACCTCTGGTACAAAATCATACAGTAAATAACTGTTTGATACTGGTTTCTTTTACTACATACAGTGCCTTTGCAACTCATACAAATTGTTGTGTGTATCAATAGTTTGTCCTTTTTTGTTACTGAATGGTATTCCAAAGTATGGATATACCACTGTTTTTTGTTTTTTTGTTTTTTTTAATCCAGTCACTCACTGAGAAGCATGAATTCAGATTTATTTGATATTTTCTATTACAAATCTAAGGGGACTTTTCTATAAGCCCTTAGGAAAATTTTATATCTCATTAATAATTCAGAATGTTGATTTTTCTTAATCTTCCTTTGATAGCACTCTATCTCTTCTTTCTCTTCTTATGTACATAAGTCAGTAATAGTGTAGTGGTTGGAAATATATATTCTCTAGCCAGAATTCTCAGGTTTAAATATTTGCTCTGCAATTTACTTGCTATGCAACATTGGTAAGTTACTTAATCTTTACGGACCTCAGTTTCTCTATCTGTAAATTAGGAATAATAATGCCTACATCATCAGTGTCTTGTTAAGATTAAAAGAAATGATACACACAAAATTCTTTGAAAACTGCCTGCCACAAAGTTATTACTGTAAAATATCAGCTGTCTCCAGACACCTATACTTGGGTGTAGTGAAAATATTACACCGACAAATTTTAAAAGTTTTTTATATGTGTATGCATATAGGGAATTAATAGGTTTAAGTTGAATTTCCAATGTTAAGTACTGACCATGAGGCTAAAAAAATTAGACATGATACCATATATCAAGCTTTTAGGGTAGATAGAGTATATGAAAATTCATCAACACCACCTATGTCTTTTGGAGAACAGCTCTGCAAACTGACAGTGAGAAATGGATCAGATTTTATGATGGAATTATGTTTCTAAATTCAATTGCATTTCAAGCAGCAAAATAAATGTGCTGTTCTTTGCTGCAGGTTGACAAAATGGCATTAACTCTACTTCCATTTCTTATGTTATCCCCATTCCTTAATTTCTTAAAAGAGAATAGCAAAGAGAGAAGATTGTAAAAGCAAAGACCTCCTTTTTCTTTGTTCTTTGTTGTAAAAAAATTTTTCTTGGCATCGATCTTTTAAAAGTGTTTATATTTCCTTTCTTCCTAATTCAGAAGGCGAAAGGTGGGCCTGTGTTTTGTATACAAAGAATACTCACTTTTTGTATTTAACTAAAGCTTATATAAATCTATTTGGATCACTAATATATTGTAACTACATTGAAAATCTGTTAAAATATGGATTTTCCTTGAAAGTTCAAGTGCCTCTGGTTTACAAATAAAGCCAAAACATTTAACCTGAACATTTTTGGACTAGGACAGAACATGACAAATTTACTTTCCTCCTGAAAACAAACAAAACCAAAACTATCTTTCATCATATCCATAAAGAAAGAAAATAAATACAGACAAAAAATAGAGTGACACATGCTTACAACACAAAAATCATAATCCTGCTGGCTCTTCCCCATAAAGGGAAATGTATATATGTTCTTTTCTCCTTTACCCATTAATTACTAAAAACAATTTACACAGCACTTTTCATATACTTTCACAAATTCCTCATTTCTGAAAAAAATCTCCATTTATCTGTCCCTGACTATAGAACACTTGACATTGTCTTTACACCTAACTTCATAAACTATAACCATGTTTTCCAAATAATATGACTCTTTGACATTTGACTTTGTCATTTGTCTTCTTTGAAGTTTTCTTTGATGTGCACACTTTCTTTTTCTGCCATCCATTCTGAAACTACTCTTAAGAAGGGCAGATTTATCTTATAAATGGATTCTAATCACGGTCTTTCAGTAATCTTCCTGTTTTTAATGTCTCCTGTTTGCCTATCCTACTTACAGTCCCAAATACATTCCTAAATCTCTCCTTTCTCACCTCTCTGTTCAAAAGCTTATTCCTTCCCCATGCTTCCTCAAACTATAGTCATCCAACAATTCATTTGATAGCAATTCTCACCCACCTCTCTATTGATTGGGTCAAACATTGTGTAGTCATACTTAATTCTTGCTTTTTCTCAAGTTCACTTGCACGTCAATCACTGAGATGATCCATTATGCTCTACGTCAATTGTATTGAGACTCCAAACTATTCTCTCTCCTCTACTGCTACTTCCTTATGGATTAAACAATAGCTTATACTTTATTTATCTATAGCTGCATAGATTGCTCCAAATTACTTCAAAACTTTTTTTGTGATTTAAAGCAATATTTTACTTTTCTCCATTGTTCTCTGGGTTGAGTGGGCTCAGCAGAGTGATTCTCACTTGAGGTCTTTCATGCATTCACAGCCTGCTAACACATGAAGACTGGATGTCCAAGACGGTTTACTCACTTGCCAGGCCGTTGATCCTGGCTATTGACTAGAGCTCATCTTGGTCTGTCAACTGGATGATCTACATATGGATTTCCCATGTAGTTTGTGTTTCTCACAGCATGGAGACTAAGTTCTAAGCTGGAACTTCTCGACAGTGAGATTTAAGAAAATTATTTCAAAGCTGTGGGACTTATGAAGACCTTCTATTACTCCCATATCTTTTAATTACTCAGACAAGTCATTAAGTCCGCCCCAGATTCAAGAGAAGGGAGATGAATGAGCCCCCAGCTCTTAAAGTTGAGAAGCAGCAAGTGCATAAATCAGGGAGGGAAGGAATTAATCTAGATCACCTTGGGGACTCCTGATCGTAGCTTCTTACTTGTCTTTGTTTCCATCTTTGCCCCCCTTCACTGAATGCTTGCTGAATCAAGAATAGTTCTAAATGTTTGTCAGAACATATTAATCCTCTGCTCAAAACCCTGTAATGGTTCCCAATATAAGTCAGAGTAAAAGCCAAAGTCCTTACAATGACCAACAAAACCCTACACATTGGCTCTCTGTTACCTCTTTAAACTTAGATTCTACAACCATTCTATTGCTACTTTTCTTTAGTCACACTGGTTTCCTTATAGTTTTTCTTAAACACTCGAGGCATTTTCCTGACTTAGGGCATTTGCACTGGCTATTCCCACTGCCTAAAATATTCTTCACTCACATACCTACATGGTTACATCCCTCATGTGTTTCCAATCTTTCTTTAAACCTCAGTTTCTCAGTGAGGTCTAAAGTGAATATCTAATTTAGAATTACAACTCCACCCCAGTTTAGGGCTCCTCAGTAAGGTAAGTGTCCTCATTAATTTCTGTTTTGATAGGGATCTTGATTTGTTAAACAGTTTGGTGCACTCTTACTTCTATACAATCTATAGGAAATGAGTTTTAGAGAACATTTTTCTTATTTGGAAGTATATATACCTGGTATGTATCCTCAAGTATCTATACATGTCTAAGACGTGCTGCATCAGCATTACCACACTTGAAGAGGCTTGGGTCTTCTAGAACAAGTACTTTACTCAAGTACTTTCTTTTCTACCTTAGTCAAGTACTTTCTTTTCTCCATTCATTTTCTCTTTCTTTTCCTGGTATAAGAAATGTCTTTGACCATTTTCAGCAATTTACCCCTTTTCAAATATCAGCATCTAACCCTGCTTTACCTCTTCCATATATATCCATGCTCCAAACTCTTATTGTAAACATAGTTAGTTTCAGGAGAATATCTTTTAATTCAATGGTTTTCAAAGCATGGTCCCTGGTGGTTTCTGAAGGTCTTTTGGATCAAAACACTTCAAAATAAAGCTAAAATCTTATTTGTCTGTTTCACCCTCTTGCTCTGCAATAAGGCAGCATTAAACCCATACCTACTGATGAATTAGGTTCTGCAATACAGCTCAGAATATCATAGCCTGTGGCTTTAAATGGGGTAGAAAAAAGAGAAAAAAAAACACATCCATGTTTTCCAAATAGAATGAGCAGAAGAAGAAAAAGTGTAATTGTAAAACTGGGTTAAAAAAGTGTAATTTCAAAGTCAGATAAAAATGTAAATTGATACAGCCACTATGGAGAACAGTATGGAGGTTCCTTAAAAAACTAAAAATAGAACTACCATACAACCCAGCAATCCCACTACTGGGCATATACCCTGAGAAAACCATAATTCAAAAAGAATCATGTACCACAATGTTCATTGCAGCTCTATTTACAATAACCAGGACATGGAAGCAACCTAAGTGTCCATCAACAGATGAATGGATAAAGAAGATGTGGCACATATATACAATGGAATATTACTCAGCCATAAAAAGAAATGAAATTGAGTTATTTGTAGTGAGGTGGATGGACCTAGAGTCTGTCATACAGAGTAAAGTAAGTCAGAAAGAGAAAAACAAATACCGTATGCTAACACATATATATGGAATCTAAAAAAAAAAAAAAATGGTCATGAAGAACCCAGGGGCAGGATGGGAATAAAGATGCAGATCTACTAGTGTATGGACTTGAGGACACAGGGAGGGGGAAGGGCAAGCTGGGATGAAGTGAGAGAGTGGCATGGACATATATACACTACCAAACATAAAATAGATAGCTAGTGGGAAGCAGCCGTATAGCACAGGGAGATCAGCTCGGTGCTTTGTGACCAGGTAGAAGGGTGGGAGGGAGGGAGATGCAAGAGGGAAGAGATATGGGGACATATGTATATGTATAACTGATTCACTTTGTTATAAAGCAGAAACTAACACACCATTGTAAAGCAATTATACTCCAATAAGGATGTTTAAAAAAAAAAAAGTCAGATTAAAAAAAGATCTAGTGTAAAACTTTGAGCAATAGATTACCAAAATGTTTGTTTCAGTCAGAGGAGTTCCTGTCCTAATTATTAACACCTAATCATGATACTTCAGTCTTTGACTATGTTTCCTGATTGCCCCATTGTCAATGATACATGGGGTGTTAGACTGAGAGCAAAGTTAAGACAAGGTGTCAACTACCACATCTGGAATGGATTGAACCCGCCTTCTAGCCCTATTGTTAACACCCTCTTTACACCTTTCTTTTGATACTGCCTAGGCCAGGAAGGGGTAAATTGGTGGACAGGTAAGACTGTACAGCTGGAAGTACTTGTCTACTGTATTTATAACCTTCTTGATGGGAAGAATTATTCTATACTATGGATAGAATTGATTTCTGCTTCTGTGGACAGTTTCATCTACTTAATTGTCAGCCCACTCTCCTTTGTCACATGTATCCCCAAATAATTCAATGGGACAACTGAATCAAATAAAATACATTGATTGAGCCCCTGTTTTATAGATAAAATGAGAGATCTTATATCAAAAAACATATTGAGAGATTAAACAAACACAAGGCCTAGATTTTGAACAGCTTTCCAGAAAGATAATGGGATTATACTGAGTCACATTTTCTTTTAAAGTTCTCCTTATACATCACCTGTTCATACCTGCAAGGCAGCTTGAGTGGTATAAGAGGGAAACTGTAATCTAAAAAGAAAAAAAACTCTACTCACACCAAGGATGTACCTAAGATTCCAGCTGTCCTGGTCCAGAGCTGTAAAAAATGTAACATTAAGGGACTATGGAGAGAGCCTTGTTTCTAGGGGTACTGAGAGCCAGCCAGCAGATATAAGTTGTCCAAGTCATGACATTTACCAGGCAAAAGTGCCCCTTCATTTCTGTAGGTGCCATTTTCTTCGAGTGTAAAGTAAGAAGGATTCTAAGCTCCTATGCAGATCTGAAAATCCTGTAACTTTAAGTAAATATGTACTTTTAAGCCCATGGATATGGTGGAAATGCCAGCTACAGGCACTTGTCCTGTGAAGCACATCAGTCTGTGATGATGGGTCTGTTTCGAGCTAAGCTGTCACTCTGATTTCTGTCTCCCAGTCCCGTCCCTGCAGCCACTCAAAGGACAGACCCACTCAACTGTGCAACATAAACCAAAGAGAAGTGACAGTCACGCAGAGGTCTCAACCACCAACACGTGTCTTGCAGGGCATTGCCATAAGCATTCAACCCTTGGAGCCACAAGGGCAATAAACTAAGTCAAAAGAGGCAAATGCACCTACTTAAAAATATGGCTGGCTGACACTTTATAGTGTATCTTGAAAGAAAAAGAGAAATTCAGTGATCTAAAATGATGGCAAAATGGATACCTAAAAGATCATATAGTCTTTGGATACTTTTAGTTTCACTGTAGGACACTAATATTTCCAAATAAGAGGAATATAATTGGTATTTACTTCCTTTGTCATTCAGCGGATTCATATTAATCAAATAAATTCTTCAGAACGCATTTTGATATAACCTGACTCCATAGAAACTTTATTGCAACTTAGCCTTCCTTTAAATGTTTGCATGCAATATGTAACTGATATTTTTAATCAAAACCACATTCATTTGTGTATCCTAAATCCCCTACAGCCCTCATTAAAAATGAAAAGTCTTCTGTCTAATAACTCCTGAGGTCATTGAATTTCGCAAACTCACCCTTACCCCTTCCTGAATTTTATTTTACTACTTGGTCAACAGGAACTGTTTGCTACGTTTGGAGATTTTAGGTCTTATTTGTCCAGTGTAAAAGTTGGCACTGAATCCTAAGCTAGATTTGCCACATGGGCTTTATGGGGAGATTCTAGGTGAAATGAAATATTTTGCAAAGATAATAATACTCTCGTAGTCTCCATGTAGTAAATTGCCAAGTGTAGTGACAGTCGTTAATAGCATTTGCTCCTTTTATTTTTTTAGCAGTGAGCAATAAATTTTTTCTCCTACTCCCAACACACACATGTAAGTTGACCATTATTTTCTGATGAGAAGGATTTGTTTTGCTTAGACACATAAAGCCTTTTAAAAATAAATATATATATACACACACACACACAAGGCATATGAAAAGGCATATCTCTATGTGATGGTATAAATTGGCTGACTGCTTTAATCGTCTGTATTTTCCAATTTTCTCTTATTATACATTATTTACAAAGTTCCTCTAGAGAAGATTCTTCAGATGTTGTACACATTTATACATATCTATTGCTGAAAATTTCTCCAAATATCCATGGACGATGTTAGGATATTTTTGATTGTTGGCATAGATCTTCACAAGAAGCTGAGAGTGGATGGAAGCATTTGGGATTCAGAGGTAAAAGAATTGGCATCTAAAAGCAGCACAGAGGATGTTTTCTTAGATGCCCATGATTAGGAACATTTTCTCCCTTCCTTTACCTTCCAAATCATAGCAGGTTAATGACATTGCCTCCATAGGGAAGCATGTGCCTGCTATCTCAACAGTTGGAAGAATTAACTTGACTTCCAAGGGAAGCTGCACAGTAGTACCAAGCAATAAAGAGCCTGGAGCCCAGGACTGAGAAACAATTAGACATCACTTTATTAATGCTTAATGATGCAGAGCAGGCATACAGCAGAGCTGATTTGTGTTCTGTCTTGGCCAATGATTCTCACATAATGCCAGTGTGCTATTATAAATGTCTCTGCTCTGTTGGCTATGGATCAAAGAAGCCAGGAGATGAAATTATCTGGGGAACCTTAGTATGACATATTGGAGAAAAACCAGAAAATGAGCAGTGTGGATCCCACTGTCGATCTCCGTGCAGGTTGGGGAAATGTTATATACTTTTTATATTTGGTTCCTAAGCCTAATTCTTAATAGGCATGGTTAAATCCCACTGAGAATTTCTGTTCCTAATAATGCATTAAGCATCTCAGTTGGAAGTTTCCATAAAACATTTTCCCCTCCTTTTTTCCCTATCATACTGCAGTGAAAAAGGATTAAGAATATACTGCACAGGTGCAAGTTGCAGCTGTTGAGGGTAAACTCTGTTCTACTATATTAATTCATATCCCACCAGGGGAATTGGAGAATAGTTTAGTTCCCATAAAAAGAAAAAAGAAGTTGTCTTCATCAAGGAAGAAAGAAATTTCTTATCCAGAGTATAACACTGTTTCTGGCCAGAGGGGTCTTTATAAATAAATACAATTTCCTAACCCAGTCAAACAATCATAGAAATAAAAACTCCTTGGTTTTGGTTAAAAATTATTTATTTAAAGTTATATATATGTGTGTGTGTGTGTGTGTGTGTGTGTGTGTATGGGTGTATGTGTACACATATACAGTATGCTGTACATATATGGTATACTGACACATACACACAAAACCTCAAGAAGCTACATTTTAATAAAATGTTTAGTGATCAAGGCCAAATAAGCAAAATCACATAATCAGAGCCTTTTATTGTGCTTAATTCCTGGGACAAAAAAAATCAATGACAAAATATACGTTTATATTACATCTTCATTTCAAAAGTAGATCATATATCAAGGCTTCCTTGCCATAAAAATATGGTTCCATCTTCTTTATTTCCTGTAGTCTCATGTATAACTGTGTTATGTTTATTGCTTGTGTTCACAGCCATGACCTCCAATGTATAAGCTTTGAACTATTAAATGAAGGTTCACATATGCTCAGTCTGGTAAGAAAGAAAGAAAGAGAAAGAGGGAGGGAGGGAGGAGAGAGAGGAAGGAAGAAAGGAAGGAAGGAAAGGAAAGGAAATAAAGGGAAAAAGAGAAGAGGAAGAGGAGGAGGGAGGGGGAGGGGAAACGGAAACGGAGAGGTCTTGCAGCACATTCTCCCTCCCAGACTCGCTGGCTCCAGGGTGATTTTTAACTTCTAGGAGCCTCAGTTATTTCAGAATGGATAATAGTTCCTGACCTGCTTGTCTTCCAGAATAGTCATAAGAATCCAACAAAATCATGATCAAAGATCTACTGTAATCTATAAAGATGTATATAATCATATTATGCTCGTTGTAACCCATATCACCCTGTGCTGTGATATTTTCATAAAGTCTTCTTGGCTTTCCTATCATGTTTCAGAAGAATCCATTGCCTCTCCAAGATTTGTGTAACTTTTACATTTTTATGGTCACTTTCAGCTCTGTTTTCCTCACAACTATACTAAGCTCTCTAACCTACGGGAGCCATTTTATCTTGTGGCCATTCTCTTCTCTCACCTGACTCAGATTTTAGTTGAAATCCCTTAAGTTCATGAAACAGCAGTCACACAGGGCAGGTTTGCCACAGAAGTTGACATTTAGTGTCTGTACATCCTTTGACCTTCTCTGTCAGGGACAGTTCTCACACTTCATATTTCTTTGTCCATCTCCACTAAGTCATCTTCCATTCCCCCTCTCTTTCCCTTTTCTCTTTTCTCATCTTTCAACCACTCCCAAGTTCATGTTTATTTTTATAGAGCCATATATCTGCCACTGATTTCTTATCTCATCTAAATAAGGACATGTGAGAAGATGAAGGGCATCTCAATTTTAGCACCCAACATAGCAAATAGAAAAAAGACCATGCGTTCTAGAAAGAAAGGGTGACAGTCCATTTTGGATAGGAAAACTGATTTAAAGAACTGTTTTATATAATGTTTTATTTTATTTTCATATTTTATATTCCGAAGTCTAAAAATCACAAGTATGTGGTGCATACGTCCTCATTTCCTCTCTACTAAACCCATGGCAGACGTTCGTAAACAAACATGACCTTCTGTCTAGAATTCAGAAATGACACTAGAATCCTTGTGAATAGAGAGCTTCTGACCAACTCTGGTACGCTATAGATTGTACCTCTTTTCCATCCATACCTTAGAACATCTGTACCAAGGCAAGAATGAGAAGCACTGCATTAATTCTTTCAATAAGTATACACTTATATGTTGGGTACTTTGATAATTGCTCAGAATACACAGGTAATGTTTTCACAAAGATGATAGTCTAGTGGAGGAAACACCAATGCCAATAAATAAGTGGCAGGAAATTTAACAGATGATATGATTGAAGTATGGTTGAGGCCTTGTAAAGGCACACAAGAAGGGGTGATCAGTGTACAACTGAGATTAGTAAAAAACTCACAATGGAAGAAGTACTTTATATCTGCCTTGAGAGTAAATGGAAGTTTAAAAGATGAATAAGTTAAGAGACCAGGAAAGGCATTCTGGGAAACAGAGATAATATGGAAAGTGTACACACACACACACACACATACACAAACACACACACATATATGTATATTACCTCTACATATATAAACAAACGCAATGATAGTGATTTTAAAAATAGGTATCTTACAGATAAAACTGGAACAGTATTTTTGCTATTCAATATTTTAATTAAATTATATGATAGGTATGCTCACACCATATGCTTCTCAATGATAGTGATCTTTCTATATTGTGTTCCAATGCATCTTTAACGTCAAAAAGAGTAACTGGCACAGAGAGGGTGCTTAATAAATATCTGATTAATTTAATTGAGAGATATATGAAGAAATGTCCTCTTTCTTTATAGGCTCTATTTACCTAGTTCTTATACCACTCCAATGGGAAACTATTTTGGGTTCTATGTATATCCTCACAGAACTTTTAGGCAGCCGAATGCAAAGTATAATGCTTTTTTATCTGTTTGATTTTTTGCCAGCTTTATTAAGGTATAATCGGCATATAGTAAATGACAAGTGTTTAACATGCATAATTTCATAACTTATAAACACACCTACGAAACCATCTTCAAATCAAGGGAGAGAAAATATTTATCACCTTCAAAAGCTTCCTTGCAGCCCTTTGTTGTTTCTCTTTCCCTCAATCCCTGCCACCCCTACCTCTATCCCCAGGCAACCACTGATCTGCTTTCACTATAGATTAGTTTGTATTTTCCAGAGTTTTATATAAATGAACATACAACATATATTCTTTTTTTGTCTGGCTTCTCCCATTCAGCATAATTATTTGAGCTTCCCCCATGGTGGTACATGTTCCTTTCTTTTAACTGCTGAGCAGTATTCTGTAGTACTGGAGACCCATTTGTGGGTTTTAAGCAATTGTATGAAATTGTCATTTTACATGCATTAAATTCAAAATGAGCTAAATCTAATCCTAATGCTAGGCTAGTTTTCTACTACTCTCTGCTCTTCTCTGTAGGAATACTATATTATTTTTTTCCCATGAGCTGACTATTTTGGTTAAAGGCCTTTAATCTTTCCGTATGCTAATCACTAGCTTAGAAAAACATCCCCTTGACTGTTCATGTAGTGAATGCCTATTTATCATTAGGAGCTCTGCATTTGAAGATCTCTAAAATACACTCTATCTGATGGGAGTGTTCAATTTCTGTTCTTCTTTGTTATTTCAGAAACTTGTGAAGATGCTGGAATTACCCAAGTTATCCAGTTCTGTGGGTATGCCACTTAGGAATTTCTGTGCATTTCTTCCTTACAGAGCTGCAGCAATGCTAAGGTCTTATAGCGCTCCAGAGGTTTTGGCAAGAAAGAGAACTACTGAATTTTCTTAATTTTAAGATATATTTTAAATATATATTTTAAAATATTTCTTTCGGTATTTCATATTTACCCTTATGGAGTAGTATTTCTTTCCCTCGCCAAAATATTTTAAAAAGCTATCACTAAATTTATATTTGTCATAAAATGGGTTGCATTTGAGAATTAGAGAACTTCACTACATCAGGATCGAGTACTGCTTATAAGAACATTCCTCTTAACCTTAGGACTTCGGATGTAGTGCCTTGAATGGTCATCTATAGCAGGTACGATTCAAAACTGTGCACTTAGTATTTGCAAAGACTTTGCTGTTTTAAATATTTTTGAGTGTAAACCCCACGTGATAATTTTATGAGCATGGATTTTGTAGACAGACAGACTTAGGTTCTAATTTCCAGCTCCAAGATTTACCAGTCGTGTGTCACCACATATCTGACATGTATGTATATATGCAAGTATGTACATGTGTATGTATGTACAATATGTATGTGTGTGTCCAAGGGTTAGCTCAGTACCTGCTATATATTAAGTACTCCATACTTGATAACTATTATTAAGTGTGTCCAGGTTTTGGCCTCGCATCCTCCTTCTGTCAAGCATACTTATGTATGTAAGCAGAGGGTTTAGACCAATTGACACTCTGGAGAGCTTCCCCAGTGCTGTGTCTTTCTGCTCCTCTCCTAGCTCTGACTCTACCTATTCTCTTGGACCATTCAGCACCACGGGAAACTCAGACAAATATATCTAATACATGCAATGACAGCAGTCTCCACAGAAACCACCAGGAGACAAAGCTGGAAATGTCTTCCTTCCCCCTGGCATCTTTTCCCTTCCTTCTCCCCAAGCCAAAACACCAGCTGTACAAAGTATAGACAGAATTACATACTGAAAGTTTGGGCTATGGTATTCAAAAAACCCGAAACCAAAACAAAAACAGTGAGGGATTTTGTGTACAGTGGAGATGGAATTCAGGAAACCTTCCAGCTTAGGCATAGATTCTTCCACTATGTTTTTTTGTTCACTGGTCCTCAAATGGACTGGTTCCATTATTACAGATGTCATAACAAGAGATTTGTAGTGCAAATCCAGTCTGAAAAATAAAGAGCTTGAACAAAAATTGAATTACTGATAACTATTCTTTTTCAGATTAGAAGAGCTGACATAAAAATCTGAAATTCTAGTCTATGTTTAGATATCAGGAGACCTGGCACTCATGAGCTTTATTGTTGCTTGACAACAATCACCTATAGCTTAGTAGCGACTGCTGTGTTTTAATTAGCTACATTCCTCATCAGTGCCTATGGTTCTATATCAGGTATGTTTCATTTATTTACATCATCATTTATCTGCTTGCTCCTCTCAATAGAAGGCGACAGTGAATAGTCCAGACTAAAACCTGTTTTTGGAAAGGAAATGTTTCTTAATTAGTAAGGTAACTCAGCTTTCTTCAGATTCAGTGCTCCCATTATCCATTCTTTTTTTACATTTTTATTGAATATTGGAGGATGGTTGATTAACAATGTGTTACATTGTTACAGTGTACAGTAAAGTGATTCAGTTATACATATACATGTACCTATTCTTTTTCAAATTCTTTTCCCATTTAGCTTATAACGATGTTGAGCAGGGTTCCTGCTATATTATCCATTCTTAAGAGCAGTATTTCCCAAGAGGCAGCACATAACTGCATCAAAAGTACCTGGAGTGCTTATTAAAATGCTATTTCCTTGGCCCCCAACTGGGCCTACTAAATCAAAATAACTGAGATTAAGACCCAGGGATATGAATGTTTAATAAATTCCTAAGATAATCGTACATAAATTTAAAGACTGCTGTCATCCCCAAAACTTTAGAAAATTGATTCTTCTGGGCTGACATTAGGCATGAGTAGTCTGTTATGTTGGAAAGACTCTGGAATTAACATATTTGTGGGCTCTCTGGTGTAAGAGCATTTCAAGGTCTTTTAGATAAATTATTATAAATCATTTTATTTGCATCATGATTACCATTATCAATTTCATCATCATCTTTATCATAACATGTACTCTGAGTTGGCACACTCAGTACTTTAGAAGAATTCGCTATACAACCTGAGCACCAAGGACATAGGTGAGAACAACCCCAGGGGTCAAATGACAACCAGAGTATATATTTTAGTTTAGAAATATTTTAGTACAGCGGTTCTCAACCGGGGGCAATGTTGTCCCTCAGAAAACATTTGGCAATGTCTGGAGATATTTTTGATTGTCTTATATTATGTAAGTGATGTTAGTGGCATTTGGTGGGGTAGAGAGGCCAGGGATACTGTTGAATATCCTACAGGGATGCTGTTAAACATCCTAACACACAGAGGAAAGCTTCCCAAAGCAAAGAATTATTAAGCCTCGAAATGTCAAAATTGTTGCGCTTGAGACATCCTGCTTTAGAATTTTCTCTCAGATTGAAATGCACTAAATGCCAAGAGTATTTACTTTGGATCATAGTTCCACTTCTAAGTGACGGCAGCAGAAATTTATCCTGGTTCCTGGGGCACAGGAGCACGGGAACTTAAGGGGGGTTTAGGATTGGAAAATGCCTACAGTGGTACTTAATTACATATAGTGTATAATCCAAACTGTTTGGCCTTGTGGTTCAAAATCATTAGCACACATCAGAACTGCCTGGAGGATCATTAAAACCCAGATTTCTGAGCCTCATCCCCAGAGGTTCCAATTGAGTAGGTCTGCAGTGTTGCCAATAATTTGCACGTCTTACATGCTCCCTGGAAGTGCTGATGCTTCTAGGCCAGGGAACCACCCTTTGAGTACCACTGTGCGTCACTCTCTGTCCGTCTGGTCCCAGTCTGTCTTTGGAACCTTATTAACTGTTACCAGTCAAGCATTTGCAGCAAAATGAGGTGGAAATCCTCTTTGATGCCTCTTACATACGCCATTTATTTCTTTATTTATTTGCTCATTTTTACATAGGTACTTTAATTCTGTTTTTATTTTTTTCAGAATGGCCTTTATTGTCATGTTTCACAGCATCTCCTTTTAAGAAAATAGTGCCAGGAAAAAAACAAAGCACAAATCAATAAGCAGCTAACAAAACAATCCTTTTCCTTGCCCTTTAACAGACTTAGTAATTATTGATATAATAACTGACAGTAATTTTCTCTTCATTTGGTTAGAGGCAAATTTACATCCAACCTCCTACACAAAAATTAACTGAATACTGTGAATTCCAGTTTGCTAATTTATGCCTTTCTTACTTCCTTTTTCTTTTTCATTCATTATTTTTCCCCTAACTCCTGTTTTCTGCTCCTTGCTATTTTTAAATTTTGTTTTATAACATGTTTATAAGAATTTTATATCTTTTGAAAAACAAGGCAAGGTATAAATTATGAATAATACAGCCTTCAGGGTGTCTTAAAATGCTACCACACGCAAGAATTTCCCTGCTTTCACGATCTTAAAATAATATTGTAATGATGCTCTCTTCTGAATGCTCATAGAATGTTATTTATGCCCCTTGTATGTCATGTTTTTTTAATGTTTTAATGTGTTATATTATTTAGTATTTGATAACTTAGTAGAAAACATGTAACATAAACATAAGTCAAGATATAGCAATAGTACAGAAGCCCCTGAACTCACCTTCTAACTTAGGTAATCTAGTGGTACAAACACTTCTGGGATCAACCTTGAGATGTGACCTTGTCCTGTAAGCAGGTGCTTCTCTAGGACTGATTTTAACTTTATAGCTGAATAGAATTGCCAGATTACAGTGTATGTGTATGATCAATTTTGTGATATACTCTGGATTGTTTTCCAAAATGGTTGTGCCACTTTCCACATCTCACAGCACCAGATGAGAGTTATTCTTTCTTTAAGGCTTTAGCAATACATTGGTAGGGTCATATTTCTTAAATTTTGCCAATTCATTCAGGAGTAAAATATCAATAGTATTTCATTATGGTCTTGAGTTGTCTTTCTGTGATTGAAATTGGAAATTAATTTATCTTTGTTTTATTTTTATTTTTTGCCTATCTTATTTCTTTTTTTTAAAAGAGATTATAAAACAGTTTATTATTGTTTTGTAATAACTTAAGTACAACAAATACAACATTTGTTTCACAAGACATTAAATGATGTCACCAACACACTCTCTTTTGCTCTGGTCCAGGCTGCTGGTTTCAGAGAAAATAAGCAACATTTATTGCACAATCATTTTATTGCAGGGGAATGATTTTAAAAATGGCAGAATTAGAAGGGCAAGGCATTCCTTTAAGCCCTGGTTTCCCAATCTCAGTTGGCCATCTCCTACATTCTCTTAAGATTATAAACACCAGATACAACTCTAATTGTCATGGACCTAAGATGAAAATAATTTTATTTCCAAGGCCAATTTATGTTAAAATTATCTTCTAATTAAGAAGGATCTGCCAAGCCCATTTCTCCTTTCTTAACCCTGTTTTGTAAGAGATCTTGGGCCTCACAACCATGTTTCTACTACAGGAACCTGTTTAACCTGTTTCTAAATCTGATTGTATCTGAATGACCCAAGATCTATAATCAGACTATCTCTTCCTGATATTTGGGTGTGGGCTTGAGGGACACTGAAGAGTCTGGACTGGTTGCATGAACAGAGGACACAGCAGCTCAAGAGAGACAGGGCAGCAAAGTAAGACATGCATTCAGAAGGAGGGCAAACCATTCTACAAAGACAGGGGGAAGATTAAAATAGACACACAGAGAGAAGCTGAGAGGAAGACAGGGAGCAGTTGCCTGGGTTCATAATGGTTTTCCTTGGGTTGAAAATAATCACTATTAGTAATGATACTTTTTGAGAATTTACTATATGCTGGCAACTGTTCCAACCATTTTACCCATGATATACTGACTCTTTCAATCCTTACAGCAGTAAGATGACTAAATACTCTTAGCAACCCTAAAAATGGAAGGAGAGTTTATCTACCTATGGTCTCAGAGCTTGCAATGAGAAGAGCAACAATCTGACCTCAGGCTGAATGACTCCAGAGCCTAAGTTTGCTCTCTCTTTCCCTCTCTCTTTTAACTTTTATTCTAACTCTATTTCTTTTTTCCCAACAAGATTTATTTTGAAAAGTCCTTCTTGGTCCCTAATATTTTCTTTTTTTTTTTTTTAATCTTTATCGGAGTATAATTGCTTTACAATGTTGTGTTAGTTTCTGCTGTATAACAAAGTGAATCAGCTATAGGTATACATACACCCCCATATCTCCTCCCTCTTGAGCCTCCCTCCCACCCTCCCTATCCCACCCCTCTAGGTGGTCACAAAGCACTGAGCTGATCTCCCTGTGCTATGCGGCTACTTCCCACTAACTATCTATTTTACATTAGGTAGTGTATATATGTCAATGTTACTCTCTCACTTCGTCCCAGCTTCCCCTCCCCCTCCCATGTCCTCAAGTCCCTTCTCTACATCTACATCTTTATTCCTGTCCTGCCCCTAGGTTCATTAGAACCATTTTTTTTTTTTTTTAGATTCCATATATAGGTGTTAGCATACGGTATTTGTTTTTCTCTTTCTGACTTACTTCACTCTGTATGAAACTCTCTAGGTCAATCCACCTCACTACAAATAACTCAATTTCTTTTTATGGCTGAGTAATATTCCAATGCATATATGTGCCACATCTTTATCCATTCATCTGTTGATGGACACTTAGGTTGCTTCCAAGTCTGGCTATTGTAAATAGTGCTGGAATGAACATTGTGGTACATGTCTCTTTTAGAATTTTGGTTTTATCAGGGTATATGCCCAGTAGTGGGATTGCTGGTTCATATGGTAGTTCTATTATTAGTTTTTTAAGGAACCTCTATAATGTTCTCCATAGTAGCTGTATCAACTTACATTTCCACCAACAGTGCAAGAGGGTTCCCTTTTCTCGACACCCTCTCCAGAATTTATCGCTTGTAGATTTTTTGATGATGGCCATTCTGACCGGTGTGAGGTGATATACCTCATTGTGGTTTTGATTTGCATTTCTCTAATAATTAGTGATATTGAGCATCCTTTCATGTGTTTGTTGGCAATCTGTATATCTTCCTTGGAGAAATGTCTATTTAGGTCTTCTGCCCATTTTTGGATGGGTTGCTTGCTTTTTTGATATTGAGCTGCATGAGCTGCTTGTATATTTTGGAGATTAATCCTTTGTCAGTTGGTTCATTGGCAAATATTTTCTACCGTTCTGAGGGTTCTCTTTTCATTTTGTTTATGTTCTCCTTTGCTGTGCAAAAGCTTTTAAGTTTTGTTAGGTCCCATTTCTTTATTTTTGTTTTTATTTCCATTTCTCTCGGAGGTGGGTCAAAAAGGATCTGTCTGTGATTTATATCAGAGAGGTCTGCCTATGTTTTCCTCTAAGAGTTTTTATAGTGTCTGGCCTTGCATTTAGGTCTTTAATCCATTTTGAGTTTATTTTTGTGTATGGTGTAAGGAAGTGTTCTAATTTCATTCTTTTACATGTAGCTGTACAGTTTTCCCAACACCGCTTATTGAAGAGGCTGTGTTTACTCCATTGTATATTCTTGCCTCCGTTATCAAAGATAAGGTGACCATATGTGTGTAGGTTTATCTCTGGGCTTTCTATCCTGTTCCATTGATCTATATTTCTGTTTTTGTGCCAGCACCATACTGTCTTGATTACTGTAGCTTTGTAGTATAGTCTGAAGTCAGGGAGCCTGATTGCTCCAGCTCCGTTTTTCTTTCTCAATAATGTTTTGGTTATTTGAGGTATTTTGTGTTTCCACACAAATTGTAAAAATTTTTGTTCTAGTTCTGTGAAAAATGCCATTGGTAGTTTGATAGGAATTGCACTTAATCTGTAGATTGCTTTGGGTAGTTTAGTCATTTTCACAAAGTTGACTCTTCCAATCCAAGAACATGGTATATCTCTCCATATGTTTGTATCATCTTTAATTTCTTTCATCAGTGTCTTATAGTTTTCTGCATACAAGTCTTTTGTCTCCTTAGGTACATTTATTCCTAGGTATTTTATTCTTTTTGTTGCAATGGTAAATGGGAGTGTTTCCTGAATCTCTCTTTCAGATTTTTCATCGTTCGTGTATAGGAATGCAAGATATTTCTGTGCATTAATTTTGAATCCTGCTACTTTACCAAATTCATTGATTCGCTCTAGTAGTTTTCTGGTAGCATCTCTAGGATTCTCTATGTATAGTATCATGTCATCTGCAAACAGTGACAGTTTTACTTCTTCTTTTCTGATTTGGATGCCTTTTATTTCTTTTTCTTCTCTGATTGCCATGGCTAAAACTTCCAAAATTATGTTGAATAATAATGGTGAGAGGGGGCCTTGTTCCTGATCTTAGAGGAAATGGTTTCAGTTTTTCACCACTGACAATGATGTTGGCTGTGGGTTTATCATATATGGCCTTTATTAGGTTGAGATAGTTTCCCTCTATGCCCAATTTCTGGAGAGTTTTTATCATAAGTGGGTGTTGAATTTTGTTGAAAGCTCTTTCTGCATATATTGAGATGATCATATGGTTTTTGTCCTTCAAATTGTTACTATGATGTATCACATTGATTGATTTGTGTATATTGAAGAATCCTTGCATTCCTGGGATAAACCCCACTTGGTCATGGTGTATGATCCTTTTAATGTGCTGTTGGATTCTGTTTGCTAGTATTTTGTTGAGGATTTTTGCATCTATGTTCATCAGGAAAATTGGTCTGCAGTTTTCTTTTTTTGTGACATCTTTGTCTGCTTTTGGTAAAGGGGTGATGGTGGCCTCATAGGGTGAGTTTGGCAGTGTTCCTCCCTCTGTTATATTTTGGAAGAGTTTGAGAAGGATAGGTGTCAGCTCTTCTCTAAATGTTTGATAGAATTCACCTGTGAAGCCATCTGGTCTTGGGCTTTTGTTTGTTGGAAGATTTTTAATCACAGTTTCAATTTCAGGGCTTGTGACTGGTCTGTTTATATTTTCTATTTCTTCCTGGTTCAGTCTTGGAAGGTTGTGCTTTTATAAGAACTTGTCCATTTCTTCCAGGTTGTCCATTTTACTGGCATATAGTTGCTTGTAGTAGTCTCTCATAATCCTTTGTATTTCTGCTGTGTCAGCTGTTACTTCCCTTTTTCATTTCTAAATCTGTTGATTTGAGTCTTCTCCCTCTTTTTTTCCTGATGACTCTGGCTAATGGTTTATCAATTTTGTTTATCTTCTCAAAGAACCAGCTTTTAGTTTTATTGATCTTTGCCATCGTTTCCTTCATGTCTTTTTCGTTTATTTCTTATCTGATCTTTATGATTTCTTTCCTTTTGCTAACTTTGTGTTTCTTTGTTCTTCTTTCTCTAATTGCTTTAGGTGTAAGTTTAGGATGTTTATTTGAGATTTTTCTTGTTTCTTGAGGTAGGATTGTATTGTTATTAACTTCCCTCTTAGAGCTGCTTTTGCTGCATCCCATAGGTTTTGGGTCATCGTGTTTTCATTGTCATTTGTGTCTAGGTATTTTTTGATTTCCTCTTTGATTTCTTCAGTGATCTCTTGGTTATCTAGTAGCATATTGTTTAGCCTCCATGTGTTTGTGTTTTTTACAGTTTTTGTTCCCTATAATTGATATCTAGTCTCATAGCATTGTGGTCAGAAAAAATATTTGATACGATAACAATTTTCTTAAATTTACCAAGGCTTGATTTGTGACCCATGATATGATTTATCCAAGAGAATGTTCCATGTGCACTTGAGATGAAAGTATATTCTGTTGTTTTTGGGTGGAATGTCCTATAAATATCAATTAAGTCCATCTGCTCTAATGTGTCATTTAAAGTTTATGTTTCCTTATTTATTTGCATTTTGAATAATCTGTCCATTGGTGTAAGTGTGGTGTTAAAGTCCCTTACTATGATTGTGTTACTGTCGATTTCCCCTTTTATGGCTGTTATGGCTGTTAAAATTTGCCTTATGTATTGAGTTGCTCCTATGTTAGGTGCATAAATATTTACAATTGTTATAGCTTCTTCTTGGATTGATCCCTTTTTCATTTTGTAGTGTCCTTCTTTGTCTCTTGTAATAGTATTTATTTTAAAGTCTATTTTGTCTTATATGAGAATTGCTACTCCAGCTTTCTTTTGATTTCCATTTGCATGGAATATCTTTTTCCATTCCCTCACTTTCAGTCTGTATGTGTCCCTAGGTCTGAAGTGGGTCTCTTATAGACAGCATATATATGGGTCTTGTTTTTATATCCATTCTGCCAGTCTGTGTCTTTTGGTTGGAGAATTTAGTCCATTTATCTTTAAGATAATTATCGATATGTAAGTTTCTATTACCATTTTCTTAATTTTGGGGGGTTTGTTATTGTAGGTCTTTTCCTTCTCTTGTGTTTCCTGCCTAGAGAAGTTCCTTTAGCGTTTATTGTAAAGCTGTTTTGGTGGTGCTGAATTCTCTTAGCTTTTGCTTGTCTGTAAAGGTTTTAATTTCTCCATCAAATCTGAATGAGATCCTTGCTGAGTAGAGTAATCTTGGTTGTAGGTTTTTCCCCTTCATCACTTTAAATATGTCCTGCCATTCCCTTCTGGCTTGCAGAGTTTCTGCTGAAAGTTCAGCTGTTAACCTTATGGGGATTCCCTTGTGTGTTATTTGTTTTTTTCCCCTTGTTGCTTTCAATATTTTTTCTTTGTATTTAATTTTTGATAGTTTGATTAATATGTGTCTTGGCATGTTTCTCCTTGGGTTTAACCTGGATGGGACTCTCTGTGCTTCCTGGACTTGTTTGACTATTTCCTTTCCCATGTTAGGGGAGTTTTTGTCTATAATCTCTTCAAATATTTTCTCAATCCCTTTCTTTTTCTCTTCTTCTTCTGGGAACCCTATAATTTGAATATTGGTGCATTTAATATTGTCCCATAGGTCTCTGAGACTGTCCTCAATTGTTTTCATGTTTTTTCTTTATTCTGCTCTGTGGCAGTTATTTCCAGTTTTCTATATTCCGGGTCACTTATCTTTTCTTCTGCAATTGATTCCTTCTAGAGAATTTTTCATTTCATTTATTGTGTTGTTCATCATTGTTTGTTTGCTTTAGTTCTTCTAGGTTGTTGTTAAACGTTTCTTGTATTTTCTCCATTCTATTTCCAAGATTCTGGGTCATCTTTACTATCATTATTCTGAATTCTTTTTCAGGTAGACTGCCTATTTCCTCTTCATTTGTTTGGTCTGTTGGGTTTTTACTTTGCTCCTTCATCTGCTGCATATTTCTCTCTTCTCATTTTGTTTAACTTACTGTGTTTGGGATCTCCTTTTCACAGGCTGCAGGTTCGTAGTTCCTTTTATTTCTGGTTTCTGCCCCCAGTGGGTGAGTTTGGGTCAGTGAGTTGTTTAAGCTTCCTGGTGGGGGGGACTGGTGCCTGTGTTCTGGTGGATGGGGCTGGATCTTGTCCCTCTGGTGTTCAGGGTGAGTCCAGTGGTTTGTTTGCGGGTGTCTGTGAACTTAGTTTGACTTTAGGCTGCCCGTCTGCTAATGAGTGAGGTTATGTCCCTGTCTTGCTAGTTGTTTGGCATGGGGCATCCAGCACTGGTGCTTGGTGGCCTTTGGGTGGAGCTGGTTCTTAGTGTTGAGATGGAGATCTCTGGGAGAGCTCCCAGCGATTAATATTACATGGGGCTGGGAGGTTTCTGGTGGTCCAACGTCCTGGACTCAGCTCTCCCACCTCAGAGGCTCAGGCCCGACACCCGGTCAGAGCACTTATACCCTACCAGACCAGCCACATGGCTAAGAAGAAAAGGAAGAAAAAAAAATGAACAGACAGAACCCCAAGACAAATGGTAAAAGCAGCACTAAGCAGACAAAGTCACACAAAGAAAAATATACACATACACTCACAAAAAGAGGAAAAAAGAAAGGAAGAGATCAACCAAACCAATAAACAAACCACAAATGAAAACAATCACTAAAAACTAAACTAATATAAACATGAATCCAAAACCAAATCAAACACAGAAGGCAAACCCCAAGTCTACAGTTACTCCCAAAATCCACTGCCTCAATTTTGGGAACACTCATTGTATTCAGGTATTCCACACATGCAGGGTTTATCAAGTGAATTGTGGGATTTAGTCCACTGCTCCTGAGGCTGCACAGAGAAATTTCCCTTTTTCTTCTTTGTTCACACAGCTCCTGGAGTTCAGCTTTAGTTTTGCCCCCACCTCTGCCTGTAGGTAACCCTCAGGCATCTGTTACCCACCCAGATAGGAGCGGGTTAAAGCAGAGGCTGATTAGGGCTCTCTTGCTCACTCAGCCCAGGGAGAAGGAGGGGTAGGGTAGTCATAATTGTGATGCGGGGAGAGCCTGCGGTGGCAGATGTCAGCGTGTAGTTGCAACAGCCTGAGGTTTGCCATGTGTTCTCCCAGGGAATTTGGCCTTAGATCATGAGACCCTGGCAGTGGCATGCTGCACAGGCTCTTGGTAGGGTGTGGGTAGTGACCTGCGTTTGCATACAAGACTCTTGGTGGCAGCGGCGGCAGTAGTAGCTCTCCTTTGCCCACCTCTGGGGTCCGAGATGATAGCTGCAGCTCACGCCCATCTCTGGAGCTCACTTAGGCAGTGCTCTGCCATTTGTGAGGACATGGAGCAGGAAGCCCCTCTCCTTGCGCACCCCAAAACAATGGTATCTTGCTTCTCGGCAGGTTCAGACTTTCTCCCAGACTCCCTCCCGTCTAGCTGTGTCACACTAATTCCCTTCAGGCTCTCTTCACACAGCCAACCACAGTCCTCTCCCTGGGGTCTGACCTCTGAAACCCGAGCCTCAGCTCCAAGCCTCCACCCACCCTAGTGGGTGAGCAGACAAGTGTCTCAGGCTGGTGAGTGCTGGTCAGTGCCGATCCTCTGTGCGGGACTCTCTTCACTTTGCCCTCTGCACCCCTATTGCTGCACTCTCCTCTGTGGCTCTGAAGCTCCCTACTTGGTTGACCCCAAATCTGATAAACTTTTCTGGCTTTCTGCTGGTTGTGTTCAATTTTCTGCTTATGGCATCCTTTGATCCTGACTTTTATGCTTCAGTACCAGGTCACAAGCATGTACCTGATTGGGTTTGGATTGTAGTGGGCATCCTCAACTTCGTAGCCTACACTCTAGATGGTGTGGATGGAAAGCAAGCCTGTAGAACCAATTCCAGCACCCCATTAGGGGAGCTTTTTGACCATGGCCTGGATAGTTGGTCATGTGTTTACATTGTTGTAACTGTGTATTCCATTTTTGGATGAGGATCATCTGGTGTCAGTGTTTTTGTTCTTTACCTCCTGCTATGGGTAGTTTTATTTTCTTTCATCCTGTCCCACTGGGAAAAGTATAACACAGGGATTCTTTTCCTGCCATGGGGATATGACGTTAGCCAGGTGACTATTTCTTTTGTCTACATAGTGACTGTGATTGTGGGAGTTGAGGCCTGGTATGAACCTTTCCTGTTTAATTTCTTTTATAGAGACCTATTCACTGCAATGATCATTGGTTGTGCATTATGCATGACTCTTCCAATGAGTTTATTAAACTTTTTCAGAAGCTATAAAAATAACACCTTGAAACACAATTCAGTCTATGAAGCTGATGCTAGTGACCCAAGCCTAGCTGATAAAAAATGACCACGTTGGTTTTGTTTTTGTTTTTAAAAGGAATATGTATGTAATCTAAGTTGGCCAAATGAAGTTCAATTTTATGATTTTCTTAGCACTATTAAGATATAAAACTCTCCTTGTAAATTTGAAGGTAATTTGAAAGGAGTTGCTGGAGTTCAGCATAAGAAATCTGAAAACTCTAACCAACCTACTAGAAAGCATAACTGAGAAAAGTAGAGAGAAAAAAGAAGGAAGGAAGGGAGGGAGGGAGGGAGAGAGGGAGGGAGGGAGGGAGGGAAGGAGGGAGGGAGGGAGGGAAAGAAAGGGCTAGGTGGGACAATATTGAGTAATACATGATGATATACTTTTGGCACCTAGATACACCCATTCCCAAAGGAAGCTATATCTCCTAGGCTTTTCATTTATAAGTGTCATTGAGTTTCCTGTTTTATTAAGGCTGTTTGATATTCTTTAATTTGCATTTTAAGGGATCTCAATTTCTTGGAAAAGACTGGAAAACTGAGATGAAACTGGAATGCATTTGTTTGAGACAGGGAAATATTCCAAAGTGAAACAGATAATAACTGATATGAAGAGATTTTACCAACAATGTTCTCATGCTGAAACCCATTACACTTTGGAATTTGGGGTCAAACAAAATTGTGTGCAAATCTTAAATCCATTACTTACAGGCTATGCAGTCCAGCTCAGAGTCTAGCAGCACATAGAAGGTGCTTAATTAATTATGTTGAATAAACTAATAAATAAGTGGGTGAATAAACTTGGCAAGGTTACCTAATTCTCTTGTAGAAAAAAGGCTATGAGACTATAATGTTGCATTGTAATCTAAATGTTAAGTTCCGTGCAATTCCTGAACACAGTACAAAATCTACAATAGCTTCTCTTCGCTATTTCTTAGTGATAAAATTGAGTGAAAATGAACATAACCGGGACAAACTTAAAGAAAAATAGAGAGAGAACAAAAGGGAAAGAGGGAAAGGGAGAAATAGAAAAAGAAAGAAAGAAGAGAGGGAGGAAGGGAGAGGAGAGAGAGAGAGAAGGAGAGAGAGAGGTAAGTCCATTGCAATTTAACTAAATTTCTGAAAGAGGTTTGCATATAACCCTTACATTGGGTTTAACAACCTTCTAGAAATGCCTTTTACCCACTTCATCTTCGGTCACTGACTACCTCTGGGCATTGGTTTCTATAGGTAGTATTCAGAAAAGAAACCACTTTATGATATGAGAAGGATTCAGATCCTTTGCCATAAGGGAAGTTGATATGATATTTTGTCTAGAGAATTCATCTGTATGCACCATCACTATTCTCCAAGGGAGTGATTGCTGTGCCGCATAGCAAATTATACAGGCTACAGACTGACAAGATCAGAAGGAAAGTGCCAACTTGGAAATGGTTACCATAGGTATCAAATAAGGTGTCACCCTGATTAACATATACACAGGTTTGTGATACATTTATAGAAAATATTGCACTTGGGGAGTTGCTTTGTGTGAAAATTTCTGCAACAACCTGGTTTCATCATTTTCTGCTGGCAACCCATATTTATAAATTATTTTTCACAGAACAGTTGTAATATTGCAAAGTATACATGTTTCAATTGTGCTTTTAAAATAACTAGTCTTGGAATTGGAAATACACAATTAAAAATAAAACTAGGATTTTAATAGAGTGAAGTTAATTTAGAAGATTTTAACCAGCACCCTGGGATAGGCAAGAATTGGCCACATTTCACTTCTTATAATTGACATAAAGGAAGAATAAAGAACTTCCTTCCTGAAGCGGCAGGCCAAGTCTTGATGCATTCCTTTGCCTTCTGGAAGTTTATGTATGTGTGTGTGTGTGTGTGTGTGTGTGTGTATACTTTTTGGAGAGTTGGGAGAAGTCCAGGGGCTTTGTAGGACCCCAGGTTCAGCACTTATATCTATACATGTGATTCTCCCTGCAACAGCAATAAGTGTCACTAAAACTCATCACAGTAGCTTTGCATTCCCACAAGTGGCCGTTCTATGCTTTAGCAGAGTGTTTCTTCATGTATAGTCCCAGGACAGCCCTCTTCACTATCACTTGGAGTGTCTGTTTAAATTGTGTTTCCTGAGCCCCGCCGTAAACCCATGTCATTTCTGGTAGGGCACAGGAGGAACGTGTAGTGGGAAATTTACAATCTGAAAACCCCTACCATAAACAACACAAAGTAGTATACTGCAGTGACTAAGGGACGATATTAGAACCCAATTGCCTGGTTTCAAATTTATTTTCCACCAGCTAGTTATAAGTTGTGAAACACTGAGCAAGTTACTTATCTTCCTTGTACCTCAATTTCTTCATCTTTAAAATAGGCACAGATACATATTATATAACAATACCTAAATTACATATACATTGTTAAAATTAAATAAATCGATGGTGTAAACAGCTTAGAGAAATGTTAAGCTCCAATGTTAGTCAATATTATTTTAGAGGTTACCAGGTATAGAAATGATCTTAACTCATAACGGTTTCCCCAAATTCCCCCACTATTTCATAGTATCACCATTGTTTTGATTTCTCATCTCCATGAATGTGAAGATTATGTTAATTTGCTCACCTCTTTGCCCAGTGCCTAAGATATTGTACTCTGAATAATTTTTTAAATTTGAGTTAATTTAACACTGCCCTCTGTTTCCTTTTAGAACCAATGGCAAAGGAATAATGGTTAACAGCTTACTGTCTCATAGGAAATTAAATTTAATATTTTAGGATTGAGAAAAGTGTGTTGTGTGAACTCTTCAAACCCAGAAAGTTTCTGGACTTTAGCAAAACTTTCCTCATAAAAGACTGGCTTGCACCCCTTTATCGTGTTGCTTTTGTTTTTTCCTTCTCCTTTTCTCATAAAAGGCCCTCCATAGTCTGCTTGACTCCCACCTTCATCTACTCTTATTTCCCCCATCTCTTGCTCAGCTCTGTGTCTGGACACATGGTTTACCTGTTTTACCAAGGACCAAAACTCTTTTAGCTAGGAGTTACCACACCTGCTGCACTTTCTGCCTGAAAAGTTTCTTGAAACCTTCGCCACCTCTATTCAAAATTGTTTGTCAATGGATCTCTGTCTCCCTCTGTTCAGGGAGTATCTAGTGGTGAGGAACGTTGTCTCATTCATCCTTACATCACCAGGGCCTGACACGGGGCATCAAACACACTCCCACTGAAAAAAGGAAGGAACCCAGAACACGACAGCGTAAGATTCTTCCATTTGCTTATGTTCTCCTCTCAATCATCTTCATGGACATCAATCTAGGTTATGATTATCTTAGGAGAAACTTGGCATTGAACCTGTTAGGGGCCAGACTGACCAGCTAGAAAGAGAATGATCAGGCTGAGGAACCCTCAGAGGATCCGTTCCATAAAGCCCTTTTGACGCTGCAAGCCTTCTCCTAAGCTGGTCTCAGAAGTCACTCAACCCAACTCTGTTGTGTTTTCTTAGTCACAGGCTAATGGTAGGGGTCTTCTCAGATTCGAGGAAAGAGGACTAACAAGAATATGAATTTCTATGGGGGACTTGATTCATCAATTGGAAGGCTGAAGTTCTTTCAAGGCAAGCCTGATCTTTTTCTGCCTCCTCAGATAAATTATGAATAAGTATGTTATCATGAACACTGCAGAAACGTTTAGATCTGCTACACTTGGTTTCAAAGCCCAAATCCATCATTTACCAGGCACCTGATATTATCCATGAAAGGGAACTAAAAAATATCATACCTATATTATAGGGTTATTGTGAGAAGTAAGAAAATATGGGCACAACTTCTGCTGTAAAGTAGGCACTTAGTAAGTGGTAGCTGTTGTTAGTATTATTTTGCTAATTTAATAAATATGTATTTATTAAACATTTGAAAGAGATAAAGTACAAGACTTATGTTTTTTCCTCTAAAAAATATCTCTAAATCAACCCCATTCTGAATGTCATTAAGCAATATAAGATTATATATTTTCAGCTCAGTTTCAGTGTATTTTATATACAGGTCACCCTTAAATTTGAAATGAAATCAATAACACTTAAATGCTCTATTGATTTCAATCTACCAACGACAGTGTGTAGTCCAAAGTTTGTAAATATTCTTTTACCCAGAAGAATTGTTGATAACACAGTGTTCCAAAATACTTGGCCTATTATTAAATTAAATATCTTTTTCTAACTAATGAAAGTAACCTGCATATCAAGAACACGCAAACCTATCAGTTTTCACAATTTCCTTATGAGAAAATATTGCTATTCCAACTTCTTCCTTTATTTTTTTAGGAAAGTTAGGCAGGGGGGTTAAGTGACATGACCAAATCCATTCCATAAGTTCATGATGGAGAGAGGACTGGTGTTGTGTCTCTAACTCTGAGTCTGTGGCATTGTTACTAAGTACAAACTGCTGTACTGGCTCCCTACCAGATGCTACCAAAAGTAAAAAAGACTGCTTTGCAAAGCATTATTCTACTTTGACTGTCAAGATGTTATATTTTGATTAGAGAAACAAAAGTAAAAACCTTGATAAAAACAAATGGCAAGAGTGTGTTCTGATTAAAATCAGAAACACTGACCCCTGAAGATGATTCGTTTTTAGAATTATAGCAAAATGAATTTCCGATAATTCAGTGTTCCTTACGACTTCAAGGCTGCCCAAGATATTTAGAGGTCAATGAATGCAGCCACCTATTGCTAAGCAAGACCCACATACACTTCAATGCAACAAGAATGGACCTTTCCCTTCTTAAAATTGCCAGCCCCAAATTTCTCTTAGCTCTGTTCACAACATAGATAATAAAGCATCTGATCTTTTATCCAGAAAACACTTTTTCATCCATCTTTTCCACTTTTCTTATTCTGAAAATGAAGGAACAGAAGTTCAAAGTCCTTGTCCACTGCTCTTGTCCAGTGCCAACTTTGTCACTTCACCACACCTCCTGACTGTGTTATGGGCAACATCTGACACTTCCTACATCTGCAATTTAGGCAATTTAAATTAATAACAGAAATTTAGGACTTATATTATCAATATGAAATATCAATTTCAAAAAATAGCTGAGAGTTTCATAAGGACAAGGACCATCTTTTCATTTTTAATTCCCAGTTTTCCTCGCATTGTTTGAGGGATAGAAGGCTTTCAAAATATGCATGGTAAATGAAAGAATGGAGGGATACATGAATTAATTACCTCAATCTTACCACTATTCAGATAGGCAGATAGTACTATCTGTACTTCTCTAGTTTTTGCATATTAAGGTATCACCTGAGGAACTAACTAGAATCTCAGACAGAATAAAGAAACCTTTTGGCAAAATAGGTCATCACTATCAAGAAATTTCTCCTTTTATGCCAGCATTGTTTTTTCTGGAGTATGTCAACCTAGTGGTCTCTTCCATAACTCAGCTACCTTTTACTGCATGTGCAATGTGTGTCAAGGACTATGCAAAAGCCCTTATATATTACTTAATTTAATCTTTACAGCAACCTCATTGAACAGACTTTCAGAATAAGGCTTTCAGAACTGAGTCTTATTGACTTGTCTAACATGACGTGAAAGGTAATGATGGGATTAGCTAGCGATTCTACATTTTCTGGCTCCAAAGCCCATGTCTTTATACATGATACTCTTCTGTCTTAAAGTAGTATTGAAAGATGCTTTTCCCTGTTTCTGAACTGGATCTGTATCTACTTTCTTACCAAGTCCTCTTAAGGGAGGCAGTATTGCCGAACTGGTTGATCTAAACCAGAGACATTTGTGGGAACATATTGAATAAGTGGGCTGAGTTCCTGTGTCTTAAAGGTAGCAGAGCAGTGAGATTTCTTCCACTCTTCACTTTTGTGGTCACAGATCAGTGAGAGGCCTAGACTCATTTCTGTAAGAAAGGAAGAACCACATCTTCCCTCTGCTTTCTCCCGAGGCATGCTCAGGGCTTAGTGGTCCGTCAAGGGTAATGCTTCGCTTGGGTTTGCTCCACCTTACTCCTTTCCCTCTGGTACTGGAGAGGATGTTCTTATCACATTACCATAGGAAGAGTGTACCCTGAGGTCAGAGAGAAGAGAGAGAACAAGAAAGAAGGAACTTCCTTTTTGTCTTCTAATTTAAACCAGTGAGAAAGTGGAAAACAACGCTGTTAACAATCAGAGTGCACTGTTCCCAATAGAATATAAATAATGCTTAAACAAGGACAACACTTAGGCCGCTCTGCCCATGTTTGGATAGATGTAGACAAGACTCCTCATGACCAAAGAAATGACTAACCATCCTCATCTCCTGATATACACCGCCTTTCTTTGAGTGATTGCTGCATCTTTACTATGGCAATTCTAACTCTATTCTACTTGCCTCCAAATTTAAATTTATTATAATATCTAGTTGCCCTCACATTTTAAATTTTGTTTTTTAATTGCTATTTACTATATTTTTTTATTTATTTATTTATGTTTTTAATTTTTGGCTGCACTGCACAGCATGTGGGATCTTAGTTCCCCGACCAGGGATTGAACCCACGCCCCCTGCATTGGAAGGCGGACTCTTAACCACTGGACCACTGGGGAAGTCCCTTCCCTCACTTTTTGATAACATTGGAACCCAAACTGGTTCCTGCTTAGAATTCTCTAACACAAACACAAATCCTATAGTAAGCTACTCCTGATTCACTCTTCCCACCTAGGTTCCCCTTGGGTAAACCATTTCTCTCTGCAGCAAGCTAAATAACCTAACCATTCTTTTGACTGGAGAGATGTTCCTGGTGGGCTTTCAGTATGTGTTCCTCAAGCCACACTACATTCTCCAAATGTTATAGCAGCTCTGTATTTGGGGATTCTGGGTCCTTGCCTAGCTATAAATCAAAGTTATAAATGGTTTTCTATGAGATTACTGTGCTCCATGGTAAAGCTCCCTCAGTCAAGAAGTTGATCAGGAAAAAAAAATGTGAATGATATTCAAGAACAGAACAGCATTCTGAATCATATGAGTTGGTAGTTTCTTTCCATCTGCCTTGCCCTTTTTGTCTGTCTTTGGTGGGCAGGACCAGATTAAGATCTTTAGAGCTGGAAAGCTTTTAAAAATATTACTGTTTCCTTTTGTTTAGTTTTGCCCCTACTCAGTTCTTTCCATAAGCATTTACTTAGTCTGAGTGTTAGTTAATTAGCCCATTCTGCTTTATGCAGTTGTGGAGGACCTTTGCTAGGACTGCTGTCATAAAGTCACACCCTCCAAACTAAGGGAAAAATCAACAGGAAGGAGAAAAAAGGCTCCACTTACCTTAAGCCTAAACTACTGTTTCTTTTTAACTGAAAAACACTGTTTGGGGTGAGATGTGTGTGTGTGTGTCTCTGTGTGTGTGTGTGTGTGTGTATGGGTGTGTGCAGGGGGAAGAGGGATTATTTGTTACTTGTTTAGCCACAAATGAAAAAATTAAATTGTAAATAGAAGGGAAAGGGAGTTTAATATAAAATTCTAGAAATAAAACCTATGGTCTTGCAGCTAGATGCTGGAAAACACTTCTCAGAGGACTTTTTGTATATCAGCAAGGGCAAACATTAACCAAGTTTTTATAGTAACATGTGATTAGTGCTTTGATGGGAAAATACCAGAGGCTTGGGAGCTTAGAGAAAGGGGACTTAATTTAGGGTCCCCAAGAGACATTGCGGCTGAGATCTGAAGAATGGGTAGAAGTTTGCTAGGGAATCATGTATGGGAAAGAAGCTCAGGGCACACACAGTCTATGTGAAGGTCAGGAAGCAAGGAAGAACTTTGAGTGGAGGAACAGAAAGAAGTTCCATTGCATAAGGAATGAGGGGAGTGCTATGGGATGAGGGTGAGCCATGATAAAGGGTGTGGACTCAGTGGCTCTCTTCGTTGTTCCAGCCTAAATATGACGACCTTCTGCGGAGAGGAGGAGACTTTTTGTTCATTCTCATTTGTACCCTATCTAAAAAGGTGTTTTACCTGAGGTCTCGCTCTCTTTATGCTAGTCAGCTTTCAGATATCTGCTTTTCTTACCTACAGTGTTATTCTCGCTCTTCATTCCTGAGCTGCCCTCTGGCTGCTCAACAGCCAGCCTGGTGTGTCCCTGAATAATAGGTTTGCATTCTCACCTGGTAAGTCTTTCTGGTCTCATCTTGCTGGGCCACAATCATGCTCAGATTCTCAGAATATGTGAGCAAGGCAGTATTCCATTTGTGACTTGGGAGAAAGTTACTTAACTGCTCTGTGCCCCATAAAAAATAATAATAGTTCTTTCATATAAGGTTGTTATAAAGATTAGCTGAATGATTTTACGTAAAGCAATTACAAATAGCTAGTACATAGTAAGCACTCAATAACTATTGTATCTAGTTATCTGTGGAGAATATGCATTGTTTTGTGCCTGTTCAACATCCATTCCCACTTCTTCTAATAATAGTACTGAAGTGTACTTTGGAGAATTATTTCTCCCCACTTTAAGTCCAGGGCTTGGCTTTACACCCTGGCTCCAGGTGTGAGCACATGTTCTAGACCCAGGCCAATCCCAATCAGCGATTCGTTCATGAATGGATTGTGACCTACTCCAAGTCAACGAACCTTGATCCCATGGCTTTTTGCCAGAACTGCAAGGAAAGAGAATCTCTTTTTATACTGGGATTGCTAGATAGAATGGAAACTAAACCAAGGGTGCTCACTAAGATGGAATTTCCTTCCTGAGAAAGAAGCCAACACAGAGAAAAGCAGACCCAAAAGATGGAGACCAACAGATTCGTCACAATAGTTTTTGAGCACTGGATTCAGCTACATCTTGAGCAAACATCTTATTTACATTTTTTGTTAAATTAGTAAAATAATTGTATCTGATTCTACTGTCAGTTTGAACAAGGTGACTTCTGTCCAAAAGAGCCCTAACCTGCTGACTTCACCCAAACATTTACTGATTTGCAAGCTGCTCAAGGAGGGATGGAAGTGCTGAGTTCACAAGCTGACCCAGGGGAGCACTGCTGAGCATAGCTATTACTAATGCATGTATTTCATGTTCCTTCACAAATTTTAAATCTCTTTCTCTCCTCAAGTCAACTTGGATCTATGGACCCAACAACTCAAAACACTTGCAACTTACCAGAGGCTTCCGATCCTGTTTTCCTTCACATCCTGGGCCCTTTTGTTTTCCTCGGTTATGTCAGACTCTATAAGTTTTGTTTTTTTTTTTTGGCCCCTCCTCTTCAAGTAAACAAATTTATACCATGTGTCCATTTGTACCCTTTCTAAACTATCTTTCTTTCTCATTCTTCCTTGCTGCCCTACCCCCATTCCAATCTTTCTCAGATCAGGAAAATGTTTTATCCAAACTTCAACTAGGGCATCAAGGAGATGAGTGTTGGCTAACATACAGGTTCAGAATAGAACCAAAGGGCAAAGGGGAGCTTAAAGAAATGCTAAAATAGCAACCTGAATCTGTGAGAAGAAACAACTGATATTAAGTGAAATGGGGATTGGGATGGAGAAGGAGGTCAGTGCCTCATTGAAAATTAAATGAGAAATCCACCCTATAGTTTTCTACTAGAGCAGAAATAGAAGAGAATACAGCTAGCCTTTGCATCAAAGGGCAGGAGTACTTGAACATGGGCAGATGAGTCCAGAAGCTATGAGCACTGAAATCAGAATCAGTCAAATTAGCTATTATATTTTGGTCAGCTCTGTTAACAGACTAGTGAGGAGAAAGGACATGCTTTGTTTATATAATTTCTAAAAATATGTACACAAGTTATCTGTTTTTTCCTTCCTTAAGAGCTCCGGGTTTGATTCTCAGCTCTTCTACCTACAATTGCATCACCTTGGAAAATGTTCTAAACCTCCCTGACCGTCCATATCTATAACATAGAAATGATTATCATCATTTCCCCAACTCAGGGGACTATTGTCAGAACTAAACAAGACACTGAATATAAAGACATTTTACAAACAACAAAGTACTACAAAAATAATAATTATACCTATTAATAGTATTATCATCATTGCTATTACTTTGTGGATCAAAAATTCAAGCAGAGACTCAAAAGAGTACAGTGGACCTCTAACATGCAGATTGTTTCATAACTCTCTATCAGTGGGCACATTCTTTTCAAAATGACAAAAGTGATGCATCAGGAATTAGAATAATTCTTCTCCCAAGTGGAAGGTACTGAGTTTATGATGATTGATGGTGACATTGAAAATTAATTATTTCAATGATACTGGAAATGCAATTTATTCTTTTCTGTATTTAGGTCAGGTGGAGGAATTTCACATTGACCTCTAGAAATGGTGGTAATACTCTTGCAATTCAAAATACAAAAGGGAGCATTGTAGACCCATAGAACCAATCTTCAAATGATGTTTTGCAAATGGGTTTGTTTATGCATTTTTAAAATCCCCATATTTTTAAACATATAGTTTATTTATTATTAAATATTGGCAATCAATAAAGTAAGAGGAAAAATCAAATCATAGGTATCAGCTATGCCTAAGTATTTCCAGCTAGGCTTGATGTGTTCTACAATAGATCTAGATTTCAGGCTCCAAGAGATTGAGAAAACATGGAAATTCACATTATTTACCCTGACTCTATAATATAAATACATGGTTTCAGACACTTTGGGATAGAAAGCTTAGATTCAATATTTACTACCTTTGTTTCCTCAAACTTACCAACTGCTTTGGGTCTCAGTTTTCTTATGTGTAACTTGGGGACTCTAATAGTCTTCTTTGGAGACTACTGTCTATAATGGATTCTATACAGAATAGATATTCAATACTGCAGCATGGCCTATCCTATCCTGACTAAATCATAGGGAGAGGCTAGAAACCAGCATTTCACTTCCTTCCTGAAGACACAATTGGAGGTTGAAACATGATAGGATCAGTTTTTTTTAAAAAAATATGCTATTATTAGAGCTATTATTATTAGCCCTCCCAAATTTGAAAAACAAAAGAGCAAATTATTTTATTTTGTATACCTCTCGCCTTTCCCTAGAGCAGAATAAGTTTCTGTTTTGTAACCTTGTGATGTGGAATGGTGATTTTCTTATTTTCTTAAAACCTTACATAATCTTCCTCTACTCAATTAGATACAACTTCGAGAGTCTTTGTGTATTACTTTTATTCAGATCTCTAAACTCCCATCCATTCCATGCTCTGCATATTTCTGACTCAATGACCTTTTCCTTGTAACTTCTCTAAATGTTTTCCCATTTTAGTAATCTTCTCCATTCTTTCTACCCATCAATATTTTACACATCCTTTGACACTCTGATTCATTTTTTTACTGTAGCAAAGCCTTATTTCTCCTTTAGAGAAAGAAGGTAGTAGAATGAAAAGAATAGATTATTTAGTATATAGAGTAAAGATTAGTATTATAGGCAGAATAATAACATTCTGAAAATGTTCATATTCTAACCCATGGAAACTGTGACTATTTTACAATAGATTAAATGGCAAAGGGAAATTAAGGTTTCAGGAGAAATTAAGGTGATTAATCAGCTGACTTTAGGAGAGGGAGATTATACTGGTTTATCTAGGTGGCCCCAATATAATCACAAGAACCCTTAAGTGTAGAAGAAGGCAGAAGAGTCAGTGTCAGAATGATACATCATGAGAAAGACGCCACCAACCACTGCTGCTTTTGAAGACTGAAGGGAACCACAAATCAAGGAGTGCAGGAGACTTCTAGAAGCTAAAAAAGGCTAGGAAACTGATTCTGTCCTAGAGTTTCCACTAAGGGATGTAGTCCTGCTAACACCTTGACTTTAGCCCAGTAAGAGCCATTTGTGACATCTGACCTTCAGCTATAAAAGTTCTATAATATAATGCTTTTGTGTTTTTTTTTTTTTGTTTTTTTTTTTTGTTTTTTGTTTTTTTTTTTTGGCTGTGTTGGGTCTTTGTTTCTGTGCGAGGGCTTTCTCTTTCTCTAGTTGCGGCGAGCGGGGGCCACTCTTCATCGCGGTGCGCGGGCCTCTCACTGTCGCGGCCTCTCTTGTTGCGGAGCACAGGCTCCAGACGCGCAGGCTCAGTAGTTGTGGCTCACGGGCCTAGTTGCTCCGCGGCATGTGGGATCTTCCCAGACCAGGGCTCGAACCCGTGTCCCCTGCATTGGCAGGCAGATTCTCAACCACTGCGCCACCAGGGAAGCCTTTTTGTGTTGTTTTAAGCCACGAAGTTTGTGGCAATTTTTTAAGAAAATAGAAAACCAATATAGTCAGTGAATGTTTTCTGTAAAGGGCCAGATAGAACATATTTGAGATTTTGCAGGCCATACAAATTTTTTGTTTTTTTTATCACAACTACTCAAATCTGTCATTGTAGTATGAAAGCAATCACAGATAATACATAAGTAAAGGGCCATGCCTGTGTTCCAATAAAACTTTATCAGTAAAAACAGGTGACAGGCCAGATTTGACTTTTGCTGAATGCTAGTGAAGTTTCTCCTATGAAATAGCACTTCCAGAACCTTGAATCTTGGGCAAGTTATTTAATGTATTTATGCCTTGGTTTTCTTATATGACCAGTGGAGTCACTTATACTCACTTGTGTCAGAAATGAAGAGCTGTCCTCAAAATTTCATGTTTCCCTTTCCATAATGGAAGTTGTACCTGGGAAATAGTTGCCCTGCCAGAACTACCCTTCCTGCATTCTTTATAGCTGGTTTAGCTATGACTCGCTATTGGGAGGTGAGCTGACCACTTCAGCTCAGTGATGAGCACCACTCCCATGCTTGTCCTTATCAACCTGACCCATGGCTCTCCTCCAGGGATTTTTTTTTTCTTCTGGCTGGATGTAATGGAGATGACCCCAACAGTAGTCTTGAACGTCACATAGTGAAGATAGAAACCCTTGGTTTTGGGGTTCCTGAATGACTGCATGGAAGACAGCTGATCTGTATAACTATTAACTGACTTCAAAATATTGTGTGAGCAAGAGGTAAACTTCCAATCCTTCTGTACCATGTAACTTCTGGAGTCTATTTGTATAACAGTTATTATGCTCTAAATAATATCTTCATGTTTAAAGTTATAATAGAGATTAAATAAAATATTATGTAAAAAACTATACATAGCACATGGGATTTAGTAGTTACTTAACAATTAATAGTTAACCAGTGCCTTATTTCTTAATTCCTCCAACACTCTATTTTGCACTGCACAATGTAAGTTTAAACTAGGATACTAGTTTTGTCTCCCTAATTTGACAGGGAACATTGTCTTCTATTTTTGAGGAAGCTTGACATAGTATTTAAAAAATGAGCTTTGATGTTTGTTATACTAGGATCCACTCCCTCACATCCCTCCACTCCCACAACTGTTTATTCTTTGGCTTTAACGTCTCTTAACCTCTGTTTCATGTTTAAAACGATAATAAATGACACATAGCTATTATGTTTAGCTCTTCTATTTGCCTTAATATATGTCAGGATTTTAGTACATGACAATGCATACTCATTGAGTCATTCACTCATTTATCAATTATTCAACATTACGAAAGTTGATTCTGGAGAAGATTGCTTAATTTCCTTAATTTGTTTCTGATATACTATGGCATTGTCACAAGAAATGTGAGCTTTAAAGACAGATAAAAGATCAGTTTATGTTTATCATAAATTGCTTATCAGTTCTTTACTGATACCTCTTTTGTTTCAGAGTGGAGACAAATAATAACTTTGGAGGGGTAAATCTTGGGTTGGAGTTTTATGTCCCTATCATTGCAGCCTAATGATCACATTTTCATATAGTTACTCTCATATAGTCTTCTAACTTGAATTTTCATACTATAATTAGAGAAACCTGAATAAGGTTTAAAAAGAATTAAAGCAAATGTGTAAAAATGTCTAACATAGAACCTGGTGCATAGTTGGTACTTAATAAATGATTTTTATTATCATTATTATCACTATTATTTTTGGAGTAAATTACAAAAGCTTAAGAATAATCACTATTTTTAAGATTGGTTCTTCATTTTCATTATAAACAAAATTATATTGAGTTTCTGATATTTTCTAAATACTGAGTTCAAAACCCAAAGTCCTTGTTCCAGGAGTTGATGTAATCCGACTGCAATATACTGAACTTTGCAAGGGAGTAACAGGCGTGCACATGTATTGGCTAAGTCTTGAAGATGATAAATGATTTTCATTAAAATTCACCCTACTCTATGTAAACCCAAATACTGTACACAGTTAAATCTTCTGATAAATCAAAAAAGTCTATGTGAAAGCTTATTACAAAACAGAAGTCATTTGAAAAGTGAGAATGGTTAATCAATTCATTTGCATATATATTTAGACTTTCTATTTAGTTATCCATCAAGCAATCATGGAAATATAAATCACCATTTCAGGTTAGTTTCATATTATCAGACACTACACAACCCTGGGACTAGGAAAGCAATAGATCATCACCAACAATATTTATTGAACTGTCACAATCTGAATAGGAAAATAAAGAACCCACCATGCCAATAATGTCAAGAGCCTCAAGAAAGTTCTGTCCTCTTTTTTCAATTGATCAAGGACATTGTTTTAACCTCTATTCCAATAGGGAGAGACAGTTGACAACTCCTTGGCCCCAGTTTTTTATTCTTTCTACACAGCAGGTCTGAGTGTGCATTTGCTTTTTTAGTTCTGCATCTGGAAGCTCTAAGAAGTTAAATCATCTTCCTGATCTGCTTTCAATTTCCAGGGTTGTTATTCCTCTAGTCCCCAAACTCTAGTTTCATATATATATTTGACTCTGATTTTCTTCTTCTCCTTCATAACAATTAGCCATCACCCTTGGTAATTCCTTCTTCTAAACATTGATCATACTACTTCTTTATTACCTCCATTAAGTTCCTCAGTAAGGTCTTTAATACTGTAACACAATTATTTTGAGATAGTCAATATAATCTCTAGTTATGACACCCTACTTTCAGAAGATATGTATACATATAGCAAACTCAAATGCCTCTAGGGCCAGGCAAATAGTGAAAAGTGTGGCATCAGTTATGGATACAAGCACATTTTGCATATTGTGCAAAAGGATGTTATTCACTTGCACAAATACATATAATCTCCTATTTTTCTTGAGAATCTATGCTTTTGCAAATTTTTATTTATTACTTGCTGATTATTTGTTGTTTTTATTAAATTACATAGTTTAAAAAGTCAAATGCCACTAAAAGTGTCATAAAGAAAAACAATAGGAGCAGGATCAAGATAACAGAGTATGAAGACTCTGATCTCATAACCTCACACAAACACACCATAATTACAATTATATGTAAAACAACTCTCTCTGAGAATAACCTGAGAATTCTCAGAAAGGATCTTCTACCTCCAAGGATATAGAGAAAAGACCACACTGAGGTGTGTAAGAGGGGAAAAGAGGACCTTTAGTTTGGACCCACATTCCTGGTGGGTGATTCAGAAAAGGAAGTGCATATCACAAACTTGAGGATCATTCCTGGGGAGTGAGGCGTTTGAACCCCACATTGGCCACACCAGCCCTAGGATCTGGCACCAGAAAAATGAGCCCCCTTGGTTGGTTGTGAAAACCTGTGGGGCTTATTACTGACTGGGAGAACCAGAGAGCTGTAGGAAATCAAGACTCCGCTCTTAAAGTGCACACATGGACTTGCTTACTCCCAAACTTAGCAAAGAGACAGCAGATTTAAAAATTCCTGGCCCTCTAGCCAGCCTGCCAAGACCATGCTGGCACATTCCACAGTCCACACTGGACTCTAACTCCTGCCCCTCAGGCTCCACTCCAACCTTTTCGCTAAGGTGGTCATTGCCAGCACACTCCAGGAGAAGCTACTTCTTTCACCAGCCTCCCACTCTAACCCCTCAGGCTCCAACCCCATCCCCATCAAGGCAGTGGCCCCAAGTGCACCTGGGGAGAAGCCCCAGGCCATGTATGGCTCTGGCTCTGGCTCCAGTCCCACTCCCCCTGCCTCTAGCTCACCCCTGCCAAGGCAACAGCCTCAGTGCTTCCCAGAAAAAGCAGCCCCAGACTGCACTTTTTTCAGATCTAGTTTTCCTACTAAAGCCACTGGGCACACAAGACCACATAGGGATATTCCCAAACAAGGACATGCCTTCAAGACAAAGGTCAGTAAAAATTAGCTTAATTTTATAAAGACAAACAGGGAAAGTCAAAAAAATGAGAAGACAGAGGATTATGTTCCAAATGAACTAACAAGATAAAACTCAAGGGAAAGAAAAACAAAAAACTAATGAAACAGAGATAAGTAATTTACCTGATAAAGAGTTCAAAACCATGGTCATAAAAATGCTTACCAAACTTGTGATAAGAATAGAGGAACACAGTGAGAACTTCAACAAAGAGTTAGAAAATATAAAAAAGAACAAATCAGAGCCGTAGAGTGCAATAACTAAAATGAAAAATACAGTAGAAGAGGTCAATAGCAGACTAGGTGATACAGAAGATTGCATCAGCCAACTGGAAGACAAAATAGTGGTAATCACCCAATTGGTACAGCAAAAAATTTTTAAAAATAAAAAAAAGAGAGAGTTTAAGGGACCTCTGGGACAATAGCAAGAAGAATAGACAGACAAAGGGGCAAAACCCACCCCTACCCTTTATCATTTATTTGGCTAAAAGATTCCCTAACCTGGGGAAAAAAACAAACAAACAAAAAAAACCCACATAGCCAGGTCCAGGGAGCACAGAGAATCTCAAATAAGATGAACCCAACCAAAGAGATCCACACCAAGACATATCATAATAAAAAAGTCAAAGTAAAAGATAAAAAAAGAACTTTAAAGGCAGCAAAAAAAAAAAACAACCCAAAAACAAAGAGTCACATGGAATGGAACGTCCAAAAGGCTATCAGTTGATTTTTCAGCAGAAACTTTGCAGGCCAGAAAGGAAGGGTAAGATATATTTAAAGTCTGAAAGGAATAAAACCTACAACCAAGGATATTCCACCTGGCAAGTTTATCATTCAGAACTAAAGGAGAGATAAAGGGTTTTCCAGAGAAGAAAAAATGAAAATATTTCATTACCACTAAACTTGCATTACAGGAAATGGTAAAAGGTCATTTTTAATGCAAAAAAGAAAAAATATCACTGGTAAAGGCAGATATATAGTAAAGGCAGTGATCAACTACTTTAAAAAGCTAGTACAAAGATTAAAAGATGAAAATCGTAAAGTCAATGATAACATCAATGAATAATTACACCCAAACACATACACATATACATATCTCATGGCAATCACAAAGCAAAACTCTGCAACAGATACACACAAATAAAATTAAAAAAAGAGAAAGGAACAAACCAGAACACTAAAAAAAAAAAAAAAGAAAAAGAAAATCATCAAACCACAGGGGAAGAGACTAAAAGAAGAACACAAGAAAACATGTGACAAAATGGCAATAAGTACATACCTATCAATAATCACTTTAAATATAAATGAACTAGAGAGTTGGAACTCCTGGCTCAGGGTCTCTTCCCTCTGCCGTTACTGAACTGCCCCAGAGCCAGAGGGAAGGGTGGCCTCACTGAGGCTGCTGTCTCTGGAGGGGCCCCAACAGCTGAAGCTGTGACAGTCCTGGAGACCACGGGCCGGTCGTGTGGATGACAGGCTCTTGGTGCTCCAGTCAGGTGTCAGGTCTGTGCTGCTGAGGTGGGAGAGCCAAGTTCAGAACACTGGTCAACAAGATACCTCCCAGCTCCATGTAATATCAAATGGTGAAAATCTCCCAGAGATCCCCATCTCAATGCCAAGACCCAGTTCCACTCAACAACCAGCAAGCTACAGTGCTGGACACCCTATGCCAAACAACTAGCAAAACAGGAACACAACCCCATCCATTAGCAGAGAGGCTGTCTAAAATCATAAAAAGGCCAAAGACACCCCAAAACACACCACCAGATGTAGACTTGCCCAACAGAAAGACAAAATCCAGCCTCATTCACCAGAACACAGGCACTAGTCCCCTCCACCAGGACGCCTACACAACCCACTGAAACAACCTTAGCCACTGGGGACAGACACCAAAGAAAAGGGAACTACGAACCTGCAGCCTGCAAAAAGGAGACCCCAGCCACAGTAAGTTAAGCAAAATGAGAAGACAGAGAAACACACAGCAGATGAAGGAGCAAGTCAAAAACCCACCAGGCCTAACAAATGAAGAGTAAATAGGCAGTCTACCTGAAAAAGATTTCAGAATAATGATAGTAAAGAAGATCTAAAATCTTGGAAATAGAATGGAGAAAATACAAGAAACGTTTAACAAGGACCTAGAAGAACTAAAGAGCAAACAAACAGTGATGAACAACACAATAAATGAAATTAAAAATTCTCTAGAAGGGATCAATAGCAGAATAACTGAGTCAGAAGAACGGATAAGTGCCCTGGAAGATAAAATAGTGGAAATAACTACTGCAGAGCAGAATAAAGAAAAAAGAACGAAAAGAATTGAGGACAGTCTCAGAGAACTCTGGGACAACATTAAATGCACCAACATTCGAATTATAGGGGTCCCAGAAGAAGAAGAGAAAAAGAAAGAGACTGAGAAAATATTTGAAGACATTATAGTTGAAAACTTCCCTAATATGGGAAAGGAAATAGTTAATCAAGTCCAGGAAGCACAGAGAGTCCCATACAGTCTCCGAGGAGAAACATGCCAAGACACATATTAATCAAACTATCAAAAATTAAATACAAAGAAAAAATATTAAAAGCAGCAAGAGAAAAACAACAAATAACACACAAGGGAATCCCCATAAGGTTAACAGTGGATCTTTCAGCAGAAACTCTGCAAGCCAGAAGGGAGTGGCAGGACATATTTAAAGTGATGAAGGGGAAAAACCTACAACCAAGATTACTCTACCCAGCAAGGATCTCATTCAGATTTGATGGAGAAATTAAAACCTTTACAGACAAGCAAAAGCTAAGCGAATTCAGCACCACCGAACCATCTTTACAACAAATGCTAAAGGAACTTCTCTAGGCAGGAAACACAAGAGAAGGAAAAGCCCTACAATAACAAACCCAAAACAATTAAGAAAATGGTACTAGGAACATACATGTTGATAATAACCTTAAATGTAAATGGATTAAATTCTCCAACCAAAAGACATAGACTGGCCGAATGGACACAAAAACAAGACCCGTATATATGCTGTGTACAAGAGACCCACTTCAGACCTAAGAACACATACAGACTGAAAGTGAGGGAATGGAAAAAGATATTCCATGCAAATGGAAATCAAAAGAAAGCTGGAGTAGCAATTCTCATATCAGACAAAATAGACTTTAAAACAAAGCCTATGCAAAAGACAAAGGGGCAATATCATGATAAAGGGGCAATCCTAGAAGATATAACATTTGTAAACATATATACACCTAAATATTTAAAGCAAATATTAACAGACTTAAAGGAAGAAATTGACATAATACAATAATTATAGGGGACTTAAGACTCCCCTTGCATCAATAGATAGTTCATCCAGACAGAAAATCAATAAGAAAATAGTGGCCTTAAATGACAAATTGGACCAGATGAACTGAATAGATATCCATAGAACATTCCATCTCAAAACAACACAATTCATATTCTTTTCAAGTGAACCTGAAATATTCTCCAGTATAGGTTATAATCTAGGCCACAAACAGGTATCAATGAATTTAAGAATATTGAAATTATATTAAGATTCTTTTCTGACCACATTGGTATGAAATTAAAAATTACAGGAATAAAACTGGAAAAAAACCCCACAGACACATGGAACTAAACAGCTAGCAAAAACCAATGAGTCAGTGAAAAAAATCAAACAGGAAATTTTAAAAAGTACCTTGAGACAAATTAAAATAAAAACACAGCTGTCCAAAGTCAATGGGGCCCAGCAAAAGCAGTCCAAGGAGGAAAGTTTATAGCCATTCATGCCTACTCAAGAAACGAGAAAAATCTGAAGACAGTTTAGCTTTCCACCTGACGGGATTAGAAAAAATGAACAGAGTCCAAAATTAGTAGAAGGAAGGAAATAACAAAGATAAGAACAGAAATAAATAAAATAGAGACCAAAAAACAATAGAAAAGGTCAGTAAAGCTACGAGCTATTTGTTTGAAAGGATAAAGAGAACTGATAAATTTTTAGTGAGACACATCAAAAAAAGAGTCCCAAATAAATCAAATTAGAAATGAAAGAGAAGTTACAACCAATATTATAAAAATACCATCATAAAAGAATACCATGAATAGTTATACAACAAAAAATTGGAAAACCTAGAACAAATAGATAAAATCCTAGAAGCATAGACTCTTCCAAGACCGAATCAGGAAGAAACAGAAAATCTGAACAGACTAATTACTACTAATGAAATTGAATCAGTAAACAAAAAACTCCTGAGTAACAAAAGTCCAGGACCAGACGGCTTCACAGGGGGATTTGACCAAACATTTAGAGAAGAGTTAACACATCATTTTCAAATTATTCCAAAAAATTGAAGAAGGAACACTTCCAAGTTCATTCTATGAAGCCAGCATTACCCTGCTACCATAACCATAGAAAGACACTACAAAAAAACAAAATTGCAGGCCAATATCCCTGATGAACATCCATGAAAAATCTTCAACAAAATATTAGCAAACCAAATTCAACAATACATTAAAAGGATCATGGATCATACATCATGGTCAAGTGGGATTTATTACAGGGATACAAGGATGGTTCAATATCTGCAAATAAATAAATGTGATAAACCATGTTAACAAATCAGATTATAAAATCATATGCTCATCTCAATAGATGCAGAAAAAGCATTTGATAAAATTCAACATCCATTCATAACAAAAAATAAACAAAGTGGGAGTAGAGGGAATATAACTCAACACTATAAAGGTCATTTGTCACAAACCCACAACTAACATCATACTCAATGGTGAAAAGCTTTCTGCTTTTCCTCTAAGAGCAGAAATAAGATGAGGATGTCCATTCTTGTCACTATTTAACACAGTATTGGAAGTCCTAGCCACAGCAGTCAGACAAGGAAGAGAAATAAAATTCATCAAAATTAGAAGGGAAGAAGTAAAACTACCAGTATTTGCAGATGACATGATATGGTATTTAGAAAACCTTAAAGACACCACCAAAAATTATTAGAAATAATAAATAAATTCAGTAAAGTTGCAGGATACAAAATTAACATATAGAAATCTGTTGTGGGACTTCTCTGGTGGTGCAGTGTTTAAGAACCTGCCTGCCAACGCAGGGGACACAGGTTTGAGCCCTGGTCCGGGAAGATCCCACATGCCATGGAGCAACTAAGCCCATGCACCAAAACTACTGAGCCTGTACTCTAGATCCCATGAGCCACAACTACTGAGCCTGCATGCCACAACTACTGAAACCCATGCACCTAGAGCCCATGCTCCACAACAAGAGAAGTCACTGCAAAGAGAAGCCTCTGCACCACAACGAAGAGTAGCCCCTGCTCACCGCAACTAGAGAAAGCCTGTGCAACAACGAAGACCCAATGCAGCCATAAATAAATACATAAAATAAAATAAATCTGTTGTATTTCTACATAGTCATAATGAACTTTCAGAAAGAGAAATCAAGAAAAAAAATCTCATTTATAATTTCATCAAGAAGAATATAATACCTTGGAATAAATTTAACCAAGGAAGTGAAAGACCTTTACTCAAAAAACAATAAGACATTGGTGAAAGAAATTGAAGATGATAGAAATCAACAGAAAGTTATTCCGTGTTCATGGATAGGAAGATTTAATATTGTTAAAATGTTCATACTACACCAAACAATCTACAGATTTTATGAAATCCCTATCAAAATACCCATGCATTTTTCACAGAACTAGAAAAAAAATTATTTAAAAATGTGTATGGAAACATAAAAGACCCCAAATTGCCAAATCAACCTAGAGAAAGAAGAACAATGCTGGAATTATTATGCTCCCTGATTTCAAACTATATTTCAAAAGTATAATAATTAAAATAGTATGCTACTGGCACAAAAGAGACACATATATCAATGGAGGAGAGTAGAGAGCCCTCAAATAAACCCTCACACATAAGGTCAATTAATCTTCAAGAAAGGAAGAAAGAATATAACATGGGGTAAATATAGTCTCTTCAATAAGTGGTGTTGGAAAAACTGAACAGTTACATGTAATAGAATGAAAGTAGAAAAATTTCTCACACCATATACAAAAATAAACTCATAATGGATTAAAGACTTAAATGTAATACCTGAAACTATAAAATTTCTAGAAGAAAACATAGGCAGTATATTCTTCAACATTGATCTTATCAATATTTTTTAGATCTGTCTCCTCAGGCAAGGTCAACAAAAGCAAAAATAAACAGGACCAAATCAAACTAAAAATATTTTGCAAAGGGAAGGAAACCATAACCAAAATGAAAAGGCAACCTACTGAATTGGAGAAGATATTTGCAAATGATATGTCCAATATGGGGTTAATATCCCAAATATATCAAAAGCTCAAACATCTTAATGTTAAAAAAAACAAAACAATTCAATTAAAAATGGGCAGAAGACCTGAATAGGTATTCTTCCAGAAAAGACATACAGATAGACAATAGGCACATGAAAAGATGCTCAACATCACTAACCATTACAGAAATGCAAACCAAAACCATAATGAGATATCACCTCACACTTGTCAGGAGGGCTATCATCAAAAAGATAAGAAATAACAAGTATTGGTGAGGATGTAAAGAAAAGGTAACCCTAGCACACAGTTGGTAGGAATGTAAACCGGTACAGCCATTTTGTGCGGTTCCTAAAATAATTGAAAATAGAACTATGGTATGATCCAGCAATTCCACTCATGTATACTTATTGGAAGAAAACAGAACCACTATTTTTAGAAAGATATACACACTCCAAAATGTATACCAGCATTATTTATAATACTCAAGATATGGAAGCAACATAAGTGCCCATTGGCAGATGAATGGATAAAGAAGAATTGATAAATATATACAATGGAATATTACTTAGCCATAAATAAGAATGAAATCTTTCCATTTGCAACAACATGGATGGTCCTGTCAGGGATTATGCTTAGTGAAGTAAGTAGGACAGAGAAAAACAAATGTTGTATATCATTTATATGTGGAATCTAAAAAACAAAACAAGTGAGCAAATTATAATAAAACAGGAACAGACTCACAGATACAGAGAAGAAAGTAGTGGTTACCAAAGGGGAGATGGGTGGGGGAAGGAAAGAAATAGTTGAAGGTGATTAAGAGTCAGAAACTACCCGTTATAAAATAAATAAATCTCGAGGATGCAAGGTACAGCACAGCCAATATGTTATGATAACTTTGTAGGGTGTGGAGTCTACAAACTATTGAATAACTATGTTGTATACCTGAAACTAACATGGTATTGTAAATGAAATATACTTCATAAATTTTAAAAAAAGAAAAAAATTCCTTGTCCTAAGCTTTCCACTCCTAATTTTTGGTTGCCCAAGGAAAATGCTTTTAGTAAATTTACCTGTTCCATCTGGTACTTATATTCATATTTCATAAGAATATTCTTATGTTATTGTTATGATTATTTTGTTTTCCACTGATATTCTACTCTGGAAGATGAGTATTTAGCTTACATAATCTCTTCCTCAAAATCCTACACTTATACTCTTCTAATATAATTAGAGTAGTAGTTTTCAAATGTTAGCATGCATCAGAATTAGCTGAACGGCTTGATGAAACCATTGATTGTTGGGCCTCATTGTCAGAGTTTTTGACTCAGTACTTCTGATATGGCACCCCATAATTTGCATTTCTAACAATTTCTCAGGTGATCCTGAAACTCATGGTCTAGGACATATTTTGCAAACCGCTGAATTTTATAGTATTATTATTTGTACAATTAAAATTTGCTTTTTCATTTTCATGACCTAAATATTAGATCTGTGCCACATAGTGTACTATAATTATATTTCCATTATTGTGCAACATTTTCTTATCCTAGAGTTATCAATAATACTTTTTTCATACTTTTTCCAAAGTTTCCAATAGAACAAATATTTTTTTCCTGTTCAAAGACATTCAATAACATATCAATTTATTTAATTTTAGAAACATTTTTTTCTGCTATCCTCTTTTTTGAAAAAATCTGCCTCATTCCAACTGCTTGTACTTTATAGACCTCTATCATGGCTCTTTGTTCACAACATCCAGAATTTTTCCTCGCATCTCTCCTGGATTGTATTTTCTGTTTCCCAGACCCTGTTTCTTGCTCTTTCATATCTTTCACGTTCATTTTGCAGAAGCACATCCTCTAGTAGCTTCTCTAAAATGAATTCTTGTATGAATGTATCATTATTTTATATACATGTTTGATTGTTAGTTTGGCTAGTTATAGATTTATAGGTTAGAAATTATTATCTGTCAGAATTTTAAAAACATTGCTTAATTTTTCTTTTTTAGTGTTGCTGTCGAGAAAACTGACATTATTTTTATTCTGGAACTTTTTATATGGCATGTGTGTGTGTGCAGGTAAATTGAAGGTATAATATCACTTAAAAACTGTGACATTGTAGATCCAAGTAGACTAAGGCAGAAACTTATAGAGCTGTTAGATGTAAATAACACAAGATAGCAAAGCTTCTAAGTGTCGTGAAAAGAAAATATATTTCCTTCACGTTACCCCTTTTCTCCAGTAGCAGAATATAGTTGGCATTTTGTGTGTGTGTGCTCTGCAGGGAGTCCTGTCTCCCATGTTTATGTTTCTCCAAGAAATTTGAAGACATTTTCCCTGACCCCATGTGGTCCCAAGTGGGCTCTTCATGACAAAATCCTGTCATGACCTTTGGGATAGGATAGGGGAATGATTCTAGCTGGTTGATAAAGCAGTGTTCCTATACATCAGGTTTAGGAATGGGTACATAACCCAACAAGACCAATCTTGCTGGTGTGCTAAAATTAAGAGAAAGGTCCCCTTCTAACGGGTTTTCAGAAATGTGAGAATAAAAAGCTCTTGGTAGTCAATATGCTTACCAACTGGCAAGAGCCTTTCAGAGAAGAAAGCCATACAAAGAAACTCAGTTCGATGATACAGTTGAGCCCAGAATCCACTTCTGCTCTTCCCTGACATAAGAAGCAATGTTTCCTTTTTACTTAAATATACAGTTCATTTTCTGACATTTAGAATGGATAAAACCAGAAGAATACACTTTCTATCCATCCCCATGGATGAGCCATTTATTCCATTAAACAGAATATTTAACATGATACTTAGATTCCATACTTGCAAACAGAAAAATTTTAAAGGGATCAAATTGGCTCTTAGTAGTATGTTCTCAAATGTTAGTTTATAATTCTAAAAACTTTTTAAACACAAATATAAATCAAAGCCAAGGTGATAAAGTGATGTAGTATAAGCATTTGGTAAACTGTAAAGAATATTAATAATTATTATTACTCATTGTAGTTATTATAATTTTTATTAATATCACTCCTATTGTAATGCCACAAGTTTATTATTTTTCATGCATCTTACGATTAGAGCTTATGACGTATTGCTCAGTGTGTCTAATGTCACAATATTTTTATTGTAACATCATTTATTAATGTGAATATTATCATCATATAGGACAAATTATATGAGAAACCATTGTACTTCTGGAAAGTTTTATCATAACCAATCATGATGCCACAGGCCCCTCTTGCTGCTATTATTCCATTGAATATTTTAGTGCCTCTGCTTTGTATGCTTTGCCTCTTATCCCCTTCAATCATAATCTCACTTTAATTGCCTCTTCTCAGGCAAATACAAACATTATCTTCCTTACTCCTAGAATTAATAACTTCTGTGATGACTTATCATCTTTTTTGTTCTTCAGTGCACCTTTCCAATTAAAATGGAAATTAAATGGGACTGAATATGACAACCAAAATCATGTATGTAGATTTGGTGGATCTGGATTCCATTGAGTGCAACAGGACTCTTTATATTTGAGTCTTTTTCCTGTTTTTTGTTTCCCACAAGACACTAGGCAAAAAGTAAATATATGTTGATTGTCTGTGTTGATTCTTTGTAATGTATATGTATACAAACACATACACACCACAGGATAGATAGATAGACAGATGATAGATAGAGAGATGATAGATAGAAGAGATAGATTGATCCTGGAAGGCTTATTATTCATTGGCATTTTCATTTCTCAACCCTGAATTTCCTAATCGATTTTAACTGACAATTTCATTTTTTTCTTTTGTTTACTCACATTTGTTTTCACTTTTTTCAATCCTTTTCTTGTTCAAGTATGATTGTTACATTTATCATTTTTATGTTTATTTTGCTTCGGTCATGTGAACTCAAAGGCTGCCTGGCAAGGTGTGCTTCATTGGCTCTTACAATGTCCCTCAGTGCTCCAACCATTTCCATCCTATGCAGAAGGGTCTCATGACCTGACCCTCTGATATTCCCATCTGCATGCTCATTCCTGAGCCAATCTTGACCAAGGCAAGAATGACAGAAACTGCTTCACTATGGGCTTGACCTTCTCCAGATTCAAGGGGATCCTAATAGGGGATCATCCTACTATACCTAGGAGATAATGACATCCTCTAAATTTCCTCCTCATTTCCTTTATTTTCATTTCTGTTGAAGGTATATGACCCCACGATTGACTTCAGGATATGTATTGCTTCCACTCCAGTGCCCCATCTTACAGGACTAGAACTTTGATATTTCCTTGTTTACATTTCAAAATAGCTTCTGCCCATTCATCTCCAGCTATCTGTTATTATTTTAAAGTTATTTTTAATAAATAAAAGTAATTTGTGGTCATGGTTAATAAAAACAAACTATGAAGGAGGGAAAAATAAAATAATTAAAATCACTAATAATTTCAACATAGGAGAGAAGCACTACTTAACATTTTGTATATACTCTCTTTTTAAAAATTTTATGCTACAGAAGAATAACTATTTTTTAAATTCAGTTTATATTGCACCTACTTTTTTTAGTTAACAGCTTTTGTGCTTTTAACAATATATCATGAATATCTTCTTGAATTAAAGAATGACCTCTCTATTATCTTGTACTGCTATAACAAAATACCACAGACCGATTCGTTTAAAAACAATAGAAATTTATTTTTTTCACAATTCTGGAGAGTAGAAGTCCAAAATGAAGGTGACATCAGGGTTGGTTTCTAGTGAGTCTTCTCTTCTTGGCATGTGCGTGGTCACTGTCTAGCTATGTTCTAATATGGTCTTTCTTCTGTGCAGAGAGAGAGAGAGAGAGAGAGAGAGAGAGAGTGACCTCATGTTTCTTCCGCTTCCTGTAGGAGCACTACAAATCTATGAGATTAGGACCCCACCATAGGGCCTTCTCTAAAGGCCTTACCTTCAATTTAGTCACATTGGGTGTTAGGGTTTCAGCATATGAATTTTGTGGGAGACATAATGCAGTCCATACAGATTCTTTAATGTAAGTTTTAATAGTTAATTATAGGTATACCATAATTTGCCTGAGAAATCACATTTTATATACTTGGGCTATGTCCAATTCTCTCTCTCTTAATTTTTTTAAAATTATAACTAATACTGCAATGAACCATCTTTTTCATATATAGCATTTTACATTGTTTCTTAGTAATTTCCTTTGGATAGAATATCCCTAGAAATAAGATTACTTGGACAGACTACTTTTAAGTTTTAAAATTCACACTACCATACTAATTTATTCTCATAATAGTTGTGATAAGCATACCATTTCCCTTCCATTTACCAGTACTGGTTATCAATATAATTATTTAAAATATATGTTGTTTTGTTACATCAATGTTTGTTGCATCAAATTATTATTTTCATTTACTTGATTAGTGATGGAGCTCATCATGCTTCAACACTCTTCCTTTGCAAGTGACTGAAGCTATTTGCCTAAATCCTATTCTTTTTTTCTTTTTATTGAGGATAGTTGATTTGTAATATTGTGTTAGCTTCATGTGTACAGCAAAGTGATTCTGTTTTATATATATATATATAATTTTCAGATTATCTTTCATTAAGGCTATTATAAGATATTGAATATAGTTCCCTGTGCTATACAGTAAACTCTTGTTTCTTGTCTAATTTATGTATAGTAGTTTGTATCTCAAATCCCATACTCCTAACTTATCCCTTCCTTTCTCCCTTCCCCCTTTGGTAACCATAAATTTGTTTTCTATGTCTGTGAGTCCGTTTCTGTTTTGTATATTGATTAATCTGTATTATTTTTTAGATTCCACATATGAGTGATATCATATGACATTTGTCTTTCTCTGATTTACTTCACTAAGGATAATATTCTCTAGGTCCATCTATGTTGCTGAAAATGGCGATATTTCATTTTTTTATGGCTGAGTAATATCCCATTTTGTGTGTGTGTGTGTATATACCACATTTCTCAAGCCAATCATCTGTTGATGGGTACTTGAGTTGTTTCTATGTCTTAGCTATTGCAAATAGTGCTGTTATGAACATTGGGGTGCATGTATCTTTTCAAATTAGAGGTTTCGTCTTTTCTGGATATGTGTCCAAGGGTGAGATCTTATGGTAGCTCTATTTTTAATTCTTTAAGGAACCTTCTTACTGTTTTCCATAGTGTCTGCACCGATTTACATTCCCAGCAAAAGTGTAAGAGGGTTCCGTTTTCTCCGCATCCTCTCCAGCATTTGTTTTTGTCGACTTTTTAATGATAGATATTCTGACTGGCGTGAGGTGATACCTCGTTGTGGTTTTGATTTGGTCTTCTCTAATAGCGATGTTGCACTGGCTGAGGCAGTGTTTGTAGAGTTTCTCCACTGTAAGTCACTTTTATCTACTTCCCATATTTCATTAATTGGAGCAAAGTCATTAAATACAGCCCGCACTAAAAGGGTTGGGAGTCTTAAGTCCACTTCCTTGAGGAAGAATAACTACTTAAACTATTTGGAATTCTTCTGTATGTAGGATTTGTCTGCTCTCCCTTATTTATTTTTTCAGTAATTTATTTATTTCAGTATGGACTTATGGATATTTATTTTATATTTTGAAGTATAATCTAAGAGTACATTATTTATTATTATTATTATTTTGCTCAAATTATTCCAGCTTTGGAATCTGAAGCCCTTTCAGGTTGGTTTCCGTGTCCCACTGACATGACCTCATCCTTTTGTTTCTTTGATTATTTTCTCACTTTCTGGCAATGCAAGATGCTCCAGACTAATATTGTGTAATTCCTGACCTAGCCCTGGGACCAGTCATTTCTCCAAAGAGCTCTGGCTCCTTTTCTGGAGAATGATATAAGAAACCAAGATCAAGGTACTCTGATTTTGTCTCATGTTTTGTTTCCTGAGTTGGATAGCCAGCCATGTCGACACCACATTAAACTTCTTTCCAATTATTACATTTTTCACTCCTGCCTAGGACTGTATTTGTGCTTTGTTCTTTGTATGTGATTTAATGGCACTACTGTAGCCAAAACCTGAACTGGATATAATGTTAGTGCCCTGTTTCTTGCCCTACACCACTGCCCATGCTGAACCTTACCAACAAAACTAGGCTGGCTTCCCCATTCTTGACTATATCTTCCTGAGTTGCATCCATTTTTTTTCTCAGTTCATTTGTCTTCTCTATAAGTCCAAATTATGACTGAGTTCCAACAGCTTCAAGTTAGAGCCCTTCTGTACAGTAACAAGCAGTAATATCATTATGGGGCCTGGCTACAAGTAGAGGATTTTGGAAAAGATACACAGATAAAGTTATTCTGCAAACACAACCATTAAGAAAGTCCTTACTGATTGCTTTGACCCAATTTATAGGAATTATAGATCTATCCACTAGTTGTTTCTCTAGGCATGGGAAGTTCTCTGAATAATAGTGTTTTCTAAAGGTTGAAACAAAATTTGAAGCAGCAAATCAAAATAATAGGTTAGTTGGTAATGCTCTTAAAATTTTTGGTTTACTTTTCTTCTGTTATAACTTCGTATGAATTATAGTCAGTAGATTTAAAAAATTAAATACATCCAATAAGAGTGATGATGCCCAATGGAAACTTAAAATTCATGCAAGGTTTAAATTATTCCCAACATGCCCTTTGAGAAGTTTCATGAAGTATTAAAGGACACGGCTAATGTTTTTGTGGATGGCTATCAGAAGAGGGCAGCTCTCAGTTGTCTTTTTGGTTCGCCTAATGAAAAACTTAATGCATCCTATCCTTTACCATAAGATTATTTACCTGGAATTCTCTCTAGTTTTAGAAGCTGCAGTAACAAAATTTTTCAAAGTCACTTAAGACTTTCCCCTTGAAGATATTTATTAGCCATCATTTTGTTCCAAATTTTTTTCTTTTCTTTTCTAAAAAGAGGTATATTGATTTTGCCTAAATCAGTCAACTTTAGTGAAAAGAAAGGTGACCATACACATATGAAATGTACAGTGGTTGTCTCACAGAAGAGCATACTTCAGTTAAGTGCCATTGATGAAATTAGGTCAAGATATTCAAAATTCAGTGATATAATCTAGTTCCTTATTTAATAAATTAGACATTTCAAATGATAGTCATAACTCAATTTTAAGAGAGATAATTTATTTTTATTTGCTGGGTCTTTGGTATTTTCCTCCTCCTCTCGGGTAACCACAATGATGAATTCTGGTTACATTTCAATAGATATATTTTACATAGTGCCTGTAGTGGCCCATAGGAAGGATGTACAGAAGCAGAAAACATAAGGTGATGAAATGAAGATTTCATCTCTTCTAAAATTATAAAGAAGTTTCTCAATAAGTTGTTTGAATACAAATTAGTGAGAACTTTTTTAACATCAATAGAGGACAGTGGTTAGTACCATGAGTTCAGATTCCAATTCAGATTCCCAATCCAGGCCCCTTCACTTACCAGCTTTGTGACTTTGGGCAAGTTACTTAACCTCTCATCTAGCAAATGGAACCAATGCAAATGCAAGTAGTTTCATAGGATTGTGTTATCCTTTATAGGAGCTTAAATGAAAAGCATTTACCACAGTGCCCAGTACATAGAAAGTGTTCAGTTCAGAGGCGGTATGATGATTAATTTTATATGTCAATTTTACTGGGCTGCCAGGTGCTCAGGTATTTAGTCAAACATTTTTCTAAGTATCTGTGATTTTGGATGAGACTAACATTTAAATAGGTAGTAAAATAGGTTGCCCTCCCCAATGTGACTGGGCCTCATCCAGTCAGCTGAGAGCCTGAATAAGACAAAATGCCTTTCCCTCCCCCCAAGTAAAATAAAATTCTTCCTACTTGGTACATCCTGCATTTGAACCCTAACTGAAACATCAGCCTTTCCTGGGTCTCTAGCCTGTCTGCTTTTGGACAAGAACTATACCGTCCACTCTCCTGGTTGCAGCCCTTTGGATTCAGACTGAATCTGCACCATCAGCTCTCCTGTGTGTCCAGCTTGCAGACTTACTCTGTCGATCTTGGTACTTTTCAGCCTCCATCATCATGTGAGCAAATTTCTCAAAATAAATCTCTTAAAGGGTGAAATAGAGGGGGAAAAAAAAGCTGAGGTTTTAAAAAAGTCCAAGTGTGCTAATTTCTATGATGTTCTCTTCAGTTGTCATTCTTCCCTCCTATGTTGACCTGTCAGTGTCACACAGTCATTAAAGTGCAGGCGGTGTTGGTGTAAATTTATAATTGGCGTAATCCTTATTGCTGACATGTCAATATTTAACTTGCATTAACCTTTCCTTTGAGGCTGACAAATTGTGCATCTGTGGCTTGTTCAGTCTAATTTTTCATGTCATTGCCTTGCAAAGCATACAGATTTATAATGTCACTGTGTGATGGATGCAGGTCTCTCCTCTGCCTTGGAGAAGGGTTTCAAACCCACTTAGATTATCCATTGGTTTATTTATTTATTTTCACTTCCACCCACCACCTATTTTAACAGGCTTTCAGTGAATTTACCTCCCCAAGGCCCATATTTTGAGGACGAATGGAGGGGTACCCCTGTCAGGAGGCATTAACATGCTGCTGCTAAGCACCGACACATTGTTCTGGTCTGTCTCACACAGAGCAGCCTTCATCTGTGTGTGCATGTAGTCGCTAAGAATTTGTTGACAGAAAATGAAAATGGGTGAAAGAAAATTAGGTCAGAATAGTGTGTGGGAGACAAAGTGACATTCTTGTCAGTTTTACCTAATCTCCTAGAACAGAGCGACCAGAGTTATAATTTCTCGAGGATGTGGGCAGCTGAGACTTACACTCAATCATTTCTGTCTTTTTTTTTCTTTTAATTTAATGTTATTCCCTTTCCCCACTCCCCACAGGCTTTGACTGAAAAAAGTGGATCTGAATGCTTGGATCTGAATGCTAAGGATTTGGGACTAAAGGGGATTTGGAGGGCTGAGTCATCCCATAGGTGTTCAAAGACGGGTTTATGTAAAGATCAAAAAGGATGGCTTGCTAGCAAACATTTCCTCCAAGTTTCATAATACTATATAATGCTAAGCCACTCTCTCCACTTTACTGGAGTATTTTAGAACAGTGGAGTTATCCAATCTCCCTCCAGCAAGTCTAGTACATTTATTTAAAGCTATCTAGGATAAAGATGAGATATACCCAGACTGTATATTTAGGAATGGATAGTTATTTTAATTTACATTTTATAGAATGTTTGAAGAAAACCCAAAGGAACTGACACGAAATTTCATCTCAGTTCAGCAAAGTATTATTTAAACAAGCGCTATTAACATGTAGCAATCACTGGTCTATTTCTTGGATCCTCAATTAAATTCTCACATATTTAGAATGTCTTGAATGATTTATGGAAATTAAAATGGTTAATACGTGTGTTTGAAATAATGCTCCTTCTAATTGATCACTTACATGTGGGTCCCTCTTGGTCTTAAGAACTCCAAAGCAAAACTGATATCATGTCTTTAATTACTGCTTAAAATGTTATTTTTGTACCTCAATTTCCAAGCAACCACACATCACATAAACAAAGCTAATAAATTCAAAGACACAAAGAGTGGTCCCAGATTAATCCTTGCCAATGCTAAGACTGTGTCAACAATCATATTTACAGTTAGGTTTTATTTTATCATAATGAATCATGATACATTTGTTTACCAAACAGGGACAGCCATTCCAAGCAAGGAAGCAAACACATAAACAAATTAGAACTATATTATGTTTTTATTCTTTTTCTCTTAGTCATGAAATCTGCTCTTCAAACATTAACACTAGTGTCTATGGAAGCCCAATACATAAAATAGGTAAAAACAGAAAATCTTTAGCTGCAGTAAGGACTATGTTCTAAGCCCAACTCATAAACATGCCCTGTGTCCAACCAAGTTCTTCCATGGTCTCTATATCATGCAGAATTTAAAAACTCCAAATTCCATTCAACTCTTAGTTTATAAGTGAGAAATTTGCGACTAGAGAATGTTGAGTTGTCTGATAGGTACTTTAGCAGAACTAGAACTAGAAATCAGATCTCCTAACTTCTAATCTATTCGTATTTTCAGTAGAACAGGTCAGGAAACTTCCATGCTGTCACAAATTCTTTTATTTATTCAATCCACAATTTAATATGCATCTTTTATGTATTAGACACTATTCTAGGGGCCAAGGATATGAAAATTTTCAATAGAAAATTCTTACCTTCATAAAGTTTACACTTCAGTAAAAGAAACAAGCAATAAATATGTCACCATGCAATATAATGTTATTGCTTTATAACACAAAGTAAGAAGAATGGAAAAGGTAACAAGGCATGTAACTTTTTGATAAGGTTGCAAGGGAAGGCATTTCAGAAGCAGAAATATTTGAGCAGAAACTTGAATGGGATAAGAGAATGAGTTGTGGGGAGAATATTTAAGGCATAATGAATAACTGATGCAAATGTCCTCAGTTAGGTGTGTTTTGGGCACACTGAAGAGCAGCCAAAAGGGCAGAGGGTCTAGAATGCAATGAGTCAGGGGTGAGGAGTAGGGAGGAGACTAGATTGAGAGGGAGATCTGGAGGTCATGGAGATAATTTCAGATTTATTTGAATCTATTGGAAAACCATTTGATAGTTTGAACTGAGTGTGTGGCACATTGTGGCTTTCATTCTTGAAAATAATTATTCTCTACTTTCATTCTTCTGCCATGTAGCTGTTCAGTTTTCCCAGCAGCACTAATTGAAGAGACTGCCTTTTCTCCATTGTGTATCTCTCTACGGGATAAAGGATGAAATATAGGGAAGTAAAATCAGAAACACTTATATGTACTAACAAAGAATAATGCCACATTTTTAGTGTTTATATAATATCTTCTCCCTAAAGTCATTCTACACTGTTAATTGAATTCCTACAATTATTCTGAAATATAAGAAAACACACAGTATTAATACCATTTAACAGATTGGAAGCTGAGCTTGTAAAGTAAAACATCAAGTAGTCATATTTCAAGAACAGAGCTTTATCAGCCACACAATAATGACTATTTAACACTGCATTGGAGGGTGGGGGAGGTAGGCAAGAGAGAGGGATAAGCTTCTACTTAGAAGAGAAAGGGAAGATCAGCTGCTTTTTAATTCATTCAATACTTATTTATCATATATCATGTGTCAGGCACTGCCTTAGGCACTGGGGATACAGAGGTGGAAAAAGTCAATTCCTGACCTAACAAAGTCTGCTCTAGGATATAATAATGACCTTTAGTCTTTTTGTCTTTTATTACATGCTCGCCAATTTAGAAGTAGCTCATGCTTCAATCTCCTAATAATCCATAGATAATGAAATTAAAGAGCAGAAAGACTAAACAATTTATACAAGGTCACTCAGTGTGTAATTTGTGAGCTTCAGTTGGATTCAAGCCCAAGTTTAACCCCAAAGTCTGTTCTCTTAACTCTATGCTTCTTCACCTCTTTTAAACACTCTACATGTTTAAATGTCTCTTGCATTCCTCGCTCAGTTGTTTTTTTTTTTTTTTTTTGGTTTATAGTTATTTTATTATCTTGCTGCTTCTTTATTAATAACACAGATCTCAATTAATGTTTAACATACTTAATTTACTATCACTCTAGCTGCAAAGTATTTGTGCATTGGGCCAGCATAATAATTTTTCCTTTTTTTAATTTCAAAATAAGTATTTTTCCCCCCTTGATAAACCTTTATAAAATATCCAAACAATTCAGGGAGCATGAAAGACTCTCTTTAATCCCATCATCCAAGGTTACCACTGTCCACTTCTTAAGGCACATCATCATAGAATATTAAAATATACTCCCTCAGTTTTTTAAAATTTCTTTTCTTATTTTTTGCTTATCTTGGCATGTGAACTGTTGATACCTATCAAATGAGTTGGTGGATACAGGACTTCAATGGCCTCGAGCTAATGTAGGTACATGGGATACAGAGCACTGCATATACTGAGTATACTGAGCAGTCATCAAAACCAAAATCATACACACACATGCACACACACACACATACACACACACTGGTGTATTGTTAATAGCACTGACCCTATCCAAATCAATAGCTTTTCTTCAATTTTATAGGCAGTCCTTTTCTCACAATCTCCTGCTTCTGTGTCTCCAGAAGTTTTAGACAACCTGAGAGTAAAGTAATGTCAGTTCCCGAGTTCTCTAGTTTTCCGAAGTACACAGAGGATCCACTAGTATATACTGGCAGGACAAAGTTAAGTTTCAAATTTAGTCAAAGTCTTCATAACTCAGAGTATGTAACTTCCCTTCTCACCTAGATGTAAGGACTGGTCTGTTGAGAATTCTGTACGGCTTTTGGGAGACACGCATTTAAGAACATAAACTCTGAACCTGAGTTTAAATGCCAGGTATACTGCTTGTAGGTAAATAATTTAACATTACTGTGCTTCACTTTCATCATTGGTCAATAGAAATAATAATAGTGACTACCTTACAAAGCTGTTTTGAAAACTTAGTGAGTTAATAAAGTGAAATAGTAAGTGCTGTTTAAGCGATTACTATTATTTAATCTCAAACCTCAAAGGTCTTGTCAAAAAATTGAGTTGTTTTGGTCATGGAATTTTTTTTTTTAACATCTTTATTGGAGTATAATGGCTTTACACTGGTGTGCTAGTTTCTGCTCTATAACAAAGTGAATCAGCTGTACATATACATATATCCCCATATCTCCTCCCTCTTGAATCTCCCTCCCACTATCCGTATCCCACCCCTCTAGGTGGTCAAAAAGCACCGAGCTGATCTCCCTGTGCTATGTGGCTGCTTCCCACTAGCTATCTATTTTACATTTGGTAGTGTATATATGTCCATGCTACTCTCTCACTTCGTCCCAGCTTACCCTTCCCCCTCCCCGTGTCCTCCAGCCCACTCTCTAAGTCTTCGTCTTTATACCTGTCCTGCCCCTAGGTTCTTCCGAACCATTTTTCTTTTTGTTTTTTTTTTTTAGATTCCATATATATGTGTTAGGATATGGTATTTGTTTTTCTCTTTGTGACTCACTTCACTCTATATGACAGTCTCTATGTCCATCCACCTCACTACAAATAACTCAATTTCATTTCTATATATGACTGAGTAATATTCCATTGTATATATGTGCCACATCTTCTTTATCTATTCATCTGTCAATGGACACTTAGGTTGCTTCCATTTCCAGGCTATGGTAAACAGTGCTGCAATGAACATTGTGGTACAGGACTCTTTTTGAATTATGGTTTTCTCAGGGTATATGCCCAGTAGTGGGATTCTTGGGTTGTATGGTAGTTCTATTTTTAGTTTTTTAAGGAACCTCCATACCTTCTCCATAGTGGCTGTATCAGTTTACATTCCCACCAACAGTGCAGGAGGGTTCCCTTTTTTCCACACCCTCTCCGGCATTTATTGTTTGTAGATTTTTTGATGATGGCCATTCTGACTGGTGTGAGGTGATACCTCATTGTAGTTTTGATTTGCACTTCTCTAATGATTAATGATGTTGAGCATCCTTTCATGTGTTTGTTGACAATCTGTAAATCTTCTTTGTAGAAATGTCTATTTAGGTCTTCTGCCCATTTTTGGATTGGGTTGTTTGTTTATTTGATATTGAGCTGCATGAGCTGTTTGTAAAATTTGGAGATTAATCCTTTGTCAGTTGCTTCATTTGCAAATATTTTCTCCCATCCTGAGGTTTGTGTTTTCATCTTGTTTCTGTTATCCTTTGCTGTGCAAAAGCTTTTAAGTTTCATTAGGTCCCATTTGCTTATTTTTGTATTTGTTTCCATTTCTCTAGGAGGTGGGTCAAAGGATCTTGCTGTGATTTACGTCATAGAGTGTTCTGCCTAAGTTTCCTCTAAGAGTTTTACAGTGTCTGGCCTTACATTTAGGTCTTTAATCCATTTTGAGTTTACTTTTGTGTATGGTGTTAAGGAGTGTTCTAATTTCATTCTTTTACATGTAGCTGTCCAGTTTTCCCAGCACCACTTATTGAAGAGGCTGTCTTTTCTCCACTGTATATTCTTGCTTCCTTTATCAAAGATAAGGTGACCGTATGTGCGTGGGTTTATCTCTGGGCTTTCTATCCTGTTCCATTGATCTATATTTCTGTTTTTGTGCCAGTACCATACTGTCTTAATTACAGTAGCTTTGTAGTATAGTCTGAAGTCAGGGACCCTGATTCCTCCAGCTCCGTTTTTCTTTCTCAAGATTGTTTTGGCTATTTGGGGTCTTTTGTGTTTCCATAGAAATTGGGAAATTTTTTGTTCTAGTTCTGTGAAAAATGCCAGTGGTAGTTTGATAGGGATTGCATTGAATCTGTAGATTGCTTTGGATAGTATAGTCATTTTCACAATGTTGATTCTTCCAATCCAAGAACATGGTAAATCTCTCTATCTGTTTGTATCATCTTTAATTCTTTCGTCTGTGTCTTATAGTTTTCTGCATACAAATCTTTTTTCTCGTTAGGTAGGTTTATTCCTAGGTGTTTTATTCTGTTTGTTGCAATGGTAAATAAGAGTGTTTCCTTAATTTATCTTTTAGATTTTTCATCATTAGTGTATAGGAATGCAAGAGATTTCTGTGCATTAATTTTGTATCCGGCAACTTTACCAAATTCATTGATTAGCTCTAGTAGTTTTCTGGTAGCATCTTTAGGATTCACTACGTATAGTGTCATGCCATCTGCAAAGACTGAGAGCTTTACTTCTTTTCCGATTTGGATTCATTTTATTTCTTTTTCTTCTCTGGTTGCTGTGGCTAAAGCTTCCAAAACTATGTTGAATAATAGTGGTGAGAGTGGACAAACTTGTCTTGTTCCTGATCTTAGAGGAAGTAGTTTCAGTTTTTCACCATTGAGACTGATGTTGGCTGTGGGTTTGTCATATATGGCCTTTATCATGATGAGGTAAGTTCCCTCTATGCCTACTTTCTGGAGGGTTTTTATCATAAATGGGTTTTGAATTTTGTCAAAAGTTTTTTCTGCATCTATTGAGATGATCATATAGTTTTTGTCCTTCAATTTATTAATATGGTTTATCACATTGATTGATTTTCATATATTGAAGAATCCTTGCATTCTTGGGATAAACCTCACTTGATCATGGTGTATGATCCTTTTAATGTGCTGTTGGATTCTGTTTGCTGGTATTTTATTGAGGATTTTTGCATCTATGTTCCTCAGTGATATTGGCTTGTAGTTTTCTTTCTTTGTGACATCTCTGTCTGGTTTTGGTATCAGGGTGATGGTGGCCTCATAGAATGAGATTGGAAGTGTTCCTCCCTCTGCTATATTTTGGAAGAGTTTGAGAAGGATAGGGGTTAGCTCATCTCTAAATGTTTGATAGAATTCGCTGTGAAGCCATCTGGTCCTGGTCATTTGTTTGTTGGAAGATTTTTATCACAGTCTCAATTTCTGTGCTTGTGATTGGTCTGTTTATATTTTCTATTTCTTCCTGGTTCAGTCTCGGGAGGTTGTGCATTTCTAAGAATTTGTCCATTTCTTCCAGGTTGTCCATTTTATTGGCATATAGGTGCTTGTAGTAATCTCTCATGATCCTTTGTATTTCTGCAGTGTCAGTTGTTACTTCTCCTTTTCCATTTCTAATTCTATTCATTTGAGTCTTCTCCCTTTTCTTCTTGATGGGTCTGGCTAATGGTTTATCAATCTTGTTTCTCTTCTCAAAGAACCAGCTTTTAGTTTTATTGATCTTTGCTATTGTTTCCTTCATGTCTTTTTCATTTATTTCTGATCTGATCTTTATGATTTTTTTCCTTCTACTAACTTTGGGGATTTTTTTGTTCTTCTTTCTCTAATTGCTTTAGGTGTAAGGTTAGGTTGTTTCTTTGAGATGTTTCTTGTTTCTTGAGGTAAGATTGTATTGCTATAAACTTCCCTCTTAGAACTGCTTTTGCTGCATACCATAGGTTTGGGGTCATCGTGTTTTCATTGCCCCCTTCAGGCTGTGTTCACGCCACCAACCCCAGTCCTCTCCCTGGGATCCGATCAAAGCCCGAGCCTCAGCTCCCAGCCCCCACCCGCCCCGGCGCAGGAGCAGACAAGCCTCTCGGGCTGGTGAGTGCTGGTCGGCACCGGTCCTCTGTGTGGGAATCTCTCCGCTCTGCCCTCCGCACCCCTGTTGCTGCGCTCTCCTCCGTGGCTCCGAAGCTTTCCCCCCTCCGCCACCCGCAGTCTCTGCCTGCGAAGGGGCTTCCTAGTGTGTGGAAACCTTTCCTCCTTCACAGCTCCCTCCCACTGGTGCAGGTCCCGTCCCTATTCTTTTGTCTCTGTTGTTTCTTTTTTCTTTTGCCCTACCCAAAAGGTACGTGGGGGAGTTTCTTGCCTTTTGGGAGGTCTGAGATCTTCTGCCAGCGTTCAGTAGGTGTTCTGTAGGAGTTATTCCACATGTAGATGTATTTCTGATGTATTTGTGGGGAGGAAGGTGATCTCCATATCTTGCTCCTCCGCTATCTTGAAGGTCTCCCTTCATGGAATGTTTTTTGACTAACGAAAATAGCCACAATTTTGTACTTCACAGGTCAGGAAAGTTTATACTGTAAAGGGCCAGAGAGTAAGTTATTTTAGGTTTTGCAGACAGTACTCAACTCTGCTATTGTAGGACAGTGCAGCCACAGGCAATACGTTAAAAAATGGATGTGGTTGTGCTCTAATGAAACTTTGTTTACAACACATCATCAAAGTTTTGCCAGCTCCTGGAGTATAAAAATTTGCTAGGTGCTCTGCCAGGGGCATTATATATTTTACCTTCTTTAAGAAGGTGTTCTTATCATCTTCATATTATTTACATATGAAAAAAAAATCCTTATCTTCTGAGAAATGAATTGATTTCAGCCAAAGTTTTAGTACATGCTCAAGCCAGCTTCAAACTTTGGTCTGTGTGACTACCAAGCCCAAGCCCATTCAATTAATTATCTCCTCAAGTGGTAAAATATTATAACTTGGTATCTTATCTGGAGTTGATTGATCATTTTAGCACTAAGAAGACAACGTTAGCTGAAAAAAGGAAGCACTGAATTAGTTTGTACTGATATGGAAAAGAATGGCCCATGGATTGGAACTCCATGTGATTAGTATTATTGTTGCCAATAATATTTAGACAGTTGTTTAGGTATTTCACTGACATGATTACTGATTAACCCCGTAATCAGCTAAGCACAAAATTTTGACTAAAAATGGAAATTTTCTACATTTTTCTCCATCTGTAAAATAGGCTAATATAAAGTAGATGAATAGACTTCTTTTTATTAGACATAGCTATAAGTGGTGAGAATATAGCAGGGACTAGATTGTTGCATTTAAGAGTTTATAGAGGATCAAATTTATAGATAAAAGCAATAAAATATATGCACAATAATATATACTCTGTCTTATGTGACACAGCCTATGAAGGAAAATAAAGCTGCATAAGTGTGATAGAGAATAAAGATAGATCACTGCTATTTTATATAGGCTGGTCAAGAAAGTCCTATCTAAAAGGTGACACTATGGAGAAATCTAGAATAATTGAAGCAGCAAGCCATGCAGATATGTTAGGCAAGAGTGTTGCAAGCAGAGAGAACAGCAAATATAGACATTCTACAGTGAAATTGTGTTTGGAGAGTTCTCAGAATAGCAAGGTGGCCAAAGAGAGAGAATGGTAAGAAAGTCAGAGACATAGCAGAGACCAGGGTAAGGAATTTGTAAGCAAGGTGTGACACATTCTGATTTAAGTTAAAAAGAAAGAAAAAAAGAAAGAGATGAGAGAGGGGGAGGGAGGGAGGAGAGAGAGAGAGAGGGAGTGAAAGGGAGAATGAATGGATGAATGAAAGAAATTTTGCTGTTGTGGGGAAGAGAAAGGAGAATAGATGAAGCAGGTAGAAAGTAGAAGCAGGAGATGAGTATTAGATGAGTACTTAGAATGGAATTTCTATTTATGGAAAGATCAGTGCAAGAGAATGTATGAGGGTAGGGGGCATTCTAATTTTGAGATGCACATTAAATATTCAAGTGGCAATATTATATGCTATTGGATGTGAGTTTGGAATTCAGGATTTGGGGAGATGTGGGCATATTTGCCATTTGAAGCTATTAGATATGATGAGATTACCGAGCGTATGTGACACAACAATTTAAGTCCAAGGACCAAGACTGGAGGCAGAGGATGGTCTTTGGAGGTCATTCTCCAGTTCCTTGGGAAAGAAACCAGCTAAGAATACTAAGAAGGAGACATAAGGTATATATGATTAGCATTGTGACAGAGTGATTCCCCAAAAGCAAAGTGTATAAAGTATTTCAAAGAAGATAGAATAGTAAAATCCAATACATCTAATATCACTAAGCCAAGTGAAGTAGGAACAGAGAAATGACTATTAAATTTAGCAAATTGATGTCACTGATAGCTGACAAAATAAATTATGATGGATGTAGTAGGGGTAAAATCTCCCTTGTCTTAAGAAAGAATGGGAGGAGAGGATATGAAGGCAGGAAATAGAAACCACATTTTTTTTGTTTGTTTGTTTGTCTTTTGGCAGTCACAGCAGGCTTATTGTTGTCAATAGAGCATTGATATGCTTCTCCGAGGGGGCATAGGCAGAGGCCATTAGAAAAGTGAGTTGGATGGTGGCAAGGAGAGAGACAGGTGCTGAGATTGATTCCTGGTCTCCTGGAGACCATGTTTCCATCCCTCTTATCTGGGTCCAAGGAGCATAGTCCACCTGGGCATGGGCCATCCTAAGGTGGTTTCTGGCTGGGTATGCCCTGGGCAGGAGAGGAGGGATATATATATATATATATACACACATATATATGTGTGTGTGTGTGTGTGTGTGTATATGTAGAGAGAGAGAGAAGTTGATCTAAGGAGATTGGGAGTCAGGGAAGAATTGTTTTTTGTTTGCTTGTGTCTTTGTTATATGGAGATATGAGTGATCCAGTAGACAGGGATATGTTATGATGCAGGAAAGGGAGGGGCACTTTCAAGAGTGATTCTTTGAGTAGGGATGCTTCACACAGGTGGTTGAATTGCCTTTAGGAGTACAGTGAGTTTATCCATCAGAATAGGAGGGGAGTCAGAGCAATGGGCCAGGCTGGTAGCTTGATCATAGTATTCTGTGCAAGTCCTCTTCAGATTTTCTCTCTGTTTTATGAATAACGAAGCAGTCAAAAATTGAGAAGGAGAGAGCATGTGTTGGAGGATTGGAGATTTCACACCTTCTTGATACACAGGAGACTGAAGGACAGGAAAATTAACCAGTGCTAAACAGCTGCTTCCTTTGAATAGTCACGGATGTAAAATGAGATATATTAGTACACATATGCGTTTTTTTCCAATCACATTCAGCTGCTCCTATGCAGGTACTGACTGCGGAGAGGAGTTGGAATTTAATGAGGGTTAGGGGCTCATCAGATGAAGAAAAGAGGGGAAATGGAGTTGGAGGTCTATGTAAAGTATTGCTTTTATTGATGAATTATGAAGGGAGAAGTAAAGGAGATAAGGGACAATGAGAAAGTAGATTGGTGATTTCAAGTGGGTATAGAAATCGGTGGCGACAAACAAGCCAGAGGAAGAGAAATGGAAGTATAGGAGGTGATAGTTGAAGAATGAAATCATTAAAAGTTAAGTGTGGAGAGGTCAAAATTATTGGTAATAACAACATCTGGGTTATGAGCATGAGAATAGATGACTAGTCCCCTTACATTCCTTAAAGCATTTAAAATTTCACAATCTTGATAGAATTTCAAGTCCTATAAGAATTGGTTGGGCAGCTTTTTTCTTAAAATTTTTTTTTGCACAGTGCTTTTAAAGAATTTTTCAAATTTCAGTATAAAAATTGTCACTTTTCCAATCAGTCAAGAGATTCATTATTCAGTATGGTAGTCAATGGCAACATGTGGCTATCTAAATTTTAATTTTAATTGATTAAAATTAAATACAATTTAAAATTCACTTCCCCAGTCTCATTAACCACATTTGAAAATCTCCAGAGCCACATGTGGCTAATCACTACTCTTTTGGACCATGCAAATAAGAAAGATTTTCATCATCATGGAAAGTTCTATTGAATGATGCTATTCTAAAGCTTTGCTTCATACTATTCCAATGTTAAACAATTCTGGGACAGAACAGAAATTAAATTTTGCCTTGTAATCACCTGATCAGTTTTGCTAGACACAGAAATTATCTGACAACTACTATGTTACCACAACTGCCTAGATACCATAGTTTTATGGCATCTATGAAATAGGCAGATCATTGCCATGGCTACTGCAGCACATAATATGAGCTAATGAGAAGTAACTCACTGGTAAAAGGCAACACAAAAGATGTGTTTGATTAAGGCAACTGTTTTTCCATATGTTCTCTTTTGTCAAAGATCCTAGTTATTTTGGAGTATGGGGAGTTTGTGATTCAAGCCACTAACACTTATTATGATGGTGTGCCTTCTAACCTTCAAATCAAACCCATGACATGGCTCAAAATGGGGACTAATATATAGATGGGGAAAACCAATGATTCTTTTAAAACCTTGAAGCTAGCAATTTACTTCCAGGCTCACTTCTTTTGGAAGAAAATGGATGAACAAATAAGCAATCATTTTCTCATGAGTGAAGGTAAGGTCAGCTAAACATCTGCTTTATTCTAGCCACGTGGCACAATTTTCAGAGGAAATTACTATGGCTGTAACCAGAATGTCAGAAAGGCTCACTATTCAGCTTCAGTGGATGCTGTGTTCATTTGATGGAATTTTGCTTTCTGTGGCATCTAAGCATATATTAAAAACACACACCAGAGAAGGAAACAGAAGGGAAGATCAAGAGCTAGGAAATAAATATGGATGAACTCTTACTCTGTATCAGATCTGCATGGGATGGTTAAATTATATTAGGTCACTTAATGTTCACACCAATTATTTGGTGTATGTTTTGTTTTCACCTCAGTTTTACAGATGAAGGTACTCAGAAACATTAAGATCAAGTAACTAGCTCATGTTCTCAGAATTGATGATGGTTGGAGGATGGAGATCTTCCTGGCTCTAAAAAGCTGTCATTATGTATAACAAAGTTAAATATCACTTGTTAAATTTTCTGAGTATCTCTGGGAACACCCTGAGTAGATTGCTTCATTTGACCATTTAGACAAAGAACCAACCACATTAGAAATGTTGTGAAAATGCAATAAGAAGGAACATGTACAGAGAACTGCCAGTGAGGGAGGAATCAAAGGTTTATACTCCTAGTCATGTATCAGATTGTTTTCCTTAAAAAAGGAATTTTTTTGAAATTCTATTTAATTTGATGGGCTAGATATTTTAACCAACATTTTGATAAATTATAATATTCACCTGTCAGGGAGGTTAAGGCAAAATACGGTTACACTAAATGAGTACCTACTACTATAAAATGGTTTTAGAATAGAATCAACTCTGTCAACTTTCATAACTGTTAAAAAAATTCCTTATATAACAATTGTTACTTGTTTTTTGCAAAAGTGTTTTTTTCCCTATCAGTCTAACTAAAGTTTTGTCAATTTTGTTCAAATATCAACTTTTGTTTGTAGATTTTTGTCTACTATTTTTCTATTCTATATTTCACTCCTTTCTGTCTCATCTTTTAAAAATTTTCTTCCTTCTGATTGCTTTGACTTCAATTTGCTCTTAGTTTCTAGTTTCTTGAGTCTGAAGTTTAGGCTATTGATCTGAGATATTTCTTCCTTTTAGATGTGGACATTTACAGTTAAAAGTTTCCCTCCAAGTTCTGTTTTAACTGGACTCCATACATTTAGTATATTGTAATTTCTTCTTTGAATATTGATTATTTAGGAGTGTAATGTTTAATTTCCATATATGTGTGAATTTCTGAAATTTCTTTCTGTTATTTATTTCTAATCTTATTCCATTGTGGTCAGAGCACATAAAAACTATCCCAAAACACAGAAGAGGCAGAAATACTCCACAACTCATTTTATCAAGCCAGTATAAGTTTGATACCAAAAACAGGCAAAGATATCACAAGAAAACTACAAACCATTTCTGTTATGAATATAATATAAATATCCTTAATACACCAAATATAGCAACATATAACAGTGATAATATATTATATAATAAGATAGGGTTTATACCAAGAATTCAAGGTTGGTAAAACATTTAAAAAGTGGGGCAGTGTAATATAGTATATTAACAGAATCAAGGTCAAAAACAAGATGATCATCTAAATAGATGCAAGAAATAATTTCACAATATCCAAAACCTTTCATAATAAAAACACTCAACAGATTATGAATAGAAGAAAATTTCCACAATCTGATAAAGACCATCTCTGAAAACACCACAGCTAACATTACACTTAATGGTGAAAGTCTAAATGTTGTCCCCTAATGTCAGGAACAAGACAAAGATGTCTGCTGTGGTCACTTCAAAAATATATGGGAGGTTATAGGTAAGGCAATTAGACAAAAATGAAATAAAAGACATTCAGATTTGAAAAGAAGTAAAATTATCCCTATTCACAGATGACACATCTAGTATATAGGAAATCCTAAGAAATGATCATAGATCTAAATGTAACAGCTAAAACTACAAAACACTTAAAACACAGGAATAAGTCTTTTGGCATTGGATTTGGTAGTTCTTTCTCAGATATGACACCAAAAGCACAAGCAACAAAAGAAAAAAATAAATCAGACTTTATCAAAATTAATAATTTTCAAATTCACAGAACACTATCAAGAAAATTAAAAGACAACCACAGAATTGTAGAAAACATTTACAAATTACATATCTGATAAGTATCCAGTATCCTTATTATACAAAAAAAAATTATTATAGATGCACAAATAACCCAATTAAAAAATGGACAAAAGATTTGAATACATATTTTTCCAAAGAAGATACAAAATAACAATAAACACATAAAAAGATGCTCAAAATTATTAGTCATTAAGAAAATGCAAAACAAAACCACAATGAGATATCACTTCCCACCCAGTAGGAAATCTATTGGAAGACTCATACATTCCTGGTGAGGATGTATAGTAGTGTAGCTGTTTGATAAGCAGTTTGGCATTTCCTCTAAAATGATAAAAATAGTTTCCATATGACTCAGATATTCCATTTTTAGATATATACTCAATAAAATTGAAAACATATGTCCACACAAAAGCTTGTACATGAATGTCCATATCAGCATTGCTCATATTAGCTAAAAATGGAAGCAACTCAAAAGTCCATCAACAGATTGATAAGTGAAATGTGGCATATTTATACAATGGAATATTATTTGACCATAAAAAAGAATGAAACACTGATAGATACTAAAACAGGTATAAACCTTGAAATATTACGCTAAATGAAAGAAGCCAGACAGAAAGGCCACTTACTGTATGACATCATTTATATGAACTGTCCAGAATAGGTAAACGTAAAGTAAGATTCATTAGATTAGTAATTATCAGGGACTGTGGGAAAGAAAAATGAGGATTAACTACTAAAGAATACAGTGTCTCTTTTGGAGTGATGAAAATATTCTAAAGTTAGATGGTGAAGATCCTTGCACAATTCTGTGGATATACTAATTTACCTCTGAACTATATAGGATAAACTTATAAGGTTAAATAAATTTTATTCCAATAAAGCTGTTACTAAAAAAAAAAATGTTTGAGCTCATACTTTTTTTGTCAAGGGATCATTTCCTGACAAATCCCTACTGGATCTTTCTGTAGGAATCAGTTCAAAATACCATCCTTCTTTGTGTATACTTCTTCTAACACTCAGCATTGGTTCTCTCATCTTTATGAGCTAATTTTTATTGCGCTTGTCAAAGTATAAAACTATTAGTTGTTCATAGGTTCATTGACCCTCCTGGAGGTCGGGAGTTATATTTCATGAGTATTACTATCACAGAATCCAGGTTTTGCATGTTGAATACATGAATGGAGATGGGGACTATAGGGAAGGTGCAGATGAAACAAAAAGCATAGTTTCTTAACAGGACAGGTAACAAGAGACTTTGATATCATATATGCAGATATAAAATGAAGCATGATAAATCCCAGCAAGTTTGATTACTAAAAAGTGAGTAAGGCTATTGAATGTCCAGGTGAAAAATAACAGATAAGATCAGAATTTAAAGGACATCAAAGGAATAAATCTTGGGAAAAGATAAGAAAGAAAATCAAAGAAAGAGAAATGTGTTGGGCTTTTTCATCTGACAGGATTGCAGGGCCATTTGGAAACACTAATGCCACATGAGGACAATTTATTTTGTTGCCAGAAAAGCTCGTTATCTTCTGCTCCGTGTGACCCATTGAAGTTGCAGGATTTCAGTAGCTACCCACTTAGGGCAATCCATCATTTTCAACCCAGCAGCTCCATCCTTACTAGCAAAGTGGGTGGCAAATTGTAAAAGAAACAAATAGCTCACTTGTGCAATGAGATACTTTTTCCCAAATGTTCCCTGAGATGACAATTTCTTTGGTGTATCAACCTGGCCATTCCATTGCTCCTTAGAAGTGGGATATAGATATGTCAACAAACATTTCCAGTGTTTCTGGAAGCAATCAACATGAACTCTGCAGGAGACATGGCTCTCTTCTTTTGTTCCAAAACGATGCAGAAGAGCTGAGAGGCTCAATTCTGTTATAGCAGAGAGGAGGAGAAAAGATTGAAAGTCATTTTTGTGAGTTCACTGTGGTGGGTGTATATACATAATTCCACCATTAAATTATATTGTGGCAGATTCCAGATTGCATAGTCCTAGTGATGACTGGTGAGACCCTTACAAACTGCGTACACAATCAGAACTTTATTTCAAGTCCAAAAAACATGGTCCTAAGTATTTAAAACCCACAGGATGGTAGAGTTTCAGGAGAGGATTTTGTCAACTCTTCAATGTGCATCCCTAAATTCTTTCACTTGTGCTTCATCCTACTTTGGAGTAGCTTTGTTCAAGGTTTGGAGACACCTTCACCCTCATCCCCCATGGGTCCCCTCTCACACTCAATCTCATTTCTTCACCCTCCACAACCTATCCAATGTTCATAATTTTCTCTAGGAGATAAAGGTTGGAGTTTTGGACCCTGATAGTGGAAAAAATGTAGGTGCTCTCAAAGTCTCATAGTAGCCTGGCTTCCAGGAGGCAAAGTCTATTATGCTATCAGATGTTTTTCATGATGAATACTAATTCACTTCCAGCCTGTCTTCTGCCCTTTATCATGCTCAGAGATGACTATGTCCCCTCATGCTTTAAGGTCCTTCACCAAAATCCCTCTTCTACTATTTCAGGAGATACCAAAGAGCCATCTACTCTGGATGCAGGTAAAAAGGTGACGCACCGTCTGTAGACAATTTAACAATATAATAAAATTTACTGAAAGTTAGTCTCCTTTTCACTGCTGCCCTGAGCCAGCAATTCTACACAATGCCAGTAATGAAACACTCTTCCCTTTGGAGCAGACCTTTCCCACTGCCTACACCCTCACCCCTCACATCACTATTGAGGAGTGCATAGAACTTCCTCAGAAAGAGGACACGATTCCATCAAGAAAGGTACATGCCTGATTGGTCCAAAGCTGTGTAACTCACAGTATCTTGTATAATAGCTGCCATATAGTAGGTGCTCAATAAATATTTATTAAATTAAATGTTTATTTTATATGCAAGGACACCATAAGCAAAGGGATGAAAATATGCAAAATAATTAAGGTTAAACTACGTTCAGAGAAATATACAAAATTGGAATCCAGATGCATAGGAGAGTGTAGGAAGGGCAAGACAGCAAAAGATGGTTGGAGTCTTTCAAGGGGCTTCTGAAGGCCCCAAACTATTGATGAAGTCCTGACAAGAAAAAAAAAAGCCATTTGTTAAAAATAAATAAATAAATAGGGTAAAATCAAAACCTAACATTTTGAGTCCTCCTACAGAATAAGTGGATATTTTTGGTATTTTCTCTTTATATTTGATTTCCTTGAAATCCTGGCTTACTGACATACAATGGAAAAATAGAAGTTAGAATATTTGGCCTAGTTCCGCGAAGATTGCTTGAGACCTCAAGTTGTCTGGGCTTATTAATATTATAAAATGTATTCCCAGAGATTCAAGTAGATTCACTCCCTCAGTCAAACAGAAACTACTTTTTAAAAAAGCAAAAATCATAACTTAATACAGTTATCCAAGTCCCCACTGCTGCATATATAAAAATGCACCCATGTATATGCATGTATATGCATGCATACTAGTATATACATATATACACAGACGTGTGCATATATCTCACCTGTTTAGTTTCTACAACTTCACAATGAAATATCAAATGAACAGAACAGTAAGAAAAAGGGTTGTATTTTACCTTATATGTCAAATACTCAGAAATGCTATATATTTTAAATGGATTTCTTAGCATTTATATGCAACTCAAAGTTATTATGAAAGACTTGAGAATCTTAAATATACACCCATCCTAACAGTCTTTTTATGAGGGTGTATATGCAACACATTAGTGAATTACTTTCACATATTCAAAATTCTGTTGTATTTGAATCACAGTGAGGAGGATTTGAGGATTTTTGCGTTCACTCCCAAGGTATTTCCTTTGTTTTCACTGGTATTTGATGTTTAGTTCTCTGGGGTGTTGCAGGAAGAAAGGGCAGTTTAGAAAGACCCAACAGAAGCAGGCCTGTTTTATGTTAAAAAGCCAAGTCAATTTTGCACTTATGTTTCTGTCTGTGTTTTATCCTGGTGCCTTGGGGATGAGAACTATTTCAGGGTGCTCTTCTGTTCTCTGTGCTGGGGTCACAGAAGACCTTCAAATCAGAAATTCAGGGCTCCAGCAGTCTCACAGTAAATTTGATTAACCTTTACAGATTACTGGATAAATTAGATCATACTTTTAATAGATTATTTTAGGGGTTTTGTATCATTTAGTAGAATTGAGCCCAGTCATTTTGGAAACATACTCAAGCCCCCCACCTTCTGTCTTATATTGGAGCTCAGATACCACTAAGAAAACTTGGATGGCAAAAAAAGATAATTACTTCTTTTTTATTGAATTGATGTTTTCTTCTGCCTTATAAGCCTAACTTGAAATGGATTTTATTCTTCTCAATTCAAATATTGTCCATGAATATATTTTTCTTCATGATAAAGAATATATCAACAAAATTTTAAAACATTAGATAACTCAGATTTATTTTTTAATATAGAATGTATTTTAGAGAATGTCTACCAAGCTTACAAACACATTTTCCCATTTTGAAGAGTGAGAAACTGAAACTTGAACAGTTGGAAACTTCTCTGGGTTGTCAAAGAGTACTCTATATTCCCTATGCATGAACAGTCTTTGAGATCTGCAATGCTTTACAATAAAAGCCACTTTTGAATTAACTGAAATAAAACCATTCTTCTATGTACACTCATAAATAAATTTCCCAGATGTCTTAATCAGGACTCTTATTGTTGCTGTCATTTTGATCAAAATGACAATTCAGTCTAAACTGGCCTAAACACACACACACACATACACACAATCAATTATCAACAAATGAAAGGTTTAAAAGAAGAAAGGGGAAGTTGAAATTATTAGCTCAATTAACCAAAGCTCAGGAAGGCAGGAGTCTCATTCATGAGTAGAAGTGGTACTTTCTCCTTCTGTCCACTCAGAATTTTTCCTCTAAGACTGGCTTTTCCCACAGGAATACTTATTCCTGTCCATGGATACCTCCTGGTCTCATGCACCCTCAGTTTTGTCATGTAAGAGAAAATGACTTGCCATCCACCATTTCCACCTTGAAAACTTGCAAATTGGGTATGTCCCTGATTGGCCCATCATGAGTCATGTAAATATACTTTCCTAGACCAATTACTTAGGCCAGGTTGGTAAGAACACATAACAGAATGGCAGCTCCTGTGGGATAATTTTCAAAATAGGGAGGGAAGAACGAGTTTTCCAGAAGAGGTGAGATAAGTGACAACATGACCAAACAGGATAGAAATTCTATGTTGGGAGCTATTTCAGTTTGGGTCTTCTAGCACAGGAAATTAATTGCATGATATTGTTATTCTTGGTCCATTTGTGTGCTCTAGGAATCAGCTAAAATTTAATCTAATAGTCTTTTTATTATTAGCTCTTATTTTTTAAATGTAGTGGTAGGTAATTTCCATGAAAGGGAAATTGCACGGTTCTTACCCACAGCTGGAGTGGGCATCAAATTTAGAAACCCTAAGTATAGCGCAGAACCTAAATTCGTTTCTAACACAGACACCACAACCTGTGCAGCACTGCTGTGCAGCAGTGCTAATTGTTATTATGTGGTGATAACTCATTAAACAAAACAAACAAAAGTATTGATACCTTTGAAGCTAGCAGGTCAATGAATTCTGAAGACTATCCAAAGCAAACCAAACCAAACTTAAATAGATCTGGTTCAAAGATCTTAGTTGTAAAACCTGATGAAGCAAAGTAAGTAGGAATCAGATCACAAAGTCATTCCAAAGACAGCCAGAGGTCAGCTGCCTCTGATTTACAATTTATACCCAATGTCAATAATGGTGGATGATTGAGGGTAAGGAGGAGGATTTTGTGCTAGGTAGCCCATGGTACAACTTATAGAGAATAGGATAATACCTACTGAGTTTATCAGAATACACATTTAATCAATATGTGCAAATATATATAGGTCAGTTGAGAGACAGATTTCACAAGAAAGTTCAAATTCCCTGTAACTCAATCCCCAAATATAGATGCCCAGCTCATTTTCTCTAATTCCTTAATTGTTGTCTCTTTTTGTCCTAAGATGAGTATTTGCATCCTTTGGTCATTCTAAAATGTGCTGCCCCCTCCTTTAGCTTTCCAGTGTATGGGAAAAGAACATTCCTCCGAGTCACAACAGCTTTATTATTCTCTACCTGTTCCAGAGTTTCATCATATTCTCTATTTCAACGATTAGTTCATAGGTGGTCAAGAAGTTACCACTCAGTCCTTCTGGGGTGTTGTTTCTCATGAAGCCACCTCAGACCCTCTTTTCCAAGTCAGTCTGCAGCCCCTGAGTCATTGCTCACAGTCTCAGATCTGCTTTGACCTGCTGAGGCTTAGTTCACTTTCGTTATTTTCTTGGAGAGAGAAACTGGTTGTATGTCAAACTCATTTCTCTTTGTGTCCTGGAAGCACAGTGAGTTTGTTTCTCGAAGTCTCTGTTGCAGGAGACTGTGGCCACTGACTAAGTTATAGCCAGACTGTGAATAGGACTAATGCATCCCACTTCCTGAACTGTCCTATTCAAACCTCCCCTAATCTCATGCCTGATCCTCTCTTTCCCCAGACACCAACTGAATGGAGAATCCACTGAGTGTCATTCAAGAGGGAGGCAAAGCCACAGATGGAAGAAACTCTGGTTCTAGAATAATTATATAGGTGGCTACCTAGCTAGAAGTGATCACCTTACACTGTGACAAGAGAAAAAATAGACTTTTTTTTTTTTTTTGAAGTCACTGAGACTCGGCGGTTTATCTGTTATAGAAGTAAGTGTTTTTTTAACTAGTAAATTCTTCCTCTGTATTTAGTCAACATCACCTACAAATAGTTATTCTTCTCATCTTTAGTGCTTGGTGATTTACTCATTAAATTCCCTCTTCAGTTCTCCAACCTCTCATTAGTCCAATGTCAGGACTTCTAATAGTCAGTATATAGTAACTTCTTAAAGATAGGAACCTACTTTCTTTTATATGTGCCATGGTACTTATAAAGCAAGGCACATAGCATGCAATATAAAGGTGCTTATTGATCTAGAAATCCACAAGAGAAGTGTTGGAGACTTTATTTCTTCTCCAGTCAAAAGAGGTCCATGGAACAACTAAATAAGGACAAATGTGTTACATCTACATATTCACCAAATATCACTGGAAAATCACATCAGTATTTGCAGGTGTATTTTAGACTAATAATCAAAGCAGGTTGGGGAGCCAGGTTTACTGATTAGGTTACCATCACTCTCAGCCTCCTTATTTTCTAATAGAATTTATTTTTTAGAGCACATTAAGTTCATAGCAAAACTGGGTGGAAGGTACAGAGATTTCACGTACAGTCCTACCTTCATATATGCACAGCCTTCCCCACTATTGGCATCCTCACCACAGTGGTACATTTGTTATAATTGAAGAACCTACACTGACACATCATTATCACCCAAAGTCCATAGTTTACCTTAGGGTTCATTCTGGTATTACGCATTCTGTGGGTTTGAACAAATACATAGTGGCATATATCCACCATCATGGTGACATACGGAATAGTTTTACTGTTCTAAAAAGCCTTTGTGATCTGGCAATTCATTTCTCCTGTGCTCTCCCCTAACTTCTGTCACCACTGATCTTTTTACTGTCTTCATAGTTTTGCCATTTTCACAGTGCCATGTAATTGGAATCATACAGTATGCAGTGTTTTCAGATTGGCTTCAATCATTCAGCAATAGTCATTTAAAGTTCCTTTATGTCTTTTCATGGTTTGATAGCTCATTTCTTTTTAGCACTGAATAATATTCCATTATCTGGATGTACTACAGTTCACTCTTCCATTCACCTACTGAAGGACATCTTGGTTGCTTCCAAGTTTTAGCAATTTTGAATAAGGCTGCTATAAACACCTGTGTGCAGGTTTTTGTGTGGATATTAGTTTTCAGCTTGTGACTAAAAACTAAGGAGTGTGGCCTCCTCATTTTAATTACTGAACTATCTTAAACATCACATTTTTTAGCGGTGATGGTACTTGGGTAGGCAGGTTTCCTTTTTCTTTTCTCCTAATGACAAACATATATGAAAACCCAAAGAACTTTCAAGTAGCTTTTCCCTTCCATCTCAAGAGTGTCATTTCCCAAAGAGAGGATTATGAGGAAGTTAAAGAAGTCTGATGTGCTACCTCAAGTCCAATACACTCACTCCTATACATACCCCACAAAAGCAGAATGTTTTGGTCATGGCTCTGTATAACCCCATAAAGATATTCCTTTAGCAAGCCCTGACTTCCAACCTCCTTTTAAATTATCCATTTCCCTTGATCTCTACTTCTTTTAGGTCCCTCAACTGGGATTCTTCACCTTGCCTTCTTTTTATGGTTCCGAAATCTTTGGCCTCCTGCACAAATACTGACCTCTGAGGATTTCTGCTACTGAGAAAGATGCGTAGGAACTTCAGTTCACTAGGATGGAGGATTAAAACTGGCTAAAAAATTGTTCAGGCTATGGGTTACAACTTGTCCTTTCTTTCTTGTTAAACCAGGTATCTTAAAATAACAACAGAAACAGGTCTTTTCAGATGAGGACTACTATTTTGATAACGATTTTTAATGCTTTACCTTAAAATTAAAACTGTATCTGTCTCCTCAGATGAATGGATAAAGAAGATGTGGTATATAAACAATGGAATGTTACTCAGCCATAAGAAAGAATGAAAAAATGTCATTTGCAGCAACATGGATGGACCTAGAGATGATCATACCAAATGAAGTAAGTCAGACAATTATCACATGATATCATGTATATGTGGAATCTAAAAACAATGAAACAAATGAACTTACATACAAAATGGAAATAGACCCACAGACATAGAAAACAAACATATGGTTACCAAAGGGGAAAGGGAGAGGAGGGATAAATTAGGAGTTTGAGATTAACATATACACACGACTGTATATAAAATAGATAACCAACAAGGACCTACTGTATAGGGAACTATACTCAACATTTTGTAATAACCTACAAGAGAAAAGACTCTGAAAAAGAATATATATATGTGTGTGTTTGTGTATGTGTATATCTGAATCACTTTGCTGTACACCTGGAACTAAAACAACATTATAAATCAACTATGCTTCCATTTTAAAAGAAAAGTGTATATTTCTCCTTTCCTTAAATGAATTGCATTATGTAGGTGGTTTCATAGCCCCATCTTTATTTATGGGATTGTTTTTCTGTTTCTTCCCTGTAACATGTAATGGAAAAGCCATCCCATCACAATAATATTGAGAATGTTGTTATTTATTGTTTGACATCAAAATTGGTATTGAAATTGTAATTGATCTAAAAGTGTTACCATCATAAGGTGATTCCTCTATCTCACATGTCATACCAATCAACTCCAATTTAATTGAAAGCAATATCTTGAAAATAAATAATACAGAAAGAGAGATGACAAGTGCCATGTTCCCATCAGTTTCCTCTACTGGGATCCTAAGTCTTCAGTCCCTCAACCACCATGCTTCCTTCACAATGAGTAGCTTCAGTGTTGTACTATCGTATGTCTCCCTGCCTTTGCCTGAGTTGCTTCCTCTGCCTGAAAGTCTGCCTACAGCCCTCCCATCCTCTGCTTAACTGTAAATGCCTTTTCAGCTTTTGTGGATTAGCCTTTGGACAATGCCAGCGAGTAGAGTTTCCTGACTATCTCCATGCTCCACCCTGACTCTCCTGGAATTCACTCCTCTTCTCCAGGGCCACAACTCCCAACATCAAATCACATAGAATCCTCTGACCAGATCCTCCTAGAGGCAAACTGCGCTCCCTAAGAGCTGCTTTTCACCATGAAAGCCTGAAGGCCAGGGCCTGTACCCTGCAATGAAGTGTTCAACAATCTACGGTAAAAACAGAAAAAATAAGGAAAACTTTAATTTTTTAAAATAAAGCCCCACATGTCAACTCAGGAATCTGACTTTATTCGGAGAGCATACTCTTTTTACATATCTGATGTTAAATTGTTTCATACTTTATGAAAATGCAATAGTAATTGGATTTTCTCAATGTCTGTACTGGCAAAATCAAAAGTTAGCAATCAAATTGGAGTTTTCAAGTTGAAGTAAAAAATACATACTGCTTTATAAAATTCACATATCTGCCACAGCATCTGTTCATACTTATTACAAATGCTTCTTTGTATAAATGAGTGTCTCTGTAGACTCCAGGCCCTGTGACAGTAGAGATCATCCTTATTCATCTGGACACCAGGATCTGTTGTAGCACGTGTTTAAAGAATATTCTCTACAGAATGGATGGAGGGAAGAAAGGTAACAAAAAGGTAAGAAAAGTATTAGAAATATTTTCTTTTAATCTTCTTTTCTTCTGGACATAATTTAAGAAATGTAAAAGGCTCCTCCCCCAAAACAATATGGTACTTCAAGAAATCAATTTTTGTCTATAACAAGAATTTTAGTCTTATTTGTCTGCTTGTTACTATCTATCCATATCATGTATATGAAATGTATATATATATATGTATGTATATGAGGTAGTTTATTCAATAAAGTAAAACTCCACCTGTATAATTGAGAGAATACTTTGTACTTAAAAAACATAAACATAATTTTTAAAATAAAGTAATAATAATGCTAGCATTTATTCTTATGATATTTATAAAATTTACTAATTTTTTTAATGTGTTGCCTCATTTGGTTCTCAGGAGACTCAGTGAATTAAGTATGAAATCCACTTCCTAGATGGAAGGATCAGGGAGCCTCATTTCTGAAGTGGCAGAGTGGAAACTTAAAGCCATGTATTCTATCCTCAAGCCTAGTGTTGTGTTTTGTTTTTTCCCCTGATAGCAGCCATGCACCAAACAGGGACACAATGCGAGCAGAACAGTGTCTTTGTCTCCTAGAGTCCACTCCCTCGTGCATGCAAAGTCCCCTTCCACCACATGAGAAGGAACATTTCTTTGTGGATATTGTTTAGATTTGTCAGTGTATGGTGATAATAAAAAGCAAACTGCTTTCTATTATTATTGTTTGTAAATTCTGGATTGATAATGCATCATTCCCCTTTTCCTGCACCCTGGGAGGCAATCACTGCCCCACCATTGGTACACCCATGTGTGTTAGGCAGGCAAAGTCAATTGTTATGGCAAATTCCTCTAAATATCAAGGGATTTTTTTTTGCACAATAATAGTTTATCTGTCACAACACAGTGTAACATAGGTCTTTAAGGGCTCAGCTTCATGCAGTCTTTTAGAAATCTAAGCTCTTTTATCCTGTGCCTCTGTACCCTTTAAATCCTATTCTGTCTATTCAGCCTGTGGATGGTGAAAGAGAGCACGAAGAATCATGAAGATTTTAAGGGTCAGGCTTGTGAGTGGCATCCATGCTGCTCAGGAAGATGACACAAAGGAAGTTGGGAGATATGTCCTACATCTATACCCTGGGGGGAGAGGAGCATTGGGTTTGGTGGACAATGTTTTTGCTACATCTTGTGCCCAGGCTTTCTTCACTCCCAGGGCAAGGCTGATAAACAGGCAGGTTCCTGGCCCTGCTGGATACCTGCTAATCATGCATTTGGCAAAAAATTTTAGAAGTCATTATTGAAATATAAGCACTATTTTTCTGGCTTTCCCCATGCTAATGCACGTGAATGATCAACATCTGAAAAAAATCAACTTACTTTTTGATCATTTTATAGTTTACAAAAATGTTCATATCAATTTTCTTATTTTAGCTTAACTGTTACCTTATAGAAAGTGAAGATCTATTTCTCTCCCCATTTTATGCATGAACTATCGACACTCAAGAAGGTTAATGGTATGTACCCCTCATCTAGCAGCTGACAAGTACTCTCAAAACATTTGATGTTCTGTAAAGGGTAAGTGTGTCAGGCACTTTCTAGTTTACTGACCAATATTTGTGCACCCAGGTTCTTTATTAAAAATAATTCTCATTTCATTCATATTTGCAGCAGATGGTAGTTATACAGCACAGTTCAAGGCAGTAATATAAAAGTAAGAGTCCCTTTTTAAAAGGGGATGGGTAGAACTGATTCTGCCTTCTCTTTTCTTCTTATATTGATCAAAGACTGCCAGATCTGCAGACCTGATTCAGTGAAGTAAGGGATGTTGGAATATGATACAGATGCCCCATGCTCCATGGGCCAGAGCTGATACTAATGGGCATGGGGAGAAAGCTCCCACCCCATACACAGCACTCACAAAAGAGCGAGAGCTGAGGATTGTCAGGGCTCTGGGTACTGGCCTCTGGTATCTGTCCCCTCCTGCTCTCAGAGCAATGGCTTTTAATTTGCTGCTCTCTCCCTTATAGGGATCTTGAAGCACTCTATAAGCATTTGGCTTATTAATCTTCATAACCTCTCTGAACACCCCTGTAAAGTTATCAAGGGGCAAAGGAAAGAGCAGCAATAATTATCCTTATTTCACAGACATGGAAGATTGTGACAGGAAAGTGGTTCAATTAAGTTCTCTGATGAGTTGTGGCGAAAGATAGAAAAAGGACCCCAACCTTCAGAAAAAAGACATCCATTCCTCATCCCCTGGACCACTATTTTGCTTTTATGACTTCCTGACTAAGGGTTTCTTAAAAACGTCTGGGCTTTCTGACAGGTGAGTCAGCAACCACAGATGTGCAGGTTACATTCAATGACATCTATCTGCCTGTGTCCAGTGTCACAGTCTTTGAGGGGAAGCATGAGAGCTGTACATCCCAAGGTAGATGAAGCCAGAATGACCCAACCCCATGGGAAGTTGAAACTGAAATATAAAACAGGGCTCATAGAACTCAACTTCTCCAGGTAGAACTTATTGGTTAATAACATATTTTTTCAGTGGGTGAAATTAGTCTCTTTGCAATATCAAATTTAAAATGGGCAAAGGGTACAACAACAAAGTCTTTACCCAACTCTTGGGTACTTTCTAGGAAATATGCACATGCTCCTTAAGCTATGTTGGCTGAAGGCGAGCCAGTCTTTAACAACTCTATACTTAAGGAAATTTGTGGAGATCATTCTGTGATGGGGGAAGAAATAAGGCCTAGATCAAGGACGTTTCCCCATTCATATTCCTAAATCAGACACTGAAGTACATTGATCAAAGCCTCTACACTCTTCCCCTTTCTTTCCAACCCATCCTTTGTGCTCGGAGATAATATCATCTTTCAGATTTTGCATCAGGCAGAGAAGTTCACCAAACTAAGGGCAACAATCTGAGAAATTACATAATGTGAGACAACGGAGAGCAGGAACCAAGTAGGAATCTCTCATTGCTGAATCCCCTCTAAATCCCTCTCGGTTCCTGCAGGTGAGCTTTTTGAAATCTGATCTCTGTCATCCCTCTAGTCTCCTGCCTTTAGCTATATTAAAATCCATGTCATTTCCCAAGTATGCCATGCGCTTTGTCATTTTATTTCCTCTGAGTGAGATGCTTTTTTCCCTTATACATTCTCTTTTTATACTTAATTCTACTCCTGACTCCTATTCATTCTTCAGTTTATATGTCATTTCTTTTTAGAAGTCTTTTTTTTCCTCCCTAAATCTGGATTAAATACCCCTCCACCATGCTCTTTGACACCTAATATGTGTGCCAAAAGTATTTGCTAAATAAATACTAAGTTCAATGTTCCAATATTTTAAAAAATTAATATTTAAGATACATTTTAAGAGAATCATCAAATCATAGAAAAACTAAATAAAAAGCAAAGACAATCTTCATCCAACACATTTTGGTAAACCTTTATCCAGTAATACCATTTCTGGGAAACTTCTTTAAGAAACTAGTCTGAAATTCATAAAACAAAGTTTGGCAAGAGGATATTAATGGCAGCACTATTTATAACCATAAAACTTTTAAAGCAATGTAAATTTTCAAATATAGAATTAAGGATATGTTGTGGGTGGGATTTTAATTATCTATTAAAATTCTTTTTATGAAGAGTTTTCAGTGACAATGAGAATGCTCATACTGTAATTTTAAACGAAGAAACTAGGCTATAAAATAATATATAGTACCCAATAAAATTTTAAATCTTAAAAAAAAAACCCCAAATAACCACAGATTTGAAATAAGAGAGAACAGGGGAAAACCGATATTAAAATATTTTGAGTGGTAGAGCTATGCATAATTATTTTTCATTTTACATTCTTTAATATATTTTAAAATATGATAGGCTAGCATGAAAAATTAACTTCACTAAATATGATTACTTTACAAAGAAAACCCCTATATTCACAACTTCCACAAAATATGTAAACAAAATCCACATACATATACACAGCAAACTAGCAGTAATACCTAACTGAATTTTAAAAGGCATAAATTGACTAATAGTTTAAAAATTAATGATTTTATCTTCTTTCCTGGCAAGGCTTGTGTATTTTTTGTGTAGCTCAACTGGCAATAGATATAAAAGTAACATACTTCAGGACAATTTCTTAACTAGTTTATAGCGGACTTCTGTTGTTTTTTTCCTGCCCAACATTTCTTCCATGTTATTTGGAGATGACATCTTGATCTTTCTTCAGGGACCACTTGTACTATCTTTTCAGTCTCTGGGGTTTGAGTGGGGATGGGCACAGAACTCAGATCAGTCAGTCATTTTATTCCATTCCCAGGAACAGAAATTCATCTAGAGATGGGAATAAAGTCAAGCAGGTAAAGGTTAACAATTCTTACCGTTTGACTGAAACTCCCGGGAAAGGGATGCATATTTTCCTAGGAATCAGCAATGGGAAGAGCTGTGAAGACTAGAGCTGTAGGGCTCTGCCTTTGCCAAGAGGTGGAGAAAACCTGCAGGAGAATGACACTGTCACAGGGAGCAGAGCTCAGAGATGGAGAAATGGATGTGTGGGGAGCGAGTGATACACAGAGAGAAGAAGTGAGAGATAAAGAGAATTCCAGTCATTTAAATTCTTGGATCCATTTGTGTCTGAAATAACTTGACATGCTACATTTTCTGTTTTTGTTTCAGCTACTTTGAGTTATATTTTTATCCGTTATATTCTATTCTATATTTCCGTGCAATCGGAAGAATTCTAATTCTTTACATTATTCAAGTGCTTCACAGATTGGTTTCTCTTCTTCTACCCATAAACATAGCCATCTACAGAGACAGTCAAAGAAAAAGGAAGCTGCAAATGTTCCAAGTGGGAAAACATAAAGAGGAGTCAGCCCATTCTGTTAAAGTTATCTGTCCTGTGTTGCCATATCATTGAGGTTTCTGATCATATTTGATGGCTTCACAGTCACCAACCTTCGGCATACAGGTTCAAATATGTAAAACACCTTAGATTTTGACATTCCTTAGGTAATATATTCCACTACATTCCTAACTCTGCAGAATATTTTTCTTCTTTTAACATTTATATTTTATGTCGTCAGTAGTTTTCTAAACGTTCTTTTCAAAGAGTGTTGGTTTCTTATGATTAATTGCCCAATTATGATATTATTTTATTGAATTCGTATTAAAATATCTATTTTGTCATCTTTTAAATAGATTCTTATTTACAGTGTCTTGGAGCCCCTCCCTCTGTGATTCGTTGTTATATTTTGCTGTCTTGAAATGTTTACATCAAAACATTATTTTTATTACCTTAAATGGAGACTAAGTGACAAAATATCTTCTTTACGAAATAAATTTTTTCCACATTTACTACCAAAATTAAATGTGAACTATCAGAGCTGAAGATCTGAGAATATTTATGCATAAATGTAGGCATGTGATTTTAGGCTCCTAGATGATGAAAAGAAAATAAACACCCACAATCTCCGTGTAAGCTGCTAAGAATTTAATATGGCTCTTTCTTTGAACTATGTTTTTTCCATGAGATTATTCAATTAGTTCCTTAAATAATAAATGACTACTCAGTGAAACGCCAAATGCCAGATAATTTTCCTGCAAAATTTCAACCGAAAAAATAAAAAGTTTTCCCCTGAGACACTAGTCAGAAGGTACTGTGAATGCAGCACCTGGGGTGAACAAGGGTAATAAAGTTTATAATAATTAATTCACAGCAGCTATTCTCTAGTGATCAAAGATTGAATCATATGCAAATGTGGTTTTAATTTCCTCTTTTAAATGAAGAAAAAGCAAAACTATAAATCACATATCCAGTTCTGCCATAAATCTCATTTGTTCCATTGCTTGCTGACAGTCTGAAAGAAATATTTTATTCCTTTCATTCCTTGTCCATATCAGGTTAATTATATTTTATTCTTTCCAGTAATAAGTAAACACAGGACATGCAAACTCTGAAGTCTTTAGCTATGATTTCTCTGCTGCCCCCCAAGATTGACAGTGAAAGGAAATCAGACACAAAAATAATATTGGTTTGTCTCTATGTATTGTAGTTTACATTCCGAAAGGGATAAGATACATGCACCACTACACTTGAGGAGCATCTTACAGAAATTTGTGGGTTGCAGTGGAAAAAAGTCTCTAGCAATCTCTAGTTTTGGAAGATAGTTTTTTTTTTTTTTTTCAATTTTGAAGCCCTGAAACTTTCCAGACACTAAATTCGTTTCAACAGTTCTTTGGAAATCCTTATACCCATCAATAGGATTCCCTGACAAAAAGCTAAAAAGATATGAAAATACCCTAAACTATTTTTTTTTTTTATCTTCTAGAAACCAAGCTTTTCTATAAGGGCTGAGATGCTTCAGATACCAAGAGAGAGTAAGGATTTTGAGCCAAATTTGTGAGATATTTTCTTTTCTCTCCCAATCCTACTCTTCCTTTGAAGTTTTGCAGACTTATGCATAATCTTCTCTTTGTTTATACTTTCCACTGTTTGATATATTTTTGTGGATACATAGTTTTTTTCTATGGAAATGGCTCTGCTTGATGTAATAATGTCATAACAGGTAATGCAGATGATTTTCCCTTTCCCTCTAAACTAATGGTTTTGCCCCAGTTACATATTGATATGCAGAATTAGATGTACAACTGTCCCAGGAATAATGAAAAACTTATGCAAGATGTCTTTGGTCTTTTATATTTAGACCAGTTTAATAGAGAAAAGTATTAGGATTTTGATCACAATGTGGTGCAAATTTATGTTTGTTGATCATAAATTTGAAAGCAAGATATGACTCATCTTGAACTTATAAAGATATGAATTTTTGTATAATATCCCCCAAAGTCATAGCTCATCATTTTGTAAGCAGGGAAACAACTTTCAGAAAAGGAGTCATAGATTGCAATTCTACTCTCAATCTTTTTGCTATGTCTTATTGTGTAAATCATCTGATTTATTAACTTCTTTGGCTTTCCCTCAGGGAAAACAGTCTTTTCTCCCCACTTACTCTCAAGGAAAATGTTGAACATTGTGGACATTTGCTAAGATAATATAGTTTATTTGAAAGAACACCAAACCAAGAGCAGAAGTGTCTAGGTCAAATTATTTTAATTTATCTTCTTACTGGAGATAAATTCCTCAATATATAGTCACATCTCTGGGTTTCTATTTCCTAAAGTATAAAATGAGGGATTTTAAGTAGTGAAAGTCTAAATTTCTTCCAAAATAAAATAAACTATGATAGAGCTTTGGCTTTCTTCTCTCCTTTTATGAGAAGCAGGCTGAGACAAATTTGAGATGAACAAATGTACATATCGGGTAAAACATAAAATCGTATCACATAAAATATATATCAAGCAATGTTCTTGGCAACAAACACATACAAATAGCTCGTGTAACCTTCATTATCATCTTCCTTGCTAGGTAACATTATTATTTGCATTGTACAGATGAGGAAACTGAATCACAAAGAATCAAACAGAATAGCTTGGCCAAAGTCTCACAGCCAATTAGTGTCAGCATCAAGCTTGACACACACAGGCAGTTTGGCTACCTAGTTTATGTTCTTAAACTCTTAGTTATAATGTTAGATCTTCTCACTGAAATATGATAGTCCAAGATCTTTATAAAAGTGGTAAGTTCTTGCATTGCTCAGAAATATCTGAAAGACTACCTCTGGCCATGAGCCTCTATAGTGATATCTTGCCTTCAAAGCATAATGCCAGACGTCCCGTCTCATCATCATACCTTCTTTACAAGGAAATAACTTGCTCCTAATGACAGAGCCACATATTGATAGAGAGTTATCTGTGTGTTTTGGTTTGTTGCAGCTAATTCATTTTAGTCATGGGAAATGATCTCTCTGATATTTGCTGTACTCTAATTTCCTGAACAATATGTCCTTTCTTTCCATGTGTCTCCTTTGGAAGGCCTTCCTGAGGTTTCCTGTGTTGTAATTCCTGTGGATTTTGCAAAGTGGTTGTGTGATGTTCGAGACTTGAGGCAGAGTAAGAAAATGTTAACCACTTACTTCTCTCATAGGAGCAAGGATGACTTGGATGACGATAACAATAATGAGAATGGTAAAGAATAGAAGGATTTTAAAGAATCTATATACAATACAAAGTTGAAGCATTTGTTTCCATTTTGGAAGGTTTACTATAACAGCAGTATAATGCATTGTAGGGGAAGAATACTTGAGTTAGGAAGACCGAGTCGGAAATACAGCAGTAATCCAGATGACAAGTAATAGTGAACTGAATGGATGCGACGGCTATAGGAATAGAAAAAAATTGAGTAAATTTGAGAAGTGTTACCAAACATAAAATAGATAGCTAGTGGGAAGCAGCTGCATAGCACAGGGAGATCAGCTCTGTGCTTTGTGACCACCTAGAGGGGTGGGATAGGGAGGGTGGGAGGGAGGGAGATGCAAGAGAGAAGAGATATGGGAACATATGTATATATATAACTGATTCACTTTGTTATAAAGCAGAAACTAACACACCATTGTAAAGCAATTATACTCCAATAAAGATGTTAAAAAAAAATTTGAGAAGTGTTAAAGAGATGAACTTGCTATAACTTTGCAATTGGTTGTGTTTGTGGGGATGAGGGAAAAATACACTGTCAAAGTAATACCTACACTTTTAACTTCAGAATTGGAAGAATGGTGGGCAAATTACTTCACCTATCTGATCTTCTGCATACTCATATGTGAAGTAGAGATGCATACCTGGTGATCATATTAGAGCATTCCAGTGAAAGGACGTGAAAACTCCCAAAAAAGAGGCAGAAAGAGGTAACACTTACTGAGGAGAAAACATTCTTATTTAATACACTTAATTTATTGAAAAATAAAATGTTATCTTAGCACATAAGAAGTGTGAGAAGGCTTCACAAATAGGTGACAATACAAACAAAATGCAAATGGGCATGAATGTGTATGACCAGCTCCTATTCGTTTTTGGAATCTAAACAGCCAGAACATTAATAGTCAGAAGTAATTTTAATTTAAGCCTCATTCTTGTGAAAAATAGACAAATGATAACTAAGTATACTTCTCGTAAGAGATAAGAATTTGAGAAACTTCATGTCTTACTGAACACAAGACCATGCTTATATCACTAAAGTAGGCAAGGGGATCTCAAACTAGGTATGCTCCTAGAAAGACCTTCAATACTCACAATCTAACCATCATTACCTGTGCATTGAGGCTACTCTCATTATTTCTCTGTGTTTGGAGGCTGGAATGCAAAAGAAACACAGGGTGACAGTAGAAAGCATTTGTTGGCTATGGCACAGCCATCTCCAGAGATCTCTAAACAGCTCTATTGAGAAGAGTTGGCATGCCTAACTGCTCACTCACCCAGTTCTATTCCTTAAGAAATGAGTAAATTTCTACTATGTAAAATTACTGAATGTTAAGGTTTATTTGTTACAGAAGCTAGTTTTATTCTAATATACTCTACACTTTACAAATTTATTTATCCCCTTCCCCCACCAAAACACCCCTGTCTTAGGATCTCCCTAAGAGTCTGGATCCTTGATGGAATCCCTGAACGGCTGAAGCAAAGCCAGAATTCACCTACTTCTACACATTTTGCTATATGAAATAGATATACTCCTATTTGTTTCCTATTACTTTGATTTTTCTGTTATTTGAAGCCAAGAGCACTTCCAGATGATATAACATTAGTGAAGACAGCTGAAAAAATTCAGTCTCAAAGGTGGAATTCTATATGACAATTCTTGGTTATGTCAAGCTGAAATTAGCTCATTTTGTATGAGTTAAGCAAGTACCAGCTCTGTTCAAACAGGAATTACAAGAGTGTCATTGTTTTTGTAGGAAATGTAGCTTTTTAATCAAAATGTGATGTTTGTATCTCACCAACTTCTGAAACAAAATATGGTTGTAGAAATACTTTTGTCGAAGACATAAGATTAATTTACTATCGAAATGCTTTATTAATTATTTAACCTATTGGTTAACATTTTATTCCTTGAATTAACCAATTCTATCAAGCACCCACATCTATCTAAATAAGGGCCTTGCTCTGAGAGTTTAGGGTTGCAGGAAGTATAATGAGTTTGAAGTCAGACATTCCTAAGTTTGAAGCCCAGCTTGGGTCTTCACTTCTTATGTGACCTCAGGAAGTTTAATTAAGGCTTTGACACTCCACTCTTCATCTTGTCCTTTATCCCCACGTTATAGATTTGGTGCAAGGATAAGGTGAGACAGCATATAAAAAAATGCCTAGTTCAGTTCCTAGACCTGAGGAGAATACATGGATGTGTGTTCTGTTCTTCTGAGAGAGTTAACATTCTTTACGTGGGTGACAGGACAGACCACCAAGTTCAAAGGAAGTATGGATAGAACACTGTGAGGGTGCAGAGACAGCTTGGGGGTGAAGGCAGGAAAAGGAAGCATGAAAAAGATGACTTATGAACTGAGCTTTGGAAAAAGGATTTTATATGAACATGTAAAGATGCACGGATGTGTCTTCCATTGCCTCTTAGAAGGAAATCTCTCACTTCTCAGCCAGCAAAGTGATACATCTTTTTCAGTATTAACTGCACATCAGTTTTGTTAATGTACTGGATGATTTGAGTTCTTCCTTACTATCCCTCATTATTTGCTGTCTTGCCCAATTTAACCTCATCCATCTGAAAGCTGGGAAATTGTGTTTAGATTCTTTTTCATTGTTGTTTGGGTTAAGCAGGCCTGAAAGTGTTGAATCCTTAATGACCCATCTTCATTATGTGCGGAAATCACATAACGCAGTGTACCAGCATGGCATTTAACCTTAAATTTTAACTCCATTATTTAGTCATTAACCTTATGTTTTATATGACCTCCATTCTTAGGATGATCCAAAGAGGCTCACTCTTACATTATTAAGGGATAAATTAAATAAAATTCAACAAAATTTCCCAAGTGCCTATCATGGTGGGCCAGGTACTTTACATATTCATCTTTGTATCCCCAAGCCCTGGTATACTAGCATAAATTAGGCACTCAATACATATTTTTAATGAATAAATGCTAGGGGCTCTGAAGGATACCAGCATGAATATAATACTGTTTTGACACTCAAGGATTTTTAAAAATTATTATGAAGGTGTCTAAGTCCATTTAGGCTGCTACAAAAAAAACCCCACTAACTATTGTCTTTTAAATAACAAACATTTATTTCTCATAGCTCTGGAGGCTGGAAAGTCCAAGATTATGGTGCCAGCAGATTCAGTGTCTGGTGAGAGATCATTCCTCATGGAGAACATTTTTCTCATTGTAACTTCACATTGCAAAAAGGGGTCTCTTTTATAAAAACACTAATCCACCCTCATGACCTAAGCATCTCCAAAAGGCCCCACTCCCTGATACCATCACATCAGATATTAGATTTCAACATATGAATTGGGGGGTGTGTGTGTGAAAATATTCAGTCTATAGCAAAGGGCTAAATAAAACATATCAGAATAATTCCTCATGTCCAATTATATATGAAGAGACACAAAGTAGTATAAGAATTAGATGATTAAAAGGGTAGATGCCAACTGGTTGGTAAAGGAGAACCAGAAGACTTCACGCAAAAGGTATTGTTAAAGAAGAATATCAACACGTGATTAAGGAAAGAATACTTTGAAGTCCTGATGTACAATTCAGATACATTACTGCATTGTCTTTGTAAGAGAAGACCATGGCTTTTATGTCAGTATTCTTCCCACATTTTAAAGACATGAAAGAATCCCAGACATATAGTAAACAGTAAATAAAGACTGTATAGTTTGTATATTACATAGACTGACCTGATTGATAAGATTAACCAACTGTTATGAAAAAGATGGGTCAACCTAGTAAAATTCATTTGTTGTTGTTGTCATTTGCTGTGGTTTTTACAGTCAAAGGGAAATTACACAGACAAAAATTATATTTTCTCAGTATTACTTAGTACTCTAATGGAAATTATCCTAAACATTCTACACAAGTTAGAAGAACCTTCACATCAAGCATAAAGTAAGGTGCTTGGAATTGCAAAATCTGGTTTCAAATCCAGATCCATCATTTTCTACCAATGTAAATTGGTGTAGGTTATTTGCCCTTTCTCAGCCTTTGTTTCAGTATTACTAAAGTAGCAATAATAACCTCTACCTCAATGGCTGTGTGTAAATATTAAGTACGTAGCAAATTTCAGAACCTTAGTGATCTAAAAAAATGTAGGTTCTTTGTTTTTTTAATAAATTTATTTATTTTATTTTTGGCTGCATTGGGTCTTCGTTGCTGGGTGCCGGCTTTCTCTAGTTGCGGAGAGCAAGGGTTACTCTTCGTTGTGGTGTGAGGGCTTCTCATTGCGGTGGCTTCTCTTGTTGGAACACAGGCTTTAGGTGCGTGGGCTTCAGTAGTTGTGGCACGTGGGCTCGGTAGTTGTGGCTCACAGGCTCAGTAGTTGTGGCACACGCGGCATGTGGGATCTTCCTTGACCAGGGCTGGAGCCCGCACCCCCTGCAATGGCAGGTGGATTCTTAACCACTGCACCACCAGGGAAGCCCCAAAAATGTAGGTTCTTTTATATCGGTTACTATGCCTCGGTTTTCAAGTAATAGACATTTCTAACTCAAATTAAAGAATAAAGAAATTTCTTATCACATATAACAAAAAGCCCAGGGAAACATATTTTAACTTGGATTATTCAGGAGACCAGATTCTTTCTTTCTACACTTATATTCTTAATGAATTGCTTTTGTATGCTGTCAGGTTAGCCTTGATTACCCTCACAGCTCAGTATGGCTGCATCAGTTCCAGACATAATATGTAGACAGAGAAAGGGACAGAGACATAAAGTGACTGTCTTTCCCAGTGTCTCAACCTTTTGATGAACAAACATTTTCTGGAATAAACCTAGTACCTATGTTTCCTGTGTCTTTGGCCAGAAAGGAGACGTATGCATGCCTATAAGTCATTTGCCAGGAAGAGAATGGGATTATTTTTATTAGTATGAATGTCACTTGGGATGGAGTGGACTTTGAGAAGTCAAAAAACATCACTACCATCAAGTGTGATTTTCGAGTTTGAATTTTTAGTTTTATTTCACAAACCTGGTAGCCAGGTTTGAATTTATTTTTTTTTAAAGTAGCTTATCAACAGGAATAATTTGCTAATGAAATATTTTTCAAATGCATGTGAAGCCTATTGAAATATTTGTTTCTATGCAATAAAAATAGTCAATTCTACTTATTCAATGGAGAAAAATAGTCTTCTTAGCATTATAAACTTTAGGCAAGCACTAAAAGATAAAAATATAAAATTGAATCTTCTAAATAATTCTAAACAAATTACAGCAGATGGACGATCTCTCTCTCTCTCTCTCTCTCTCTCCAAAGCTATTTTCCAAAAAAAATCCATTGACTCCTCTGTGTACTTTTTGTGTATTTTACATAGGTTCTCCACCATATATGTATTTGATTTTTATGAAGTAGTGTTCTGTACCATGAAATTGCATTTAACCAGAGATGAAATTTGCATTTTGAATTTACTCCCAAAGAGACCTGACATCATTTAATATCTAAAAGTGGATTCAGTAAGTTCTAGCAGCATCTCAGGAGCAGGGTCTTACATGCCAGCCATTTACTCATACTATGTGTTCCCTCTGCACTTTTCATAAAGCTTTAATGTTAAAAGAAAACTGTACTACAAGACAATGCATAGGCAATCATAATTTAGTAGAGGTATTATGATCTTAAAATACTACTTACAATACATAGATGAAGTTCTACGAAGAATTTGACCTTTTATGAGGAAAAAGCAGAATACAAAAAGCCCAAATGCGTCCTCTTGGATTTTAACATATTGGTCTATTTTTACCAGATGTTTTTATTTTAGTGATTTTTTTTTTGGTTCCATATAAATAACAATATTTTCCTCCAACTGTAGAAAGAATGAATATTCATGGAAAAAAATAGGCCGTGAAACATTACATTTGGCATTTCTGCTCAGTGCCAAGGTGTAGTGATGTCGCAGGAATGTTGCAATTTATTAATATGTTCATTCCACTGAATGACCGACCGTAAGTTTTTCCTTTTATGGATGAAATTTCCCCATCCCAATTTTATCTTTATTTTTTTTTTCATACGCTATGCCTCTATAAACCACATAACCCACCCAAAACTTCTAATGATTTACATACCTCACCCCCGATGTTTAAAACCATGTAGGAAAAAATAAAGCAGCAAGACCAAACAGTTAAACCATTAGTATTGTGACCGTGACACTCATTGGAAGAGTTTGTATTTCCTAGTGAGTAGCATAAGTTTGGGGATTGTAAATCAATATTACACCTCCTTATAACTCAGGATATGCCGTGATATTTTGAGATCACAGAACGAATGTTAGTTTATATATATTCAAATAAACTGCATTTAAAATAATCAGGTGTTGTGGTAGGAAAAATAAATCTCAGAAAATAACACTCTTATGGGCCTAGACTACAGTGTACATGAAGATTATTACTCATCCATTATATTTTCACGTTATCACATCAAGAGAATGAAGAGAATAATAATTATCTGGAATTTTAGACTTAATTAGAAATATATCTGACATTTAAAAATTAATAAGACAAAATTTAAATGCTATGTTTAGTCAACTGAGTTTAAGATTATAGATATTACCTATAATTTACTTGTAGGGAAGTAGGAGATGACTGTTATTTTGTAGGGGGAGACAGAAGATGGCAATAAGTGAAGGGTGACAAGTGAAGCCTAATTAATTTTTCAAAAAGAAATCTCAGAGGATGGTATTATATTGGTGCCTTCAAACATTCATGTTAGTGTTGCAGCATTTAGAAATATTGGATTGTCTGACTCATATAATTCAACAAGTAAGAGAAAGAACCGTATAAGCCAACCACCAGAAAATTCATTTCTGAAGGGACATTCCTTCCAAATGACCAGAATTATTCCATCTCTCATCCAGGGAGTACCCATCCTAGTTTGTAGTTTCATGGGAAATTGGATTACGAGTATTTGGAATGTTGCTTGGAGAACATGGAGACAAAGCAAAAGCAAGTGGTGAATTTGGCCAGGATGAGTAGGTACCACTCTAAGGTGATTGGACACTAAGTCTCCTTTTTGGACACTGCTAAGGCTGGTTATACAGTGTGGTTCTTTGGAAGTCATTTTCTAGTTCTTTCAGCCAACCACATCTTCTAATTCACAGTCTTTCTCCAATATAAATCATTAGTTGGCCACTTTCAAATTTAAATCACTGCCCAGGTATGCCACTTAAATTATTTCTACATCACCTTCAGTGGTGTTTTGGATGTTCCCAACAGTTTTAAGCCACATATTTACAATCTCAGGTTATTGTCAAATTTGCCTGATAATATTCAAAGTCCCAGAGAATCACTTTATTTATTGGTTTATTTGTTTGTTTACTTATGTATTTATTTATTTATTGTAAGATATCCACCCCCAAATCATCCTCTTTTTCTCTTTGAAACCACTCATTTACTTCTTTTCCTTACTGTATTTCTCTTTTTTTCTATGTCTATTTCCTAATAATAAAGCTGCTGATGATAATTAAGATCTACTGCTTAATTACTAGTATCTCAAATGGCACAACTCCGATACCGATGAGGCCAGGATCTGAAATCATGTTTGTATGACCCAAATGTCTATAAAGTAATCATTAAGTAAACAAAAAGCAAACAAAATTGCCATTAAACCTATAATTATAAATAAAAATAAGTAATTATAGTAAGTGGTAAATATGCCAAGTTAAATAAATTTTTCTTTAATAAAATACATATAACCAAATAATGAATTCACAATGAAAGGGTCACTGGTTGCTTCTTTCAGCTTTTGCTGAAATTGCCAAATGCACAACAATTTCAGGGAATAGTGTATAGGATTGATAAACTTCAGGAAGTAACAGTACTATTATCCCTACAACAACATTATGAATTGTTCCTTCTCTGTCTCTCAATGATCTTGTCATCCATCTTTCACAGAATCTATTATCCTACATAAATTTTATTTCAAATACCTTATTCTTTTTGAGCCCCCAGCTCTCCAGATTAACTGATAATCTTGCTCCTATTTCTTGTGCATACAAATACAAATGAATGAATGGTAAAGAGCCACCTAACTGCTCACATTTCATCTAGAACATTTGCAACAAATGAATTTTATCTTAGCATTCTGAAATAATTTAATCTCTTTGAGCCAAAGAAAGTAAACTCATCATAACGTATGAAGAAAAGAAACAGTCCAGAATACTGCAAGTAGACAAATGAAATAATATATTTTTTAAAAAAGAGATGAATATTGCTTTCAAAAAATAATATGAGAAGTTTATTACCAAATCTAGGTAAATGTGATAATGAGTGTTATGAATTTTATTGTATATGTAAATTGTATATATAAAATTATTTATTTTACATATACATTTTACATAAGTTTTAAAATTTATTAAAATTATGTTTGAAAGTAAAATATACCAAATTTGAAAAATATAGTAAAGTGTAAAGCCACTAACACATACATACATACATACATAAAACAAAGCGAACATAAAAACCCTATCTCACAGCTGTAGATTTGTCCAGAATCATTTGTCCACTGCTCTCCCTTGCCATTGTTACCTTGCAGAGTAGATTTTTCCAGACCACTGACTTGTTTATGTGACTACTTTTAGTCAATGAAATATGAATGGCTTGATTATGATGCTCAAGCAGAAGCTTTTAAAAACAGTGCAAGTTTTTGCCAGTCTTCTTGCTTTCTTGGAATGTGCGTTGGACTGCATCAATGGAATGCCCACCACCAAAGAAAACCCAGAAAGTGCTCTTTCAGAGGAGACCTAAATCTGATCTGCAGACTAAAGCCAGGTTCAAGGGAGACCAGTTAAGACCAGTAGGACCATGGATGCTTTGGGATTCTTTGAGGCACAACACTCAACATCTATATAGTGTGAGTGAGAAATACATATTTGTGGTTGTAAGCTAACAATGTTTATGTTTGCTTTTATTGCACATATGTTAGTAAATGCTGACTCATACATGTTTTATCCCATCTTTTTTCTCCTGCACCAAGCGGGGCAGGTAGGAAAGAATCACGGTAAAATATTTTAATTTATTTTTATACAGAAATTTTATTGCTTATATCTTTTATTGCATAGTTGAGGTAATATCTTGAAATACAATTTTCTAATGTGATATTTTTATTTAACATTGTCCATGATAGGGTATTTCCATAAAGCCTATTTGTACAGGGTGAATACTATTCTATCATATAAAGACCCATCATTCCCTTATTATTAGACCACTAGGTTGTTTCCATTTATAGATGACACTGGAATGTTCACCTTTGACCTTAAACTTGTACTTTTATTACAGGCAATAAGGAGATTAGAGTTTCCTAGAATGTAATCCATTAGTCAAAACAAGTATATATGTTAAGCTTGATGATGCACATTGTTTTTGTCATCCAGAAATTTTGAACCAGGTCACTCTTCCATCCAGTATATGAAATTTCACTTTTTGCTGTACTCTCATCACTGTTAAGAAATGAGATGTCTAAACATATCCTAATTGTATAGGCATAAATGGAATCTTGTTTTAATTGGAATTAGAATTTAATTTTAAAATATTAAGTTATAAGCATTAAAAGAGAAAGGGCTGCTCATCAGGAGTCAGACTGGGATTATAGTGAATAGTTTATGTCACATTAATATACACCACACGGACTTGGTTTACTTTGGAGGAGAGCATCACAGAAATGGTATGCAAGGGATTCCTGGAGACATAATGCATTAGCATTTTGAAAAATCATTTTACAAAGCTCTTTGTGAATGAAATTGAGAAGACATGTATTTAAGAATATTAGGAATAGGTAAGTTTGTAATAGGTTAGTGATTCAGGTGTGGTTCCACCAACAACTAGAGAAATTTTGAAAATTTAGTTTAAGTTGTTACAATGATTTAAAGATGTCATAGATATATAGTAGGTGGGGGCCAGGAATGACACATTTCTTTTATTGCACAGAATGGCTCTTCACAAAAGGAGGTTGTCCCAAATGCTGGGCACAATTTCCTTGAGAATCATTGGACAACAGGATATAAATATAGGATCAATAGCAACCTAGATGATCTCTACAAAATCTGTGATAAGACTTTTTTTCTTGGCTCATGTCTGTCTCTCTCTCTTTCCTTCTATCTCTCCTCCTACACACACGTGCACACACACACAGACACACACACGTAAATATTTATTCATGAATTTTATGTGGTGTGGGCAGGAGGAAAGAACTTTCAAGGTAAAGAGAAGTCATCAGGAAAATGAAGAAGATTCTGGGACACACAATTTTGTTGGATACAGTAGTACAACCATAGCTGTCATTTGTCATGAGTCACTCTTCTTGTGACTTTGCCACTTCATGATTTTAAAGGTATGGTGTAGGACTTGTAAAAATATCCCTTTTATTTTTCCAATATTTTAGTTTTTTTTAAACTTAATTCATTCTTTACCCCATCTCCCATTGACAAATCACGTTCCTTTCCCTAAAACAACTCCAAAGTCTATTCTTCAATATCCAACACGTGCTAAGTGGCATTTGTCATAAATACAAAATAATCTCCATATTGCATCCCCAAATCCTGACATAGTTCAGCATTATAAGGAAGGAAGAGACATCAATGTGTTCACAAATTCTGATTCCTTATATTTTAGACAAATAGCTTGCAAAGCTTTTTCTGTAAAGGGCCAGAAAGTAAATATTTTAGGTTTCTGGTGCCATACATTTTCCTGCAACTACTTAACTCTACCATCACAATGTAAAAGCAGACATAGACAATGCATAAATGAATGGGCATGGATGTGTTCTAAGAAGGCATTTTTAATTGAGAATGAAATTAAAATTTCATAGAATGTTCATCACACAATATTATTATTATTTTTATTTTTCTCAATCATTTAGAAAGGTAAAAATCATTCTTAGCTCTCAGAATGTACAAAAACAGGCTGTAGGCTGGATTTGGCTAATGAGCCAGTTTGCCAACACCTGCTTTAGACCTATACTGTTCAACATAGTATCCATTAGCCACATGTCGTTACTGATCATTTGAAATATAGTTAGTGTGACTGAAGAACTAAACTATAAATTTATTTTTTACTTTAAATTTCAAAAAAGAAAGATACTCAATTTAGTTATTATAAAATTTTAAGTGTGTTTGAAAGAACTTGGGTATGTAAATCTACTCTCTAATTGCAAACTTTATGAACTATAAATAGCAATTGAGTATTTATGATTAAAATTTAACACCTGAATTTAAATGTGCTGAAAGTATATTAAATATACACCAGATTTTGAAGTTTTGGTATGGAAAAAAATGTAAAATGTCATTAATAATTTTACATTGAATACCTGTTGAAATGATATTATTTTGAATATATTGGTCTAATTCAAATAAATTTGTCTAAATAAAATATACTATTAAAGGTGCTGTTATTTGTTCTTTTTTACATTATAATGTGGCTATTAGAAAATTTACAATTACATATGAGGCTCCCGTTTTATTTCTATTGGACTGAACTACTCTGGACATATAGCCAGGTCACGTTTCCTGGAGTCTCTTGCAATTTGGTGGGACTATATGACTGATTTCAGGTTGAAGGAATGTGGGAAGTAGAGAAATAGAACACTTTTAAGCTTACCCCATCAATATTTCCATGCTTTCTCTTTTCACTCTCATGCCAATTGATTGCAGAGAACTCAAAAGAAAACTAGGAAGCATTAGAGCATGCTGCACAGAAAAAAATAAGGAACCTGAGTCCTGAGGGTCTACTTAGGGGCCAGCTGTCGCAGAGAATCACCGGACCCAATATCCCTGCCTTGGACTATAATGTGAGCAGTAAATAAACTTTTATTGTGCTAAACCATTGAACGTAGTATATTGTTTTTACTGTAGGTAAGACGACCATTTTTAGACCTGGAAAACTGGAAGAATAGGACTGTGATCTCTGAAAAGGAAAAAAAAAAATAAGCCCTATGTTTGAGGGAGAGAACTCCAAAGACTCACGGAGGGGTCTCCTGGACAGTCTGACTGATATTGATCAGTGAATGTGTGAAAGGAAACCCTCAGAGACCTGGGGAAAAGCCACCTAAAAGAAGTAGTCAGAATAAATTCTGGTGCTCCTGATGTGAGGCAGGAACACTTGTGTTTTCATCAACATGGTGGAAAGATATAGTAATAAATGAGATATGGGGTAGAATTCTCACAAGGGTATTGCCTTAGTCAGAAGGTTAACTTAACTCTAGAATAAATGCTGCTATGGACCCAATCTGAAAACCTTGAAATAATCAGACTAACTCCAAGAAACTTAACTGTGTACAAAGACAAAACAGAACACCATTTAAAGGAATAAGAAATATCCATCAACCAACAACGTAAAAGTTCTGATTCCAGCATAGAATAAAAAATGTCTGGCACACAAAGAAGCAGGAAAATACGACCCATTTAGCAGGAAAAGAAATATTCAATAGAAGCAAACCCAGAAATGCAATGTGATAGAACTAGAAGATATAGACATTATGACAACTACTATTAAAATCCTGCATATGTTTAATAAGGTGGAGGAAAACATGATCATGATAAGGAGAGAAATGGAAGATACAAAAAGTATACAATCAGAAAATCTAGAGATGAAAAATAAAATATCAGAAATGATAAATACACTGGATGTGATTTATCACAAATTAGATACAGCAGAAAACTGCCAGTTAACTTGAAGACATGGCAATATAAACCATACAAAATAAAACAGAGAGAGGAAAAAAATGAAAAACGCTGAGTATCAGCAAGCTTTGGGACACTAACTAGAATATTTGAAGTTCTAGAAGTGGGACAATGACGTACAGAATAAATATTTTTAAAATCCAAAGGCATATCATAAACAAATTGCTGAAAATAAGTTGCAGAGAAATCCAATAGACATGCATAGCTTAAAAGCAAAAGTACAAAAAATATATATATAGCACTCAAATAACAATAAGAACTTATGACTGACTAAAGTGGCTATATCAGTAAGAATTACATTTCAGAACAAAAATACTGCTAAGAATAAAGAGAAACATTTATGATGATAAATGGAATATTTCATTAAGAGGATATAACAATTCTAAATGTATTTGCTTCAAATGACATGACAGAACTTGAATGGAAAAAAAGGGAGAAATAGACAAAATCCACAGGTACAGTACATGGTAGAAGAAATATATAGAAAATCATTAAAGACATTATAGACTTGAACAAAGCTATTAAATAACTGAACCTAATTAACATTTAAAATACACTCCACTCAACAACAGAATACATATTCTTGTGAAGTATACATGAGACATTCAATGGATAGATCATATTCTGAGCCAAAACCAAGTCTGAATGCATTTAAAAAGATTAATCATGTAAGGTATATTCTCTTTCCACAATGGAATCATTAGAAATCAATAGCAGAAGTATATCTGGAAAATATATCTGTTAAATATTTGGAATTTAACAATGGACTGCTAAACAACTCATGAGTCAAAAAAGACACCTCAAAAGCAATTCGAATGGAGAGATGGAAAGGCTCTCTGGAGTTTGAAGGATGGCTGTGTGTCTTGGCCCTAAACTAATCAGATTATATAATCCACTTGGCTTCAGTCATTGATTCAGAAAAGATTACCTGAAAAAAGTTTATCCAGTCAGAGACAATCATGTTTATTTTGCTGACATGAATAGAAAGTTGCTTCCCTTCTTCTGTGGTTGCCAAAAAAATAGGACCCAGTCTCCACGTTGCTGTTGCCCTCATGTTATCTTGAGAAGAAAGCTGCCTGAAAATAGACAATCTTAGGAAATGAGGACCAAGAGATAGAAAAAATCAAATGAGCACTGATGATATTGTTTGAGTTACTAAATTCAGTAGAATCTGAAACTCGAACTAGTTTTGATCTTTGCAGTTATAGAAGTCAACAAAATTCCCTTTTGTTTAAGCCAGTACGAGTTGGGTTTTTTGCCTTTGCATCAGAAAAAGTCTGAAGTAATATATTCATCAAACCACTTCTCCTTTGTGTCTTTCCCTAACCTTATTCTCTGGCATCGACTTTGAAAAACACATATGATAATAACACTAAGATTAAAAAATGCAAACGGAAACAGTATTCAACTTACTTTCCTTGACCTGCATCTAGGGTCTCTAGTTAGATACATAGAGGGATTGGCAGCCAGTAGAGATGAGCAAGAGGCTAATTTATTCATCATTCACCAGACTTCTGTGGTTCAAAGCTAAATATCTCTGGAAACTGAGCCCTGTTGCAAAGCAGTGATCATTTGTTTCTTATTAGATACATTTTCCCACCAAATTATCTGTGTGGTGGAACAACAATCAAGTGTTCCCAATGAGTGGCCCTAGGTTTTACTTTTTAATGCTTTTATGGGTTTAAATAGACTCCCTTTGCTAACTACAAGATATTTTCTTTAGTCTATTTGATTAAGCAAGCCAGGAATTGGAAAGATAATGTTTCCCAACTTCCTTTCCGATGAATAATAAATGTCACTAAGGAATTAGATAGTAGGAGGTAGTTGCCTGGGCCATCTGCTGCATATGGGAACAGAAGCAAGATATTAAACTTTAAATTAGGTGCTGCTTCACAGAACCTAAAAGAGGAAAGAAAACACACACTAAACTGGAAGATAATCATCAATTCCTATCAGTCAACTTACTTCTTTGAAAGTGTAAAAAACATAATTATATCTTTTACTCCCTAGTCGACATATTTTGTATTGAGTTGAATATAGGAAATCAGTAATTAGCACAAGTCTTCTTCAGTTCAATATATTTTCACATTTCTACAAATAAATGTGCTCTTTTTTTTAATATGCAACTGACGAACTACTAAAAAAAATTTTAAGAGACTATTTTTAACATATGTAACGTACTAAAGAAACAGTCTTGTTTCCATGGCAACTATATCATAGGTCAAAGGAGAGAAATAAAACATTTATGGACAAGTACATTTAATTCAGAAATTACTCACCAAGTTTTGATCCCCAACATAACAGTTAATTGTAACGAAGAAAGGACCTCTCTGTTACTTCATTTGTCTGTATAACTATTCATAAGGAAAATAATGTATATTTATATGTTTGCAGATTTCTGCTATTTTGATATGATTTATGTTTAAACAAGGTTTAGGGGAAATTGATTTTTATGTGAGGAATATAAATATTGGAAAGGATGCTATGGAAATAACTTAGTGTAGTCATTAATAGCATAGCTACAAAGTCAAGTAAAGAAACTAGATTAAGATTGTACAGACATTTGGACAAATTACCTAATTTCTTTAACTCTGAATTTATTCATCTATAAAGCGGGTAAATGTTATTAATTTTACCTAAAATACAAATTACAAAAAATAATGTAAAATGAACACATTAGTTCACTTTGAGTGAAGGATGTGAAAAAGCTATTCAAAGGAAAAGGAATATATATAGCAAACATCTTAAAATACTCAACTCCATTATTGATTAAATAAAAACACATTTACCATCTTTCACATGCTACATTGAAGAAAGTGTTCAAAAGATTTAGAATATTCAGGGTTAGGAGAGCAGAAGGGAAGGAAGAATAATTCTCATACACTGTTGCTGGATGTGTAATTGGAACAACATTTTAGGACAGTTTTTAGGAAATGCCTGAGAAATTTTAGATGCATGTACTCTTTCATATATGTATTTCATGGTTAGGAATTAATCCTACTGAGACATTAACAGAGGTCTATAGCCATTTATATAAAAGGATATTTATTGCTGGACTATTTGTGATAGTAAAAAATTGGACCAACTTAAATATCCATAAACAGATGAAGGGACAAATACGCTGTGAAATACTATGCAGTTTTAAGACAAGCAAAGTTGTGTGTGTACAATAACATGGAAAGATGTCAATGAGATACTGTTTCACGAAAAGAAAAAGGGAAAAACAGTGTATGTAATATGATCTTTTGTTTATAATCATGGATATACATTTGAAGAAATGTTTTAGGTTTAATATTAAAATGTTAAACTTAGATTAATTAGAGTGTTATTTTATAAACTATTTAACAATATTGCCGGTACAAAAACCATGTTAAATAATTATTATTTCCACAATTATTTATTTAATATTTTGAGTCAACAGGCATAAATACCTAAATGAACTATGGTTGTCTAACCTAGAAATGAAAACTTAGAATAGGAATAATTGCACCTGAGATATGGTTGCCAAGGGGATCCAGAAGCATAAATTGAATTAATTTCAAAAGAGGATAAAGTATGAAGGCACAGATTGCTGTCTCTTCTTTCTGCTGCTATAGACACAAAAATATTAAAATGCATCTTTCTCTTTTTTTTCTTTTCAGGAAAACAGTGCTTGTCCAAGCTTTTGCATTCTACCGTATTTTGAGTTATTTGCTTCTTTTTGTTTTGTTTTCTTTTGTTTAAATGTGAATGGTTTTGTGAGTGTGACAGAAATGTTAGATTTTAGAAAATAGGGCACCCAAATGTGTTAGGTCAGATATAATGCGGACGGATAAGATTGGAGGGTGAAGAAGCCAAGGCAAAAGAGGATGTCTTAATATCTTAATCCCAGTGGGAAAGATTCATATTCCCTGAGACTCAGAAAACTGAGGAGTGATGGGATTCGCATCAGTTAGTCATGTGTACCCCACTGGTATCAATACCGCAGAGTGACAGAACATCCTCTGGGGATGACTGCATGTTTGCTTTGAGACAAACTCTAGGTCCTGCATGCAGTGGATCCAGCTAGGTCTACAGTGGCTTGATGCATCAGAGTCTTTTCCTAACTGAATAGTCTACAAGGGCTTCATGAATCAAATGTAGTGAGAACCAGAGACTTTCTTAATATCTTTGGACTTTGTAAGTTAGATATATCTTATAACATTTTACAAAAATTTTGTAAAAAATGCAACATCTGTGAAGTGCAATAAAGCAAGGTATGCTTGTATCAAGGTTACCCAACCAATAAGTGCAAAACCTGAAATGTGGATACACATCTAAAGATAATGACTTTTTATTCTATTCTACCTGCTAACAGACCCATATCTTTGTACGTCCTGAAGAACTATGTGTAGTTCACTGTGCACAGGAGAGATTTTACAAGTATTTATTTCATAGAAATGTGAGATACTGATTTGTAGTTTGTAAAGTATTGTTTCCATTTGATGACCATGATCCTGAGAAGTAGTCTTGGGAGATACTGTTAACATTATTTTAAAATAAAAAGGCCAGTGTTCAGAGGGTTAAGGTGATTGTACCAAATCATTATAGTATTGATGCAAATCTGGGGTAAGATCTGTGTCTTCAGACTTCAGTTGAGTCTCTTGAGGAATGTTCATCAAATTTGGAACAAAAACAAAAATCATGTTGGTTAATTCATTCAGGCAGTTTTGTTAATGTATTTTGAATTTTTAAATTCTGGATCAAATAAAAATTAAAATGTTCCCAAACTATTCTGCCCAGTGATGTGTGCTCCCAGCAAGGAAGATTAAAAATAGAACAGGGTAGGTAAGATAATATGATGGTAAATGTAAGTATAAGTTCATATTTTGCCTTGCCCACCTGTAGTCTTAGGCCAATTACTTAAATTCTATGAACCTCATTTTCCTTATGTCTCGAATGGAGACAATATTATTAAATTTTAAAGTATCCAATTTCAGTGACTATCACATAGTAGTTTCAGATTCTCCTTAGCTGTACATTCTGTTTCTGGAATTACTTTAGATAAGGAATCTACACTGAAATTTCTTCAAATTGGATCATCAGCATGAATCTAGCAAAATAACTATACTTGAAAATAGCTCTGTTACATCTGGAGTTCAGTTTAAATTGCTCTATCTGCAATTACAGACCTGAAGTTCTTTGTAGTCATACTCTCTTGAACCTACCATCAATTACATTTATCCTATGTCTAAAATACCCTAAGAGCAGTATCAGTTGGAAACTCTGCTTACTGGATTTATGATAAGATTAGAAACACAAGCAAACAAAGAAACCTGAAAAAAGAACAGAGAATGTGAAAGCATCAGAGTGGGCTGAGACAAATCAATGAAGCTACTAAAGGAAAACAAGAAGAAATCAAGGCAACTTCACTGGGGAAATGAAAATAAATGAAGTAGGTTTTTATTTTTTTAAAATTATTTATTTATCTATTTATTTTTGGCTGCATTGGGTCTTCGCTGCTGCGCGCGGGCTTTCTCTAGTTGCATCGAGCGGGGGCTACTCTTCGTTGTGGTGCGCGGGCTTCTCATTGCGGTGGCTTCTCTTGTTGCAGAGCACGGGCTCTAGGCACGTGGGCTTCAGCAGTTTTTGCGCATGGACTTAGTTGCTCCACGGCACATGGGATCTTCCTGGAGCAGGGATCGAACCCCTGTCCCCTGCATTCACAGGTGGATTCTTAACCACTGAGCCACCAGTGAAGTCCCCGAAGTAGGTTTTTAAACTCAAGTGACAGGATTTTATAAGTATTCATTTCTGAACATTATAAGTTCCTCACAGAGTAGTTAGGTAGTTTACTAGAGAAGAAAGTCATTTTTTTTGGTAAAATAATTGACAAAATAAGACATCTGGTTCATTGAATTTACAATCATTAAGGAGATATTTATTGTGCATTTTTCTGTGCCATACACAACGTCCATAATTGAATATTACTGTATTAGTAATTGAGACTTGTAGTAAAATGTGGCCCATGTCTTAAGGTTTGTTAAAGAATCAGTATACAGCTAAACATTATTGACGTAAAGCATACTGATTTAACAGTTTTTCTGGAGGCATTTCAGAATTCTTTTATTCATTTAATCCATCTACCCTGTTGAAGGTGGTATAGTGGGGACACCGGCTTAAACAAAGTGGTCTTGTGCTTCAAGCTGCCCAGAATTTAGAGTGGACAGAAACAGATACAAACAATGACAAAATAACTATGTGGCAGCTGCTTTATGGATGAGGGAAGTGCAGTGAGCTATGTGGGTCCAGGAAGGACAAGTAATTAATTCTTCAGAGATAATCTTTAAAGGAGAGAGGATGTTTGAATCGGGTCTTGATGGATAAATATGAGTTAATCAGATTTTACTTGGAAGCAGAGAGATATTAACTTCAGTCAGCAAGAAACCTATTGAAATATGTCAGGGCCACCATTACTAGCATTCAGGATCACAAAAATTGCCGAATAAAATACTGTCGACCCTATAGCATATACTAAAATCATTGTTGTGGGGATGAATTTCTAATATAAGCTTGTTTTCTATTTACTATTATTATTGTTTTTTCTTGGAAAACTTCTATTATTCGAGAATTAACTTGCACTGCCTTCAGTTGGATAGGTTTCCTTGCCCCACCCGCAAAACTGGGTTATGTACTCCTAGTCTGAGCTCTGGTAAACATTGTGATCGTACTTCAATCACAGGAGGAAAAGAGGAGGGGGGTAAGGGAGAGGAGGGGGGAGTGCGATTACAGCACTTGTCACGTTCATTTGGCATAATAGATATTTGTGTATGTTGCCCCACTAGTCTGTGGGTTCCTGTGGACAGCTCTTATCAAAGTGCCTGTCACATGGCAGGTGTTCCATAAAGGTTGAATGAGTTAAATAATGAATGAGAAGAATATGGAGGTTTTCAATTTTTTTATTTTGCAGTGAGAGTTGAATACATATTCAAGCAAAGGTTTCCTGTTGCCTAGGAAATTGAAGGCAAACTGCTTAGGCCAGTGTTTCTTAGCTCACAATCTCTCCTTAATGCATTATTTCCATCCCTACCCCACTGTTCTGAATCTTATTCACCAACTGAACTGGAGTCTTCCTGAACCTGTCTTGGACTTACCATACCTCCCACTTGCCTTTGTATCCTCTTCTCCCACCATGACTCTATGAGTATTTAGTAAGCATTGACTAATCCTAGTTTAGTCAGTAATCCCTGTAAGACCTAGAGTATACTGCCTGATTATTTTGGGGTTATTGATTTTATTATCATTAAATAGATTTTTGGTGCTGTAAATGCTAAGTCTTCTCAAACCCTAAATCTGATCCCATGATCTTAGCCAAAACAGTCTCTGACAATCTCTTTTCCTTGCTTTGATTTTCTTTATAGCATGTGTCACTACCTGGTGACTTAGAAACTAGAACAGTACCTAGCACAGAGTATAGGCTCAGGATAGAGTTACTGGATGAATAAATGAATAAGTAAGTGATTCCATGTTTCATAATATAACTCTGAAGTCCTTCAAAGAGTCTTTGTCAAATATACCTTTGTGTCTGCATCATGCTTAACTGAACCATGCATATCATGGATCTTCCAGGAATATTTTTGGGTGGTGAAAGAAAAGAGAACATGTCACTCCAAAGTGCAATTCTGGCACATTGATTATTTTGAATGAAAGTCACCTGAGAAGCAGCCGGTGTAGTAAGAACACGCTGACCCTGCTTTGTCCCTCTGAAGGCAGGAAATAAATCTCTCATGTGAAAAGTATCCTTCCCATGCCAGGAGGTAGAGAGACATCCTTATCATCAGAGATGGGGGATTTAGGGCTGAGAAGACTGTATAAACAAACCTTGTTACATCTTCACCAATTTACTACCCTAAGCCCAAATTATTTGTCTTGCCAATTCTTCACAAATTTACTGTTTCTTTGTCCAAATGGCATAAAAGTTGCCTGCTTTGGTCACTTCTTGGAGTCTCATATTTTTGAGGCTCCCGTATGTATGAAATTAAATTTGTTTTTCTCCTGTTAATCTGTCTTATGTCAATTTAACTATTAGAACAGCCAGAGAACCTAGAAGGGAAGAAAGGAAAAGTTTTTCTCCCCAGCAGTGGTGAATGCATGGATAATGCTTGAGTAAATGGTTCTCATTTAAAACTACAGTAACCATAGCACAGAGGGAAGTCCTGGCTTGTTCATTGCTGTATTAAAATCATGAACTAAATAGAATCCTAAAAAGAGTATTCAGCATGTTCTTGAATAATTGTACGTAATGTGTACAAAGGATGTAATTAAGCTAAGACACTACTTTATGGTAGTGGAAAAAAGACACAGTATTACACATTCTCTCTAAAAAATAGCTTGTCTTGGACACTCATTATTAATATATACATATGTATGTACATTTAATAATAGGATTAAGAACTTTATGAAGTTGACTTAGAAGAAAATTAGACTCTTAGACTAGAAAGAAATTTCTAGTAGTTCCTTTCTTGGGTAGAAAAATGAAAAGAAAGCCCACCACAGCCCGCCCTAAAATCCAACCAGATTGTATTACCTCTTGTTCTCTGAGGTTACCTTCACATCTCCATCTGCATTTGCTGATGCAGTCACTCCACCACGAATCCCTTGTGTTCGCCTGTATTCACCTTCAGACTTCTTACCCCTCCTGCAAAGCATCTTTCAGGTGCCTTCTCTCTGAGAAGATGTGGTTGTACCTTCTTTCAACACAGTAACACTCTGTGGACATCACTTCTATTTCACATATCTGATTCTATTTTAGTACAGCCATTGTGTATGTAGTTTATTCTCCCTATTTGCTTGCAAGACTATTGAAAACAATGGCTCCTTTACTCATCTTTAATTCCTTGCAGAGTGTCTTGAATACAAATGACATCCATATTGCCTACAAACATTCAGTTCTATAAATTGAAATGGACCACTCAGTTTCCCCTTAGGGTTGACCTACTCCATTTAAGAGAAGGATAAGGGAAGCCCTGGATTCCTAGGGTGTTCACATTTATCTATGCTTTAACAAAACACTCTGTCATTCCCACTGTGGCTTTATATCAGTTATTAGTGGCCACAGTTAGGAAGAATGGGCTAAGAGGGGACACACAAGATTTCGACTTTGTAGTTCAGCTCCTCACTCACCCCTTGCTCCTGGATGCTTACATATGCGATTTCAAGGTCCAAGGCAGAGTAGAGGCTGGTAGTACTATCTGGGGGCATATCCCAGGCCACACTCTCAGTAACTATAGTAATATTTATAGGTAAACCAGCTGGTGGAACTATATCATATAAATGAGCCAAAGATGGCCTTCATGTATTGGGCCCTAGGTGTTATTTCTTCACTACAGGTTGAGACTGCTTATCTCAAAGGCTTGAGGGCCCCAAGCTCAAATGTTTATACATATAATTATTTAAAAAATAACCCCAAAAGTGGATTTTTAGACACTTAGAGTTTGTCTCCTTTGCATAGCCAGTGAAACCTCACTTCACATCTGCTGGCCATTGATAACAGAGAGCCCTGTGGTTATCAGACTCCCAACCTGCCTTTCTGAGGTCTCTGACCCAGAAAATCCCACCTGCTGCTGGGCAACATCCCCTAGACATGTGAGCCCCTCTGGATCCCCCTCTCTCCCAGGAACTCGCTTGCCTTTCCCCCTTTCTGAATGGTGGTCCCCAGTGGGACTCCTCCTCCCATGAAACCCTGTCCAAGGACCACCCAGCAAAGCTTACTGGGTTACTGCCTATCATGGGCATACTTTTTCCTAGATCAGCTCCAAATACCTTGAACAGACTATCATCAAATTTCTTTCTCAGAAGGAAAAATAAAAGCAAGATAAATCTATTCATATATTATAGATATTTATGAACATATAGATACATAAATATATATTTCCTTTTTATGTTGCTTTGCTTTGTTTTTCATTTTAACTCACACTTTTGATTCTCTTACCCTTTTCTCTTTTAAACAGTCTCATGGGCTTTTCTTCCATCTATTGATGTTTTCTCTTAAGGAATAGATAGAATATTAAACAAGCACAGGTTATGCAATACATAAATATCAAAAAATAAGCACAGAGAAATCATGCTGCTGTGTGAGCATGGTGTTCAAACACACACATCTTGGTCTAAAAGTTACCCAGCAAGAAAATCTGCTGAGCAAGCTTTCTGTGACCTGCAGCTTAGCCATACAATCTTTATCTAGGGTGGGGAGATTATGGCTATTAAACTTATTAAGTTTTTTCTTCTTTATTTAAACTTCAGGCTTTCTCTCTTCCATCCTTTGCAGGCTCCAGGCCTGATCATTTCATGTGCCCCTCAGATACCACTGAACCCTTCCATGGCTTTCAATCACAATTAGCTTTAATAACGCCTTGGCCTCCCCCTGTGTTCCTCTTCTCCAGCTGTGATTGAATGTGGGCTTCCCCCCAGCCCCAGCCCCCCATTTCATCATGGAAGGAAGCTCTTGACTTTCATCTAGCCTGATTATGCAGGTATGAGTTTCCCATGGCAGCTGGCTGAGATCTCTGTGGCAGCTTGCCTCCCCCTGGCATGTAAGCTCCGTCACCAAAAGGCACTTTTAAGTCTTCCTTTGCTACACATCCTTTACAGCTCCTTGCTAGACAAAACAATTCCTTGAGAGAAAAGAAGGATAGTGAAGGGGGGCAGGGTGTGGGGAACCACAAAGGAATTAGAGGGGAGGAACAGGAAGAAGACTAACAACTTCCCTTTTCCCAAAGCGACCTGATTTATCATGCTTCTGTAATGCTATTAAAGGGGTCTTGCAAGGGTTTTCAGAAGAAGGAAATGGACATTTATCAGATTTCTATGGAAAGATGCAATTATGTCGAATGCAAGCGTTTTCAGAAGAAGGAAATGGACATTTATCAGATTTCTATGGAAAGATGCAATTTATTGAATGCAAGGGTTTTCAGAAGAAGGAAATGGACATTTATCAGATTTCTATGGAAAGATGCAATTATATTGAATGCTTATTATCCTGATACTGTAGCAAACATTTAAACTGTATCAACGCATTAAAAAGTGACAACAAATTAATTTGATGGTCACTATTATTCTCCTATTTTACCAAAGAGTAAACTGTGTAAAGTTACACCTCCTTAGTGAAGATGGGGCCTTGGACTGTACTCCTAACAAAACTCTCTCCTACCCACATCCACAAGTTTATTCAACTTCATGGTAAATCTGAAATAGGTGTTATACCTTTGTTTTAGGTGAAGATGCTGAGGTTTGGGAAATTTGCTACTTACTCCCATATATGTATACTTGAATGTACTATTCCTTCGAAGGAACTGTGGTATCCTACAGAAAAATCACAAGCAGTAAAATTAGATCCTCAAAATTTAAAGAGTTGCTCCATATTTAGACAGCTAGTAAGATGATGAAAAGGGTTTAAGTATAAATATGTCTAGCTCCAAAACTCTCTCACCTTCCACTTCAGCTTATTGACTCCTCAAAGTAGCCTAGACAAAGGAGAGCAAGGCAGTGTCATTCTAGTAGGATATTTCTAGGTGAAATTTTTGTTAGTTGTTATTGATTTATAATTGTTCTAACTTGAAGTGGTCCTATTTGCTAGAGATCTCAAAGTTATTTGGGTCCCTAGCACAGATATAGGCACACACACAACAAAAATGAATGGAAAGTTTGACAGATAACATCCTATTACACAAAGCAAATAGGAAAAAAAAAAAATTCTTCATTTTACTGGTCATCAAATTAAGTCTTTATTTAAGGGGTCAGGTGAGAACAGTTATTTAACAAGCCAGAATCCTTAAGTTTTAAATTGTTACTCTGGATATTGGCTTTCTGATGACCAATACGAGGAATCTCACCAGATAACTACAGAAAGGAATTAATACAGTCTGGAGCAGTGCCAGTGTGAGAGGGAAGGGCTGAAACGGGGTCGACCAAGTAAATAGGACAATCTGCTAAAAGCTAGATTCAGGTTAACATATGGTGATGTTATTGGGCATTTGATATATGGTTATTAAGGCCTGTTTTGCTTTATTGTAGGCTTTTTGAATTCCCATTTCCCATCCTATAGTTGACTTGTATGTGACTGAAATTTGACACTACCTTCACCATCCCTGTAGGCGTATTTCCTGTTTTGTTTTTTAATGGACAAATCTAATCCAGTATTTTAAAGGAGTTATTTATGGACTTCTCTAGGAAAATTCATTTACCTCTCCTCTATTAACCCATATTCATGTCAGTATCATGGCAATTACCAATATACGTTATATTGAATTTTTAACATATCTTTTTTTCCCTACTAAATGATGAAATCATTGAAAGAAACTCTACTAGTATAACCTCTTTTTGAAGTTTTTAGCTTTGTTCAAAGTAAGTTATCAATACATAATTAACTTATAATTGAAATTTTAGAATGCAATCATCTGTGCCTCAATCTTTGCTTATACTGAGTCCACTGTGGAAGGAGTCTTTTAAAAATGTAAAGGTAGCTTTATAAATGTATGGTGATTGTAGAAGTATTATAACTTCTTTCAGTTAAAATATAATTAATTAGGTAAGGCACAATTCCTTTTGGAAAAGTACTGAGTGACTTGTTGGCTACATGATTTTAAGTACTAAAATTTACAGAAAGGAAGGAGTAGGAGGTGTTTAATATGTTCATCTTGCACGTGGTATCCAATCTCTGCTCCAGGATACTGGCTACTTGTGGACTCCATTCAAGTGTCCCCTTCTTGCTGTCTGGCTTTCATTTGGGTGCGGTCAATGCAAAGTACAGGCATGCATCAGAAGGAGGGAGGGGAATGAGGTCCAAGAATCTACTACTCTGGCTTTCTTCCTCTGGGTCATCACAGTTGGACATGTCCTTCTACCACATTTCATAATCCTGCCAACCCCTGACCCTCTCCTACTTTTATCTTGCAGGGTTCTATAACCACACCACTGCAGTTATTTCTTCAGACCTGAAAGTGGGAAAATTTCCCTGCTATCATCAGCTCTGGGAGTATTGTACTGATCCACATTGTATTCTCTAAATCTGCCACACCCTTGAATATAGTCCCTTTATCAAACTCTCCTCAATTATAATTATATAGTTCAGGAATGTTGTTTCTTGCTGACAAAGAAGATATTGAAAGTACTACATGTAACATTTGACTATTATTTACAGAGCACCTCCACATGGGAGGTGTCCTGAGGTAACATGAAAATATAAAAAGCAAAGACTGTATCTTTATAAATTAAAACCGAAATTTGAAAAATTCAGGTGCTTAACTCATTAACTTTTTTACACGTGACCTCAAATAATGACTTCCATTTATTTTGCCCCTGTGCTGCACCAGTGTGATTTAAATTTTCACTATATTGGGCAAAGGACTACATGTGGTTATGTGGATGTAGCCACAAGTCTCAATAAGAGGAAATTGAACGACCAAAGGGTGGTAGAAGTTAAAACACTACCACCACCATACATTTATAAAATCAGCTTTACATTTTTTAAGGACTTCTTCCCAATATCCAATACCAGAATGGATTCATTATAAACAAAGATTGAGGCACAGATGATTACATTCTAAAATTTCATTCAATTTTATGAAACCGTGCAACAAAAATTTTAGTTCTTCTTTCTCGGTCGTCTTTCCTGGATACTTTCCAGTGTGTTATGAGTACAAATTTAAGAGGCCAGTTGAGAAGTGCTTCTTGAATTTGTAGAATTTTTCCTGCAGAAAACAAGTGGGGGTGTTTTGATTAGATGTGGGTGAAAAATAATTTATTTTAAAGTGAGAGGGAAAAGCTTGACTAATAGAAAAGGAAATTATGCATTATATAGGAATACATATTAACTACCTTTAAGACTTATTAAATTGTTCTTTTTCAAATATACGGAGAAAACACTTCACTGATAGTGAAATAGATTGTGAGCTCACTTTTATGCCAGAGGGACTTGACCTTTATCCAGTTAACTAAGTTACATTTATTGCTATTGATAGATACCAATTTTCTTATTTCTAGTTCCACATATTCTATGTGCCCCTATTTTAACAACATAAAATTAAAAATGTGTTCTATTCAATGTAAATGTGGGGTTGAGAGGGGTTTAATTTTCGGGCTATAAATATCAAAGTTAACTAATACTTAATCAATTTACTTTTATTTCTCATTTACTATTTTGAGTAGAAATGATATATGTCTTTGACTGCCATTAATACACATAAATATGAAAATTCTATAACTTTTCAGACCATAAAAGTCAATGAATAATCATTTATTTACTACTTTGTAATAGTATTTATTCAGAAAACACATTTTAGTTTCTACTCTATGCCAAGTAATACCTAAAAAATATATATAAGAATCTTATCCTAAAAATACTTGGAGTTTAATGAAAAAACAGGCATTTAACTAGATAATATAGTATGAAGAGCTGCCAGCTGAATATATACATTTATATATGAATATATGGATATAAAATCACAAAGGTAAGAGCAATTATATTAGTCAAGGTAAGTTAAGTTATGCTGTGGTAGCAAACAATCCCCAAAATCTATGTGCCTTAACATTATCGTATTTTATTTATCTCTCATTCTGTATGTTAAATGCAGGCAGGCAGGTTGCTCTAGTTATTGATGACATCCAGGGATTGAGCTAACAAAGGCTTGATCTTGACACATGCTTTAATAATCACCAATCACAGAGCATTCATGACAAATTACACACTGAATCTTAAAGCTTCTTCCTGGAAGTGACACATTTCACTTGCCTTTATGTTTCACTGGTCAAAACAAGTCATAAGACGCTCATCTTCAGAGGAAGTGAAGAAGGCAACATGTTTAGAAAAGGAGAACTAAAATATTTGTTAGCAGCCTAAATGATTAACGTGGTGTTAAATTGTTAAATCTGAATATATAACTCAGAGAATATTCCACAGAGAAGATAATACTTGAAATAACTTCTAAAATAGGAGAAAACATGCTTTTTTTTCAGGAAGATTAGTTATTTCAAAAAATTTTTGTACCTTGGTCTGTTCTATATGTCCATGTACTTAACTTATTTTTTTATTTAATAATTTGTGATAATAAACAAGGATTTGTCTTTCTAATTATTGGCCAAAATCTTTCCACACACACTACATACATATAATAATTTGTAATTTTAAAAAGCCTAAAATATTTCACCAGTATTTTTTTTTAATAGTCTATGTCCTTTGTCACATACTCAAACTGATACCAATGTTGTTATAAGTTTATGAGTGTATTCTAAGTTATTTTTGAGAGGTTTGTGTTTTCTCTCACGCTAAATATTTCCCTCTAGTTGTTTGTTCTATGTAATTTTCAAAGCAAAACTAGATGCTACAAACTTGATTTATTTATTGAATGACCTTCATTAGTTTTTTGATGTCCCAATATACTGGAAGCCCTTTATAAAAAAAGAAAGGAGAAAAATGCACAAAGTATTTTTTCTTACATACCAGAAAATGTTGTTTTGTTATTGTTGAATAGAATTTGAACTTGGTAAAGTTGATGTCTTCTTCAAAATTCAAAAAAGTGACAGTGCTAAAGCATATTTTGGACCTGGGAAATTCAATTTACCAGGCAATTTTAGAACAGTCATTAGAAGGTAAATGTTCTATTTGAGAGTTCATCTGTGGATGAAACTATAGCATATTTGATATGTTTTTAAAATAGTCCAAAATAAATTTCAAATATAACATTAGAAAGGTTTTCAAAGACTTTTTCTCTTTTCCATGAGGCAAGAGTTGTAGTCTTATTTTTATTTTCCTTAGGAAGATAATATTGGAGGGTGGGATTTTTCAATAAAATATTCATAGTTTTCTTTAAAAGCTATTTTTAAAAATTTTTCCCAAGTATTCAAATAATGCTGCCAACATTCTACCAATCTTTCCAAAGGAATCAAGTTGATTTCCATCTTCTTCAGCTGCAAATACAGCTTCCTTTTCTTTATGAAACTCCCTCATCTCACTTTATTGCCTGTTTCAATACTTGTTTCTCATTTCCACCAACTGCCTACTTCTATTCTCTCTAGTCGGACTACAACTTGTTGCCTGAATATCCCGATTTTTATTTTTTATTTTCAATTCTATCTTTTGGGTTTAGAATAGTTTCTTCTCTTGTGTTTCAATGAAATGCCACTGGTTTCTCCTTCAAATTCCTTGGTTAATAGAAATCAGAAATTCCAAGGCACTAGCTCCTGGGTGCACTCAGAATATGCATTCACAGCCCTTGGAATGCTCACAAATGTGTATTATTATATATGTTGTACAGAAGAGGAAATTAAGGTTGAGAGATAATTATTATAATAAAAATAATTATAATAGTTAATGTATTTCTATCTTCTAGGAACTGTGATTTGCCTGTTATAGGAATTATCTCATGTAATCCATACAATAATCCTAAGAGGTAGATAGTATTGCCGCCCTTTTACAGGAGAAAATGAAACTCAAAAATATTAAATAATTGGCCTATAGAGTGTGGACTTTTAACTAGTATTCTATGAAGAGGTCCCCCCAAATAGTATTTACAAAATAACTCATAGGTCAATTAACATAACTTCTATGATTTTTCTGAATATTTATTTATTAATTAACCTTAACTCTAATGTCAGATGCATATATACCAAAATACCGCATGTGGAATGCTGATTTGTCCTGAGGTTAAAAAAAAAAAATTGTCTTAGTCTGTTTGGGCTGCTTTAGCAAAATACCACAGAATGGGTAGCTTATAAATAGCAGAAAATTATTTCTCACAGTTTTGGAGACTGAAAGTCCAAGCTTAAGATGCTGGTATGGTCACATTCTGGTAAAGGCCCTCTTCCTGGATCATAACTGATGACTCCTCTCTGTCCTCATATAGTGGAAGGGGCAAAGCTAATTTCAAGTGCCCAATCAGATAAAATTTCATTGATGGCATTGCATTTGTCTTTTCTTCTGTTTATGTTAACTTTCTTCTTGTATTCCAACAATCATATTGGAAACATACATAACATAAAGGTTATGAATGTGGGCTCTGTAATTAGACTGTTTAAATTCAACCACAATTATTTAATCTTGTTAAGCTTCAAATGTCTGCTTTTGGATGGGTTAATATTAATACTTGCCTTTACTGTTGTTGCCAGTATTAAATAAATCAATACATTTCTTAGCACCATGGTTGACACATAGTAAGTGTTCAGTGGGCAGTGTGAAAGGGAGACTATAAGTCCAAAGACTACCATTTTGGTTTATCATACAAGGACCATCACAATACATTCAAAACTTCCTTGAGAAACCTACACTATCAAATACCATCCTTGAACACTAAATGCCATGCATACAATTCCTCCTTGCTTTAGTATATGCTTTTTTATTCTGTCTATAATATCTCTATTCTTCTCTTTTTTCTCTAGCAGCCTAACTTCTCTATTTAAATATTCAATTCATATATTACCTCCTCTGAGGGAACCTCTGTGATACATCTATGATGAGTTAGTAATTTCATCTTCATTATCCTATATTTTTTTTTACTATAATTATGAGGTTCTATGTGAAATATCCATCAAATGGTCAGATGCAAGAATGTTTGGGGTCATTTTTATTCATCTCCATAACACTAATTCCTTTGGCCATAGTCAGTATGTGTTTACTAAATGACTGAATGTGTGTATGCAAAAATGAATGAGAATGATTTTTCACTTTTTGTGAAACAGATATTAATATGTGAAGACTCTCTACACATTTGTATTTCCTGCCAAAATTAGTAAATACAAAATCTTCCATGAATTTAATTTTCCATGCATCCACATGTCCTGAGATCTGTGAATACCATAGAAACCTTCCAAATATTATTTTATATATTTTAATGAGTACATCAGTATTCATAGTTATATAATTTCACTATGTTGGATCTTGTTATTTTATTCAAAATAACTCTTTCAATTTGTCATATTTGACATCTCAGGTAAATATTAAGCATTTTAAGAGTTTCTGTGAATTTTACCATTCTTTGCTATACTCTCCAAATTGGATATTCTGTCTGCACTTGGAGAGCACAGTTGGTTGTCTTTTCAAAATCTTGAATAATTTTGATACTAATTTAACTGTGATAGACTAACTCCAGCATCTTGATTAGCCTCAATATTTTTAGTGCTCAATGAGGCATTTTTGTCAATGGTTTAAAGATTACAAAATTCAGAAATGAACATCTGCTATTCTTTTCTTCTTCACCACATAAAAATTCAATTCCAGAAGAAAATCAGAAAACCCTCCAGGATTAGGTGCCTCTCCATATTGTCTTTATTTCACTGATGTCTGAAATTGTGTCTGTAGAGTTTAGTTATAACAATAATCTTGTCAGACTGGGTACTCACTATGTGCCAGGCATTGGGTAGACTTTAGATAAATTACTCACTGAATTCTAAAAGTTGAGACTAGGAAGTAGCAATCATTATCTTCAAAACATATAGATAGATGAATGGACAGGTAGATATGGAGCCTCAGATAAATTAATTTACCTTCAGACACATATTTAAAGAGCAGCCAAAACTGGCTTTGAATTCAGTTCTGAAAAATCCCAAATGCCTTAATCTTTTAATGTACCACATGGCCTTTCTGCTATTTTCCACTTAAAAGAGAAATTTAGTTGTTTAGTTAGAGTATGTAATAAAAGTATTTCATAACCAAGACAATTCCAAACACACACACACACACACACACACACACACACATACCCTTCCCCCTCAAAATGACCTTGGTCCCCATTCCGCAAACTTGGCAAAGTCTTGATGTATAATTATAATATACCAGGCATAGCCTAGAATGCTAGAGGGTAATTTTATCCTGATATTCTTTTGATATAAATGAGCAGGAAAGGCAAAAAATATTCCAGTCTTCCTCTTATTAACCAAATGAACATCTGAGCAACCTGCTTGAAACAAAATCTTTGATGTAATTCATGGATCTTAGCAAAGTTCTGCCCAAAGCACTGTGGTAAAGATGAATAAGTGCATTATTAGAAAGTTAATGAAAATATAGATCCTTGGTACAGTAATTTAAATAGAGTTCATGATGTAACTTAAGTAAACGATGAATGTAAATTGGAGGAAAATAATGATGAATTGCACATATGTTGGACAGAATGTTAATTTTTTATCAGATTAAGGATATTAACTGAATAAAAAGGAAAATTTTATCATTAAAATAAATGTTTGGTTCCCTTGTTGTTTCATAGTATCCTGTACATTTCCAATATAACACTCATTTTATTTATAAATTAAATAAATGTATTTGCTTAATGCTTGTTTTTTATTAATAAAACTGTTGTTTTTCCAGAGCAAGAACTAAATTTATCATGTATCCCTAGTCCCAAGCACATAGTGGGGGCTCAGTGATTATAATTTTGCATAAATTAGTGAATGGATTTATTTAGACAGTCTTACAACTGATCTAATAGACAACAACAAATACAAAATATCATATCAGATTAGAACACAATTTTAAACTAGTTTAAAGTGTAGTGTAAAATAAAGTTCCAAACCCAGTTTTTCTATGTACTAGTAATATGACCTTAGACAAGTTATTTGATCTCTTAGTGCCCAGTTTCCTCATTTTAATTTAATAATATCTACTTGCTAGCATTTTGATAAGGTTTTCATGAATTGAGAACAGTGTCTAGTATAGTGTCCAGTAGGGACTATATAAATATTAGATCTTATTTTTATTTTTCATTAAAAACTTGACATTTTGAGGTCCAGCCTTCAGGTGTTTGGAGCTCAGCTGAGGATGTGGGTCCCAGCCGTGAGGCTGAACAGCCCTGGGGTGTGGGAGGACAAAGGGATCCAAGTCGTGTCTTTCCTGCTTTGGGAATCAGTGTCCCGGCTGTCTGATGAAGCAGAGAGATGGGCACCTGGGGTCCCTCCCGGTCCCATGGAACATCAGAGAATGTATGGACTCTGAGCCGCAGAAACAGAATCCAGTAGAGAAGAACCAAGTGTGCTGTTGAATCTGCTAGACAGGTTCCTGGAGCAAGAGTGAATAGATCAGGCCCCATCACTGGGACATTTTAGGTTGTGGCTGATAATCTCTACCACACAGGAGCATTGTGAGAAATGCATATGATGGCAAATGCAAAGGGGCAGACACTCAGTAAAGATATATATATATATTTTTTTTTCCTTTTTTTCTTTTTGTGAGTGTGTATGTGTATACTTCTTTGTGAGAGTTTGTCTGTATAGCTTTGCTTTTACCATTTGTCTTAGGTCTTAGTTGGTACTTTTTTTTTTTTTTTTAGTATAATTTGAGGGCTTGTTATCATTGGTGGATTTGTTTTATGGTTTGGTTGTTCTCTTCTTTCTTTCTTTTTTTAAATTAATTTTTAATTATTTTTATTATAATTATTTTTTATTTTAATAACTTTATTTTAATTTTCTTTCTTTCTTTCTGTTTTTCTCAATTTTCTTCTGAGCCATGTGGCTGACAGGGTCTTGGTGCTCTGTCTGGGTGATAGGCCTGAGCCTCTGAGGTGGGAGAGCAGAGTTCAGGATATTGGTCCATCAGAGACCTCCCAGGTCCATGTAATATCAAACAGCAAGAGTTCTACCAGAGATCTCCATCTCAACGCTAAGACCCAGCTCCACTAAATGACCAGCAAACTACAATGCTAGACACCCTATATCAAACAACTAGTAACACAGGACCACAACACACCCATTACCAGAGAGGCTGCATAAAATCATAAAAAGGTAACAAGCACCCCCAAACACACCACCGGACGTGGTCCTGCCCACCAGAAAGACAAGATGCAGCCTCATTCACCAGAACACAGGAACCAGTCCCCTCCACCAGGAAGCCTACACAACCCACTGAACCAAACTTACCCATGAGGGGCAGACACCAAAAACAACGGGGACTATGAACCTACAGCCTGCAAAAAGGAGACCCCCAAACACAGTAAGTTAAGCAAAATGACAAGACAGAGAAACACATAGCAGATGAATGAGCAAGGCAAAAACCTACCAGACCAAACAAATGAAGAGGAAATAGGCAGTCTACTTGAAAAAGAATACAGAGTAATGATAGTAAAGAAGATCCAAAATCTTAGAAATAGAATGGAGAAAATACAAGAAACGTTTAACAAGGACCTAGAAGAACTAAAGACCAAACAAACAATGATGAACAACACAATAAATGAAATTAAAAATTCTCTAGAATGAATCAATAGCAGAATAAATGAGGCAGAACAGAGAAGTGACCTGGAAGATAAAATAGTGGGAAAAACTACCACAGAGCAGAATAAAGAAAAAGGAATGAAAAGAATTGAGGACAGTTTCAGAGACATCTGGGAAAACATTAAATGCACCAACATTCGAATTATAAGGGTTCCAAAAGAGGAAGAGAAAAATAAAGGAACTGAGAAAATATTTGAAGAAATTATAGTTGAAAACTTCCCTAATATGGGAAAGGAAATAGTGAATCAAGTCCAGGAAGAACAGAGAGTCCCATACAGGATGAATCCAAGGAGAAACATGCCAAGACAAATATTAAGCAAACGATCAAAACTTAAATACCAAGAAAAAATATTAAAAGCAGCAAGGGAAAAACAACAATTACCATACAAGGGATTCCCCATAAGGTTAACAGCTGATCATTCAGCAGAAACTCTGCAAGCCAGAAGGGAGTGGCAGGACATATTTAAAGTGATGAAAGGGATAAACCTACAACCAAGATTACTCTACCCAGCAAGGATCTCATTCAGATTCAATGGAGAAATTAAAAACTTTATCAAAAAACAAAAGCTAGGAGAATCCAGCACCACCAAACGAGCTTTACACAAATGCTAAAGGAACTTCTCTAAGCAGGAAACACAAGAAAAGGAAAAGACGTACTATAACAAATCCAAAACAATTAAGAAAATGGTAATAGGAACATACATATTGATAACTCCTTTAAATATAAATGGATTAAATCCTCCAACCAAAAGACATAGACAGGCTGAATGGACACACAAAAAAGATCTGTATATATGCTGTCTACAAGAGACTGACTTCAGACCTAGGGACACATACAGACTGAAAGTGAGGGAATGGAAAAAGATATTCCATGCAAATGGAAATTGAAAGAAAGCTGGAGTAGCAATCCTCATACCAGACAAAATAGACTTTAAAACAAAGACTATTACAAGAGATAAAGAAGGACAGTACATAATGATCAAGGGATCAATCCAAGAAGAAGATGTAACAATTGTTAATATTTATGCGCCAAACATAGGAGCACCTCAATACATAAGGCAAATGCTAAAGGCATAAAAGGGGAAATTGACAGTAACACAATCTAGTAGGGGACTTTAACACCCTGCTTTCACCAATGGACAGATTATCCAAAATGAAAATAAATAAGGAAACACAAGCTTTAAACGATACATTAAACAAGATGGACTTAATTGATATTTAAAGGACATTCCATCCAAATACAACAGAATACACTTTATTCTCAAGTGCTCATGGAACATTCTCCAGGATAGATCATATTTTGGGTCCAAATCAAGCCTTGGTAAATTTAAAAAAATTGAAACCATATCAAGTATCTTTTCCGACCACAACGTTGTGAGACTAGATATCAATTACAGGAAAAAGTCAGTAAAAAATACAGACACATGAATCTAAACAATACACTACTAAATAACCAAGAGATCACTGGAGAAATCAAAGAAGAAATTAACAAATACCTAGAAACAAATAACAATGAAAACACGACAACCCAAAACCTATGGGATGCAGCAAAAGCATTCCTAGGAGGGAAGTTTATAGCAATACAAGCCTACATCAAGAAACAAGAAACATCTCAAAGAAACAACCTAACCTTACACCTAAAGCAATTTGTGGAAGAAGAACAAAAAAGCCCAAAAGTTAGCAGCAGGAAAGAAATCATAAAGGTCAGATCAGAAATAAATGAAAAAGAAATGAAGGAAACAATAACAAAGATCAATAAAACTGAAACCAAGTTCTTTGAGAAGATAAACAAAATTGGTAAAACATTAGCCAGACTCATCAAGAAAAAACGGGAGAAGACTCAAATCAATAGAATTAGAAATGAAAAAGGAGAAGTAACAACTGACACTGCAGAAATACAAAGGATCATGAGAGATTACTACAAGCACTTATATGACAATAAAATGGACAACCATGAAGAAATGGACAAATCCTTAGAAAAGCACAACCTTCCGAGACTGCATCAGGAAGAAATAGAAAATATAAACAGACAAATCACAAGCACAGAAATTGAGACTGTGATTAAAAATCTTCCAACAAACAAAAGCCCAGGACCAGATGGCTTCACAGGCGAATTCTATCAAACATTTAGAGAAGAGCTAACACCTATCCTTCTCAAACTCTTCCAAAATATTGCAGAGGGAGGAACACTCCCCAACTCATTCTACGAGGCCACCATCACCCTGATACCAAAACCAGGCAAAGATGTCACAAAGAAAGAAAACTACAGGCTAATATCACTGATGAACATAGATGTAAAAATCCTCAACAAAATACTAACAAACAGAATCCAACAGCACATTAAAAGGATCATACACCATGATCAAGTGGGGTTTATCCCAGGAATGCCAGGATTCTCCAATATATGCATATCAATCAATGTGATACACCATATTAACAAATTGAAGAATAAAAACCATATGGTCATCTCAATAGATGCAGAAAAATCTTTTGACAAAATTCAACACCCATTTATGATAAAAACCCTGCAGAAAGTAGGCATAGAGGGAACTTACATCAACATGATAAAGGTCATATATGACAAACCCACAATCAACATCATTCTCAATGGTGAAAAACTGAAACCATTTCCACTAAGATCAGGAACAAGACAAGGTTGTCCACTCTCAACCCTATTATTCAACATAGTTTTGAAAGTTTTAGCCATAGCAATCAGAGAAGAAAAAGAAATAAAATGAATCCAAATCAGAAAAGAAGTAGTAAAGCTGTCACTGTTTGCAGATGACATGATACTATACATAAAGAATCCTAAGATGCTACCAGAAAACTACTAGAGCTAATCAATGAATTTGGTAAAGTTGCCAGATACAAAACTAATGCACAGAAATCTCTTGTATTCCTATACACTAATGATGAAAAATCTGAAAAAGAAATTAAAGAAACACTCCCATTTACCACTGCAACAAAAAGAATAAAATACCTAGGAATAAACCTACATAACGAGAAAAAAGACTTGTATGCAGAAAACTATAAGACACTGTTTAAAGAAATTAAAGATGATACAAACAGATGGAGAGATATACCATGTTCTTGGATTGGAAGAATCAACATTGTGAAAATGACTATACTATCCAAAGCAAACTACACATTCAATGCAATTCCTCTCAAACTACCAATGGCATTTTTCACAGAACTAGAACAAAAAATTTCACAATTTATATGGAAACACAAAAGACCCTGAATAACCAAAGCAACCTTGAGAAAGAAAAACGGAGCCAGCGGAATCAGGCTCCTGGATTTCAGACTATATTACAAAGCTACAGTAATCAAGACAGTATGGTAATGGCACAAAAACAGAAATATAGATTAATGGAACAGGATAGAAAACCCAGAGATAAACCCATGCACACATGGTCACCTTATTTTTGATAAAGGAGGCAAGAATATACAATGGAGAAAAGACAGCCTCTTCAATAAGTGGTGCTGGGAAAACTGGACAGCTACATATAAAAGAATGAAATTAGAACACTCTCTAACACCATACACAAAAATAAACTCAAAATGGATTAAAGACCTAAATATAAGGCCAGACACTATAAAACTCTTAGAGGAAAACATAGGCAGGACATTCTATGACATAAATCACAGCAAGATCTTTTTTGACCCACTTCCTAGAGAAATGGAAATAAAAACAATAATAAACAATGGGACCTAATGAAGCTTAAAATCTTTTGCACAGCAAAGGAAACTGTAAACAAGATGAAAAGACAACCCTCAGAATGGGAGAAAATATTTGCAAATGAAGCAACTGGCAAAGGATTAATCTCCAAAATATACAGGCAGCTCATACAGCTCAATATCAAAAAAAAAACCCAATCCAAAAATGGGCAGAAGATCTAAATTGACATTTCTCCAAAGAAGATATACAGATTGCCAACAAACACATGAAAGGATGCTCAACAGCACTAATCATTTGAGAAATGCAAATCAAAACTACAATGAGGTATCACCTCACACCAGTCAGAATGGCCATCATCCAATTATCTACAAACAATAAATACTGGAGAGGATGTGGTGAAAAGGGAACTCTCCTACACTGTTAATGGGAATGTAAATTGAAACAGCCACTATGGAGAACAGTATGGAGGTTCCTTAAAAAACTAAAAATAGAACTACTGTATGAACCAGCAATCCCACTACTGGGCATATACCCTGAGAAAACCATAATTTAGAAAGAGTCATTTACCACAATGTTCATTGCAGCTCTATTTACAATAGCCAGGACATGGAAGCAACCTTAGTGTCCGTCTACAGATGAATGGAGGAAGAAGATGTGGCACATATATACAATGGAATATTACTCAGCCATAAAAAGGAACAAAACTGAGTTATTTGTAGTTAGGTGGATGGACCTAGAGTCTGTCATACAGAGTAAAGTAAGTCAGAAAGAGAAAAACAAATGCCGTATGCTAACACATATATATGGAATCTAAAAAAGAAAAAGGTTCTGAAGAACCTAGGGGCAGGACAGGAATAAAGACGCAGACATAGAGAATGGACTTGAGGACACGGGGAGGTGGAAGGGTAAGCTGGAATGAAGTGAGAGAGTGGCATGGACATATATACACTTCCAAATGTAAACTAGATAGCTAGTGGGAAGTGACTTCATAGCACAGGGAGATCAGCTCGGTGCTTTGTGACCACCTAGAAGGGTGGGATAGGGAGGGTAGGAGGGAGACGCAAGAGGGAGGATATATGGGGATATATGTATATGTATGGCTGATTCACTTTGTTATAAAGCAGAAACTAACACACCATTGTAGAGCAAGTATACTCCAATAAAGATGTTTAAAAAAAAAAAAAAACAGACATTTTGTTCTGCACCATGATATCCAGCCACACTGAGGGGATGGTGTTGATGAAGATGATGATACGTAAGTGCTAATACCTAATCTCTTAATGAAGACTTTTCTGGTGCCAGTTTTTCATGAAAGCAGTCACTTTACCTTAGCAGTAATTGCCTTTCACAATTAAGCAGATTAAGATAATTCTCTTGAAATTTTAATAAATGAGTGGGAATAGGTTGTCACAATGGAAAAATGTAAATATTGTTGTCCAACAGACTCACTTTCAAATTCTGGGTATGAGTGTGATCTTAGATGAGTAACTTTGTGAATTGTGCTTTCTTCATCTTTGAAATGGGATTTGTTGAAATTGTTTTATTAAAGATTATAACATCCAGAATCTTAGCATGGTCGTAATTTCTGTCAGAGAATTTGAGACCTCTTTTTTGATTTTAATATGCTTACTCACCAACAACTGCCTCCCCAACCGCCTGAAACTGCATGGCCTAGTGGTTTAAAATGTGCTCTCTCTGGTCCCAGAAGAATGGGTGTTGGATGGTAGTAACTTGCAGTAAGGTAACATGATTTAGCAGCCACAGAACTGAAAGAAGCATGCAGCTGCAGAGTCAAAATTCTGTCTTCTGCACATTCTCATGCATTGGACCTTGAGGAAAGGGCTATATTTCTAAGCCTTTGGGTAACCATGTTGAGTTTATAATTATTATTAGGCTTCACCATAATAAAGGCCAAATGAGAAAATATAAGAGGGGATGCACTCAAATCTCCAATGTGCTACACAAATGCAATAGGTTGGGAAACAAATACTACAAAAATTTAATATTTGCTTGGGGACCCAATGAGGCAAACACCATTCATTTGGAATCCAGCAGACATTGCTAGGGAACATGGCTGGGCATTCGGTACTCTAGAATTAAAACAGGAACTATCAATATGTCTCCAGCTATTGTGAGGTTCATTCATGATTCACTGTGCTTAAGTTTCACTGCTAACAAATCCAGCCCAGCCCACTCAGTACAGCTTTATTTACCAGCCTCATTGCACATCTTCCACATGATATGAAGTCATTCACTGGGGACACATACTGTGTTGCAGGAACCGCTTTTTTTTAAGCAAGAAAAATACTGTTATTATCCTGTTTCCAGGTGAAAACTTTAATTTTTTGTTGATATCTTATGTTTATACCAAACAGATTAACATAGACACCAATAAAACAAACAGCTTAGTCTTTACTTCAAGTGTATCAATTATAACACTAAAGTCAAGAGATGTATTAGTTTGCTGAGGCTTCCATATCAAAGTACACTGACTGGGTGATTTAAAAAACAGAAGTTTATTGTCTCACTCTTTTGGAGTTTAGAAGTCCGAGATGAAAGTGTCAGAGAGTTGTTTTCTTCCCAGGCCTCTCACCTTGACCACCTTTTACCTGTGTCTTCACAAGGTTTTTCTTGTATGTATCTACATTCTAATCTCCTTTTCTTACAAAGATATTGGTCATATTAGGTTGAGGCCAATCCTAATGACCTGACTTTAACTTAATTACCTCTTAAAGACCCAATACAGTCACATTCTGGGGCACTGGGGTTAATTTTTGAAGGACACAACTCAGCCCAAAACAGGTAGTAATGCAACTGAAAAGCACACATTTCTAATGGAATTTGATGAAGTATTTTAAAACATTTTATCCACTTATTTAATTAACAAAAGTTTAGCAGACATATACTAAATAACAACTTGGAGCAGGTAACTACATTATCCTCTGAGAAATAATAGTATGGAGACACATGACAAATAAAAATCAGAATTTTACAATTTTTAATAATCTTCATAACCACCCTGAGATACTATGCCCATTTTAGGAAAAAGTAAACTGAGATAAAAGAAGTTACTTGTTTAGAATCATACAGCTGGTAGCTGGCGGTCCTGCTAGTCAATCCCAGAACTATCAAATTCTGAAGCCCATAACTTTTTCTTTTTTAAAAAATTTTTGCTCTATTATGCTGACCCTATAGGAATGCACGGAGGCTGGACTAATCAACTATCATTAGGAACTTCAAAGAATGAAATATTTACAAAGGGATTGGCTTCCAGGGTAAGCTTTAGCGTATGACCTTAATACGCATACTCATAAACCACTGCACTCCCAAACAGCCCTACATTGTGCAGCCCAGAGGTTCAAAATCTTTTCTCTCTGGTCTCAGAAGGATGGATACTGGGCAATAGGAACCTCTGCTGTGGTTTAGCAGCTAGAGCATTAAAAGATAAATCCAAAAATTTTAGAGGCTAGCAAGGAATTCAGCAATAGAAGCTGAAAGAGGAAAATGAAGAAAATGATAGGCCTGGGAGGACAGGGTGAGATCAGGGAGCAAGGAGGACTGACTCATTAATATACATGGAAAGACATGGTGTGAAGTATCTCAGGAAACCAGCTCTGGGACCGATTATGGAGGACATCGAATGCCACGTTAAGGGATTTATATAGTAGTATCTAGGCCAGTGGTTCTAAACATTTGTTGTGCAAAGGAAACATCTGGAGGGCTAGCAACCTATTCCCAGAGTAATTTATCTTGTACCTCAGAAAATTCTGAGGCTAGGCTTCCATACATCCCACACTGAGAACTATGTCTGTAAACAGTGTATAGCCAGGAGGGGCTGGTGAGCAGGAGAATGGCAATACTGACAAATGAAGATTGGGAAACTGGGAGACCAGTTAGGACATTATTTCAGTAGATGTGAAGGTAGTTATAAACTCCAAATATTTCACATTTTAATACATATATAGTATTCTTTTATTCAACTTAATGGAAGAAAAGCTGCTTGTTATTTTAAACCAAGATTGAAACTGTGTTCAGTCTCAATCTCAGAAAGCATTTTAATTCTCTGTAAGCATCTTGGCTGCTTATCGGATTGTTTTTTCTTTAGCTTAAATCTAATAAGATAATAAAGTCACTAAGAAAGGATTAGTGATCCCTGACCTGTTCCTCTAAGATGCTTTTACCACTAGTATTATGAATCAACTGAGCTGACTTAAGTAAAATAAACGACATCCTTTACTTTGTTTAATCTGGCAGTCAGAAAGACCAAGGTCTTTCTTAATGTTCCTGCCAAAGTTTCCTTTGAGTTCATTGCAAATCCTTTCTCTTCTTGAAGGTACATGGTCTCCTATTCTAGTTGTCTGCCCTGTTCCCAAGAGCAATTCTGGGAGAAAGTGAGGTGACTAACTTAAAGGTATACATGTACAATTTTCCACAAATACACGGGTGCTTCAGTTAATCAGAATGCCGTCATAATCACGCTTCAAGTTAATGAGATTTTCTCATTAACAAAAGATTAAACCCATACTTCTTTTGGTTCAACCCATGTTTAAAATCATGAGGCAGAGACTAATTTATATTCATGTCTGTAAGTGTCCTCTCAGAAACAATGCCTGCAGAGTTTCACCCATGATGGGTACACAAAACAAAACAACAACAAAAAAACAAAACAAAACTGTTGAACTGGACTTCTGTCTTCATACATTCAATCTAGTGAATAATATTTAATCTCTTCACAGTAGAGAGAATCTAGTCTCTCTCCTCTCTATATGTCCATAAATATCATCTGTTAATAAAATATTGTTATGATTATGGAAATAATATATATCTTTCTGGAACATTTAGAGACTAGAGACAGCAAAATTAAGAAATTAAAAATAACCACATCCTAACTAGAAAGAAATACATTTTTAAAAAAATTTATTTATTTTATTTATTTTTGGCTGTGTTGGATCTTCATTGCTGCGCAGGGGCTTTCTCTAGTTGCGGCGAGCGGGGGCTACTCTTTGTTGAGGTGCGCGGGCTTCTCACTGCGGTGGCTTCTCTTGTTGCAGAGCACAGGCTCTAGGCGCACAGGCTTCAGTAGTTGTGGCGCACGGGCTTAGTTGCTGCACGGCATGTGGGATCTTCCCGGACCAGGGCTCGAACCCATGTCTCCTGCATTGCCAGGAAGATTCTTAACCACTGCACCACCAGGGAAGCCCGAAATAAATATTTTTATTTAAAAACTTTAAGTATTTAGTTTTTAAAGATATGCATTTTTTGCATATCCTTAGGACTGCATATTTAAGCATAATACCTATATGCATAAATATGTGTAGACTCATGCACACATATATCCATATATTCGTAGTTTATGATACAACGCTGATGCCCACATACAGCTTTTGCCTAGTACAGCAAGTTTTAGCCAAGGGGTTTTTATATGGTATTACTGATTACAATTAATAGTTCACTTCCAGACATATCAAATTGTGTTTCATTATAGATTATGTATCCATTAATTCATTTACTTATTCATTCAACATTGATTGACTCACTGCTCTATCTAAAACCCTGTGGTCAGCATCATTGTAAATACACATATGCAGAGTGCACACTCCCAAGCCTCAAATAGTTAGCTTATAAAGTAGTTTCCAGGCCTATGGAAGAGCCAGTTTTGTCTTTCCACTGGAAGCCTCTCAGTAATGCCTCTGTAGTCTATATAATTCATTTGCTTACAAGGCTTATGACTCTTCAGAATAGAAGAGGAATTCTCATGTACCAAGGAGGATTTTCTTTTTTTTTTTCTCGATCAATCATCTGACTATATTGACAAGATACTGATTGGTTACATGTTGAAGAAAATATACAATACAAAATACAGAAAAAGTTGGTTCCATCCCCTCCCACTACCCCCCCTTACCCACCCACCCCCAAATACTCACCATCGTGATTTGGTCAGAACAGGGCTCAGAGCCAGAGGTCAGGGTGACCAAGGACGAAGGAGAAGGGGGCTGTGGGCATTGGGTTCCTGGCTGTCACAATAATGCTGTGGTAATGCTGTGGGTTCTCTCCCAGCTGTGAGTCAGGGGGCGGGGGTGGGGTACGCTGCAGCCTGATGACAGCCAGCTGAGGGAAGAGCTGCCTCCCCCTTCCCTGGCCCCTAGGGCCTGGCCCATCACCCAGAACGAAGCACATGCGTGGCCCATACGCTTCTTCTTGTGTTTCTCAAGAATATTATGGAACCATGCAAATAGGGAATGTCTCAAGAACAAGTTCCTTCTTTAACATGTGTTTTATTTGAGGGCGTGCATTACAAGATGGCCGTACATGTAAGAGAGGAGTTCAGGAGCTGGAGGAGGAGTTCTTGAGCCACTCAACAGCAAATACTTACCCTTTGGGAGAAGAGATGTGTCCTCATTCTCTGGTCATTACTTACTGGGACCATGGAATCTGGAGTTCGGTAAAATAGACAGTTATTCTATTTTTATTTTTAAGACCAGCGAGAGTATTAAACAAAACTATGACTTTTGTACCTATCAAATAGTAGCATCATGATCTATTTACCATTGTTCTGGTTGAAACAAACTATTTTTAGGGTATTAGGCAATTTTGTATCAGTTCAGTAAAATCACTTTTTAAATTAATATATCTGATTTCATTTTGAACTGGTTTTTTATTTTTTGTTTTATTTCGGAAACTTGGTCCAGTTTTTGTAATTTGGATTATTTGGGGATTTAACAAAACATTTCATTTCAATCTTATTTCTGGTTCTTGATATCTTAGATAGATATAAACTAAAGGTCACTTTATCTTGATTTGTTTTCAAAGATAATGCCATGCTATTTTTCTTGTCTGAGAAATGTTCTATTCAATTGTAGCAAGTTTGTTGTATAAAATTCACCATTCATTCATTCATTCAATAAATACTTACAGTATGTGTACAGTGCATCAGATTCTGTGTTAGATGCTAGATGCTGGACTGATAGAATGACATGATGACTTAAGATGGCATAGAACAAATACTTTGAATGAGTATGCCAACAAAGTACAAAACAAGGGTATCTTATAAAATCTGTGGTGTTTTAAAACTGTTCTTTGAAGAGAATAGGATGCAGGAAGTATTGAGAATGAACTAACATGACATGTTTGCGAAATATGGAGTAGTATGGTGTTGTAGGTGTCAAGACTGGGCATGTTGGAGTGATAGAAGATGTGAGTGTTAGGAAGAGGACAAATTATGAAGGGTCTTATTTGCAAGCTATGCGATAAAGGTGCTATAGCAACTATGAAGGCACTATTTTCATCAGCTTCCTATTCAGGATTTTGGTAGTCGTCAGACTTTTTTTACAAACATATTTCATAAAGTGGTGATAATTAACAAGGATAGGATATGCATCTTTCTTCTCTACCTTTTTTCTCATGATGTGTCCTTTTCCTAAGAATGACTTTACCCACTATATCTATGCAGAAAATTCCTGCTTATCTTTTAAAACTGATTTCAAGATCACTGTCCTAGGAAAACTTTTCTTATCTCCTATTCACCCAGGCAGCCACACCCCTCCTCTGTGCCCTTTATCCACATAAATATCCAATTCATTGCAATTGCACTGACATTGTAACTGTCAGATTCCTTCACTGATCTAAGAGATTTATGAGAAAGTGATTGTGACTAACTCATCTTTGAATGCCTTGTTTCTAGCTTATGGAATGAAATGGAGCAGAGAGTCAATCAATGCTTGTTGAAAGAATGATTGAGCCATAGCCTTTCTAAAGAAAGACTGGCCCTCTAGTCAATACTGTTTTACCTCCTCTATCCTGTGACATCAAAAACATCGTCAACTGGATTATTTTAAAATAAATTGTATGCTCTCTTTTCATATGTTTATTAAATAATGCATATATAGTCAAAATTAAAGAAATTCTAAAGAGCAGAGGGCAGAAAAAACATACCAGAATCCTAGAACTTAGCCATAATCAATGGTAATATTTTGGAATCTGTGCTTGCAGTTTACTAAATTTTATTAAGGAAAGGTCGATTTTGTTTTGTTTTGTACTATGTATGGTACTTGGCAACCAGTTTAACTAAACTTATTATCTTGTAAAAATTTTCAGTTTATTAACATTTCTTCCTCATTTCATTTTTTAATGACTGCATGATGTTACATCATATGGATTGGTTATAATTTCTTAGCCATTTTCCTTTTTAGGACATCAATGTTTGTTTTTAAAAAACTTCTCATTGTAATAATCACATGAAGAAGATCGTTTACCTCTATCTTTGACTGAGCCTGTGACTGATTTTTTATGAGGTTTATGTAGAAATGACATTGATAGGTAAAGGAATGCCTTTCATATATATTTCTAAATTGCCAACTGGAAATGTAAAATAATTTATACTGCCATCAGCAATGACTAAGAACATGAGTTTCCTTGAACAGTTTTATATTATTATTATTAAAAACTGTCAATTATGTGAAGTAAGCATATCATTTTAAAATTTGCATTTTTTTAATGATAGAAAAGTTTGGGTATTTGGATATTTTCATATTACTAGACATTTATTATTCATTGTGTGATTATATGTTGTAAGTATACAATTATTAATTTGCAAATTTACAATACTGTCTATCGAATGGCAGTCAATTGTTTATTTGTTGTGATTTATATTTTTTAAGAATAACTTTGTAATGTATTGCATAGATTTTCCCCTTTGGATTCTAATGCTAATGGATTGGTCACGTCACTTTTTATTTATCTGTGTTTTACAGCTAAACACTAGTAATGACAATGGGTATCCTTGAGTTTTTCCTTGAGTTTGACTCTAATGTGAATGTCTGTATAACATTATTCATAATTTATTTTAGCTTTTAAGGTCTGAGGTAGATGATCTTTCTTATAAGAAAATATCATTTTATTCTTATTTCACTGAATTTTACTTTGTTTAGGCATAGATGATGCAGTTCATCAAATATTTCATACATTTAACTAGATGTAATTTTTTTATAACTGAAGAAATTAATGACATGAATTGACACTCTAATATTGAAACACTTCACATATCTGAATAATTTCCTGCATTTTTATGGTTCCTTATTCTTTCAAGGAAATGAAAGAAAAATATTTGCATCTATAGTCGTAAATGAGTTTGCTCATTTTCTTTTTTTGAAATTTCTTTGCCATGTTGTGACTTCAGCGTTGACTGACTGGATCAGTCCTATGATTTGGAAATTTACAGACTTTCTTTTCTCTTTCAATTAAGTTAATAATCTATAGGTGAGTTAAAATTATTGCCTTTGAGAAATGGAACACTCAGTTATAATTATCACCATCTTATTCCAAGCCACTATTATATATTTTGCTAGTAGTATTTTAGTAGCCTCCTAACCAGTGTCTTTGCATCCACCCTTGTGAGCCTACATTCTATTTTCCACACAGCAGCCAGTGACCCTTTCAAAACACAAATCAAATTATGTCAACCTTTTGTGTAAAATCCTCCAAAGGCATCTCATGTCACTCAGAGAAATAGACTAAACATTCTTACCGTGAATTCACAATCTACAACTTGTACTATAGAAAATAGTACTAGTCACTAATTAATTTATTGAATGCACAACCAAAGCCTGAATGTAGCATAGTTAGGCGGGGGTATACCCCACCCCCTGCAGCATTACCCCTTATTCCTCAACCTCAGATAGAGCTGGCATAGAACTCACTCACTCTAGAATCTTAATATATCTATTCAATGTTATCTGAATCTTACAGAGGTGGTGGTGGGGTGTTATTGTAGGAAATGTAATAGGCCATATAGAAGATAAAATGGAATCATAAGCTAATATAAGTATACACGCAAATGTATGCAGGTATGTTTCTATATGCATATATGTGTGTGCACATACACTATATACAATTTAATGGAAGCAATACATGCATATGATTAAAAAAACACATCATTGTGAAATATTAAGTCTGGGCATATTTGTTCTTCAGTAATGTAAACTTGAAAATCTTTTAGCTGGAAGAAATCTAACCCAAACAACGCCATACCTGAAATTCCATGGAACGTCCTAGCTCCATTGGATTCGATTCTCTCTCCAGATAGATTATTTTGGTTCAGTTATGCCTCTGCAATTAATCTACTTCATATGACTATAAATCACATCCATCTTAAATCCAACTTTGACATCTAACGTATCTTTCTTTCTGAATGTGTATGGAACAACATGAGACGTAAGTGTAATTTCAGGTACTTCTTCATGTCTTTACACTTAAAAAAATGTTAAAATCTTATCAGCAAGTACCTTTTAGATTATAAAATGAAAAGTTAGAACCATAGACATAGAAAAAAATGCTGGTTTGCATAGCAGTTTTTAATTGGCAAATTGCCTAAGAATACATAATTATTCTGTGCATAATCTTTGCTCTGGTCCTGGAATTTGCTTGGAGAAAATGTTTAATTATGAATTTCCATTTATGTTTTTAATACTTGATTAATAACACTACAAAATAAGGTCTTCCAATCCATTCCACTCTACAGCATATAGAATGGCAGGCTCTGACTTTATTATTTTAGGTCTGGTCAACAAAAACCCAAAGCACAAAATATTTATTGTATGTGAAATTTGGTGGAGAGAGATAATCAATTTGGCTAATTCAGTCTTAAAGTCTGTAAGGATGAAGTAAAAATAAGCAATTCTGAAGCACATTATCAAGGTTGTAGCTCTGAGTAGACTTGGCTTAAGCTATGACTATGTTATACCAAAAACTGCTTCTTGCTTCATTTTTTATAGAGAAATGTTTATATTGATTTGTTTTTATGCAATTGTCTTCATATTTATTTCCTTTTCTGTAAACAATTTAGAAGAAATTGGAGACAATGGATGTCTTCCTATTGGAATGGAAGGGGAAGGGGGAAGATGGAAGTGAGGAGAAAAATGGACTTTTCCCCAGAGAATGAGGTCTTCATTTTTTAATAAATGCTTGTCAAAGATCCACTCTGGCCAAACTGTGCTACAATTTAGTGAGTCAAATATACACAAAAACAATAATAAAGAAATAAATTGCTTTAAAGGATCTGGAAATAAATGTCAGAAAAACATTAAAAAAAATTAAAGGGCCCTGACATTTCAAAGTCTTGCTGCATAGATACTGCTTTAATATCTGACATGTTCGGCCACAGAAAGTTGTCAATTATGTTTAGAAAAAGTAAAAGGGAAATCACTGTTTAGATTCTTGCTTTTTTCTTGTAAGACTATGAGTTCATGCACAGTAAATGTTTGGAATGAAGGGATAGGTAGATGAGTTATGATTACTTATCTACTTGCTGTGTGATGATTGTTGGGTCTATTACTTTAACTCCACCACTACTCTCCCTTCAATGTTTGTTTTTAGCAAGACAAAATACATACAATTTTTCCTTTGTCTTTAGTACAGATGTTTATGGTATGAAACTGATGAATGGGTGACCTTTCAATGAATATCAATATTCTCATGTCAGGTTTCTGATCTAAAACAGTTACCTAAACTTAGAAGCCTGTCTTTGTAGAACAAAAGGGGAAAAGATAATAGTTAAAGCAAAAAATAAAAATTACTTGCAACATAACATACTAATATAATAGAACAAATTGCATAATATAATTAAAATCACACCAGTAAGCCATTAATTTAAATAGGCAAAGCACCTCCTTAGTTAAGTTGTCCTATTTTTGCATGTAATTTTTGTTGGAGAGGTTACAATTCATTTAAAAAAGAACAAATTCAAACATCTAACCTATTAGTATGCATTCATTTTTTGGAGGTAGAACAAAATATGTTTCTATTTTGTTAATCAGTGACACATTTCAATTACCCTCAATAGTTTCAGTTCAGTTTCATAACATGTTTTAAATTCATTAGAAATAGTGATATATTCTAAGAATTATAAATGATTTCAAACACATTTACCTCTCAATTCTCATTTATCAATCAACATGGCACAGCTGTAAGTATTCTGAGATCCAAACCATTTTTGCGAATGTGATAATTCATTGGCCACTAATGGTTGAAAGTGAGAACTCTTTGAGTCTGACTGACTTCAATTCCTGGCCTGACCACTCACCAGCTACATGTTCATGTAAAGTTATTCAGCTTCCCTAGGCTTCAGTTTCCTCATCTGTAAACAGAAAAAATAATAGAATCTTTCTCAAAGGTTTTAGGAGTTAAGTGAGATATTATATAAGAACTGATTAAAACAACCCCTGGCATACAAGAATTAGGTATTTTATTACATGCATGATGTTTTCCACTGAGCACCAACTATGTGCCAATAACTATGCTGGGAGACATAAATCCAATGGAAAGCAAAGAATTTGTAAAGAACTGTTGCAGGGAGAGAGTAGGAGAGAGCATCAGAGGGAGGGAGAGAGAAAGAGAACTATAATTACAGTGTATTTGTATTTTACAAAGTAATATACCATGTCTACAATGCTGGACTTTAGCTACTGTGTTTGTTCCCTACTTCACCATTTCTTTGTTATTTCAAATATCAGAAGTCTTTTTAAAAGACTTGGAAACATGAAATACATTGACTGTTGATGTTATTTGACTCTGTGAAACTAGGGAACATTACTTCCACATTAATATAAGTTTAAGGTCAATACTAAAAGTTGGATTAGTGAACACTAGGTGGCGGCATTTATGAAAAATTAAATTGGAATCAGCTACTGTGCCACATTAAAAAGCAAAAATCACAGGCACCTCTTTCACAACAATGACTTATTTTTTTCAATTGGTTGGTTGTTCATTTTTGTTTGTTTTTACTATTTCAAAGATAAATTTTTTAAAGTCACAAGGAAAAAAGAGAGGAGGGGAAAGATATTTAAATGTATTTCTCTTGTTTTACAGATAAGATTCATTGAACACTTTACTCTTGAATGCCCACTTGCAGGTAGATGTTTGCTGAGAGGAAATATATTTGAAAGAAACTCTTTTTAAATGCATTGCCTGACATTTAGGGACTAAGGATTACAGAAAAAATTGTGCTTTTTTAAAAAAAAGTATATAATGGATATAATTAATTGAATGCTTAGGAAAGTTCCAAGTACAGGGTTGAAAACATCACAGGTGTCACCTCATTATGTTTTTCTACAACCTAATGAGGTAGGTACATTTTGGGTCCTGTTTTGTAGATGATGATTCAGAATTTCAGAAGGCTTAAGAACTTCTGAAAGGTTACACTTATAATTGAGGAAGTGGAGTTTCAAATTTCAAATCCGTATCATTCTGAGTCTCCACGGAGATTTTAGCCATTTTGTTGTACAGATATTTAAATAGCAGATTTTAACTACTTGATTCCTGTAAAATACACAATTTTGAAACAGAGATAGCAGCAAGAGACATTGAATGTGACTCAGAAATGATTTGATCTGCAGATTGGAACCAAATTACTTACAAAAATTTTGAAAATATTGATCTTTTAATTATCCAGAGAAAATGTTTGACTCTTTTGACTTTGTTAGATAAAGTCAATTAAAATGAATCATTTTATTTTTCAGTTGTCTTAAGTACTATTTCAGATTGACTCAAACAGTTATTTATGTAAATGGAACTCTAACATACTACACAAGAAATAGATTCTATTTTTCACTGTTCTTGAAATGTCTTAAATTGATGAGATTCAAGAAAAAAGAAAAAGGATAGAATCAATTGTTTTTTAATATAGATACAAGTTGCATTATTTAGATTGTAAGTAAATGGTATGTAGACTTCTAGCTTTTATATTTTCAATGTTTGAGTCATGTTATAAAATATAACATCTAAACTTTACAAAATGCATATTTTGACCCTAAATCCCCAAAAGGTGATACTCTCACCCTAAAATGAGACTATTCATTACTCAATTGTATACATTTATGTAATTATATTAACATTTTAGGGACTTCCCTGATGGTCCAGTGGTTAAGATGCCACACTTCCACTGCAGGGGGCATGGGTTCTGGTCGGGGAACTAAGATCCTGCCTGCTGTGTGGTGTGACCAATTAATTAATTAATTAATTAATTAAAAAAATATTTTAAATAGGAAAACTATACACTCAAATCCTTATAGAATTATGAGAAAAAAGTTGCTAATTGTCAACATTTCTTTTTTGTAGTAGAAGATAGAGTGAAGGAAGAAAGCAATCCCATTCAGTCATTTAATTAGAAATTTCCATATCCCAGTTGATTTCTTATTTACATATATCATTTACATATGTCAATGTTTTGTCTTAATTTGGTAGATAAAAATAGATCTTTTTCATATGAAATTATAACATCAATCTGTTAGACCCATTTAAAACATATTTTATCATGAATTGATAATACTCAATGTAGAAAATGTGAAATATATGGAAGCATAAGCATTATTAAAATACACATACTGTTCCCAATCCACAGATAAGCATTATTCATATTTAGTGTATTTTTCTCTAGTGTTTTCTTGATGCATTAACTCTGAATATGAAAAACACAGATGCACAGGCACATAAACACAAACACACATATATCACATGCACACCCATATTTCTCAAAATTGGAATAACATTAAATATAACACTTAGATTCTGTAGGTTTTTGTTTTTTGAATAATTAAACTTTATTTGTTGAAGTTCTTGGCATTGCATTAAAAAATAAATGATGATTATCCATTTTGGAGAAAACACCAGATATCAAGAACATTATTTGTACTATGAAATTTGAACCTTACACAAAGACAGGAACAAGAGCTAAATTGAGTAGGTAAAACATCTATATTTATTTTTCTCTACTTTAATTATAAAATCATATAGTTTTATTGTTAGGCTAGACCTATCTCAAGATTATCTAGTTTAACTCTTTCATTAGCCTTACTTTTCTTAAGATTCCTATTTATTGTCATTTATTCAAAACAGTTTATCAGTAATCCAACTGTGTCACTTTTAATGTAATATCTATTTTACCTGTTTCTTGCTCTCTGCCACTGCTATCTGACCCATCCTAGCTAGATATTAGCCAGCTAATCTTTTTTTTTTTTTAATATATCTTTATTGGAGTATAACTGCTTCACAATACTGGGCTGGCCTCTGTCTCACAATAAAGTGAATCAGACGTATGCATACATACATCCCCATATCCCTTCCCTCTTGAGCCTCCCTTCCATTCTCCCTATCCAACTCTCTAGGTCATTGCAAAGCACCGAGCTGATCTCCCTGTTTTTTTAACATTACTTTGTATGCACATTCCCTTGGGTGTAAATATTCTTTAAGAAATTATGTGATGTGACATTGTTTTCATTTAACAAAATTCATTTAAACATTCCTGTATAGATACATACTTAGGTTACATTCTACTATATTTTTGTAATAGATAATTGCAGCAATAACTTTATACATCCATTTTGAGTGTTTTTCTGATTATTTCTTTCAGGTAGGTGCCTAGATAAGAAAATACTGGATCACAGGATGTGAACATTTTTAAGATTCTTTATGTAAGCAGTATGTCAAATTGCTTTCCAGAAATTATGTACCTAGTTTTACTTCTACAATAGCTTATGAAACAGCCTGTCATAACACACACTCAGCAATTTTTAGCATTTTCATTTTTAAAATCTTAATCAAATTGGTGTGGAAAAAATAGTATTTTGTTATTTTAATTCTCACATCTGATTACTAGTACAGAGGAGCAGTTGTTCATGTCTTTATTTTTATTTGTATTTCTTTCGTGCATTGGCTATTCATGTTTTTCTTAGGCAACTTTGTTGAAACGAACATAAAAGCATCATCAAAACAACATGGTTGCCATACAACTACCAATCAGCTTGAAGCCAGCTTAGCTCTTTTTTGTTTAGCATATGAATAATGTACAAAAGAATGCTGGAAAAAAGAAGTACCTCTAGGGTAGAAAACTGATGCTAATCGTATTATTGTTTTTCATGAACATTTTAAAAAGAAAGTATGTTTGCTACTTCCCTTCTATTCCCTTGACTAAATTTTGTTTTCATAATGTTTATTCAGTTAATCTAGGTATTTTTAGTACTTCTCTGGATAATTTTTCCAGTCCAGCAAGGTTAATCCTAGAGTAGAGATGCCAGATTTAGCAAATACAAATAGAGGATATCCAGTTAAATTTGAATTTAGAATAAACAAAATGACATTTTCAGTATATATGTACTCCAAATATTGGGAAAGAGTTAGACTAATATATATATTATATATATTCATTGTTTAGTTGAATTCAAATTTAACTAGACACCCTGTCTTTTATGTGGTAACTCTATCCTGCAGTCATCATACACAGAGCTGGGGCATTTGTCCCTACTCTCCATTAGTTAGTTGTTCCTGTCCTACCACTCAGCTTTGATAAATACAGAATAGATAAGAAATAGATAAGGGCCAGTCATGCTTTCACTTTCCCTCTACTCCTGAAAACAAGTGTTGTATGTTCAAGGCTCTAGAAGTGTTTTATCCTCAATACATATCTCAACCCTATCTATCTACCTATTCTAGGGAAGGAGCCAGGGGGTAATATCTCTCCTCAATCCGGACTTAGCCTGGAAAGCAAAAGGTTCTAAAGACAGACTTCTAGAATGTCACAGTCTTCATTTCAATGATGCAAACTGCAAATATTCTTGGATGACTGTAATATTTAGCTGCTTTTTTACGTTTTCATGTCAACTTCTTGTAATGTTCTCTCTTTTCCTGGTATGTAGCACAAACTATATTTTCTGCCGAACCTTCTGTAGGTAGAGATGATACTGTTATCACTAGCCTGCATTCAGGGAATGGGTGCATGGTCAGACTTTTATCTTACTTCTATCTAGACAAACCCAACAATTAAGAAATGAATATTTAAAAGGTTAACATATATCAGGCACTATGCTATGCGTTTGTCATTGAGATGAGGTTTCATGTTATCTCATTTAATTCTCAACTCCTTGGAGTTGTCTTATATTGTACTTCCAGGCTTTCTATCATGCTATCTCTGCCTCTCTTTACACCCATCTTCCTACCAGTTCTCTTTACCCTTCAACACTTAGTTCAAGCACCGTCTCCTTTAGGTAGCCTACCAGACCCATTTCAGCTGGTTTGAGAGGTGTCAATCTGTGCTTCCTCAAACCTCTGTGCTTTCATCTGGGTTACAATAACCCTTGGCTGCCTACATTCTAGAGCACCCCCAAGGTGTTTGTCACACCCACGACCCCTTCTCTGGATAACTGTCAACCCCATAGACCCCCACATGGAGGTTTCCCACACATAAGAGGTTATTTCCTCTTATTTCCCACACATAAGAGGTTATTTCCTCTTATGTGTGAACCACATATCTGGTGAACCACAATCCATCCACAGTTGATTTAGATGATGAGATCTTCCAATGACAAAGACCAGTCTATGGGTTGGCATAATACACCTTTTTGTATGAGTGCTTTTCAGTGAGTCTATGAAGCTCAGATTAATTGGGTCCTTTCTCAGAAAATCTGAAACAGAGAAGGAGAGAATAGTTGAGCCATATTAATGCCAGATCTCTGAAGTGAAATGTAGTAAACTCTTATTGTTGCTGAGGGAATGGAAAGAAAATTTTGTTACTGAGAAAACTTGGAACACTTTTGACCCTTAGTTTTGTAAAAAAGCCACCCTTGACCCCTAGACTATGCTAAGCCTACTGTTATATGCATTCTAGTTAGCGTCACCATTTTGAACTACATATTTATTTGCATGATTAATATCTTCCTCTTCTATAAAGCTGTAGAGGGAAGAGATGGATTTGTGTAGGCACTCAAAAAGATACACAGCTGAGGAGCTTCAAGATGGCAGAAGAGTAAGACGCAGAGATCACCTTCGTCCCCACAAATACATCAGAAATACATCTACATGTGGAACAGCTCCTACAGAACACCTACTGATCGCTGGCAGAAGACCTCAGACCTCCCAAAAGGCAAGAAATTCCCCACATACCTGGGTAGGGCAAAAGAAAAAAGAAACAACAGAGACAAAAGAATAAGGACGGGACCTGCACCAGTGGGAGGGAGCTGTGAAGGAGGAAAGGTTTCCACACACTAGGAAGCCCCTTCGCGGGCAGAGACTGCGGGTGGCGGAGGGGGGAAGCTTTGGAGCCACGGAGGAGAGCGCAGCCACAGGGGTGCGGAGGGCAAAGTGGAGAGATTCCCGCACAGAGGCTCGGCGCCAAGCAGCACTCACCAGCCCGAGAGGCTTGTCTGCTCAGCCGCCGGGGCGGGCGGGGCTGGGAGCTGAGGCTCGGGCTTCGGAGGTCAGATCCCAGGGGGAGGACTGGGGTTGGCGGCGTGAACACAGCCTGAAGGGGCTACTGCACCACAGCTGGCCAGGAGGGAGTCTGGGAAAAAGACTGGAGCTGCCAAAGACGCAAGACACTTTTTCTTGCCTCTTTGTTTCCTGGTGCGCGAGCAGAGGAGATAAACAGCGCCGCTTAAAGGAGCTCCAGAGACGGGCGCGAGCCGCGGCTATCAGCGCGGACCCCAGAGACGGGCATGAGACGCTAAGGCTGCTGCTGCTGCCACCAAGAAGCCTGTGTGCAAGCACAGCTCACTATCCACACCGCCCCTCCCGGGAGCCGGTGCAGCCCGCCTCGGCCAGGCTCCCATGATCCAGGGACAACTTCCCCAGGAGAACGCACGGCGCGCCTCGGGCTGTTGCAACGTCATGCTGGCCTCTGCCACTGCAGGCTCGCCCCGCATCTATACCCTCCCTCCCCCCGGCCTGAGTGAGCCAGAGCCCCCAAAGCAGCTGCTCCTTTAACCCCGTTCTGTCTGAGCGAAGAACAGACGCCCTCAGGCGACCTACACGCAGAGGTGGGTCCAAATCAAAAGCTGAACCCCAGGAGCTGTGCGAACAAAGAAGAGAAAGGGAAATTTCTCCCAGCAGCCTCAGAAGCAGCGGATTAAAGCTCCACAAACAACTTGATGTACCTGCATCTGTGGAATACCTGAATAGACAACGAATCATCCCAAATTGAGGAGGTGGACTTTGGGAGCAACAATATATTTTTTTTTTTCCCTTTTTCTCTTTTTGTAAGTGTGTATGTGTATGCTTCTGTGTGTGATTTTGTCTGTATAGCTTTGCTTTCACCATTTGTCCTAGGGTTCTGTCTGTCCATTTTTTTATTACTTAAAATTTTTTTTCTAAATAATTATTTTTTATTTTAATAACTTTATTTTATTTTATATTATTTCACTTTACTTTATTTTATCTTCTTCTTTTTTTCTTTCTTTCTTTCTTTCTTTCTTTCTTTCTTTCTTTCTTTTTTTTCTCCCTTTTATTCTGAGTTGTGTGGAGGACAGGCTCTTGGTGCTCCAGCCAGGCGTCAGTGCTGTGCTACTGAGGTGGGAGAGCCAAGACCAGGACACTGGTCCACAAGAGACCTCCCAGCTCCATGTAATCTCAAACGGTGAAAATCTCCCACAGATCTCCATCTCAACGCCAAGACCCAGCTCCACTCAACAACCAGCAAGTTACAGTGCAGGACACCCTATGCCAAACAACTAGCAAGGCAGGAACACAGCCCCATCCATTAGCACAGAGGCTGCCTAAAATCATAATAAGGCCACAGACACCCCAAAACACACCACCAGATGTGGACCTGCCCACCAGAAAGACAAGATCCAGCCTCACCCACCAGAACACAGGCACTAGTCCCCTCCACCAGGAAGCCTACACAACCCACTGAACCACCGTTAACCACTAGGGGACAGATACCAAAATCGACGGGAACTATGAACCTGCAGCCTGCAAAAGGGAGACCCCAAACACAGTAAGTTAAGCAATATGAGAAGACAGAGAAGCACACAGCAGATGAAGTAGCAAGGTAAAAACCCACCAGACCAGACAAATGAAGGGGAAATAGGCAGTCTACCTGAAAAAGAGTTCAGAATAATGATAGTAAAGAAGATCCAAAATCTTGGAAATAGAATGGAGAAAATACAAGAAACGTTTAACAAGGACCTAGAAGAACTGAAGAGCAAAAATACAGAGATGAACAACACAATAAATGAAATTAAAAATTCTCTAGAAGAGATCAATAGCAGAATAACTAAAAGGCAGAAGAACGGATAAGTGACTTGGAAGATAAAATGGTGGAAATAACTACTGCAGAGCAGAATAAAGAAAAAAGAATGAAAAGAATTGAGGACCGTCTCAGAGACTTCTGGGACAACATTAAACGCACCAACATTCGAATTATAGGGGTCCCAGAAGAAGAAGAGAAAAAGAAAGGGACTGAGAAAATACTTGAAGAGATTATAGTTGAAAACTTCCCTAATATGGGAAAGGAAATAGTTAATCAAGTCCAAGAAGCACAAAGAGTCCCATACAGGATAAATCCAAGGAGAAACATGCCAACACACATATTAATCAAATTATCAAAAATTAAATACAAAGAACAAATATTAAAAGCAGCACGGGAAAAACAACAAGTGACACATAAGGAAATCCCCATAAGGTTAACAGCTGATCTTTCAGCAGAAACTCTGCAACCAGAAGGGAGTGTCAGGACATATTTAAAGTGATGAAAGAGAAAAACCTACAAACAAGATTACTCTACCCAGCAAGGATCTCATTCAGATTCTACAGAGAAATTAAAACCTTTACAGGCAAGGAAAAGCTAAGAGAATTCAGCACTACCAAACCAGCTTTACAACAAATGTTAAAGGAACTTCTCTAGGCAGGAAGCACAAGAGAAGGAAAAGACCTACTATAATAAACCCAAAACAATTAAGGCAATAGGAACGTACATATCGATAATTACCTTAAATGTAAATGGATTAAATGCTCCAACCAAAAGGCATAGACTGGCTGAATGGATACAAAAACAAGACCCATATATATACTGTCTACAAGAGACCCACTCAGACCTAGGGACACATACAGACTGAAAGTGAGGGGATGGAAAAAGATATTCCATGCAAATGGAAATCAAAAGAAAGCTGGAGTAGCAATTCTCGTATCAGACAAAATAGACTTTAAAACAAAGAATATTACAAGAGACAAAGAAGGACACTACACAATGATCAAGGGATCAATCCAAGAAGAAGATATAACAATTGTAAATATTTATGCACCCAACATAGGAGCACCTCAATACATAAGGCAAATACTAACAGCCATAAAAGGGGAAATCGACAGTAACACAATCATAGTAGGAGACTTTCACACCCCACTTTCACCAATGGACAGATCACCCAAAATGAAAATAAATAAGGAAACACAAGCTTTAAATGATACATTAAACAAGATGGACTTAATTGATATTTATAGGACATTCCATCCAAAAACAACAGAATACACATTCTTCTCAAGTGCTCATGGAACATTCTCCAGGATAGATCATATCTTGGGTCACAAATCAAGGCTTGGTAAATTTAAGAAAATTGAAATCGTATCGAGTATCTTTTCTGACCACAATGCTATGAGACTAGATATCAATTACAGGAAAAATCTGTAAGAAATACAAACACATGGAGGCTAAACAACACTCTACTTAATAACCAAGAGATAACTGATGATATCAAAGAGGAAATTAAAAAATACCTAGAAACAAATGACAATGACAACACAACAACCCAAAACCTATGGGATGCGGCAAAAGCAGTTCTAAGAGGGAAGTTTATAGCTATACAAGCATTCCTTAAGAAACAAGAAACATCTCAAACAACCTAACTTTACACCTAAAGCTATTAGAGAAAGAAGAACAAAAAACCCCCCAAAGTTAGCAGTAGGAAAGAAATCATAAAGATCAGATCAGAAATAAAGAAAAAGAAATGAAGGAAACGATAGCAAAGATCAATAAAACTAAAAGCTAGTTCTTTGAGAAGATAAACAAAATTGATAAACCATTAGCCACACTTATCAAGAAAAAAAGGGAGAAGACCCAAATCAATAGAATTAGAAATGAAAAAGGAGAAGTAACAACTGACACTGCAGAAATCAAAGGATCATGAGAGATTACTACAAGCAACTATATGCCAATAAAATGGACAACCTGGAAGAAATGGACAAATTATTAGAAATGCACAACGTTGAGACTGAACCAGGAAGAAATAGAAAATATGAACAGACCAATCACAAGCAGTGAAATTGAAACTGTGATTAAAAATCTTCTAACAAACAAAAGCCCAGGACCAGATGGCTTCACAGACGAATTCTATCAAACATTTAGAGAAGAGCTAACACCTATCCTTCTCAAACTCTTCCAAAATATAGCACAGGGAGGAACACTCCCCAACTCATTCTACGAGGCCACCATCACTCTGATAACAATACCAGACAAAGATGTCAGAAAGAAAGAAAACTACAGGCCAATATCACTGATGAACATAGATGCAAAAATCCTCAACAAAATAGTAGCAAACATAATCCAACAGCACATTAAAAGGATCATACACCATGATCAAGTGAGGTTTATCCCAGGAATGCAAGGATTCTTTAATATATGCAAATCAATCAACGTGATACACCATATTAACAAATTGAAGGAGAAATACCATATGATCATCTCAATAGATGCAGAGAAAGCTTTCAACAAAATTCAACACCCATTAATGATAAAAACCCTCCAGAAAGTAGGCATAGAGGGAACTTTCCTCAACTTAATAAAGCTCATATATGGCAAACCCACAGCCAACATTGTCCTCAATGGTGAAAAACTGAAACCATTTTCACTAAGATCAGGAACAAGACAAGGTTGCCCACTCTTACCACTATTATTCAACATAGTTTTGGAAGTTTTAGCCACAACAATCAGAGAAGAAAAAGAAATAAAGTGAATCCAAATCGGAAAAGAAGTAGTAAAGCTGTCACTGCTTGCAGATAACATGATACTAGACATAGAGAATCCTAAAGATGCTACCAGAAAACTACTAGAGCTAATCAATGAATTTGGTAAAGTAGCAGGATACAAAATTAATGCACAGAAATCTCTTGCATTCCTATACACTAATGATGAAAAATCTGAAAGTGAAATTAAGAAAACACTCCCATTTACCACTGCAACAAAAAGAATAAAATACCTAGGAATAAACCTACCTAAGGAGACAAAAGACCTGTATGCAGAAAATTATAAGACACTGATGAAAGAAATTAAAGATGATACAAATAGATGGAGAGGTATACCATGTTCTTGGATTGGAAGAATCAACATTGTGAAAATGACTCTACTACCCAAAGCGATCTACAGATTCAGTGCAATCCCTATCAAACTACCAATGCCATTTTTCACAGAACTAAAACAAAAAATTTCACAATTTGTATGGAAACACAAAAGACCCCGAATAGCCAAAACAATCTTGAGAAAGAAAAACGGAGCTGGAGGAATCTGGCTCCCTGACTTCAGACTATACTACAAAGCCTCAGTAATCAAGACAGTATGCTACTGGCACAAAAACAGAAATATAGATCAATGGAACAGGATAGAAAGCCCAGAGATAAACCCACGCACATATGGTCACCTTATCTTTGATAAGGGAGGCAAGAATATACAGTGGACAAATGACAGCCTCTTCAATAAGTGGTGTTGGGAAAACTGGACAGCTACATGTAAAAGAATGAAATTAGAACACTCCCTAACACCATACACAAAAATAAACTCAAAATGGATTAAAGACCTAAATGTAAGGCCAGACACCATCAAACTCTTAGAGGAAAACATAGGCATAACACTCTATGACATAAATCACAGCAAGATCCTTTTTGACCCACCTCCTAGAGAAATGGAAATAAAAACAAAAATAAACAAATGGGACCTAATGAAACTTAAAAGCTTTTGCACAGCAAAGATAACCATAAACAAGACGAAAAGACAACCCTCAGAATGGGAGAAAATATTTGCAAATGAAGCAACTGACAAAGGATTAATCTCCAAAACATACAAGAAACTCATGAAGCTCAATATCAAAAAACCAAACAACCCAATCCAAAAATGGGAAGACTTAAATAGACATTTCTCCAAAGAAGATATACAGATTGCCAACAAACACATGAAAGAATGCTCAACATCATTAATCATTAGAGAAATGCAAATCAAAACTACAATGAGATATCATCTCACACTGGTCAGAATGGCCATCATCAAAAAATCTACAAACAGTAATTGCTAGAGAGAGTGTGGAGAAAAGGGAACCCTCTTGCACTGTTGGTGGGAATGTAAATTGATACAGCCACTCTGGAGAACAGTATGGAGGTTCCTTAAAAAACTACAAATAGAACTACCATATGACCCAGCAATACCACTACTGGGCATATACCGTGAGAAAACCATAATTCAAAAAGAGTCATGTACCAAAATGTTCATTGCAGCTCTATTTACAATAGCCAGGACATGGAAACACCCTAAGTGTCCACCAACAGATGAATGGATAAAGAAGATGTGGCACATATATACAATGGAATATTACTCAGCCATAAAAAGGAACGATACTGAGTTATTTGTTATGAGGTGGATGGACCTAGAGACTGTCATACAGAGTGAAGTTAGTCAGAAAGAGAAAAACAAATACCGTATGCTAACACATATATATGGAATCTAAAAAAAAAAAAAAAAAAGAAAATGGTCAGAAGAACCTAGGGGCAAGACGGGAATAAAGATGCAGACCTACTAGAGAATGGACTTGAGGACACAGGGAGGGGGAAGGGTAAGCTGGGACAAAGTGAGAGAGTGGCATGGACATATATACACTACCAAACGTAAAATAGATAGCTAGTGGGAAGCAGCCGCATAGCACAGGGAGATCAGCTCAGTGCTTTGTGACCACCTAGAGGGGTGGGATAGGGAGGGTGAGAGGGAGGGAGATGTGAGAGGGAAGAGATATGGGGACATATGTATGTGTATAACTGATTCACTTTGTTATAAAGCGGAAACTGACACACCATTGTAAAGCAATTATTCTCTAATAAAGATTAAAAAAAATTGGAAACATAATTAGACTATGTTTTAGGCTAAAAGATCAAAGTTAACAAAGAATAGTGTAAGAGCATCAAGAGTGGGTGAAGTGATCAGTAAGCCTTATGGTGTGCAGATTACAGGAATTTGTAGTTGGTAATACTGATGCACTGAAATTTCTACTTTTGACATGAATACTGGAATAATGCAAGCAAGTGTATATCTCTTAATCAATAATCCTTTATAAATACTCCAAATCTGTGTTGTTGTAAGTGCAAATAAACTTGAATTGCTCAAAAAAAAGATATACAGCTGAATGAATTTTGAATGAACTGGGATTTTCACCATTTTCTCCTCCAAACAGCTGGTAAAGTCCTGTGTCCTCCATTTTACTTAAAACAAGGATCCCTCTGCTTAGATTGGCTTTAGAAACAACTGTTGGAATATCACCATAAGTTAAGCCTTAGTTCATATCCTACCTCCTTCCACAAATCTTCATGGATAGTCCTACCCAAATGGGATTCTTACATCTGTAAATTCAGGACATTTTTTTTTTTTTAATGTGGGATATATTCTCTTTCAGTGTCTGCACTGTGTCCATTAAAAAAAGAAAAAGACAAAAAAAGAAAAAGAAAAAAGAAAAGAAATCAATAACTTCAAGAACAACAAGAAGAAATTACTATGGAAACACAGAAGAATAAGTGCTATATTCTTATGAAAGTGATTAGTAAGGTTAATAAATGAAGTATATCAATCAATCAATCAACTTCCTACTCTAAAGAAAGTAAGTTATCTCTAATCTATGACAACCAGTATCACAGGCTCACACCTGAATGTACACAATATGTTGTTGACTGAAAAAATGTTAAAAAATTGAGCATGATCTGGTCTTTTTTTGTGTGTGTAATCTTTTCGAAGAGGTAATAAGATTTCAAAACTCAAAGGAGCTGAAGAAATAATTAAGTCTAATTTTCTAGGTTTATAAATTAGGCTAAAAGTCCAGAGAGGTTGTGACTTATCAAGTTAGAGACAGCTAGGTTATTTTACATAATGATAAGTGTTCTGAAGAAAATACAGTAGAGTAATATGATAATTACTCAGAGAAGCTGAAGGAAACTACAGAGCTAGTGGCCACTGAAGGCCATTTGAATTGAGAGCAGAGTTACAAGAAAGAGCTCACTGTGCCTTGCACCAGGTCAAAAGCATTTTGGGCGGAGAGTATGTAGCATATATAAAGGTCCTGAGGTTAATAAGAATTTGACCTGCTTAAGGAAGGAAAAGAAAAGGATACTGGAAGTGAGACTGAAAGTAAGAAAAACTGAGGCATAGGAGTCATCAAGGAAGGCTCTGTGGGCTATGACAAGGCATTGGGTCTTATTTTACATTAATGAAAAGTCATTGGAGATTTGTATATATTTGTGTATATTTATACAAATCCATGTTTTTTTACATTTATATTTATTAAATCTCTCCTGTATGCTGAGAACTATTTGCAACCATTGCAATCAGATATGATTGAGATAAGTTCTCCTGCTCTCTAAAACCTCACAATCTATTGGAGAAGCATATCTAAAAACTATACATTTATAACAAAACATAATCAGTGCCTTAGTAGAGGTAGATTAAACTGTTAATTCTATGAGGACAGGGATAACATCTGACTTATTCTCTTCTGTATCTTCAGCTCATAACATAGTGTCTGTCACATAGTAGGTGCTCAATGAATGTTTATGAGAGGAAGTAAGGGGGGGGGGCAGAGAATACAGTAGTTGGGTAGATCAGTGGTGTGAATTCTGTCTTCTAGGAATTGAAACACCTTGGACTTAGTTTTCCTATTCGCTTTCTATAAGATCTTATTCTGTGAAATGACAGAAAGTTTGCTTAATCTTCATTTTTCCATGAATAAATTATTTCTTGCAGTTACTGAGATGCCACTGTTATACAAACATGGATTTTCATGGTAGGTGTGGAAAAAGCTAGCAGGGATGTCCCTGGTGAGATTGCACTAGACAGTCAGCTTATCTAGAGCTTGGGTGACAGAAATGGACCACCCAAGCACCGGGAATTTGCTTGACAGGCTTTGTGAAAATGCCTGCTGTCCTGATAAGGGCTTCATCGTGGAGAATATGGGTGATGGTGATAAAGTGGAGATACATGGTAAGAAAGTGGGGGCACAGCGACTAGTGTCACTGAAGAGAACAGAGTCATCAAGGAGGGGAAAGAAGGGAAGGAGGAAGGCCTGAGGATTACAGGGGGAATCTTGAAAACTGAATACTTCTCCTGAATAGGTAATCAGAGAAAAGGAACTATTGATGTAAAGCTTAAACAATATCTTTCCAGAAACCAGATAAATACTGGGAAGGCAGCTCCTTTGTTTGTGAGCAAGTCACTGTGATTTTCATTAGATGCTCAAAAGCAACCACACAATGGAATTATTTACCATTGTTTCCTTCTCTCTTCTCTGGTAACAATCTGGGATGGCAGCAGCAGCCCTATTCTGGGAGGGGGCTAGGGAGAAGGGTGTTTATAGACCCTCAGAACTAAAAGGGCATTTGAAGATCATCTATTTCAAAACTTTCACCCACAGACAAGGCAACTGAGGTTTAGAGACCTCAAGCAACTTGCCAAGGTCACTTTGCTGTTTCACAGCAGAGCCAATTACAGAATCCAGGTCTCTTGATTCTCAGTCAAAAATGTTTCTGCACAGAAGTGGAGTCCCAGCTGCTTTTTTAGGCACAGTGATCTGAAGATGGTTTGGCCAGGGGCAGAGCAAGGAGTGGTCAGTGAGCTCAAATTCTTCAGCCAGTTCATTCTCCAATAACCATGTTGGTTTTTCAAGTCAAAGAGTAAATAAACATGAGTTGGGGCTTAAGGTCAAAGAGACAATAGGTGAGAAATGGAAAATCCTTACAGGCCATCCTAATAAATAATCTTAACTGGTGAATTTTATTTACCACATATAGCAACTATGCATTGAGCTCACCTCGTGCAAATCTTAAAAGTTGTCTGGTATGGTAAGTATTAAATAATCACTGTATGATTAACTGAATGTGTTACAAAGCTATGAGAAATCAAGGGATGGGCAATAGATTTGGCTTTAAAAGTACCTGTGTTCCAAGCTCTGCTCTACCTCTTAAAAACTCAGAGAACATGGGGGAGTTAGAGCTTCTTTGCGCCTCAATCCATCCAGCCTAAGATGAAATTAACAGTCTGAAAAATTGTTGTAATGAGTGATTATCTTGTATAAAATATATATGTACACATGCACATATGTATTGAAGACAATCAGTAGTAGATTCAAAAATTAATTTACAATCACTATAAAAATAAGGCAAAAATTAAAATTCTGAGTCAGTACCCATGTGGGCAATATAGTTGGGAATCTATAGAATCTGAGTATTTACAGAGTGAACTTTCAAGTTTTGAAGATCTACATTCCTGGTTTTCTCACTTTGCAACTATTTGAACACTGGGCAAGTGACCTAATTATGCTAGACTTTTCTTATTATTAAAAAAAAAGGGGGGGCAGCGAAAAATGGGAACTTAGTGAGTAAGTGCTGTGAGTCTTAAGTTAGTTAGCCTTGTAAAAACTTAGTTCTGTGCCTGGCTTAGTTAGTGATAGTTATTATTATTATCATCACTATGATTACTCATAGGGAGTTCCTTGCAGATTTTCAGACATGGCACCTTCTGAGATAGGGAATGGGAAAATCATGACCGGGAGACCAAGTTTCACTCCCTGGCTCTGCTTTTTTCACTTTTCGTCATCACTAACTTTCTCCTATAAGGAGGGTAGTTAATGGAGAGTGAGCTAAGGCATCATCGTAGATGACTCAGAGACTGTGACCAAGTCACACACAACAACCCATGAAGAAATAGAGCCACTTAATGGGGTTTGTCATGTATCAATAGTCCTATGTCTTTCTGAAGACAGTGTACGAGTATATACTTTTCTCTTTTCATAATGCTTAATATAAAAGAAAAACTGTCATCACCTGACAGAGATTATATTACTACCTGAGATCTAAAATATATACAGAGGAAAAGAGAATACCTCTTCTCTTTGTTCTCACATGAAGAAACAGAACAGACAGCATTCCACACTAGTTAGGGGCAGAGCTGGAACTATAATTTGAGATTCTTTTAAGACTTTTTCATATAATCAGGGTGAATTCATATATTCTATTTTCTATTCATATTTCTATTTTCTTAAACATTTAATACTGAACATAATTAAGTCCCATAAATAGTTAAACATTTAATTCCATGAATATATCTCCATTTTGAAGATATTTCATGAGAATTGTTTATTTGCACATTGAATTCAGGACCATGAGTTGCTGCAGAATGGAATTATCACCCTCTACCTACCAGGAAGGGCATTATAACAGAAGAAACCAAGCATTCATACCAGTTTCAAAGCAATTCAGGGAAAAAATTAAAAGTTTGGGTTTGGAATTACTACCTGTTATGCCCCAAATAAATCCCCTGATCCAATATCCATTTTCCTCAGTAGAGAGGAAATAGGACATATGGAAAAGAGTGTGAGTTTTAGTGCCAGAGAGACCTAGAGTACCTATCCAGTCTCGTCACTGACTATTTGTAGAATTTATTGCTCCTCAGTTTCCTTATCTGTAAAATGGGACTAATAGCCAACTACCCAAGATTGTCCTAAGAATTAAACAGAATATAAAATTAAGCAGCATAATAAAGTGTTAAATAAATACCGGTTATATTCCTTTTCCCTTTTCCTTAGTTCTTGGGGATTCATAGCTTCGAAATGTTAGCCTTCCCTTTCCTGCTGGGGTTTGTTTTTCTTAGGAGCAATCCACAGGCAGCATTCCTTGCAACTGTATGCTTTGAACTGCTGAGTAATCCCCCTCAGTGACATGAACCATGTCAGTCTTTGACTTACATTATCATGTCTATGATCACCAATAGCTGTTTGGCTTCTGTTCATCTTATGGTTGTATTTATGATGATCCCTTTAATTCTGGACTAAAGGGAGAGAAGTCTTCCCCATTAAACACGTCAGTGGAGAAAGACATGCAAAATGTTAGTGTCAAAGTAACTTCAAAGGAGTAAATACTACTTAACTTTCACCTGAGAGATGAGAAACTAAACTCAGAAGCCCCACATTGAGAAATCTAGGCATCCGATGATGAAATTTTCAGATATAAAATTTCAACCTTATTGTGTTGATTGAATTTCCAGAGACTGGCTCTGTACAGCTCTAAGAAAATTACTACAGCTAGAGGAAATATTCTGAAATTAAGAAAAAATTAGTTAACTTAGAACCACCAAATTTTGTGCTTAGAGGAGGATCTCAGAAACATTTGCCAATGATAGGCAAATCTCCTTAGAAAACTGGAACACATCTTCTAGACCCTATGTGTTTAAAAAGATATTTTAAAATTCTGCTATTACTTCCATGATAATATTTTTAAAATATAAGAATATTCAGTGTCATTTTAATAACAGTATCAAAATATCATAATGTCTCAAGATTTTAGTGCCAAAATGTAGGTTTATATTTACAATCATGTTGGCACCAAAATATATTGCTTAAATGACATGACAGTATTTAAATGTGATTTCAGTGTTTTTGAAAAATTGGTTAAATGGAGCATGAAGACACTGGATTTTCATTTTCCTTTTTCAAAGCACCAACCAAGTATTAAAAAACACTGCTCTAAAATATTTGATCTGATTGCTAAGTGGGTGACTGGAAGATTTCATTAAACTTGTAAAAACTTAGTATTCTCATTTACAAAATAGGAATAATAATCATCTTACTGACTTTTAATCAAATGACGTGATTTATAGTGTTTAACTTGTGGTTTCACATAGGAGGTGTGCAGTACACTTGATTACCCTTTCCCTTCTTTTACACTCTGCTTATATACTCTCTTCTAGAGGCCATCAGCCACATCATTTTATATATAATTAAAGAAAATAAATAATGGGCATGTTTTATTACTAATAAAATAAATGCAAAAGTACTAATATATAAAATGACTTGAGTGTATATCATTTCAGGAAAACATCTCTAAAATAGATCATTAAAGAAGAGTTCTTAAGAGTATTTTGGGAAATGTTACCTCTTAGGACAGTATTCTGTTCTGACTCGCAGAGGAGACACCAAAACTTTTCCCATCCTGGCAGATGAATCCTCCAATTCTATAATCTATAAGCAAAGTCACCCAGAAATGGAGCCTACAGTTAAAGATATATAAACTTAGCCAGGTTGCTTTTGGCATTGTGTCTACTCAGTTTAGGAAGATTCCTGGGTAGACTTTCACCAAAGAGTGACAGCTTTCCCCAACTTCATCTTCTGTCTTCCTAAATGATAGCCTCTCTTGAAGCATTGGCACACCAAAATTTGTGTTGCCTTCTCAGTTTTGTGCTTGCCACTGTATTTCATGGCCTGAGTGCAGATCCATGCTATATTTTATGGCCCTGCCAAACTCCATCCTTCTCCTGGAAGATTGAATCTTACTCCTAAAATTCCCAAACATTTAATGTAGAGGCAGGGCTGGGCTGATATGAAGAATCCAAATACAGCAAACCAATATTAATTCATTCAACAAATAATTATTGAATTTATAAATTTGCAGGGTCATTTTGAGGATTAAATGACTCAACAGTAAGAATGCCTAGTACAGTGTCTGGGATGCATAACAGATACACTTATAAGGTGCTTATAAGGTGCTTGCTCTAATTTATCTTTATTCAACTAGTGGAGGCTTTATAAATCTCTGTAGGAATTTAGTATATCATTTAACTCTTTTTTAGCTACACTACATATAACATGATAAGAATTTGTGAATGTTGGAGTAGAAGGGGAAATACCTACTAGGCTTCAAATCACTGGAAAGAACAGATGAGACGGAAAGATGCTGGATTTAGGCAGATGTGATCTATGTCAGGATAAAGTCTTAATCCTGAAAGGCAGGAAGGTGGAGATAAAGGCCAATATTGTATTCACGTTGTAAATAGGTAGAGTCAAAAATTGAAACCATCCTGTAAAGAATGTCCAGATCCTCTTAGAGGACTGTCTGGAGGCGGGCCAGATGCTGGCATGGAAGAGTCTGGAAGAGAGTCAGCTCATGTGTGATAAAGAGATAAAGGGAAACGGATCATGGGAGTGATAACCAGTTAGAAAATCCTGACTGAGGAGACAGAGGGAAATCCAATTGCATAATCCAAGGTGACAGCATCCAGGCAGGGGCTGTGCTCTGTAGGCTGAATGTCTGAGAAAGGGTGGCTGGAGCACGAAGAGAATAACTAGTTTAAAGATTTATGGTAAACAGAGATCATCCAAACTGATTTGTATATTACTTGAGCCCAAATGGCTACTACTGGCTGCTTCTTGTCTTTTGTCTCCTTTAATATCATCTCCAAAGTGTCAAGAGACATGTATTATTTAAGTATAAACACCACGAGCAAGAGTAAATCCTGGAAAAATCAAATTAGGCGTGAGACCAGGAATTTGTGCATGGGTGAATACTTTGTCTTATCTGGGTAACTTTGCAGACTCTGGTACCCAGTGTGAGGCAGTGGATGAGGCATGATGATAGTGTATTCAGCCTGATTTTTAAAAACACTCTTGAACTTTTTTCTGTATCCAAAGACGTGCTATATCCACAACAGTGAAGATAATGAAATTAATTCAGTTCTATCTGTTCCTCACAATGATTTAAAAAATGTCTTCTGAACCACCCTTTGAACCAAATATATTTTAAAAGTTTTAAGTTTATTTTTAAATGAAAAATGCTATTGTTCAGTTTAATCACTCCACCCTTTCACCGGGATTCACTCTGATTGATGTTCAGCAGTTTTTAAAAGTCAAATCTACCTTCAAGTGGTGATGATTTCTACCACTGGTGACATTCAATACAAGTTTAGTTGGGAAAACGTTTTGAACAATTTTCCATGGTGAGTTATAGAAGGTGAGAATCTAAGTCAGGACAAAAATGTTTCTCGTGCCTGTGGAAATCGCCACTTTATATGTGATCTTATAGACTCATCTTGTACACCTTTTATGTCCTCTTTTTATTGACACTTTGATTTTTTACATGCCATAGAACTGGTTTGATTTTGCATAAAGCAAAGAGAACATGCCAAGAGAATAAAATAATCAGTCTTAAAGTAGTTATCTTGTTTGTCTCATATGCCTGTATAATTGGTGAGTTAACTGAGAAGTATCTATATGTTTGGATAATAATCACAGTTTGTTGCTTTTGTTACTACTTTAGCGTTTACACAACTTCTTCCGTGGACATTATTCTGTTTGATTCTCAAAAACATTGTAGGATATTCATTTTAGGATATAAGTAATTTTCTATCTCTGTTTTAAAGATAAAGGTTGAGTTCAGGAAATTAAATGATTTGCACAGGCTACATAGTAAAGTGGAAGAGTTTTGCTAAAAGTCATTTCATGAAAGATTTCTTTCCACTCCACTATGTGAAGCTCTAAAAGATTTATCTGACATAAAAATGTATGCTAGGATAAAAGACATATTCTAAAAATTCGACAGAGAAGAAATCCAGGAAATACCATATAGCAGAGTATTTTGTTTACGTGTGTGTTAGGGGTATGTGTGTGTCTGTGTGAGAGAGAGAGAGAGGAGTGCACATGTGTGTATGTGTGTGCATGTGTTTATTAGGTGGGGAATACAGGCAATTTAGATTAAATGTACTGAGAGTGTTCTTAGTTTTGTAATATATAAACCTTGAGGAATGACATAAGGAAAACTAAAATAATATGGACATTATTTATGCTGTCTCTGAGCCAAATAAGGGTAAGATTTTCAAAATACATAACAGGTTAAACTATAATCATTCTCCACAAATCTCTGTGCTCGTTGATCCTCCCTTCTCTGACTGTTTTTACACAGTGTCTGCTTACCTCTCTTTTCCTAATTTATAACCTACTCTTCCTTAAAAGACTGCAGTTTAAGGCTTACTTGTTTCAAGAACTTTTTCCCTTTTCAAAATTCACTCACTGAGCTTTTCTTAACTCTAAAGACTTAAAACTTCATGGGTGAGTACACAATACTTAAATTATGTCTCATCTCTCAGTTTTCTTTTATTTAGGAAACAATTATTGAATAACCACCATGTGAATTTAGGTACAAATTCCTCCCCCCAACTTCAGCCCCACATTGAATAACAAAGTGCTTAAAGACAGACAAAAAATATTGTACCTTGTATCCACAGTATCAATACAGAGATTCTCACAAATTAGGAAACACAATTATTGTTTAATTGATTATTAGGGTCTGTATGATACCTTTATTAAATTAATAAAATATTAGTAAATCTACACCAGAAGGAATTATTTAATTATTAGTACATCAAAAGGAATTGTTTAAGATATCACTGATGTAAACATAACTATTTTAAAAATGAAGGTTTCAGAGTAAATTTAAAACAGTTTTTTCACATATGGTTAAATATGACTTCTAAAATAAAATATTATCACACAATTAATTTGTTCATCAGTAATCAATACCCTTTTTTGCAGCTGGAGATCAAACATTTCAGCTTGGTTCCCTTTTAGATTATCAACTCTATGAGTAGATAAAAAATTAACATGACATTGTCCATATGAGTGTGTATAGTATGTGACTATAAATTCAACTAAAAATATCTTCCTGATGAAAGCTCATAAGAGACGATAAAGAGTATATGGACTTGCTTTCTAAGTCACATGTGTACATTTTACTAGATGATAATGGTATTTTATTGTCTAAAATCTTTTTATGGGTAAACATCAAGACCCCAGAATGGATTTCAAAAATGCTTTGCAGTAATGATTTACCTTTTCTCCTACAAAAAGACTGCCATGTTTTAGATGTTGAAAAATAAAGAGGAATACTCCTACTCATTTGGTTGCCTGGGTGCTCTGAATATGTGGTGGAAAAGAGGAATGATAAAAGTAATAATTGGTTGTAAAACTCCACTGGGATAGAAAGTGCCAGTGCACAACTTCAAATTCCATTTGCATTTAAAAGAAGCACACTCAAAAATAATTTTCTCTTCAAACATTGCTAAGCCGGAATTTATTTTATATAACTCCCGTAGGGCACATTTCTGGTAGCAATTGAACACATTTCCTTGCTTTGATGTTAAAGCTAATTTATTGAGCAAGCTGTGCCAAAATACCTATCAGAACTATTTTGAGGTGTGGAAGTCGTGTCACCTGATTCGAATACCAAAACCATCCAAGTTATATTGTGTTTAAAATTTCTTGCCAAAATATTCAATAAAGAGAAAAATATAATAGTTAAAATTATCACCCAAGTTTACAGACTGAAAGAGTTTTAACTAGATCTACATGAGAATTGCAAATGTTTCTGTTTGTTGATGATATTTCTATTGTCTGAGATTCTAAAGCACCCACATTTATAGGAAAAATGCATAATTCAAATGCCATACATTGGACTGGGTTTTGCTATTTGAGAAACAGAAAACAGTCACATTTTTCAGCTGAAAAGTATGTTTAAAATGTACTCTCCCCCAAGTTTTTCCTTGTGGAGATGAAGAAAACAAGATCCAGAAGACGTTCACTTATTCCCACGTTACACAGCAAATGGAGCCCAAGTTCAAATCTCCTGCTTGCTAGTGCAGAACTCTTTCCTGTACCACACCATGTCATTCTGGGTCACTATTCATGTGCCTTCATGAAGATGCTTGGTGTTCAACACCCCGCCGTGAAATTATTCCACCATACCTGAGGCCTGTCTTTCTACTAGACCCAGGTAACAGGAGTAGGCAGATCAAATGGGCCTTCAAGCATCTTTCCCTTATCCCACACTTAGGAACCTTTTGTGGCTCTCTGGCTTGCTCAGGACTTGACCATGGAAGCTTGTCCCCTTGCACAGGAGTAAAACATGGGTGTTAAGAGTTTGGTAATCACATTTTTCATCCTAACTCCACCATTCCCCAATTCAGAGTTATGTGAATTGGAGAAAGTTAAATACCTTTTCTTGAGTTGAATACACACATCTCTCAAAAGAAACTTTACCAAACTCTCAAAATTGGGTCTAGCTGGAGCATATAATAACTGTCCATAAATGATGCCTATTATTCTTATTTTTAGTAAACTTGACATGATTCACTAGTATGGAGTTATTGTCAAACAAGGCTAATGCAGCAATGGACATATTAATGGAGAAAGGTGTCTGGAAGGGGAGAACTGCTATTTCCACTCCTTTCTTTATTGTCAGCCCACTCCTGGGTAAAATCTACAGTTCTGTATATAATAAGGCTCTATAAAGAACACAGACATACTTGGGAGTACTATTTTTTTTTCTTCTCAACTACAATGTGAGTTTCTTCAAGTGAATCGCTAAGTTTCATTTGTCCTTATAAATGTTGCACCAAATACATAACCTCAGCTTTCTTATTTTTAAAATGAAAAAAAAATCACCACTTGCAGGGTTGCTGTGATAATAAATGATGACAAAATTATGAGCAAAGATTCTGATACATGGTTTTTACTCCTTAAAAAGATATTATCTTCTCCTCTTGCCTCAGTTCTGTGTCTGCCTTCCTAGCTATGATGTCTGGTTTCTACATTTCCTGGTTATACCCTTTGCCATTCTGAAAACAGTCTACCTTCTTCACAATGTCATCCAGGCTCTGCTCTCATACAGAAAGTGGCTTACTAATCTGAGAAGTTTGTGCTCTTGTCTTTTAGATTTTAAAATCCCAGGTCCAGAAAATAAAAATGAGAAACAACTACAAATGTAATCAGGTCCATCCTCCCGTTGATTGACTGAGATTTACTGTGGCCCTTCCACTTGGTTAAGCGTAATACACCTCCTGCTTCATCTACTCCTTAAAATATCTCTATAAGGTAAGTGTTATTATCATCTCCATTTTAGAAATCAGAAAAATGAGGTTCAGAAAGGTTAAATCACTTGTTTCAAAAAACATAGCTTAGAGGGGTGGGATAGGGAATCTGAGAGGGAGATGCAAGAGGGAGGGGATATGGGAATATATGTATACTTATAGCTGATTCACTTTGTTATGCAGCAGAAACTAACACAACATTACACAATGTTAACTAACACAACATTTACAACATTGTAAAGCAATTATTCTCCAATAAAGATGTTTAAAAAAAAAAACAACATAGCTCATGAACAGCAGAGCTGAGAGTTTAACCTCTTTTGTCTGATGCCAAAGCCCAGGTTCATAATCATTTTTGTTTATGACGACTCCTTTCAATTTCCATCCATTGATCACGATTCTCCCTGTAGATCTGAACAAAAAGCATAAATCACTCTTTCATCTGACAGTCCTCTACACAATTCAGATCAATTATCACTGGATGTTGTAGCCTTGAATCTCTGTTTCTCCAGGCCAAAAAAAAAAAAAAAATGAAAACAAACAAACAAAACTAAGGCCCTTTAGTACTTATACATATGACATCATCACAAATCTTGTCAATGTACCGGTCACCCTTCCCTTAACAGCCATGACTATTTTATTTAGCCTCCACTGAAAACAGGAAATTTAAGAAACCTCTACTTCTCTATTTTTTTTCAGCAAAGAATGGAAACACGCAATCATGTTTCATTTTTATATTTTTGCCTGATGATTTTGTTATTTTTTTCTTGACATTCACTTCATAAAATTACTTATAATAAAACCACATAGCATTGAGAGATGAATTAATACTTTAAAAGCATATTGATCTGTGTGTCCCTGTTTGATAATATTACAGCAGATATAAGGGATAGAAAGGACAGATAATGTTAGCATAGTCATTTTTTCCCCATCCATTCAATAAGCATTTATGTAGCACACACTCTGTGAGGAGCCAGTCACTAGAGATAAAATGATGCCCAAGATGTCTGCTTTTTCCATAGGAAGTTTATAGCCTAATAAGAGAAAACAGACAAGAAAATAAAGAGGAATTGATAAAATATTTTGTAATAGAAGTCTGTATGTATTTTTGTGGAAACACAAAAAGAGAAGGATTTTTCTATCTTGAGAGAATCCAATTAAAATAGAGGTGATGATATTTCAGCTGAATCTTGAAAGTTGTGTTGCTGACCAGGAAGCCAAGGGAGTGGCATTAGGGAAGAACTAAAAGATTGAGTCTTAAGGAGGCAGAGATATCTGCCCTAATTTGTATAAACTAGCAGCAGAATTAAAAACAGAGCCCCCTGTGGACTCATCCCGAGCTTCGTCTAGACTTCAGAGATTGTTTCTGCACTCTTTCTGGGCTTCCTCTCAACTCTGGAGCTACCTGGAGCCAACCCTACCGACACAGCAAGTTGTAGTCCTGCCAGGTAGGGGAGAGGCTGACTTCCCAGTAAGAAAGCCAGTGCCTGGTTCATCTTGCCTCAAAGTAGCCCTTCTAAAAGATGACTTGAGCCTTCTGAGTAGGCGGATATTAGGCAGATACCTAAGCCAGTACAGAAGAATCTGCTTGCGCATGACCTGAAGATTCCAGAGACACGTGTGATACAGAGGATCTTGAAAGGATGCTCTATCTGAATCTTTTCAAATGACATTTTGGGAAATTGAAGTAGGGGTACAGCAGGAGGATATGGGCCAGGCGAGGAGAGAAAAGAACTGAATGCATAGTGAGCCTTGACTGACATTCACTGAATCAGCAGCTAATTTGAGGTTGATAACATCCTATCAGAGCTGTTAAGTTTTAAAACATGTCTGCAAATTCTTTGACACTTTTCCCACAAAAAGTGGAGTCTAATTCCTCACCCCTTGAATATGCGTCAACATTAAATGACTAACTCCTCATGAATAGACTGATATAAAAATTCCATAAATTTCTAACTGGCTCTCTCCCCCAGGTCTTTGGAACCCTGCACGTCCATGAAAGAAGTCCAGTTCCCCTGAACTCAATATGCTTCAGTAACCATATGGAGACAGAGAGACTAGCTCAAGAAGCCCCAGCTGTTCTATTCCAGAGCTGTTCAAGTCCAAGTCTCATCATGTGAGTAAAAGAGACTTCAGATATTCCAGCCCTCAGTTTTTGAGCCACCCTAGCTAATGGTGAGAAGAGGAAAAAACTTTCCTCTTTTCCTGACCAGATTGCAGATCCAGGAACAAATCATGCTGTTTTATTTTATGCCACTCAGCTTTGGAGTAGTTTGTTACTGTCACAGCCACTGGAACATTAGCACAGATGACCTAACTGAGTCTCAGAAAATTTCAGCATTTGCTGTCACAGAACTAGAGAGTACCAGAGCCAGGCGCTAACCCCCAGTTTTCCTTACACCAAAACTATGGTCTTTTTCTCATTCTACATGAACCAATAGGTCTCCTTTCAGCTGCAGACTCCTGATTACCTGTTTCCCCACTGTGATGTCTACCACACTACAGTACTAACAGCTTCCTGCTGGTACCAATTGTCAAAAAGCTGTTATCTGGATGCAAATCTCTCAGAAAGAACCTGTGACACTGATATAATAGTAATAACAACCAACAGTATATACATTTGTAGTTTAAATGAATCATACCTGTGGTAGTTAGGCTCTTTCAGGAGAAGGAACTTATATCCTCTCCCTTGAACCTATGATCGATTTTACCAATAGAATGTAGAAGATGCGATATTCTCAGACTTCTGAGTTCTGGCCTCTGCTTTCTTTCTCTTGCAACCCTGAGCCACCACAAAATCCCAAGGTAGACTGACAGAGAGAATAGCCACATGAAAAGATGATGGAAGATAACCTGCCATGTGGAGAGAGAGGCCAAAGGGAGGAGCACGAGAGAGGAGACATCTAGCCTCTGCTACAGCTGTCATCTGACTAAAACACATGAGACAACCCAGTGAGGCCGGGAGAGAAATAACTCAGCTGAGCCCAGGTCAACCCATGGAATTGTGCGCTACAATAAAACTCTCCGAAGTATAAGACTTTAGTGTGCAGAATTCTCTAATTTATGCATCATGGTACTATCCTTCTACCACACCCACTTACCTCCCTACATTTTTTTCTCACACTATTTATGAAAACTTGTTCTTAGAAAACTATACTTGTACGTGGATGCTTTATAGACATTTTGGAAAATGGGTTGTTTTGGGGCACTTGTGTTTTCCTAGAGGAATCATCCATCATGTTTCACTGTACCTTTCAGGAAGTGAGAAGTTCTGGAGTTGACTGGAAAAAGCTGTGTTCTAAAGATGAGCAGAGTTCCTGGATGACTTGGGTAGTCTGAATACAAAAGAACTGACTCGGTTCCTAGTCATAAAGATGCCACCCCAGGATGAAGACCTCTGGGTCTTCAGAGATCCAGGCTAGAATTTAGAGATACATTTGCTCAGAATGAACTTAGCGTATGAGAAAAAAAATGAGCTCTATATCTTATTAAGTGCCCACACCTAATAAAGTGGGATAGACATCAACCTGGGAAGATTTCCAGTTTGAAGTGAGGACTTTCTTAACACCTGCATTTGAACTGGAATTCTTCTGTACTTTAAAACGTGCATGGCATGAGTAGTTGCCTGCCTCCCTCTGTGTCTTGAATTACAGAAATCATCCATCCATCCTATGGAGCTCCAGCTTGAAATCTTAAGTACTTTGATGACATATTTTTCATTAAATATTGGTTTATAAAATTAATTGAAAAAATTGTGAGAAAAATATCTGTTTTAAGGGTGACTTCCTTCTCATTTTACAGTTTTTATTAAAAAAATTAATTCACATTTACAAAGTCCCTGTAACTATTTTTGGTCCTGAGGATACAGTGATAAATGCAATAAAAATGTTTCCATTCTTTAAAGAGCCTAGAGTTTTCTATTTCAAGGCAGGATTTTTCCTGAATTCCATGTAGCTCCAAATTTTAGGAAATATTTATCAGTGATAATATGTCTCTGTTCCATGGATAAGACCAAATGAGGCTCAAAGAGGAAATGAGCTTGTGCATGTGAAGTATTTCACAGACCTGTAGATTATTACAAAACAGACTTTAGAGATAAATAATTCCCAATAAAGCTAAACAAATTACCCAAAGATGTCAAATGCCCAATATCTTACAGAACTCATGACTTCTAATTTGCATTTCAGCATTCTTAGTTATCAGTTCCCGAAGAGGTTTATAGTATGACTTTTCCCGTTCACATTAAGATGTTTCTTGTGTTATTAAGGCATTGAATTGGTTACTTCAAGTTTTTATAGAGTAGTTGAGATCACAGGCTTTGGAGTCATAGTGCCCTGGGTTCAAATCATGACCTCTCTCTACCAGTTGCATTATCTTGGACAAAATGATAAATTTCTAGGAGCCTCAGTGCTTCCATTGTTAAATATTGGCTTGGTCAAAAAGTTCGTTTGGGTTTTCCATAAGATGTGACAGAAAAACCTGAAAGAATTTTTTGGCAAAGCCAATAGATTTTTTCTGCCCTCTTGGAATTACTCAGTTAATGATAGCTATGAATTAGCAGTTTTCCTCAATTGGACTTTCATTTTATGTTTTATCCTTGGAAATTTTAAATTTTCATGACTAGTCTCAGTTGTAAAGTAAAGCAATACTCTCATGGTTCTGCACGCCCAGTCTCTGGCACTAATGATTATAAATAGGTGTTTGACAAATGAAAGTTATTTTAAAAAGACAAGGGACCCACACTCAGAAAAAGACATTTCTACCTACATGTATCTCAATATTATTTTTTCAATGTCAACAAACTACCAATTTGAGATAAGAAAAAATATTGAAGAAAGTTATGATAATAGTTTAATTTACAAAGCAGTGGATAACCAAAGGTAACTGGGCATTGTCTAAGTACCTCAGAGAAAATATAGTCCAGTTTTTTTGGCAATTCCAAAGACCCTTTGATCATACAGCTTTCATATGTGATTTGGCCTTTTGTCTCATGGTGAATTTGACCATGGTCTTCTGTTGTATATTCTAGAGCTGAACAAGGGGAGCCACCCTCTTAGTCCAATGTGGTTGTAATTTTTGTATTATTTGTGAATGTGTCTCTTCACTACATTAGGTGAAAACATCTTTATTCTAAGTTAGTCAAAACAACAATGCCAACTCATATGTTCTAAATAGTTCATTATCTAAGATTAGCGAAAGAACTTTGGCTCTAAATATTTATTTTCTGTAAATAAGTTAGTTAGATGCTAGGTGAATTAATTATGTCATGAGCAAGTGTTTTCAGCCCATAAAATTTGATTAAAAACTTACCAGTATGTACCCAGATACTCGTTCTTCTACCTGCACTTAACTAGGGAGTCTGTGACTACTTTACAATGATGTGACCATTGCTGGAATCAAACTTAAAGTTTTATAGACTTGCTGTATAGGTTAAAACCCCAGTTATGCTATTTTACCAGATGTGTATTTTCTACCGACTTATTTGACCTTTTCTGATCCTTACTTTTCTCATCTATACAATGTGGATAATAATTGTTCTTGGCATTAGTGTTGCCGTGAGGGGTAAATGAGCAGCACCCAGTCTTGGAAAGCTCTCAATATATGTTAATTACTATTACTATCCTTATTATTATTGCTCTTATTATTATTTTAACTATTAGTCACAGAGAACAGAATTAGCCATTTATAATGGATACCATTTTTTGAACATCAGCGATGTGCCTAGCCCTGTGACTGTATTTCTTCTCTCTCAGTGACTGAGAGAGAGTCTCAGATGAGTGCACAGGTACTGCTAACATCCTTTGCCTTGATCTGGGCACAGACTGGATTGGTATATACCATTTGTGAAAATTTATCAAACTGTGTCCTTTTCATAAAAACATCTCTTGTTATGTGAAATACTGTTCAATACAAAGTGAAAAAAAAAAAAAGGAAAAGAACCAAACAGTTATAACAATACAAAGTAGTTATATCTTACAGTCATGGTGTCTATGTGAGCCAGTTCTGTATGTTAAGATATAAGCAGAATTCTACAGAATGGGGCTTGTGATCAGGCTATTGTTTTCCTGATAGAAGGGGAAGACTCAGGTTGACCATGACTTTTGCCTTTTATCCTCTCCATTCCCCTTTTCCCATTCCTGGGACTCAGGCATGAACCTGGAGTTATGTCATATCCTTTGTAACAATAAAGATAAAAGCCACATGCTAACATAGTAAAGAAGGAAGCTAGGAGGAGCCTGGGCCGTGACTTCCTTGAGCAAAGAACCTGGATTGTGACCTCTAGACTTCTTATTATTTAAGAAAAACATATCCTTATATATTTATGGCACAAAGTCTTAGATTTTTCTTTTGTTCTCTCTCTTTCATTCTTTTTTTTTTTTTTTTTTTTTTACATGCAGCCAAATTTAATCCTAACTTTCCAACCTTTCTTGAGAAACTACAATATTTACTCTCATGGCCAAGTTGTGTGAAGTTAAAATTTTTTATATATAGGATTAGAGAAACCAACTAGCACCACTTGGGTGGATATGTCTGGAGAGTTTATGTTCCTTGCTGGGAATTACTAGTTGCTTGCACATGTAATATTACAATGAAATTTTCAGATTTTATCTTTTTGCTACATTTTATATTCACTATCTTCAATGCCTTCACTATCTAATGCTTAATAAATTGGAAAGCCCATCTTAGAAAGAGCTAAAATTAAGGTAAATATACTCCACTGTTTGGTTCTAAAACTGAAATTGAATGAGGCTGAATATTCTATGTTTCATTAATCGAATTGAATTCCTAAGAAGGACTTCAACTGCTCTGAGCTGAGCAGCAGTGCTGTACCAAGTAGATATTCTTCTAAGAAAAGTCATTTGAAAGATAGCATTTATTTCTGCATATACATTTTGGTACTAGCAAAGAAAAACAAATCAGCAATTCAGCAAATGTCACATTTGTTCTTCTAGTTGTTCAGGCTCCAAATCTTGAAGTCAGACTTAATTCCTCAGTTTCTGTCACATTCCACATCCAATCTATCAATATCTGTCCTCTTTACAGTCAAAATACATGCAGAACCTGTACACTCTTCTCCACCCTCACCTGCTCCAAATCTCAGCTGTTCATTCCTAGACAATTGCAATACCCTCCTTCTCCTAACCGTCATTCTGGATCTTGACTCTTGTCTCTCCTCTTTCCTGTAGGCAGAAGTCAGTTCACTCCTCTACACAAAAAAACTACCTATGTCTTCCCATCTCACTCATATTATGATGCATAGGCTTTATTTTGACAAAAAATCTTTTTGAGACCTGGCCCACTGCTATCCTTATATCTTACCACTTTTTTTTTCTTACTTTATCAGGATATGCTTTTGACTCAGAGACTTCGCATTTGTTCTTCCCTCTGCTTGAAATACTTTCATCCCAAATGATATCTTGACTCACTCCCTTCTTTTGTTCATAGCTTGGATCAAATGTCCCCATACCGTAAAACCTTATACTGACCACTCAATCTAAAACAACTAACCACCTTCTGCTTCCTCCTTCTTTCTCTATCCCCGTTATCCAGCTTTTTTTTTTCATACTATCTATCATGGGAATTAGTATATATTTAATTTATCTAATATATCGGATATATTTATTTTCTGTATAAAATGCAAGCTCCATGAAAGCAGCTATTTTACATATTTTATTCATCAAAGTGGTGCATAAAACGAACTGAATAAATAATTTAATGAACAAAAAACATCAAATTCTGCTTCATCTTTGGACCTGAGTTCAATTACTGGAACAAAAGTTGGAGGAAGAAAAGAAAGAAAACATCGAAGAAATCTGCTTCCCCCGGAATTCTTTGTGTAAGACATTCTGACGATTCTTTGTCAGATGCCCGATGCTAACAATGCAGTTACTTAGGACACATTCATCATGGTCAGCATTCCACACGCCGCAGTGAAAGGAGGAAACCAGCCCTTCTGGCTGACAACTCTCCCAGCACTGACCCTCTGTGAAGCCTCATATCACCCCAGAGTATCCCAGCCTACAAATGACAGGCCCTCAATTTCAGTTGGGGGACACAAGACAGGTCGAGAAGCTCTGTTCTGCAGCTTCAAAAGATAAAAGAATGCCCTGAGTATTCTGGTTTAAGATTTATGGCTATGAATCTGATAAATCATCAGAGATAAATGTGGTTTGTTTTTCTCTCTCTTGTCAAAGATTACCTCCCTCCAGACTGCCATAAATGTCTTTAGGTTGTACCATCTTATCGCTGCAAGAATAGTGTAGAAGTATGTGAAATGCTCATTTGAATTCCATCCCAGCATCCCCAGCTTCCTCTGCCTCTTCTTGCTCACACACATGCTAGCTTTTTTTTTTTTTTCCCCATATGTAAAGCATGAATACACACACACAGAGGAAGATACTATCATTTTAATTTTTTTTTTCTGGTAGTTTTGAACATGCTTTGCATGAGCAGTTTCAATTGTGAACTCTGACCTGCTTATCCAGGCAATGCATTCCAGGTTTCAGCGGAAAGGCTTTTTAATGAAACTATCATCTTAGGAAAGCAAGTGATGGTGCTTTATTCAAACATATCTAATTCTTAAAAGGTTACATAAATAACCTAAGACACAATCACATTCAATTCTGTTTTTCTTTCTGCAATTGGACTTTTTTTTTTTTTTTTTTGTTGCTATTTCTCCGTTTGCTTGTGGGGTCATACCACTAGGAGATCTGAGGAATTAAGGCAGAAAATTTGGAAAGGGGCCAAACGTATTGAGTTACCATTCCAGTTTTCTAAACCCTTCAAATAAAACCATTGAATATATCATTTTATGATATGAATATTTGATTTCATAAGCTGTAAATTATTATTTGAATGTTTGATTTTTAAATATTTTTAAATCATAAAACTTCTAGTTATTCCACAAATTTGATGTGCCGGTATATATTGAGAAAACCTTCACATTTTCTAATAATAGAATGTTAATGCTTTAATTTCTATTTCCTGGACTGGAGAATGTTTAAATATTAGAGGACTTAAGATATATATTAAAGAAAACTAAGCTTTGAAAAAAGAAGCCAGGCATTCTAAGCACTTTAATTATTTTTCTACTTCATTCCTGTGGTATTTCTATGAAGGAAGGTTACTACATCTAGTTTACAGATGAGGAAACTAAAGTTCATACAAGTGAGCTGATTTTTTTCAATGGTACCCAGCTGGCATGAGTAAAAGTCAGTGCTCAAAGATGGATCTGACTCCTAACCTGTGTACAAGATACAAGAAAGCTTATGGAGGATCTGACATGGAACTCCAATTATTTTTTGATATCTCTCTGAGTCTTTGATTCCTTAGAATATATGAGACAGAGAGGATTCTAAGAAATCTTTGTAGAAGAAGTAAAATTTAAAATGGACTTTAAAAGAAAGATGATATTAAAACAAAGATAAAGAAAGATAATAAAGGTAGAAGGGATAAAGGGAATAAATACTCTAGTGAGAGAAGGGAAATTTATTGTTGGGTAGAAAAAGTCTAGATCAATTAGAGCTGTAATTTTGTGACAGCTGATTCTACGACTGGAGAGATAGTTGGAGTTAGGAGGTGGAAAATTCTGGTATATCAAGCTTATGAGAATCCTGCAGGTATAGGTGAGACCCTGAAGATTTTGTGTAGCGGTGACATGTGTAAAGCTGTAGATTAGGATTATTCATCTAAAAGTTGAGTCTGGGGAAATTAAAAGGGGAAAGAATCGAGATAAAAGTAGAATTAGAAACCTTTCACAAAGACTAGTGCAGATGATTGTAATTATGCAGTTTTGTGGGGAATGTCTACACAATCATGAGGAGAACACTTTGCACATCACATTAAGAGACTATTATGTACCCTGAATTTTTTTTCCATTCATTTATTTTTACTGTTTAGTCAGTACCTCCTCCAAGCTCAGGAGTTTGGATACATAATGGACATATATAGTCCCTGACCTCAAAGAGCTTCAATTCTAGTAAGATGGACAAACAAGGCACCAAGCAGTTTTAATATGGTGCACTTATTGCTATGAAGGTGGCAAATACTGGGGGCTATTGCAGCATGTAGGAATTCATTGCAATTGCAGTTTCTCTGTATCTTTGATCCACAAGTTATTTAAGACTGCTTTGAGCTATATATTTTGTTTGATTTTAATTTCCACGTTCTTGGTGAATGAATAATTCTATGAACAAAGGAAATGCTAATGAGAAAACAAAATTAGAGATCCAATTGCGCTGGATGAGCAAACACTCCAGAAGTTAAGTGACAGCTTTGGAGAACAGGGTGAGCCTGAGTATGGAGTGTAAAATCCTTTATACTTCCAAACAGCAGTTCTGGAAAGGTCCCTAGTAGTATTTGGATGACCAATAGTCACAGTTGTAATTTAGTAGCAAAAGCAATTATTAAAGGGTATGAATATTAGGAGGCAGTTTTCATGGTGATTTAAAATGTTTTGATAATGAAATAGGTATTTCAAAATAAATCAACAATTATAGCATCTCAAATTTTACATTTAAATCTGCAGTGAGAAAAAATGTATAGGTTTGCAGCTATATTTTTCTTAGGATGAATATTTTCTCTCGTTAGAAGTAAATGAATAATTACAGGTTGAGTTTAAAATAAAATAGGGGAAGGTAGCATGTCATCTGGCTACAAAACAAAACAAAAAGGAGGCTGAATTGGGGTATCAGAAATCTCACCTTGGTTATAGTGATATTCTAGATAACCATAAGGACTAAGAGAAATCTAATATTAACTAACAACCATGGAGTTTCCTGTGCTTCTCTTTCTGTCCTTCTCATTCTCTCTGTATGATACACCCATTCACTAACCTCTCTGCCTTCCTTTTCTACTCTTTCATTTACATATCTGTTAACATTTATCTGGAAAAAGCAGAGCCAAATGGTTAAAAAATATTCACAGTGACCTTTTCACCTCTCCCAGTTGAAGTTTCTTTATTCCTAAAATGAGAGGATAATAATATATTGCTTACTTCCTAGAGTAGTTTTGAGAATGAAGGTGATGATGTACATGAGATGCTTAGCACAGCCCCCAGCATATGGGAGGAAATCAATCACGTCCTTTATTATCATTATGTACTAAGCACTTAGAATTGATTCCTCAGTCTAATGTCCCATATATTCTCTCAGATGTGTTATAATTATCTATAATATTAAAGGATAATAGGAATCCCCCTTCCGTCTGTAAAACTCTGCAGCTCGATGTTATGTTTATGCATTCAAGTTACTAAGAAAAATATAAATTGCCCTTGTATACTGAAAACTCAAACTAGGAATACACACAATTCTCTCTCTCTGTCTCACTGTCTCTCTCTGTACTGTCTCTGTCTCTCCTGTCACATCTCATATAAGAGAAATATGATGCCCACATTTCAATTTAATATTTCATTCTCCTGGTTGCTGTTAGTTATTGATTTCTAATTGGTAAGAAAGCCCAGGAAGCCAGCAGTGGCAAGGATAGAAGCTAATCTCATGATCGGTGTAATATGACCTCATTTGGAGCTGTTTAGACAGCCTGCTACTTGGTTTACTCATCTTGCTTTTAACATGCTCATGTCGTATGTGGAGGAAAAACATAGAGCAAGAAGAGTAGAAAGGAAATTAACAGCTGAGTTATAGCATCATATGCATTCAGTCTTTTCTTTCTTTTTATAGAATATCTTAGATGAAATGGGGATAAGGATTATAAAGAAGGTCCAAAGAATATAAAAAAGATCAATTCCTTACAATAGAGAAGTATAGATGTGCACAATCAAAGATGAGCTCTTTGCACAAGCTATATTTTATAGCAAACATTATAATAGTTTGATTAGGAATCAAAATAGCCTGTAGTTCACTTGAGAAAATATCATGAAAGCTTTTATGTCTAATGAAAAGCTCAACAAATTCTTCAACTTCATAACAGTATCAGGTAAGAGTAGATTTAGCTATTGTCTAGTTTGAGGTAAGATTTTCTCATAAACTGTTTAGATTTGGCAATATCTCTTGAGGTTGTAATATAATTAAATTTAAAAGCATTGACTCTTTCATTCTTGCAGGGTGTCTGCTCCTGTGAGAATATGATAAAAGTTATGGACCTTGCCATAAGAATAATATACATATGCACACATATTTGAAATATTTCAGAATTCCATAACCCGATTTCCCCCTTTTCTGAAGTGCTCTCATTCACCCTTGAGAAGTCATGAACCTCTGCTTTTGAGAATATTGTCTTCCAAAGCTAAATAATTGTCCCAGGAAATCCAGATTTTCACTTCTCATTCTAATGCACAAAACAAGCAGGAAAGTTTGTGGAATTTCAAAGATGATGGATTTTTAAAAGTCTACTTTAGTTTGCTAATGCAGAAGAGAACAGAGCAAGTTAAATCATTTTGAAGGATAGAGATAGCTGTGCTCATCAAAAGTTCCTTCTCTTTCCTCTTGGAGATGCATTCTAGCTTTGTATAAGCTTTTTAGAGGTAAGTTGGGATTGTATAAAGAAAATAGACTTTGATATTAATTGTATATGAAACCCAGCAATGGATCAGGCCCAGACATAACAAAAATGGGACATTCACAATAGAAAAATTTGGCCAAAGCAAACACTCCCCTCTGACTCCTCTGCAGTCCATAGGGTACTATTAACATCATGGTTGGCTGAGCAAAAATTCCCAGGATATGAATTCTCCCAAGAAAGTCATGGCAAAGCCACCAGCCTCCAGGTTGAAGAAGCCAAAGAAGTCACAGGACTGGCAGGGCTGCCATCTGTTCTCTTTGTGCCACCATCTTTTTTATCCTCTGCACTTCAAACCGACCAAGAGCTGATTTCTGTCTAGGGAGGGTTAAGATGCATGCAGGTGGCTTTACCACCTGTGACCATGGAGATTCGGCCAAAACAATGCTCTCTGGAATGCATGGCTGGGAATTTGGATAAATGCTAAGAGATGACTCAGAGACCAGAGCGGAAGAAGACTGTTTCAAAAGTGGGGAGAGAGCAGGGAAGGTGAAGGTCAAATAATACATATGAGTGATTCTCCTACCTCCTGCCTCTCTTTGCCTCTTAATTCATTACATGATGGATGGTTGATTAAGTAAAGATATTGATACTTCATGTTAAAATGCACAGTCCTATTAAGAACAAATGATTTACACCTGGCATTTGTGTACTTTGGGTTTTACTTTATTCCTGAGACTGTTTTTGCTTCTATTTCCACTGAATCTTTCTCCTGGGCTTTAAATTTAATGCTTCCTGTCAGAAAGACTTTTCTATATCTCCCTTCTGTGGGATGATACAGACATCTGAAAAGGAGAGAAAAAAATACTTTGGATTATCATGCTAAAACACAAGCATCATGAGATATATTCATTTATTAAGTGCTTACTTTGTGCCATATACTGTGGTGAGTATTTTACATGGATAGTTTGCAATCATCACAACAACTCTGCAAAAGGCTTTCATTACATGCATTTTCAATTGAAGAAACTGAGACACAGAGATATTAAATGAACTGACAATCTTATCTGTGAAGGAGAAAGACCAGAAAATACCTTAAAGGAGGGCCAGAAAGTGTGAGAATTAATAAAGGCCAACATTTGGGCCATATAATCTCTGCCATGACTATTCCAAATACTTTGCATATACTTATTATTACCGGAATTATATGAGGTAGTCTCATTTTAACAGACGAAAAAACTGAGACACAGAGAATTCAAAGTCAATTTGATAGCAAGTCTCATGGTCCCAGAGAATCCCTGAGTTCTTAGAGAATGGTGGGAACACAAAATAAAAGGAGGCTGGATTCCTGAATTTTTACAGTGAGAAAATCTTGCCCTATTTGGACACTTTGGAGAGTTACGTCAACACGAAATAAATGTTTAGTATGTTAAGCAACCGAAATATTGGTGTTTATTTTTAGAGTTGCTACCTTCACCTTAACTAAGTTAATGATTATGATAAGGACAAAGGTTATAGCAATTATTATATTTTCCCAAACACATAAATTTATTAAGAAGTAGAATCAGTATTATAACCTAGAAATAGCTAGATTTAGTTCTAGTTATAGCTATATATATCTATATCAATCGATCGATAGATTATAAATAGGTAGATAGATCTATATATACCCACATGTCTGTCTATCTAGTTATCTATCTATCTATCCATAAACTTTTACTGTAGCATCAAACAATTCTGATATCTCAATTGTTTTAAATATATAGTTCTTATTCATGTACACAAGAATAGCAATCTGCAGTTAGATTAGGTTTATCTGAGCTGTGCCAGGCTTCTGGACTACGTTGTGCTTGGTTCTATATGTCTCCTTATTTCAGAAACAAGGCTAAAATTATAGTTCTCCTCTGTGACATAATTTTCTTATAATAGAGGCCAAATAAGAGACAGAAACATGCACAAGTACTTTGAAAATTTTGGTTCATGTGTGGTATATAGCATATTCACATTTAATTGTCCAAAGGAAGCCACATGTCTAAGCCCAAAGGTAATCAAGCAAGAGATTATATCCTCTCTAGTAGAAAACATGGCAAGTGCAGGGAACAAATGAATAATCATGAACCAATAATACATCCACTACATTTTGGGGTCCATATTCTTTGCATTATGATATTTTAGCAATAGCTATGGAAGAAGATGAACATCATCATATACTCCTAATAAAGCTGCTTAACTAATAGAGTGATCAGTTGACCTTATTAAAGACTAATCTTATGCCCTTACCTATAGATAAGACACATATTGAAGACAGCATGTTAAAACGGGATATGGAAAAGAATACAGGGTGTTTTTAAGGAGGCATCTGAGCCATCATAATACAAATGTATCCATTTTTCTATTTGTGCCAAACAAATCATGAAAGCCACCACCTTAAAGTAATTTTTTAACTCTTCAAATTTGTACAATTCCATATGTGGAATTTACTCAATGAAAATTCAGTTAATAGTTATGAATCTCAAAATGTATTGAATTTTGTCATTAAGAACTAATATAATTTGAAATAATCACTTCCACTCTACCCAGAACCCTTAACAAAACTTTTTCTTCTCTTTCTTCTCTTTATAACATCTGGCTAGAAGAACACAGATATCCTCTTTGAAAACCATTTGGTGAGTAAGGCCACCCATGATTGAAGTCAGTCATACAACTGAATTTATCTCGCTAGTTTTAAAACATCCAATTGTTTGATGAAATTCAGTCTGGTATCTACCTTTTTTCCCTTCAAGCTGGAATAGTGTGTTCCTTTGTGTGTGTGTGTGTAATATCCTCAACTGTAAGTTCCACTTATTGATACCAGTTAAGAAAAAACAATTAGAGAATGATGGCTGACTGGGTAAATTTTCCACATCTCACTCAGACACACAGGTGTTGTGCTCTTATACAGAAGACATTGTATAAACATAAGTTCACTGCAAATTAATTAAACAACTAGACATGTAAAAAATATATAAAATAGTTTGTATTGGTTCACTTTCATTAATGGTGGGCAGGATACACTGGATCTCTATTAAGTTAAAAAGACGTGCTGAAGGGTTAAGGGAATGGGCAGTTGTTATTTAACAAATATAAAGTTTCAATTTTACTAGATGAATGAGTTTTAGAGATGTGCTATATAACATAGTGTCTATAGTTTACAGTATGGTATTGTGCACTTCAAAGTTTGTTAAGAGGGTAAATCTCATGTAAATTATTCTTATCAAACACATACACAGAGACAAGCACACAGACACAGAACAATGGGACACACAGAAGTTTCAAGAGTTGTTGGATGAATATAATGTACATTACCTTAATTGTGGTAATGGTGTCATAGGTGTTTACATATGTCTAAGTTCATCAAATTGTACACATTAACTATATGTGGTTCTGTGTATATTAATTATACCTTGATGGAGCTGTTAAAGTTGCATATAGACTTCATTAAACATATCTTCACAACTGAACATTAATATAGGTGCTGTAATGCCAATTTACTTATTAGGCTCAGAGTTACCAAATGATAGTAACACTTGTATATATCAAAATACAGTCCGTTTCTTCCTAGGTCTGTCAGAGTTTCTTTTGCTTCATGGAAGAAATTATACCTATTTCTGTGAGTCTCCTAAGCACTACCTTGTCATGTGGCTGTGACTAGATTCAAAATAATAATAATAATAGTGATGATGATGATGATGATGATTATAATAGACACGATCTTCACCCTCTGTGAGTTGATGGGTAATCTATATGACAGTAAGATGGACATAATACTCACAGTACATCAAGCAACTTAGACATCTTTAACCCCTTGGAAGGCACATGCTATTAATTAATAGAAATACAGTTCTTACATTTCAGTTCAAAATATATACATGTAGCATTTATCTCCATGTCAGTGGCTTAAGGAGGGATTAAGCAATTTAGTCTAAGGACAAGATCAGTTGACCTCAGTCTGGTATTTCATTCTTAAGGTACTTTGGGATAAAATGGGTGGGATGCCTTCTCTTTCATGTTATGTAACTTGGAGCACACTGTAAAGACTTAATTCTAGAAGAACTTAAAGCAATAAATTCTTATAACTTCATTAATGGTTTTATAACAAGAGACATTAAAATTCTTCCATGTTAATCAGCTGCATGGGAGGAAAGAAATATATGAAAGAAAGAAAACAAAAATTTTAAATTTTAAATTGTATGTTCAAAACTTTAATAAAATAATTGATGCTGTGATTTCAAAGACTCAGGGCAAAGTCAACATTGATTATAATCATGAAAAATTAGAAAGATCCTAAATATCCAAAAATAGGAAAAAAGTTACTCAAATTTTGATACATGTACATAATTTAACATTAGGAAGTTATCAGTAAAATATACTTTTTATACTACATATTGTGTGAATAGTGAAAATCCAAGTATAAAATATAGTGAAAATAGTGGAAAGAGAGAAACAAAATATATAACATAATGTAAACATTAGATATATTTGAGTGATAAGAACATTTAATTTTCCTTTTATTTAACAAATACTAATATAATACTAGGTGACAGGCATGAATTCAGCATCTTGTGAATATTAATTTATTTATCCTCCAAATAATTATATGAAAGAGGGGCTATGCATTAGTTTTCTATTGCTGTGTAAAAAATTAGCACAAACTCAGTTGTAGTTGCACTTCAGCAGGGCTGCATTCTGATCTGGAGGCTCAACTAGGAAAGAGTCTTCTTCTGAGCTTATGCACATTGTGGGCAGAATTCATTTCCTGTGGCTTTATGAGTAAAGGCCCTGGTTTCTGACTGTCAGTTGGAAAATATCCTCAGGTTTTTAGAAGCTGCCTGAACTCCCCTGCCACATGGTCCTCTCATAGGGCATTAAAGACACGGCTGTTTGTGTCCTCAGTGTCAGCAGGGAATCTCTCTTGCTGCAGTCTGCTGAGACAGAGTCATATAATGTAAGGGAGTCAGGGAGTGATAGTCTATCTTGTTTGCCATACAATGTAGCCTAATCAATGGAGTGACATCCCATCATTTTGACATATTCTATTGATTAGAAGCAAGTCACAGATTCTCCACGCACTCAGGAGGAAATTATACAAGGACATGACTCTTTGGAGGTAACCTTAATTTGCATCAGCCACATAATATTTTTCTTATCATTTCATGAATAAGAAAATTGAGATTCAGAGAGATTAAGTAGCTTGCCTATGGTTAAACGTTAGTAGTAGGAAATGCCGGTATTTGAACTCAAGCAATATGAATCTAGGATCCTTGTTCTTAATCTTATCTTTTCTAAAATTCAATATACATTCAATATATAAATTGAGTGTCTCCAATGTGTTAGGTAGTATGGTAACATTGGAACTACTGTAGCAGAAAAGATATAATCTTTGCCCTCAAAGACTATGCAGTCTAGTGGGGAGATGATATAACCAGGTGCGCAACAAATACAATCGAGTATAAAGACAATGCAGACAAAGTGTGGAGTGCTGTGGAAGCCCAGAGAAGGGCCACCTAATCTAGAATTGTAGAATCAGTGGAGACGCCCAAGAAAGCATGACATGAAAGCTATGGTGAGATGAACGGATAGGAATGGAGATGGAGGGCAAGAAATGAGTAAAGGCAGCAGGTACGCAAAGTGCTTCAGGAGATGGAAGAAACAATATTCAGAGGTACCATGGTGAGAATAACATCACTCTGACCAGGAATTAAACGTATCTTCACAGCTTCAGCCAAAGATTCTGGGGCCATAATGGGAAGGGTAGACATAAAACTTCTGGGTTAGGAAGGGACTTGTGAAGGAACTTGGCTTTATATGAGAAAATGGGAAATCATTGAAGAAAATATTTTCTCAACTTATAAATATTTTACTGGCTACAGATAGAAGGATAACTGCAGGCTGGGGGCCCAGCTAGAATATTGTTGTAATAACCCAGGTGAGAGATAATAATGGTATGGGCCAGGTTAGTGAGATTTGGGTTGGACAGGGTTGATACATTAAGAGACTATCTCTATGCTTTTTTGTCTTCCTTACAGTTTTCTGTATGTTTTCAGGATTATAAACGATAAGCATATCTCACTTTTAATGTCAGAGATACGTGCTTTTAATAAGGAGTCAAAGCAGATATTCTCCCCAAACATCGTGCTCTACTAATTTTCCTACTAAAGTTAGGTTCATTTACTGAGAAGAATAATTTTTACCAGCTGGGGCACTTATGCATCTTTTCTACCTTCTTTCCTAAAGAGCTTAGGGTTTCATAATGAAAAGCTGCTTCATTAGTTTTAATGGTTTCCCTGTCACATGGGTCTATCCAGAATTAGTTTTTCGTACTTATCTGTAGGAAATCAAAAGACTCAAAAACCTAACTTATAAGGGCCACGAGATAGGAATGCGGGAGTGTTCCCAGAAACGGGCCACAGTGCTTATATTTCATGCTCGCTGGACTGCAGTGGCACATAGGGAGTGAGCAACTCAGTGTGAGTCTCAGCATTGTCTCCTCCCCAGATGCTCAAAGATATGTGATATAAAAAGCTTGGCACCAAGAGTCCAGAGTCCTGACTCCGGAGCATCTGCCCCATTTCCATCATCTCAGAATGTTCCATTGAATACCCTTGGTATATACATTCTCCCCAAGTTTTACAACGGTTTAAATTCTTCATTCTAAATGGCACTGAGACTTGGATGTGTTTGAACTCTCCTCTGTCTGAAAAAAGAAAAACAAAAACAAAAAACTATTCTCAATCAATCATGCTGCACCCCCAAGATTAAGCTATTACCTGGAAGCAGTTTGAGAGATAGACAGCAGGCTGGATAATGACCATATAAAGATACCAAGTCTTAATCCTTGAAGCTTGTAAATCTTACCTTATTTGGGAAAATGTCTTTTGCAGATATAATTAAGGATTTTAAGATGTGGAGATTACCTTCAGTTATGCAGTTGGGCCCTAAATGCTATCACAAGTATCCTGATAATAGAGAGAGACAAAAGGAGATAACAGAAGAGAATGATGCTGGATGGAGCAGAGAGAAATGCAGCCACAATCAAGGAATGCCAACAGCTGCCAGAAGCTGGAAGAGGTGAGGAATGGATTCTACCTTAGAGCCTCCAGAGGGTGTACTGCTCTGCTGACATCTTGATTTCAGGCTTCTAGCCTCTAGAACTGTTAGAAAACACAATTATATGCCTTAAGCCTCTAAGTTTGTGGTAATTTGTTATGACAGCCCTAGGAAAGTAACACAGGAGGGATAAGATAATGTTAGAACATTTTCTGTGCAAATTAAAAAAGGAGTTTGCTCTTTGAATGGACAGAGTTCCATAGACAACCAGCCTGGAGAAGAGGTACCTGGGTTGGATTTTAGCCTCCACTTATCTCTTCAGAAGGTACCTTTGTAAACAGAACAACTTGCACCACAGTCCTAAGAGTGGAAGAGACAACAAGATTCTGGGTTTACACAAAGGCAGAAAGAGAGTGCAGAAATAAGAGTCAGGTGGCATGGAGGACGCATTAAATCATGATTAGAATTCTCACTTCAGAGTGTATCTCAAAAATGCTTCATGTGAATTACCTCTGTGGCCTCACAATATCCCTTGAGAAAGACACTAGCCCAGTTGCCTCTGAATTCTGTTGGATACTCTAAGAAGATTCACTTCCAAATATTCTCCTCTGTTTCTTAGTTTCCTGTCACCGTTGGGTTGACTAGGCAGAATCACTTTATTCTATACAGAGTTTAATTAAGCAATTCTTTCAGGAAGCCCAGCAAGTCTAGATTGATTAAGATTGCTTTCAGAATGATATTTAATTGGGATAATGGTTTTCATTGGTTATTGATGGGGGGAAGATTTGCTTGTGACTAGCTTAATTCCCTCTGGATGCGATCAGAAAGCTTTCCCCGGCCAGTATGTAGTTCCTCGGATAATTTGAAAAAAATTATATTAGGCATAATTAGCGACTGAGAAAATGCTTGACTAAGGTGATCTAAGAATTTAGCCAAACCATCAAGAGTATAAACTCTCTAGAGGAGACACACTCTAAGTGACAAACGATTTCCACAGAGTTGACTGTGAATTTCATGCTAATTTTTTGCTTTCATAATATATACTACAGGTCAGAGGCAGGCATTTGCAGGGTAAGCAACAACTAAGAAGTCCGGAGTCCTGCCAAAAACAGAATTAGGCATTGGACACTCCATACCTTTAATCATTATGCTGCTCTGAGTAGAATTTTATCATTCTCGTTTAACAAGGTTCAGAGATATCAAATAAATAATCCAAGACCACACAATGAGTAAATGGTGATTGGTAGCTTTAAAGCTCAGATCCCTCGGAGTCTGATGCTAGTTCATTCATTCAGCAACTATTTAATAAATACCTACTGTGAACTAGGCACTAATCTAGGCACTTGGGATAAAGCAGAATAAATTAGATTCTGTCATCTGAAAGCATACATTTGAGTGTGGGAATCAGAGAGTGAAACGATATAAAGGGAAATAAATTAAATATCAGGGTATAGGAGAAGTTAAATGTCCCAAAACATACTGTTCTCTCATTCACTCTTTCCTCTTTTTTCCCCAAGATACTGTCTTGTCAGGGACCACACAAGGTCATGGATTCAAACAAGAACTTTTAATAGTAAGTTTCCAGGAAGATATCCTCTAAGCAGACAAGGGCAATGTGAAGAGTGCCTCGTTTCTAAGAGGTTACAATGGTGATTTTATAAAGATGAGGTCTTAATAATCCCCCCTGTTGTGGAACTTCTCAAATCATCCCATCTAACCTATTTATCACTCCATTTATTTGTTAATCATTGATGCTCTGGGACAAAGAGGAGAAAATTCTTACTTGAGTGTAGGATTCCATGGTAAGATTATTCAAGGTTGAAATTAGACCTTGTCATCCACTAGTTGAGGCTCAGTTTTCTTATCTGTACAGGGGACCAAAGAATCAATGGGAAAGCATAGAGAAAGTGCTTAGGATAGGGACTGGTACATAGTAAATGCTCAATAAATGTTAGCTATTAATACTAATCATTATTCCATCAAAATACTTTATGGTGAAGAAAACAGGTTGGGGATTGGGCAAGGTCTTTGATGACAAAGTTCTGAGGCTTCCTTCTGTCCCCAACTCTCTCCCCAGCTTGTCCTGTGATTGATTCTCTCCCTTATCTGTGTGTCCCACAACCCAACTTACATAGTCCTGCCTCCTCCTCATACTTGCCCAGCATTTTCTTGTCAACTTGAAAGTCAATTCCCCTAAGTTCTGGCTTTGCCCTTTCATGCCTGTGTGGCCTTCAGCAAGTTTCCTAACCATCTGAGCCTGTTTTATTATTTTTCAAAATCAGGATAGTAACTCCATCACAGCATTGTTATGGAAGCTAATAATTGCTATAACTACTATATGTATACATATATATAGGTTATATATATATATATACATATATATACACATATATATGTATGTGTATATATATATATATATATATGTATGTATTTTTATCAAGCAGAGGGTAAGCAATTTACGAGAGTATCTTCACAGCAACCCTATCCAGTGAATATTACTTTTCTTTTCTTTTTATGTTTATTTATTTATTTTCTTATTAGTCATCCATTTTATACACATCAGTGTATACATGTCAATCCCAATCTCCCAATTCATCCCACCACAACCTCCACCCACCACCGCTTTCCCCCCATGGTGTCCATATGTTTGTTCTCTACATCTATGTCTCAATTTCTGCTCTGCAAACCAGTTTATCTGTACCATTTTCTAGGTTCCACATATATGCGTTAATATACGATATTTGTTTTTCTCTTTCTGACTTACTTCACTATGTATGATAGTCTCTAGATCCATCCACAACACTACAAATGACGCAATTTCGTTCCTTTTCATGGCTGAGTAATATTCCATTGTATATATGTACCACATCTTCTTTATCCTTTTGTCTGTCAATGGGCATTTACATTGCTTCCGTGACCTGGCTATTGTAAATAGTGCTGCAATGAACATTGGAGTGCATGTGTCTTTTTGAATCATGGTTTTCTCTGGGTATATGCCCAGTAGTGGGATTGCTGGGTCATATGGTAATTCTATTTTTAGTTCTTTAAGGAACCTCCATACTGTTCTCCATAGTGGCTGTATCAATTTACATTCCCACCAACAGTGCAAGAGGGTTCCCTTTTCTCCACACCCTCTCCAGCATTTGTTTTTTGTAGATTTTCTGATGATGTCCATTCTAACTGGTGTGAGGTGATACCTCATTGTAGTTTTGATTTGCATTTCTCTAATAATTAGTGATGTTGAGCAGGTTTTCATGTGCTTCTTGGCCATCTGTATGTCTTCTTTGGAGAAATGTCTATTTAGGTCTTCTGCTCATTTTTGGATTGGGTTGTTTGTTTTTTTTTAATATTGAGCTGCATGAGCTGTTTATATATTTTGGAGATTAATGTTTTGTCTGATGATTCATTTGCAAATATTTTCTCCCATTGTGAGTATTGTCTTTTTGTCTTGTTTATGGTTTCCTTTGCTGTGCAAAAGCTTTTAAGTTTCATTAGGTCACATTTGTTTATTTTTGTTTTTATTTCCATTACTCTAGGAGGTGGACCAAAAAATATCTTGCTGTGATTTATGTCAAAGAGTGTTCTTCCTATGTTTTCCTCTAAGAGTTTTATAGTGCCCGGTCTTACATTTAGGTCTCTAATCCATTTTGAGTTTATTTTTGTGCATGGTGTTAGGGAGTGTTCTAATTTCATTCTTTTACATGTAGCTGTCCAGTTTTCCTAGCGCCACTTATTGAAGAGGCTGTCTTTTCCCTATTGTATATCCTTGCCTCCTTTGTCATAGACTTGTTGACCATAGGTGCGTGGGTTTATCTCTGGGCTTTCTATCTTGTTCCATTGATCTATATTTCTGTTTTTGTGCTAGTACCATATTGTCTTCATTACTGTAGCTTTGTATTATAGTCTGAAATCAGGGAGTCTGATTCCTCCAGCTCCGTTTTTTTCCCTCAAGTCTGCTTTGGCTATTCGGGGTCTTTTGTGTCTCCATAAAATTTTAAGATTTTTTTGTTCTAATTCTGTAAAAAATGCCATTGGTAATTTGATAGGGATCACATTGAATCTGTAGATTGCTTTGGGTAGTATAGTAATTTTCACAATATTGATCTTCCAATCCAAGAACATGGTATATCTCTCCATCTGTTGGTATCATCTTTAATTTCTCTCATCAGTGTCTTATAGTTTGCTGCATACAGGTCTTTTGTCTCCTTAGGTAGGTTTATTCCTAGATATTTTATTCTTTTTGTTGCAGTGGTAAATGGGAGTGTTTTCTTAATTTCTCTTTCAGATTTTTCATCATTAGTGTATAGGAATGCAAGAGATTTCTGTGCATTAATTTTGTATCCTGCAACTTTACCAAATTCATTGATTAGCTCTAGTAGTTTTCTGGCAGCATTTTTAGGATTCTCTATATATAGTATCATATCATCTGCAAACAGTGACAGTTTAACTTCTTCTTTTCCTATTTGTATTCCCTTTATTTCTTTTTCTTCTGTGATTCCCGTGGCTAGGACTTCCAAAACTATGTTGAATAATAGTGGTGAGAGTGGACATCCTTGTCTTGTTCCTGATCTTAGAGGAAATGCTTTCAGTTTTTCACCATTGAGAACAATGTTGGCTGTGGGTTTATCTTATATGGCCTTTATTATATTGAAGTAGGTTCCATCGATGCCCACTTTCTGGAGAGTGTTTATCATAAATTGGTGTTGAATTTTGTCAAAAGCTTTTTCTGCATCTATTGAGATGATCATATGGTTTTTATTCTTCAATTTATTAATATGGTGTATCACATTGAATGATTTGCATATATTGAAGAATCCTTGCATCCCTGAGATAAATCCCACTTGATCATGGTGTATGATCCTTTTAACGTGTTGTTGGATTCTGTTTGCTATTATTTTGTTGAGGATTTTTGCATCTATATTCATCAGTGATATTGGTCTGTAATTTTCTTTTTTTGTAGTTTCTTTGTCTTGTTTTGGTATCAGGGTGATGGTGGCCTCATAGAATGAGTTTGGGAGTTTTCCTTCCTCTGCAATTTTTTGGAAGAGTTTGAGAAAGATGGGTATTAGCTCTTCTCTAAATGTTTGATAGAATTCACCTGTGAAGCCATCTGGTCCTGGGCTTTTGTTTGTTGGAAGATTTTTAATCACAGTTTCAATTTCATTACTTGTGATTGGACTGTTCATATTTTCTATTTCTTCCTTGTTCAGTCTTGGCAGGTTATACCTTTCTAAGAATTTGTCCATTTCTTCCAGGTTGTCCATTTTATTGGCATAGAGTTGTTTACGGTAGTCTCTTAGTATGCTTTGTATTTCTGCGGTGTCTGTTGTAACTTCTCCTTTTTCGTTTCTAATTTTATTGATTTGAGTCCTCTCCCTCTTTTTCTTGATGAGTCTGGCTAATGGTGTATCAATTTTATCTTCTCAAAGAACCAGCTTTTAGTTTTATTGATCTTTGCTATTGTGTTCTTTGTTTCTATTTCATTTATTTCTGCTCTAATCTTTATGATTTCTTTCCTTCTGCTAACTTTGGGTTTTGTTTGTTCTTCTTTCTCTAACTCCTTTAGGTGTAAGGTTAGATTACTTATTTGAGATTTTTCTTGTTTCTTGAGGTAGTCTTGTATAGCTATAAACTTCCCTCTTAGAACTGCTTTTGCTGCATCCCATAGGTTTTGGCTCAACATGTTTTCATTGTCATTTGTCTCCAGGTGTTTTTTGATTTCCTCTTTGATTTCTTCAGTGATCTCTTGGTTATTTAGTAACGTATTGTTTAGCCTCCATGTATTTGTTTTTCTCACATTTTTTTCCCTGTAATTGATTTCTAATCTCATAGTGTTGTGGTCAGAAAAGATGCTTGATATGATTTCAATTTTCTTAAATTTTCTGAGGCTTGATTTGTTACCCAAGATGTGATCTATCCTGGAGAATGTTCCATGCGCACTTGAGAAGAAAATGTAATCTGCTGTTTTTGGGTGGAATGTCCTATAAAAATCAATTAAATCTAACTGGTCTATTGTGTCATTTAAAGCTTGTGTTTCCTTATTAATTTTCTGTTTGGATGATCTGTCCATTGGTGTTAGTGAGGTGTTAAAGTCCCTCACTATTATTGCATTACTGTCAATTTCCTCTTTTAGAGCTGTTAGCAGTTGCCTTATGTATTGAGGTGCTCTATGTTGGGTGCATATGTATTTATAATTGTTATATCTTCTTCTTGGATTGATCCCGTGATCATTACGTAGTGTCCTTCCTTGTCTCTTGTAACATTCTTTATTTTAAAGTCTATTGTATCTGATATGAGACTTGCTACTCCAGCTTTCTTTTGATTTCCATTTGCATGGAATATCTTTTTCCATCCCCTCACTTTCAGTCTGTATGTGTCCCTAGGTCTGAAGTGGGTCTCTTGTAGACAGCAAATATATGGGTCTTGTTTTTGTATCCATTCAGTAAGCCTGTGTCTTTTGGTTGGAGCATTTAATCCATTCACATTTAAGGTAATTATCAGTATGTATGTTCCTATTACAATTTTCTTAATTGTTTTTGGTTTGTTTTTGTAGGTCCTTCTCTTCTCTTGTGTTTCCCACTTAGAGAAGTGCCTTTAGCATTTGTTGTAGAGTTGGTTTGGTGGTGCTGAATTCTCTTAGCTTTTGCTTGTCTGTAAAGCTTTTGGTTTCTCCATCGACTCTGAATGAGATCCTTGCTGGGTAGAGTAATCTTGGTTGTACTTTCTTCCCTTTCATCACTTTAAGTATATCATGCCACTCCCTTTTGGCTTGTAGAGTTTCTGCTGAGAAATCAGCTGTTAATCTTATGGGAGTTCCCTTATATGTTATTTGTCATTTTTTCCTTGCTGCTTTCAATACTTTTTCTTTGTCTTTAATTTTTGCCAATTTGATTACTATGTGTCTCTCCTTGGGTTTATCCTGTACGGGACTCTCTGTGCTTCCTGGACTTGGGTGGCTATTTCCTTTCCCATGTTAGGGAAGTTTTCGACTATAATCGCTTCAAATATTTTCTTGGGTCCTTTCTCTCTCTCTTCTCCTTCTGGGACCCCTATAATATGAATGTCGTTGCATTTAATGTTGTCCCAGAGGTCTCTTAGGCTGTCTTCATTTCTTTTCATTCTTTTTTCTTTATTCTGTTCCGCAACAGTGAATTCCCCCATTCTTTCTTCCAGGTCACTTATCCGTTCTTCTGCCTCAGTTATTCTGCTATTGATTCCTTCTAGTGTATTTTCCATTTCAGTTATTGTATTGTTCATCTCTGTTTGTTTGTTCTTTAATTCTTCTAGGTCTTTGTTAAACATTTCTTGAATCTTCTCGATCTTTGCCTCCATTCTTTTTCCGAGGTCCTGGATCATCTTCACTCTCATTATTCTAAATTCTTTTTCTGGAATATTGCCTATCTACATTTCATATAGTTGTTTTTCTGGGGTTTTATCTTGTTCCTTCATCTGGTACATAGTCCTCTACATTTTCATCTTGTCTATCTTTCTGCGAATGTGGTTTTTGTTCCACAGGCTGCAGGATTGTAGTTCTTCTTGCTTCTGCTGTCTGCCGTCTCATGGGTGAGGCTATCTAAGAGGCTTATGGAAGTTTCCTGATGGGAGGGACTGGTGGTGGGTAGAGCTGGCTATTGCTCTGGTGGGCAGAGCTCAGTAAAACTTTAATCTGCTTGTCTGCTGATGGGTGGGGCTGGGTTCCCTCCCTGTTCATTGTTTGGGCTGTGGCAACCCAACACTGGAGCCTACCCGGGCTCTTTGGTGTGGCTAATGGCAGACTCCAGTAGGGCTCATGCCAAGGAGTATTTCCCAGAAGTTCTGCTGCCAGTGTCCTTGTCCCTTGGTGAGCCACAGGTGCCCCCCGCCTCTGCAGGAGACCCTCCAACACTAGCAGGTAAGTCTGGTTCAGTCTCCTATGGGGTCAATGCTCCTTCCCCTGGGTCCTGATGCACACACCAGTTTGTGTGTGCCCTCCAAGAGTGGAGTCTCTGTTTCCCCCAGTCTTGCCGAAGTCCTGCAATCAAATCCTGCTAGCCTTCAAAGTCTGATTCTCTAAGAATTCCTCCTCCTGTTGCCAGACCCCCAGGTTGGGAAGCCTGATGTGTGGCTCAGAACCTTCACTCCAGTGGGTGGACTTCTGTGGTATAAGTGTTCTCCCATTTGTGAGTCACCCACTCAGTAGTTATGGGATTTGATTTTATTGTGATAGCACTCCTCCTTCCATCTCATTGAAGCTTCTCCTTTGTCTTTGCATGTGAGGTATCTTTTCTGGTGAGTTCCAGTGTCTTTCTGTCGATGATTATTCAGCAGTTAGTTGTGATTCCTGTGTTCTTGAAAGAGGGAGTGAGAGCATGTCCTTCTACTCTGCCATCTTCAATATTATTTTTCCTAATTTGCTTTACAGATGAGAAAAAGGAGGCTTAGTGACTAAACATGATATGAGATTGAGTATGGAAAAGTAATGCAAGATTAACAATAGAAGTGACATAACAAAAGAAGCCAGGATACAATTTCCTTTAGAGGCCCAATGAAATTGTAATGGTTATGTATAATTTCAAAAGGCATTGCTATAAATTTAAATTGAAACTTAAAGGACCTGGAAGACTTTGATCAGCCAAGGTAGCAGAAGGTGCTAGGAGAAGATACAGTTTTTAAAATTAAAAACTATACCCCCATACAGTTTTTTCACTCTCAACATTTCTAAAAAAGTGGTGTGTCTTAAAATTGATGAGATCATTTTAGGCCATGCTATTTCTTTTTTCCTCTAAAAATCTATCATCAAAACAATGGTTTTGTTTTGTTTTATTTTTGTTTAAATAACTAATGTTGGAAAACCAGGATAATTTTCCTGTCCAACTCATAGGGTTGGTTACAAATTTAATAAATACGAACTCTCCTGACATCTTTAATATTCTGTATTAAATGTCTTTTACATTTAAAAAACTAAAAATAGAACTACCATACGACCCAGCAATCCCACTACTGGGCATATACCCAGAGAAAACCATAATTCAGAAAGAGTCATGTACATTTTTGTAAATTTTTTAAGGCCATCAAAAACATTGAATTTTTTTTCTGTATCTTTGTTTATTTGGGTAGTATTGGCCTGTTGAATAAACATATGATTGAATAGTTATTATGGTAAAATATTTTGATAAAAGTGTAAAAAACAAAACAAAACAAAAGAACCACACACACACACACACACACACACGCACACACCACACACAGGCACCTGTTATTGTTAGGCAACCAACTACTGGAAATCAAAGAACCACCAAAATTTAGCTTGTATTATGTGCCCCACACTATTCTAGAAGTTGGAGATGCCATTGTGAACAGGATAAACACAAGTCCTGCCCGCAGTGCCTTATAATCTTGTAGGATTTAAAGCATCTGCAGACAGTTCAGCAGAGGCAACGACAGCCTCTCAGGGTGTAGTGAATTATATTCCCTTTAAAAATTTTATTTGGAAAGTAGTGAATCACTTTGATCATTCAGACAGCTTTTCATAATTTTTAAGTTAGCACCTATAGTATAGAAATAGAAAAAATTACATTTCAAAACTTGGATAAGACCTATTTTGTTTCCTGACCCTGGATATTGTAAAATATATGCAAAGACAGAATACTGACTTAAATTCACTAATTTTTAAAATGATTTTTTAAATTTCAAAAACTGTATAAATAGATGAATTGGTTTATTTTATTTTATTTATTTATTTTTTAAGTGGTTTTATTTATTTTTGGCTGTGTTGGGTCTTCGTTGCCGCGCGCAGGCTTTCTCTAGTTGCAATGAGTGGGGGTTACTCTTTGTTGCAGTGCGTGGGCTTCTCATTGCAGTGGCTTCTCTTGTTGTGGAGCACGGGCTCTAGGCACGTGGGCTTCAGTAGTTGTGGCACAGGGGCTCAGTAGTTGTGGTAGATGGGCTTAGTTGCTCCGCGGCATGTGGGATCTTCCCAGGCCAGGGATTGAACCCGAGTCCTCTGCTTTGGCATGCAGATTCTTAACCACTGCACCACCAGGGAAGTCCCATATTTTATTTTTAAAGACATTTCTAATGTTACAATTTCATAGGAATTCCCCATAAAACAATAAAGAAATAAGTAATCTAGCAATGTCTGTTTCTTTTCATGATTAATTATTAAGCAAACTTAGAATTTCCTTCAGAATTAATAATAAAACTCTCTGGATTTCAGTAGCATTCCAATTAGCAGATGAGTGTTTAAAAGAATAGACTAATCTGTGAGAGCTACCTTCATGTGTGCAAAACCCCTGCTTAATATTTGAATGACTATCTAGGTGTCATTCTGGTAGCAGAATTTTTAGAATAAGAAGACAAAAAGATCACCTTTGCAGGGTATATGTTTATCTTGATATTAATAAGGAACATCAGGAAAGAGGATTCTATGCCCAATGCATTCAGAGAGAGTGATTTTCTTATCCTATTACAGTATAGCTAATTTCTTAATTATTCTAGATTTCTTTCTGATACACTTAACAAACTGAATAATAGGTCCATTCACTCCCTTGTCAAATAATGCCTTTTCTATATTGCTGGTTGACAACTGAGTTATTGGTTGAGAGTAACTCTTGGATTTTAAATAATTCAGATCTAAGGAAAATAGAAATAAAATCTCTGTGAAGAGAATAGCTGAGTGATTCTTGTAAAATAGCTGAAGATGTATTTGTTCACTTCTGCTGCCAGAAAGCCCCAAAAGAAATGAAGAAAATATGTCTTAAAACAAGATGGCAGGGCTAGATCAAACATAACTTTCATAGCAAACATTGAATTAAAAAATCACAAAAGTATATACTATGTAAAAGCAAAAAACTGGAAGCAATGTGATTCAGAAAAGTTTAAAATGAAAGGATGGGCAAAGGCATAGAAAATAATATAAAACTACAAGGAGACTTAGGCAGAAACACAGTATTATGAGTTATTAATATGTTTCTTTTTTACATCCACTTCCCAATTTAAGCAAAGAATAATAAGAATGATATAGAGAATGTATTTTTAAATGGCCATGAAAAAGATCATATAATAGATAAAAATTAAACAATGTTTATTAGAGTTCTAACTAGTGGAATTAGTACATCTTGGATACTTTGATACAGATGGCCTGATTTCCCATTCCAGCTCAGCCACCTTGGACAATTCCCGTAGTCTTTCCATGCCTCAGCATTCTCATTGTAAAATGGAAATTATAATGTTACCTACCTTATAGGGTTATTGTATGTGTTAAAAGGTTAATAATAAGTAAAGCTCCTAGAACATTGTCTGGCACTATATAAATGTTAACTGTTATTATTTCTAGTTCTCTTCCTATCAAATAATTTCTCTGTTCTGTATATCTCTTTTCTACAATCATTTATTTTTCTTTTGCTTCTGCATTCTGGAGGGCCTTTACAGCTTTGCTGCAGTTCTCAGCAATGCCAGTTCTTTATTACCTACAAATACATTTCAATTTTGCTATTGCATTTCATATAACCTCATATTTTCACACAATAGTCTGATTATTTTTCATCTCTGAAATTATTTCATCATACCACCATATGATATCTTACTCTCAATTTATTAAAAATACACCTTCTTGCAAATATCTTATATTTAGGCAATGCTTTCTAAAAGTTTAATTTTTTAAATAATTATTTTCAGAGAATCTTATTTTTCTGAATTTTAAGACAATACAACCTTTTCACACATTTCCTTGAAAACAGATAGAATAACTGTGTTCACTTGTGATATATGTTTACAGTCTTCATTTATTCACAGAGAGAATAATTGTGTCTGTAGTATTTTTCATCATGCAATCAGTGACTAGACTTTTTTTAGCCATCAGATATCCATTCAATTTTCAATAAAATGTATACTGAGGACTTACTAACTTGCAAACACTGTTCTAGATGATGGGGACACATGAAGCACAGGTCAGAAATGATTACTGATTATGTGATGGACAGACAGCTGACAAACAATATATGCATACATAAAATAATGTTAGTACTAGGAAACAGAAAGCAGGATAAGGGGCTGGAGAGTTACAGAGAATAGAACAGAGGGAGAATGTGACTAGCCAGAGAACCTTTTATCTCATAGCACTATCCTAGATGTAATTATATATGTTTTTGTCTTTTTATATAATACCTGTCTCCATCATTAGATTTCAAGTTCACTGACAACAGGGTTGATGTCTGTTTCATTTATCACTGTACTCTAAGCCTATCACAATGTTTGCCCCATATGAAATGTTTTAATTATTATTTGTATTTAGGAGGAATGAGAGGAAGACCAAATAACATAGAAGGTGTTTGATACATATGTATTCAATGAGTGCATTATGAGAGAAAGAAAGGGAACAGGAGATGAAGGGAACTGTGGAAGAAAATCACATCACCAAGAAAATAAAAACAAAAAACACACCGAGAAATAAAAGTAGAAAATGAGAAAAGAATTGGGTTTGGTCAGCCTAGTGTTATTCAATACTAGCTTCCTGTTTTTTGTGGAAAATCTTCTAAGAAATATATATTATAGTTAAGTATGAAATTTATATTTCATCATCAAGAAATTTCTAGTTAACACAAATATTCCTACCATAATAACAGTAGACAAATCACCTCACTTACAAAATAATATTTCATGCTTTATGTGTAAGATACAAGAGAGAGATTCACTGAAGACTCATGTCTTCTAAATTATACATATATCGAAAGAGGAATTAGTCTGGTTTTGGTAAGAAAGTGGGGGGGACCAAAGAGGTATGGTGAGGTGAGGGGATATTAAAAATATCAACTTGCTCAAAGTTCTCGATGAGAGATCAGGGAAAGTAGAGAATATAGGTTGTGTTCAAAGATAAACTGAGGCATATTAAAAATCTGAAGAGTTTATTTGACCAAAAATCCATTGGAATAAGGTAGCGCCAAACCAAAAGTAGTTAGGAGTGCTCCAACTATAGGAGCTGGGGAAAACCTTTTGTACAGAAAAGGCAGGAAACAAAGTAGGAAAATTATTGATTGACTATAGCATAAAGCCCAGTTGGCTGTTTGCAATTGGTTGTCCTTAGGTTTTGATTTTGTAATCTTGAGGTATTTAAAAATTTAGATTTTGGTTTTCTCATGTAGGCCACCACTGCATTAGAGCCACCTCAGTCTAATATGGCCACCTTGTTTAATTAATTTAACAGTTAAAATAAATTGTTTTTTCTAGAGAAATGGAGAAAGAGCAAGAAATAATTACTATGTTATCTTATAAAACAGGAGATTTTAAGAGTAGAAAGGTCAATTTTCAGTTTCTTAAGGAACCTATATACTGTTTTCCTTAGTGGCTGCACCAATCTACATTCCCACCAACAGTGTTGGATGGTTCCCTTTTCTCCACACCCTCTCCAGCATTTATTGTTTGTGGATATTTTGATGATGGCCATTCTGACTGGTGTGAGGTGATATCTCATTGTAGTTTTGATTTGCATTTCTCTAATAATTAGCGATGTTGAACATCTTTTCATGTGCCTCTTGGCCATCTGCTTATATGCAGAATCTAGAAAAAATGATACAAATGAACTTATTTACAAAACAGAAACAGACTCACAGACTTAGAGAGCAAACTTATGGTTACCAGGGGGGAAGGGATAGTTACAGAGTCTGGGATTGACATGTACACACTGCTATATTTAAAATGGATAACCAACAAGGACCTACTATGTAGCACAGGGAACTCTGCTCAGTATTATGTAACAACCGAAATGGGAAAAGAATATGAAAAAGAATAGATACATGTATCTGTATAACTGAATTACTTTGCTGTACACCTGAAACTAACACAACATAATCAACTATATTGCCATATAAAGTAAAAAGTGAAAGAAAACCCAAAAAACAAAAAAGGTGTAAACAGGTCAAGATTTCTCTTACCCTGCTTGAGGACAGTTGGACAGGGAGAATGTTTCCTAAACAAACTTCTTCAGTTAGGGGTTCATGCTTGAAAACTGATAGAAAACAGGAAGAACCAAGAAATTAAAAGGAAAGACTGTTCCTGCAAGATTTCCGTGCCTCTCTTGCAGATTCAAGTACTTCAAGGTCTTCCATGCAAACTAAGCCTACAACCTAAAACACTGGTCCCAGAGGAAGGAAAGGAATTCAGTCTAAGTAATCAGGGCCCTAGTTGTGAATGGCTCATCCTAAGAAAGTAAGCTAGGTGTAGTCTAACAATATTTTTTTTTTCTTATCAGTTGCTTAGTGAACACAACAGGAATGCAGGAGCAGTGGAAGCAAGCTCAGCTAACAATTCACATGGAATCATCTTAGTAATGGACAAAAGTAGAAAAACATTGTCTCACATTTTAGAATATTGAGGAAAGAAATATCAAAGTCACCATTAAAAGTAAATTGTGATATCATATGATATTTGTCTTCCTCTGTCTGGCTTACTTCAATTAGTATGATAATCTTTAGGTCCATCCATGTTGCTGCAAATGGTATTACTTCATTCTTTTTTATGGCTGGGTAATATTCCATTGTATAAATATACCACATCTTCTTTATCTACATGATATTGCTTATATGTGGAATCTAAAAAAAAAATGATACAAAGGAACTTATATACAAAACAGAAATAGACCCACAGACATAGAAAACAAACTTATGGCTACCAAAGGGGAAGGTGGGGAGAGGGATAAATTAGGAGCTTGGGATGAACATATACACACTACTATATATAAAATAGATAACCAACAAGGACCTACTGTTTAGCACAGGGAACTATACTCAAGGAATCTGAAAAAATATATATATGTACATATATATATATATATATATACACACACACACATACACACACATATATAAGTGAATCACTTTGCTGTACACCTGAAACTAACACAGCATTGTAAATCAGCTATATTTCAATTAAAAAAATAAGTTTAAAAAAGTCAGTTGCAATAAGCAGAGTGGGGAATAGCAGAATGAAGGAGGAGAGAAGACTTTCAATAGAGAAGATTTGGGAAATTCATAAAGACATTCTGCCTTCCAGAGAAAGAGCCAGAGCCAAATCTACTCTGTTCTATACCCTGTACTCTAACTTGACTTCTTCATATAAACTTTGAAGAATATGCGCCTTTGAATTTTTCAATGGCATACAAAATAAGAAATCCCAAGAGCAAAGATCAGATTTAGAGCATAAAGAAAAAGAAGAAAATATATTTTTCACTTGAGATAATTTATTACTATTATTTTCACTAATGATAATTACAAAGAGGTTTTCCTTTTCCACAGAAAGCTTTCCTTCAGGAAGGAAATTGGAATTAAGGTTTAAGTTGATGGAAAACAAAAAGTACAATAATATTCATTTAAGAATCTACTTGACATTTTCCAGGCACTCTTCCCTTTCTCTGTTTCAGGAATGAGGGAGGGATTTTTGGCTTTCCTGAGTTCTGAGCCTCTAAAGAGATAGGAGCAAAACAGCTAAAAGAAACCAGAGGAGAGCTGTGGTTCATAATGGGGCTCACAGGACTCCAGAGTGAGGTATTGGGGTTCGAGTGACAGCATTTCCTTCCCAGATGCCTTTACTCAGGTGTGAAATGGAAAGAGTTCCTACTTCATTTGTTTGTCTCTTGATGATTATTCCCTCCAAATATTTTCTTTATACATGTATGTTAGAATGATGAGTTACCACATGGTTAAACCCAGGAAATCAGTAATCTCTAAAAATAGAACCACCTTCAGTAATTCATGGAAAAGCCAAGCCTCCAGGATACAATTTATGAAAACAGGGATAATGAATAATAATTGGAACCTCGTATTAATTAACAGCTATGATATCCAATATTCCTGGTATAGCCTCTTAATCACATTAGAAATGACTCACTGGTGCTCTTTAAGTCCAATAATTGCACTAAAGGCTTAGCTAGATTTCTGGTTTTCTTGGCAGATAAAGAAGACTCTGACCTCTGCTCTTGCTGAGATGGTGTCCTTTCATGAAAATCCAATACTTAAAGAAAATATTTTTACCTCCTCAATCAGTTTAATTTTACTTTAAAAAGATCTTTGCCACTTAAGGCAACCTAATAGAATTCCAGATGAAGACCCCTTGTCACCTGTATTACCTATATACATGAGATAGGGGAGAGACCCATAGGATCTACAGCAGAAGTAATGGTGACTTTTGTAAAGGGCTAGAACATTACATATTTAATAAATACATGAATAATTGTCATCTGGAAAACATTGTTCTGGTCCTATGATGGCTACAAAGGTCATATGGATCAGAAATGTTGTTTAGAAGCTCACGGTTTTGTAATGGAGATGAAATGTGTGCATAAATAACTCAAATAATAGTCAGAACTAATATAAATCCACCCTAAACAAAAACCCAATATGAGAATACAAAACAGAGAATAGCAGCCATAGAAGTTAAAATAAGGAAAATGTATTCCTCCTACGGAAAATAAGGATGTTTTAAATGAAGAATACGGCAAGTTCTAAATGGAAAGACAAGATGTAAGAGAAAGTAAGGGATATTTTGGATATAAGGAACAACTTGGGCAATAAAGATAGGCTAGAAATTATAAGGATATTTATTCCAGGTTTCTAGGGTCATAGAATATATTTTCACCAATGGCAATAAAGTGGGAGAATTACTTTCTGGGTTATGAAAATTTTTGGATGCATGTGAAGAATTAAGAGTGCTGAGTGAAAGCTTCTTTGAAGGAGACTACCTGAGGCCTTTATGTGATTAGAACTAGACACTTAGAATATTAATCTGTCAATAGTTATTAAGATAGATTTTGGTGGTTAGAAACTGACTGAAGTATTCCAACTAAGAGATTACTGCTGTGAAATTTTTGTAACAGTACCATTAGAGTGGCAAATATTAATATTGGCACCTGATTAGATGGCAGACACAAAAGTCCAGGAAAAAAATGCTATGAAATGTTTTATTTAGGGTAAAATTATTACATGTCTGTTCTACACAATACTAATTAAAAAGAGTTGCTATACCTAAAAGTGCTCTCTGGTGAAATGTGTTGAGTACATAATAAAAAGCCTTCATTTTATTGACTGACCTTGTCAAGAGAGTGGTATTATAAATGTTGATATCTAGAGACTAATAACGATGATAATGATGATGATGAAGATGATGATGATGATTTCAACAACATTGTGTCAAACAGTGTGCCAAACTCTTTATATGCATTATCTCATTTAAAACCATTAGTGGCCTTATGAAATAGGTATTATTATTATGCCCATTTATGAACAAAAATCTTCAGATGCAGATAGCTTAATAATTTGCCTAAGGTCACATGGCTTATATGTCATGAATCTGCAGTTTGAACACAGGCAGTTGACTCCTAACCTACACTCTTAACCATGATGATATAATTACTAAGAAATTATTTATATCTGTGATTTTAGAAGTATTTAATAGAGGGTTAAACTGTTATTAAAAATGTAGGGCTTCCCTGGTGGTGCAGTGGTTGAGAATCTGCCTGCCAATGCTAGGGGACACGGGTTCGAGCCCTGGTCCGGGAAGATCCCACATGCCGCGGAGCAACTGGGCCCGTGAGCCACAGTTACTGAGCCTGCGCGTCTGGAGCCTGTGCTCCGCAACAAGAGAGGCCGCGACAGTGAGAGGCCCGCGCACCGCGATGAAGAGTGGCCCCCGCTCACCGCAACTAGAGAAAGCCCTCGCACAGAAACGAACACCCAACACAGCCAAAAATAAATAAATAAATTTATTAAAAAAAAAAAAAATGTAAAAATAGAAACTCCCTAAATGTTCCAAATTATGGAATAAACACATCCTTTTTATGAAATAGTGTTAGTAAGCATCAAAACCTATATTTTCAAGTACTAGTCATGTCACCTGACTATAACCAAGTACAATATTAAGTGAGAAATACAGTACACAAAACAATATATAGTGATTTTGTATCTGATTACATAAAAAAAGTAAAAGAAAGAGAACATCACATTTGCACATTTTTCCTAATTGATATGTTTATATGTGAGTTCAATTTTTTCATATTTTTCTCTATTTTCTAAATAAACCATAATTAGGGTGTATTACTGTTATAGTTATTTGAGTTTTATAATCAGCATTTGAGCATTTTCATCGTAGAACATAGTCTCTAAATAGGATAGGCAATGACCTCTACATTTATGTTATCCACCAGCTGAAATCTCTCTAATCACCATCCATTCCTCTTAAAAGAAAATCCAAACCTTTCAATGGCCTCCAAGGCAAAAGTCAGAATGAGTAGGTGATCAGGCCAGTCTGGTTCAAGGAAAGTATTTTGGGAGATGAGATTGACTTATTAAAGTAGGGCCAGATGAAAGCAAAGCAAACCATGTGTGGCTATAGCTCTTCATATGGGACATCATCAAAATCATGGTTCCACATTTGCCTGAGCTGGGGAAAGGCGACAATATTTTGTTTTCACCTAATTCCTTATACACCTGTATTTATTTGAAGCTTTCCATTTTGTGTATAATCTAAACTGCCAAGAGAACCCCATGTTTTATTGCTTTCATATATTAGTGGGCATTAAGACACTAGTGACTAGTCTCTGAGAAACAGTCATGGTGAATCTGATATAATCTAAGTATTATGTCTTTCTCAGAGTTAACCATGTCACCACAGATGACTCAGCAATCATTTTAGCTACAGTTAGAAAATCCATTTCAGACTGGAGATTTTCTTTCTCTTTTCTTTTTACTTGTTCTGTTGTATGACTAGGGGTCAGGGACCCATTTCAACATATACAACTTTCAAAATTAAACTTGGCTAAAACAGTGAGACTTTATTTTCAAACAATTTGTTCAATGTTGTTAACACAAACAGATAAAGTTGGATTGTTTAGCAAGTTGATTTTTTTTTCTTCAAATTAAAGGATTAGTTTGAACCATAAAAGGAAGACAGTCTTACTGTTAGTAAATATGAGAGTTTTTCATATCCAGGGAGATTTTGAATATTTAAAATACATTTTTTGTTGTTTTCCTATAAGTTTAAAAAATCAAACATTAACATGCAGAAAACTTAAACCAAATGTAAAACAAAGAGTGGAATATATTTTCTATGTAAGGAAGAGAGATATTTTTACTAAGAATACACAGTGGGAAAAGGAGAATCAGTTAACTGACAGTTTAAACTTTTAAGGGTGAAGAGAGAGAGCCATCTGTAGTTAATCAGCATAAATCTATAGCTTGCCATAGCTCCACAATTAAGATACTCATAAAAATCCACTGTGTAAGAGCTTTCCTGAATCATAATTTAACCACTGTACATCAAATGACTTTTTTATTCTTCAATTTAAGACCACCAAGAAAATACATGAAGCAACTAGGTGCTGAAAAAGGAAAAAAATATTTACCAGTTGGCTGTTACTTTTCTTCTTGTTAATATAAGTGATAAGAAGTAATTACTTTAATGATTTGATCATTCTAATTTTATAATTTATGATATTATTTATTAATATGTTATATAATAATAACAGATGAAATCGATTTACTTTTCATAAGTCAAATTAAAAGAAACTTTAGATGTTTTAATTTTGGAAGAAGCAATTATCATATCACCATATTAATAATGTATGGGAAACTATGGACTCTAGCTCTAGTGTGCTTGAATTTTAGGAGACAGATTTTCATTACTATATGTTCCATTTCATTTTGTTGCATTTTATATAGATCTAAAATACTATCAAGTTTCAGAAAATATAGAAGATATATGGGTGGATTAAAAAACAAAATACAATAAAGAAAAACTTAAATTGGAAAATGGTGGAATTCAAACTCGAACACTTGAACAGTGGATTGGTGAAATCAAGAAAAAGCTTTTATCACATATTCGTGTCTTTTACAACAGAGAGAAGAATTTTAGTAAATGAGGCAGAAATGAGATTTGGAGCTTAGCAGAAACAGGACATTCAGAGTCACTAGATAGTCAAAGAAATATTGGGGAAGGAAATGACATTTTCAACATTTCCTGAGATGATGTCTAACCTAATTTTATTTAAATCTCTAAAAGTAACATAATGTCAGTGGACATCTGGATTAAGCTGAAGAAAACCCTCAGTCGATAAGTTTGAGAGAGAAAAGAACAAAGATGCTGTGACAATATTGATGAGAACCTCAGTGGAGGGTACAGAATACTAAAAGCTTGGTAGAGAAGGATGCAGTTAAATAAAGAGACAATTATCTATGGCTATGACATAGATGAGCAAATGATCTATAAGCAAAGCTTAAAATGTTAACAGTGGTTGAGTTTGTGAAGCATGAGGCTCTCAGAAGAGTAAAAAACAAAGAAAAATAGTGGCCAAGAGATGTATAAGGGCACAGTTAGGAAGTACCCTTACTCTAGAAGGGATTGGAATAATTAAGTACCATCCTATGTATGGATTAAGGAAGACTTTGTACAAGGGGATTCTGTAGAACACTTACTTGCCTGTGAAAAGATCTGCCCCTCCCCAATTAGGAGAGAAGTAGCTCTGTACTCAAATCAACTTGGAAAGTGCTGTAGAACATCCCCACACTCCTCCATGGAAATTCATAATTCATATTAGCACACTACAATTCCTGAAAAATTGTGCATTGAAAAATAAATATTTTTAACCAATTTACCTTTATTTAACACAGTGTTAAAACCTCTTGCAAGGGACATCATTTACTCTCCCATGAAAGTGTGATAAAAGTTGTAAAATAGTAATTTTTTTATTTGGCCGAGTTGGGTCTTCGTTGCTGTGCGTGGGCTTTCTCTAGTTGAGGTGAGCGGGGGCTGCTCTTCGTTGCGGTGCGCAGGCTGCTCATTTTGGTGGCTTCTCTTGTTATGGAGCACGGGCTCTAGGGGCGCCAGCTTCAGTAGTTGTGGCGCATGGGCTCAGTAGTTGTGGCTCAAGGGCTCTAGAGCGCAGGCTCAGTAGTTGTGGCGCATGGGCTTAGTTGCTCTGCAGCACGTGAGATCTTCCCGGACCAGGGATCGAACCCATGTTCCCTGCATTGGCAGGCGGATTCTCAACCACTGTGCCACCAGGGAAGTCCCAGAAAATAGCGAAGAGAACGTTCAAAAATTTAAGCCTATACTGAGCTGAGTTCCTGTGATTTTTCTGAACAGTAAATTATATTTTCTGGAAATATCCATTTTGTGTGTGTGGTAACAATTTTCTTCCTGAATTGATACTGGGTTTTGGACTAGAGTAGAGAGCAAGCCAAGTAACAGGTGCTGCCAAATAAGAATGAAATATAGAGTAGGCTTTCCTTGTCCCTTTCTCATACACTCATGGACCCTACAACAAAAACCAAGACCAGTAGTGGTGGTAACTGGACTTAGAGGGTCTTCTCTTTGAGTTTGCACAGAGAGAGGACTTCTAGCAAAAGCCATACAACTAGTTGTTATTCTAAGAGAATAAATAACTTGTAGTATACACATATGATAGAATAATACTGAGTAAGAAAAAGGAGCAAACTATTGACACATGTTACAGTAAGGATGAATCTTGAATATTATATTGACAAATGAAACCAGAAGAATATATACTGTATAGGTCCATTTATATGAAGTTCTAAAACAGGTAAAAATAATCAATGATGAAAACAGATCAGAAAAGTGCTTGCTTCAGGAGATTTGTTGGCTGCCAAGAAGCACAGTGGAACTTTCTTGGGAGACGAAGAAGTTCTATATCTCGACTGTGGTATAGGCTACATTGGAGTATATATCTGTCAAAATCCATCTAATTGTATACTTAGGATCTGTGCATACCATTATATGTAAATGTCACGTCCCCCCATAAAAAAGAAACAATAATCAAATTTAGGACTCTAGTTAGTAAAGTTTCATTTTTTAATAATTATATGGGTTAGAAATTCAGGAACTACTTTTTATGTATTTTTAGCTTAAGAAGTAAGTATATATATTAAAGGTAACAGGAGACAAATTTCTCGCTATTGATTATGAAGTTCTTCATATAAAAATGTGTAAGACTAAATATACTCTGCAGAGCTGGAGTGGAATTGAAAATCTCAGAATGTATTCATATTTCATAAACACATACATACACATGTACAGGTATATACGTAATAAATGCACACACATATATATGTAGATACATATACAAATACAAATACAAATATATATATATATATATATATATATATATATATATACAGGGAAAGAGAAACAGAGAAATAGGCAAATATACTTGTTTTTCCACATACAGACACAAACACACACACAGAGATAGAAAGAGAGAAATAGAAATGGGTAAATATGTTTATATATGTGCATATATATATATAGTTACACATGTGTGCATATGTGCGCCTGCGCCTATGGGTTTCCCAGCTCTGTATGATGAGGGGGGCTAGAACTATTATTGGCAACTCATTAACAATGTGCAAATTGTTTCCAAATCCTGCTCTCCACTAACAGGAACTATGGATTCTTGGAGAAAAAGCTAAATCCTGGATTGGAGCAGAATATCTGGAGCTTTAATAGATAAGAAATGAAGAAAGTTATATAAGAATGATGGCAACTTATCAAAAGGACAGAGGGGCCAACTTGAGGGAGCTCCTCCTACCTAAAACTGGGATATTTTGAGAATCAATATAAATAGTGGCAATACTGTATTATAGCTCAAAGAATAAAATAAAAATCCTCAAGTCTATAGTTAGTTATACAAAACAATTTAATCAATCAATACAGAGAGAGCAAAGCTCTTTTTTACAGTAGAATATCAAATTAAAAAACATAGAAGGAATGATGGAGTAAGAAAGTTATTGAGTTAGAAGATGTTACATGGTATTATGATATCTCCCCACAAATTACCTATTTGATGCAAAGGAAACATCATAGTGGAAAACAGTTAAGATCTCCAATGTTGGGAAAAATCAACATCATGTGATGTGATGCACAAAAAAGGATGTATCGCTTTTGATATTCCTCCCCAAATGCACAAATAAATATAAACCTAAATAGAATGGAATTCTATAAAATGTCTGGTCTGTGCTCTTAGGAACTGTCAAGACTAAGAAAAATATTGAAGGAGACAAAGGAAATAGGATAACTAAATTAGTGAAAGATTCTACATTGAATCCTGGAATAAATAGTTATAAAGAATAATATTGGGACAATTGCTGATATTTGAATATGGTTAATGGAGTTTTATCCAAGATCTACCATCTCTTTTTCTATAAGTTCTGATAAATGTTTTAGATATTGGAAGCTATATGGTCTCTATTGTAACTACTCAACTCTGTGTTGTAGCAAGAAAGCAGCCTGGATAATATGTAAATGAATGAGTTTCTGTTCAAAATAAACTTATTTATAAAAACAGGTGTCATGGCAACAGAGTCCAGACTGATATCCAGGAATGTTTTCCTTATTCTTCTGTCTTCTCTGGTATTAATCAAAAATTTTATATAGTTCTACTTCAACTTCTCTTTCAACATATTAGTCATATTTCTTTATAAATATTTTTTACCTTCAAATATCAATATATCATTTCCATGTAATTCAGGTACCTTATAACAGGGTGTTTCCAATTTCTTCATCCCATGTCTTATGACATTGCTGTCTTTCACTTAATTTATCCATATGATGCAAACACCCAATGTAATATTATTATTATGTTAACAGTTATCTTATAGATTAAGAGGAAAAAAATTTTTTTTTCTATATTACCCTCTTTGATTCCTTCACTACTGACCTTCCTTTTTGTAGATACAAGTTTATGACATACGTAATTTTTCCTTTTGGCTGAAGAATTTCTTTTGAACATTTCTTGCAGGACAGATCTGCTGGTAGCAGATCTGATGTATTCTTTCAATTTTTGTTTGTCAAAGAACGTTTTTATTTCTCCTTCACTTTTGAAGGATAATTTCCCTGAGTGTAAAATTCAAGGTTGTTGGTTCTATCTTTTATCACTTTGCATGTTTCACTCCACTCTTTTCTTATTCGTGTGGTTTCTGACAAGAAGTCTGCTATAATTCTTACCCTTATTTGTCTATAGGTAAACTGTTTTCTCCTTACCCTATGACTTCTTTCATTATTTTCTCTTTGTCTTTGGTTTTCTGCAGGTTGAATATGATATGCCCAGATGTAGATTTGTTTGGTTTTCTTGTTTATTTTGACTTTTGGCTTGATACTTTTGTATTTTTTGTTATTGTTCTTGTTGTTTTTATAGTGGTAGTATTTATCCTGCTTGCTCTTCTCTGAGATTCATGAATTTTGCTTTGATGTCTATTCCTATTTTTAGAAACTTCTTGGCCATTATTGCTTCAACTATTCCTTCCACTCTGTTCTCTCTTGCTGGTATTCCAATTATGCATATGTTACATCTTTGGAAATTGTCCTATGGTTCATGGATGCTTTTAATTTTTTTTCCCATTTCAGTTCATGAGGTTTCAATTGATCTTACTTCAAAATCATTGATCCTTTTCTCAACCATGCCCAGTCTCCTCAGGTATCCATCAAAGTCAATACCATTTATATCATTTTTTTAATTTCTACTATTCCCTTTTGAGTCAATTTCCATCTCACTGTTTATCTTTTCTTGCAGGTCATCTACTTTTTATCATTAGAGTCCTTAATATATTAATTATAGCTACTTTATGGTCCCTGTCTGATAATTTCAACATCTCTCTCATATTTGGGATGCTTTTTTAATCTCTTAAAATTATTTTTTGTTTTCAAGGGGGGCTTGATATGCCTTGTGATTTTTTGTTGAAAGCTGGACATGTTGTAAATTTATAGGAAATGAGGTAAAGAATGAATGGATATATGTTAATTTGTGTAAGGAGTTGGGCTGTGTTTAAGGTGTCAAGGTTTTTCTAAGGTTTGTTGTACCTGTAAGTGCCAGAGGCTTCACTTCATTCCAGTGTCATTTATTTTTTTCTCCCTTGTTTTCAGGTGTTCCTAAGAACTCCTTCGTAAGTAGAATCTGTATCTTAAAGCTTGTTCATTGTAATTCACTATTATTATACTAGAACCCTATTAGTGTGGTGGTAAGGTGTGGGGCAGGAGAATTGTTCTATAATCTTACGATTAAATTACATTCTTTTACTGAACCTATGTCAAAGGACTGTGCCTTTCACAGAAATTGTTCCATTAATATATCTCCTCTCCCCTTTTTTTGTGATATGGGAAGGCTAGAGGGGTCTAGAGTGGGAGAAATGCCTTTCTCTGGATGAAATAAGGCTGCAATAAAGTCTTTTTCCCTTTTTTTTTGAGAATATAGTGAGAGTGTTTCGCAATATGACTTTTCCCTTACCCCTTCCAGAGACCCGAAGAGAATCTTTCTTGACTCTTTATAGTGAGAACTTGGGGGATACTTAGAGGTCAAACCCACAAAAATATAGGCATGCCTCTAAGCCTGTAGCCCCTAGGAGTTTCTCACTCTCATGCTAGTGCACACTCAACCTCACGTAATCTGTCAAAAACAGTTACCATTTAATTGTTTTCAAAAGTTTGTGACTTTAACAGCTTCTGCTCCAGGGAAGCTAATTTTGGTTGTGACCCTCTGGATTCTCCTATCTCCCCAGATTTGTTCAGTTTTTTTCTGTTGTAAAGACAGGAGCAGTGACTTCTAAGCTCTTTAACTGTCAGAGTTGTATAAAGAAATATTTCAATTGGGCCTTTAAGATAAATTCTTTTGGAGACTCCCCCCCCCATCCTTATATTATACGAATTCTCAATCTAGAACACAAATATACTTTACTTTCGTTTTGGGGAAAGGGACATTCTTCACTGAGAAACCTCTGTGAAATATGTTCAGGTTTTCCAATAGATGAATTTTCCCATCAAGGACTTCAATTGCATTTCAGTAAAGTTCCTTGTTCATCTATAGGTCATTCTTTTGGAGGAGCATAACCTTCTAAAGTCTCTAAATGCTTACATGGATGTGACTGGCAGTTCCTATTGATCTAGTGGTATCCTAGATAATATTTAACAATGTTTACTTTGAATAATTCCAATCATTGTGTCTGAAAACAACTCCACATGATTCTAATTAGAACTCAGAAAATAACATCATGTAGTGACCTAGAACACATGCCTGCAATATTATCATATCTTTTTTAAAACTCTTACAGAACCCAAGACTTAAGAGAAAAATTAGAGATGTTGGTAACACTCTATCTCATGTCACTTAATCCACTTATTTCCTTTTTTCCTTCTCCCTTGCCTTCTTCCTCTCATTTCCCCATTCCTTCCTTTTATGTTTATGATTATTTCCCCTTTCTGTTCTGCCTTCTCTCGATTTAACTTCATTTATTTGTTCATTCATTTATCTATTTTCTTTTTTCTTTCTCTTTCTTTCTCTCTTTCTTTCTTCTTTCTTTCTTCCTTCCTTCCTTCCTTCCTCTCTTCTTTCCTTTCTTTCTCTCTGTCTCTCTTTCTCTCTTTCTTTCCTTCTTGTTTATACCTTTTTACCCTCAAGGTTGTCCTTAAAGCCTATAGTGACTCTCTAACACAGGAGGAACATTGATGCCTTAAGCATTTGCTGACCTCTGGTTTGCAGAAAACAAAAGAAAGAAAACGCACTGATACATTGATTTCTAAGAGCTGACCAGAAGATTACTTCCTTTATTCTCAGGGAGTTAAGGCACTGATAACTTTTTATCCTTTACATAACTGATGTTTTTTCATATCACCACAAATGTAGTTTATTCAGGATGAAACTACTATAAAAATCCTCAGAATCTGTTTTGTCATTCAGCTTTGAGGTGGAAGTTTACAGTTGCTGAACCAACCTTCTAGAATGTGCCATTGAGTGGGAAACCAAATAATTGCTTGATATCTTGATGTTAATACCACCTCATTCTTTCACAGTGAAGAAAAATTAATAAAACTGTAGACATGGAAAATTTTTGGAATTCTGTCTGGAGAAAATGGATTTAGTGCAGAATCATGAACATGGTAACCAAATAACCACTGTGTCACCCACAGCTTTTAAAACTTTCAAAAAATAGATGAGGATTCAGAAGGAAAAGGGAGATCATACACTTTACAATAAAATGCTAACCTTTTGAGCTCAGGGAATCAGTTTTATACTGTTTCCTATTCTCCACATTAGCATTACCTACAAAGTGCTAAGAGCACGATAGCTTCTTGATTAGTACGTGCTAGTTATAGCATGTACTGATCGAGTAACCAGTGCTGACTGGGTAAGGAATTGTGGTTTCCTTACTGGCTTTAGAGACAGAACTTGTCTACATTTCTTAAGAGGGGTGAAGGAAGTGATGAAAGAAATAGCATGGACATTTAAAAATATGTCTGCAAAGTCTCTTGACACTTCTTTCACTGAGATAGTGATCTGTGTGTCCCCTCCTTAAAAATGGGTGTATCGTTGTGGCTGTTTCAACCAACAGAGTTCAACATTCAACAGGACATAATATTAGCAACTCATGAAGCTAGATTATAAAAAATGATGTAGCTTCAGCCTTGATCACTGGAATATTCACACTTGAAATCTTTAGATGTCATGTAAACACTATGGCAGCTTGGGGCTGTCAAGCTGTGAAGAAACTGAAAGTAGCTCAAATGGAGAGACTACATGTAGCGGCTTTGAGACCACACAGACATACACACACATGCACACATGCACATATGCCCCCCTACACACACAATCACACACATGCTCAGAAAGCCCCAGTTGTTCCAATCACCTGATGTTCCAGTTCCAGCCACAGTCTGGCTGGAACTGCATGAGAGAACCCAAACCAGAACTCCCTATTTTGAGTCTTTCCCAATTTCCTAATCCACAGAATCCAAGACAGCATGAAAGATAACATAGTGATAACTGTTGTTTTAAGCCAATAATAAGTTGTTACATAGCATTAGATGGCCAGAACAAGTGTGCTTCTTGTTTGTTTTTCTTATTTTTCCTAATAGGACCTCAAATTTAATGATGTGTGGTTACATATAGTGTCTGAAATGAGTGTAAAGTTCAAGAGTCATTAAGTAAACAATAACCAGAAAATACCCACCTATATTCACTAATGCAGGGTTCTGCAGAGAAAAAGAACCAACACACTTATATAGACTTATTTTAAATAATTGGCTCATGTAATTGTGGAGTCTAAAAAAAGTCCAAAATCTGATTGGAGACACAGGCTGGAGATCCAGGAAAGAGTTGCTGTTTGAATCCAGGGGCAGTCTGCTGGTGAACAAGGAAGAGTTGATGATGCAGAAAAAGTACAAAGGAGGTCTGTTGGCAGAATTCCTTCTTGCTCAGGGAAGGTAAGCCTTTTGTTCTAGTCAGACCTTTAACTTATTAGATGAGACCCACCACATCCTGGAAGGCAATCTGCTTTACTCTAAATATACTTATTTAAATATAAATCTCATCCAAGAATCATGTTTACATCTAGAATAATGTGTCACCAAATATCTGGGCACCATGACACAGCCAAGTTGACACACAGAATTAACCGTTACACCACCTAAGTAAAAAGCAAGGTCATCTCTTTTGATACAGGGTCAAATTTCTTCATTAATTGCTTGAAAGACAGAAGAGGTTTTTTAACCTTTCTTGCCTCATTATCATTCTGTATGACATTAGTTCAGTAATACAATTTATAAGGATATTATAAAATTATAAATAAAAGTTGCTAATATGTCTAAAACATTTATGCCTGGCATACAGTGAGCATCAATGAATGGTAACACCTGTACTCTTCACTTTAATATATGTCACGGATAAACAGAGAAATGTGTAACAATAGGATTGGTACCTTGGGGGTCATCTAGTCCATATTTATATCAAAAACATCTTACTATTCTTTTTATTCATTGAATAGAAGCCAGAATATGAAAGGCAACAATGCAATACCTGTGCAACCAGGTGTCCCAGGTCCTGGCAGTACTAACTGATCCATTTAGTTGAGCCCTTAAGAGGCAAGGAATCCCTCCCAACATAATATTGTCAGCAGTCACTACTAACAAATATGATTTGATATTTAAGATGAAACAATGGTTTCCTGACCATGGTCCAGTAATTCCATCATCATTAAATATACATTCCGGACCTCCTACTATGTGCCATGCCCTGTGTCCTTTTAACATATGCTGCCTTACTCTTCACATTTATTAATTTCCCTCTAAGCTTTATGTATGCATGTATAGCCTTGCTTTAAAAAAAGTAGCCTGGTAGACACCTTATATTTGTTACATACTACTTTATCCTGGATGCATTTATGAAAGGAAAGGGGAGGTTATGAGAAAGATGTGGTGTAAGAGAGAAATTTACCTAGGTGCAATTACTGAGATAATTTCCAAGTCCTGGGGCCACCTTTGGGAACTAAGATGAAAGAGACACCAGTGAAATATAATTATGTGAGGAATTCAGTTCAAGGGGTGCAGTAAAGATATAGTATTCCAAACATAAATTGACCAATTCTGTTTCTGTATAGGTCAATAAAATACTGAGCATTGGGTAAGTCCAAACCAGAATAAGTCATCTTAGAAGTAGAATATGACAGTAATTTGTTAAAATAGATAATGAATATTGGGGAAATATGAAGGTAAATTTCTTTATTCACTAAGTGTTCACAACAGATTAATGGATAAAGAAGATGTGGTATGTACATATATATATATATGTACAATGGAA